>NC_140356.1:13821011-15054529 GCF_963514085.1 Chelon labrosus
TGTTTGTCCATATTCTTCAGTTTAGTCCTCAGTGTTGTGTGTGCTATTCATTCAGTCTTGTGTGCTTTAAATAAGCGTTCCTTTTGACTGTGGCATCAATTGTTTTAAACAAGTTGAACATGGATTTCTGTTGCTGCAGATATTAACTAATGCTTCTTGGCCCTAGTTTCTTGGACCCGGCGCAAGTGCAAATTTTCTTTTTTCTCTTTGTCGTGATGGGTGTGGTCGTATCTCTGCGCAGCTCGGTCCAGCTACAGATCCAATGACGCCCCGGTCACCGCGGCCTCGCTGGACAGCGGCCTGAGTGGCAGCGCCTACAGCCTGTTGGACGAAGAAGGAGAGACAAACGAGGTGGACAGTGCCATCTTCCAGGTGCCCCGATTGTGAGTCAGTTTATTACTCTTACATTATGTTAAACTGCTCTGCGCTGGAATTAGACAATATAATTTGTATCATTTGTTTTGTAATTCAATGTTTTCTTTCCTCTCTCCTTAGTGGAAAGATCCCAAATGGCACAGATGCGGTGAAACCCTCAATGGGACTCAGTGAGATGGAAGGTTGGACATACAAACATCCCTATTGTACTGTACATGTTTGTTGCTGGGCTATGTTCATGAACATAAAACACACTCATATATGTTATTTTACAGACACTTTTAGGCATTAATCAAATCTGAGTTGCTGGAATCTGTATTAAACCTCCATATAATACCTAAATATTCAAGCCCTTGCTCCGTATTTCTCAGTATACCGTTGTTTTAAATTTAAATTTTCTTAAGTAATTTGAACAATGATTGTTTGCCAGACCTGAAGACGGGAGTAACTGCTGCGAATGAGTATGAAATTGCCTGAAATTACAAAAGTAATCACGGTTCTATGAATTCACCATCTCTGGCGATCTCTGAGGAAGAATGACATAGAACCTATGTCCAAGAAAAGTTTCTAAAAAAAGAAGATTACAAGGATTACAGTCTAAAAAAGCAATGCGATCGATGGGGAGGACACAGATTATCATTAGTGTAGAGATTGTAGGCATACCTCCTACGCACACATTGACAGTGTTTGTGTAATTACTCTCACTGCCACAGGGGGAGACAGATTTTTCACACTGTAGCTTTAAAGATCAGTTTATGCTTACAATCGAAAATAAACACAGGTTGTGAAGTTAAATTACTAACAAAACATTTTCTACGTATGTGTATTCGACAAAAGACATGTATGTGTCATTAACCTAACTCAGTTGATTTCCAACACTTTTCCGTTGCTTATTTTGCTTCTTCCTCCCAGTGCTATTGTGAGTCATGTTATCATGACAAATGTGCTAAGGGTAGCTTACCACAAAGTGTGAGACGGGAGCTTAATACAGACATTTATCACACTTTTTATTCATCTTTTTATCATCTGCTCTCAGTCTTTTTTTGGCAGTTGTATTTCCATCACTTCACAGGACATTACATTGACTTACATTTATTTACCGGAGACTTACCCTACTCCCTAACCTTTACCCGAATCTTAAGTCTTCATAATAACAGTTAATACATTTCGTTACAAGTTTTCTTTTTCTTGTCCCTACAACACAGTTAACAGATTATTGTCCCCAAAACATGAGTGAAACAAGCACACTCACACACACAGAGGCCGCATTTGTCGTTTGCCAGGGACTTGTTGACCCAGCTTTCAAAACTGCCATTTCTATTCAGTTACCAAGGCAACCAGAGGCCAGGGAGGCCTCATCATAACTTCTCCTCATCCTTGTTAAACAAATAAAATGTGATTGCTTGCAGGCCATGTTTGGCATTACTCATCATGTGGGTGCACTTAGTGTCCAGTAGAGGGCGCCCACGTCGGCAGAGCGGATGCCACATTTCAAACAGGGAGTGAGAATTTTTGTTTTAGTCTATAATCTGTGTTTGTTTGACTTAATTTGTGTGCATTCAGGCAAGACCCAGGTCATGGGAGAGATAAAGATCGCTCTGAAGAAGGAGGTAAAGACGGAGGGTGAGCACCTGGTCCTTGAGATACTCCAGTGTCGCAACATCACCTACAAGTTCAAGACTCCAGACCACCTGCCTGGTAATGAAACGTAACACCTGCTCACTCATGTTTCTAGACACGTCATAATTCCCCTACTAACAAACACAACAGTTAAATTTGAAACCAGATTCAATCCCAATTGCTTTTATTTCAGTTTTGTCTTATTCAAAAACATTTAAATGGATTTGTACTGAGATTTTCCTTGATACATATCTTGTTTTGTTTTTTTTTGTTCTTTTTCTTACACTTGACAGCTGAGAAACCCACACAAGCACTTGTTCTGGGCTCTGACATACCACAAACTGTTTGCCAGGTTTTATAAATGCAGAACAAAGTGATGCTGTCGCAATGTTTCCCAGCCCACGTACCCCAGAAGAACTTTCACCTCTCCAGTGATATACACTGTATATGTGCAAGGCTAAAAAAACAGCATTCAGAGAGTAGTAGCTCATTTGTGAACACACAAATCCCTTACAGAAAGGACTGGCATCTAGCACTACAGGCTCACAAACAGTGCACACAATAAACTCATGTTAACTGAAAGCTGAATTAGTGCAGGGAAAAAAACAAGTAGCACTTGATGACAGTACAGTTTATCTTTATTTTTCCTGCATGCCCCATTATTTAGATGGATTGCAGTGAATGTTAAACACGTCTCTGGTGTGCACAGTGAATAAATCAGATCTCTGTCTACGTCGGTGAAACACAGATTTCAGCTCATCTCCTGTAATATTTACGTCCTAACACCCGAGCAGCCTGCCACTTGTTAAATTTGTATTTGCCTCCAGATGGGACCAATACTTTAAAGAGCTCTAGCTGCATTGGCAATAAATAGTTGTCCTGCAGATTAAAATTTGCCTCAGTGACTCATAACAGAAACAAATACAGACATCATAACTCAGTTGTTCAATCCACTGCAGTCCTTTTCGCTGACGAGACACAATTGCACATTAGATTACGTTGTGTGTTTTATCACAAATCTGTTGAATATCAGCACCTGCATGAAGGGTCTCATGTTTCTTTATGGCCATATAAAAAGCATTTGGTTTGTGTTTCTTTGGATTTATTCTGTCATTAAACTATTTAAAAGACTCATGTTGGCAAATGTACATACAAAACATGACGGGTATCAAAACCATGCATTGCCTAGTGTGGTGATTTTTAATTTGGGGATGTTAATTAGAAGAATAAGTGTTTATTTCTTGGCTCAAAAAATGTTATACTCAAGCAAACTGCTGTAGCGTAGTTGAAAACAGGCATGTTTTTATTAGCTAATAAAAAGTAATTAAAGTTATTTGGTGATAGCAACACATAATCAACATGAAAAGAAAAGCAGCATAAAACTAAAGTAGGTCTGTTATACAAAATAAAAAATGAAATCCGAGTAATGGGTCTAGAAATAAAGGCTTTTCCTCCATAAAGCTCCTCCAAAATCGCTAATGCTCAAATTTTGTAGAAAATAGGAACCAGCTGTAGGACACGCAGGAAACTAGGCAGGGTTTGCAAAAACAAAGTGATCTTTAGCCAAACTTGAGTGCACAAGGAAAAGACAACCAGAAATACTATAGCGGTATAATATAAGATTCACGCAGATGTGTTGTGTGTGTCCCCAGATCTTTACGTGAAGCTCTACGTGGTGAATATCGCCACCCAGAAAAGGATCATCAAGAAGAAGACCAGAGTGTGTCGGCACGACCGCGAGCCATCCTTCAACGAGACCTTCCGCTTTTGTATGAACCCCACGGGACACTCAATACAGGTGATCCCAAACGTTTTTTTTCCACATATACTAAAAACGTAAACTCACTAATAACCAGTCATACAGAAACAGCTTAGGAAATGTTTAGTACCTGAATACAGTATACGAGAGTTATGCGAGAATGTAGCTAGATGCATAGCATAATAAGTGGAAATGGTGAAACAGTTAGCTGTTAGTGATTTTTTTTCAAACACATGTGTGACTTGTACATGTGAATGAACATCTCACATTTAGGTAAATCTGTCTGTATTTCATAGTATTTTTGAGTTTTAAATTCGATTTTTTTTGTCATCGAAATATGAGGGTTACAAATGTAACCAAGGTTCTATGAATTCAGGAAGAATTAAACTGAATCCAGGAAGAAAAAAATCCATTGGTGTGGCTTTTCTTAGATGGAGAGGGCTAAGAGAAGAGACGGGACTGAAGAACTGTGCACATAATACATTTTTGTGTAATTTCTCTTACTGTCACAAGGGGGTGACAAAAGTTCCACGCTGTAGGTTTCAAGTATACTAAACCTGATGTGTTCCTCAAAATGCTCGATCATATAACATTATCCCCTTCTGTTCTTTTTACACCAGCTGTTCCTGGTGTCCAATGGTGGCAAGTTTGTGAAGAAGACCCTTATCGGGGAGGCCTACGTGTGGCTGGACAAAGTCGACCTACGCAAGCGAGTGGTGAGCTGGCACAAGCTGCTCGCCAGCACCGCCCAGATCCACTCATAGGAGGAGACTGATATTGAAAAAAACAAACTAAACTCGAGAGGAGCAAGAGGTTTCTGACATTTGGGGACTCTTTGGTTCGACATCTGTAACACTGATCCACTCGTCCGGAGGTCGGGGGAAGGGCGGTTCGAGCACGAGAAGGGGGGGAAAGTATCTCTTTCTTTGCCTTCGTTTCAGGGCTCGGATGACTTTCAGTGAAGTTCTGATGGTGATCTCTGTAACGCAGGACGTTGGTAGGAAGTAGTTTTGTGTTTACAGGAAAACGAACACATGTTTACAGGACGTACGGTGTACAGTAGTGTAGACAGGGGTGAGGTGTTGAGTTCAGAGGTGAAGCGTGGAATCAACCAGGTATTACACACTTTAATTCACAAACACACGCACTCGCACTGCTTTTCGCACACACAGAAAAGAAACTTTAATAGATACAGGGAACGGACACACTTAGATTCTTATTTATTTATTTATTTATTTAGAAGTTTTATCCATTAAAGATACAGGCGCTCCTCATGGCTTTTATTAAGATCTGCAGAATTTTATCAGTTTCATTTTGGGAATGAAATACTAAAGACTCCACTACAGAGACCTCTTATTTATTTTTGTATTACGATATTTAGGCTAGAGTCCTATCATTTTGTCTTCTCCTCGATTATTTAATCTATCCCGGGAAGGAAGTATATTTTATAACACACTACCTATCATTCCAAGAAAAGAATAAGTATGTTGTCCCCTTCCCTTTTCAAGTTCTATCAAATGATTATTGTTTGATAAATCAGAAATATTAATATATATCAAATTGGACACTATATATATATATATAAATATATATTGTGCGCATGAGTCTATCTATTTGCAGTGCCACATGTTCTGCACAAAAAAAACCACACCTCTAAGGTTGTATATAGTGAAGTGTCATTAACGAATTAACATATATAAATAGATATATAGAAATCTTTATCACGGACAATCGAGTCTTGATGATTGTGGCATTTTATTTATCCCCCCCGACGCCCCTTAGAATGTGAGACGCTTTACCGTACGAGATTTCCTGTTTTTTCTTCGTGAGATCCGAGCACACTGCGAGTCTTGTACCAATCGGCGAGTCCAGTCGACTCGACAAACGCTTTTTGTGGTGTTTTGCACTTTTTTTTTTCTCCCCCCGCTTAGAATGTAACACGGACGTCCTGCTGCGTAAAAAAAATTATAAGGTGCGGAAGTAGAGAGGGAGAATAAAGCGATGGCAACATCGGGAGCAAAAAGATAAACGTGCCAGAAACTATATAAAAGCACTATTATCATCCTAAACCTGCTACGCATGTCGCATCATGTTGATGTCTTGTCCTGCTTTTTTAAATTTTTTTATTTAATCATATCTGAATTGTCTTGACATCCCTTCACACCCTCTATATTGCATCTTTAAACATGCCCACTATGATAAATGTGTCTTTTATAGCAGTCAAGACACAGTTCAGCTGGTTCATTCGACATTTTCAGCTAAACTTAGCAGTAAAAAATATCCGAGTGACTTCTATGCAACATCTACTGTATAAAGGAAGTATCTTGACTTGCCAGAAATCGCGACACTTTGTGGGAAACATTCAGTTTTTGCACTGCTGTCTTTTCACGTCCTCCACAAACGGCTCCAATACGATTTGATTTAACGTGCAGTTTTTGTATCTTTGCATCTTTATTTATCGCTTGTAAAACTTGTTTCATACCGTTGTGTTATATTTGTTTACAGTGCATATCAGGTGTACGGGGGGAGGGGGTAAAAAATAAATAAAAAATAGGTGAAGTTTTGTTTTTATACACCGCCTAGTGCTTGTTTACAGCGTTTAGAGGGCCTCAAACTCAGAGAATCAACTTTTTTCCGCCCTTGTGCACGAACACGCTAAAACACCACGTAGCTACGAATCAAGAAAAAAAACGTCGTTCCTATCCGTTTTACGTATGCACACCCCTTTTTGAGTTTTCCCCCGATGTGTGTGTGTGTTTGAGAAACTACCAAAAACGTTGTGATCGGTGGACGTCTGACCCGAAAACGTGTCTTTTTCTTAATTTTATATCCGCGTGCTTGTGTGTGCAGCATCTCCAGGTCCATGCATGTCATCGGCTCTAATGCATATCTCTTCTTTTAAGTGTTGTCTGTCTTAAAATACCAACTCTCTCGTAACACGCAGTGAATTACACACACACACACACACACACACAGATGCCATCTCTCTATTTCCAACCTTGTAAATACATAGTTTTTTATACTGGGGGTTTGGGGAGCAATAGGTCTTTTAGCAGACAACTAAAAAATAAAAATAAATAAATAAAGGGTGTGATCATGGACTTGGTCACTGTACAGCGAGATAAGACAGAGAGAGGAGTCTGTCTGTAGGGAGCCCAGATTTACCCGACCCTTTACACCAAACACTAACGGTCCACCAGAGTCTAACACAGAAGTCTATCTTAACAACTCGAGTAGTTGCAGGAGAGTTTTAAATGTGCTCACACTGGATGTTGCATGTTTCGTTGGTGGTTCATACTATTTTTGTGTCCAGATATTATTAAAGAAAAAAAAAACAACAACAAGAGTGAGGTAGAGAAAGATATAGAACAAAAATGCTATAGAGGGGAGGGAGGGCTGGGGGAATTACGAAGAAAAACCTATTATAATTATTGACGATGTATGCTGACTGTACAAAGATTATTGCTTGTAAAACCTGTCTGGTTTTTCACTTGTAAGTAAACTGGAAAAAAAATAATCTACTGTCATGGTTTTGTGATTGTATACAGGAGGTATTGATAAATTATGCAAAATGTGCTGTAAAAATGGCTGTTGCCCCATGTCTAAATATTAAATATCAGTACAAATGAAGCATTGTTATTGTCCATTGCCTTACTTGTTGATGGTAGAAGAAGAGGGATCTTGTTCGTCTTTGCGTTTTACTCATCCATTAAAACACATACACAAAGACAAGTTTGAGACAAGTTTAGGTGCCTTGCTCAAGAGCACTGCAGCCATTAATTTCAAACTGTGCAACTCAAATCAGTGAACCCTTTGGTCCTAGGACTGCTTCTCTAACAGTTTGACTGGTTTAATTTGAAATTGTAGGGTTCCCTCTGGGAAATCTTCTGAAGTAACAGAATATGGCCACAAGATGTCGCCATGAGGCTTTAATTTTAGCCAGTAATCAAGTAACACCGATCAGTCACAACATTATGACCAGGAGAAGTAAATAACATTGACCATCTTGTGACAATTCAGAGTTCTGCTGGGAAACTTTTGGACCTGGCATTTGTGTAGATGTTACTTAGATATATACCGTCCACCTAGACCAGACCAGGCACCCCCACCCCATAGCAATGACACTCCTTGATGGCAGCAGCAATCTCCCAAAACGGTTTAGGAACAACTCAAAAAATAGCAGCACAAGATGTTGACCTGGTCACTAGATCCCAAACAGATCAAGTATCTGTGGGATGATCCCCTCAACCCATGGGACCCAAAGCTTAATAACATTCTGTTGCCGGACACCTCAGGACACCCTCAGAAGGCCCATGTCTATTCCCTGATGAGCCACAACTGTTTTGGAGGCACAGGAGAGATCTACACAATGTTAGGAACGTGGTCCTAATGTTTTGCCTGATCGGTGTAGTCCATGGCAACATCCTGCTCCACCATGGTACACCCACACAGGTGTCCTCAAGGCTGTGTGGGAGTGTGCAGATGGGGCCTGTTGATGCGTCCTTCTGTGGCGGCTCTTAGCAAAGCTGCACGGTGAAACTAAATCAGCACCAGTTGTGCATGTGGAGCTTTTATACTAACATTTGTTGGTACATTATCCATTTAAGACACGACCAAATGCTCATGTTTGTAAAATTTCCATTTGAAATTCTGGCTGTATTTTCCTGCTGCCGTTCCTACTGCTTAGATGCTTTCAGTTTGTCTTTTTTCCCCTCTGCAGAAATTATGACTAGTCATAGTGGGAAAAATCCCAGGATTAGTCATGTTTCACAGTGTAAGTCATGACAGTGTGAATCCACAACCCTGAAGGTGACGCCGCAAAGTGAAATCCACCATTCACTCAGTAATTTGACATATTTTCACGTCCAACATACTCATGTCCTCCACGAAAGAGCCCAATCACATATTTTAAAAGACCGGCTTCTGTTAGCGGGAAAGAGCCAGTAAGTTAACACCATCGCGTTTTATTCAGCTCATTCATCATTTAGTGGATCTGAATTTCCTAATGGATTGGAAAGTGCTGGAAACGCTCATTTGCTGCACCACACAACAACTCAAAAACACATTCTCCAAATCATTCAGTCATCACCAACACCACTAATGCTTTCCTTTCTCGCGGGTGGCCTCTTCTCTGCCTTTCCTCTTCTTTCCTTGAGCTGCAGGAGGCCAGAAGTGATACGAACCCATTGCTGATCTTCAAAAGAATGAGATCCTATGTCCATTTTTCTGCTCTTAGCCATAGAAATAACCAAGAAGAGTGTAAATTCACATTCGGCTTCTTGATTTCTTTCTAGATCTTGGATTGAAAACTAGACTCTTAATACCATTGACAATTTTTTTTTTTAATTATAAAACAGCTGTAACAGAAGTGAGTTCGTCTGACTCATAGCAAGATCACTGGCACGCCAAGAATTAATTATTAAAAAGAGCAGCTGTGTACTTTTCTGTCCCCTGCTCACATCTTCAAAGTTGACTTTTATTTTGACGACTAGGAGCTTTTAAGCGTGTTGGCTTGCACAGCGCTTATGAATTTATCATAGATCTCTGTGTGTCTAGCTTACAGTTTTCAAATGTGTCAAGCAATAAGGATCTTTAAGAGACACACAAAGAGGAATCCGATGTCATCCGATGTTTGTTTGAATCCCCTGTACGCATGCAAATGAGGAATTTCTGGATTAGCAGTACTACTACTGATAATTCTATGTGTGGTACACTGGAAACACATTCTGGTGCACTGAAAGTTTATGTTTTTAGCACTCAGCAATCTTTATTTTTCTATTTATGTGGATACTGCAACATCATGATTAAATATTTAAAAATATTTCACATATTGTTCATTTGCTTTTGAAAGCTAAATGTTCAGTTGGCGCTTAAGTGCCCATTGAAAACCAGTGAGAACACTTTGGGTCTAAACTTGAATGCCAGCATTTCTATGATTCTGCCAACAGGGGGCGTGAGAAACTAATTTTCTAGGTTAACATTGCTTCTTGCTAATGGATTTTCTTTGGTCCTTTGACCTAAAGTATTTCCCCCTTCTGAGTTCCAAAAAATAATCCACTTTCACTGAATGTATTTTCCTCAGCTGATGCGTTTTTATTTTCAGAGAGGGCGTGAGTTCCTGTCAGGCTGTGTGTGTGTGTGTTTACCGACAGTCTGTGGGTCAGCACCTGCTGAATGTTGACTCTGCAGCTGCAAAAACCACCTGCTTCTGCCTGCTGAGTCTGTCACAAAATAAAAATGAGTTGCGAATTCATAAACACACCTCAGCACCTCGGTCTGGGTACAACATTCACGTCTGTACGCCATCATTCACAGACTTGTAATTTATTACCATCCTGGAACTTACTTGCATTAATTCTATTAATTCTATTAAACGTCTCATAGACAAAATCGGCTTTCTTCAAGCGTCCAAATCAGCATTAGTGGTAAGTATTTTGCATTTACTTGATTCTTTTGCATTCCTAAGTGTTTATAAGCGTCAAGCGATGTGTTCATCGTGTGATCCCTGGTGCACACAAGCCTAAACCACAATGAAGAAGCTCCTCATTCTTTACAAAAGGCTGGAACACGGGTCCAATGTCACCATTTCAGAATAGACTTGTGCTGTTTAGTTCCTTCAGATGGTTCCCTTTGCCTGCTCTTAAATGTTGATGAACAGATGCTGATCTGTCACATGAGGCCTGACGGTGAGTAACACAGGGACTCTTCATCATGGCTGATGATCTGGTGTAATTGTAATCTTTGTACGGACACCTGTTGCAGACACCATAAACGGCTGTGATCTCTGTATGGGGCTCAGTGGGCTGCAGCGAGTCTCAACTTTACTGTCATTTTAAATATAGAAGTGCGCTGAGCTCCTGCTGCAAGCTACAGTAGACTGCATTCAGTAAGTCTGATAGCTAGCTGAGATTCAAAGAGTTATGGCGGCTAACTTCTGCAGTAGCTTCATATGTGGTCAACAATAAACTATAAAGCTATGCAGTAAAAGTAATAAATAAAAATAAATCTGGCTCTGTTTGAAGGTTAAAAGAATATGCCTCGAAGTCTAAAGTTCTCCCACCTCCTGCCTTTATGCTAAGCTAGACTAAGATAGCAGACCGCTGGCAGTAGCATCACGTACATATATATCATGTATACATAGTAATAATAATAAATAAAAAGAAACCTGACTCAGTTTGAAGGTAAAGAAAAGAAAATCTGTCTAACTTCACAGCTGACAACTGACTAAATGCTAAGCAAAGCTAATGTAAAATAAAATGGTGGCTGTAGCATCATTTTTGGTCAATATTGATGTAAATGTATATACATAGTTATAATAATAATTTTAAATTACCCCTACTCTGTTTAAAGGTTAAAAAAGTCTGTCTACCCACAGAGAAGACAACTGTAATCTTGTCTTTATGCTAAGCTAAACTAAGCTAAGCTAAGCTAAGGTAAATGACGGCTGGCTTTAGCATTACATCTGGTCAACAATAAACTGTTACGTAGATATACAATAATAAGAGTTAAAAATAGATCCTGGCTCTGGTTAAAGATTGAAAAATGCCCACCTACCTCTAAAGCTTGCTAACGTCCGTCTGTCTTTATGCTAAGATAAGCTAAGCTAACATACCGCTGGCTGCAGTTTCATATTTAGCAAACAGATAAAAGAATTACACATCTAGTAGTTTTTTTGTTTTTAAAAAAAGTCTGAAACAATACAACAAGATGGCAGTTTGTTGCATATTCACACAACTTATGAGTTTATCCATACACTACCTGATGAAACATCTCAGTACACTTACTATCATTCTGTTCTCGTTTCTTTCCAGGTGTGTTTGTAAGAGAAGAATGTAGAACACTGAAGGACATTAACTTTTCTTGCTGAAACTGTTCACAGCTTCATCAAAGATCCCACTCTGCTGTCTCCATTATTCCCTTTACGTCTCCCCCTCTCGTTTCATGTTCCCTGTTGTCTTTCATATTCTCCCTCTCCATGCATCCTCTCTGTAACTGCCTCTCTGTTTTCACCCTCTCTGTTTCTGATGGATCTCTCAGATCCTTCACTTCTAAAGACGTGTTTGTTCCCCACTTTTGCCTTCAAAGATGTGGCCCGCGTCAGGCCTAGAAACGCGTCGCCGTCGTCCTGCGTCTGTGATTCAGCGAGCGGTGAGGTGGATCAAAACGACAGAAATCTGGCGACATCATGTCAGGCAATGTCGCCGGATGTATCCGCCTATCCGAGGTCAGAGGAGAGGATGCTAGATGAGGAACATGATCATTTCCAGCTTCCACTCTAGTCCAGACGGAAATATCTAAATAATTAGTTGATGGATTGCTATGAAAATTGGTAAATTGGCTTTTCCTCTTTGGCGACCAGCACGTCAAAATTTCCACACTCAACGTGTGAAATATCTGAAAAGTCATTGGATCGCCTCATAATCATGAAATATCATGACACTCAAAATGATTGACATAAAACCTGGTTCAAGCATTAATTTCTCGGGTCAGAATTTACATTTTTCCAATACTTTGATTTGTTCATAGAGCCTTTTCTCTATGTGGTGCTGATACTTGGAGAATGCATTCATACTAAATCACCAAAAACAAACAATGAACATGGGAAACATGTCTTTTCCTGCTAAACATCTACTTATTAGCATTATCACAGCGGGCATGTTAGCAGGCTAACATTAGCACTTAAAGCTTCCCTGTGTCTATTTGTACGGCCTCCCTGAGCAGCAAGCATGTAGGGTCTTGAGTTAAAGTTGGTAATTTTTAGAACAGAAAAGCTGTTTGCACTCACTGGTGATAAACGTCATGTACCAAACCGTTTAAAATCCTAACACAATTACAGGGGTACCTGGTAGTCTGGTAGTCAACGACCAGAATCTGTTTCCCGCAATGCTAAATTAGCTTTCATGCTCCAAATGTGACTTCCATAAAAGTCCCTGTATGGTGATACACAGATGAGGATGAGGATGTTGTTGTGACTTATGGCAGAACCTTATTATTAGATAACGCTCCCTTCTGGGAGCATGAATGGGAATTAAAAAGAGAGCCTGGCAAATATCAGAAGATGACGCTGTAAATCATGACCGGAGTGCATGAAGGCAGAAAGCATGTGTGACAAAAATAGTCGGATAAAACATTTATCAGAGCCACCTGTTATGAATGACGTTGCGTAGTGTGGTTACATGAGCCTTGTCACAATAAATTCATTTCGAATTATTTTTTTTCAAACGACAATTTCAGTTTAGTAAGAGTGAATACAGATATTTTTAAGTAAAAAAGAAAAAAATATAGAAAAGGACAGCTCAGACCCTTCATATCCAATCACCTCGGATGCCCCTGGAAGACAGCTTCCCATCACTGGATGCCTGTTTCACCCCGTGGCCCTCCTTCGCTGGGCCGTAACTTCTCCTCCTGACAGAATAGTTTTCACTAATAGTAATGTGATCAGTCAGTGCACAGAGGGGACCGAGGCTGCCCTTGTCCCGAGTGAGACATCATATCACACACACTCGCCATCACTTCTCTTTTACTGAGTCAACAAGGTGTAACCACACCGACCGTCACCAAGGAGGAGACTGTGGTACAAGAAAACAGATGTACTACTTTTTTTTTTCCCCTGATGACCTACAAAAGTTGTGCGTCATTACTGATAAAGAATCGAGGTAAAAAGGAGGTTGTCCAACAGAATATGAATTTGCACACACATAGACTTAAAGGAAGTGGAAATAATGTAGTTTTAAAAGAATAGTGTGAGCTACCACTCTCATGTCTCTAAGATTTAAAAGGCTATTGCTTGAAACTGGTTAGCTTAGCATAGTACAAGCAAGAAGCAGGAACAAATCACTAACCTAATGTATACATAAATGTATGAAAAGCTAAATATAACATCTTTAAAGTGCGCTAATTAACATATTTCTGTCATCTTGTTCTTGTTCTTTGAGCAAAGCAAAGCTAACGGACTGCTCATAATGACTTGCGAAGTAAAAAACTTGGTATTTCTTCACTAGAATGAATAAATTAAAAGCTAGCATGTGTTCAACATAGCTTCAGAAAATCCGGAGGCAACAACATCGACGGTGTTAAAAGTAGATGTACCCATAACTGCGCACATTGGTTTGTGGACGATTTGATGCCTTGTGTATCTTGGTGTTTTGGAGCCATATGTTAACAAAAGGTGGAGCTAGGGAGGAAGATAGCATAGCAACTACTGAGCTATCAGCTATCAGCTTACGCTAGCTAGCTAGCGAGGTCAGAGTGGTGCATCTGTGATATACTTTGACTAGCCAAAAAAGGGCTTCCAACTAAATGTATTTTCAAGAAATAAATTAGCTTCAAGTGCATTTTAGTACGACAAATAAATAGAATATTTTTTACAATTTTAAAATTTCAGGGGCTAACAACACACTGTGGAAGGGTCAAACAAAACAAGGACAACATCCACAAACAAGGACAGAGCTATTTGAATCAATAAGACGCCATGAATACGCATTGCTAATCGTCTAACCTGACATGCGCCTCTATAAATTATACCTTTTCTATAATTTCTAAATGTTACCTTATTTTATAGAAGGTAAAGTAATGAAACTAGTGACTAAAACTCATCAGGGATTTTTTTCTGCTTGATACAATAAATCAAAAAAGAGCTAGTGTCATTCTCTTTTAAGCCCCAACCACATATAAAGCATATCATCGTCTGCCAACAGTCGATATGCCAGGCTCTGGTCACCTAGGTAACCCTCTAGTTTATGTTGTAACCAAAATGCTTCAGAGTGGAAGAAGTACATACATGAAGATATTGCTAGTGTCTTGACAGAGCTAGTTCTTCTTGCTGTTATCACCCACTATCAGCATGGTGAATTTGATGGTCAGAAACAAAGGTGTGTTTCCTTGTGGTAAATATTTGGGGAGCTCAGTATATGTCAGTGGCACCCCTTAGTCATTGTCTCAATTGTGTTGTTCAACTTTCTACTCCTCTTCTTCATTTCACAAAATGTTTTATAGCTATAACTCACTGAATTTCAACATTACATGATCTCTTGTTGCCACATTGCTGCAAGTCTCTGTTGACTTCATTGCCATTGCCATTTGAAAGAGTGCAGGTTCAAAACATAGACTGTATATAAATATGCATCCTCACTTCCTTGCATTGGCCAAACTGTCACTACTTTCCCAGGGATACGGGCAACGCCATCTTGTGAGTTTGGAGCCAGAGTATGCCAAGAGTCGAGCCACGTTTTTTACAACTCCCATTGGACCGCTTTACAGAGCAGTTGGCATGGCAACTGGTGATCGCCATTGTGTCACATCCTGTTTGTATAGCGTCAAATAACAAACTAAAACAAAACTTATCCAAAAAACCTGACATTTGAACATGCATCAACATTATATTAACTGCCTAAAATGACAGAAACCATCATTAAAAGAAAATAATTTAAAGTGTATTTTAGTGTTTTAGTTTGGCCCAACTCCCATCCGCTAACATGGAGGGGGTGGAGCTTATGACCTATACTGCAACCAGTCACCAGGGGGAGCTCTACTTGCTTTGGCTTCGCTTTTGAGGAACTGTTCTGCCGTCCATATTTATACATATTTATACATATGGATGGCTAGGTTTTCAGGCCTGGAAACTACATCAAATGTTATGCAGTCTATGGCTCTGTCTGAAGGTAGAAACCTCCGCCTAGCAGCACCATAAACTCAGTAAAATAAGCATAATTAAGCCAAATGGCACCTGGTTGTAGCTTCATATTTAGTAGAAAGAGAAGAAGGCAAATAGGCCCACTTCCCAAAAAAAACATTAAAGTTGGACGAAGGATTTCAGCAAAAGACACTCCGCTCCAGCTCTAATTGCATCCAAATCCTTCTCCGTTTTCCCTCGTGCTCCATCTTTCCTCCTTAACAGTTGGAGCTGACGACGAAGACGACCGCGTCGGCTTATGCGGAGATAAAACACATGTCCCGTCATCTTTGCCAGGAAGACACTGTGCGGGGGAGACGGCGATTAAACTTTAAACTTGGAAATCATTTGTTGCCACGGCAACACGCTCGCCTGTAGAATTAATGAATTGATTGCGTTTGGCAGCCTGTGGGGGATGTAGGATGGGGTGAGGGGGTGTACGGTATATATATATATATATATATATATATATATATATATATTAGTATTTGCTCCTCGAGCAGAGGCTCAGCAGTATATACATGAAGTTGTTTGTATAGCAGAATACTGACAGGATGTGACAGTGACATTTTAACTTTTCCGACAGGAGTCACACTTGACAGATGCTTCATCATATTGTATCATGTCATGCAGCTCGGACTGCTCTCTGTATGCTTACGACTAGCATTTTTTTCCATGTGTGTCAGCATTAGGAAAAGTAAAATTACTTGACTTTAACGTGCTTTCATGTGGAAAACAGCCATAGGTGCATTTCTAATAAAATGTAACTTTGCTTTTGCCCTGAAAACATTTTTTAATGAGCTTCTCTTTTTTTTTTTTGGGAGAAAATTAAATCTTATGAGGCACTGCTTCCTCTACTCTGCTCTCATATTAATATTAAGAGCTGTTGATTATTCATTGGATTTTATTGTACGTGGTTATACTTTTTTCAGAGACTGATTCATCCATAAACACACACACACACACACACACACACACACGTAAGATGTGCGCTCACTGGTTGGGAAAACAACAGCCTTGTGGCTCAGTTGTGAGGAGTCGGCGTGGAGACAGCAATTGAGTTGCTAGGCGACGGCAGCCGGGCGATTCCCTGGACAGGTGGGTGGGGTCGGGAACTGATGATAGAGGCCACACCTGCTGCCCGCCAGGCAAACACACACACACGCACACACATTCCTAATTCACTCAGAAACACACATGCCCTGTCACTCTCTGTTACACACACACACACACACACTTCAGGTCACATTTCCAGAAAAGAGCAACAGAAATCAATGCAAACTGTACTTTAGTGGTCAACAGGTTAAAATAAAAGTGCACTGAACTACATAACTGAGATCCAATCTTTACTAGAGGCAGACTCTCAAATGCACATTCATCTGTGTATGTGTCCGTGTTTTTTGTTCCAGTTTTGTTAAACATTTTCACAATTGCTGAATATATGGGCACCATCTACAGGTGAGCTATGTCCCTGTCTAAGAAACTAATTAAAAGAACAGAAAACCTACATACTGCTGCATTTACTGATCTGTAAATTAGCTACAAAAAGAGTTTGCAAGCTATGTTGTTGACCCTTATATCTTGAGATGTCTATCACTTGAGGTCCAGACGCGGCAAATCGTAGTCAAAGTGCTACCGGGAACGAAGGCCAACTGTGACGCTGCCTCATGGACCAAAAAGTTTCACTTGAACACACCGTGAAGACTACAGCCAGTGCCCTGCTGGCACATACTTTCTGTACCTGCACGGAAATAAATACCTCTCCATGCCAGCAGGTGGCAGTAGTCTGCATTTGCCGTTCAAAAGCAAAAACCGGAAGCTAGGAAGCTAGGAAGCTAGCTTGATCTAAAGTGAGCTACAAATGAGAAACTGGCATCTCCTAGATTATGCTACAGTTCAGTCAAATACTTGTGTCTTTGAATGCTCAGATGTCCTCTTGACTTTATCGTTTGCTTACTTTCGTCAAATAACTTATCTTGTGTGTCATGGCCTTTTAGCTGCTTAATGTGTGTTTGTTTGTTAGCTAGGTACAAGCTAGGTCTGGTGTAGCGCACATTAATTAGCTTTCACTCTGAAATTAGCTGCATGCTAACGAGAGCCGTGAGAGTAAACGAAACCACCGACCGAAACCAAAACAATCAGCTAAAAGACACTATCAGAATATTGTCATTAGATCCACTGTTGACATAAAAATATTGAGCGTAGCGGCTTTAGGGATGAAACGTGTGTCAGTAATCTCAGCGTGTATGGAAATGGGAAGTGTTTAGTCAAACTGAATTTGCTGTTTTTTTTTTGAGAGGCTTTTGTGAGACGGCACTAATCCCCGTGAAAATCCCACATAATCCTGTTTGAGAGAGTGTTGCATTTGCTGGCTTGTTTTAGGAAAGGAGCAGCATGAGGGGGGATTGGTGTTTTGTTTGTTTGTGGGAACACACGGGGCCCCTTTCTAGAAAATATCTTCAATATTTAAAGATTTAATCATTTCATTCTTTTCTTGTGTATCTTCATATTACAAACTACCTTGCCTCACCTTTTCCTCTCCTCCTCCTCCTCCTCCTCCTCACTGTTGCTCTGTGAATACACTCGCCTCTTCCCCCACCTCCGAGCCCTGCCCGGCAAAAGGTCCCGGAGGAGCCGCTTTTATGAGTTATAGTGAAACCCGAGAAGGGGAACGTGGACAGCTATTTGCACAGTAAATCTATTCGTGTGAATCACATAATGGCAAGTGGGCAACACTTTGCCTCGTTCGTCTGCTGTGACCCTCGGTGGCAGACACACGCGTACATCAATACAAGAGCATGCGAAAATTCTAAATAACTTTGGCCTTGCATAATAACTGAGTGATTCCAAAAAGAAATTAGCGAGTACATTATATTCTTCTGGTATTTACCTCGCTGATTGTCCCGGCTTCATGTTAAGTTTGCCTCGGCCCTTGGAGCTAGCTGAATTCATTATCACATTTCTGCATAAGCAGAGCCAACGCTCTACAAAATTAAGTGATGCCTTACAATGATATACATAATAAAGCAGAGACCCTTTATTAGATGCTTGGCTCAATCTGACATGGACTGCAGTCAGGCTGGGGGTCCGAAATGCTCCCAGGGACACATGTGACCGGACACATGCACACAAGACATATCACCTGGCTTCTTCTGGTTTATAAATAAAAGTCATCTCTAGAAGGTCAAAGTTAGAAAAGCCAGAAAAAGAAAGATAAGGATAAACAGATTTATGGTAATCGTCTGACAATGGGGGAACCTGCACCTCAGTTTGAGTGAGAACTGTCGAGAGCAGACAGGAAGGTGACTGAGCGTCGCTGAGAGGTGCCGAGGCGGTGTTTGTCCTGTGCTTTTGGTGACACCACTCCCACGGCGAGAGAGCCGTGCGTAATAGTCGCTGCGTGCGGCGGTGTAGGGGAGAGCGTCCGGAAACCCATTTGTGCGTCAGGAACACAAACATCAAAACGCACACTGTAAAAAATGTCGACCCGCACTGCCAAAGGGTCCACGCTGTTTCTTCTAGTGTGATTTTTAGTCATGTTTAAAAGGCAAAACCCGGGTAAATGTTGTAAATAGACTGACTTTTTATACGTTAGTCAGTATTTTTTTACAGACATAATTGCGCAAAATTCAGTTGAAATAATCAAAAATGTGGATTAAGATTTCCTGTAAAGCATTTACAACTCGTGCATTAATTTATAAGAATATTAGATTCAATTTAAGACACTTTCCTCACAGTAGGAACGTCGCTGCTGACTGACTGACAGCTGAGATGTTTTTTTGCAGTGTGCGGAGTGGCACCGCTACGCCGTCCAAGCTTGAGATCTAAATGCGCCCTCCCCTTTTCTCCTTTTTTTTTTTTTTTTTTCTTTTTTGACACACGCTGTAGATCTGCTCTAATAGCCTATCGCAGTTTGAGACACTCACTTAACAGTCACACACACACACACGCGCACACACACACTCCAGCAGAACCTAAAAAAGAACACTCCTCAACTCCACTGGTGGGAGGAAGGGAAGGAGGGAGGGGGGACACACTCACACACACATCAGATACCAGATGAGATTTGTTCCCAAACGCGCACCGATGGCGGTGTGAGGCGTTTTTGCTCGAGAAGTACGCACGGCGCTGTGGATTTGTGGACAATTTTTTGTGCATCTTCTCCACCCCCCCTCCTCCCCTCCCCGGTCTGGACCCTGTTATTATTATTTTTTTTTTTAGGGGGGAAATAGAAACACAACACAATGGATTACTCAGTCTGTCTTCTCTTACTGTTGACAAGCATTTCGTCTGTGTCGACCGGACAATTCCCAACATCGCAGATGTAAGTACAGCTCCAAGAACAGCCTGTTGGCTTTTGAAAGTCTCGTGTGAGTGCAGAAGAAAAAACACCCTTCTAAAACAGAGTTTTATTTCCCACTATCAGGTTTTTTGTTACAATAAACATTTGTTTGCATTCAGTTTTAAGTTGGAACGCGGTTCAGTTGCTGGGAAATCCTCTCAGCCGGAGCAGACGCACTTTCGCCTATTTTTTCTTTTTTGCCAAGTGATGATGGTTGCACATTACTCCGGATGCATTTTTACCCTGTGAAACGTGATATTTAAAGCTCACTGTCCATTTATTGCCAGCCTGCAGCAGCAGCAGCAGCAGCAGCGTCACATGTGTCTGGCTGTCACATGAATCATCCCAGGAGGTTAGAGTGAGACCTCAACTGCAGAACTTTTTTTTTTTCTCAAGCACGTCCCCAAACATTTGTGATGATTTATTTTACAGTACAAGAAAGTTGAGACTTGAAAGCTGAAGCTGTTAGTAGGGAGATTACTGGGAGGTAGGACACGCCCTCCTCTGGATCAGTTGTGAAAAAGAGATGAAAATATGAGTACATGTTTGAAAGTTTTTGGTTCTGGGTTATTTAAAGTGTCTGTCTTTGGTTTTTGTGAACTTGTGATGGATAGATGTTTAACTGATTCCTGAAAAAGTGGAATAATGGTGCACTCAAACTAGCATTTCTCATTTTGCTCAAGACTCATCTCCTGGCCGGTTCTCGAGTTGCATAAACCCCCCCCCCCCCCCCCCCCCTTCATGTGAATTCATAATTACTTCTTCTTTTCAATATGTGGACCAGTAGGTCAGCTTTGCTCTATTATTCATTGCAAACAGTCTGAGCAGCCTGGCCTTCAGCTCTGAGCCGGGACCCGTGTGATAAAGTTAGAAATACCGCTCCCTCTGCCTGGATATCTGCAACTCTATATTTGCAGTGCAACATTAATAGATGCAACAGATGATCCACCCCGTGGTCACATGAGTACAGTTCCCAAATTAAACTGCGGCGTGTAGGTGTGCAGGCTCGCTCATATGCTGCGCCTCGCACTTTAATCAACAGGTCTTAGAGATTCCAGATGGTTCTGAGGGAGTCGGGACGACGGGGTTTGGCCCGAGTGTATGGTCTCGGAGACGCGGTGAGCCGTGATGGCACTTAGCCTAATGGCCGACTACAATGATGTCAGACTAGCAGAGTGGCCTGCCCACTCCCTATATTTCATGGGCACTAAGTGGATTGATCTGTGGGTTGTGTGCATGATATTCACACAGGCTTGACGAACTGCAGGACCACGTTCAATGGCGGGGCTGTCTTTGTTTGATTTAGGAGAAGTCGGTTCATATAGTAGAATATATAGTATCATTCATTGCACGGTCCTGCAAAACCAGGCATCAGCTCCTTTAATTCTTTGTTTTTTTTACCGTGAGCAGCCAGAGTTGGTGTTGGTTGTAGTGATGCTGATTTTGAGTGACAGGCTTCACATTGACTCCTCAAGGTGAAAGTCACAGAGAGAGGAAGAAAAACAAGAAGGGCGAGGATGGAGAGAGTGACCCGGCGTGTTTCTTCTTCTTCTTCTTCTGGGAAACTCCAAAATATGGCAAAGGTCTTAGGGTCAAAGTCATGAGGAGCTCAAGCTTCTATGACTAAAAAATGACATTTCTTTCTTTCCTTCTTTGGTCACTAAAATCACATTCCAGCATCTGTCTGTTTCAGATCTCATGCCCCCCCTCTCCTCCTCTTCCTCTTCCTCCTCCTCCTCCGCGCCTTCTCACTCTCTTTCTCATCGCTCCCCCTGTTTCCGTCTCGTTCTCTCCCTGTCCATCTTCCTTCCGTCCGGCTCCCCGTGTGTCCCTTTCGTCTCCCTCCCTCTCCTCTCTCCTCTCTCCTCTCCTCTTTGCTGCCCGAAGGCGGATGATTAACATCATCGAATCTGAAATGCAAAGTCTGATGTCACAGACCATGCCCCAGAGATCTCGGCGCCGTCTAGCACGCCGAGAGATCAGGGGAGATAAAGAGGAAAAGATACAGACGAAGAGGAAAAGAGACAACACGAGCGAGACAAACTGAGACCGCTCGGACGTCTTGAGCTCCCATGTGCATGTGTGGATACTTGGCTGCATAAATTCTGCACATGAAATGTCCAAATATTAGCGCCACCAGTGCGTTTTGCTTAATTTGACGGCCTCGTCCAAAACATATATGCGTCTTCTGGATTTCAGATATATTTCATCTCCATCCTCTCTTTCCCGCAGCTTCTGTCACCCCCTGCTCTCTCGCTTGCTTTTTTTTTTTTAAATTGATTTCATGCTCAACCAGCTAAAGAGCCACGCTGCTCGTGTCTGCGGCCTCGTCTCTGGCGATCAGTGGGCATAATGTGAGGAGGTACTTCATCTGAGCAGAAAGCAGCACGGACAGTTGTGAGGCAAGAAGGAGCTTGTAAAGAAACACTGGTGTAGCAGGGTTCTTGAGTAAATAATATTTCTGAAAGGAAACGAAATCCAGATTTAGAGGGGAAGGCAAGACATTGACGACCCGATGAAGTTTTGGGATACATGCATGTTTCCTCACAAAGTGCACAAAATGTGGTTTTAGCGAGGGATATTTGCAGAGCTGTCTTAAAACCGGAAGTTTCCGCGACTTCCGGTTTTAAATGCTCGCACTAAGATGAGACTCGAAGGCCGTACCTAGAAATAGTTACTGTTAAAACCACAAATGAATGCTTTTACACTCTGATTTCTGTATGGTTAAAACAAATAAGGTAATCGGTCGATGCATGCCCACTGTGTTCTCATTCCCGGGGCGACAGATCCACTTCGATACAGCAACAACGGAGGTTTCGCAGCATTTTCAATCATGTCCCATTTGGGGCCATGATTTTGTTGACTTTTAGTCTTAATTTTAGTTTTCTAGAAGTTTAGACTTTGATTTAGGCACCAAAACTACTTGGCTAGATTTAGGCAGTGGCATTTTGGCAAAGCTATCTACTATTGGCGCTTGTAAATAGGAGATCGTCACAGTACTTTTACCTATGTACCTAGGAGTTTTTGGGAGTTTCATTTGACTTTTGGTTTAAGTTTAGTTTGCACTTGGTTACATTCAGGCTCAGGTGTGGTTAACTCAGTGTTTCAAAGGGCGATATCTTGTGACATTAGTGGCTTTGATCGAACCGCATCCGTATCTGACAAACTGAGAATGTGAGCAGGCTTGCAAAGCTATCTTGTCTTTTTTTTGATGGTCGCACAAGTCGATTCTCTTTTCCCCTAACCAGCTGCTTAAGGCTTGATTTTGTTATGAATCTTCCCACTTGAATCTCAGCAAGAGACCAAATAAGTCCCAGATCTACTCTTTTATTTATTTCTTCAAACAAGTGAGACGGTAAAACATCTAGGCTAATTTTCACAACTTTTCTTCGATTAAGTGCAATTTACGCCTCGATAAAGGTTTCATTTTTTCCTTTTGTTTGTCTAGACACATTAATTTGATCGGGTTGGGCACCAATGGTAGCCCGTGAATGAATATGGCTCAATTCACACATCCAGACGCACACATGCACCATATTTCGTGTCCAAACTCCCTCTGGATCCCAGATGCTTCGACAGCAGCCATAAAAACGATAAAAACTCAAGTGCAGAGAGAACGATTATGACCACGACTTTAATCAGCCCATCCCTTGAATCATGGTTTAAACAGCTTCTTAACGCTTGTGCATTGACTGTTGCTTGACGTTATCCCTGCTGCTAGAAGATCTGAACCAGAAAATGTGCCTGTATCCCTGGAAAAAAAAATCACGCTGGCTGCAGTCACCCAACACATTGTTACTTATTATTATTATTTTTTTTATGGATTCTGTTTTATTTTAGTCCTCGGATAAGCCTCCAGGCTTTGTTTCTTGATTGAATCATGGAGCTGCAGACTCTTGCTTTGGTAGAGACAGACAGGGTTGAGAATCTAGTAAAGAAAAAAAAAAAGACAAAATCATTTGATAAATTTCCCCTTCAACTTTTATTTGCGGTCAGTTCTAACTTGGGGATGTGAAGAGGATGAATCAAATGTAAGGAGCAGCAGATGGGAATGATCAGCTAGGGTTTCCTTGGCGGGGATCTGCATGCTTTGGCCTTAAGGGAGTTGGTGCTTGCAGGTATATTTCAGGAGACAGCTGACGGGGTTGTATCTGTTACACGAACTCGTGCAAAGGGAGGGCAAAATCTGTGCACATGGATTACATTTGCCTATTAGTCTCCTCGCTTTATTTATTTTATATGTCTAGCTATTTTTCCTTTGCTCTTTTCTCACTCATTTCCCTCCTTTTTCTCATTTATTTACATCTCGTTTTTTTCCCCTATACACCTCATCCCAGCTCCTGCTATATTTAGGCAAGCCTCCGTCTGTGAGGAAGGGGCATTGAGTTTCCTGACTCGGACATATACGTAGGTTTAAATACAGCCCGGAGGAGTGTAGATTGGCCTTGCAAAATGTTGTGCCCCCCCCCCCCCCCCGCTCCTTGCTAAAGTGTGACCTCAGAGTTTGCTTCATTGTCTGGGTTAGTTTCCCACTGCAAGTTCCTCAAGAGAAAAACATGCACTGCAGCGTATGTGAAGAGAAACTCGAGAGGGGACCTCAGAGTTGTGTTATTTCTCTCACAATCCTTTGCCACATGGAAATTCCCAAGATTTTTCCATTGCACTGTTGCCCAGGCAACCTTGGGAATAGCTAACAGCTGTCTGAATGGGAGCCTGTTTGGTACGGGAAGCACATCTGTGTACGGAAATATAAAGGAATGGGAGTGTAGTAAATGGGCTGTGTTGTAAATCAAGCATGTGTCACTGCCTGCTTGTTAATAACGTTTTATCAGAACTTGGCAGGATGCTACAAAGACAAAGCCACCTAATTATTTAATAGTTAAGAAGAGTAGCTTTCAGTGGTAAACAACAGGGAGACAGAGCGACCATCAGAAACACAAATTATCATTATAGAGAGTGATCTAATAACTTTAAGACTTTAAATTAAACATTTCTATAAATATTCAGAATTGTGGTTGAGGACTCGGTATGCCAGCTTCACTCCTGATCACACATAAGTGCGTAAAATATCTATTGTGAGACACAACAAGCCCATTTGTCATGTTATATTTTGAGAACCTGAGAAAAGTGGACCCATGACGGCCCGTGATGGCTTCTCTCGAGCCCCTTAATGGAGCTGCATGGAGACATAAGAGCAGCTAATGCCAGTGTTCAGACTACACTGGACACTACTGTGTGTAGCCATCAGGCAGACTAGTACTGAGTACGGCACTCACAGTCGTCTGTTTGTGTAGGCGTCTAGATTGACGTTAATTGGCCATTTTTGGCCGAGGGGTTGTTGTTTTATTCTTCTTCTTCTTCAAATCTCTCTATTTATACGCCTCGTCCAAGATTGTCTGTGTGCGTTGAAGCTGAAGGCGAGGGCCGATGTATGGATGGATGGGTTAGGGAGTTAGCTCAGAAAGTGTGAAGGTGACGGCGATGTGGCGGTTTAGTCATGTGAGCGCAGTTCAAAATGACGTGCAGTAGAGAGAAAGGCAGCTGGAGGGGTGAGGCTGGGCAAGAGAAAGAGGAAACGCGGTGGAATATAACATTTTAAAAAAAAAATGTTATATTTGTAATTTTAAACGACAGGATTTAAAAATGAGATACATGTGCATTATTCTGCATGCAGAAACCCTAGTTCTGCTGTATGTGGAGTTCTAGTGCTGTATGTAAGACTCCTGACAAACCTTTTTATGTTTGATTTTGCAGGTTTAATGCATTACTTGACAATTATTTAAACTGCTTGTACACACAAACTCTTTTACCATTCTTTTTTCTTTATCCCGGATATAAACTTGACCTATATTTCTAACAGTAGACCAAAGACCTCATGATTCATTCCAAAACTTGTTGCAAAATCGTATCGCAGGATGCATGCTATTAACTGAGTTACTGCTTCTGCTCTTTTCTCTAGTATTACTCTCTCACTGGCAAGTAAAATTCCTCTGAAGCAAGTACAAACACTTGCAGGTGTCACAACAATTCCTTTTCTCCCCATTTAATGCGTCCAGACACCTGCGGGGAGAGGTGATACAATGGGAGCTGTTAGTTCTGTCAGTGCGTATATGCCGCTTGACATGGAGGGTGTGGAGGAGGCAGACTGAGGCGCTGGGGGGACGACGAGTCAGGCCCAGCTAGTCGTGGTCCAGAGTGTGAGGTCAAACATGGGCAAGGGTAGGAAAGAAGCCTGACCCTGGGGCCCTCTGCGGCAGTTACAGACTGTCGAGCGGTACTCAGATAACGAAAAGGCCTGAGAATTGTTAGTAGTATACTTTTCAGGACATAAAATTCAAAATTATGTGAATTATTTTGTTTCCTTGCTTCTGTGTGAATGTTCACTCACATTTTACCATAAAGTGTAGTTTGGGTTGCATTTAATGATTACTTTCTCTTATGATTAATCTTTTAAACGCATATATATTTTAATGAAGTGACTAAAATGTCAATATGGAGCGTAATTTGACTTTAAAATGTATTCATAGTCTAATTGATGTAAAAACACAGAGACTTGGCAAGTCCTCAGCCTTGGGAAGCTGCAATAATTTGTGGCATCTTTGCTTTCTAAAGCTCAAAACTGTTAATATTTTACCTCCTGCTTTAAGTTAACATTCCAGCGTCTTTTGCTTAAACGTGCATTCAGACAGAATACGGGCCAAGCACGATCGCGTACAAAGTCAGTAAGTGTAGCGAGTGAATGTGAAGAGTCCCTTTCCTTGTACTGATGTGTATTAAGAAGAAATTAATCTATTTCAGCTTTTTTTTTTTTTTTTTTTCTTTTTTTTAGGAAAGAACATTTGTGTTTACTTGAAACACATTCATCTTGGGTGGCGCTAGGCCCAGGATGCAGTGATGGTTGTCTTCCAATATGGTGCTGGGGGCAACT
This sequence comes from Chelon labrosus, assembly GCF_963514085.1. NCBI lineage: Eukaryota > Metazoa > Chordata > Actinopteri > Mugiliformes > Mugilidae > Chelon > Chelon labrosus. Next base: position 13,847,707 of record NC_140356.1, read on the forward strand.
TAGTTTGGTGGAACATTTGCAAATGGAGAGGCAAATGCTCTCATTAAATCTGCTAATTTCCACAAAACACCACAAAAATAGAAATAAAAAGACACGAATCGATGATCAGTGAAGGGATCATTGCACTCTTTCCTAAATATACTAAACTGATATGGAATAAACTGGAACAGATGGGTATATTAGTCAAATCAATATCACTGGTGCGTGGTGGTGCCAGACAAAATAGAAGTGAATATAACTGAATACCTATGAACGGTGGCTGTGTCAGAGAATGAATGATGAAGAAAGTCTCTGTTGAGAGAGACAGTGAATGACATATTCTTTTACCACATTCACCCAAAGAATCAAGAAGGTCTGCCTTATTGAATGATCCAAATCCTCAAAACCTGCAACTCCCAGAGTGTAGACTTCTACCTCCCCTACCTTTCCTTTTATTTGCTTTACATAAGTATGAATTTAAGACATATTGGACTTTTTACATTTGATCTGAAAGCTTTAGTTGCTATTTTTTAATATACCAGAAACGTTTCATCAATTGGACAACTGGCAAAACTTGCAATCATTTTGTTAATCGTTTAAACTCAACTCAACTCAACTTTATTTATAAAGCCCTTTAAAACAGCTGTGGCTGACACAAAGTGCTATACATAAAATACAACCTAAAATATAAGACATCAAACATAAGAGACAATATAAAAGCAATAAAAACAATATAAAGCAATAAAAACAATATAAAGCATATGGGATGTAATTTCTCACTGTTTTCAGAATTTTTACAAACCATACATTTGATTGAGTAACGAAGTAATCAGCAGATTAATCCATAATTAATATAATAGTTAGCTGCAGTTGAATAAGTCACCCTAAAACACAGCATTGAACCGGTCCCCACGTGGCCTTTTTAACATAAACACTTCACACACAGTAACTGCCTGCAGTGTTGCTCAGAAGTTAAACTGAGCATAACATGTCTACATGAATCTGTTTGTGTTCGGCTATAAGTTCACCCGTTGAATCAATCCTGGTGGTAACAGCTTCCTGTAACTTGCACCTGCCTCTTTCGATTCACGATTGCCCACCAGCACCGCCCCGTCATTTAAAAATGATCTCATCCAGTGTCAAGTCAGCTCTTTCACAGCTGTAATAGACCCTAACATAAGTGCTTGATAGAGCGCAGAAAATACTGTTGTCAAGGCTTCACTTAAACACAGCTCTTCAGATCTAGGCAGGGGAGCTGTGGTAAAATGCTCTGCCTCACTCGCTAAGAGGAAAATATAGAGGAGAGGCAGAAACATCAATAACGCCTTGCCATAGAGGATAATGAGGCCGAGAGACATTTACAAAGCCTGCAATTATGATGTTATTGACCTCAATAAAGGAGAAGATATCATCACTTGTCTCCTTTTATACTTTGTGGAGATACATGTGAGAGGAAGACTCGGGGGAGAGGGGGTGGACAAAGGAAGGACAATCCAAGCATCATGATTTTATTCAAACTGAAATACTGACGCAGTACATCAAAAAGGGGGATATTAATTAGATTATGAGATGGAAATGTAAGCTTTCAGTGATATGAGGGAAAACAAGATGATGCTGTTCAGATTTACAAAATTACACACAACATCAAGCACAGAGTCACAGAGGTGGAAGGAAAAGAGGGAATAGAGATCAAATGAAGAGGGAAGATATGGAAAGATGGACCAGAGCGAAAGAGCTGAAGTAAACTATAAAGATACTTTTATAAAGGAAGTGGGAGAAAACAGGGAAAGGCAAAAAGAAAGAAAAAAGAGCTGTTTGCCTTCTGCAACGCTCTGTCAAGCTCTCTGCTTATTAGATGCATTGCCTCATAGTCAGAGCTCCTATTTGCTATCCCCCAGTGGCTCAATTACATCCGTACTGACATCCTCAAACATCCCTATCTTTTTTGAGCATCTCCTCTCCTTCCCGTAATCGTGTCAGCCCCATTTCTCTCTAAGAACTGATTAGAAGTCTAAATTACTACTATTAAGGGAGGATTTAAGGTTTCAAACTGTCTCCCAGCGCCGGAAAACATGATCCAGCAACCCGACGAGGCCGAAAGGGAGTGTGCGTTTGCCGCCGGGTGCTTGCTTCCGTGACAGTTTCGATGGAATTAAGAGATCAAATGTGGATCTGCAGACTGGGTTCTGAGTAGGAAAGCGTGAGGATGTTTACAAGGCGAGAGGGCACCGGAGTGGAAACTCTTGAGATTGGATATTGAGCCTTGGCTTTCTGTGTCATGTCGGGCCTCTGAGCTAGTGTGAGGGTTGAGTTTTCAGTTGATCAGTCAGAATGACGTCCAACTTCGCTGAATCAATATTCTAGACTTCCACATAATGTTTACATGGTATCAGACATTTTTGCTGGGTTAGAACAAGGGGGAAGTTATAAATAGAATAATATGTGCATTAATTGAAATCCCTGCAGCTAAATGACGCTAAGTCATGCCTGGAGGAAAAAAAAACTACTTCCTAGATGTACTTGATTCTCTTCCCTTGTCGATTAAGGATGTGGCATGCATGCTGCATGAAATTAGACTATTAATACCAAGAGTTTCAGCTGAGATGAGAAGACTTGGCTGCTAGCAAGCTGCTAATGCCTGCCTGCTAACTGGCGAGATGTGAAAAAGTGTTTCATGACAAGCTGTTCCAATACTTTGACAGCCCACAACACAAGAATACAGTCTACAGGGTATTTATTTAAAGCTCCCTGGCTGTTTTCTTTCTTGTAAGGATATAGAAATCAGTTTGAATGTGCTGCTGCTACAAAAAAAAGCTTGCAGGTAGAGTCCTCCCAATCTTCTGTGCACGAACTCCGTCTGGGAATCTGGGAACAGCCTTTTAAGGTTGAATAACAAACCCCTCATAGGAAAAGCCAGACTTTGAGCTTTTTTTAAAATGTAAACTTGGACTGAAGGTAGCTGGAATTTGAAAAGTCTTAAAGAGTCATATTCAAGGACAGTTGGAAGCCAGGTAATGTCTAGATCAGGGGTCTTCAACGTTTTCCAGGCCAAGGACCCCCAATCTGATGGAGAGATGGAGCGGGGACCCCCTACTTATATATATATATTGTATAAAATTGTGTTTTATATTAAACCGGTCCTATAGTATGGCACAGCAGCATAGATCGTTTATTTACATCAAGATGGTTGACTCTGTTGCCGTTTATGATCACTACTATCAGGAAATCGCCCATAAATATATGTTATATAATAGTTAGAGCCTTGATTCTTTTCCCCATAATCCCCAAGCTGTATAACATTTAAAAAGAACTTCATGTGTGTTTAAAAAAAATTGTGGAGGTGAATATAAAAAAATGTCTAATCAATCAAAACATTTTCGCGACCCCCCTGCAGTACCTCCGCGGACCCCCTAGGGGTCGCGGACCCCCTGTTGAAGACCTCTGGTCTAGATGATAATTTCATTTTAACGCTACTTGGTGAAAATGTGGTGTGCAACTGAGATAGGAAGATGGGCAATCACAAGATCCTAATGGTTGAGAACAAGTGAACTGTTTTGCATCACCAAAACCTTTTTCTAAAGGCCTTGACAAACCAAGCACCACGGTCAGCTCTTGGCAAGTCTCCGGCCGTCGGCAAGAATCTGCGGCGTCTGTTTTGGTAGTGTGTCCCACGCCATTGCCAAGATTCAACATGCTGAATCTGCGGTGGTCTGTCGGGGAGCTCTCTCTGATTGGCTGTTCAGCTCAGTTATCAGCTGAACTAGTGCTTGAGGGGAGAAAATGACGAATACAGACTACTGCAGCCTGCTTTTATGATGAGTTATTTACTTTCACGTAAGCGCAGAATGAATGTACCAGCTGACAGTTGGCTGCAGCCTTTGTGGTGCGTTCAAGTGCAACTTTCTGTACAAGTCAATGCAACAGTCGCCTTTTGTTGCCAGTAGTTCTTCCATGTCGGTGTCCAGGCCTTGTCACAGTAACAGTGCATGTTCAGGTCACTCTGTTAAAGGAGATGATAGCTGTTTACAGCAGATGTCCTCGGTAGTTACCAGAAGCTATATAACTCGGCGAACAAGCAGAGCGTTGATATACTGTATGTGTCAGGGCTGCAACAAATGATTATTTTGTCAGTCAATGAATCTCTCGATCATTGTTTCGATTAGTCAACTAATCTATTGATTGTGTTTTTAATTAATAATCAATGACATTGACGAGGTGTTGCAGCCCTAAATTATTTGCGTAGATGCTGGCTGAGAAGTGTTATGTTTTCTGGCTAAAATGTAAAGCTGAAATGCAAAGATGGGAGATAATTCTCTTTCGGGTTTGTCCTGTTTTCAAGGTTGAGATATAGCTTTTCATTTCAAGATTTGGTCAATAGTTTTTTTCTTACATTTTTATCTTTTTTTTTGCCTGTCATACTGCCTTATCTGGTTTCTTTTGAGAATAATGGCCTTATCATCAACAATAACATGAATTTTCCAGTGTAATAACATTTTGACTTTTAAATAACTGAATTCAAATTGTTACGGTCTTGAATAGTTCCAATAGTTTGCCTTCAATACTTACCACTTTTTGAGTGTTGAAGCGTATATTCTTCCAGAGCTGATCGTCCTTCAAGTGCTATTGTCTGGCTAAACGTGCGTTAAACGGGGCTGTGGTTTTGAAGTGTGCAAACAGAGGGTGAGGAGAACACAAACTGCCTCCTCCACATTCACACATAGCCGGGCCGGGGGGGTTAACGTGGTTAGAAGTAAGGCAGCAGCGCTCCCATGCTGAGTCATGCTCTCTATTCTGGGATTGTGTCCATTTCCCCGTGTTAACCCCTCCAATGTGCTTCGAACTGTCGGAGCGAGCGTGTTTGGTTTTCTTTGAGGTTGTAATGGTGAGTCAGGATGTTGGAACACAGGGGTTTTCTTCGCCTTTCCATGTTCTTGTTTGTTTACTTTTCTGTTTTTTAGTAATTACAAAGATTTTTGTGATTTTTGCGTAATAATTACACCAAATTATTTATACTCCTAGCCAGTTTTAAGCAAAATTGCTTTTCAATTGCAGCAAAAATGTGTAATATGTTTACTTGGTGCTGAGCAGTGTACATTTGGTTAATTAGATCCATTGTTGCTGCTGATAACAAACTTTATGAGAGCATTGACAGCAAAGCAAAACAGCTTTGGGCTGGAAAACCAAAACAATAAGCCAAAAGGCGTTAAAATGGAAAGTGGAAATGCAGAGTTAGCTGATAATTCCTTAGATTTGTTTGTACAAACACTACATGGACACACAGCCAACTGATCCATTGATCCTATAAAAATATTGATCAGCTCAGGATTAATCTTTCAATTGATAGTTGCTGCATTCAGTGTTTTCTCACTCTAAGTCGTGGGTTCATTGTTGATATATTGTACATTAAGATGGATGGACCCTCTGTAACGCTACCCATAAGATTTCCGTCACCATCACCAGCGCGTCTTTCTGCCTGACTCTCTGCTGAGAGATAATACATATTTTTAAGTTCTGAAATAATTTAAACGGGTGAGATACACTGATCAGCCACAATATTAAAACGACTGACAGGTGACATAAATAATATTGACCATCTTGTGACAATTCAATGTTCTGCCGGGAAACCTTTGGACCTGGCATTCGTGTTTATGTTACTTAGACATAGATAGCAATGACACTCCTTGATGGCAGCAGCCATCCCCAGCAGGATGCAGCCATCCCCAGCAGGATGCAGCCTGACACAGGCACACACACAAACACGCTTTAGGAACGACTAAAAGAAAACATGAAAAACAGCACAAGGTGTTGACCTGGCCTCCATATTCACTCGATCCCAAACCGATCTCACAGAGGCCCCTCCCCTCAACCCATAGGGTTAGGGTTAGGGTTAACCCACTAACAACATTCTGTTGCCAGACACCACAGGACACATGAAGAACAGCACAAGGTGTTGACCTGGCCTCCAAATTCAGTAGCTCCTGAACTGATCAAGTATCTGCGGGATGATCCACAGAGGCCCCTCCCCTCAACCCATAGGACCCAAAGCCCCCCCCCCACTAACAACATTTTGTTACCAGACACCACAGGACACCCTCAGAAGGCCCATGTCCATTCTCTGATGAGTCACAACTGTTTTGGAGGCACAAGGGAGACCTACACAATATTAGGAAGGTGGTCATAATGTTCTGCCTGATTGGTGTATAAAGTTTACCCCTTGTACAGTTGTCTTGAACAGGTAAATTTGTCGTAGAGAACAAAACATATTTATTGTTTGGCCATTTTAACGCGTGTGTCTATGGGGATTTACTTGATTTTGGAGCCAGCCTCAAGCGACTATTTGAAGAACTGCCATTCTGTTTTTAGCTCTTCCACTTTGGCTTAATTTTTCAGCCCCAGAGACAATGTACAAGTGAGTCTCATCCATCTCATTACATTAGGAGCTCCTTCAGTGGAGCTGCACCTGTCCTGGTGACCTTTGACCGTGGGCAACCCCCTGCAAACCTCTGACAGTCCCAGCGCTCTGGTTACAGACGGACTTTGACACACACACACACACACGTGTACTCACACATGACAGCTGGCCTGAGGGAGGCAGCTTGGCTTCCAGTCATTAAAGTGATGGACGCTAAAAGGAGAAGGGGAGGAGTTTCTTTATCTCCCTATCATCCACTGTGTTTAAAACCACAAGGGTCAAGCACAAATTAAAAATTAAGACACTGTCACTGCTTCAGCTCATTTAGCAGAACATACCTCCTGACATGTTGCTTATTCTTTAGCATTGCTCTGCAAAGTTGTGCCGTGCTACTATCTGTGGCATTATTTACACTATTGGCCAGCACCTCAATTAATTTCACACCATTTAACTCGCTGGCACGTTTATACCTGCAAGTGAGGACATGGAAAGAACTTGATGAAATTTTAATGTCATCCTTTCAGTGTTTGGGGTTCTCATATTGTCTAAACTCCAACCAAGTGTGTGTCCAGCTCTCTAAAGTCAGTGAACCTGGGATGATGGGTAGTACACAAGATCTCATTTCACTGTCAAACGCAACGTGCTGAGTGAGGCCGGTATCGGAGCTTCTCATGTATTACAAGCATGAAACGGTTTCAAGCCTAAAGTGTGTGTGTACATTTTAAGCCCGTGGCTCCTTTCCAGATCAGTACAAGAAAATCTTGAGCATGCGATAACACATAGTGATGGTGATACTGTGAGTGACTACAGCTGAGCAAAGTGATACATAATCTACTTCCTAACTAATACGCCAAAAAACACACTTCTGCAGTTTGCTATGAATCAAATGTGAAAGAAGTATTCAGATCCTTTGATTAACCCATTGCTGTCCCGATGGCCCGGCAACTTTCGCGACTAACTAAACGGGCTATTAGCTCAGCTCCCTGTGTACGTGCCAACACATGTTATACACCGTTGGAATGCTTGATTTCTTGTGATTAGAATAATGCACACCATTTCAGGATATAATCATAACTGCAAGCTCAGTAAACACTAATGTCGGACCAGTTGCAAACAAAAAACTGTATACAACTCATCTATTGAGTCTCACAGTATTCCAAGAGCAGATAAAACTCCAACAGAAATGGTCCTGTTACGTTGCCAAGGGTCCAGTTAATGTTGTCCAGTAAAAGAGTTAGTCCACACCAAACCTTCGATCTATGGCACAATGTCTGCTGCAGCAAAATTTCACAAAGCGAATATTTTCCTAATATTCTTGATCGTGACTTCAGTTAGCTTGCAAGTATTAGCCACACTGTGCTACCAAAATGGCTCTGAGCTTTTGATTGACACCTCACTTGACCCAATGGACAACTATTAACCATGTCTGTGACTCACTCTTGGCCACGCCTGGTGCTATCCTTAGGAGGAAAAAAACACTGTGTAAAATAAAAAAATACTGTTATGTTATTGTTAAATTTGAAATGGGACTAGGTAAGACTTCAAGCTGTGGTCCCATTGTGTTTTCCTGTCAACACCACTAAACTACAGTCATTTTGAAGGCAAACATTATTGAAAAAAAATGAGACGGACATAAAATCCTTCTTTTTTTAGTGTATTTTAGCTCCTATTACTCAGTGCCAGTAGCACGTAGACAGACTCTAGAGGCCAAAGCCATGCCTGTACACCAAATGGTTCAAGAACAGCTTTAAATTTACTTTAGTTATGCCTTTTTCAGCGGTTTAGGCGAAAATTACAGGTATTTCAAGGGTATTCAAATAGTACAACAATGCTCTTTAAATATTAAAGTAAAAGTACTAGTTTGGTTCCTCTGAATGATATGATCAAACACGAATAATTAACACTAAAGCATCATTGTTTAAATAGTATGTTACATGTTTTATATACAGGGAGATAAGATAAATCTGAGCGGTTGTCAGACGATTAATGGGAGAGGAAAAAGTTCTGATACAGTTCTGGTGAGATGTTGGATCAACATTTATTAAAAGGAAAATCATGTGGAACGTTTAGAGGGAAAATACTATTAGGTGGAACTGTTAACAAACCAAAGACATCTGGAAATGTGACCCCCGAGTACAAACTAAAAAGTCAGAAGCCAAAAAGTTTGGAAACCACTGGTTAAATCTTAAATGATTTGTTGTATTTTACAGAATTGTGTAAAATCTTCATCTTGAAAAGAATCTAATGATGTAAAATAAAATGTAGAAGAGCGGGAATATGGTGCAGTGGAAATCTTAAGTAGCACAAGACTGAAATACTCAAAACTATACCTGAGTACAGTACATGACTAAATGAAGTTAGGTAGTTTCCACTGCTGCAAATGTTCCAATAGTGCTCATGCACCATTCTGATCTTGCTTTTGCTGTAGCCACTCCCATAAGAGAAAACCACCTGTACCATGGAGGTACAGCAATTTGATATTGCACATGTTTTGAGGACACACAAGAAGCACAAAACATTTAAATTAAAGCTTCAGAGCTCAAAACAATCGATGTTTTCTCAAGAACTTCCAAAAATCCTTCAAACACTGCATCCTTCATTTCCCACCAATAAATCTTAAATTACTGTGTAAATGTAAGTTAACTGAACTTGTGGAAAATGCGCGGACTGTGCCAGACAGATTATGACCAAAAAAGATCCTAGTCTAGATAGACAACTATGGTAACATTTTTTACACTGTTGTTATTCCAAAAGTTTGAGATTGAGCAAAAACAAGCAAATGAAAGTGTGACTAATCACGATAGGCAAAAAATACAAAAGAAGTTGAAAAAAAGAGGGGCTTCAACAACTGCCTGTCATAAAACAGTCTGCTTCATAAGTGGGTGATATTAATGAGTCAGTGAGACGAGAGCGAGAGAAAAGAGGCCTGCAATGCCAGCAGGTCTCACACTTGGCTGAGTTTCACATGGTTCTTCTCATTCCTAGCCCTGCGGTCTCCAACCGCTGTAGCTCACCAGCCATGTTGGATGCTTCCTTCCTTTCCATGTCACCCCCCCTGTCAAAGTTCCCCAGGGAAAAAGCCAGAAAGATCAAGAGAGATACTGATGCTATCGAATTTTCCATGTCCTGCTCCAAGTTTCCAACCAGATTTCCAGCACATTTCTTTGTTAAAACACAGAGCATGTAGTCTGCTTTCTTGTAAACCATACAGTCAAGACTTTCATCACTTAAGAGGAAGCAACACATCCTGGTGTTATGCAGGGACCTTACTTTACTGATAAGAGGAAGGTGGTTATTTGTGGAAATGGCTAATCAAAACACTGTTTAGTCTTTTAGTTGTTACCCAGGAGATTTTATTAAACCAAGATCAGAGAGATTTCAAAATAAGTAGTATGAGCCATTAGCACTCAGCTTTAGTATGCAAAAAGCTGACTTCATGCGAGGTGCTGCAGATAAGTGAGGGTACTAATCACTTTTAATCTCAACTGCTGTGCTTGGGTACATTCCCTGGATCATTTTTATTGTTAACTGCCATCTCTTCATTAGGGTTATGCAAAGAAGCTCCGCAATCGTAGGATAAATGGCGGCTCGGTCATAACCAGAGCTTTTTTCATGGTAGACATTGTGTATTATCATAGTAGGATAAGTACAGGTGTATTAACAATGGCTGCATTCCACTTAGGGGAAGACCTACTTTTTTGTGCGTGCTGGTTCAATATCATGGCTTACTGGGACACCATTAATGTTAATAATGATTTCCCTACTACAACAAGTCAAAATGCAGGGGAAAGTTCTATTGCTGCCTTTAAATAGAATTTGTGGGCTTGTGGTTAAACCACATGAGAAGTTGTGTTCACAACTAGGTGCTGTTAAGCAACTGTTGGTGTCTACAAGCCACGAAAGCTAACAGTTTGGCAACGACCCGGTAATGACCATAATACGACCATAATAAAAGGATTAGGTTGTTGAGACTATCAACATTTTATAAAATTGTTAAAAATACAATAAATCACAATGTATCAACATACCATTGACCTCCACCATTTGTGAAAATTGTCAGGAATTATGCCTTTTAAGTGGAAATTGTGAGCTTGTTGTTATGTAGGAATGCAATAAATGCAAAAGCATAATAAAAGCCAAATTAAATAATTTATAAGAAAACTGTATGTCCTTGCTGAAATATATTAACTTACCATTCACCTCCATCATTTCTGAAAATGTCAGGAAACATGACAAATGGAACTTGTTAGCTTGTTAGTATGTAGGAAGGCAGGAAATGTACGTAGAGGCATAATAAAAGACACATTACCAAATTTCTAAGAAAACTATATGACTTATTTGCGATATATTATCCTACCATTGACCTCCACCATTTCTGAAAACATCAGCAGCACATCACAGCTTTACCACAAGAGAGCTGCATTCATCACATATTTTGCGCAAAAATGATAAACATGACTTCATCATTCTGCAACACTTACACACTTACAGTAGAATTGATGAGCAAGTTATGGTGGACAAAAGTAAGGGAATGCAGTAAATATAATTCTTCAAACAATTAAATAATATATAATATTGATTTAAACAATGAATATGGCTCAACAGTGTAAATGCAGTGTCAGCACATAACGAAAACTAAACTCTATACACCTCACCACACTCATGGTTTTCCCATTAGACACCTGTTGCTACGCCCCTCCCTTCTTGCCGACTGGGGTAATTTATAAAAGTCACATGCATAACAGCCCCAGTATACACCTGCTTACTGTTGTCGGTGAACCTTATCTTGACCCTGGAGTTGATTTTTGGAGTTCATGCAGACGTAAAATACATGACTCTATAACATAAACCCACTTTGTTAGAAGCCACTTGTGGAAGTTTAGGTTTACCATACGTGCAAACAAGATAATATGGCATACAGTATTTGCATGTGGGCTTTTGAGTGTATGTAAAAATATGCTGACCTTATGTCTACTGTAGATCTGCTTCCAGCCTCCAGCAGCTGTCTCTCAAACGGCTAAATGTGACTGCTACGCCCCACATTTCCAGTGTCTGCTATCCCTGCTCACATTACACTGTATTTTTTAAATCAGACAACACAGACAGGGTTCATGTGTCAAAGGCCCCTCAGCAGTGTGAAGGGTGAAGAGGTTAATTCACACTGTGGGGGAGAAAGGTTAATTTTCTTTATGGATTATGTCATGTATTTTTTATTGCCTGTAGCACTTGGGCAAGTATAGTAAGTGTACTTACAGTGTATTGTTTTTGGAGAGTTCAGATAATGTAGCTGTTAAGTTGATCAGGAAGAGGTGGACAAATACGTGCTCTGGGTGCAGTAGGGATAATATTACTCCTGGATTCTGCTTTAACTGAAAAACATCTAAATTAATGAACAGGAAAATATTATTAGAGGAAACAATGTTGAGTGATATCTAAAAAGAGCTGAAGCATATTTGGATATGCCATGAACTAGATTAATGAGAACCTTCAACGACAATGTTGAGTCATTTTGGTCATTTTAAAATAATAGAGATTTCTTCTGCTTATTATCTTTGTACCTGAGCGTGAATGTTAAGATTGACACCACCTTTAACAGTAGCTAAAAGGCAATGACAGCAGACTGCTAGCCTAGCTTAGCTGGGACTGGATTTTGGCATTTATATTTCTGGACTAGCTATATTTGTAGTTTGAAAAAACACTGTGACTTTTTTATTTTGCGTCATATAAATTTAATTAGTTACAGGGTTTACAGAGGGTTCGTGAAGACATTTTTGAGCAAAACATTTTCAGTTTGTTTCTCAAATGTGACGCTAGCTGACAACGTTAGCTTGGCGTTAGCTAGGTATTAACTTTACAGTCATGACATACAAATCTTGGCAAAGAAACACATAACAATAGTTTCCAAAATGAAACTGTTTGTGTGACCGGGATCTAAGCTATGCTAAAATGCAGTAAGAATATTGTGTACTTTTTGGAAATAAATCTAAACAACTGTGTGTAGTTGTGTCCTCTTACCCAACAATGAAGTGTTCCTCTGGTGTTTTGATAGTTTAAGGGGATCATGGGTATGGTCACTCATAGACGCCACTCACACTTGTGCGCACACACACATACAGTACATGACCTGAAGTGAATGTCAAGGATTCCATATAAGGAAGCAGCGTCCTCAAAATCCTCATGGCTAAGTTACAGGGCATAAATTTGATTTACAACAGTTTAGACGTGCCGATAATGAGTGTTTAGAGCTGGCCATGGACACACATGGACATCACGCAGAGGTCATAGAACACCACTGATGCTTTAAAAGGCTGATAAATTATTTTTTGTCTTGAGCAGGGAAATCTCAGATATGTCTCACTCAATGTTAAAGTTATATAAAGCTAAATCTTAATCATAATAATAAGCCATAATAAATCTCTTGCTCATCGTTCTGTCCTCTTTCTCATCGGTAGAACGTTAACACCCCAGAGGATGTGTCACTCTCATGCTGACAGCTATGAATAGCTCTTGTCTAAATGGCTAAACATTATTATTTCATGCTTCCCCTGTACTATAAAAACACATACTATACAGATATTCTAGCATATCGGTATAACATGAATTAAAGCTTAGATTAAGTCAACTCAAAAAGTTTGATATGCCTGTAGAAGCTTTCCATTGATTGACAAATGACTGGCTATTTTCTTTCTCTTTTTTTTTTGTATTTGCAGGATAAAAGAATGGGTGGACCAGATGCAGAAAGATTTGATCACATTAACAGACACAGCGAGTGGCATGCAGAACCTAATACAGGTAAGAGACTTCTCTGTCACACATACTCACTGTTGCTGCACAGTGTCGAATCTGTAAACCAGTTTCCTAAGAAAGCAAAAAATTTGTGACGCTTTTTGTTTAAAGGTCCGCCAAAACTTACCAAATTTTCTGTTTAATGACAAATAAAGTATGAAGACACTGAAGATGTTGGGTATTTAGGTGTATGTAGTCTGGATAATAAAGGGGCACATGAGCTTCAAGGCTCTTTCTGACATTTAAAGGTATTTCAAGCATCTTAAAGAAACGTAGAGGGTGTGCTACTTTTTGTATGTAGCATGCAAACTCTGGTACCAAATGCCCCTGCCTTTTTAAACTAGCCGACCTTTAAAACAAGCTAGTTATACCATTGGCCCATTGTGCTGTGACGTTTTGGCGTAGGCTACTGTGAATGTGGATGATAGCAAGCTCGACTAACTAGCTAGCTAACCTTAGCATTGAGACACACAACACACTGTGTTCTTTCCAAACTGCAGCTAGGACAGGCGTTAGCATAGTTAGTGTTTGCTTTATGTCTTTTTGTTGCTCAAGTTTAACTAGACTCTCTGAACCCACAGCAACTTTGGTTCACAATACCGACTTGCTGTGGAATAATGGAAGAGCTAAAATCGCAGTCCTGTCCTCGTTGACACATAAATTACTAACCATGCACTCTGCTGTTGTCAGACCATTAAAAACAGGGGCATTTTTTTAGGGTGACCAGACTTCCCCGTTTTCCTGGTACAGTCCACGTTTTGATGTACCGTCCCTGTAAAACATGGTCTTCTGGCCTCCCTAAGACAAGGAGGCTTGTCTTGTTAAACTGTCCTTATGGACCCAAAGAACTCAAACTAAAGTGGTAACAAACCATTTTTGGACATCATGCAACTCAAATTAATAGTACCAGTAGGAACTAATGTAGAGGGTGCTATTTCAGTAAAATGAATAAAAGTTCTGGAACAAATAAGTAAGGAAAACAGCAAGGATATACATTTCTTTGCAAAAATATGTTTTCATGTTTTACATAAAATCTCTTGCACACATTCAGCATCGAATACAATTAATGCATATGCTTTCTGCCACTTACTCTCCTTGCACGACCTCAGCTGTCATAGCATGTCACTGGTCTATATATAGTGTCTTCTCATTAAACATACCACTGCATCGTTTCAGTGTGCCAGGACAATGTACACGCTCAGATAAGATCAGCGTCACGACCACACCGCGGTGGCTATAGTGGATGCACACGCTTTGACGCCCACACACACACACAAGCCCACATCTGACAAAGAAGGAGAAGAAGAAGAAGAAGCTTTTCACATCCACATTGATTGACATAATGCATCTGGCACTTTGGCTCCCTTCGAGGATAAAATAAGTCAGCTTTAAAGCGTCACTGAAATCATTGCAAAGCGTGTTTTTGTTTGACGTTATGTTACGACTTCACAGCGTCAGAAAAGAGAGTTAAAAAGGTATGTGTGTCACAGATCTTGTGGTCACACCCTTGTTTGAACAGAGTGTAAAAAGCATGTTGAATTATGCATGCCCTTTAACAATATAAATGAAGTAAATTGAACCCAGAAAGTCATCTAATATTGTTAAAGGTATACAGTGTTGTCAGTGTCGACCTTGTTATCAATCCAGAAATCCATAGGATTGCTTTTTAATACTGCTCTTTGCACTAAAGTAAAATCCATCAGACGCCTGGAGACAAATATGCGCACGTGCCTCAGTTATGTGGTTTGAATGTCGGACAATGAAATCCCTTCAGGCTGCTAAATAATTGGCTGTTTGGCATTTATGTTTCTTATTCCTCTCGCTGGAGCATATTCCATAGCACAGTAAATGGTCGTGTTACATAACCTGACAGTGCAATTTAATCAGCGGACGCGTAGCTTTCTTTTTAAAGCTCTGGTCAGCGAAGTTCGATGAAGAAGGGGATGGAGGGGGGATGACCACTCGCGCAGAACACCGTTCATGACTTCGGAGACAGCGAGTCTGTTTGTGGACAGAAAATTCGAGACGCCAAAAAGTCAAGATTGCAGATATTCGTCATGCAGAATTGGAAAGTTGGAAACAAGACACAGCACCTTCAAACTCAATCTTAGGTGAACAGATGGAAATGGGAAATATGATACCACCAAGCTCTAAAGGATACCTAGTTGGTGAATTGGTTTGCCCTGTGTTTATTTTTTTATTTTTTTTTTTTGTGGCAACACTCACAAAATGCCATGTTAATGAAATGGGTAACTTTTATTTTAACTTTTACCGGTTGTAGTGTTTTTGGGATGCCATCCTAGGTTGTGCACATCACTCCTGATGATATAATCTATCTTAAATTGTACTGTTCTCTGACCCTCACTTTTATCTTGTGATTGTCGTAGATATATCACAAACACAGAACTCACTTCAGTGTGGAGACCAACAATGCGAGGGAACTGGTGGCAACGGCTGCAGGGAACATAGAGATACTGCTGGATAACCGCTCCCGCGCCCTAAAGGTAAGTGTACTTCTACTGCTTCTCGGAAATAACTTTAGTGGAGGCAGGAATTTCCTTATATTTCCCCTTTTTTGCCATTGGGATGCAATGAGTATTAGCGGTCACAGTAAACCCTAGAAAAGTTACAGATTGTGAAGTTTGAGACGACAGGATAACATCGAATACAACTTCTCGATCATTTGTATCCAGTATGTTTCCTAGCACAGTACCCAGAGCCGAAGGAAACACACAGAAACAATCTGCTTCTCTTCATTTCACGTAAGAACAGGAACTGGAACACATCCACGGCTTCAGGCCATGCACAGATCCAACGTAATCAGACGTCTGCATCTGCCCTCATACCTAATCCATTTAGTCTGCTTTGATTTGTTGTAGTAAAGCGTTCCTGACTGTGTGTTCACCTCATGTGGATGAACTCTTTTCTTGTTGCACGGCTGACCGGCCATGTCAAAGACATTGGAGATGATGTGAGGTTTCCTTGTTTCTGTAAGCCACGCAGAGTAGCTGTAGTTACTTTTAGGTAAAACAAAATCGTCAAGCCATGCTGGTCAGCAGCTCAGCTGTAATGACGCATCTAGAGGTTGGTCCACCACTTTGAACAAGGCGAATATAACTCAACAGCTGTTAGTTAGCCATGGATTTGTAAAGACTTTCATGCTCCCCTGAAGATAAATCCTAGTGTTGTACTTTTAATCCAGTGTGACATGCAGGTTAGTCTTTACAAAGTGAAACATCACAACATATCGTGGTTGGACTGGAAAGGTTTAAGCAGATATTTGGCGTTGAAGATTTACACCGATCAGCCACAACATTAAAACCACTGACAGGAGAAGTGATAAATAACATTGACCGTGTTGTGACAATAAAATGTTCTGCTGGGAAACTTTTGGACCTGGCATTCATTCGCATGGATGTTACTTAGACATGTAGCACCCACCTAGACCAGACCAGACCAGGCACCCCAACCCCATAGCAATGACACTCCTTGATGGCAGCAGCCAACCCGTACGACCCAAAGGCCTATGGGTTTATGGGTCTATGTTTTGGAGACCTACAAAATATTAGGAAGGTGGTCATAATGTTATGCCTGATCTGCGTTATTGATTTGGAAGAGGTTAATATTTGTGGCTTTGAGTGAAAAACCTCAACAACTGTTGCAACACTTGCCATTAGGTTTGGCAAACACAACTTTGTGACCCCTTAACTTTACATCTACTGCCACCATCAGGTCAAAACACTGGTTTGTTCCACAAGACTATGTTGCGCATTGTGTTTAGTGCTAATTAGACTATGAAATCATTCTAACTTCCTAAATTAAACACCTGCTGAACATCAGTATGTCAGCATTGTTACTGTAAGAACTGTTCGATACTGCAGATTTGACAGGCTAGCCCTTTGGTCTTGTTCACATGTAGCTAAAAAAGAACAGCAAGCTAAATTGATCCGCGCAACCTTTCACTGCTGCTCGCTTTAAAAGTATCTGGCCAACTAAATTAGGATCTCGGGACGCACTCAGCCTCAATCAATCCGACTTGAGACGACCAGAAATATCCAATTAAACCCTGACAGCCCGTTGCCATAGCTACATCCTCATTGATTACCCCGTCAGTCCAGCCGAGCGTTTTGTTTTTCTTGCATCCCGATAATTGCCAAGGGATGAGGGGACAATTAGTTTTTGGTGTTTTCCGTGTAGCAGCGAGTCGATGGCGGCGGAATAGAGACGTTAAACTACCGGCTCTGTTCTTACATTTTATCAACACCATCTGCTGCGTGTCTCACCTGTTGCAAATTAATTGCGCAGTCCTTTGCTGGAAGTGTGAAAACAGTGAAGCAGGGATGATATAACTATTTATTTATTTTTTTTGCCAAACACCATATGCTAATGCTTTGTTCCTCTCAGGAAATATATTCACTTGCCACTGCATTAGCATTCAGGAGTACACGGCCTGTGGTGGCCGGGCAGCTACTGTAAACGTTATTCGGTATAATGAAGTAGAATTGAGCCAGCTTTATGGCAGTCAATTTATATAAGGGACCATAAATAGTCACAGGGTCCACTTAGCTGAATTATGAATTGAAATGGACGAAGGGGAAGGGCGGCTGCAGCGACTGTAATGTTCTTGACCCGACCTACACTAATCTAATTCTCTGTGAGGTAACGAATCCCTCTCTTTGACTTACCAACCTCAGTATCCTTCTTCCTTTCATTCTCTCTTTGTACATCCCTTATTCCTTTTTTTGAAGGCCTGGTTACACTCAGGATGAAGTGATCATGTAAGAGGGTGCAGTTTCCTGACTGAGAGAGAGAATGAAATTGAATTGTCTGATGTGTGTGTGAGAGATGATGATGATGATGATGATGATGATGAGGGGAAAAGAGAGGGAGAGTGGTTGCACTGTACGCCACACCTCCCGTGAGGCAGCGTACAAAGGACTAGAAGCACATTGCTGACCACCCATCCATTAGGATCTTGGCCCCTCTCACACACGATTCAACAGGCAGCACTCTCGCCCTTGTTCACACTGCTCTGCTTGGAACATTGGAGGGCATTAAACTGACTCACAGCCTCATTAGAAGTTACCAAATGCAGAGCACAGGCACATAACAAGGAAGTTTCCAACAAAAAATGAAAGTTTCCAAACCTACCCTTTTTACTGCGTATGTAAAGTTGATTTATTTATATTGTTCTGCTTGTACAGCACTTTGGTTCAACTGAGTTTGTTTTTAAATGTGCTTTAGAAATAAACTTTGACTTGACTTGACTTGACTAAAGTTACATGTTAATAATGAGGCACAGGACGATTGACAGGTGTTCCCAGCTTTGGGTTTAGAATACTTACCTCAAGTATTGAGACTATAGACTGTATATAAATATGGACGATGCATCCCCACTTCCTTGCACTGGCTAAACTGACACTTGTTTCCCAGGGATACAGGCAATGCCATCTTGCGAGTTAGGAGCCAATGTCTGCGCAGTATGGTCCGAGAAATGTTGGATTATGCTCTGTTCTTCACTCCCAGGGTGCTACGGGACCGTTTCATGGAGCAGTTGGCATGGCAACTTGTAGTCATCATGATGTCACATCCTGTTTCTATATCAGAAAAACAGAAACTTGAATATGCATCAGCATTGTATTTACTACCTAAAATGACAGAAGCCGTTTTTAAAAAATAATTTATTTGACGTGTATTTTAGTGTTTTAGTTTGGCCCAAGTCCCATCCACTAACATGGAGGGGGTGGAGCTTATGACCTATACTGCAGCCAGCCACTAGGGGGAGCTCTACTTGCTTTGGCTTCACTTTTGAGGTGCAGTTCTGTCGTCCATCTTTATACTGTATACAGTCTATTATTCAGAGCCTTTACTCAACTAAAAGCACTAAGACAACAATATAAAAATATGTTATTAAATGTGAAGGTCCTGCATAAAGCACATTTATGGTTACAGAAATAAAATCTTAACATAAAAATCTCCTCAAAGCAACAAAAGTAAACATTCTCCTTGTAAAAATGTGAAATGCTTAGTTTTCTGTGTAATTAAATAACTTTTTGTTAATTTTTTAGTGTTGGAACAATAAAGAAATTGGAAAAACATACGGTGCAGTAATAAAGAAATTATAGAAAGTGTTAAATTCTCGACAGAAATTTAAAGAAAATACTCCCTTAGATACCCCCTGCAAGTAGCGAAAATAAACTTTTACTGCTTTTTATACCTGGTCCCAAGTCATGTTTAAGGGTTTACCACATGATTAACATAATAAGAAAGAAAGAAAATGGAAATCTGCTCCTGAATTAATTTTGTTGTGCATTGTTTTTCACCTTTTCAGGCCTAAGTCTTTGATTTTAGAATAAATCCGTATCCATTCACTTCATGATTCTTAATCACAAGTCATAAATAAAAAGTATAGCATTAAATTATGCTAATTGAAAAGCCAGAGCTAGGAGCACTATGGTTTTTGCATTAATTATAGAAGTAAATTGCTACTGAAAGTTTTGCTTAATACAAATTGGGTGTTTTTTTTTAAAAAAAGTAATTAACTTCCACCTATTTTTACCTTCAATATACAGGAAAACCAGTTTCCATTATTGTTGCTGTTGTTGAGAGAAGCACTGAGACAAGTAAAAAGTACAAAATAAATGCACATTGTAAGGATAATGTTCTATTTTTAATGTAATGTTAAAACCAAGTGAAGTCTGTATTTCCACACCTTGTAGCCGAAGAGTTCAGGTCAGTGTTGTGCTTGAAATAAGCAGCATAGACACCACCTCAGTGACTGGTGGCATCTCTGTTTACACTAGGCCAGCTTGTCTCCTCTGGCTGTGTGTGTGTGTGTGTGTGGGTGTGGGTGTGTGTTTGTGTGTGCGCCTGCAATTGTCAACGGGCTCACTCCCATTAGAATGATGCCCGCTGTCATTAACTTAATCAGGGACCTGCTTGGATTTGCCGTCCGTCAATCTGACATCCGGTCTATCCCGTCACTTTTAATTCGATCGCCGCGTTTGACGCCGGTGCTCCCTTGACATGCAGTCTCTCAAATGTTGGCAGCTGTGGCTACGTACGGGCGGAGGCGTGTTTCAAAGTTTGAAAAAGAAGACAATTATTGTACACCCTGTCAATGTATATAAGCGACTTAACAGGACTGTGAAGATATACACCAAGTTTTAAGTCCCAACTTATTCACTTATTCAATTTAAAATGTGGAAAATAGCATCAGTTTGGCCAATGCAAGGAAGTATGGATGCATATTTATATACAGTCTATGCTCTCATTGGCAAGCAAAAGTCAGGAAGCTCTTAGAGGGAATTTCTTCAAATGTGGCTCAAATTTTACTTTGACTCAAGGATGAACTGAACGCAATTTGGTGGTGAAAGGTCAAAGGTCATTGTGACCTCACTGAGCATGTTTTTGGCCACAACTGGAGAATTCATATGCTACTAACGACAGAATAACGCACACACACACTTTTCTTTGTCTAACTAGTTTGTCTGAGTGTCCTTTTTTTAACCCCCCACTTCTCACCGGTCTGTCTCAGGCATACATAGATAATGTTCTCAAAGCTTTGGAAAGCTGAAAACTAAATCTCACACACATGCAAATCATTGCCTCTGTCATGTTATGTCACACTATTCTCAATTCAGTGTGCGTTGTCCCTTAACTGAAACTGTTATTCCCAGAGGAGAGAAACCACCGCGGTGCCGAGAGAACCGCAAAACTTTCTGCCTCGATCGAAACCCGTTCAAAGTCTTGTTGTCAGCTGCGGCGTACCGAGGCTGATTATTTCCGTTTTGTATTGATACGTGCAGATGTGTGTGCATGTGTGCAACTGAGGCCGAGGGACCGGAGTTTTCTCCCAGATCTCTTTGATATAGCAGATGAGTCAGATTCTTTAGGCGGTTGCCGCTGTAGCTCATTTTCCCCGCTGATACAGCTCTGGAGGTTACAGAGGAAACAATCTTTACAGACACAAATCTTTCTTACCTTTCTGGGCTTTTATTCACATCCAAAATCATCTTTCACCTCTCATTCTCATTCTTGTCACGTATGATATTTTATTTCCCTTGTTTCCCCAACTCTGTCCTTCCGTCGGCACTTTTTTTTTCCAGTAACTCCACCTGTCACTCCGTGTTCTCGTTTTCCCATTTTTGTCTTGCCCTGTGTTTCTCTTCGTTAACTCTACACTATCTTTAGGCATCCAGCTTTCCCTTCATGACATATCTCCTCCTGCATATATCTAACCAAATGGAACTTTTTCTCTTTAGTAGCAAAACATGTTTGAGCTAACACATTTTACTAACTTACAGAGTCATTATCTTCCCAAGTGATTCTCAATAATCGATGAAAGCTGGAAATCATTTAAAACAGGACGTTGTTAGGGTTTCCACCTCTCTTTGGGAGGATGCCTTTTTGAAATACTTAAATGTGGGATAATAGGGATGAGGGGTGTGGAGTACTCGGGGACAGATGCGTCTTAAACATAAAGAAGAAATTAGTTGGGGAGTTTGTCATCGGTGACTGAGAGCTTGGCAGGAAAGCGTTGCAGTATTTATATATTTGCATTATTATGTACTGGGTGTCTGTAGCATAGCAAATGCTCTTAAGCACTCATTTTTGTAACTGCTTGGGACTGGAGTCTATCCCAGCTGTCACTGGGCGAGAGGCGGGGTACACCCTGGACAGGTCTCCAGTCTATCACAGGGCTAACACAGAGAGACAGATAACCATTCCCATTCACACCTACGTCCAATTTAGAACCACCAGTGAACCTAATGAGCATGTCTTTGGACGGTGGGGGGACGCCGGAGTACCCGGAGACACAGGGACCCAGAAAAAGCATTGCAGAAAGTAATGGAAGGAGAATGAGCAACCACAGTGAACTTTTAGATGAAGATCTGCAAATTCTTTTGACTATGGCCTGCTGTTCATGCAATTATGGAAAAAGGACAATTATTGCTCAACTTCTTTATTAAAACAACAGCTTGCTCTGTGAACACCTGAATGCTGGGACAAAAGTAACTTTATATTAACTCCGGTGACTACAGGTGTCACCAAATCTACCCGGATATACATGTCCATTACACGCTTTAACACAAATCATTGGAAAAACAACAGTACACACCATTGAATCATCATGTTTTAAAAGAAAATTCAGTGTCGTAGTGATTCAGTGATCTGTATATCCATTGTTATCCAACAAACAGTAGCTACTGACCCCAACCCTAACCCTAACCCTAACTAGTGATGGTTCCTTTATTCGGATGCTGGAGTGTTTTCCTGCAAGAGTTTTAGCAATGATTAAACATTATGGTTACGTTCTTCATAGTAGTGGAGAAATATCCCTGCTTTTTATTTGGCGTGAACAATTCAAGCATCTAACGTAAATCGCAGAATATAGACATGGTTGAGCTGATTCCACCGTAGCCATGCTGCCAGTACATACCAGGCTGTCGACAGTAAATCGTAGCATTTATGCATCGTCAGAACCTGGAGTTTCAGAGTTCACCAACAAATTTGGAGCCTTTAGTCCATGGTTCACTGACTAATTAGAAAAGTGTCTCTTTGTCTGTGACTCAGAGCCTCCTCTCGTGCACAGTATACGCTCTAATTGGCTCCCATCATTACTGGTCTTGCATAACTGCGAGCTACAGCATAGGTGTGACTTGTTGATTAATTGTGAATGAACTCACACGTCGCACAGATCGCACACCACCGCCGCCTCCCCCTTTGGTCCATTTGTTCATTACACTGACCCCGGCGCTTCTTTTTTTAGGCCTGCTTTGACAGCAGATAGCTTCTCGCTGATATTCAGGCCACCTCTGACTCTGTACTCATCAATTATTGAATCGTGCCTCTTAACCAATACTCCCTGATGGAGCCTGAGGTTAAGTTCCCCCAGTGGAATAGGTCATTTCTCTTCCCACAGAGACACCGAGCCCAGAGATCTCCACATTTATCATTAATAGGGGGAATATTTAGCGGTGGTAGGGAAACAGAATGCCACAGTTACCAGTCCTGAAAAGATGAGAAATTATCAAAGTGCTTGGAAACGATGTTTTGAGGTCTAATTAAATTTTAAAGGTGGACTTGCCTTAGAATGAGAGAAAGCTACTCTAATAGATTGAGCTATCGGCACTTGTCGCCACCAGAAGCAGCAGAACTAGTCAACAACTAGTCTTCCTTAAACCTATTGTTTTGCAAATCTCAAGACAATTATGACATGGTTTATGCATCAAATTAAAAATAAAATCTATCAAAAGTAACTGAAATGAAAGACATTGAGCTGATTAATGGAACATTTTGCACAGCACAAAAAACCCTAGCGCCGTAGCTGACGTGCACCTCACCAGATATGTAGCTACGTGTTGCGGCGATGCACACCACAAGAGCTGTGATTGGTCCGCTTGGTAGTAGCATGTTTCCGCTTTAGTATTTCTGGCTGCTTCCCCATCTCTGCAATTTTCGAATTGACTGTTTTGGATCAATAAAGATGGAACACATAGAGGAAACGTTAACCGAGGAAGTATAAACATTCGTACGACTCGTCTTCGGCGAAATTTTGGCGAAAGTTTCAGTTGCCATTGTTGAAAGTGAAGCAGGAAGCAGAAACTAAAATTAACCTGAATGGCAAAGAAGACACAGCGGCGGCTAGCGTTTTTACGGAACGAGCGGACTGACGAGGCACAAGTATAAGTGGCTCGCAACGACGATGGCTACATGCGTAGGTTGCACCATATAGTCCCACAGTACCCTAAATGAGCCTGAGTGCAACAGATTACACAATAAAACAGGAAAAAGACAACACAAAAAGAAAACTGAAACCATTACAACCAGTTGCCAGCATCAATTTTAGCTGATGGAAGACCTCAAGATGTCTGAAAACTGAAGAGCTACCACTGACTGTTTGGGACAAGAGGAAGGTTATTCTCTGTGTGTCCCCTTGAGGAACTCCTACGATGCTTTGCACCCACCTTGAGGGATTCTTGTAGATAAAAGCATCTTCCACGGGGGATATGGCAGCAAGCCAAGACCTTCCCCTTGACAGACCGGCTGCAACAAAAGAGAGCAGACTGACCTACAGAGGAGATGTCATGAAGAGAGAAAGAGAATGAACGAAGAATAAAGAAAAAGCTTCTTTGTTTCTTTATACTTTTTTCATTTCTCGAGGGAAGTCAAGGAAAAAGACTGACCGTCCAGAGAGAGAGAAAGGAAGAACAGAAGGGCAAGAGACGATGCCGGACTCCAGAGCAGACAGCTGAGGCCTATGCTATTTGAATATTGATTGGGGAGGGTTATTTCAAGCCTGGGATTGCATTAGCACTTTGGCAGCGGATTCAAAAAGCTTTGGCTGCCCACCAGAGCCCGAGCCACAATTGGTGGGCCATTTTGGAAACAAACAAAAAAAACAACAGTTGTTTTCCAGCCGCGGCCCCTCGTGTTAGTTTAAATAATTCTCAGCGTGATTCTCCATCGATATGAAAACCAAATTTCCTTAATTGTGAGTGGGCTGTTGGCACAGAGAGAGAGGCATTTTTTTTTTTTAGTTGAGTCTTAATTGCAGAGGAGAAAGATGGCCCGCGCTGCAGTGGGGAGATAATGAACGACATGTTTTTTTTGGTCTCTGGTGCTGCCATCGCATGGGAGCTTTTTGCTCTCCTCGGTCCTGCATGGACCACGGATGCAGGAGGTAACCATGACACCCTGGTTGCTAAGCAGCGTGGCCATCATAAACAGATCCCTCGCTTCCCTTAACCCTCTTTTACGCTCGACACCGGGCAAAACAAGAAAACTTTCATTCGAGTGCCCTCGCCTGTCCTCATCTACCACACGCTCGCATTAAACACAAAAATGACTTGTCTAGCGGCGCTCGTGATCATTAAAGTGCCCAAGAAGAATGAGAGCAGGGGCGCGAGCACTTGAACAGAGCTCTTTTAAGTGTTGTGTTATGTAGTGGTGCGTAATTGCAGAGGAGTCACTGATCTCTAGTGTCTGCAAGTGCGTTATTAAACCGCCACTGGATGACATGCTGTGAGTCATTAGACACTGCTGTTGGAGCCCCTAATCACAGGGTAGGCACACACACTCACACTTGTTCGTTAGGCTTCTCGTTCAAATGTTATTTTATTAAGTTGAACAACAAACTGGAAACAATTCCCCCATATCCACTTGCAGTCAAATATCAAGTCTTATCATGAATCATATTCTATTTCCTATGGCATTCTGAGGAAAGCCCACTCTACGCAATGATATTTGCCCCCCGCTGAAGTGCTGGGGGAATTTATCAGCTCAATATTGCTGAATAAACAGCATTCATTTTCCGCACGTCACCTGCCAAGGGGGTACTATTGGTAATTTATGCTAATGGAACCCTAGGCAAGAGTGACTTTACTTGCCTAGGGTTTTAGCGGGGGTGATTAATATAGTAAGTAGACTCGAGATGTTGAAATATTGCCTCTTTTAGTCTCAGTCAAATTGCAAAGTCGAGGCAGAGATTAAAAGCTGCCGCTTCTGTGGCAGCTCTTAGTCAGATATGGGACTGTGGAGTATTTAGTGAACACACACGGAAAGATAAAATAAAAACTATACGAAAGATTAACGTTGTTAAATTTATTTTCTAATTTGTTGTATCTTCGTGGACATACTGTGATTTCTATCTAAAACTGTATCATTTTAAACCCAAACCTATCTAAATTTTGGTGTGTTTGTGTCCCTAGCATTTGTGGCTACAGCTACTTTGAGCTAAAGGGGAATTATTGTTTTTTACAACTTGGACGTTATTTCTGGCATAAAATATGATTGTTTACTCACCCATATGACTTTGGTGCCATTTGGAGTCGTTTGGACGATATTTAGATCCAGTGGAGCGCCACGTATATCCATATAGTGGGAGTGAGTGGGGCACCGAAACGCAGCCTCTAAATAACGCATTATCTGCCGCGAAACTCGTTCATTTCACCAATATTTTGTTATGATACGCTAGTGCTATTCCCCGTTGAGTCTGGAGTTACCTGTTATCTATCGGTTTTGTTGTTCTTTGGCCAGCTGTTCCTCTCTCTGCCGCCGCATCCTCCTTTCAACGAGCTCCTCATCCGTATACTCTGGCTCAAAACGGTAAGGACGTCCATCATAAACAAAGTCTTCATCCACAACCTCAGAATCGGAAAAACATATTCAGCCATGTTGCAAAAATCTAGCAGCAGCAAATTACAGGTAAACAAGCTGTGCGGGGTGCACATGGCGCACAGAGATGACATCATCCAGGTCAAAAGTTAGTAGGTCAATCTACAGACTCCGGATGATGATAACAGGTAACTCTGGACTCAACGGGGAATAGCACTAGCTTATCATAAAAAGATATTGGTGAAATGAACGAGTTTTGCGGCAGACAACGTGTTATTTAGAGGCTGCGTTTCGGTGCCCCAGTCACTCCCACTATATGGATGTACGCGGTAATTCCCCTTTAAATTGATCGATTGATTGACGCACTGATTATTTCTGGATTAATTAATCAATTAATTGTTTAGTCAGAACAAAAGTCCGACCTGGATGTTACTTAGACATGTAGCACCGACCTAGACCAGACCAGGCACCCCATGGCAATGACAATCTTGATGGCAGCAGCCATCCCCATCATCCCTTCTTCTTAGTGCTGCTTCCCCTGCACACCACAGCATAGAAGAGGGTACTGGCAATGATAGTTTGGTAGAACAGCTTCCAGGCAGACGTCAAAAGCCTCCTGACCCTTTTTTTTGTATACTGAGTCTATGTTAGCAGTTTGTGATCCAGCTCTAGACCCAGGTACTAGAACCACTGCTACACGCTCCCTGTTGAGGGGTACGTGCTCCTGCACAACTGTTTTGGTGGAACAAGGGAGTCCTACACAATATTAGGAAATTGGTCGCAATGTTATGCCTTTCTATAAATCGTAGGCCACCTGTGCCTTGAGCCAACGTGGCTGCTTTGCTGCTCTACTTTCATGCGCCAGAGACATATTAAAAAATGGCAATCTTAGCCAGCGACGTATACACAAGCAGCAGTGAGGGTATCTGTTGCTATAAACAGATGGTTCGTCCACATAACCTTTGCAAGACACGTTGAAATTTTAACATCTGATAAGAAAAGGTTTCTGTAAACAAAACGAGCAGGAATGCTACAGTGTACACAAACTGCAGTACTAGTTTCTCAGTGTGAATCTTGCACAAGGTGGATTTGTTTCATTTCTTTTATTTTTTGTGTTGTTGGGCTCGATGCAATATTGTGTACATATATGTGACATCTATAGAGCTGCAAAAAATGTTGAATCAGTGAGAGAGAGAGAGAGAGAGAGAGAGAGAGAGAGAGCGAGAGGATTGGGAGTCTCTTTTGTGTGTGTGTGTGTGTGTGTGTGTGTGTGTGATATTAAGCTACCGGTGACTCATTATTCACCACTTCCTGGACTGTGTTCATGTGTGTCTGGCTGCTTTTGTGAGCCCAGCTGTCTCTCTCTCTCTCTCTCCAGCTTTGTGTTTGTCATCTCTGTGTTCCTACACGAAACTTATCCGACGTACAGGGCATGCATACAGAGAGGGAGTGTACATTTGATGTCTGCCTCATTACAGATATCCCTCTGCCCCCCCTCTGTCACAGTTCAGACGTGGACGGTGGCATCTGCGCCTCATGCGACTGGCGAATAGTTTAGCTGCTGACTGCTTTTCCTTTTCTTTGTGACTTGAAACGTAGACAACAGCAACTAGGTGTGATAGGCTCTGACTCTGGAATTGTGAAATGTTCTGTTGCCGGGCGGCACAGTGGCCTGGTGGTTAGCACTGATGCCTCACAGCAAGAAGGTTCTGGGTCGAATCCATGGGCCGACTGGGGCCTTTCTGTGTGGAGTTTCCATGTTCTCCCTGTGTCTGCATGGGTTCCTCCCACCGTCCAAAGACATGCTTATTAGGTTAATTGGTGATTCTAAATTGGCCGTCCAAGGTGTACCCTGCCTCTCGCCCGTTCACAGGTGGGATAGGCTCCCCCCGCGACCCTTCACAGGACAAGCGGTTACAGAAGATGAATGAATGAATGAATTATTCCTGCCAGAACACCCCTCTCTATCGCACTTCACGTCATTAAGGAAGGGCTTAAAAATTGGCTTTAAAAAGCCAAATCTCAGTTTCGGACTATTTCGGAGCGTACAGTAAATCCAGAACCGTCAACACTGCAGCTGGATACAGCTGTAATTGGGATTTGTTTTCAGCCAGCTGGCACATGGGGTAACACGGTCGGCTGGAAGAGAGCTTGCTGGAGGAGAGATGAGCTGTCAAACCAGTGCACAGCAGTGGATCATGAGACGAGCTCCGGCCTCTAACAAGTCGCTTTGCTCCGACTTGGTGAGGGCTATTTCCTCCCTAAAACACCATGAGCTGTAGTAAACAGGGTTAACTTGACAACTTGTACTTACCGTACAGTTGTTTTCCTTCTGGTGCCAGTGTGAGTGTGTAATACGTGCAAATGTATGTCTCTCTCTCTTTTTTCTATTTTTTTCACCTCTCCTCCTGGCTCCCCACAGGCTGAGCAGGATAGATCTGACTAAAGTGCTGCCAGTCACAACAGCAGATGCTCATGTTTCCTCTGCTCTCCGGAGCCTCCCTACACATCAGTGAGATGGCAGGTGTGGTTGTGTGCAGGACTAGATGCTCTAATCAGGCTGCCAGGAGTGTGTGTGTGTGTGTGTCTTTCCACAAAAAACGATGTTTACACGCTACATCTCTATGTGGCACTTACAAAGTACGAAATCACGGAGGACAATGTTTTAAGTCTTCTTAGATCACAGGCAAACGCTGCTGAGGGAAACACGTGTAAGAAAGAGTTGACTTACATTAATTAATCTACCCTCATTCCATCCCCTCCATCAACTCCCCTGTACTTAAATGAAGACTTATTCAAATTAGACCAATCATTCCTGCGCAATAACTTAGTGGAGATGTTATTGATCACTGAAGAGCTCAATTATCCTCCCAGCAAGACTCTAAATATAGTGAACTTGAGTAAAATAGTAATAAGTCAGACAATAAATCCTCTAAGAAAGAGGGATCAGCATACCTTTGACGCCACTGGCTACATGTGTTAAAGTTTGGGAAAATACAAAGCTTAAGTTGTCACTTCAGCCAGCAGTCAGCTGGCACATACATACGATCAGGCTTAACATTATGACCACCTTCCTATTGTGTAGGTCTCCCTTGTGCCTCCAAAACAGCTGTGTCAGAGAATGGACATGGGAATAGACATGGGTGTCTGGTTGTTAGTGGGGGGCCTTTGGGTCCTATGGGTTGAGGGGAGGGGTCTCTGTGGATCATCCCACAGATACTTGATCAGCTTGGGATCTAGTGAATTTGGAGGTCAGGTCTACACCTTGTGCTACTTTTCATGTTTTTTGACTTGTTCCTAAAGCGTTCCTGTGTGTGTGCCTGTGTCAGGCTGCATCCTGCTGGGGATGGCTGCTGCCATCAAGGAGTGTCATTGCTTTGGGGTGGGGGTGCCTGGTCTGGTCTAGGTGGAATGCCAGGTCCAAAAGTTTCCCAGCAGAACATTGAAATGTCACAAGATGGTCAGTGTTATTCATTTCTCCTTTCCAGTGGTTTTAATGTTGTGGCTGATCGGTGTAGAATTTTTGGGCTCTGTTTCAGGCGTACAGTGTGACGTTTGCACTTTGTTTGGATTTGAAATCACATTTCTGTCTGCGTAAATCTTTCCATTTGGATCTTCATCTTGTGGACATCAGCAGGAGATTTAAGGCATTACAGGGGACATGATTCATTTTTCTCCAATCAGAAAACAAACACAGAAGCAGCCTGTGTGCGTACAGTGTATGCGGCGGATTAATTAGGGATCTGGCAGGAAGGGGCCACTTGAAGCTTGTTAAATATTTTTCACGTCATTTCAGTGTGTGTACGTTTATATTTTTATACAGGAAACCTCCGGTCACCTTAATGAATGCACGCGTTGAGTACGTTCGACAGACGCGTTCCCGTCAGGACCAGCTAACTACATACGAGCCGAGCGTTTTATCAGCCATGAGGTTACGCAGCATGAACCAGGCATAGATCATCTTCATTATCCATCCTGTAACTCAGCAATACTCTCATTAATCATTCTATAGCAGCTTGCTGATGTTATACATTTTTATGCCAGCTAGTTAGCAAGTCCATATTTTGACCTGCTTATTTATTCTAATTACTTACGGCATTGTTGGTTACTTACTTATATCATGTTGCATCCTGGGTTTTCCGACCTATTATACTGTACATGAGTCCACGTCAGTGTGTGAAAGCTTAAAGCGCTTAAAGGTGTATTGCACTTCACACTGTGAGGCTACAACAGCTGTTGACCTTTGACCCTCTGACCGGTTGATCCGCAGCTGAAATCCTCACTAATGAGTGCCTGTTCCTCTGTGCATTTGGGAGTGCAGGTGTTTGTGAGCAGGTGTCTGTATGTGTGTGTGTGCAGCTGCAGGAAATCTAACCTAATGACTTAGACCGTTGGCTGAGAGGAGTCAAAGGCAGGGTCAGCAGGTCCTGTATCCCATTCCACCTGCAGAGGAATTACTTAAAAGGTTGCTTTTCTGGAAGTTCTGGAAGTATTCACTCAGATTACTGTGTATGATGTAGAGTACATAGTCCATTCGCTTCATCTGGGTCTACACCAACACTAATCTGTGCTTTATCTTTTCTTTCTTTTCTTGTCCAGAACTTCAGACACTTTTTGTTTTTTGTTTTTTTTCCTTCTGACTGACAGCGATGGTAAATTCGTAGAACCTTGGTTACATTAATAACTTTTCGACTCTCAGTTGCTAGTGGGCGTTCAAGGCTCTGGTTTTCTAGATAATCCTCTTGTAAAAGCAGAACATGAAGATATCGCTAGTGATATTGCTATTTGAAAAAGGCTTCACTCGCTATGGAGCCTGCGTGTCCTTCCGCTAAACGTTTGGGGAACTTGCCTTCATGGTTTAACTTGGCCACCAAAGGTTTTCCCACTTGTCTTTACTAAGACTCACTGAATTTTATTAACATTACATGGTCTCTTATCGCCATATCACTACTGTTCCGTCCCGTGTGTACTCCTCTATATGCTCCATACTCCCAAGTTGCTCTAGTCTTCTCTGTCACCGTTCTACGGTTGTCCTCTCCCCAAACAATCATTGCTTGTTGACTTAATTAGCTTTGTGTGGACTTATTTTCAAAGGGCCTGAATGTAAAAGATTATTAACATAGAAATGGCTTGATTATTATCAGTATTATCATGCTAATCTGATGGGGTTTTTTCCCGGCAAACTCAAGTTAAGTCTTGTCTGTTTTAGGCAGTCTCTTGTAGTAATGACACTTTCACTTGTTTCCATCAAGAGGCATCAAGTCACTTTAATTGCCCTGTAACTGCAGGGGACTTGTCTGTAAAATAAAGTGTCAACACAAGCCGACCTCAGTGGAACCATAGTTAAGTGCTCACAGCAGCAGTGCACCTATTCATGCAGCTGTATCGACAAATACAACATTAGCAACTACAGGTCATTGTGATCAGCTATGCATATTTATTAATACTATAAAGTACCCATTTGCTTGATAACATGTGACCAGGAGGACTAAATAAAAATGTGAGCGATAGCCACAGTCATCCGTGTACGTGCTTTGCAAATTGCTTTTGTCCGGACTTCAGAAACACACACACAAACCTCTCGGCTTCTTAAATGACCCTCTTTGGGTTTTGTGACCGCAGCAGCAACATGCAAACCAATTCTTCTTTAATAAGGACCTGACAGGAAACTGACAGACTTATTCCCATTAGGGTCGACGCTGCTGCTTGGTAGCCGCCGGCCGCCGTAAACTAAATCTGCAAAAGCGTTCTGTGTCTTTACATGTGGAGTAAAAAGACCACCATGACCCAGCTATCAAGATCCATATTCATCAAAATAGAAAAAATGACAAAAGAAGCTTTTGTGTGGGTGTATGGAGAGTCAGACATTTCTAGCATAGTAATGAAAGGGTAGGTGGCCAACTGAAGGGGATTATTCCAGAAATTGTCTTCACCTTTGCTTCTCTGCTGGCTGTGAGGTCTCATTGTCTCTTAAAGCGGCTGCTAAAATCTGAACCCCCTAATGAGGCACAACTGAGAGACTATTGAGGTAACCGCGTTTCAGGCAACAAGCGTGTCAACCCACAGCGTGAAATATGGGGCAGCGCGGTGCGTAGGCATTACGAGTGATCTGAAGCCAGATCATTATCAAAATGTTGCCTCGGTGCCAATTGATAATGCAGTGCAGGAAGGGTTTTTCTTATAAAAGAAAGTGGAAGAAGAAACTTTGGCATTGTTGCTGTAAAAATGTCCTTTTTTAAATGGACTAATGGTTAAATTATGTCAGTTTTACTTTCCAGAAAAAATGACTTCCCTAGAAAGCGACCTATGTTAACCTAGGTTGCCAAGGTTGTTATGTAGTTGAGTTTAAATTAAGGTTTGGCTCATTTTCTGTGCTCTCCGTTAGGCTATTAGTTAATTATATCCATACTTGTTTTTATTGTGAGGCTATAATGCTATTGGCCATGATCTTGCGCTCAAAAGCTGCAACTAGCGAACGATTCACAATCAGACTTTGTTCCGCATCTCCGATTCGTGCGACTGTCTTGTTTAATTTCACAGCAGAATTAATTCAATAATTCATTACATTATCCCCCCTTTCCTCCTCTCATTTCATAAATTAATTTACTCCTTTTCCCCCTCCGTCAGATTTCCTCCGTTTCTGTGTGACTTGAAACCCCCGGTGCCGCACACATAAGCGGGGAGGGCTGGATTTGACATTTCCCCGGGGAAATTAATAGTACAGTGTGTTTCTGGACCAGGTACAGATTAAAAACCGGGCCCATTACAAACCCATTAACCTAGTCATTAGGACCAGAGCTGGGAAAAGACGGAATGGGTGGGGGTCTAATTTTAGTGCACCATTGTCACTTGTCCTAACTCATACCTGCAGGTGCTGAGAGGAAATGAGGTATTTTCCTTTGAACATGCTGCTCTAGCGTCAGCAGCAACATCCCTTAGCAGATATTAATTTATATGATGCCATGACTTCACCTCTGGATTATCCATATTTTCTACTAAAAAAAGGTCTACATTTATTTTTATCACCTGATAGAGATTTCTCAAGCGCATTTGCTCACATAAACTGTATGAAAAGAAAGACCAAACGTTTTCTAAAGAGCAGATTTGAAGCTCAGTGTGGCGGCTCTGGCCGTGGACATCTTTGTTGTGCCAGACACCTCGGAACTCTGGGCTAATTCAGAAATGGATAAAGAGGTCAAGCTTGAGTGGAGCTGCGACGGCCAGGCGATATCTAGACAAACGGCTAGCAACCTGAGATGGCACCCACCTGTCAATAAAAGTGATCACTCCCTTAATTATGCATAACTTAAACCATAAAACTATTTAAAGACGTGATTTATGTAAAAATTCCACACCTAATAATAGAGAAATAAGCTGTAGAGACCAAAAACATTTTTTTTTTTTTGCTACAGACCTTTGACATATTTATTTCTTCTGTATTTGAACACATCCCCACACCATGGGGATGGAGTCACTTTTGGAGCCAGCCCCAAGTGGTCATTCAAGGAACTGCAGTTCTTGCCATTTCCACGCTGGTTTCTTATAACTTATTCATAGTTTTTCAAATTTCCATTGAAGTATAGGGTGTGACATGTCTGCTACCTCAGAAAAGTTGATAAAAATCCACGCGGCCTCTTTGATATGAGTGGTCTGAGAGTGAAAACGTGTCGTTCATTTGACTCATTTGTGACATAGATCATTTGTTCAGAACATAAGGCCCGCCCCTTAACCCTGGCCCTACACTGTTTTAGACCGTCCTGTCCTTTGTTTCAGCAAGCATGAAGCGGTCCTAGCGTGTTAGCTGCTCTGTGCTTGACTGTAAGGGAGAAACAAGGACAAAGTTAGCGTACATTTACTGGAAAAATCTGCTTTATTGTGACCGTTAGCTGTGCTGCAGACACGTAGCGTAGCTGTCAATTAATTGTAGTAAAATAAAGATTAATTTCATCCTGTACCGCTGTACACTAACCCGCCAGGTACTACTACTCAAAGTAGCATTAAGTTCACAGAACTTTGGACCTTTATTTCCAAGCTGGGTTCAACTCTTGAATGGTTTCCACGGCAACACTGCTAGAGGAGCGGGGTCACAGGAGCTTATTCTCAGGAGGGATGATCGCACTAAATTGTCCCCTTAAATGCAGATCTTTAGAGCTACTGAGATGATGTGGACATAAATGTGACCAAAAGAATTTTTTTTAATATTTTTTTTATTTTTTTATGAGAGTATTGTATTCCTCCTTAACTCTACTCTCCTCCGTTTTTCTTTTAGAATCTGGCAATGGAAGCAGAGAAGTTTCAGGTGGACCACACGTGGAGGGACGACAGCGAGGTGAGTGAGCGAGCGGCCGGAGCTGGATCTGATATGTTCATTAACACCGGGCCCGCGTTACACGCAGATCAAGCGGTGCCGTGAACTCCATATGTGGAAAAGGGCCGAGGGATGTGTTATTCATGATCCAATATGATTGCAATAATTGGATGGCAAATCTAATTACAATGACAGCGGTGCTGTAATGACTTTGTAAAAGATTGAAATTTATTATTTTTCATAACAGATGAACACACACACACATATACTCAGATACTGTCCATTAATCATAGTATTAAGAATATATTAGAAGGGAACATACAGCAAATAATATGAGCACACCATTATTTTACTCATTTAATTACAGATTGTATAAGATCATGAGTCCATTCAAATATCAATCCAGTTATTAAAGAATGAGGGAGTTATGTAGAGGGTGCCCTTATTCTGCTCCAGGTTCATTCAACAGATGGGATAAACCATTGTTTACCAGAGTTGACAAGAAGATAATTCCCTAAACCACATGGCAATACTGTACATGGCTTGCTCATACTTTTCCATGTTAAAGCTATTGTCCTCTTTCCTTGTACAAGACACATGTTTAAAAATATTTCCCCTGCAGCCATTTAACGAATAATATCTTGTGTTGATGCAGTGGTGGAAGAGCTTCAAAGAAATCCCCATTTATCCTATTGGCTTTTCAAAACTCTTCTGCGTCGTTTGCCAAATCTTAATTATTCTTTTCCATTAAACGTTTCACCATCATTCAGTGTTACGCATGCCTTTTGTGTGTGTGTGTGTGTGTGTGTGCAATGAAAACAGGGAGGAAAAAGGCATCTCTGGGGATAGATTGATTTCTCCATATTATTACTCACTGAGTACGCTTGGCTAGCACATTTAATTAATTTCTGGTTAATGTGATGGGGATTCCTGCATAACTGAACCAAATGAATATTAATATACCTCCGGCATTAAACAGGGATATGTATACCCTTCCAAAATATGACAAATTGAACAGCAAATTACATGCAGATTATGCGTGGATCTATAGGCATCACAATGACACTTTAATAACTGGTAATGGAACGTGACATTTACAGCAGTTGCAACTGTATGTGTGGAGTGAAGGTCAAATTCTGTGTTTGACTGAAAGGATTGTTTTGATTTAATTCACTTTAAATAGAAGTTTGTTTGCTGATGATGGCGATGTGTTCGCCAAAGTCACTTCTTAAACTCTAATTTAAGACTTAAAGAGGGGATGTTAAAGATTTTTATTCAAATGAATATGTCTGTAAAGTCACAGAAAAGATTAATTAAAATTTTGAGAAAGTTCTTAGATTTACTCACTCATTTCATTCCCCAGCGGTAATCTTGAGACTTGAGAGAGGATGGGTTAAGCTAGTGTTCAACATGGACATTAGTATTCAGCTAATAATCAATAAAAATGCCTCATTTAACTTCCTCAATCAGAACAGATGAGTCTGATCGGAAGGAATGTTGAATCCGATTGAGAAGGGCGCAGTAAAACCTTCAGCAGTTGGTGCAATAAGAAAATATTATAGTTTAATAACTATCTAAACACTTGTTCTGAGATTGTTTTCTCTCTGGTTGGAATAAATACATTCTTTCAGCACATGTTTTCTCCACATGGTGTAAATATGAGTTGACAAGTCGCCGAAAGGGACAGAAACGTGGTGGTAGCACAACAACAAGTTGTTCCAACGAGTGTTTGAAAAGATAGAACAAAACCGTAACTGATGTAGGCAACACCACTGAAGAAATATTGTCCAGTGCAAGATTGTCAAACTCATTTTACTTTAGGGGCCCACATACAGACCAATTTGATCTCAAATGGACCGGACCAGTAACATAATAACCTGTATATGACAGGTTCAGTTGTTTTAGTGCAAAGAAGTGCACGTACTTTAAGAAAATGTTCACATTTAACGAATTATCCTTTTAAATATTGAGTGAAATTTCTTGCAATTCCGGTACATTGCTGTCTGCAACTTTTACTAAAAGAGTGCAACCCCTGCTGTAGAGGCAGGGATGGAAATTAAATACGTGCGTGCCCGATAACCACAAGCTAGCAGAGCAACGGGCCTTGAGTCTGAAAAGAAAGTTCCAAAAGGATGTCTTATTTCAAGCAGATTACACCACCTTTATGCACAATATAGTTTCCTTTGGTTATGCTGAAAAGGTGCCTGTTGAAGATCTGATCCAATCTAACCAGCTCTTGGATCGGGGTCATAACCAGATTCAGGAAGGAACCCATCGTTTTGATGGCAGATATTGAGGCCATATCTCCAGGTGTGTGTGCCAGCTGAAGACCGTGACCTGCTGAGGTTTCTCTGGTGGCCGAGTAGGGATTTCTCTCAACCTATGGAGGAGTACAGGATTTGTATACATCACATTGGGGCAACTTCATCATCGAGCTGTGCAAATTTTGCTCTGCGAAAGAAGTGTGCGGAGGATAACAGCAGGTGGTGGACACCATCTTGCACAGCTTCTATGTAGAGGAGGCTTTCAGCTAAAGAAGAGGATAAGCAACAGTCGAAATGTGTTGGCTGCAATTCCTGAAGAGGAGAGGGCAGTAGATATAAAGGAGATGGATCTGGACCATGATTTGCTTCCTGTTGAGAGAGTTCTGGGAGTGAAATGGTGTGTGCAATCAGATGCACTCAATCCAAGATCGACCTTTGACCCGCAGAGGGATCTTATCTGTGGTCAGTTCCATTTACGATCTACTTGGAGTGCTGGCACCAGTGGTGTTAAAAGCCAAAGTAAAATAGCAGGATCTGTGTAGGAAAGGCTTTACCTACACCAATTGCACAGGAGTGGATCAATTGGATTCGGGAGCTCCACCTACTGGAGGATTTCAAGGTTGACAGATGTTTTAAGCCTGTGGACTTCGGCACTGTAGCATCTGCCCAAGTACATTATTTTGCAGACGCAAGTGAGATGGGTTATGGAACAGCTACCTACTTGCTGTTGCACAACACCACTGGAAAGCCGTGCAGCACCCGCATCATGGGAAAGTCGAGGGTGGTTCCCTTAAAACCAATAACCATTCCAAGACTGGAGCTAACAGCAGCAGTAGTTGCAGCACGTATGGAAAGATTGTGGAGAAGGGAGCTGCAGACGCCACTGCCCAACTCTATCTTTTGGACTAATAGCACCTCAGTGCTAAAGTACCTCAAAAATGAGACCTCCAGATTTAGAACTTTTGTGGCTAACAAGGTCACAGAGATTAAAGCATTTCATGCAGCTCAGTGGAGATATGTGAGCACCTTATCCAATCCAGCAGATCTTGCTACATCTAATGTAATTGGAAGTTTCACACTTTACAAATTCGTTCGGCCAGACTGGAACCATTGGCGTGCCAATTTTGGGTTAGACACCCCTGGTCTGTTTGGAAGTAAAACCACATCTGCATTTACCACCTGTTGCCAGAGGTGTCGCCAAAGACAACGAAAGCAAGATCTTCAAGAGTGCCACTTTAAATATCTGGTACTACGCTTTTGTATTTGATTTGAATTTATTTAAGGTATGTAGTTGGCTTATTTATTTATTTTTAAGCCAAGACTGTCAAAAAATCTCCTCACTATGCACTGATCTGCTGCTGAAAGAGAACGTGGTGGCCCTGTGTGCGTCAGCCCAGCTGAAGTGTAACTTCACGCAGTGCTGCTTCTCCCTCAGGATGTCGTCTGACACTCTGCTTAGCCTTACACGAACCTGTGTGTACCTTAGGTGCACACGGATCATGTGTGCCTTCAGCATTAACAAGAAAAAAAAATCCATACACGGTGCTCACACAGTCAATATCTACACAGATATTACTAAAAAACACAATTTGAAATATCAAGTGTGTATACATGCGCATGCATCTGTGTTCTGTCACCTTTGCTAACTGGGCCAGGTCTACCATGAATGTCTCCCCACTGATTTCAAACACTTAAAAGCTGTCACTGCATCAGCAGGAGTCGCACACAGTCATTAAGTGTATCGTAATAACCTTGTTTACAAAAGCTGCATCCAGCTGCTCTGCAGAATGTTTGGTATTTCTCTACTCAGTTAAGGTATTATATTATCGATTTTTATCTAAAAGCTTTACAACTTTTATTTGAGGACACAAAAAGGCCATCTTTTACAACTCTCTAGGCGGAACACTGTGAGGAAAAACTGGTGGGAGCAGATGATGTTGAAGTTTTCAGTGAGTGGATGGCATATTGCATGAGTCATTAGGGTTTTTACGAATGTAGAAATGTACTGCAGTCACACCTGGCAGAGATCAGACTGCAAAACAAGCATCTCATTACTCAGACAGATCATACACACAGTGATTAGGCAGTATGCACCACACCCACCGCAAAGTGGCGCAGAGGTAGGGACATAAAAATGTTTATTTTTTTGGTCCTTCTTTCTCACTTCGTCCTCTTTCTCTCATTTTCACACGTTGACTTTTTGCACAAAGTAACCTTCCGTGAGGGTGTGATGGTGTGACCTTAGTGTGATCAAGGTGCACACTGTCTGCAGTAACCCGACAGAAAACATCATGACACAGTCTCCTGTTCTTAGCTTTTTGGTGCGTGGCTTGCCTGCACGTAAATGTGCTCCACATACACATTTTGCACATACAGTATACTTTGCTTCTACTGATCTAACAGCAGAGAGCAGATGTTAGTGTTTGCCACAGTTTACTCGGCTAGATCACTTGTTTTTGAGTTAATTATCAGTAGCGGTGTCATGGGCAGTTGCGATCTCGTAGGTGTGCTGCTCTGGAGGTGGTAGGCATGGAGAGCCAGCTCCATGGCTACGGGGCACCCTTACATCAGCAGCCCCAGCTAGCTCGTTAGCACCCCGCTAGCAGCCAACACGGTGCACGTGGGCATGTTCTAAAAATAGCACTTTTTGCCATGGAGCTCCTCTAAAAATGTATTTAATTGTGTTACTATTCTTTTTATATCAATAACACTTGCATTAATGTAGATTTGAACATGGCATCATTGAAAATAAAATTAGATTTGTTTTAATGTTTTATGTATATATGAACTCTGACCTCATCTGGTGTCAAAGTTCAACATCACACGCAAGACAAGCCACCAATCTTTCCTTTCACTGATATATGCAAGTGGCCGCGGCTACGTTGTGAAGCTAGTGTGGGTTTTACCTCCTAAATAAAAACATGGCAGAAAAGCAAAAGAAAACGTACAATTTTCGCAGCGAGTGGGAAGAAGTGTTTTTTTTTTTTTTTTTTTTTTTTTTTTTACAACAGTAAAAGAAACGTGTGTACGTCTCATTTGTGGGACAACGTAGACAGACACTTCAGTACGTGTCACGCTAGCTTCCATGCTAACCACCCACCTGGCAGCGCACTACCAGCGAAGAAGTGAAAAAAACACAACTCGAAGCTTCACTTCGAGCAAAACGGATGTTTTAGTGAAATGCCATGACGGCTTTAAAGTCAAGCATTGAACAAAAATGTGAAAAATTGCGGTCATTCATCCATTCATACAGTGCATTCAAGAAAGATAGATAAGTCAGAGATGTGATGTCTTAAATGTTGAAACTGATAACGTATATAAACATAAATAAAAATATAAAATGTTTAAATACATAGGTTCCTGCCATGTCAATCATTGTTAACATTTATTGTGGGGATTCATTAACAGACAGCCTTGTCACACATATAAGTTACTATTATTACTATTGCTATTATTAAAGGTGAACTGTGCGACTATGTTATTCAGGAAATTTGTATTTAACCGGTAACCCCCACGTATTACTCTGTACCCTTAAAGGGGAACTACCATTTTTTACAACCTGGACCTTATTTCTGGCATAAAATATGATCGTTTACTCACCCATATAACTTTGGTGTCATTTTTAATCCTTCTGAAAATATTTAGCTCCAGTGGAGCGCCACGTATATCCATATAGTGGAAGTGAGTGGGGCACCGAAACGCAGCCTCTAAATAACGCATTATCTGCCGTGAAACTCGTTCATTTCACCAATATTTTGTTATGATACGCTAGTGCTATTCCCCTTAGAGTCTGGAGTTACCTGTTATCTATTCACAGACGTTTGTTGTTCTTTGGCCAGCTGTTCCTCTCTCTGCCTCCACATCCTCCTTTCAACGAGCTCCTCATCCGTATACTATGGCTCAAAACAGTAAGGACGTCCATCATAAACAAAGTCATCATCCACAACCTCAGAATCTGAAAAATATTCAGCCATGTTGCAAAAAACTAGCAGTAGCAAATTACAGGTAAACAAGTCATGCGGGGTGCACGCAGCGCTCAGAGATGACATCATCCCGGTCAGAGGTTAGTAGGTCAATCTACAGACCCCGGATGATGATAACAGGTAACCCCGGACTCAACGGGGAACAGCACTAGCGTATCATAACTAAATATTGGTGAAATGAACGAGTTTCGCGGCAGATTATTTATTTAGAGGCTGCGTTTCGGTGCCCCAGTCACTCCCACTATATGGATATACGTGGCGCCCCGCTGGAGCTAAATATTCTCAGAAGGATTAAAAATGACACCAAAGTTATATGGGTAGGTAAACAATGGTATTTTATGCCAGAAATAAGGTCCAGGTTGTAAAAAACGGTAGTTCCCCTTTAAAATAGCTCTCAGTTTTAAATTGGTGTAAGAGCAAAACAACACCCCTTACTTCAAACACAGACCACTACACTGTATGGAAAGTGCAAATGATATCTATAGCGGGATGAATTTAACTTTAAAAGCTCTATATGTCTTTTGGGAACACAAATGCTTTTGGTGACACCTGCTGCTCTTTCCTCTTCTAGCATATGCAGAAAAATAACTACAGCTACTAATGGTACTGCTACTAATAAATACCTCCTCTGATGATAAACCTTTTCCATTGTAGCCACTAAACATACTTGACAATTGACAATTTGCACATTGCATTTTTAAGTGGGTTTCTGCCTATAAATGCACATTATATCCGCATAGTACATAATCAATAATATAGGTAAATATTATATTAGTTTACTATCATTTACCACCCATTTATACTTTATGCATTTAAAGAGTGGCTAAACATGACATGATGGATGTTTTTTTTTTTTTTTACTGCTGATATCCTGCGATTTGACATCTTACTCTGCTGTAAGGATGTAAAAGTATACGGCTCCAGGGGTTTGGGGTGCGTTGAACAGGCGCAACCAAACAAACAATCCAAAAGGGAGCCGTGCAATACTTGCCTCATTTTAAGTCACTCCTCATAGTTGTGTATGTCTTTTATTTTGTCACTCATTCCTCATTTCCTGTTTCTCTTTTGTTCTCTTTGCAGGGCGACAAAATAGTTTACTACAATGCCAAAGATGACGTAAGTAGAGTGGAAGTCAGAGTCTTTATGGCCGTGACATGTTTTTTATTTTTTGCTTTTTTTCCCACACATTAGTAAATTGCACACCCAGTGACTGGAAACACTGCCCCTGCTTTTCCTAGCCAGCTCCTCTACACACTAGGCCAAAGCTGCACACAATTGCACCTCGATCAGCCACGAAAACAAACAAATACGCAGCCCTGCAGAGATTATTACCATGGCAACAAACCTGAAGTAGGGTTTTATTGGTAGGCTGTTAGAATCATCCACCTGCTCCTTCAGTCTTCACCTTTTGGTTTGTGAAAAGAAGTTGGCGTACATGTTGATATGTGTATAATAAGGGGTCCTTTTATATTTATTAATATATATATATATGCTTAAGACCGGAGCAATGTTTTGGGCCCCCACGCTAACAAATGACAAATGAGTATGCGTGAGACACTGAATGCCTCCCCTGGCCTCAAACGTCATCTGTCTGCTCTGATGAACATGAGATCAGCGTCTAATTCCTCTCCACGGTCCCACTGGGAAAGGACTACACACCCACAGCACACTAACGTCACTCTGGATTTGACTGACAGGCCCTCTCCCCTCTGTCTCCTCCTCTCTCTATCTAGATGTCTGCATTTATCTTTCTTTTTTTTTACTCTCTTCTGCAGCTTAACCAGACGGAAAAGAAGAACCGGTACGTTCCGGATGACTTCCACACGGACCCCGACTTCAAGCGGCCCGTCTCCTACAACACCACGGCCGTCCACATCCCTACTGATATATACGAAGGCTGTAAGTTGAAAGCCTAAGCACCAGCGCCCACCCTGCTTTCCGTCTCTCTCTGTTCCTGTCATCACTATGTCCACTATCTACAGAGCAGCTCCCATGATGTGGGGCTCAGCCTTCCAGCGCTGGCTGCAGTGTAGAGAGTTCTGCACCATTCTAGTCTATATATAACCCAAATGCCAACTACCCAGTGGTCAGCGCGCTCTAGCCCCCTCTTTACCCCGGTCACCAGCTGCTCCTTTCGCTCACGTCCGTA
This sequence comes from Chelon labrosus, assembly GCF_963514085.1. Taxonomy (NCBI): domain Eukaryota; kingdom Metazoa; phylum Chordata; class Actinopteri; order Mugiliformes; family Mugilidae; genus Chelon; species Chelon labrosus. Next base: position 13,890,707 of record NC_140356.1, read on the forward strand.
TCTGGCCCCAACGACCTCTCTGGGCACTTGCACAGAATATCAGCGCTTGTGCTTTTCTGGTGTGTTCATGGAGTAGTGTTTTTCTCAGTATTATAGTTTTCAGTGTTTATTATGGACGCACCACATAATCATTCAGTTATTCCAAACAGAAATTTGTCAACGACTCTTAGATGGGTTTTGATTAAATTAGGTGATTGGGTCCTTCCTTCCTTCCTTCCTTCCTTCCTTCCTTCCTTCCATTATACTTGTGTTTCCTTCCTTCCTTCCTTCCATTATACTTTTGTTTCCTTCCTTCCTTCCTTCCTTCCATTATACTTTTGTTTCCTTCCTTCCTTCCTTCCATTATACTTGTTTTTCCTTCCTTCCTTCTTTCCTTCCTTCATTCCTTCCATTATACTTGTTTTTCCTTCCTTCCTTCTTTCCTTACTTCCTTCCTTCCATTGTACTTGTGTTTCCTTCCTTCCTTCCTGCCTTCCATTATATTTTTCCTTCCTTCCTTCCTTCCTTCCATCCTCCCTTCCATCCTTCTTTCCTTCCATTGTACTTGCGTTTCCTTCCTTCCTTCCTTCCTTCCTTCCTTACTTCCTTCCTTCCATTGTACTTGTGTTTCCTTCCTTCCTTCCTTCCTTCCTTCCTTCCATTGTACTTGTGTTTCCTTCCTTCCTTCCTTCCTTCCTTCCTTCCTTCCTTCCACTGTACTTGTGTTTCCTTCCTTCCTTCCTTCCTTCCTTCCATTGTACTTGTGTTTCCTTCCTTCCTTCCGTCTTTCCTTCCTTCTTTCCTTCCTTCCGTCATACTTGTTTTTCCTTCCTTCCTTCCCCCTTGCCTTCCATTATACTTGTTTCCTTCCTTCCTTCCCTCCTTCCTTCCTTCCATTATACTTTTGTTTCCTTCCTTCCATTATACTTCCTTCCTTCCTTCCTTCCATTATACTTGTTTTTCCTTCCTTCCTTCTTTCCTTCCTTCCTTCCTTCCATTGTACTTGTGTTTCCTTCCTTCCTTCCTTCCTTCCATTATATTTTTCCTTCCTTCCGTCCTTCCTTCCATCCTTCCATCCTTCCTTCCATCCTTCCTTCCTTCCTTCCATTGTACTTGTGTTTCCTTCCTTCCTTCCTTCCTTCCTTCCTTCCTTCCGTCATACTTGTGTTTCCTTCCTTTCTTCCTTCCTTCCTTCCTTCCGTCATACTTGTGTTTCCTTCCTTCCTTCCTTCCTTCCTTCCTTCCTTCCTTCCTTCCATTGTACTTGTGTTTCCTTCCTTCCTTCCGTCATACATGTGTTTCCTTCCTTTCTTCCTCCTTGCCTCCCATAATACGTTTGTTTCCTTTCTTCCTTTTGCTCCTTCCATTATATTTTCATTTCCTTCCTTCCTTCCTTCTTTCCTTCCTTTATACATGTGTGTTCTTTCTTTATACTGTTGTTTCCTTCCATCCTTCCTTTCTTCCTTCCTTCGTTTCTTCCATTATACTTTTGGCCATTCTTTCTTTCTTTTTCTTTCATTATACTTTTGTTTCCTTCCTTCCTTACATTATATTATAATTTCCTTCCTTCCTTCCCTCCTTTATTCTTTCCTTCCCTCCTTCCTTTGACTGCGCAGTGACTTTGCTGCTCTTTGCGGATGCATGCCTACCTTTTGTAGTTTTGACACTATGCAGAGTATAAAAAAATCCTTCCTTCCTACTTAAGGCTCCATGTCAGAGGGTTGGTTCTATGCTGGTCTTTGCCGATGCACTTCTACCTGTTTTGACACTGCACAGAGTCAAAAACCTCCTCCTTCCTTTCACTTAAACAAGCTTCAGCATGTGTTGTCCTGCATTGCACCTGTTGTTGCAAAAGAATAAAGAAATATATGCAGCGCGTAGCGACTTCAATCCATACTTTCCCCTTATTGCGTCTTTATCTTATAATTACACGTCTCATACATGAGTCTGATCTTAAGTTAATCACACACAGGTATAACTTCAGAGGGATGATCGTCCATTTCTGTCTCCTTCATCATCCATTGTTCACAAAGCAGGAAAACACATCGGACAGGCCGGCAATTAAACCAGACTCTGCTTCCAGTAATTAAATCTGGTATAATAAAGTATGCCATTACAGAATGTGGTCAGTCTTAAACTCTCTGAGACAAAGCTGAGTCATCAGGAGCCATGTAATTTAAGTTTTATCCATTATGACCTCACAGAGTCAAATGTGCGAATGGACATTACTGTAAAATTACCGTCAACGCCCAACTTTTGATTGTGTTGTCTCAAAAGGGGAGTGTGTGTGTGTGTGGAGCTGTCTTTTTACAAGCGATTAGAAAATGGCAGTGAGTAAAACAAGCTGGAATGCTAAGGAGACCGGCGTATGACTGTACCCATGCACACACAGACATATCCTAGGGGATATTAGTGTCTTATTCTAGGACACTGATGAGCACTATTCAAGGACACCCTGGCACACACAAATATAAAGATGCAGCCATGTCTGGAAACACAAGACAACATGACGGGAATCCTGTGATGAGAAATTTCATGATAAAAGTCACATAATTAGTGTTAAGAAGTGTCGATTGATCCAAATATATGCCGTGTGAGCCCAAACCTTTTATAGTAACACTACACCCCACTGCTTAACATGACACTTGCTGACTAAGATAATTTCACGTCACACACTTAATTTAACTACATGCCGCTGACATTAAAACGGCTAAAACCGTTTCCCGACATCCAGATATGGTTGCGCACTCAATATCAATTTCAGTAATGGTCTTCGCGGTGGCTCCGCTAAATGCAGAGGACTCAGTCACTCCAGCGCCCTCACACAGCGAGCCACTCCACATAAGTTGGACTATAAATGCGCAGACTTGGCGGGCCTCCGAGGGCTCTGACTGTGCAGACATTTTTGTCATTGCCAAATGGCCAAATGCACTCGGTTATTTTTACAAGCGGCAGTTAGAATGATGAAAAGGCGGGGGCGGGTTGGGGCGTCGTAGGAGGGGGTTGTTCTCAGTGTGATTCATCAGTCTGTTGTTTGTCATTTTTCTGTAATATAAAACTCCCCTTGTGTCTGTCTTTCTTTCTTCTGTCTGCTAATCGCGAGGTTGATGATTTTGCGTAGCATGTACTACGCCGGTGCTAAACAGAGATTTGCAGATGCACATCTTCCCGCCGTTGATCCTTTAGCGTTGGCCTGGCGGGGTACAAGACTGGAGAAAGCACTTCTTCGTAGTGGAGTGCTTCTTTCTTGTTCATGCTTTTTCTTTCTTTTTCCACGCTTCTTGTGGTGAACTCTGCTGCGGTCATTGCATTTCAAGCTAACCTTTCCCTTGCGCTTAGCGTCATCACCTAGGGGTGACAAGCTGTTGGCCTGTTGGAGGATTGCACATGAGTGTGTCTTATCCTCTGTGTTGGTTTTTTGTACATGGATAAGTACCTAAAGGGACACCAACAACCCTTTGTTGCCAAGACTACCACGGCTTTACTGTAAATATGAAACTACAGCCTCCTTAGCTTAGCATATAGACTGGATACCGCTAACCTAGCTGTGTCCATTTAGAAAAAATACATAACAGCAAAAGTTTCCGTGAATTTTGTCCATTTTATACAATTACAAATGTGTAAAACCAACGATATGAGACAAATATGCTTCTGCTACTCCTAAAGCAAAGCTAAAGTGCAACTATCTTTCTGGTTGAGTGTACGTTGTTTGTACAAAGTACCTTAAATCCAGCCAGATTGTTAACTGACAGGACGCAAGGCAAATTGATAATTGATCCCGAGGAGGTTGAATGCAGAGATGGAAGGTGATCTTGAGAGTCAGATAAACCCATGGTTCCTGTAACAGATAAGGAAGAAGAAGCAAATAAAAGAGAGTTTTGGGAAGAGGTAGGGCGAGAACTGAGACGAATCCAAAAAGGGGAGGTTAGACACACCTTCATAGGTAAGCACAGGAGGCTCGGTCGGCCTTGTCCCTGAATAAAAAGGTTCTTGTCCCTGAATTAAAAGTCTTGCTTGGCGTACTTTTGAACTTCCTCGCTGTGCACACACACTGTGTTAAGGAGTTCTTCTGCCTCTCTTCCAGCTCTGGAGTGTAGTCGGTGGAGGGTGGGGTCTGGGTGGAGTTCCAGTTGGCGCAGTAGTGAAGCTGTGCAGGCGGCGTTGCTGTCCTCTTCCTCTCTCTCTCTCTGTCTCTCTCCAAGGACAGGCTGCCACATCACTTGCCTCTCCGGATGGCCAGCACTCTCGGCGTTGCCGTGGCAACGTGTATCGCCAGTGTGTGTGTGTGTGTGTAGGAGGAGACACACGGACACTTAGACACGCCCTGGTGTTCTGTCTTGTTGTACGTACTGAGGAAGGATTGGTAACTTGATTAGGGGACTTTGTCTAGACAAGGCTGGTGTCCTTGTGGCTTTTACTAATTCTCAAGGTGAGATGTATCACCCGCCTCGTTTGACTTTCCAGATCACTCCTTCTCCTTTCGTCTGCGTCTTCTCGACTTTTTTTTTTTAGTCCCGTTTGTTCTTTTTCAACCTTCCTCACCACCTTAATCTCTTCTTCCGCACCCTTTCACCCTGTCATTTATCACTCCATCCTCTCTTCCCACCCTCTTGTCCCTCGCTGCACCTTATTTAAGCATATTCATAGTGCGCCGTGTGGAGACAAATGTGCCACTGTCTTTCTCCCCCGCATTAGTCCTGCTGATTGGAATCCATTCTCCCTGCTGATCCAGTGTAGGTGGTCAGACTGGGATTCATTATCGTGTTTACCAGGAATGAATCGGTTTGTGTTTGAGTTTGTCTTGAGAGAGAGAGAGAGAGAGGAAACACTTGGGGTGTCTGAGTCGACATGTGTGTGTGTCACATCACATGCTCCCGCCGCCGCACTCTATGAGGATCTCATGGCTGCGTATGCATGTCTTCTCGCTCATTAGGCAGGCCGGCGTGGATGCGATGAGAGGAGATGAGAGGAGAGCTTGGCGGCCTTGGCAGGAGATCCGAGTCTCGTCTGATGCCCGTTTGCATCAACTCTGTGTGGCACCTGTCAGCCCAAGACACACACACTCGGTGACGCGCTGAGATACTGTGACGCCGTGTGTGTGTTCGCGTTGTAGTCACGCTCCCTTTGGCAAAGCTCGCAGCATATAAACTGATTTCCTTCTTCCTTTTGCACTCTTGTGCCACTTGATACGCGTCCTGTTTCATTTATAGCAGCCAAACTCTGTGGTATCTCCATCCCGTCCCTACCTTCCGTCTCCCTCCTCGTCCCGCAGTCATTGCATTTGCAAGCAGCGTCCTTGCGACAAGTTGGATCCCATCCCATGATGTAATAATCAGCTGATTGCGATTCACATTCGCATTCCCCTCCGCGCGAGCGAGAATCTCATTTCACCGTCTCCCTTCACCTTTCCGTGAGACTTCTAAGAAGGAGACGGCCGTCCTCGCAGCAGCGGAGATTACCAAAAGAGCTTTCTTCACCCTCATGACCTCCAGACACATTTCATCCTTCAGGAGTAAATATAGCAGCCAAGCATGTGTGTTCCCATGTCCATATCTTTATCTGTTTCCCCAGGCAGCTGTGAGTGTGTTGCATGTCTCTACACCCTCATATCACTTTGGGTTTTCACATGCACTCCTATCTATTCATGCACACCTACTGAATGCATTGTCATTCTTTCATTGGTTTCTTTTCAAGTGACAAGTCAATATTAAGATCAGAATAAAGAAGTCAAGGTTAGTTAAATGAAACAGTAGGCTGTTCTGGAGATTAGGGGCAGCCCCGCAAAGGTTCGCCCAATCCACCTCCGTCCTCTGTGGGTCCTGTGGGTTAAGGGGAGGGGCCTTTGTGGATCAGGCTTGTTCCGGTGCATCCCACAGATACTTGATCAGTTTGGGATTTAGTGAATTTGGAGGCCAGGTCAACACCTTGTGGTGTTTTTCATGTTTTTTGAGTTCTTAACCGGCTGCATCCTGCTGGGGACAGCTGCTGCCATCAAGGAGTGTCATTGCTATGGGTTGGGGATGCCTGGTCTGGTCTAGGGTGGTGCTACATGTCTAAGTAACATCTACATGAACATAGCACCACAGGTCTTCAGATAAGGTTGGTTGTATGGAGTTGGGATAATCCAGAAAGGTGTTATCCATCTGTGTTTTAATATTTTGAAAAGACTGCAATAAATCATTTTTATTTTGGGGGGCATATAAATGAGATTCTACTGCTAAATACATTAAGTTGAAGTGAGTATTTCAAAGTCAAGTTCAACGGTTTGTTCACAAATCACTCAATGCATGACTCCCCTTAGCAAAAAGTAGTATACTTGAAGTTTATTCTATTAAGTACGCTTGAGTATAACTATAGCAAGTATACTACAGACCATGTACTTGTAGTGTACTAGAAAGTATACTAATTTAATACTTCTTCGGACTAAATTGGACCATTTCTAAAATGTAGACTAGAAGTATATATCTAGTACACTAGTAGTATATAGATGAGTGTACTTGTTGTATACTTGAAAGTGTGCTTTTGTAAACTTAAAATGACCTTCTAAAGTATACCTTAAGTATACTTTTATAAACTTAAAAATGTTCCAATTTAGTCTGAGAAGTATTAAATTAGTATACTTTCTAGTACACTACAAGTGCATGGTCTGCAGTATACTAGCTATACTTATACTCAAGCATACTTAATAAAATGAACTTCAAGTATACTACTTTTTGCTAAGGGTCAGATCGGGTTGCCGCCGTCATTAAGATTATCCCACACAGTTTTGCAGCTGCAATTCAAAGTCTCAGCAACGTGCAGTGGGAGGAAAATATTTTTCTGAAAACAGCTGAAAATGGGAAGCACAGTATACCAGTGCGGTGGGCAGCAGAAGCACAATTCATCTGAAGCTCGTTGTGCAGAAAATCCTGCACTTGTTGCTCACACCTCTCCAAGGTTTTTATCCAAATTCACCTTTTTATGTTATTGCAGTTTACATGGCAGGGTAATCCTGCAAGTGCAAAACACACTGACTGCATGGAGTAGTGCTGTGTCGCTTGGCACCTGTAGATACTCGCTGATTGTGCAGTCGCTTAAATTGTTAAATATGTGTTTCTCTGCGACGTTCGGTGCCAAAAACATAATAATCTTTAAGGTGTGTAGTCGGCTGAAGTGGATATCCATTCTGTGTGAATGCCTGCAAAGGGATGCGTTCAGGATCAGCAGCGACTGGCGAAGTACCATCGAGCTGCGGGCCCCTTTCTGATATGATGATTGCAGGTTCTCACCACTTCAGCCCCCACCATGTAATTACTTTCAAATGCACAGGCGGTTTCAGCCACCAGCCAGCTGATGACAGGGAACACCACAGGGCACTGCTTGGCATGGCACCGCGCAGCTCCCCCCGCCATCATCACCACCACCACCTCTCTCCGTCGTCACCTCCCACGGCCATCACCCTCGTCAGTCACTGCCAGATTCACGTTTTGATTTGTTTTTGAAAGCATCTTCATGCCTCACGGGGAATATTCAGTTTCCACGTCTTTACTTGATAAACATGTGATGCTTTTATCTCATGTTTCGGTTCATGCCTGTCATTATTAATCCTTGACCTTTACTTCTCTGAATTAATTCAGTTTAATCAAGTATCTGAATAAGTTCAGCCGGATGACACAGAAGTCATCATGCGCTATCCCTGCTGCTCAGTGCCAAAAGTACCTGTTCAAGGAAAAGCCATGCCAGCAACTTCTTTCCATTCCATCTTTCGTTTTTTTCTCTCTCCACTCATTATGTTGTGTCATTTCTCTAATCTCATTTGTGTGAAAGCGGAATCTCGCTGCGGAAAAACCCATTTGTGGAACACTCAGAAATTCATGGACTTTGCTTCATTATTCATCTTTTATTTTTCTGCGAGACAGATCTTTTTCTTTTTTCCTTCGACATGGTGGCAACATCCGTGTTTCTTGTTCAGACACACAAACATGGACGCCCTTCTCCCCCCTACGTCCAATAGTCCCTCAGGACATGATGCCACGCCTGACAAATACAGCTGGCCGGAGCTGGCCGGAGCTGGCCGGAGCTTGCATTGCTGCGGTGATACTTCTCATTTCTTACTCTTATCATTATGACAGACACATCACCACAGAGATGGATCTGTTTAAATTGGGACTCTCGCATTTGTTTGAGATTAGAGGACACTGCCCTGCAATGCCAAAGTATTGTTAGTAAGGGCGCGTCAGTGTTGCCTGTGTCTTTATCCAAAATTCTCATAAAGGGTTTACCCATTTTACACAAAAGAAACGCATAAAAACACAGAGAAATCATGTTAAGGGTTGGTCACTATGGACCTCCTGCAGCAGGATACACTCTTCGTTCCTTGTTATTTCAGTCTTCACTATGAGCAGTATGGAATAAAAAGCTCTATCCTGTATGAGGTCTCGTTACCCTGAGACTTCTTGTTACCGATGTCACAGAAACCAGCAGGACTAATCCATTAAGGACCGTCCTCGGGGAGCAGAGAGATCAGGCCTGAACAAATTGTCACCACTTATCATTGGGACACACTTTTCTCCACAATACCGCGGGGAGCCATTTAAGGCCCGGCCTAAACTCTCTCTTTATCCCACAAAACGTAGAAATGGATGGTAAAAAGAGGCGGGGAAGGGAATGAGTAAGGAGCCATGGGACGGGGGCTAGAATAAAACAGGAGTAAGTAGGAGGGTCAAACAGAAACAGAAATATAGATGCCATTTTCATGTCTTTCCATAGTACTTTCTTTCCATAATGGCACCACTACTTTTTATTTTGGCCTGGGGTAGACAATCTCAATTCTTATCATAATATGAGTGTGGTAACATGCCACCTGGGTTTTATTATAGGACAGAGTTCGACTTATCTAGATTTATATAAAAAACAAGTTCAACTCCACTGCACTGCACCGTGACATGTATGACTTTGTCGCTGTTACTCTGTCCCAAGTGATTTGATTGACCTGGCAGATACCAGCCAGGGCATGATTAGCTCCCAACGGAGTGACTCCAGACCTACTCTAGGCGAGGGGAGCCAGTCTGGCTTCCAGGCTTGAACTATTGCAATTTTTACGCAATGTTAACAGTTAAAAAGCAAAATAACACTTTCGTCTGGCCAAACTACAAACCTACTTGGATGTCTGTGAAGGTTCTCTGTCATCCAGGTCATGGCATGTCCAAAAAAGCGTTTTTAATAAAAAGGCAGCTGGAGTTGTCGAGTTTTTGAGAAGATGTTTCATCACTCATCTGAGTAGCTTCTTCAGTTCTAGGGGACTCAACTTCAAACTTCCCACTAGTCCCCTAGAACTGAAGAAGCTACTCGGATGAGTGGTGAAACATCTTCTCAAAAACTCGACAAGTCCAGTTGCCGCTTTTTTCCAACGCTTTTTTGGATATACCTACTAGGATACACCATATACCAGGGATCTTCAACGTTTTCCAGGCCAAGGACCCCCAAACTGATGGAAAAGAAGGAGTTGGGACCCCCTACTTATGTATATGTGTATTTAAAGACATTTAAATGTATTCACGACCCCCTGCAGCACCTCCGCGGACCCCCTGTTGAAGACCTCTGCAATATACCATATACCATATACCATATACCACCATGTATGTAGAACGTACACTAAACAGTAGATTGTGATGAATTATGTCTACAGTGTCTGCCACTCTACAGGCATTCATGTTCCCCTCTCGATTAGTTGCGATAACTTTTTGAGATCCATTAACATTTTTACCTTGCATCATCAAAAGCACGTGTTGATCACATTACATTCAGGTAATGTGACGAAAATTCTTTGCTAACGTACAACTTCAACTTCCCGGAGTTGGCTTTTACTATGGCCTACATACTGTAGCTGTACATCCTGGTTAATTTGCACCATGAAAATGTATGTATGCTGCCCCTTGCTGCAGGAAATGTCTGAATGTAATCATTAGTAGGATGAATCTGAGTTCTTGCTACTCTCACAGTTTGTATGTGGTCAGCCTTCGGACCTGTCTGCGTAATAGCTGAAAATCTGCTTTTCCTGAGTTTGTCAATATAATTATCTTTTATTCCACGGCCCTTTGTTATCTGTCGCATCTGACCTGGATTTCCTGGTTGTCCCTTGTCTTGTCCTGATGTTTCTTTTTTTATTGTACCTCTGTGTACCATGTGAAAGTATGAGTCACACAGAGCCTCATTTTGACATGCAGCCTACTCTCCCAGGCAGAGTGCTGCCTTTTTGGATCAAACGAGATTTTAGGAGTATTAAGGCCAGTAAGAGCTTCAGCAGACAAACAGGTAAACAAAACGTTTACTGTATGTCTGTCCACCCCATACCCAGAAGATGATTTTGTCTTATTCCATAATATCAAATTTAATCATTTTTGCTTTACCTCCAACATTCCCTTCTGCCCTTTCTCCTCTCTTTTGATCACTTTCTGCTGTCTCAAAATGTGCTGTGTGTTTTGAGAGAAGAACTGTAAAAAAAAAAAAAAAAAAAAAAAAAATCGAAATATCTCATCATGGCAGATTGACGCCAGTTTCAATTTCTGTGAGGAGGCTTCCTTTCAGCCGTCAATGTCAGTAGCTTAATACTTCCAAATCTGTGTATATGTGTGTTGGAGACTTTCTGAGCATGGTTTATTTTTTTTTTCCAGGATTGCTTTTTCAGAGTAAATGGCCCTGACATTTTGCGCTTGTGTGATTTTTGTGATTTTTATACTTCCACACAAATATGACTCATTCATTCTTTCTGTGTCTGTGTTTGTGTGCCCCAGCTACCATCATTTTGAATGAACTGAACTGGACGGAGGCCTTGGAGGATGTTTTCCGGAAAAACAAAGAGGACGACCCTTCACTCCTCTGGCAGGTGTTTGGTTCTGCCACCGGATTGGCTCGATATTACCCAGGTGAGCAGCCCAGTGGCCAAGGGGTTCATACCAACAGCCTTCTGACTGGTCAGTCTTGGGGACACAAAATTTCCACCATAGGGCCAGTCCATTATATTGCGCACTGATGCATCTAAGAAACAAGCCTGACTGGGCTGATAAAGGTCATGAATCCTTTTTTTGAGAAACATATCATATCCTATCGTATGGTATTGATCCTGTCGTATCATATTGCATCGTATCGTATTATATCGCATCGAATTGATCGTATCGCATCATATCGTATTGATCGTATTGTATCACAATGCATCGTATCGTATCATATTGTATTGATCGTATTGCATCATATCGCATCGTATCGTATCATATCGCATCATATTGATCATATTGTATTGTTCATATCGTATCATATCGCATCGTATTGTATTGTATCATATTGATTGTATCGTATTGATTGTATCATATTGTATCATATCGTATTGATCGCGTTGTGTCGTATTGTATTGTACTGATCACTTTGCATGTATCGTATGTACGTATCGTATCATATTGATCGCATCATATCGCATTGTATTGTATTGGTCGTATCGTGTCAAAATCTATGGTGTCATACTGTACCTTATTAGATCATACTGTGTCATACCTCATTGTATTATATCATATCATATCATATCTTTATATATCGCATCATATTGTGTTCTACACTATCGTTCGGACAACTGCCTCTCGCCCGATGACAGCTGGGATAGGCTCCAGCAGACCCCCGCGACCCTTAACAGGACTAAGCGAGTATAGAAGATGAAATGAAAATGAAAAATGAAACTATCGTTCGGTGTCAGGTGGTTGTAACCACCCCTGCAACACGAACACTTTTTCAGCCAAAGGGCAACAGGAAAGTCGTGAGTATCGTTGTTCGGAGTTGATGTACCAGAGCTTTGCAGCAACAACTGTAGCACCAGTTTGCTAACCATCTACCTTGTTACATTACTTGCTGCACTGTTTATCACCTTCTGTTGTTATGTGCCTTTGCCTGGGCAATGTGTGTCCACAGTTTGAAGCAATTCAAAATACTGTATGTCTTTCTCTGGACTTACTCCACATTTAATTGCAAGGATGCTAGTTTTAAAAATCTTACATGGCCATCATTACCAACTTAGATTAGTTTTGAACTGCCCCTTATATTTAAAACAGTGGATACAGGTAGAGTTAGGGAATATCAAACACATGCTTTCTGTAAAAGGATATAAAACATCTACTACTCTAATCTCAGTGCTGCATTCATAAAGAGTCTTTACTGATTTTCTGGCTGACTAGAGGAAGCCTGATCAAGTAAAACCACTAGCTGTTTTTCTTATACTTTAATTAGTGTGATCGATTAAACGAAGACACACAGAGGAAAAGTTAGACATTATATTAGAACTTTAGAGAGAGACAGGCTGACTCTTTGTCCCTGCTTCTGGTCTTTATGCTAAACAAAGCTAAAGTAATTGGATCCTGGCTGAAGCTGCGCACACATGAGGATATTGTCAAACTATCATATGCGAGTTGTTGCAAAAACCCAAGTAAACACACTTGTCTTTTTCTGTATTTTTACCCAGCGTCCCCTTGGATCGACTCGCGCAATACGGCCAACAAGATTGACCTCTACGACGTTCGCAGGCGGCCGTGGTGAGTGCCGTTTTGTGCAGGCACACAGCACATTCAGCCCGTCCTTTGTAACTGAAAACAAAAACTAGCCTTGCATGTTGCATAAACTCATTACGCATAAAAGCATCTGTACACACACACACACAGTCTGACACAATCAAAAGCATTTTCCTGGCCAAAGCCGAACCCTCTCAAAACAAACAGATCAGAGTTTTATGTTGATTGAGCCACCGCAGATCAGAGGGAAGCAATACAAAAGGTTCATTAGCCTCCTAGAAAATGATCAAATCTGGCTGGGGGCCACCAATACGGTCTGCATGTTATTAAATTTCCTTAGCTTTGAGACACCCGTTGGCCACGGGGCACTCAAACTCCAAACAAAGACACACAACTGTGTGTTTGTTAAGGAAATGACAGCAGAGAGGTAATTAAAATTTTTTGATTGAGTTCTCATGCAGATGATAGCAAGTGATGTTTGTTTAACTGCTCAACGAAAGATGAATGTGATGAGAGTATCAAAATGATTAAATTGCTCAGTCGTTGTGTTATGTGGAAATTAGTTTTAAATAAGATAGTTCTTTGTTTGTGTGTTTCCACTTCTGCACATGCACTGTATATGTCTTTATGTGCTCAAAACCCATGACATGTGTCTCTTTTATTACTCACCAGGTACATTCAGGGGGCGGCGTCACCTAAGGACATGCTGATCCTGGTGGATGCGTGAGTGACGACCTCGTGATTCATCCATTACAGTCAGACTTTATTTTCTTTTTCGCGCCAGAAGGCCCTGATGCTAACTCTCTGACTGGCCTCATCCCGCTGGGCGCTGCTGCGCTGTGCTCACATGTGACACTGACAAACAGAAAGCAGTCAGTGTGCTGGCCGAGATCATCATCACCACAGTCCAGTTATTTCTTTTATGCCTTTAAAAAGAAGAGCTGAAATGTTCAGAGAGGATCCTGGAGCAATATGTGATATGACAACAGATCAGTCTTTGATCAGATTCAAGGCCCAGGAAGGAAAACATGATTTTGATTTCACAGAGAAGACTGAATAAAGGGAGATTTAATTAGGCCAAACATTTGATACCCCTGATAGATTTAATTTATGTAAATAAGCCGACCTCCAAGTCTGCTTCACGTGCTGCTTGTTGACAGCCAGATCCTCCCTCCTATTAGTGGTGGAGCAGTCTGTAAATGCGACATGTGATCGGACTGGCCTTCAGCAAAGAATAACCAGTAGCTTAAGAGCAAACGTCCCCTCCTCCAAGAGGCCAGCTTTGTTTCAGGAGGTTTTCAAAACGGAGCAGTGAGAGACGACACTCACATGACTCAAAAGCTTGTATGGTCAAATATCAGTCAAGTTAGATCTGAAAATGCCCCCTCTACCCCTTCTGTCACTCAGAGTAATTACATAAACACTGTTGACACATGCATGTTGACGTACCTACGGGACGTGCCTACAGTCTCAGTCCCTTCTCGTCTTTCGCTGTTCTCTGTGAGGAAAAACCATACCAATGGTAATCCGTGTTTGCCCTCGCCATTGATCGCTTTATTATATTGGACCACAGTTTTCCTTTTTATGTTGACCTTCAGAAACGGTTCTTGATCTCTTCCTAGATTCAGTTTTGTTCTTTCGCACTTTCAGATATTCATAGAACCCTAGTTACATTTGTAACCACAAATGCAGCTATCTCGCAATAATTGCTCTCTGCTTCAGCTCTTCCAAAGAATCATTGTTAGTTCACGTTAAACATACAGTACAGTACGTTCTCCTGCGAATACTAATGCCCAGTACAGATTTATCTGATGCCCATTAGCTTAATTAGCATTGTGTGAACTTTTTTGGCAAGTGCTCGAATGTAACAGACATCTGTTTATATGTGAAAGTCCCGCATGATTACATTAAGACTTACACTTTATTGATGCACAAGGGACATTGCTTAGTCACAGTAGCTCAGTTGCACATAACAAAAACACACTCTTGAGAAAATAAAAACAAATGTAAGACAGTTAAATAATAATATAAAAGAGGAGATCTCAACATTTTAGCCGGTAAAAATAATACAGTAAAGGAGCAGAGGTGCAGAGCCTTTCGCCATTACAAAAAGAGTTGTCGATTTTTAACAAACTAGAGGATGAAGTCAATTTCATACAACTGACTTTGTTTCCACACTGCAGGAGTGGAAGCGTGTCAGGTCTTACCCTCAAACTCATCAAAACGTCCGTCAGCAAGATGCTGGAGACCCTTTCCGATGACGACTACGTGAACGTAGTTTATGTGAGTATTTATACAGCTGGTACCAGGATCTCATTCTCAGTCTTCCCAGAAAATTCTTAGTGTTTCTGTATACTTGACAATGAATGTTAATGTGGACATGTTTGTGGCTTGACTGTTTGTGTAGCTTTAGCCCGGTTTGAGTCATTGGTTTAAACATGGCAGTGACCTTTTCGGCGACTTAATACATCACACATGGTTGGATCTTTTATTGTGGCTGCATATGTGCATGGATGCATGCATGCTTGTGTGCTCATTTCTCTAACTTAAACTGTCCGTGTGTGTATATATATATTTATAATATGCGTGCACGCCTGTGTGTTTATGTTGGATCTTGTGTGAGAGAAGCTTCTCCGTCGTTCCAGAGCCGAATCCAAGTATGCGTGCCTAATAGAGCAAGCGCATGACGCCGCTTGGGCAAGCCCTGAAATGCCACAAGATAAGTTTGACGAATAATGATGCGCTGCATTTATGAGCCACACTTTGAATCAGTGTCGTGTAATGGAATAGGCCTTGCCTGCCATATTGAAATTCTACCGGGATGTCAGGCGTCACAAGTTTTATTGACCTGAAGATTGAAGAAAAAATTAATCCATTTAAAGCTCCTGGTGAGTTAGAGCTTTTTTTGTGTGTCCTAGCGATGCTTTTAGCGGGAAGAAAAATAACACGGTTGTAAGGGGTTGTTTTGCTCGCTTGAGGGAATTTGTGAGTAGTCTCAAAGATCTATCGAAGGCAATCAGAGTTAATGCAGTTAGGACTGAAAGGCAAAGAGCATCACTCTAACTTGATTTTGAGCCTTAAGTGGGTGTCCTGGGATTGTCCTCTTTATGCTGTTGCTAGGCAACCCGTCAAACACTAGTTTCTGTTTGTCGCTCAGTGACCGTGGTTAAAGGTAACTGATCTAAAGAACGCAGAATGTACAGAACAGGATGACGTTCTCTGTCTTTTCTTGTTTTTGTTAGTGCATTAAAGGGGAACTACTGTTTTTTACAACCTGGACCTTATTTCTGGCATAAAATACGATTGTTTACTCACCCATATAACTTTTGTGTAATTTGTACTCCTTCGGGAGATATTTAGATCTGCGTATATCCATATAGTGGGAGTGAATGGGGCACCGAAACGCAGCCTGTAAATAACGCATTATCTGCCGCGGAACTTGTTCATTTCACCAATATTTCGTTATTGTACGCTAGTGCTATTCCCCGTTGAGTCCGGAGTTGTAGATTGACCTACAGACCCCGGATGATGTCTTCTGACCTGGATGATGTCATCACTGAGCGCCGCGTGCTGCTAGTTTTTTGCAACATGGCTGAATATTTTTCTGATTCTGAGGTTGTGGACAAACCATAACAGAAGAACTACAAATTACACAAAAGTTATATGGGTGAGTAAACGACCGTATTTTATGCCAGAAATGAGGTCCAGGTTTTAAAAAACAGTAGTTCCCCTTTAAGGGCGACACAGTGGCGTGGTGGTTAGCACTGATGCCTCATAGCAAGAAGGTTCATGTGAGCCCTGCGAAAGACTGGCGACCTGTCCAGGCTGGGCGAGAGACGGGCCCCCTCGCGACTCTTCACAGGACAAGCGGTTACAGAAGATGAATGAATGAATGTTTGTGCATTATGGAATTGCTGTCAACAAGGAAATGCTATGCTATGAGCACAACTGAGTACAACATGTCAAACTTTGTGCGCAGATGCAGGAAGCATCCATTGCCCAAGACCTTTCTAAAGAATTAGATCCCATAAAACTGCCATTCCATGGATTGAACTAAGAAAATAATACATTTTAAACAGAAGCAGGTCTCGATATGGCGAAGCGTGCTAAGCTAAGCTAACCACAAACAAGGAGAGCAAATCTCCTCACAGATGTTGAAAGTTTGCCTCCGTCTTATGTTTAACCCTTTTTGTTTTCCACTTATTTCCGTATATTTTGTCTCATATTTAAAGCGGGCATGAATCATCCGTATTTATGACATTTTACATTCCTTCAGCATGCAGGTGGCGTCTGTCCGCCTGCAAACATCTCAGCTAACTGTATTGCTCAGGTTACATGAATCCTTAGCACAGGACACATAATGCACTTGAGATGAGACTGTCCCGTCTAGATCTCCTTCATCTTCATTCACCTCCTCTTTGTCCTTCATCCAATTTATTCCATTTCCTTTCACTTCCTTTAATAAAGCCGTGGTTTGCGGGCTGTTGTTTTTTTTCTGTTTGTAGCTTTCAAATCGGCTAAGTGAACCAGCCTTTGAAGTTAATGAAATCGGACGCTGATGTAATAAGTATATTGATAGGATCCGGCTCAGTTTGTAGAGCGTCCAGAAGCATTTTGAAGCTTTTTGAAGTTATGGCCTTTTATAATAAAATAGTGTAATGTAAGCACAAAGACCTTCTTTTAGCTCTGATCCATGTGTGTGCGTCACTTGGCTTTCTGTTTTAATGGGGAATACACTTACTAAACTAATACATTTTGTTTATAGAGTGAATATACACCAATCAGGCACCACCAACAGGGAAGTAAATAACATTGACCATCTTGTGACAATACAATGTTCGTCTGGGAAACTTTTGGACCTGGCATTGGTGTGGATGTTACTCAGACATGTACCACCCACCCAGACCAGACTAGGCACCCCCACCCCATAGCAATGATACCGGCACACACACAAAAACGGTTTAGGATCAACTCAGCTCAAAAACATGAAAAACAGCACAATGTGTTGTCCTGGCCTCCAAATTCACCAGAGGCCCCTCCCCTCAACCCATAGGCAACATTGTGTTGCCAGACACCACAGGACACCTTCAGAAGGCCCATGTCCATTCTCTGATGAGTCACAACGGAGACACAAGGGAGACCTACACAATATTAGGAAGGTGGTCATAATGTTATGTTCCATGTATTTATTTTAGATTTATTTTAGATTCTGAAGATATTTTCAAGGAATAGATCTGCAAGTTAGACTTTCATAGACACCCGAGTTTCCTATGGAGCCCTTGAAGGGACATGGAGAGAAGAAAAAGGCAAGTAGTCCTGTCTTCTGGACAGGCATCTCACATGTTGATCCTGCAATCTGCTTGAGCAGCTCTCCAAATTTGGGGGGCACGGCCCCAAGTGCACTCAACTTCCACATCTTTCCTAGTCCTTGTTTCAGCCCTATCAGCCCTATTTCTTAAGTTTCTCGTGTTCCTTCTCCATGATGTTTCTATCACTTGGTATTGCTACATCAATCTCTATGGCCCACTCATGCTGTTTGTCCACCCCCTACTATGTGTAGTTTGTCACCACAACACAAGTTACACCATATTTATACGTAATATTCTTAGTATTAGTCTACACTCTATGTTCATATTAATGTGTATGCGCTAAGAAGAGTTGTTTATAGACGACAAGGTTGGTGGCAATGAACGACTGGATATAATTTACATGGAACACGCCCACTCAGAATAGTATGGCATTGTGCTGAGCTTTTTATGTCCGCGTTTGTGATATTCCGAGATGTGTGTTGTAAGCCGAGTGAAGTTCCAACTCACTAGGATTGATATCAGTCTGCGTGTAGGAGTGTGTCTTTAGAGGACGAATGTCTTGGCAGGATGCGCCCCTGAAACTTCTGGCAAAGCATGAGCCGTTCTTTTGCGCTCCTTAGCGTCTTATATCGTTTTTGCTTAAAAGATTATCCACCACAGCGGTAGACTGGCGACCTGTCCAGGGTGTACACCGTCTCTCGCCCGATGACAGCTGGGATAGGCTCCAGCCTCCCCGCGACCCTTCACAGTGCAAGCGGTTACAGAAGATGAATGAATGATTATGCACCACTTTAATCTAGTTACTGATTAAACTGATGCACCCAAAATCTTTGGGGTAATTTGCCCAGTTTCCACTCACTGTTGCTTTGACAACTCATTTAATCTGCCAATCATTTCGACATAGCATTACTTCCTAGTCGCTGTTTTGTTCATATTTCATTTGGCATTACATTATTTGGCAAAATCCTGCACTGAGAACTCAATACCTGTGCACCTCTCGTGTGTTTGCACATATTTGAGCGTGTGTTTTTTGTCCGTGCGAGTGTTTTGAACAGGACCGTGATTGCAGAGGTGCAGTCACGGCCAAAAACAGATGTTGGGTATTAATGAGCCCATGTTCCCGGCCCTCCATAGATGCAGTGTGTGCATGATTACATTTGTGTGTGGGTGCCTTGGTGTATGTGTGTTTGTGCATGAATTGACTGGGTTCCATCTGTTCCTCCACATTAAGGATTCACCATTATTAACCTGAAGATGCTTCACATGTTGGGCTGTGTAAATGTAATTTAACCCATTAATCCTTTCATAATCAAGCTCTATGTTCTTTTTTTGTTTTGTTTTTTTACCTCCTTTTGCCACTGTTTTCACATCCCTACCTGCTCTCCTTCCAATCCTTCCTTCTGCTCCTATAGCTCCCTTCGGTCTGTGCAGATTTGATTAAAACTGATTTCATTTAACAGTTAATTCTTTTTTTGTTTTTAAAGTAGATTGATTGTGTTTTAGTTAAAAATGGAATCACTTTAATCTGTTTATTAATTTTAGTCTATCCTAAATGTTTAAGGGACACTGCATGACTCTGCAACGAAGGGACAAATAAAAAAAAAAAAAAGGCCACATATTTAACAGAAAAATATGTGCAAGTGCCTTCCCTCCGCTTCCCGTCATCCCTCCTTCCCTGTTCCCCTCCAGTTCAACGAGAAGGCCTCGTACGCCTCGTGCTTTCAGAACCTGGTGCAGGCCAACGTGAGGAACAAGCGGATCCTAAAGGATGCCGTGCAGAACATCACCGCAAAGGGTATCACCAACTACAAAGGCGGCTTCGAGCTGGCCTTCGAGCAGCTCGCGCAGGTAAAGCGGCGGCGAGGGGCGAGCTTGGTGAAACTCTGGTGGAATCAACTCAATTTAGCATGTATATTCAATTAGGAGCATAATGATGGAACACACCTGCAGCTCAGTCCCTGTGTTGAAAAGAGAGCGTGTGGCGACCTCTTCTGGTTGTTTTTAGGCATTGCAGATTTCTTTTTTTGTTCCTTTTGTATAAAGATTTGCTTTCTTTTGGTTTAACCATTGCTTCATTGTCCTACTAGACGAATGTATCGAGGGCAAACTGTAACAAGATCATTATGCTCTTCACCGATGGAGGTGAGGAGAGGGCAGAGGAGATCTTTAAGAAGTACAACCCAAAGCAGGCGGTAGGAGTTTAAACATTCACGGAGCAGTTTACAATTCTTTCCGTTATTATTATTATTTTTTTTTGTTTTGCACATAAAGATTATTCCACCTTGTGCCCCTTGCAGGTACGCATCTTTACATTTTCAGTAGGTCAGCACAACTACGATAAAGCACCGATACAGTGGATGGCCTGCGAGAATAAAGGTATATCACGACACACTGGGTGGATATTTTTACAAGAAAAGCATCCAATATACAGATATCTATAGATAAACTGACATCATGTTTCTGATCTATATATATTTCTCTGTCTCAGGCTACTACTATGAGATCCCATCAATAGGCGCCATTAGGCTAAACACTCAGGTAAACACACATTCACTCAAGCAACACTGTACAGCATGTCTGCTGCCTCCCCGGCCCACTTATCCACTTGTGTGTTCTGCCCTCTTGTGGCTGAACGGCGGATGCGCAGGTTGCAAAATAAAGCCTTCCTCTCCCTCTCACTTGTTGCCAGGAGTACCTGGATGTTCTGGGCAGGCCGATGGTTAAAGCCGACAAGAGAGCAAAGCAGGTGCAGTGGACCAACGTCTACATGGACGCACTGGTACGTTGGAAACTGACACGCGTTGCACACCAGTTCACATAAATTTGAGAGAATAAAAAAAAAATAAAGAACAAGTGACACTTTCAATTTTGGAGCTCTGCAAGAAATCTGTTTAATGTTTTCCTGAAGATTTTCAGATAATGCTCGGGCCGTTTATTCTCAACATCTGCCGTCATGTCATATTCGGTGTGCCAGGAGTGTTTGCGAAAGGATGGATTTGGTCCTCCTTTTCGAGATTTGCTTTTAGGCGACAGGGTAGATAAGAAAGCAGACTGATAGCGTGAGCCAAATGGTTTGGGTTCTGTCAGACGCTGTCAGCTTTTGTAACAGCATTGACCTCGACGGCACAAGAAACATCTCTGTCTTTTGTTACTGGCCCTGGCTTATATTTCAGTGTCTGATTTTTTCCGGTGATGCTTTGTGATTTATTGTTATTTATTAATCAGATGAACTGTGCTCACATGGAATTTCCTAATTACAGCATTTTGTATGTTTGATCCTCCAGGAGCTTGGCCTGGTGATCACTGGGACTCTGCCCGTCTTCAACAAGACCGGCAAAGCCTCTAAGGTAACAACTTCTTGGACACTCGTGTTGCTCGTTTAATGCAATCTAATTCAAAATAAATCTTCCTGGCACACTTATTGTAAGTATTTACTTCCAGATTAACTCTTACTGTCTAAACTTACTGTGTGACTGATACTCTCTGTTTAAATTTAATTCTGTGGTTCTGGAAAACGCTGTATTGTTGACCGGGCCATAAAACAAACACTCAACATAAACAGTCCTCTTCTTTCTTGTGGCTCTTTCCGTGCATCCTCTGTTGATGCCGCAGCGCGTCAGAACTCTCCACCGGCGGATCGTTTGAGATGTCCTAAAGCAGGAATCAAAATGAGATCAAAACCTGGAGATCCGAGTGAGAAACGATCCGGTAGCTAAGTGCTTCAAGATGAGTTTACATGTCCACCTCGAGGCACTTAAAGTTACCTCTACTGTGACTGAAAAGGAGCCTGGAAATGCCTTGTCAGTGACTCACCGCGGCGCACTGAAGCTTTTGGGAATGAAACTGTCCAGATTTCCTTGGAATGGTTCCGAAAGCTCAGAGGGACAGGTCTCGTAAGAGGCTCGTACACTGACTCTTTCTTCTTGTTTCCCTTCCTACGTGTTTCCCTTAGAAGTCTCAAAACCAGCTCATCTTGGGGGTTATGGCTATTGATGTCTCCCTGGAAGATATCAAGAGGCTGACTCCTCGTTTTACTGTAAGAGCACACACACACGGCGCACAAACAAATAAAAATGCTCAGATACTAGTGTGGATGTAGGAGTTTCCACTTCCTCAAAGACACATTTCTCTCTCCTATGTATTCCTTCTAGTTTGGACCAAACGGCTACTACTTTGCAATTGATCCCAACGGATACGTGTTGCTCCACCCTAATCTTCAGCCACCGGTAGGCCGCATCACTCAGCTATAATTTAGAACAATCCATTTTTTTTCTGTGGAGTACCTTATTTTGATTTTCACAACTGATGTCACCCCTAAATAACTGGCAATTTTGCTAATAATCCATAAGTTGCTAGAGTTGTGACGTACACGAACGAACCGAATCCATTGACCAGCTCTTTAAAAGAAACATCAGAAACCGAGTTGCGAGCTGAATCTTACCCTATCACAGTGCTTTTTTTCGAGGATAAAATAAGATCAGATAAAAATATCTTAAAAATAAGTAAATATCAAAATGAGCCAGTCTTTCGAACGGCTCTTTGAAAGAGACGGAGCCGCAAGATCCGGCTCCCTTCATCGAGCCACAAAACCCATCTCTATTAGTCGCTCCTTGAGACTGATTGAACATTCTTTTGGTAAGAAAAACATGACATTCCTGGACATTAACAGACTTATCTGTCTGATGCAACCAATTTCCTTTTACGTAAATGCAGGGTTTTTGCAAAATGCACCTTTGCACGTCCTGCAACAGACACTTTAGCCATGAGTTGGTTAGCACTCTTCCATCTCTGCTACGCCTGAATTAATGCTATGGCTTTGTTTGTATAATTTGGCTGACTTTTAGATTCTCTGTTTTCTTTTTTTTTCTCGTAAATATCAATCATGTGGCTCCAGGACGATGTTTGTTGAAGCGAGGCAATGTGTTTCTCATTGACCTTTTGAGATATGTGCTTTTGTTGTAAACTACGCGCGCACAGATCGGTCACATGTGATTACAACATTCGCAATGTCGTAGTTAACGGACAAATTAGCCCATAATTACTTTTCCCTTCGAGGCTACAAAGGATCAGCTTATTTTCTGTGGAAATAATAGATCAATGACTGGTGTTTACCTGTCAGATTTGTCCTGCTTTGTACTCGTGGCCCAGAAATAATCAATTACAGTAATAATGACTAATTTCTGCGCAGACTGCCAAGTTTAATGAGCCTGTAACGCTGGACTTCCTGGATGCAGAGCTAGAGAACGACATCAAAGTGGAGGTTTGGAGAATAGATTCCCCTACACTCCATGATCTCATATCAGAACCAGTAGTAGTGTGACTCCTCAGTACAGTGTCATTTATTTATTTTGTGTTATTTGGTCGACAGATAAGAAAACAAATGATTGATGGTCAAACAGGGAATTACACCATATCTACACTGCTGAAATCTCAGGATGAGGTAAATCTACTTGCTCAATATCATGACAATGATTCGTTCAGACTGTACTAACATCACTCTTGCTGTCATAGCGCTACATGGACCAAGGTACGAGGACGTACACCTTCGCACCAGTGAAGGGGACAGACTACAGGTAAAAAAGAAAAGAAAAAAAAGATTTTGAATACATTTTAAGCACTGTGTGTAGATTGTGCTCTTTACAAACCTCGCTCCATAAGTAGAAGAAGTCCAGATGTTTTGCATTATCACACGTTTGCATGGACGCTATTGTTCCACTAATGATCAGAATCAATCAGAATAAAAAATATCTCGTTTGGTACAAACTGGCCTGAAGGAGTCTTCAGTCTGACTGAGAGGGGTGTTTTAAACATGTAAATGCTCGATCTTATAGTTTCTCTCTTGTTGGAATATATACACCGATCGGGCATAACATTATGACCACCTTCTTAATATTGTGTAGGTCCCCCTTGTGCCTCCAAAACAGTTGTGACTCATGAGAGAATGGACATGGGCCTTCTGAGGGTGTCCTGTGGTGTCTGGTAACGGGATGTTGTTATTGGGGACCTTTGGATCCTATGGGTTGAGGGGGAGGGGCCTCTGTGGACCATCCCACAGATACTTGATCAGTTTGGGATCTAGTGAATTTGGTGGCCAGGTCAACATCTTGTGTTGTTCTTCGTGTTGTTTTAGTTGTTCCTAAAGCTTTTTTGTGCCTGTGTCAGGCTGCACCCTGCTGGGGATGGCTGCTCCCATCAAAGAGTGTCATTGCTATGGGGTGGGGGGGTGCCTGGTCTGGTCTAGGTGCGTGCTACATGTCTAAACGTTTCCCAGCAGAACATTGTATTGTGTTATTTACTTCACCTGTCAGCCAGTCATAATGTTATGCCAGATCGGTATACATTCTTTCTGCGCGTGTTTGTCCCATATGGGGTAAACATTAATTGACGTGACAAGTTTCAAGGAGAGACGGAAACATGGAGTTTGTGAATAACCTGTTTGAAAAGATGAATGAAGCTGGCATCGATGCGATCAGCTCAACAATGAATTAATTCATGTTGAGAAAAACCTTCTTCTCATTCTTCCTGTGTTATATTTACATCGCATTTGACATTGTAAATCCCTAAAACGTTATCCTCTGATTAATGTTTTGGGGTTAGGGTGTAAATGAATATTTTTTTTCTGCATCCATGTAAACAGATACGTTGGAATCTTGGGTTGAAGAAACATTTTCCATGTAAATGTAGATGCTGAACACTTTAATATGGGATGTTTGCAAGCCCATCATTGCATGTTTCCAAATGCACCTTTCCAGACCTGACATTTTGGCTTCAAGTTTCTCTTTGGTCTGCATTCTTCCATTGCCATCTCTGCAATACCTGAATAACTGCGCTGACTTTGTTTGTATTATTTGGCTCCCACTTAAGTTCTTTGTTTTGTGCAAATATCTCCATCATATGGCCCCAAGATGATGTTTGTTGAAGTGAAGCAACATGTTTCTCATTGACCTTTGGGTTTGTGCTTATTTTTTTTCTCAGAACAAAATTCGGTTTCTGTTGTTTGTTCTCTTTCAGCCTGGCTCTGGTCCTCCCCGAGTACAGCATGCATTACATCCGCGCCACAATTGGCGACACAATCACCCAAGCAAAATGTAAGTACTGCTCTCAATCAGTCCTTTCAGTTTTTCCACTCGTTTTTTTTTTTTTTAACATCTACTTTCATCTACACAGACGCTATACAAATGGAGCTGGATGGAAAATGATTGCTAATGTTGACATTATTGCTGTCCATGTAAGGGGCTGAGAAACACTTCTGCCTCAGCGCATGGTTCCTATCCATCACTTATATGCACACACACACACACACACACACACACACATATACATTTACACCGCCCCTGAATGCCATGGCCACTTTTGTCGCATTGACAGCCCCCTCAGTTGTGGTGCTGTTTAGAGTTTTTGTCACCAGACAGCGTGGACGAGTGGCTCCAGTGTCCCCTTTCACGCATACACTGTGGTACTCATCAGCTCGTTGACGGCTAAGTACCTCAGTCTACGTCTACTCGTGGGTGTTTGTGTGTTCAGCGCTATTGGATAGCATGCACATGATCAGAGGGTCCATATGTGTGGCATCGTCGCCTGATGTCTGTCTGCTCCAGCTAGTAAAAGATGTCATTGACTCATAGTGTTACTCAAAGGACCGCTTTATTGCGTGTGTTTGCGGGGGTTAAGATGGAGCCGTCACTGGTTAGAGTCTGTCTCTACTGGTTAGAGTCCGTCTCTGAAGGGTATTAGTGGAGCTGCTTTTTGTGTCCGTTATATTATTAACAAAACATGCCACACAATTTGAGACTAATTTCCTGCCCTTAAGGAAGCCATTGAGTGCTTTGTATTTCTGAAAAATATCACATGGTAGGAATTGGAAGCTTACTTGATGCAGGTGATCTATTACACTGAACAGAAAATGTTCCTTGAGCGGATCTGAGATTGGGGTCTTGGCTGCAAGAGCAACTATATTTCATAAAAAATATTAAATTAAAGGAAGAAACATTGATGTTTAAAATCCTCAAAGGGAGCAGAAGTAAATCATTTGTAGTGATCGGATAACAAGTGGCCAGCTTTGGGCTGATGTTCACATCTGGTTTTAAAATGCATATTTGGATTCATCTGAAGCGACCCCTTGTGATCAGATCACACTTCCATGCTCTAGATGTAAATAACATGTAGGCTATATCAGCAGCAGAATGTTGTACAAACAGCTGCTGTCTCAAAACAATGGAATTCCATCTGCTGTTGTTTCAGAACCACGAACACCACTGTAACATGATAGAAAGTTATCTTTATGGATTGTTATCTTACTGCTGTTTCAGAACCACAAAGATCACTGTAATTTGAAAGTCCACCCAGATGTTATTACTTTTAAAAAAGACCTTGATGAAGATTAATTTATAACTTTAATTTTGGAACTGTCCATATGCTCCTGTGACTGAAAATTCTCCGTAAGTAAACGTGAATAAAGCCATTGATCATTATTGACGAAACTTAGCTCCATGTGGCTACTTTGCATACCTTTCCATTAACCAGACCTGTTCAGACCTTGTGTAAACAGGGATCTTTGGTGATCAGATCACAAGTGACCAACTTTAGGCAAATGTGTTCACCTGTGGTATTCGTCTGAAGTGACCCCTTGTGATCAGATCGCAGTTCCATGCTCTAGATGTAAATAGCATGTAGGCTACATTAGTGGCAGCGCAGTAGAATGTTGTACAAATAGCTTTGGTCTCAAAACAATGGAATTCAAACTACTGTTGTTTCAGAACCATGAACATCAATGTAACATGATAGAAATTTATCTCCACCCTGATGTAATTTTTTTTTTTTTTTTTTACGAAGATTAGTTTAGAACTTGAATTTTAGAGGCATCCATATGCACCAGTGACAGAAAATTCTCTGTAAGTAAATGTGAATAAAGACATTGATCATTATTGACAAAACAGAGCAACTTCGCTCCACATGCCTGAGCTTTAGACAAACTTCTGGTATTAAAATGCATCTCCACATTCGACTCAAGTGACTCCTTGTGATCAGATCACAGCTCCACACTCTAGATGTAGGCTACATCAGTGGTGACGCTGCAGTCTCAAATCAATGGAATTCTCTCTACTGTTGTTTCAGAACCATGAACATCACGTAACATGATAGAAAATTATCTCCACCCTGATGTTCATTTTTTTTGTTTACTTTTATTTTTTATAAAGACCCGTACGAAGATTAATTTATAACTTCAATTTTAGAAGTATCCATACACAGCAGTGACAGAAATTTCTCTATAAATGTAAATAAAGACACTGATTATTATTGACGATTGTTGTACAAACAGCTGCTGTCTCAAAACAATGGATTGTTATCCACTGCTGTTTCAGAACTGTGAACATCAACGTAACAAAATTTAGGATTTTGGCTCACGCGTCACTGAGCTCGTCTCACTTGAAAACATCTCTTATATTTTCCAACAGTTGCTTACTTGAACTTTAAGTGTTTCCTACTTTTGTAAACAATATTCTTATTCTTTGCTGAATAAAATATTGTGTAACCCTGTTGGCTCATTTCCTTTCCTGCTCTCTTTTCCAAATGCCCCTTTTCCTCTCCTCTGTTTTTTTTTTATATGTTCTCCTGCCCTCCTCAACTCTTGACCATTCCTGGTGTGTCGGACCCCCTGCAGCATTTTTGGGCAAGTATTATCCTCCTGTTCTGTACCTCATCGCCAACCCTGTCTCAGCAGACTTTGGATGTAACGTCAGTTCGACCTGTGTGGTGCTGCGGACCCACAAACACAGAAGCATTTAGTATTTCTCGTTAGCTGTGTTTTTTCATTTACTGGCTTCTGATTAGTAGTGACAGCTCTGCTACACCGAATCAAGCCGGCGTTTGCTCTCAGAACCAGCGTTTCGCATGCAATGCGTCGCAGACGGTGTGTGTGTGTGTGTGTGTCTGTGAATGCATGTATGTGTTTAACCCCCCACCTGTTCCAACGGCCCTCAGATGTGGTTTTGGCACTGTAGCAAGGAGAACAGAGGACAGGATGTTTGCATTATTTAAAGGTGAAGCCATAAAGGAGAAAGCTGTGAGTCTGTACCCAAAAGTTGTCTTTGTTTTCTTCAGTTTTCTCTTTTTTGACTCACTTTGAGTTTTACGAGCTTGTTAAATAACCTCTAATGAAAGGCAGGATCTGTCTTAACACACTAAGCCTCGTCTCTTCTGTCTGTCCTTCTGTGTGCTTTGTCATCAGTTTTGAAGTCTTGTTTGTGGGCGCCGACTCCCAAATCGCCGCAGAACATTGTCGAGCTCTGTGGTTTATCTGAAACCAAAGCCGCACTTGTGTCTGTTTTATTCTCACTCAGCGAGCGAATAAACTGCAAATGTCATTTTAATAACTCAAGTTGAGAACATATCATGCCCCAATTCCCACATCTATTTGTCATGCATTTGTTAAGTCGGTGCAGGTTCTTGCCTTGCGTGTTTCCGTGTGCGAGACTGATTGATGTTGAAATCGGTTCTTATTTTGAATAAATTCTTGTTGCGCTTCGAATGAGTTCACAGCGCTGTCATCGTCAGCGTAGAAAGGCACGCGGGAGTGCAGAAAATAGATTCACTCGTCACTCCCCGAATCGCCCTGCTATCCATCATTACTAGATACTTTGTTGGATTAGCGAGCAGTGACCAGATATCAAAGGGGAAAACCACATGTGTGCAATTATTTCGCCAAGCCTGACCACCGAAGAGGACGCGGGGGTAGCCATGTCGTCATGAGAAATTTCGCCCTACGTTATAATCAGCAGTCGACACGATGTGCTTTGGAGAATGTCAGAGGAGCTTTCAGGTTATGAGCTGCGGTTAATATTCCCTAGTCCATCTCAGCAGTGCAGTCCACAGATTTACTGTATCACCAAAAGAATGCTAATACTAATGCTAAAAACACATCTCAAGCAGAACCGTAAAACCTTCTAACCGCACTTTAAGCCTCTCTTTTTGTGCACTGTCTCCATTTACATCCAAAGGCCTAAAACCTTTTGTTCGGGAATGCAATATTTCTATTCAGGACTCGCTCTGTGAATAAAATATTGTCACCTTTGACCCCTGTGGTTTTACCCTGTCTTTTTCTTTTTTCCTCCCCCCCTACTCTCTCTTTTCCCTCTCGTCTTTACCTCCCCGGGGGACGATTCTCTCGTTCGCTCACTTTCTCTCTGCTGGGATTTTTTCCACTCCAGGGAAAGATGGCAAGTATTTTTTTCTTCACTTTTCTCATCTCTCTCCTCCTGTTCTCGAGCCTTGTCAGTCCTGTTACCCAGCACGTCTAGCCAAGTGTGCTTGGTTCTTCTTATTAATACCTGGTTTTAATCTGTTTTTGCAAGACCGTATTCCGTCTGTGAGTTTTATTAGCTGTACGGTAAATGTAGCCTCAGTTTTCTTTACTTTCCTACTTTATTTTTATGAATATCTACCCCTCGTTTAACAGAGTGGCCTTGCATTACCTTCAGCATATTCAGGGCCGTGTTATATGTACTAAATGTCTTTCTGCTCAGACCTTCAAGAGATGAAAAGGTCGCCGTAGGGGCTCTGTCTTAATGGCGCGCGGTTAAATATTTAACAGGTGTTGCACTCAGCGGCGCGCCACTCATCTGCATACAGTAATTCTCATAACTTAACAGGAAAACTAATAACGCTTTATGTTTATCGCCAGTTTCCGAGACCCTGATCGCGGACAAGTTCGATGAATACGGCTACACATTTATTGCACCGAGGTAAGGTAACATGTTTGACCTTTTTTTTTTTACATTTAACGTGACTGCTTTGACCCAGCGTGACTATACGGTTGTTTTGTTCCTTGCAGGGTTTACTGTAAGGACTTGAAACCACCTGACGACAAGACAAACAACACAGAGTTCCTCATGGAGTTTAATGATTACATCGACACAAAGACTCCGAACAACCCCATGTGTAAGTATCACAAAACTGTGCAAGCTTTTATACTTTGCATTGTATTAAAATGTATTTAAAGCACCCTCTGATGTCTACAAAAGGATTCCTATTTGCATCTCAAAAAGCCGCCACAGTATCTACTATGGTATGTTTATATGAATAAGTCCGAGCCATCTGGCTTAACATTAAGGTGCACATTGAACGTTTAATGGAAGAGTGCCAACCAAAAGCTATTCCCAGAGGTCTCTCTCTTTCCAGTGAAATGCAGGTCTGGCTGGATGGTTTGGTGTGCATGACCAGGCAAAGCTTTGTAATGTGGAACCCCTGTGTTCGTGTTACCCATTTGATGCTAACTCTAAAAGTCTGACCATCACACGGCTGACTGCACATGTGTGAGGCACGTCGGCTTAGATGTGACACACGCATGCACGCTCGCACACACACACACACACACACACACAATATTGGCTGGTAATATGCCTTCCACACCCCACCTATAGCCGCTCGACCTCATCCAATTACTGTGTGTTTGTGAGAAAGAGCAGGACACGTCAAGCCAAGAGCGCGAGCGGAGCAATAAAACACAAATCAGGGGCCGGTGGACATTCTCCCCAACATCTGACCGACGCATTAACATCGTTGCAATTTCTTGCATTCATGCACCCATTGATATGAATCACTCGTTTTTTTTTTTGTTGTTTTTGAGTAAGACAAAGGGTCCCCCGGTATTCATGAAATCGCTCCTTTAATGTGTTCCATGGTATAATATGTTGGTTTAAGAACTCACTTCAAACATGTCAACATGATCACGCCAATAAAACTTTTCACTCAATTGACATATTACGTTCACCGTTATTAGCTGCTAGTTTAATGGAGTCCATGGAGAGCACAGAGGGAGACAGAGGAGAATGGCCCATGTGGACTGTTGGCGGCTCGAGCGTCGTTACACGCTTTACTTGGTTAAGCCACTGCAGTGGCGAAGAAGTTGAAGTACATTAGGAATTCCTGGGCTGCCTTCAATAAAAAATCCCTAATGAAAACCACCGCACGGGGGTGAGGAAGGTGGAGAAGGAGGGAAATAAAGTGTTAGACCAGCTGTTTTCTCTGATGTGTGTGGCGTGTCATAAAGGTTAGAGGAGGTGGTGGGGGTGTATCGACGAGCCTCGATGTTAATGGACTGAAGCAGGTCGTCGGGAGGGTTCAAAGCGGCGGGTATGCACAAAAAAGTGGGCGAGCGGCTTTTATCACCTGTTATGTTTGTCATGTGGTCATGTCGGATGTCTGCAAGGAGTTTTTTTGTTTTTACACCTGTGCCAACCTGCCGCCTACACCACAGCGTTAGTCATTTGTTTTTGGTTACTCATGTGATACTTTGCGTTTTAGGTAACGTGGAGCTAGTGAACCGATTGCTCCTGGACGCCGGTATCACCTCAGATCTGATCAAGATTTGGAAAGAAAACGAGCTGCAGTAAGTGAAGCACCGATATCTGGTAATGAAGTGGAAGTGGAATTGAATGCAGATGGTTCAGGTATTTCCGCATCACCTGTAAATGTCAAGCGGGCACAGAGCACATTCCAGATTTTTGTAACCACATGTTTTATAGCTTTATTTTCTCCTCTCGTCAGGCACGGTGTCTTGGCCAGATTTGTTGCCACTGACGGAGGGATCACGCGAGTCTACCCCAAGAGGTATCTGTCAAATGATGGAGGAGCGGGGCTGATTTAGGAGCATGGGAAGGAGTAGATTATGTATTTGGGATTATCTGCTAAAGAATAATGATGCAGTCTGCGAAGAGAGCTGCAGCTTACCCATGTAGTGCTTTATGTTCTATAAGTAACGGCATGGGTAATGTTGGCATTATTTTTATACCCCCAGCTACTTCTCTTGGGGACTTGCAAGATTTTCCCAGGCCAGACTGGATATATAGTACCTTCAGCAAGTTATGCAGAGAAGCATTCAAGTTGGATCCAGATCATTTCCTCAGACCACTTCAGCTAGTTCCTTTTATTATACTCCAGTCTCTCTCTAGACGACTAAACGTCTCAGCATTGAGGTTGAGCTCCAAAGCTTTACCTTAAGCTAGTAATTTAAGAGCTTTGTCTTCGGGGCTTGCACCCCTCCTCTCAATGACAGCATAATGATCAGTAGTTCTTGTATCTCATAGTGGCAAACAGTGGTGTTTTACATGTCATAAACGATTTGAAAGTATGGCAGGAATCAAAAGAGACGTAGTTTATGAGTGTGTGCGTCTTAAAATTTGTCAAAATCATCTCGAGAGGCATAAACGTAGCTATGTCAGTGTGTCGTCTGCATAAGAACGGCATGTTAAAATCATATTAATGAGGGACTTTACCGAGTGGAAGCTTTTAAAGAGAAAGTACAATGGGCCCAACACAAATCCTTGAGGTATCCCTTAAAAGAGATTACGACAGATCAGCACATGACACTGAAATTAACTTATATAAACTATCTAAGTTATTCTCAAGAGAATGGTAGAAAGAAAATGACATTTGGAGATGGGTCTATGGATTATAACTGTGTTTGTGATTGCGTGTATCTTATGTGTATTTGCCAGTGCTGGACTGTCCTGGAAAGAAGAAGCCGAGACGTACGAGTCAAGTTTCTACAAGCGAAGTCTGGACAATGATCTGTACATCTTCACTCCGACGCCCTACCTTGCTAAAGAAAACATTTGTGAGTAACACCCACTGTGTTGCACATATTGTCAGTTTAAGAGCTTCAAATGTAAGTGTAACACAGTACAGCAATTCAACAATACGACTAACTCCAGCCACCGAAATCATCGATTGTAGCGTTCGCCGAGATTTATTGCAGAGCTGCTAATTTGCCAGCATTGGTTTTAGCTAGGTATTCTTAATAAACTGGCAACTGAGTGGATATTATCGAGGTGATTTAAGGAGAATGTCACGTTAACAGGTGGACACAAGCCCATAATATCTTAATAGCCTTGAAATAAAAGTGAAGTGCGCGCGTGTGTGCGTTGTCCACACAGTGTTTCCTTTGTCGTTCTTGCAGCGAGCGACGACTCAGTCCTGGTGAGCCGAGCAGTAAACCTCAAGGTTGACGACGCCGTACTCAAACCAGCTGGTGAGGACACACACACACACATTTTGCACACACACAATTCCTCAACTTGTGTCTTCTACCCGGCCACCTCCACGTAAACACACTTACGGCCATGCATCTTATTTACACACCTACATTTGCAACCTCAAAGCATGTCCGTATACTTCCATTCCTGTAGACACACTC
The DNA here is from genome assembly GCF_963514085.1 of Chelon labrosus. Lineage (NCBI taxonomy): Eukaryota > Metazoa > Chordata > Actinopteri > Mugiliformes > Mugilidae > Chelon > Chelon labrosus. The sequence goes on from NC_140356.1 coordinate 13,923,715, forward strand.
ACAGCCTCTTCCTTAATGGCCGCTACTCATCGTTTGTCCATTTTTTCCCCTCTCTCTCTGACACATACACACAAACACCGCGTACACAAACCACACATCAAGCTGTCCGGTCCCCTGTGATCTTTAGCCAAGTTTGCATTTTTGAAGTTCAGAGTGTAAAGTTGACACAAAGGTCCGATATGATCTAGGATGTCTGGTTTTTGTGTGTGTGTCCCCCCCCCAGTGGTCGGTGTGAAGTTGGACATCAGTGCGTGGATGACAAGCTTCATTAACACCACATACAGGATGAATGTGAGTAGATCCTATCTGTACACTCACAGACTCACACTTGATTCATGCCGTAACTTTTCATGCGCTCCGTTCTGTTCTCAGTGCAATGACGAGATCTGCGGCTGTGAGAGAAACAGTGCGGTAAGAGGTTTAACTTCGCATTTTTTTTTTCTCAATCGTGACCATGCAACACCAGTTTAATCATCTCTGCGTGTTTCCAGTACATAGACTGTGTCATTCTGGATGACGGTGGCTTCCTGGTGATGTCCAATCGGGAAGAATACATAACTCAGGTGGGGATTTTCTTCTCCTTCGCAAACGAGGCAGATAAACTGTATTCTAGGTTGTCAGAAAAATAAAAAATATCTTCAAACATGCTATATAAGCTTTTATAAATAGCTTAGTTGTTGCTAATGATTAATAAATTACTCACTAACACTTTTTTTTTCGATGAGAATGGTTCTCTGACTCATTCTTTAACGATTTAATAACAGAACACTAATCATTAGTCATGACTAATAACTTCCTTATGAAGGACGCCTCATTACAAATTTATCCCACATTCATTTTAAGATCAGAGCTGGCATGGATGGTAGTTATGTTTGCCTTGACATCATGCACAAATTATGTTTTCTTTGGGAGGGAAATTACTTTTTTTTTTTTTTTTTTATTTAATATGGGGTGACAATTTAATGATACCGTATTAGTAGCCAGGGATGTCACTTGAGATTTTCTTGTGACTGGTTTCTTAAGCCAGAAAAAAACAAAAAAAAAAAGATAATTTTAGATAATTTTCTTGCGAGTAAAAGAAAAAGATTTTTTTGACAGAAGAATTAATGATCCCACGCTCCAAGCATTGGCTTCTTATAGGGCTTGTCTGCACCACTTATTCACGCTGTCTTCATCACTGCATTCATTTTGCTGTTGTGTAATCACAACGTTCCATATATAGTTCACATGACGACAGCCGATCCATCTCAATTACGGCTGAAGTGAACTACAATTACGAGATACAATTAAAAAGTTATTGCTCTTCGTTCTTCTCAAACCTCCGCACATTCACAACGCCTTCTTGCTTTTAAGGAATGATTCCGTTACCTTAAGGGACTAATACGCTTTTGATTAATGCGCATGACATTCTTCATATTCTAAACAAGACCCAGCTTGGCCTTAAATAAATAAACCCGCGGCTTAATTTAAACCTCTGCATTAAATCTTCTACCCTGTAACCTGATCGGCGCCTCGCCCAGATATGGAACTTCTCACTTCAACTGTGGTCCACGTCTGTCAGGGACTGGGCGAGCAGAGAGAATTGAACGGCTTTCTACTTCAGTCAGTTCAAAGGTCGTACGCGCCGTCTCCTCCAACGTGTTGTCTCTTTTCTGAATTGCAGTGAACTGAGTCAAATTAACTCCAACTCCAACATCATCCACTCAGTTCCACTTGCTATTGTTTTGTTTGTCCATTTGTGTGGATGTTACTTAGACATGTAGCACCCAGCTAGACCAGACCAGACCCCGACTTCATAGCAATGAAACTCCTTAATGGCAGCAACCATCCCCAGCAGGGTGCAGCCTGACAAAAATTCTTCAGGAACAACTAAGAAACAACAGCACAAGGTGTTGACCTGGCCTCCAAATTCACCAGATCCCAAACTGATCAAGTATTTGTGGGATGATCCACAGAGGCCTCCACTAACAATATCCTGTTACCAGACACCACGGGACACCCTCAGAAGGCCCATGTCCGTTCTCTGATGAGTGTTTTAGAGGGACAAGGGAGACCTACACAATATTAGGAAGGTGGTCATAATGTTATTCCTGATCGGTGTAGGATCGGCATAGATTTGACAAAGGAACTATAAACCAAACTTCAAATGATTATGGTTTGGCCGTCCGGTTGGCATTCTTCAATCAGTCTTACTTCACCCTTCACAAATATCAATACAGCCCAACCGACAATCATTTACAATCATCATTACGCACACCACCGAAACCCAAATACAGAAAGCGTGCACATTTCTACCTCCTCATTGTCCTGAGCTGAGCGCTAACACCGGGCCCCCGCTGTCGCCCGAGTAAATGTTTTTTCATACGGGCCTCAGCTCCTTCCCAATCAGGGCTGGGTGTGCGCTGGATAAATCAGTTGCCCTCTGAAGTTTGGCAGCAGCACTAAAACCCAGGAACCTTGTTTGGAAAAGGCTCCATGCCCTCAATCATATTTCCTACAGGAGCAAGGTTTTTCTCTCCCTCCCTCACCCTCTCTCTATAAGCTTCTCGCCTTCTTTCCCTCTTTATGTCCTCCCTCCAGTTCATTCCTTTTCGTTCTCCAAAAAGATCCTCGGGGAGCCTGCAAGCCAACAGGGCTGTGACTGTTAATTCATTATTGTGTTATTGCACAGGGAAAGAAGAGAAGGCTCCCTTTACCTTATACGCTGTACGATTTATATATCCTTTGGCTGTTAGACTAAAGAGGAATGGATACGTGGAGGATGGCTTGTTAACGGTGACCTTGCAAAGTGGAAGGAAAAGGATAGTTTCCTAAAGCGCATACACACACGCACGCTCGCGCACAACTCTTCAGCACACACAGATTACTTACTGTACACGCTCCTTCTGGATACTTAAACACTTCCATGCTCGCAGTCGTGTCACACCTCTGAGATGCTGAGATTTCCTCTAAGTGGAAATTTACGGCCGCCCTGGTGGACTGCGTTAATCAGATTATACTGAAGCCTATCATCCTGGTTTGTGGGTGATTTACAGCGTGTGGGAACATTTACTGCACATGTATACATGCTGCTTTGCGCGCATGCTGTATGTAGAATTAACCATCGGGGGTTGGACGGTATAAGAAAATGTTTTAGCGCTCTGTAAATGAGAAATATTGAGGAAATCACTTGCATCTGCAATGTGCATTTTGAAGGTTTTTTGCTCACTCCATGGTGCACTGAAATCATTTCCCCTGTAAAGTTGAGCTGTCAGGCTTGTTCTCTATTATTTATACCTTGATATTGTTTGGATTCCTCTACTAAAACCTCTTCTAAACCATGCCACAAAAGCGCTTTGAAAAAATAAAGTCACCTCCTTCTCCCTCCTGCCTTCAGATCGGCCGTTTCTTCGGCGTTATCGACCCCGTCCTCATGAAAAACCTGGTCAACTCGTCGCTGTTCACCTCCAAGAGCACCTACGACTACCAGTCGCTCTGCGACCCCGTGAAAGAGAGCAAGGCGGCTGCAGGCCTGCGATCCGTCTACGTGGTGAGTCACACAAGCCAGAAACAACAACCCGCATACTTACATGTTCACACCTTTTGATATCCGCGCGCACACATTCCCCCCGCATGCATGCATGCATGCCACTTGCGCTCGTACCTGCTCGCTCGCACACTTCCAAACGGCCGCAGACCGTCTCTCGCCGGGGAGCCGTAAATCTGGATAGAGCAGATGAGAAGGGAAGCAGGAGGGTATGGTGAAAGCGTTAGAGTGGGAGTTGCAGCAACAGTAACAGGATTAGGTGGTCTTAGCTAACGCAGAAAGTGATGCAGACCAGGCGCTGTTTTTCGTCACTTTACAGAGAAATGATGCAAAATGTCTTTGCGCTGAAACTTTTCCCTTGATGCTGAAATTACTGGCACCCGTAACCAATAACAAGCCGATACCTACTAAAGACGATAAAAGCATTCAGAGGTGTTTTCAGAAATCCTCTTACAGATGGAAACACAAACACAACACACACAACCATGCAATTTCCCGGCTTGGGTTTGAATGTGTACTCCATGCCTGAGTGGCGAAGGTGAGATGAAAGCTGCAGATATGTCCTGATCAAAGACACCGTCTACAGTTAGTGATGTCTCAAACACGGTCAGTTAAGATCCCTGATGACTCAACCCCGCATCAGCTAAGGAGAAAGACTACAGCACTGATTCACCAAAACAAGGCCCTCGCATGCTAGGCATAATCAAAGCAACATGTCGGGCCTTTTATTCGAACCGTGTGCTACTTTGTTGTCTCGCCGGGTTTTTGTGTACATATTTATCTTCACATCTGTTGAAGAGGATTGTGCTCTAATTTCCTCGGAAAGGGGAAGAAGTAGAAACTCGCTGGCTGGACCTTTTGGTCTTTGCGCCTGGCGGGACTGGACAAAGAGCAGCAATTGTTTAAAAAACACAGACCAATGGTCCAACTGGCATTGATTTATTTATTTACAAGTATTTATTAAAGATTTTCTCGTATTAATTCACATGTTTTTTACGTCCCTCCTAGCCGACCATCGCAGACATTTTGAATTTAGGATGGTGGGCGACAGCTGCAGCCTGGTGAGTCCATTTTTTAGTACGAGTGTCATCTTGTGTTTTTTTTTCTTCAAATGACTATGAGCAAAAAATAAAAGACAGCCTTGTAAGTCCTTAAACCCGGCATCTAATGGAAAGCATGCAAGGATTCGTTCCTCCAAATGGACGCAAAGAATAGCATCTGTTTAATAGCTGAATTGTTCCCAAGACAGTCGGCATTCCACAGAATCTTCCCTCGATTTATGCTCAACGTCTCCGCGTTGATGTCATTAACAGCTTGTTTTACAGTACGTCCAATAAAATACATTCACAGCAGTATCAAAGCGTGCATTAAGGCTTTCTTTTTTTTTTTCCTTTTAATTTATTAAATATTCACTCGGATACAATGCGGCCTTTAAGTCACACACATGTTGCGAGTTTAGTTTGGTTTTGCATTAGCGTTTACGCCTATGATTTATGCCGCGTTACGTTCCAATGGATCCGGACATTTTTCATCGTTGGGATTTGTTCTTGCTCCTTAGGTCAATACTGCAACAGTTGATGGTCAGCATCACATTCCCCAATTTCCTGGACGCAGGTGAGCTTCCATTAATTTGAAATAAAATTTGAGGTTTTAATCCCACTTCTGCACATTTACCCCTTTCTGCACAGCTCAAATGTCTTCCTAATGGAGGTTAAATTGCAATAAATGTTCATTTTTAGCCATTTTGAAAGGGCCTTAAAAGATATTAAACACTATTTTCAGGCTTCAACGTACGTACAATAGTCACCACACAGCTGAATTATGAAGTGAGTAAGAATATTATTTGTAGAAGAGTTCAACTTTGGGGGATTTTCCAACGTTGCACATGTGAACCAGACCATCCGGACATGGAGCTGTGTTTGTGTATATCTTGCGCGGAGACAAATGTGGCATTAGAAGAATACAGCTTCAAAACAAGGCAAAATTACAGCCTTGATGACGTGATGAAGATGTTCCTTTTAACTTTAATCCCTTTTGACCATATGGACGTAGTTTGGGTGTAATTTACCCGAGTTCTGACATGTCTGTCTCTTGACATTTCTGCTGCCGCCAAACTACTACGTGACAAGTGAATTCATTATCCAGAAAAACTGGCACAGCCTCTATGAAAAGAAAGCCTTGTGTTTATTTTTTACATTTTTTTTTGTGCATGTGTCAGCGTTAAACCGTGACCAAAGGCATTATGTTTTTTGGGTTGGTACGTCCAGTCCTTGGCAGGGTGATATCTCAGCTTTGCCTTGTGGGAATTTCTTCAGATTTGGCACAAATCTGGACTTGGACGCGAGGATGAACTCGCTCCAATCTGATGGTCAAATGTCACTGTGTGCTCAGCCAAGACGTTTTGGCCACAACAGTTCGTACATTAATTATGACAAAATCTCACATGAACATCTTATAGAATAAGAAAATTTTGTAGGTCGAAGATCAACTTTGCTACAACATCATAATGGACGTAGTACGTAGACAAAGATCAAAGTAATCTGCAGCTTCACTGGCTGTTGTAGACATACATCTCCAAGGTGGTCATTCTTTCACTCTTGTGATCGTCACAAAGCAAATCCAATCGTGGAAAACCATTTGCAAACTTTTGGGGACACGCACTCGACTCTAGACCGGTTAACTTAGGACAGCTGGTTAGGACAAAATTGACCAATTAGGGAAACACCCATTTCGTGTGTGGGTCACTGGTTAAATTTAGGGTAATGCTAAGGTCAGGGTTGAGGTTAGGAACTTTGCAGTCGTGCTATGCTTAGGTTAGTCTCCAGGAAATTGATGTGTGCTTCCCAAAAAGTAAATGCATTTTTCTATATGTCCCCTGAATCCATTAACTGTGTGTAGAGTAGCCTCTTTGTGATAAATCGCCTGACTCTGCAGTTCCCCTCTCTGCTGTACTATGTAATTACCATTTTAGCGTCTTTTAGCTCATCAGTGCGTTGGTTTTACACCCTGCAATTTGTCTGACTCTTTCATTAAGCAAGTTTCCAACAACAGCAGGCAGCTTCTATAAAAAAAAAATAAATAATGATGATGATAATAATCCACTGCATGCTACAAAGCCACTAGCGTGATAACACGGTGGAGTGTGAAACAGCTGCAGACACTCAAAAAAGAAACGATTACATTTTACATTGCTAAGTGTTAATTTTGTGTTATTTTCTTTAAGTGAATGTTGATATAGTTTGACCTGAATCTGCTTGCACGTCCTTCCACAGCTGAAATGGATGATCAAGTGTCGGACAAGGAGGACAAGGATGTGTGCATCACAGAGCAGACTCAGTACTTCTTTGAGACCAACAACCTGTCTTTTAGAGGCTCGGTCGACTGTGAGAACTGCTCCAGGTAAAAGCCGTCCGCAAGCCGGCGCCGGCGCCGGCTGAAACGGCAGGCATTTATGCGCAACAGAGAGAGTGTAGTAAAGTTTGAGTTGCCGCGATAAGTTTGCATCCTTGACACACAAATGAAGTCCCCAGCGATGGCACTAAGAGAAGGTTGTAAAAACTCGCATACCATAAAGGTGAAGTCAAGCCACTAGCCCGGACCACCGTCTTGGCGTGTTCGTGCACGGATGTGGGTGTGTGTGTGTGTGTGTGTACGAGGCCGGTTTAAGGCCCCCTCGTGCCGCCTAATGGAGTGCCTGCCCGCATGCCGCGCGGCGTTCCTGCACATTAGCCGCACACACGTTTCTTTTTAACGACCGCCATAAAAAAAGCAGAGAAAATCATTTGTGCACCGGCGACATGTGGGTTTCAGTAAAGTCCTCGGGGGACAGCGGGGTGGCACGACAGGTTTATGCCCCCTCAGGAATAAAAAGCAGTTGGGGGGGACGCACAGTGTTTTTTTTTTACATTGTGCTTTGCCGCTTGAGGTTGTGTTAAAGATAAAAGAGTGGTTGTGTACACCGATTAGGCGTAACATTATGACCACCTTCCTAATGTTGTGTAGGTCTCCCTTGTGCCTCCAAAACAGTTGTGACTCATCAGAGAATAGACGTGGGCCTTCTGAGGGTATCCTGTGGTGTCCTATTAGTATTGGATCATCCCACAGATACGTGATCAGTTTGGGATCTAGTGAATTTGGAGGCCAGGTCAACACTGTTTTTCATGTTTTTTTTTTAGTTGTTTCTAAAGCGTTTTTGTGTGTGTGTGCCTGTGTCATTGCTATGGGGTGGGGATGCCTGGTCTGGTCTAGGTGGGTGGTACATATCTAAGCAACATCCACACCAATGAATGTCAGGTCCAAACGTTTCCCAGAAGAACATTGAATTGTCACAAGATGGTCAATGTTATTTGCTTCTCCTGTCTGTGGTCATAATGTTATGCCTGGTTGGTGTATGTTGCAACAATAACCGTCTACTTCGGTAAGGTATAAGTACACTAGAATTTGCCTTCTTTTCACTGCTTTCTGGTTAAATATTCATCTCTTGTGAGCATGTTTCAGTGAAACTGTATCTTTCCTGGCCTGAAGCCCGTGTGTCAACAACTGCTCTCGGGTCTCTTGTGTGTCTGCTCCCCCCTCCAGGCTCTACCATGCTGAAAAGCTGCCCAAGACGAACCTGGTCTTCATCATATCTGATGCAAAAGGCACCTGCACATCATGTGACGCAAAGCCGTTAATACAGGACGAACAGAAATGTATCCTTTTTTTTTTCTACCTGACACAGCAACGGGCGCGTTTGATTCAGCCAGCAGATGTTCTGAAAGTTTGTCCTCTTACGAGATAATCGCGGATTAGCAGATTGCTCGCGCTTTAAAAGGGCGCTTGCGGTGAACGACACAATGTTCTCTTCTCTGGGCTTCTGTGTAAAAAGAGTTGTTTACCGACGCCCGTAATTCTCGCTATTCCACTCATTTCCAGATCCCGCAGCCGCAACAATGAGCGAGCATTTCCGCCGCAGTTGACATTTGCAAACTGGCTCGGGATGCTGAATCTGTGTGGCAGATGGTCGTGTGGGACAAGACTGCCGAATAGCTTACAAACAAATCTACGATGTTCTCTCAAACACACATGGCTGCGGTCAATCACAGATAAAGCCTCTTGGAAAACACGGTGCTTCGAAAACTGACTGCCACATCACTGAGGTATTGAGCAATGCGCTCGAAATCTGTTCCGAGGCGAGATCTGGACACTTAGCAATCAACGTTTTTACATCTTCTGAAAATGAAATTTGCTGCAGCTAATACTAATGCAGAATCAGTGCCAGAAGTTGTGTCATGTTCCTGACTTTACTCCCTTCAGCTGATGGGCCCGACCCATGTGAAACGGCCCTCAATCCTCGCTACAGAAAAGGGCCCGCGGTTTGCTTTGACAATAACGAAAAGGTAAGTGGCTTTCGTCAAACCTACCGGAGAACAGTTTGAAATTTGGAGGCTTGTACTTTATTTTGCACCTGGACAACAGGAGCCGAATACTCCCTCTCCCCGAGGGGAATGTTCAGCTCCTTGGCTGCTAGATGCTCCGCTACGTTCACCAGATACTCTCCTCATCTTGTCTGTGTATCATTTAGTGCTGGCCAGGTTGCGTACCATGAGTTTGTAATTTCGCTAAGACAGCTGCCTGATGCTGCTGGAACCGGCGCACAATGCGATCCAAGGCAGGAAATTGTGGGCGCTTGCGAGAAAACAATTAGCGGGAAGATGCTAGAACCCGCAGACCTGCAGTGTTATCGGACTGAGTGGGTCAAGTAGGTCAGAAATGAGGATTTAAAATATATTTGGCTGTATTATATGCATATTTCAGATTAAACATTTGGAAAATCAGAGGCAGCAGCAAATTAGGGAACAATGAACAGTTTCTAGTTTAAAATCTAGTTCCTTCTGGTTGCTGGCTAAAGTCCAAAATCCTTAAAGGGGAACTACAGTTTTTTACAACCTGAACCTTATTTCTAACATAAAATACGATCCTTTACTCACCCATATAACTTCTGTGTTATATGCACTCCTTCAGGAGATAATTAGATCAGCATATATCCATATAGTGGGAGTGAATGGGGCACCGAGACGCAGCCTCTAAATAACGCATTATCTGCCGCGAAACTCGTTAATTTCGCCAATATTTTATTATCGTACGCTGGTGCTATTCCCCGTTGATTCCGGAGCTACCTGTTATCATCACCAGGGTCTGTAGATTGACCTACAGACCCCGGCATGCGCAACCACGGCTTGACTTGTTTACCTGTTATTTGCTACTGCTAGTTTTTTGGAAGTGAAATGAATTGGCGAAATGAACGAGTTTCGCGGCAGATAATGCGTTATTAAGAGGCTGCGTCTCACTCCCACTATATGGATATACGCTGATCTAATTATTTTCTGAAGGAATGCAAATTACACAAGTTATATGGGTGAGTAAACGATCGTATTTTATGCCAGAAATAAGGTCCAAGTTTTAACAAACGGTAGTTCCCCTTTAAGCTGCTCTCTCTCGATATGGAAACATATATCAGTAAAGAAATCCTACTCATGACACCTTTCCATCACTAATATCTTTACACAGCACATGTCATTTCTCTCCCTTTTTTTTTTTTCTTGAAATCCCTCAAAAGCCGCGTAGGTTTCCCATGCAAAGATAAACAGTCGGGTTGTTACTCAACTTATGACTATCTAAGCCAAACAAACATTTTTATGAGTCTTTGCGTGTGAAACCCCTCTGCTCGAACGCCCTGTTTGTTTTCACTCTATAGTCTTTTTCCGAGTGTCAGAGATTCGGTCTTAAGAATGAACTCGTATGCCTGCGCCGTCTCGCACACACTCACATGCAGACGCCCACGCACTCGTCCCTCAGGGGACCCGCATCTGTCTTGTAGTATTTTGTCTGCTTAACCTGAATTTTTCTGCCTCTTCTGCTCATGTTTGCTTTCTAACTTGCTAACCGTGTGGATCTTTTGCTGCATGATTCTCTTTCTTTCTTTCTCTCTCTTTGTTTTATCCGTCTCCTGCCTTGTGATTGGCTGTTGATGGTTAGGATGAGGCCATGTGCCGAAGGAGCGCAGGCTCCCCATTGGCTTCTTCTCTGCTCATGTTACTGCTGCCACTGTTCATGTGCTGTCTCGGGTCAGTCCCATAACGCTAGCTCTTTCTCTCATTAACATTTTGTCATTATCTAATGCTCAATCTAACAGTCTTTGGCTTGTAACTCTTTTTTTTTTCTCCCCAATCCCTGTGATGTTTCTATCCTCTGTTTATTTCCCTCACCTTACCTCCCCTTCTGTTTTCCACTACTTTTCCAGTGTTTTCCCACACTCATCCTCCTCACCTGTCACTCTCTCTTATATTCTACCAGCGTCTGACTTCACCGCCCCCCCTCAAACTTACCTCCCAGTCTCTTTCTGTCTCTCGTCAACGTTTCCTTCGTCTCACCTGACTTTGAACTCCAAGCCGTGCTCTCTGTATCTTTCCCCATCTATCATTGTCCATCTCCGGCCCGCCGACGCCAGCGTCCCCGCTGATCGCTGATGCATCCAGACGCTAGTCAAAACAGACCACTCACTTCTCATTTGCATCCAGATTTTTTGTGGGATGTTTTTCCCCCTTTGCTAAAAAAAAAATAAAATAAAAAATAAACATCAAGGCAAGACATTCTTTCCATTGCACCTCCAAATGCTAAGCATGCAGAGAGCATGGGATCAGTTTTGGTCATAGACAGTGGCTCAAAGTTTTCCAGTCAAATATAAAAAAGTCATTTTGAAGCTTTTTCATATTTTCCGACCACCCGTGTTATTCTCATACAGTTCCAATTCGTTTGCTAAGCCTCACTCCCCTTAGGCTTAGACTTAGATAGACTTTATTGATCCACAAGGGAAATTGCTGGGTCACAGGAGTTCAGTTGCACATATAAAAAATAAAAAAGATTTGCATATGTACAAACCTACAAGAAACAGAAATAGAAGTAAATATACACTATTACATACAGTTGGAATAAACAATAAGGTGCACTAATAATAATAATTAGTTAGTGCTGCTACATTGCTACCTCTGTTAAGCTTTCTTCTGGCCTGTTATGTATGTTATATGTTAAATGGACTAGAGGGATTTAGACCATGATACAGTCTGCAAAATCAAAGGTCGCCAGCTTAAATGACCAACACTAGATATTTTAAACAATAACAGATATGTTGCACCTTTTAGTGAAGAACATATTCGCTAATTACATTCTGTAAAATGTCCATTTTTGTCACACATGAATGAACCACGGTCCATGAGCTTAGTTGGAAAGGATTAATGTTGTGGAAATACCTGTTTCCCTTTTCATTTTACACTTACTTTAGACTTTATCGTTTACTCACCCATATAACTTTGGTGTCATTTGGAGTCGTTCGTCAGATATTTACATCTGCGTATATCTATATAGTGGGAGTGACTGGGGCACCGAAATGCAGCCTCTAAATAACGCATTATTTGCCTCGAAACTCGTTCATTTCACCAATATTTTGTTATGATACACTAGTGCTATTCCCGTTGAGTCCGGAGTTACCTGTTATCTTTCACGGACTTGCAGTGGTTTGTTGTTCTTTGGCCAGCTGTTCCTCTCTCTGCCTCTGCACCCTCCTTTCAACGAGCTCCTCATCCGTATACTCTGGCTCAAAACGGTTAGGACGTCCATCATAAACAAAGTCGTCGTCCACAACCTCATAATCGGAATAATATTCAGCCATGTTGCAAAAAACTAGCAGTAGCAAATCACAGGTAAACAAGTTGCGCACACCCCGTGCGGCGCTCAGAGATGACATCATCCAGGTCAGGGGTTAGTAGGTCAATCTACAGACCACAGATGATGATGACAGGTAACTCCGGACTCAACGGGGAATCGCACTAGCGTATCATAATAAAATATTTGTGAAATGAACGAGTTTCGCGGCAGATAACACGTTATTTAGAGGTTGCATTTCGGTGCCCCAGTCACTCCCACTATATGGATATATGCAGATCTAAATATACGACTCCAAATGACACCAAAGGTATATAGGTGAGTAAATGATTGTGTTTTATGCCAGAAATAAGGTCCAAGTTGTAAAAAACGGTAATTCCCCTATAATGGACTTCTAAGTTCAACACAAGATTATGTACGTTGTTTGGCAGCCTTCACAATTCCCTTCATTTAAACTTCCTTAAAGATCCAGAACATGATTTAGAAAACTGACATACAGTCTGGCCATCTGATAAATCAATCTCAACTAAAACTAAAAGCTTTGCACAGTGTTAAGGATTTGAAGTTTAGCATGGTATTGGCAATCACAGTCATTTCAGCTCAAGATTAAGATAGCACGCCATTGCTTGTTTTTGGCTTTTTTTTTATTAGAACAACTTCAATGTAACTTTTTAATATTTTGCACTATATATGAAACATGCATATATCTATAAGGAGCTATCCTGATCTGCTGTGCAGACATAATAATCAGATTCTTATACTTAATTGTTTTAGAAAGGCCAGTAACTACAAACCTCTGTAGTTATTGTGAAGCTCTTACTAAAACTGCCTCATACAGCTTGAAATTGGTCTCTAAGTTTTGTTTAGATAATTACTGTTTGGGGGAGGAGTTTAGCAAATGGCCAGATGAAGAGCACTGATTGTTTTAAATGGTAACATGACTTCTTTTCCTTCTTCCCGCTTGGCTCCAGGAGGATAAGCCCGACTGTGGCAGGGGGTCCGGCCTGAGTCCCTCGCTCTGGCTCACGGTGGCCGTTCAGCTGGTGCTGCTCTGGGTTGTGACCGACTCCAGACACCACGCCGTCCCGTCATGACCTCTGAGCGACCCGATCGCACCCTTAACCTCCCTCCCTCCGCACCTCCGACATGTCAACCAGCGTTCAGCGCTGCCACCAAAACGATGAATGCCCTCCCCCCAACGAGGAGTGCTTCTAACGAACAAACAAAAAAAATATCAACATGTGAGCCCCTCATTCTGCCAGTTTCTTCTTTGATACCTTTTATTTTCAGGGGGTTCTCAAAGTGATTTCACAAAGTGGCGAATGAAACGCGATATCGATTTAAATGATGAGAAAGACCTATGACTATCCTTCGTCCCGCCAGCTGAGATTAGAGGAATTCAGACATTCGTTTTGATTGGCGACTTCTGAACTTTATCTCTGGCTTGATGTCACTGATGAAAGAGATTGGACTGCCTTACAGTATCAGAGGGAATTAAATTACGATGGGGGGGGCTTGCTGTTTATTGACGATGTCAATGTCAGTCCTTGGCTAGTCGCAAGAGTATACTTTATTTGGAATGGATTTGCAGTGGTTAGTTATTAGGTATTTATTGTTTTTGGGTTGGGAGTTTGGCTAAGATTTCAGCAAAGAGATGCCAAACTGTTCCATCACAAGTCCTCCGTTTGCCTCAGCTAAATTGCCGGTGATCATGTCATCTCAGTCCGATTTTTAGGTCCCCGGAACCCTCTTCACACTGGCATTTACACGGCATCGTCTTCACTTCTTCGCTCTGCTGTTTGTTCATGTAGATACTGTATTTGCAGTGTGGAAACCATGTTCATTGTCATGTTTATGCACAAAAGCCAACCATTTTAACTGCCACCACAGAGCGCTTGCTTCTGAGTGAACGGATTTTAACTTTGTAGCTCGTCGCCCAACGTCCCGATCGGGAGCGGTACATGAATCTGGGTTTTTCTGCGTTGGTGTTGGATTGCTCCGGTTTAAAAAAAAAATAAAAAAAAACTTCGTTGCCATTTAGCGCACAATTAATCCAATTAGGGTTAAACATGGTGGGCGTCCTGTGCGTGCTCCGTGGACGAAATCTCTAGTGCCATGTGGACTGTTTGACAAACCCTTTTTTAGACTGTAGCTGCCGGAAAGTGGAAAGAAGAAACGCATTATTTAATTATTTTACTGTTTTTTCTTTATTTGAACTAAGTGTTGGGGACTGCTGTTTGTTTTATTGCCACGACGAAAGAAACAAGGGTTGCAGGAGGAATCTGTGTGACATTTTGGTCGAGAAAAAAGAAAATGATACATTTGTATTCACTGTTGTCACTTTTCAAATTAAATGACTACTATCTGCACTGCAGTTCAAAGTGCAGCTGTTATTTGTCGATCTCTGTCACCAAATGAAAATCACTATACAACAGCAGTCAGTCTGTGCTTATGATCCTTTTGGCTTTTCTTTTTTGTGTGCCTTCTTTTCACGTAAGTTACGTATATATACAAACCTACCTAAGTAGTCAAGCAAATGTGCCGATGCTACCGTAGAGGATTTTAATGCAATAGTGTCATCTAGATTTTGATTTTTTTTTCAGTCAAACCACGTAAAAAAATCTGCCAAAATAATGAATACAAATATTACAGGACCAAAACTGGACTCTTAACTGTAAAGCAGCTACGCATCAAAGAATTCAAAACCTCTTACAGGACAAAAAGGTGCAGGTTTGGGAAACGGCTTACCTTGTTTTTACGATTAATTTATGTCTTCACACAGTCTTGAGGATAAATAGAATATAATCTGACAAAGAAGGAATTAATGACTTTCAAATGCACGTTTTAAACCATTAAGTAAAAATATAATTTTTACTTAAACCAGCTGCAATTAACGGTCTGTTTGGCACCGCTTGTCGATGAGTGATCACACAGGTTGAACTTTATTTTGGAGTCTGTTGGTTCCTGTTAAGAACTGACGGTCACGGGGTAAAATGATTCATATGAAGATGTGCAAACACTGCTAGTGATACTTCTGGGGTACGCTCCGTGGTTCTATCCAAATATCGCTCCAACTTATGGTAGATGTTGTTAATATGTTGCGCATGTCTCATTTAAACAGTTCCAACCATCATCTGTCTCTGGCATTCAAAACACTAAGGAAACTTTTGGAATGCTGCATGAACCAGTAAGACATGCATCTTTTCGTAAGTGTAAATTTTGTGACAGATGTCTGCAGGAGATTGCTTAATTCCGTCTGGGAAGATAAAACCGCATAATTAAGCCATCCCCACTAAAATTTGTCATCACCCTCCTCTGAATTATTCTTTTAGCTGAATAATTACACCGAACACTGACAGTTCTTGTATAATAGCATTCCTCCGTGTCAGATCAAGGAATTGCTGACTCATCAGGCATCTTTGGTCAAAAAGCTCCACTGCCTCGGTTAAACCAAAACCGCCATGGTTAGTAAGTACTTTTTAACTCTCAATGTTTATCTATAACCGTCCAACAAATATAATGTGGTGAAACTAACAATGGTATTTATGCTCCTAATTTACTAACACTCAAGAATATCAAGTGCCATACACAGTACAACTCTTATTCTCTTGTGGAGAAACCTATAATCGTAATATAACATTTATGCAATGTTACGAAGGCAAGATGTAAGTCAATTGTTTCCCTGTGCTGCATGGTAAAGGATGATAATTTACACAAAAAAGAGAAACCTATACGTTGTGCTCCTGCTTTAGTGTGTAATGTTGGGAAGCGTAATATTCTGGGTGTCAGGCATTTGTTCGCGGTATCATCAGCGAAAATCCTGCCGTTCACTTGGGGAGACAGCATTTGGCTCTGCCCTGAGTCGGCTCTGGAAAGGGAACCCGATTTGGCCGGTTTGATTCTTGAATGAACTATTCACTATGTTTGATTGACTCAAAGCACACGTGAGTCATTAACACTTAACAACCATGCCAGTGATTTAGCTAATTTACTACAAACCACGATTGCGACAGATTTATTTGACCCGTGTTTAGTCAATTGGTCCACGACTTGGTGTGTAAACTGAAATATCTCTAAGTATCTCTAAGTATCAGATGGTTTGCCGTTCGGTCTCCAGTGGATGACTTTCATCCAGTTCGTTACTTAGTGTTTCCCTGGATTGACTGACCTGGAATTTGGCATGTACATTCATGTCCTCCTAGAAATGAATATGAATATCTTTCGGCATCTTCTGGCACCATCGCCGTGTCAAATTCTTAATTTCTCCAATACTTTCCACAATACTTGCTTCGCCTACACATCTATTTCACAACTATTGCAAGTTCGCAAACACTGCAAAAATCTTGCGGCCTGTTTTAGGGCGGCCAACGTGTTTGTGCATGTCACAACGATTCGACTGTTTAACGGCTGTTTTAGAGTGGAGACAAAAAGTACTCACTCCTGCGTAGGTACTTATGAGTGACCCTGAAGAACTGCTTGATGCCGATTGGTTAATCTTGACAGCATCTCTGTTGGTTCACTCCATTGTTGGCATGCTCAAAAGTGACACACCTTTCAGGCAGCCATCCCTTTCCATTTATTTGGATTGACGTGCCAAAGGAATAATAATAATCAGAAGAGGCTAGAGGTACCTATCACTGTGGTGAGACAAAAAACTAAAGCAAATTTGAAAAGGCATCTTATTCAATTTTGTACTTGGAAACCAGAATAAAGAAAAGCGGTATATCTCCGAAGCATTTTCCGTGTTTAGCAGCTAAAGATCTAATAACTTTAGACAATAAAATTCATCAGCAAATTGTTGAAGTTGTTAAGTGACTACCGCTGGGAGGATTTGGACCGCTCCTCTACTAGTTAGTGGATGCCTTTTCAGATAAATGTGCATTGCAGTAGTACATTTGTTGTCTGACTTACTTAAAGGGGAACTACTTTTTCTTACAACCTGGACCTTATTTCTGGCATAAAATACGGTCATTTACTCACCCATATAACTTTTGTGTAATTTGTAGTCCTTCGGGAGATATTTAGATCTGCGTATATCCATACAGTGGGAGTGACTGGGGCACCGAAACGCAGCCTCTAAATAATGCATTATCTGCCGCGAAACTCGTTCATTTCACTAATATTTTGTTATCGAACTACTATGGTTCGTCCACAACCTCAGAATCGGAAAAAACTTTCAGCCATGTTGCAAAAAACTAGCAGTAGCAAATTACAGGTAAACAAGCCGATCGTTGTGGATGCGTGTGGTGCTCAGAGATTACATCATCCAGGTCAGGAGACATCATCAGGGGTCTTTAGGTCAATCTACAGGCCCCCGGATGATGATAAGCGTACAATAACAAAGTTTTGGTGAAATGAGCGAGTTTCGCGGCAGATAATGCGTTATTTAGAGGCTGCGTTTCGGTGCCCCAGTCACTCCCACTATATGGATATATGCAGATCTAAATATCTCCCGACGGACTACAAATTACACAAAAGTTATATGGGTGAGTAAACAATAGTGTTTTATGCCAGAAATAAGGTCCAGGTTGTAAAAAACAGTAGTTCCCCTTTAATTCCACACACTTTATGAACTGCTGCTAGTTTGCTGCAACGACCCACTGGGCTCCTCACCTGTCTTCTCAGTTGCGTCCGTATTGTCACGTGATCGGCGACTAGTCGACTAGTCAACTAGTTGGTACAACCCCTAGCAGTAACGAATACATAAACTGTAGTGATTTAGCTAAAATGCTGGCATGGTCTTTCAAGTCGATGAGCGGAAACCAAGCAGAACAACCAAAAAATTTATCCTTTCAGAACTGCACAGAAAACACCGGAGAAAGAACGCGAGCTCCACCATCGTCCAGATGTTCCACTCTCTACTCTTAAGTGCTAAAATCAGATGCTGTCACCTCAGGAATTATATACTCTCGATGTGATATGAAGTGTTTTTGATTCTGCTGGTGCTCTCTGTATGGATCGTTTGGGTTGGCCTTTCTTTTTTTTTAATTTGTGGAATCTTGAGGATTGCTAAATGTGTGTGTGTGTATTTTTTTTCTTGTGTGTGTGTGTCTTACCTTGCTGCCACTCTTTGGCAGATGATTGGCAGGCCTGTCAGTCAAACTTCTCTGCCTTTGGTTTTCTGGCAGGCTCTTGACGGAGGCTTCCACCAGACTTGGCTCTTTGGGAGGGTCTGGGCGGGCTTCTTTGTCAGTCTCCCTCGATTGTGCTTTAATATGGTTACACTTTAGTGGAACTTGATTCTCCAGAATCGATGTAAAAAAACTGTACAAAAACCAATGTTGTTCTCAACAAAAAGGAAAAAAAAAGAACACTGTTTATAATCCTGGGGAGGAAAATGTGTTTATTCATGTGCAAATAAGGTATATTCAGAATAAAAGTTTATGATTACTATATTGCGTTTAGAGCTCTGGCTGATTCTTCCAAAAATGTTTTTTTTCCACACTGGGTCAGATTTCTGTTACTAACTTTTGTCACGCCGCCAACACACATTTCCCATCCAAATGTGTGTGAGAAGGAGAAGGAAGCACCCCGAGTCTGCTCTCCCAGTGTCTAGCCAGCATCAGAAACTGACATCCAGCCAAGATCAACAAGGTCCAGGAAAAGAATCGAAAGGAGTCGTCGGTCCAGCCACATCTCTCCACAGCACTGAATCTGGCGCGAGGGCACGTCCATTAACAACGGCCCGTATTGCGCCTCGGGTTGTAAATTTACAGTAATTCCTGTTTTCCCCGTCGCGCGTTGATCAAATGGTAACTGACTTTCTCGTTAACGCAGCCCCGCTTCGCGCTTGAACCTGAAACCAGCTGTGCTCAAGTCCAGATTCTCCGAGCCACCATACCTCACTGCCCCCCAAAGACGAACCGCGGGTTCATTTTACTCTTTATTATGGATGTTAACCCTAGTTCTGTGGTGTGCAGCTAAGCCATGGAGAACGAAGAAAGCCTCAAATCCTCTAGGTGCTCGGGGACATTTCAAACGAGACCAATTACGATGTCTTCAGTATTTATTTTTAATTTTTTTTTTTTTTTACTGTTTGAGTCCATTAAAACTTGTGTGAGAAACAAAACTGCCATTTTATTGTAATTTAAGGGATAAACTGAATAGTCCTCATAGTAGTGATGCATGAATTTGCACATTGCATTTCTCCTGCATGTCTTGCAGCCGTCGCATATTTTTCACCATGTGTAATCTCTGTTTTCTAAATGCATTCTCGTTCATTGTACGAAAGATTTATTATCAGGCTAAAAGCCGTGTTTTCCGGTGACAGCACCCTGTCTTTCTTGGACTCCATCTTTTTTTTTTTTTTTGCTTTTCCTCTCTTCCTCTCCGAAAGTGTTATTCCTTGTCTGCCACGGATGAGTTGCGATGTCAACAGCACACGGTGGATTTCCTGCCAGGGGCTCTGGATTTCGCGTCTGGCAACAAGATGACCCTGTTGGTTTACACTGAGAGGTCGCTCCTGTTGTGTTTTTGATTGTTATCCTAGGTCTGCAGGCTCGCGTCCCTCTGTCACTGATTAAGATCTGGCCTGAAGTCCCATAAGTAAACCGCCTTTAGAGTAAATATGAAAAGTTTATTATGTAAGTAATTACATTTGTAAGTATCAACAGTCCTCTCATTACACCAGCGGGTTTGTTTTTCCAAAAGGGGGCTTTCCAAGGACGATAGAGGACGGTGTCACATGTCACCAAACGTACGTATGTGACCGGGAATGGTCGCGTACTGTAGCTCGCCGCTTCATTTATATGCATGCTCTCCAAACGCCCCCCTTCGCTCTCCCTCTTCCCAGGCCGTGCTTTCTTTTGCATTCCTCACCGTGCTAGATGAAGAAGATATGGTTTCTGCATCCTCCTTTCCTGCTCCGTGGAAGCGATCCTGGGAGTACGACTGGTTTTAGATTACCAGAGAATGTACTGTCCCCACACGGAACCTGTTTAGTGCCCGCAGAGAAAACCAGATGACCACCACCACCACTGAGGAAGTTTTGCTTTTGCAGGCAACAAAGGATCCAGTAGGCACATGCTTATTTGGAAGAAAGAACAACTTTGTGGGTTCGGGGGCTGGAGGAAAAAGCATTTTGATCCCTGACTGACAACATTTCTCAAATATTAGACCACCAAGGCATTGTTGAGGCTTTGTTTTGTTTCCACTTCTTCTGGGTAATTTTAAAGGCTGTCAGGAGGGACTTCTGTGACGTCCCAAGCGGGGTCTGAACCCTTTCATTTAAATTTCAAACACCTCGCAAAGGCACTTGTTTGGCACGGATTCAAAACCCAATCAAAACGGCTGTCATAAATATCTTGTGATACTTTACAAGGCACAAGGGGATCTCATTTAAGCGAGGCCGAGATTGATATGTTTAGCATAGCTTGTTGTTTTTTTAACTGTTCTTATTCAGAAAGCCTATGCCCTGAGGGTCAGTAGTCAACTGCATGCGACTCCTTGCATTCTTAGGCTAAGATATTACATTACGATGAAAGCGATTACAGTAGAAGTATGGCTTTCTCTTTCATCAGGCATCTCCTGGTAGAGCCCACTTCCAAGGAAACGTATCTGAACAAGACAAGATCTTTCAGAAAACACTGACACATTATACGCCTAGTTCTGGTTTATCATTGCATTGACATTCTTCTTTCTTGATTCGAATCCTTTAACCAAGGCTGAACAATGAAGTAATTAAGTCTGAATGCCAGGGAGCCTCTTTGATTGAAGCACCCCGGGGGGAAGATTTTTCCCTAAAAATGTGTTGTTTTGGAATCTAGGTGCAGCCATCTTGGGTGCGTGGTCTGGAGTTGACCTCAAGTTAACTGACCACACACTGCAAAGTGGATGCCATTGGGCGTTGAGCACTTTCTGGTCTAATGTGCATCTTTGCATGAGAATTACAGCAGCTAGGAATGCTGCACATAAGAGTGAAAGTATACTTACCTAAAAAGTATACCCTAGTGAAAGCAACAAAGATGAAGACATGAGTGTCAATGCAATCCTTACCACATTTGGTAATGTGGCAGGTTTTGTGTCCAATGCAACCAAAAAAACAAAAAGTAGCAATGCTTAACATATTTGTGCCTTTGATCTGTCTGTGAAGGTTCTCAGTCGTCCAGGTCATGGTATATCCAAAAAAGGTTCAAAAAAGGCAACTGGACTTTTTTGAGAAGACGTTTCACCACTCATCCGAATAGCTTCTTCAGTTCTAGGAGACTGGTGGGAAGTTTGAGGTTAAATAGGAAACTCTACAAAAACTTTCCTTTAATTCAGTTTTTGTACAACACAAATGCATTGATCAGGTATAACATTATGACAGGAGTAATAACATTGACTGTCTTGTGACAATTCAGTGTTCTGCTGGGAAACTTTTGGACCTGGCATTCATTCATGAGGATGTTACTTAGACATGTTTCACCCACCTTGACCAGACCAGGCACCCCCACCCCATAGCAATGACACTCTTTGATGGCAGCACCCATCCCCAGCAGGATGCAGCCTGACACAGGCACACATACACAAATGCTTTAGGAACACTTAAAAAAACATGAAGAACAGCACAAGGTGTTGACCTGGCCTCCAAATTCACTAGATCCCAAACTGATCAAGTATGTGTGGGATGATCCACAGAGTCCCCTCCCCTCAACCCATACGACCCAAAGGCCCCCACTAACAACATTCTGTTACCAGACACCACAGGACACCCTCAGAAGGCCCGTGTCCATGTCCATTCACAACTGTTTTGGAGGCACAAGGGAGACCTACACAATATCAGGAAGGTGGTCATAATGTTATGCCTCATCTGTGTATGCACAGTTTTGGTTTATCATTACAGTGTTTAGCACTTGGATTCGCAAAGTAATTTCTTGTCCATCATTTAAAAGTGAGACAAGTAAGTAAGTAAGGAAACCATTTTGCAGGAAAATCCTAAATATTTGTCAGATTTAATCTCTGATGAGTTTATACACAAGTTAACACACACTCTCATTGCACGGTGACTACCATTAGATGAATGCCACATTGCATGTAAATGCCGGATAATCACTTCGATTGTGTGAAGGAAAAACTTTTCCCCCAAAATTGTTTGTCTCCAAATGTGCAGTCAGGCAGTGGTCATCTTGGGTCCAGTGGACATGTGGGAATCACATGTCAGATTGAATTTTATTGTTCATAAGAATTACAGCAGCTAGGAAGCCCACTCTCTGGTCTTCACATGAAAGTGTCTTAAATTTTCCAAGTAAACAAAACTGTCAGGCGTAATCAACTTGTTTGTAATTCTTCTACGTAAAAACAACAAAAAACAGTGATGCAATTCCTCAAAAACGATGTGCTAATTATTGACATGACTGTGTGCAACCCGAGCCTCCTGGAAGCTCGGAAATAAGCTGTGAGTTTACACAATTGGCAGGGGAAAGTCAAAGCCTTTCTGTCGTATTTCCAAAACAGCTTGAATTCCAAATGTCCCCCACCTGCTCCGTTGTCTCTGCGCTGTTTCGGATCCCTGTTGGGAGTCCTGTTACTTTGTGACTCATCTGCTGGTCATTAATGCACTCACTTTGTTGTAATTGCTGCAGTCTGGTAGCGTTGCCCTTTCATGTTCCTTTCATGTTTCTTTGGCCACAGAGAAAGTGAGGCTAACGCCGAGGCCACAGCTGTATCGGGAACACAGAGAAACAACCGCTGCAGATGTAGGGCGACCTCCCTCCGCCGGGCCGCGGAGTGACCGGCACCGGAGGTTTGATGTGGTTTTTGAATCACCGGCCTCACCCACGGTTCTGTATCGGCTGTCCTTGACAGGAAATATGAGTCGTCCTTATCTCCGGGGAGAGAGGAGAGGAGCGGAGTGGAGCAGTAGAGAAAGCAGAAGAGAAAGATTTGCAGACATGCTGGAGGTGAAAAAGAAGCGAGTTTTCAAAATTTTTGAATGATGACGCTCGAAGCAGTTCAGCTACTCTTGACTGATGACAAAATGTCCCACTTGAAAGTCTCTTAAGTGTCTCAGAAAGCATCCTCTTTAGCATCAGAAACTTGTGTGTCACACTAAGATCTTCTTCACACTAAGTTCTTTTAGTTTTGGTCAATTGCATCCAAAGGAAATGGTCATTTCTTGTTTGATAAGAGTAATTTGCTGACCAACCCATGATGCAGCATGAATCAGTCATGCAAAGTGAGTAAATGCTATTATAATAAATTCAACTGTCGATGTTTTTGTCAGCATCTGCATCTCCCCTGCTGTGGCTATTGTTGGCTTTACTGACAGACAGAACAAACGGTCCACTTCATGCTCGGACTCACAAACGGTGACTAACTTTGCGAGGCTAGACTCTTACGAGGTCTCTCGTTGCACACACAGGCCAGTTATCAGATGGGTTAGACTCAGTTACATAACACAGACATGCAGTCTGGGCAGACTTTTATTCTCCTGGTAGAGTGTGAGTTATTTCCTATTCTCCGCTGTGAGTCCCAGGTGTCTGATCAGGACAGAGAGTCAGCATTTTGAGTGTGTAATAACACAGTGTGATTAAGCGCCACGGTCTGGCACACGCCGGGTTGACTCGCTTAAAGATCTTCTGACACGCCAAGCCCCAGACCTACAGCTGCATCTCACAGCTGGAGCCAAACACAGACTCTAGTCCTTCCAGAAGAACTTCCAGATCCACAGATCCACAACAGATAAGCTTCTCAATCCTTACACCTGCACATAAACCTATCATGCACAACATCCCTGAGCAAAAGTGAGTCCTCTGACTCATTTACAAACCTCCACCTCCTGTGCGGACCACTCACGCAAACACACAAGCCACCCACGCACGGGGGAGGGGGTTACGAGCATGCAAACAAGAAGTGCAGAACCTCGCTCACCGCAAAAAAAAAATATCAAAGGGCTGGCGTGTGGTGAACCTGCGTGCGTGTGGCACTCGGGTAATCAGACGCTGATTAAGTGCAAATGTGCGCTAATGCATCGTTACTGCGTCAGAGGTGGGTGAAGGGGTCGAGAAGAAAAAATGGTGTAGCATTTTGGTATGTGATACCTTTTTTTTTTTCTTTTTAGATAATCTCAATCTCGTGGAATCGGGACCTAAATTAGGCAAGAAAATAGTTCACATCTGAAACATGCTAACCGTTTCCTCCCATTTGCAGCCTTACACTAAGCTAAGCTAAGCTAAGCTAACCAAACTGAGCCAGCTACGGGATATAGCTTCTTTCCCATATCTTACAGACATAATAACTGCGCCAAACATTTGTCAAATAGGTTCAATTCTTTCATAATTTGTTTCTTGTGTGGAGGCAGTGAAGCAAAACAGGCTAAGCTGTGTACCTACAAAGTAAAAAGCACACTCGGAGATTAACATATCTGCATTTGGTTGAACCGACTTAACTGAATCACTTTTTTTGAATCGATCCCTTCATTTTTACAGAGTGATTCACACATGCTGTCCATTCCCAGAGAGACAGTCACAAGGACGCTGTTGTTTTCTCCGAGCTAACGGCTAATGCAGCCAGGAATTAGCACAAGATAACATCTTAAACTCTTCAACTGCTTACACTTACAATACCACACGTATACACACCTTCGAGTTCCCCGCTGTTTTAACAGACACCCGCCCTCCCCACACACCCCCGATTAACACAGACTTAAAATGTCAGGCTGGCTCGTGTGAGGGGAGAGTGTAGAGACTAACCAAGTGTTGCTGCAGCTGCTGCAACTACAAGAAAGGACTCGGGTCACTGTGAGGGAACGCTGCATGCTCAAGGATTTGTTCACTGAAGCTCCTGTAAACTGAAATCAGACGAACTGTAGATCAAAAGACTTCAAATATTGAGAATTATGATCACAGTTTTGCCAAAGTGAATGCACTTCTGGTTCCGTGAGCCAGATATCATGTGGAATATGCGCCGTTCTGCCTTTTGCTTCAGTTCAGCGAGCAATGAACAAATTTTTTGAACAAACCTTGTTAATGAACTGATTATAGTGATTCGGGAAATTAAAAATAGCTGATTAATGCATTGTTATCTCCATGCTTCAGGTGATCCATCTTCTTGGGTTTCCAGATTCGATGCGATTTAGGTGTCTCTACAGTACAAGCAAGAAAATTACAACTTACTCATTGATCCAGCATGCAATTGCCCCTTAAACCACATTATTATATATTTTTTTAATCTGCATATGTAGCTTAAATACAAGTAGGCCCACATTGTTGGTAGGGATATGTCTGAACTTTGGACAGAGCCTTGACCCCTTGTCTTGAGTCTCGATGATGAGCCAGTTGTGATTCAAGCTCCAGACCCTGACGTCAGTCTTCATGTCCGGCTATTTGAACAAAATCAAACACATCTTTCAAAGAGAGAAGTGGGAGAAAATTATACGATTATGAATTTATAAAGGTGCATCACCGCTGAGGATGTACGTTTGCGTAACCGCGTGCCACGCCTGTCCCACATGGTAAGTGTGTGTCACAGGGAGGTGTGTTGAAGGGAGGTCAAACCTCGGTCCGGGTAATTTGCCACAGATGAAACCCGACGCCATTCCAGGGGACCAGTGCAAGTAAACGTTTCAAAGCTGCAGGAAATCTATTAGCACCTGGTGGGACTCCCTGCACGCCCCATTCTGTCCTCTCTCTCTCCCCCCTCCCTCCGTCCTTCCATCCCTCGCTCTGCCATCTCACCTCTCCCTGTCCCACCCCAGTTAATAAAGCCACACAAGACCACCTCACTCCTGCTGCGCCACAAAAGCCAAGGGATTAGTGAGTGCCTGTGTGTGTGTGCGTGTGGCGAGGTGTGCATTTACGCCCGTTATATGTGGACCTTGGAGTGTGCGCGCAGAAAGTGCATGTAATGTATCTGGACCTGTCCTTTTAACACACGTGGAGCCAGTTAGCAGAGAATGAGGTGCCAGACGAGCATGCAGCAGCTGCCACACTAGAAACAATAGCTCATGATCCAGACACAGTAGGCTCCAGTCGCTGCTAATGCTGACTCTAGGTCAGATCCGAGGTACTGCTGAAGTCACTGAGATGATATTAGTGTCCACGTCACGTGATCTACGGCCATTTTATCACTTTTTTCAAATTATACCAGAGAAAATATATGTCCTCTCTTTCATCACCTGCTGGCAAAGTAACTGGATTTCACGTAAAGCATTCCGAGGAGAAGGAAGACCATTAAGGCTGTGACACACCAAGTCGACGGTCAGTTGTTGGCCAGTGGTGGGCAATCAGTGAGCCCTTGTTTTGTTGGTGGTGGCCATAGAAACTAGTTGGACCCCAGTTGGCAGGTTTCCAGCCAATTCAGCAGGTTGTATTGATGGCTGAACGTGGAAAGGCCAGCTCTGTGTGACAGTTCCCGAACTTCCTAGCCTCCCCGCTAATCGTAGCTATTCACATTCCCCCTTTCAAATGACGAATACAGACTACTTTGGTATAAAGAATTATTTCCATTGCACTTTCGCAGGACATATGAGCCAGTTGGCCATTGGCTGTAGTCTTTGCAGTGTGTTCAAGTGCAACGTTTGAATGGAATGGTTTCAGCAGAACCTTTTGCAGGAAGGCACGTCAAGTGATGGTTCCCAGCCTGTTCTCAAACCATTCATTCATTCATCTTCTGTAACCGCTTGTTCCTGTGAAGGGTTGCTGGGGGCTGGGGCCTATCCCAGCTGTCATCGGACGAGAGGCGTGGTACACCCTGGACAGGTCTACAGGCCAATTTAGAATCACCAATGAACCTAATGAGCATGTCTTTGGACAGTGGGAGGAAGCCGGAGTACCCAGAGAGAACCCACGCAGACACAGGGAGAACATGCAAACTCCATACAGAATGGCCCAGTCGGCCCATGGATTAGAATCTGGACCTTCTCGCTGTGCTAACCACCTCGCCACCGTGTCGCCCTGTTCTCAAACCAGTTCTGGTTTGAGAACAGGTAAAGAACCGGCTCTTGACCAGGAAAACTGTGTCAACAGTTACTGCCAGTCTAGAACTGAGAACTTCTCACATCGGTGGCTGTAGACAGGATTGTTGTAACGAACAATACCGACGAAAACTTGACTGTAACTTCCATGCTTGCCTCAGAGCTGACCTTGCAGTCCTTGTCAGAAGTTCAAGAACAAAACTGATGTTCAAATGGAAGACAGCAGGAAAGAACAGCGATGTAATGACAGAAAAGAAACTCATTATGTGAAGGTTTATAAGATGATATAACTCCGAGCTGTCATTGTGAAAAAAAATTAACAAAAATAAATTTACATTTAGCACAGGCTTAATTTTAAAGTTTGGAAGCCAAGTTCAATACCAAAATCCGTTGGCTCCTCTTTCTCTTCACCTCTTTCTTCATAGTATGGGTCCCAGAAGAAACATGATAATGTTGAAGCTGCAATGCCTTGAGGTATTTCAACCCGGCGCAGGATTCACGCATGGTTATTTACTTTGCATTATTTCATTTAAGTGCAGGTGATCTGGGGTAGACAGACCATTTACAACCGATGAAACAACTTTGGCCTGACGTTGTGTCTTGTGGTCCAGTTCAGCTTTCAGAACCTTCTTTTTTCTGGCTGCAATCTCTGACATTTTCTTATATGGATCTTCTCTTTCCTGTGTGGTTTAACAGTTGTTTGGCCGCTTGGATGAAGAAAACCCTGACGGCAAGCACCGAGCTGTCAAAGCTTATCACCCACCGCGATGTCAAGACCAGACAAACCCAAATAGTCAAAATCCGCAATTAGACCATTGGTTTACCTAAGCTTAGAGAGTCTTTAAGTATAACTAAGTCTACATCTTCCTCTACCTGTGTGAAAGAAATCTGATAATTGAAGTCAACTGCGTCTCCAGAGCGCTTCGGCGGTCGGGATCGCGCTCGCCCGTTCACTAGCTAGCTCGCGTTCAGGGTCCGACCTAATTGGATTTATGTGCGGGAATGTTTTCCAAAGCCACACTTGTGAAATACCTCCACATCTGCTGCCCATTAGCGGTGGACATAACACACAACAGAGAGAGGAAAGCCCCCAACGCCTTGATTCATTGGAGTGCAGCTCTGCTTTTATTGCAGCGGAGGAAAAAGGCTCGCTGCAGCGTTTCAGCACGGCAAACCTGACTTATCTGTCTCTGTCTTCTCCCGCCCCCGTTCTCTATTTCATTTGTTCCTACTTTGATCATCTAATCCCTCCACTTATTACTGTGACTTTGTCCAACCTTTTGCTCACTCTAATGTCTTTCCGCATCAGTTGTCTTTTCTCCTCAGGTGCAATCATGTTGTCTTTGGAGGTTTAAACTCTTTCTTACATCTATTTCATTTTAGTCTCCTTCAGTGTGAATATCTTTCTTTCTCTTGGAGTCCATCCTGCAGGTTTTTCTTTTTACATCTGCTAACCCACCTCCCAAACCTCCCCACTCTTTGAGCTCCCGTGCCCAGTTCTCAGACAGTCATTTGTCTATGTCAATGTGACTTCCATCTCCAAACCCTTTCCCCTTGTCACTCCCCAAGGCAAAGACGTCCTCCTGTTTCATCCCTCGGTGGGCATGAGGAGAAACTTGCAAGGGGGTCTGACAACCCCATGACCCCTCATCTGTCATCTGCAAGGGGAAAAGCGCCCTCCTAATTGGGGGGAAAGCATTGAGGGGTTGGGGTGGGCCGGTATGGAGGTTGTTATTCTAGTGTTTTGGGGGTCAGAGGTGAAAAGGGGGAGATCACACCGGTGATTAGCCTCCTTCGTGTGCAGGAATGGAGGGAAGCAAGGACTGCTGGGCACCTGGGGTGTAAAGTAATTAAGAGGAAATAGAATGCATTTAGGATGGGCAGTGCTGTTATTGATAGGACCCTGGGTCATGATGTGGACACTTGGAGGCTGTTCCAAGTAAAATCTATCAAAAGCAAAGAAGGGGATGCATGGACTGGAGGGAAGAACTTGCTGTAGTTTCACGCATCAGTTCATTTGTTTTTAAAATACAGTACATTCACCCAAAGGGCTCAAGAAACGGACGTCTGCTGGGTGTAAAAATCCATCTGTCTTGGAGTCAGAGGTGTTGGCACAACACTGTAAGGAGTGTGTCAGAACATGAATCTAATGAGGCAACATTGCGTGAATGCTGACAGGTTTTGGCCTTGGACGAGGACAATCTCAAAAGCCTCCTTTCCTCCTTGAATGCACCTGATGATAAACACTATCCATCTCTTTGGGTCTCCCTCCTCCGCCTCCTCACTTCCTCTGCCCACACCTCCTCATGTGGCTCAGCAGGCCGTGTGTTTATGTGGGCGTAAAGATAGGGCTAAGGGACTCAAAAAAGCATATATTTATGTAAAGATTTGCATGAAAGTAGGATTTGGTAAGGTACCTCTAGGTCTCACCTCTGTCAGTTTTGTTGGTGTGTTAGTGCATGGCAACTGCCTAAAGTAGGGTGAGCAAAAATAATACAGGTGAGCCAGAACTAGCAACAGTTCAACAATAACACAATGACGCTTCTCAGGTATGTACTTGTCAAACAGAGGTCGGCACTTGCTGCAGACTTCAAGTTCGGTTTTTAAGCTTCGGATTCCAAATTTGACGCAATCAAAACATAACTTGTGTCATCTGGTCTGGAACAACTTATCAGTAGACTAAATTCAAATGAAAAAGCATCTCCCATCCTTATGGAAAACTGGCTTTACAAGATCAGAAATGACCATACCTGATGAATACTTATGTCCTTTTGTTCGTCTGTCCCATACACTGTAAAAGATGGACAGCTTGTCTAAAGCGAAGCCAAAGCAAGTAGAGCTCCTCCTGGTGCCTGACTGCAGTATAGGTCAAAAACTCCACCTCCTCCATGTTAGTGGATGGGACTTGGGCCAAAGTAAAACGCTAAAGTACACATCAAATAAATTGTTATCAAAGATGGTTTCTGTCATTTCAGGTAGTTAATATAATGCTAATGCATGTTCAAGTGTGCGTATTTCTGCTAAGTTTCATTTTGGTTAGTTATTTGACGCTATAGAAACAGTTGCCAGGCCAACCGCTCTATGAAGCTCTATAGTCTCAGACTCTACTGCGGCGGTTCTGGCCCCAAACTCGCAAGATGGTGCCACCCATATCCCTGGGATACTAGCATCAGCTTGACCAATGCAAGGAAGTGGGGACGTGGTGTCCATATTTACATACAGTCTATGATCTGTCCTCAAAACCCAAGTCGGTTTTGTAGGTTCAGTCCATCATTTGCTGCAGAAACACTTCGAGGACAAAGCCTGGAGACATAACTATTAAACTTATCCCTTAGCTGATGACTTTGGACTGCTGGAATTCATTAAGCGTGATCACATATTAGCTGGAAATCATCTGGAAATGACTTATGCTATCGGCTGAGAAGTAGCTTGCGATTGTGCTTTCCAAGTACTGGTCTATAATTGTTGTTACTGGCAGCTGTGAAATGTATGTCCATTACCCTGATTACATCTTAAGCTAGTATTCAGATAAAATAGCTCATCGGTCTTACACATCATAGCGCTACCAAGCCTCCCATTCTCTAATTAACAATGCTGCGGCTTGACTGACGTTTTGGAATCCTCAGCAATAGGCCTTGAGTGAACAAAATAAATCATGGAAGTTAATACTCCCATTGCTTTGGTCTGTTATGAAAGAGCACTCCCATTTCCAACATCTTCTCCCAAGATGCATAATCAGCTGTCAAACTTAACTTATTTACCCAAGGCTTGTGAAGCACATGGGACGGGGCGAGCTGTAATTCAAAAGGTACCAATCTACAAAAATTTGCTCCGAGACAGA
The DNA here is from genome assembly GCF_963514085.1 of Chelon labrosus. Lineage (NCBI taxonomy): Eukaryota > Metazoa > Chordata > Actinopteri > Mugiliformes > Mugilidae > Chelon > Chelon labrosus. Next base: position 13,954,675 of record NC_140356.1, read on the forward strand.
TTTCCTGAGCGTCTGGATTTCTTCTTTGCGCTGACACTTGATTGACGTCGCCGGTTGCGATGCATGCACGGTGCAGCACACACACGGGCACACACCTCTACACCTGCTGGAGCACACACTCACGCAGACCAAAGGGAGGAAAAGGGACCAAAGAAAAATGAAATGACCTGCACGCGTCTTAATGAGGGAGGGCCGGGCGTCTGGCATTTACCTCAAACCATTTTTTTCCCCCTGCTGCTCTCTCTGGAGGGCTTTAAGTCCTCCGCCCGTTAACGGCCAAAGTGTGGATTTCCTGTCAAATAAGGGTTAGAGCCCAACAAAAGTCCTGTACTCGAGTACCTAAATAGGATCACTTCCAGCTGCCCCACCTAAACACACACACACTTCATGTCTTATAATGTCCCTATAGGGGTTTATACTGTTCCTGTGGTGCTCAGTGTTGTCTTTAGAGTGACCTTATTATACCTTTATGGTACTTTTAAAGCCCACTAATCAGTATAACATTCCTATAACAAAGATACGGGACATTATTAACTTGCATGCTTTGCTCTGTCCGACTGTATCCTTATTCAATACAAAAACCATATTGCTCCAAAAGGTTGCTCTCGGTTGCGCCATTGGAGTATGCCATGAGAAGACCTACTTGGCACTGTTTTCCCTCCATATCTCTTTCTCCTGTGGGGCATGCTTGAACAGCAGGACAAATATTCCCTCAGTCCCCGACAGATATTTTTCATCTTTGTCATGATTTGACTTTCATGAGAACAGCTGACCCTGCGTTGAAAAAAGAGACGCTGTCTCTTGATGTGGCGTAGGAATGCATCACTTAAAGAGCTCTCGAAACCGCAGGAACTTTTTCATAGTTGTCAGAACTGTTCAAGAAAGTACCAACTTTTTTTTTTTGTATCCACACCGCAGGTACTGAGGAGATTGAGCAGCGTTCCTGGCACATTTCAGGGTTATTTTTTTTAAATTCCGACTTTGAGGTATGTACTTTCACCACACAAGAAGAACCATGAGTGATGAAGTCGACATTGATTGGCTGAGGACATGAGTGCAGCACAAGCAAGTGTCGGGAAAGAACGAAACCATGTGAATACTCGTAAAGCATTAGCAATTCAGGTTTTATTGAGCCTATTTACGATTGTTGTTGTATGTTTAACTGTTTTACTTCGGCTAATCACTTCAGTGCCTTTTTTGGTGGTGCAAATGCAAACAGACAAAAAGTCTTAGAAGTTAAGTAGTTCTTGCGGAGATGCTTGGTCCAGAAGCACTTTAAGCCTACTACATCTTAATCACAAGTTAAAAGTGGCAAGTTATGCGTTAGGCTTAGGGGTTAGGGTTAGTGTGACAACATATTCCACTCTAGTCTTGACTTGTACAAGCATTAAAGGTCCAGTGTGTAGGTAAGTATGTTGGATTTCATGAGCGTACGCTGAGTTTTCATGTTAAAATGAGACCTTCATATCTACTCAGGGAGGTGTACTCTTCCACAGAACCAGCCATGTTGGCGGAAATGCCCCAAACTGAAAAAACAACAACTAATGTTTACTCAAAGGTAGGCTATTCTGGTTTTTATTCTGGTGTATTTAGTTGTTTGCAGTGTGCAATCTCACCACTAGGTGTCAGTAACTCCTGCACACTGGTCCTTTAAAGTCAACATGAATGACTGATTATTAAAACCCTGTCTCTTTAGTGTCAGTGGGTCCGGTTACCAGGTTCAGTGTCAGCGCAACTTGGTGCAGTTTCAACGTCTTCCCTAGCTGAGCTATTTTCTGCTTGTTTTGTGTATGCTTCATGTCCGTGCACTTTGCCTGCTTTAGGTATTTTGCAACTGGCTAATCCACCGAGGATGCAATCAATACTTTGCGCCAAGTGCTCTTTGGCACACCATGTAAAGAATCCCATCTGCCTTTTCAGCTGAGCCAAAGTGAGGTGAGTGAGGACAGACAGAGAGGGGATCCTGTCAGAAAGATCCTGCGTGATGACCACCAGCCCAACACAGTTCCGTAAATTATTTTTATGGGCCCGAGGCACAACAGCACCGCTGCCCCCACTGCGTCTGCCTGGTTTAACAAAACCACCTGCTGTAGAAGGGTGAACGCCCTCTGAAAAGAATTGTATTCTCTATCATCTTGGATTATTTTTAATTTGTTAATGCTTCATAAATCAATGTTAAACCAGTCAAGTAAACTACTGTTTTGTTGCCAGGTACAAAAAAAAAACCATCTAGGTGAAAGTATCTTTCAAAAATTAGGTCAAGCATACAGATGTTAATAGATCATTAATAGGAAAAGTCCTCACTTGCAGACATGCTAACTACAGAAGTTAATAAGTCATCTGTTTTACAGGAGTACAGTGGAGACCACAATGAACTGCGCCACAGTGTGGTACGCTAGCGGCACTGAAGAAGAAGGACCTGAATCCAGCGCATCATCAAGGTCCCTTGTCTAGACTCCACCTAAGGAAAACAGTATTGTCAAGAACAACAAATAGCCCGGCCGCTCCCTCCTTAAACCACTGCAGTCTGGCAACCTGTTCGGGACAAGAAGAAGCAGGATCAGCAGGCTAAGAACAACAATTACGCCAGGGCTGTGGCCTTCAGCCTATGCAAATGTGAGAATGCACATCCACGTTAAGGACCAAAGCGTGCACAACACACACACACACAAACAAGGACTGCACTCAGCGCACTTTAAAACATCTGGTGCGGATTAGGTCGGGTTCTGGTGCTGTTCTTATTTACTCGTACTGTTACTTCCTGTATTTTAGTCACTGTCACAAGCATTTTTTCTCCTATTACATTAGGGTTTGGTTATTTATTTGTTATATTATGTGGTTTTATCTTGTATTTTTTGGCAGCAATCCTGCAAAGAGAAGCCAAATAGGATCCCATTCATTCATTCATTCCTTCACTTACAGTAAAGTATTTTATCTTCTGGAGTGACAGCTAAAAACACAAAAGGACAAAATTATGATTGAGAAAACATCTGCTAGTTCAAATCAAGGGTTTCCAGCTGATCTATGAAGATATGTTTAATTACTTATTAACAGCTTATAAAGTTCTTATTTCAAACTTATAGACTTTTTGCAAAGTGGTGTCATATGTATATAAATTGAGAATGGTGAAGTCAAAACTATGAGAACCGAATGAGTGTATTTTTCAAAATAAAAGAAAAAATATTAAAAGTTTGGTTAATTTTGATTATATGAGAAATTACAAAAAGAAAATGTTTGTGAAAGGAAAAAATTGCAGAAAGTTAAGCGTCTGGTTTTATTTTGAAAATAAGAACCGGAAGTTGTGCTGTTTATCCTGCAGGACTTGACGCCAGTGGGAAGAAACTGATTGAGAGGAGCTCAAACTTGAGTAAAAGGGGGTTGAACCGAGGACGTGTGGCATCTGTGTGAGGAAAGGCGAGACTTGAGCTGATCATCAGCCACTCTGGACTCCAAGCTACCGCCGAGGCTGTCGCTCACTTAATCCCGGATTCTAACCATGAGGACAAACGTATGGATTTACCAAGCTCTGGTGTGTGTTGTGGTCACTATATTGGACACAGGTAAGGCTCAGAGATTCCTTCTGAAATTTAAATATTTGCTCTAGCCTCTGCTTGATTGCATTTATCCAGCAAAGTCAGAATTACATCAGAGAAAGCCAACAAATAAATAAAAAAAGAACTTCTTTCCTTAATTTTTACTTTATTTTATTTTGACAGCCATGACTTAAAGCTGCCCAGAATCCAAATTAAACTTTGCTCTGTATGGATCATCTTTTTTTTTTTTTTTTTAATTAATATTATTTTTTAATTAACTGCGTGACTTTGAATGCCCGCCGATGTTTGTGAAAAGAGAAAACGCTCAAGGCTATTCCCCTTACATCTCGAAAAATCCGTTGCCAAACATTTAATAACTTCTGTGACCAATTAGGCTTTGGATGGAATAATGAAATTAAATTTGCCTATTGAATGTCAAATGCCCCATTATTTCTTAATCGACTGACAAACAGATCAAGTCCTGTAATTAAGCGTGGTAAACGTATTAATATCAGGTCGTTTCTGCAAGTTTCTCCCTCTGCTGCGCACGGTGCAAACTCGTGCCAGAGCGTCTGAAGTACATCTGCTGATGTTACTGCTTTGTCATTAAAAGATTTTTATATAGGTCATGGCCATTTCAGTAATAGACACTCCTGCATCTGCTTGGGGCTGGCGCTCCAGAGAGGATGCCTGACTTGTTGCAGAAACATCTCCGTGCGCGCACACGAACGACCACTGCCACCGCCGCCTCCTCCTCCACCACCACCACCTCCTCCACCTCCACCGGTCACCTTAAAAGCGTCCAAACGAGATCCGTGCCCGGCTGGCGTGTCACTGAGCAATAGTGAGCAATCCATAGTTACCACCTCCAGGGGTACCGACCCTGACCTCTGACCGCGCTGGAGCTGGAGAGAGTAAAAATGCGCGCCACGGACTGTGGTAATCGTTTGTCCCGGTAGAGAGATAGAAAAGGTGTGTGTGTGTGTGAGAGAGAGAAAGAGGGGCTGTTAGGAAAGGGGGGTGGGAGGGGGGGTAACATCTGGCTGCAGAGCCCACTACCGCATTTAAAGCTCTCAAAAGCAGATGTAATGTCTCCTTAATCCCCAGACAGCGGCACACCTTTAACCTGCCATTTTCCTGTCCTTTTGTGCCATACAATTTGTCCCCTACAATGTATTCAAATGTGTTTTTATATCGTTTAGATCTTTCCTTATCCAGGAAGGCGTGACTAAATTGCTTATTCAGGTCTTTGCTCAAGGGCACCTAACTGGAGGTTCGCTGAGCAAGGTCAGGGTGTCGGTCATTCACCTTCCCCACGTACATTTTTCAAGCTAAACTAGATACCTCAAGCTGTTCCTCTAAGCCGCCGCTGCCTCTCCCCATTAAATCTCGCCTCCCTCACTCGCGGCGCACCTTTTACTGTAATCTTCAACTTCAGCAAAACGCATCGGGATTTGGAGATAGCGGGAGTCTTGAGTGCAAGGAGAGGAAGAGACTAAGTGAAATCTAATTGAGCAGCCTGGCCAGACATCAGGGCTGGAACAACACTGTGATGAGTGCCAGATGTGGTCCAGCGGAGCCCAAACATTAATAACACGTCCTCCCCAAAAACCATTTTCAACCACGAGGAGCCTCTAAACGCTCCACAGTTTACAATATCCTAAGTACACACACAACGCCTTGTGTCGGGTCTTGGCGCAGGAGCATGTAGCTGTAACCCGGTAGCATCAGATTTTCTTGCGTGATTTATGTCGCACTTGCCCCTAATTATAAACTATTGGGACTAAACACACAATGCGTCTAAAGATGTTGCCGTAGCGTTCGGAAACTGCATTCTGCTGAAGGATGGGCTCTTAATATTTTCCAGTGGGTAAGAAATGACTGATTTGTATCACAGAGGCTTAAAATATGGTTCTGTCCTGCTCTTGAACCCTGTTGGATCCCGTATAGAGTACATTATGCCACATCTCTGCAGTGATAGAATTCTCTTTTGATGTACTTCTTCCAAAGAAATGGCTCTCAACAAAGGCCTATAAATAAGGCAAGAATGAATTATAACGTGTCCTTTCGCTCCGTTGACAGTTTCCCATTTTTCCACGCACACTGTATATACTTTCTGGTATGTACTGGGTGCCAATAGCTGAGAGACTTCATAAAATCTGATACATAAAACTTTACTGTAGAAATTATGAGTGAAGCTTAAGTTCTCGTGGGACACAGGAATTCTGATTGCATCTTGTTTTTTTTTCTCCCCCCCCCCCCCCCCTTAAAAATAAATGTCACCCATGCTGCTCGAAATGAAAAGGAAGTCACTGTTGTTAAACAGCGGGGGCTTCTAATAAGACTGCCGCGGAGTCGTGAATGCAAGATTTTGAAACAGGTTCCTGTGGGAGATCGCGGATATCTATTAAATGCATCGGCAAAAAAACACGAAACTATAGCACAACAAGTTCCACGAAGCAGTAAAAAGTTGTTGGAAAAAGCCAAGTTTGGGCTCATTCTGAAAGCAGTAAAATATGGGATATGTTTTCATGAGCATCAAAGCTCCAACTGAGGCAGCCTGTTGATAGACATCATTCTGCTCTCTTGGCTGTCCCTCACAGTCCAGGAACCGATCTGCATTTGTTCAGGTTTGACTGCTGGGGGGCGTTCTGAGCTGGACTTTGATCCTGGACAAAATGCTTCGATATCTTTCACCAGTGGTGGATGTTAACATGCCAGCAACACGCTGCTTGAGGCAAACTGTAACTGTCAGCTCAATGTGTGACAATGAAATAGCTTAATCTTTCCTGCACCTCCTCAAAGCCGACTCCAAGGAACCAGTGTCCACGCCTCCTGCTATTCCCGAAAACTCCAATATTTAAGTAATGCGTTCCTTTTCAACCAGACAAACCAAATCAGGGACGCTGTCACAACACGTTGCGCTGGCTCCGACCAGCTTTCTGCCGGGAAGCTCTTGAGCACCTTTTCTTCTGAGCCAAATACCATCGCATACACCCTTGAGAGGAAAGAGACATTTGGTGGCGAAGGGAATTGTAAACGGCAAAACATCCAAGTATCCATGTTCACTGTCATGTCAGCTTTAACAGAGCGCATCATTGGTCAACCCGGGAACCCATCTGCTATTGTTCCGTGACTTAGGCGCCTCACGGGGCCGGCGGTCGGTGTCTCTGGGTTTACTGCGTTGAATATCCAGATAACAGATACGGGATATCCGGGCCAAGGCCGCCTGTTCTGTTCTGTGCACCGTTATTGTTCACGGTCTGACGAGCAACTCGAGACAGTTGTTGAAGTTGATATACGACTCTGCGAATGTACAGCTTACACTCGGTTAACAGTTTAAACTAACGTGTTTAAGGTATTTTCTTGATGTGTTTTCTTGCCGACTGGGTGCGAGTGGGCCCTCCGCCCCTTTTTACTCTCTCCCCGCACGGACTGTTTGCCTCCACGCAACTAAAGCCTACTCAAATGCATCCAGATCCAGAAAGCTTCCGGTACCAAAACCTTTGGTCAAACTTAAGTCCGAGAAACCATATGGAGTTCTGGAGTGAGTTATTTTTGGCAGTGTGGCTCGGCTCCGGGACCTCCCTGGCGGTCCACGTGCCCTACATGGGAAGCCTAAGGCAGGGAGAGCGGCAGCAAAGACCACCTGGATGCAGAGCAGAGCAAACACCAGTGACACAGAAATGACATTAGCTGAGACATAAAAGAAAGAACAAGGGTGGGGGTGGGTTGCAGTGCGGCTTGCGGACGAAACAAGAGCTAGGGCAGCTTAAACAAGATGCCCTGAATGAGATTTGCCAGTCGACGCTTCAGCTGAGCTATAAACTGATGTGGGCTGGGATTGTAAGCTGAGCTCGGCTGCATGTCCCCCCTGTTACTAACACTGTGCTCAGTTAGTCATAAAGGAATCGATATTTGTCGGCCTGGGGTCAGACTTAGCCAGTATCTCGAATGGTATTTCCAAGGTAGAAGCATGCAACGACTCCCCTGTGAGATGAGCAACCTTGTCTCCTTGAACCCTGCACATGCACAAACACATGCAGCTCTCATGTTGTGTCTTCGTGTCTTCCAGGTTGCTGTAAAAATTCTCATCAGTTATTGCAGAAGTACGAAAAGACAGAGAACCACATGCTGGTTTGCAAAGACTGCGCTCAGCCCCCGTTGGTGCGCAACAGCCGCTCACAGGAACACTGCGCCCGGAAATGCAAGAAGGTCAAGAAAAACCTAAACTGCAGGTGAGTCCCTCAATTCTCCGTCTTTCTCCCCGTTTCCCCGAAGCCCGACAACACACATGGTTTCTCCATGACCACGTTTCCCTCCTTACTCCTCGTTTCCCCCTGTGTCTCTCATAGTATTTACATATTTTGGTTGTTTATCATTTCTTCATCTCCCAACGACTTCCCGTGCCTTTCTACAGGGCTTTCAACTTTCAAAGGCACAACAGGAAATGCCACTTGCTCCCTTTTGACCGTTTCACCCACGGTGTGCAGAAGCAGGCCAACATCAACTTTACTTTGTATGAAAAAAAAGGTAACGTCATAATTGTTTGTTTTTTTTTCTCCCCCTGCGCTTCAGTATTTCCTTTTTGTTTTTTTTTTCTCATGCGAAACGTTCAGGTGCAGGATTTACCCGGGCGAATTTAAGTTTATTGGAGATTGTACCTCTTGCGGCAGCTCCTCAGCTTTGCTTCTCTGTTGTCACAATAAGAGAAGCCAAACCCTCCTCAACCCCCCCCCCCCTGCTGTTTAGTCACTCCGACGGGACCCGAGACGCATGCATAAACATATAACAGACTTAAAGTGGTGCATAAACAACGTTAAAAAAAGAAATCACTGTTTACGTTCAGAGTGCAAAAGTTTCTTGGGAATCTAGCACTTCAGCATTTATTGCAAAATTTACCACAACTCCCCTCTGTGACATTTAATGAACTTCAGGGAGTTGTCTGTTTTGGGAATAACACACCGGCCCGGGACATACTAAATGTCTGCCGTAAAAAAAAAGTGTTTTTGACCATACATGGGAAAATACATCCCAGGTGGCCAAGGCAGCGAGCGCAAATAAACTTTTAATTGGCTGTGTGTGAACTGGCCCGACGAGAGTGCACGTGGACGGCTTGTGTCAAAGTGGGAATGGACCCTAACCTTTATTTTTTTTCTCCTTCTCTTTGTGCCTTTGTTCTTGGTTAGATTATATAAGGGAGTGTATCATCGGCACCAAGGACAACTACAGAGGGAGGAGGTCTTGGACGAAGTCGAACATCACTTGCCAAGCCTGGTCAGACAATAACATCAATGAGCACACGTAAGTCGACTCTTTTTTAACTAAGAAAGTCAACTTGAGATGGGAAAAGCAGTCGCAGCAAGTCACCTTGAGGGTTGCACTGCTTTTCAGCTGTTTTTAAGGAGGACGCCTTAATCATTCACTTCCCCTTCCCAGAGTCTTGTAGATTTCAGCCTTCAAAGCTCACATCTCTAATCTTTAGGCCTCCATTGACTTCCTGGATGCTCCTTCTCTATTTCTCTGTGTCTGATACTAAACAGGCCCCGGCCGCTGATTTATTGATGTTCGGTTCATCCCCTTGCACCTCGGGGGTTAAGGGAAGGCGGAGGCTTAGAGATGGTTGAACGTTTATCCAGAGTTAAGTCAGATTTCTTTCAACACATGCGGGGATGTCCTCCTCCCCCATGCGGTTGGTTGTTGTTGTTTTAGGCCATCAGGTGTATCCCAGAGATGTTTTCTCTCGGCTACGGGCGAGGCGAGATCAGTGACTTGGCAAAGATGGACCCGCGCCAGCGTCTCATTAGCCGTGCTCATTAGTGGCGAGATGTTTTAACTGTGGCAGGGAGGGGGTGGCTTGGAGACGGAGTAATAAGAGTTTGAAGAGGTGCAGAGTGAAAAATAGAAGGGAGGCAGAATGAGAGAAAAGAAAGAAGCCGCCAAGATTTATAGACTGAAGTCATGTTCTGTCCCATGTCCAGCTGAGCTCACAAACCCGCAAGAACACTGAGAGAGAATGCAGGTTCAAAGATCCCCTGCAATTAAAACAGATTGCTGGTCCCCTTCTCTCCCCCCCCCCCCCCCCCCCGATTCTCTCACCACTTTCCAGAAGCAGTTAATCGTTCACGTTAGGAATAATTTGTCACTGTTTATTTGACACGCCGTTCGCCGTTCGCCTTCTCAGACGGAGGGGCTTCTACCGTCCGAACCTGTCAGCAAGTTTTTAACTTTCGAAAGGGTCAGAGGCAGCTTTGCTTAAGGGTGATTTAGTGCCACTGTGGGATTACCAAGCATGGGACGGCCCCGCTGTGGGTGAGAATTACCAGCGTAATGAACCACGCACCATTTGAGTTTCAGGTAACTATTATTTTCACGCTTGACCGATCGGCGTGGGGCAGGGGTGATTTCTCAGGAGGTTCCCTTCCAGGAATGGGACTTCCACCTGTTGTCTATATTTAGTGTTCCAGCCGGGGTTATGAAAGATGTTGTGCATTGATGCCCGGCCAAGCACGGAGAACGGAATGGAACATTTTCCTTCATATTAATAACAATTGATAACATTGCAATCATTTATCTATTCCCTTAGGGACATTCTTCTTCTATTTCTCTAAACATTTCCACTGGGAAGCCAGCGAGCGGCTCTCAGCTACAGAAACCCTGTAGCTTTGATTGAATGTGTTGCTTGAAGGAAAGGGTTTGACGTTTTAAAAATAATGGTGAGTCTTGCTGGGTTAGGGTTAGGGTTAGGGTTAGTCTTGCTGGGAGTTAGTTGGAACAAACCATTAGCTTAGATTGGCGGACAGTTTGGAAACAGTTGTGCATGGTTTATCTTGCTGTTAAGCAGTGAGCTGTACAGTAGGTGTTCAGGTGGGTAGGGAGATTGTGGATTTCCAATCATCCAGGTCATTGCATATGTAAAAGGAAAGGTAAAAACAACAGCGACTGGACTTGTTTGAGTTTTTAAACGCTTCACCACTCATTCTTCAGTTCTGAACTTCAAGAAACGACTTGGGATGATTGGTGAAGAAAACTCAAGCAAGTCCAGTAACCTTTGTTTTTAGATTTGGACATATCCAGACTGGCTAGGCTGATCTAATCCAAGCTAAGATAACCATCTCCTGACTATTTCTTTGTATATACTAGACAAAAATAACAGTGCTACTGACCTTCTTGTCTAACCTTCTTTCACAAAGAAGTGAATAAGCAAATCTCCAATTCCTGCCAAGTCGCTTCCAAAAATCATTATTTATGCATTAAAGATTTATACGGCCTTGGCCTCGCTTGCTTTAATCTCCGTCTCCTCCTTTGGACGCCGTAGTATTGAGGCATGACGTTTTTTGTTCCACCAGGTGTACGTACTGCTGGACATTTCGCAGCAGCAGTTACTTCGGGCCTAGATTTCATCTTCAGCGATATCCCAAACCCGGCCAATATGTGCAGTCGGCCCAGAGAGCGAAGCATGCAAGCAGAGTGTCTGCCTGCGCTCCAATGGGAACCGACTTTGGCAAGGAGATGAATAACTGGCCAACATCTGTTAGCACAACATCATTATGGCTAACTTGCTCCCATGCTGTGGCCTTTTACAGAGTCTTACCAGATGCAACCTTTTTTTTGTTTTTTTTGTTTTTTTTTGCAAAGTGTGGAACCTTGTAATTCCATTTATAAATTAAGGATACTCTATTATGATAGAAATACAGTATATTGAGGTTGTGAGTTACAGATAACAGATGTGAGTCTTGGCCCTCGGCTGCTTTGGAGAGGAACAAGTGTTTTGTTTTAGTTACATGCACATGGGTGACTGTTTGCCCTAACCCTCTTATATTTTGACACATGTACGTATGACTATATGCTTGGAAGGCCCCTCCCCTTCTTTCTTCTTTGCACTCTCCGGCTAGATGCCTGAGATTTCTTCCACCTCTGGGCTGAATGATGTTGTGCATTATTGTAGAAACTTGCGTAAGTCCCCCGGGCGCAGAGGGGAGAGCGGACCAGACTCCCCCAAGAGTCATTGCCTGGGGTAGAGCGTTCAGACAGGCTGCTGAAGGGAGGGTGGTTCTTTTTTTTTTTTTTTTCCCTGCGTATTTTTTCTTACATCATCAGTTAAACAATGAGGTCCGGGCCTTTTTTGCTCACTTCATTATGCTCCATTTTTCTTTTTCAAGTCGGCCACTTATTACTCTTCGCCCCTTCCACTTCTTCCTCCGTCTCCCTGGGTGGGAGGTGGAATGTGGTCGGCGTGGATCAGGAGGTGCTGACATGCCAGCTTTTCGTCATCCTGGCTTGACAGAAGACGAATTTCACACACTGTCCATTTAGCGCGGGGATCCCATGTCGCTCCCTTTGTTGCAGCCCATATGTTTGGTGCTGCCAGGACTTTTTTCCCCCCCCCTTACGGTCTCACTGACGTGATGTAGCAGTTGACAGAGAAGGATTAGGTTTAAAAGTGTTCAAACGCTGCCAGAAAAGGACCTGCTTGGGCTACTCCAAGTGGTGCATAGCATTGTTCTGTGCTGTTGGTGGTTACTGTGCTGTGACAGTCTGGCTGCTTCACACATGAAGGAGCCGGGATATGTTTGGAATCAGTAAGGCGATCATGCACAGTGTGCAAACTCGGAGAGGAGTAACGTATTGGTGACTTACTTTGCATACACATGCCATGACTGGTCGTTCCAGGGTTTAATTGGGTCACATTGTAGGCACTAGCATCTCACGGAGTAAGGCAAATGCCTTTTGAATTGATTTATTTGGTTTGTAATTGAGAGCGCTAGCAGGCAGGTACGGTACTGTATACACTACCGGAGCAGCCAAGTGTGCGAATACTCCCTGAGATTTATTTTCTCAGCTTACAGTATCAGCTAACACTTTCAATAATGCCTTTCTGCGCCCCTGTAGGTTTTATCCAGATAGATACCCGATGCAAGACCTGAGGGAGAACTTCTGTCGGAATCCCAACAACGATCCCGGTGGTCCGTGGTGCTACACAACCGACCCCAACGTACGAGCTCAGGAGTGCGGTATACCTCAGTGCTCAGAGGGTGAGACCATGCGAAAATATCACTGCTGGACAATAAGACAAGATAAAGCAAAAACCGAGAGGCGACTGAGCCTTTAATCAATGTTTATGCGGTTCATTCCTTTCCATCAGTCTTAAGTCGTGTTGGCAGTCCCTCGTCAGGACAAGAGAGATTTTATACCTGTTGTTTCTTTGTTGACAGAAGTCTGTATGACGTGCAATGGGGAGGATTACCGCGGCAAAATGGACCATACGGAGAGCGGCAAGGAGTGCCAGAGATGGGACTCAGCAAGGCCTCACAAACACCACTTCCAGCCCAAAAAGTAAGCTGCAAATCTCGCAGCAGCCTTTCTCACGGACAACAGCAGGAACACACCCATGACACCACAAATGACGCTAATACTCCAGACACAGGCGGTTGTTATGACTTACTTCTCTCCCTCCTCCTTTTTTTTTTATCTATTTTCCCCCGCATCCTGTCTGCTCCTTCTCTTTTAAGGTACCGGGACAAAGATTTGAAGGACAACTACTGCCGTAACCCGGATAACCGCCTCCGTCCCTGGTGCTACACCATGGACCCCAAAACTCCGTGGGAGTACTGTAACATCACCGTGTGTGGTGAGGGCCAGTGAACTGTATATACGCCAAATCTGGAGCTTTGCAGACAAAAACAAAGGAACGCAAGACCAAATTATTGCTTCACCCTGATTTATGGTAGTTATTCTCAACGTGCATTGCCCGTACCAATTTAAAACAATATGCGCCACACAGTCGGAAAGCCATTACAGGATTCAGAAGTGGGCATACTGTGGCATTGATGGTGGTTTTGTACCACCAGCAAGAAGTCCAAGCGCACCAGATGATTTGTTGTACACAGGACTTTGGGGGTTTTGAGGTAGTTGTGGTGAAAGGAGTAGAAAACTTCCCCTTCTCCTCAAGAGTCTTGTTTACGCTGCTGGGTGTTTCCTGTGGTGTTGACTCAAATTTTTCTACCTCAGCAAGAAGGAGTGAATAGGTTTCTTAAAAAAAGAGGCGTTTCGGACTTCAGAGAGCCGGCAGTGTTTTATTGAGGCCGCTCAGGCTTTAAAGCGGAGCATCACAATGGAGGCTACTGTACCATGATGCCCCGCAGTCACTGGGAGGTCTGATAGTTGTTTTAGTGTTGTGAGCATTGATTTAAAATCATGACATGCTGTGTATGGACAGATTAAAGGAAAGACCTTAATGAATGTGCAAAGAGCAAAACAGTTGCAGATGCATCCTTAGAGGGCTCGGGGGGTCAGTGAATGGGGATTCGCACAGAAACGCTGTAAATCATAAGCCAGGCCTCAAGCCAGCTGAACGGCGGGGTAGGTTTTGGACCGACATGTTAGGCCACCGACCTCCAACGACATACATTATTTGTAAAAAACCTAATCTGATGGAAGTTGTCCAGCATAGTTAGAGGGTGCCGAAGGGGGAAACGCAAAAGTCTGCAGTCTGAGACGCTAATGTAGCTGTGTGATTAGCATGACATGCTGATCAAGGAACATTTGCACATAAAAGGCACTAGTTCGCACCTAAAAAATGCTCACAGGACGCTGTTTCGTCCGTGCATTACCCACAGGGGGATAGGTCCAAGCCTGTTAAGATGGATCGCTGTGTGATCTCACAAATCATGCGAGAATCCAGCTGCATCGCAAAGTCATAAAAGGACAATACAGATAAATCAATACTGAAAATAACTTTTTGCTACACACCTGTCATTACTGTTGTTGCTGCATGTAAATACTTGTGTCCTTTAATGGCCTTGAACCATGTCCTAGCTGGCAGATCCCGACTGAGTTGCATGAGTTGTAGCTTAGGTAACATTTACCTTCATGAAGACGGAGCAAAAACAAGAACAATGGAGACCAAAAAGAGGTCATGCTGCTGGAGAATTTGTTCTTTTTTTTTTTTTCTCTCGTGAAAGAACATTGAAATATTCCCACATGCCACCGACACACAGAGCATCTCTCTTTGTCTCTGTCAGAGACAGTTGTGCTTCACAGTACATGTGATGATTTACAGCGAGCACAGGGGATCTGCATTTGTCCAGATGTGTGTGTATCCCTCAATGCCTGCCCTCAGAAAGATAAAAACCGCTGACCTGTACTACACGGTCCACTCAGACACTGGCATGCGTTACATCAAACCGAAGAATCCCTCTTTTCCACCCGCCTTCTTGTTTCTACCTCAAAACATTCCCTTTCCTCCTCCATCTTCTCCCATCTCATTTGTCAAAGGCTAAAGAAACAGAGACAGAAATCCGGAGGGGAGAATTCGCTCCCTGTGCACCGCTACCCCTGCACTTCTGAAAAGCAGAATTCCATCTGAAGATGTTTGGAATAGTTTGCCTGTGGATAAAGTTGCCCGAGCCAGACTCGCGTTGGATGCGATACCTTGCGTTGGCCTCCGGTAAACAATTTCACGAGGAACTGAAATTCTGTGTTCGTCTTAGAGGGGACTGCGTGAATACGGTCAGACTGGAGGATTTTCATGATGTGTCAGCAAGTTCAAGGGCTTCTCTCATTGCTGTGGATGTCCCGGCATGCAAGAATGTGGGGCGCTGGTGTTGTGGACACACAGAAAGTTCCCTATCGCTGCAGAAGCGGAGGGAGTGCTACTGTTTTTGATCATCTGTCTCTAGGTTAAACATGACACATTCTTCTGGGGATTAATATCTAACTCCCTCCCTCCCTCCCTCCCTCCCTCCTTCATTCTTGCTTTCAATTTACAGTTTATGCACCTCACTTTTTTTTTTTTTAAAGCAAATTTCCCTTCTTTCTCATGCTCTCACTTACTTTACATTTTTCTCCCATAGACTCAGACCCCAGTGAGGACATAGATGTCAATGCAACGACGTCTTGCATCCAGGGAACGGGCACCGATTACCGAGGCACAATGAATGTCACACCAGAGGGTGTGACATGTCAGCGCTGGGACTCTCAATTCCCTCACAACCACTCCTTTCTTCCTCAGAACTTCAAATGCAAGTGAGTAATGCTTGTTTCCTTGTTGCTGCTGGCACCTCAGACTCCCTCATTTTTGAATGTTTGAAAAATAAAAAAGCCCGTATGAAGTGCAATCGAAACTCGGCAGCTCTGCGATGAAAGATACGGTCATCAGCACCATCATTTAAATTGTAGTTTGTGTTTTTGTTACAGAGACCTCAGAGAGAATTACTGCCGAAACCCCGATGGCGCGGATTACCCATGGTGCTTCACTACAGATCCTAATCAGAGGGTGGCCAACTGCACCCACATCCCCAGATGTGATGCAGATGCCATGCAAAAAATAGGTAAATTACACAATGTTGGTGGTTTGGTATTCGGGGTGAATGCATCTGTTGACTTAATTGCTTTGTTTGCTTTGTCTGCTTTCTTGCCAAGATAGACGATAATGATGATGAGGAAGATGAATAGCGTTTAGGTGCATTCATGCGCAAAGATTGGAAAGCGGGATAAGACCAAGCCTGTTTCAATCTAACTTTGAAAAAAAGAAAAAAAGTCCATGTACTGCTAACCACAAAGCCAAGTCTCTTTTCGTCACTCTGAGGTTGCCAATCAACCAGTAGATGCTCCTGGAAGTTTACAAGAAATAGTTTGGTGCATACCTTAAAACTTTTTGCATTTTGTTTAAATACTGTATTTCAAGTTTTCTATCAGGGATAGGCTCCAGCCCCCCCGCGACCCCTCACAGGACAAGCTTTTAAAGAAGATGAATGAATGAATGAAGTTTTATATCAATTAAACTAATTAAAATGTGAAAATGTTACCTCCAGACATAGCAAATCCAGATGTTTCCCCTGTTTCTAGTCTAATTTTGTTACTCTCAGCAAATATTGCATATTTCCCCAAATGTCAGACTATTCCTTTACAACTGCCAGCACAAGTACCAATGACTGGCAAGTGTCCTGTCAATTTCCACGTTGCTTCTTGACAAATGGGACTGAAATACCGATCATGTCTGAACACATGTCATGTTGCTGCAAAGTGGTATTACTCACACAGTTCCTGGATTGCTCTCGTAGGACTGAGCCGCTTGGCAGCGGGCTGTCCGATGAATTCCATTTCATGGAAGAATAAAAACACCAGACGCTGGCAACAGTGTTTGCTGTCATTTCCCATGTTTCTCTGCTTAACATTTCAGACGACCACACATGTCAGAAAGCAGGCAGTCGTTTAGTCACTGCGAGCCGTCTTCTGATTCTGTTTAAGAACAGACATAGTGAGTTACATGTGGGCCCTTGGTATTAAATTCATCCAAACCGCAAAGAGAAGCATATAGCCAAATTCCCTTGTATGGTCTGTACATGAATGTGTGTTTATGCCCACTTCCAAAAGACATTTAGGTGTTTGGAAAACCGCTAGGCTGAGTAATTCCTGGCACTCCAAGGCAGTCTAAAATAACTTAATCTCATCCCTCTTTAGAGTGTTATGAAGACAAAGGAGAGATGTACCGAGGCACTTTATCCATAACTCGATCTGGGATTCCCTGTGCAGACTGGTCACATCACATAAACAGGTAAAAAAGTAATTTATTCTACTCTTGCTAACTCCCAGTCAAGTGTCTGCTTAACTGAGAAACTCTGCAACTGTTTCCTAGAGAGACTGACATTCTTTTCAACTCAGTTGATGAGTGTTTGTTGACAACTTAGCTCCTATTGCCTTTCGAAAACCCCTTTCATATGAATGAAGCCAAGCAGTGAAAACAAACAGCGAGAGGAAATCAGGGGTTCCTCAGGGGTCAATACTAGGTCCAATTATTATTCATCTAACTGACGAGGGGAAACCCCGGGGTGCTCTCTGAGTGACCCATCCTGACGGAAAGGTTGCCCACTCCAGGGCCGTCACTTCATGCTGAAGTCAGGCTGTTGGAATTACTTAATTTACAGGAATTTTAAAAGCCAAAATGGCATAGACAGATGGACATGTTCCAGAATCGACCCCTGACCCCAGGAAGTGCTTTCTGAGGAAAGTAGATCAAAGCCCATCAGCTCCCTCACATAGACTGCAGCCAGCGAGTCTACCCTGCTCAAGGTCAAGGGTCATCCCAGGAAAAACTGCTGAGAGCTACAGCTTGTTTAACATTCTCCTGGGAAGTGCAATTTTCTTCACCCCCTGACAAATTGTTGCCCATCGCTTAGCATTATTTTTGCATGTGTGTGTCTGCACTCCTACCTAGAAAATTGCTTTTCAGGGACATTTTGCTTATCTTAGGAAGATTACGTTTAATTCTTGTTGAGCCAAGTGAAACTCTCCTAAAAGACACATGATTAGATGTGAATTCCTCCTAATCGAGAGTACAACCGAATCGTTCCACAGAGGATGTGGCTCCTGCTGGTCTGAGCCCTGCTGAATGCTTAGACTGCATACTTTCATACTCCCATGAGCACTCTTCACAAAACTCTGCTTCCTTCTACGGCCTCTGTGAAGCTAATGCAGAGGATTCATTGCAGTATAGGAGAGCCAGACTCAGACTTTCCAGGCATGCCATGGCTACTTACAGTGTGTACGTATTGTATGTGCGTGACAGTGTGCATGCTTGTGTATTTAGAGTGTGAGAGTGTATGAATCTTTATGAGACGTGACCCAGTGTTAGTGCTGATACACTGTGTGCAAAATAACAAATGGAATATGAGAGTCTGTATTTGTGTGTTTTACAGTGAGGATTCTCACTCTACGGTGTCCTATGTAGGGCTGGAGAAGAACTACTGCCGGAACCCAGACCGGGACAAGCATGGCCCCTGGTGTTACACCAATCCAAACAACCGCTTATCCTGGGACTACTGCAAACTGAAGCACTGTGAGTGATTAAAAAATAAGCTTGTATCCTCCAGACATGCCTGTGTTCAGTAAAGTAGAAAGGGGTAGGAATGGTGCACCTGTTGCATAGTATCCATGTTCATATACCTACTGTAGAGCTAGCAGCGGATTAGCTCTGGTTAGCTTAGACTTAAAAACACCTGTTCAGCTCCTCCAGAGATAATACAATTCCTTTGCAGCTAAAACACGGGATAAAACAATCGTTTCATTCACTGTTCAAGAGCATGTGTTTTCTGTAGGGGTGTGGTACAACAAAATAACACAAGTGATTCACCTTTGCAGCCTTTCTCAACTTCGATTAAAATGTCAAAACCGTTTCTTTTAAATAGCTCGCCTGATGTCTTACGTAATCTATTAGCTGCGGCTTTGTCCAATTGCCAGAGAATACACAATGCTCAAACAGCAAACAGATGCGGCTCTCTGCTGCCATCCTTTTATTTGAGAAAACACACACTCTGGCCGCTGGACCCAACATTTCCTTTGGCTGGTTTCAATCTGGCTGCGTGGAGGAGCCTCTTCTGAATGGCTGCACAATAATTTCCATAATGTAAAACATGTCTTCCGTGAAGTTTTTGAGGTCTTGAGCAAATTTATTTGCTGCGGTCGCCGCTATAGCCTCAAACAATGATTTGAATGCAGAGATAAGACCTTCTGAGGAATAAAAGCTTGTCGTTTTCACTGAGGTTTCATGCTTTGTGTGTCAGAGTTTGCTCAGTGTTCTGAATCATTCAGTGCCGCTGTGGGGTCTCTTCCTAATGTTGTGCTTTGCTCTACTTCCGTCAGGTGAATCGGCTACAGTCGCTCCTCAAACGAACAGTGAGTATCCACTTTTGCTCATCTGGCTTTCACCAGACCTCTTCCTCGTCTTCTTATCTCCAATCTCCGATCCCCTCCCTTTTCCTTTTTACTCCCAATATCAAATCCTTCTGCTGTCACATACCTAACTAAACAAATCCAATTTTATGCTGGGCTTTTGAAGTTTTAATAAACATTTTCCCATTGAAATGTAAATTGGCATCCGTCTAACATACAGTCTCAAATGTATCTCCGTTTAGCTCCGACTAGGCCCAAGATTTCATGCTTCGTGCACATAAACACCAGAATAGTTGGAGGACATGAAGTGCGAGGTACAGATGGCAGCTGGGTTGTAAGCATCCAAAGAGAGTAAGTCATTTCATTTCTTTTTTCCTTTATCTATCTTTAGCCTGAACACTGCAATTAATTAAATGATCTTCTTGAATTTTCTTAGGAAGGTTCATTTGTGCGGAGGCTCGCTGATCAGAGAAGACTGGGTTTTGACAGACCAGCAGTGCTTCACGTCCTGGTAAGGGTCCACCTTCTGACACTTGGAGCTGTATATTGTATTCTTTGTGTGATTTACTCTAACTGTGGTTGTGTGGTGTAGTTTACAGGTATTTGAAAAAAATGGGCAATCAACAAATACGATATGAAACAAACCATCAGATATGATACGATACAAAACGATACGATACGATACGAAACAAATTGATCAGATACGATACGAACGATACAAAACTATACGATATGATACGAAACTACACGATACAAAACTATACGATATGATATGA
Organism: Chelon labrosus; assembly: GCF_963514085.1. Taxonomy (NCBI): domain Eukaryota; kingdom Metazoa; phylum Chordata; class Actinopteri; order Mugiliformes; family Mugilidae; genus Chelon; species Chelon labrosus. The sequence goes on from NC_140356.1 coordinate 13,974,656, forward strand.
AACTATACGATACGATAGGATACGAAACAAACCGATACGATATGATACAAAACTATATGATACAAAATAAAACTATACGGTATGATACGAAACGATGAGATACGATACGATACGAAACGAAGCAAAACGAAGCAAAACGATCAGATACGATACGATACGAAACGAAACGAAACGATACGATACGATCAGATATGATACAAAACTATACGATGTGATACGAAACAAACGATACAATACGATACGATACAAAGCGAAATTATGCTATATAATAATTTTATTGATCCAGTGTAGATCATGTTCTCTATCATCTACTTAATGAATCTCTCAGCCTAATCAGTGGTCATTCAAATCACCCCACTGGACGTGGCGACCCACTCTACGATTCACAAATGCTGCAGGTTTCTGTCTAACACTCGCGCTTGTGGTCATCAGTGTTCCAGATCTCAGGGATTACAGCGTGCAGGTCGGTCTGCGGCACCTCAGCGAGTCTTCAAGCCACCCACGGCTACGCATCTCTCGCCTGATCTGTGGCCCGGAAGGATCCAACCTGGTTATGTTGAAACTAGCAGAGTAAGTAATCTTTATTCCCAAGGTTTCCTCTGATTTAAGCTCCTAATGTTAGAGCCTAAATCAGTGTAATTGTCACCAGATTGTCAAAATTCTCAAAAATCACCATTAAAAAGTCCAGATTTGAGCTATTTTCAGTATTGTTTTTTTTTTTTTTTTTTAATCTAAAACGGAAGAAAATTTTATTGTATATGGTGTATAATTTGGCTTTACTTTGGCTATAATTTGCGACTGTTTGTTTTTCCAGCCCTGCGCCCGTGTCTGAAGGTGCCTCTACCATTCATCTTCCGGTGAAAGAGTGTCACATCACCGAGGGCACCAACTGCACCATGTACGGATGGGGGGAAACCAAAAGTACTGCCTTCTTTCACCCATATGCCAAACTACTTTCCATGTCCAGTATTAATAAAAACAAACTGATTTCCTTATACATTCACCACTCACGGCCCTTTGCGTCCCTCCCTTTTCAGATACGGGATCCGATGAAGCACTGAACTCGGTGACCATGCCTATGGTCAACAACGACATGTGCTCACAAATCAAAGGGGATGCCGGGGAAAGCAGGATATGTGCCGGAGGCAGGAGAGGAGAAGGGGTTTGTGATGTAAGGATCATAAAATCTACATCATGACAAAGAAACATCATGAATACGTAAAGGGTCATTTCACCTAGATGACAAATCAGTGTAGCTAGTTTTTACTGAAGAAATTCTCCCTCTGAAAATGGTTGAATTCAAAATTTGTTGGTTATCTTGATTAACTTTGACTTTTTTAATACATTTTCTCATTTTATTGGGATTGCAGCAGACGTCTTAATGGCTGCTATTAATCACAAACATAACCCGTTGAAAACAAAAATTCCTCATTGGAGCAGACTGGCCAGGGGTGGTGTAATCCTTTGAGAATCTAGGAATATGTCAGCACCAAATAACCATGTTAACCACTGATGATGTGGACAAACGTGTCTCATAGCCACGTAATCATAGCCAATGAGGACTGGCTTAAAAGTTATAAATAAAATGTAAACTACTGGTTGTAATGATCAGCCACAACATTAAAACCACTGAGAAGTAAATAACATTGACCATCTTGTGACAATGCATTGTTCTGCTGGAAAACTTTTGGACCTGGCATTGGTGTGGATGTTACTTAGACATGTAGCACCAACCTAGACCAGACCAGACCAGGCACCCCCACCCCATAGCAATGACAGTCCTTGATGGCAGCAGCCATCCCCAGCAAGATGAAGCCTGACACAGGCACACACACAAAAGCGCTTTAGGAAAAACTCAAAAAAACATGAAGAACAGCACAAGGTGTTGACCTGGCCTCTAAATTCACTAGATCCCAAACTGATCTGTGGATAATCCTCAGAGGCCCCTCCCCTCAACCCATAGGACCCAACGACATTCTGTTGCCAGACACATCAGGACACCCTCAGAAGGCCCATGTCCATTCTCTGATGTGTCACAACTGTTTTGGACGCACAAGGGAGACCTGCACAATGTTAGAAAGGTGGTCATAATGTTATGCCTGACCATTGTATAGCTTAGTCATATGGGTAAACTGACCTTTTAGGCCTTGTATCTGTATTTGTAGACATTTGGTGTTTGGTTTTATTCAAAGAGACACACTACAGTATAATCACTGGGCATCATTTTCTTGCAGAAAGACAACGGTGGTCCATTGGTTTGCCAGGAGCATGAGCGCAAGGTCATAATCGGCGTGAGCATCCAAAGGACAAAATGTGCCTCGTCGCAGCCCGCACTGTTTGTTAACGTGGCTTTCTACTCGGAGTGGATATACAAAGTATTCAAACTTTACCCCAGTGTGGAAACGAACTGATGCTGTTGTGTGAAAATCAAACCCTTACGCGGGACTGCACCGTAGCCTGCAAGGAGGGAGGGCTCTCCAGTGTGGACCACAGGGGGAAAAAAAAAAACAAGTGGAAAATCACAGTATGGAAATCAGCCATTTTTGGGATTCTCTTGACAGATCTCCACTGAAAGAAGAGATCTAGATGGTTAGCCTTAAAACCGTTTCACAACCGAAGTCTTGGGCACATGGACGGCGTACTAATTGTATTTTGACATGTTCAGAATTTCTGAAGCCATGCAAACAAAGACAGTGACTTCTTTTTTTTTCAGTATTATTTCCTGGAATATACTTGAACCCAACTCCTTGGCGGTTACCATTTAAGGTAGCCTTCTTTTTGGATGGGATTTCCTTTCTTCTTCTTCTTCTTTTTTTTTTTTTTTTTTTTTAAAATGTGTTGAGCTGGACTGCGAATAAATGGGTCTTTTTACCTCCAGCACAAGACAGAAATGGTTACTTCAAGTCAACACATGGACTTATCCGGTATCAAACTAAATGTATTCAACAAAAATACAAAACAGAAATCACTATTACACTTAGATACTTAAAGAACCCCTATGAGAAGAAAGGGATTTTTGCAAAAAAAAAAAAAAAAAACTGTTCAAATGTGGCTTCAGATTTAACAATATTTAAGAAGAATCGCTGCTTGAAAAGATAACTAGCGGGAGCCTTGGAAAACATGGCAGTGCTAATTGTGTGCAGTAGCTGAACTACCTTTTCCCCAGTTAGCTGTAACTGTTAGTTTCCCCATGAGAGGTACTATGCAGGACTATGCAAACCACTCCAAATCTTATGCTAATATTTGTAGCATGAGAGAGAAAGAAGAGCCATGCCAAATATAACATGGCTATTTGGTCTCCAGTTTGGAGGGAACTGTGGCCCCTGGTGGGCTGTGTGTGGTCAGTAGGATATTTTATACTTTTTTTTTTTTTTTTTTTTTTTTATGTGTGTGTACATACCTGCAGATTTACTACGTTTTCTGCCGTGCTGTAAGATTTTATAGGTCTTATAGATCTGGGATATTTTCAGTTCACTTGTCGGATTGGCCTTTTTTTTTTGTGCTTCTGATTGTGTTCAGTATTTAAAACAAGACTGTTAGCTCGTAGTAATGTGTATTTATTTTATTATTATTATTGTTTTGTTTTTTATAATAAGGAGAAGCTTTTTTTTTTTTTTTTTATCCTGAGTATTACATGCCCCAAATAACAACTTGACACTTGGGTAACAGCCACACAGACAGAACAAAGGTACTTGACGCATGCCCGATGCTTGTTTCATACCAGATTTGCATTGTTCGACCAAATAATGAATTTGATTCAGATTTAAGGAGGCGGGCGTGTAAGAAATTAACGTAAAACTTGCATCTGCTGCACAAACAAATGCACAAACTAACAGAACACTATCTAACTTGACTATCTCTTTAAACCATACGGAGGTTTACGGATGTTTGTGTGTCTTTTACAAGGAGATTAAAAAGTAGGAAATTCTACTGCTATCAATATCACAGCAGAGGAACGAATATTAATACATTCAGCTTTAAAGGGGAACTACTGTTTTTTACAACCTGGGCCTTATTTCTGGCATAAAATACAATTGTTTACTCACCCATATGTAGTTGTTCGGGAGATATTTAGATCTGCGTATATCCATATAGTGGGAGTGAGTGGGGCACCGAAATGCAGCCTCTAAATAACGCATTATCTGCCAATATTTTGTTATCATACACTAGTGCTATTCCCTGTTGAGTCCAGAGTTACCTGCTATGGTTCATCCACAAGAATCGGAAAAATTTTCAGCCATGTTGCAAAAAACTAGCAGTAGCAAATTACAGGTAAACAAGTTGACCGTCGCGGGTGCACGCGGCGCTCAGCGATGACATCATCCAGGTCAGAAGACATCATCCGGGGGCCGGAGGTAAATCTGCAGACCCCGGATGATGATAACAAGTAACTCCAGACTCAACAGGGAATAGCAGTAGCGTACGGTAACAAAATATTGGTGAAATGAACGAGTTTCGCGGCAGATAATGCGTTATTTAGAGGCTGCGTTTCGGTGCCCCAGTCACTTCCACTATATGGATATACGCAGATCTAAATATCGACTACAAATTACACAAAAGTTATATGTGTGCGTAAATGATCGTATTTTATGCCAGAAATAAGGTCCAGGTTGTAAAAAAACAGTAGTTCCCCTTTAAGCCTGTGTGTTCCTACAAGCGAATGAGTCATTTGTTCAGAGTACTGTACCAAAGTGAAACTTTATGAAGGAATTAAGTGCCTTTAGGATTAATCGGCTGTACCAAATATTCAAAGTCGCCTGGCGGATCCTATTCTTTGTATTGTACGTTTTTCTCGTCAACCATGCTCTTAACTGTTATTTAATTGACCTTTATGTAAATAGCCTCATACCTTTTGTAAATTACACTTTGTAATTTTTGTAAATATCACACTTAAGTATTTTTTATTGCTGTTAATATGTTTGCATACTGTAAACTTTAAATATACCAGCTGCTATTTTGCGTTAGTGACGTTCTCCTAATGAATCCTGTAGCCTTCATATCATTCCTATTTTAATAAACAGCTTGACATTTTTTGGTGTAATATGTCGCAAGCCGAATGCCAGAAGCACACTCTATCTGCGGTCTGTTTACTCCGCTCTTGGCAGTTTGTATCGCTCAGAGAAGCAAATACGAGTGTGTAATAAATATTCGCAAAGTGGCCGGAGCAGCAGGGGTCATCCGCACAAGCGGTGAGGGAGATAAATAATGACATGTCTTCAGAAACATTTGGATAACAAATTTGCACATCCCAGATTTAGCCCTAGTTGAACTCCGATACGCTTGTCGGCTTTTGGTTGCACAATGTGAGATAAGGTTTACTTAACGTTCCAGCTTTAAGATCAATATTTGTGTGAAATTGTTACGGTAATTTCGGGCAATTTGCAGTTGCAGCTCGCGTCCAGACTCATGCAGCACATGTAGTGGAGACACATTGAGGCTGACCAGTGACTTCTTGGATGTAAACTTTCGTGATTTGATAATTTTTTCCCGTGAGACAATCAAAATTAGCACGCGAATCCTTTAGTAATGGACAAAAAAATGTATCTTTGCTGTGACCTTTGACCTTGGACAACCAGAAACTCAGTCCAGGTCTACACTTGCGCCAAATCTTAGGTCTGCTGCGCAAATCTGCAAATCTGCAAATCTGCATTCATGTTTTTTGGAAAATTCTCTCATGACAAGGTGAGTGACAACAAACCATTCATTGAAAAGGTGGGGAAGCAGTTAAAATATCATACAATAATCTGATTATTTAAAAAAAAATGCAAAATCCTGATCTGTTGGACAAGAAATAAGCTCTTAAATTAGTTTAGAAAATGTGGACTGAAATGTAGTATAAGGTAGCATAAAATAGAAATATTGACTTAAAATACGCTAAAATTGGCCTGGATTTATAGAACCGGTGGACGTTTCAGTAACATAAGCTATTCAGGGGGCAATTTGCAGTGGAAATCGCAACACAGCGGCGCACCGTCATGTGGAGATGTCATTTAACTATCTGGCTTCACGGTGTTATATTCCGACGGGGGTCATTTCGCCGGTAGGCCGCTTCCATTCTGCTGACCAAGCTGTTTGTATTCTGATCCCAATCTTTCCCCCCGCTGGCCAATTATCGAGCAACTCCGAGCCTTACGGCCTCCTCACTGTAGTAAAGGGACGCGAAGGAACTCGGTGCCTCTGCCCTGTTGCAGTCATAAAAGCTGATACCGAGCGGAGCAGATATCAGGTCGTGTTTAGACTTTTTGAAGCTGTGCTTTTATAGATTATCCCACCGGCTTTCGCTGGACAGGGATCTTGGACGGTCTCCTCGGCCTCCTTCTGCACTTTGACAAACAGCGAGGCTATAAAAGAGATAACATCCATATCATTCTGTGGTAACCCTCAATGATCCATGGAGCGGTGATTTATGTCACACTCAAAGAGTCTTCAGACCTGAACGACCATGTCGGTGACCAGACAGTATAATTTATCACTGCAGCACTCTGTGTACTCTCTAAAATTTTCACCCTTTCAACCTGGGTTTATTGGCTTCGTCACACCTTGGCATATAGCATCTTATTCCAATCTAACCAGTTTCTACTTTATTTTCTTGCAAAATCGCATTCACGTCCTTACAAGTACGTTCAAGAGATGGATTCATTCAACTGTTGCATGTGACAAAGATATTTGTCAATCATGCTCAATACATGAATGTGTGTTACTCATTATTATTCACAAGCACAAGAGTAAAAGGAAGATGATGAGTGGACCTGCTGTGCACTGAAAGAGAAAGTTGTGCAAGGGACAAGATTGCAACTTCAGTCCTTTGTCTCCCTCTACTGGTCGGAATATGTCCCTGCCAGCTCCAAAAATGTACACTTGCCTTTTTCAAACATGCACATCAAACCTGCTCTGCAACGTCGGCCACATGCTGTCACGTGCTTTCAGTCCAGGTAGCAATGTGGAGTCGCGTCCTGCGCGGACAGAAACTTCCCGTTCGCTTGAAACGGGCTCCAGGTGAAAGGCGCCACCGCGTGCCGGCCCCACGTCCGAGTCAGGGCGCAGTCTCTGATTGTGTGAGTGGCCAAAGGGAGCGTTGGCCCCGTGTCCGTGTGGTGGTGAAGCAGCGGGAGGGTGAATCTGCCTCTGTGGTGAGTCCTGTCTATGCTCTGGGTCGCGGTGTCGCTCTGGTGGTGGAGGAATGAGGGTGAGATCGTGACGGATGCCAGACTTTGAGAGTCCCCTGTGCCTGAGTAACACATTAAAAAAAGAGACAAGAATAAATTAGTTAGCTTTCACAAAGGTCTAACTAGTTTTTTGCATTTATCATGCAATGTACAGCAAAGTGCAGAAACACCTCAATAGTACTCTTTTAAAAATCCCATGTTAAAGTCTAAATTATCCTCAGAAATCAACTATCCAATGGACATGGGCCTTCTGAGGTTGTCCTGTGGTGTCTGGCAACAGGATGCTCTTAGTGGGGGCTTTTGGGTCCTATGGGTCGAGGGGAGGGGCCTCTGTGGATTTATCAGTCCACAGAGGTCTTAGGGTTAGGGTTACCTAACCCTAACCCTAACCCTAACCTTCAGTTTGGGATCTAGTGAATTTGGAGGCCAGGTCAACACCTTGTGCTGTTCTTCATGTTTTTTGTTTAGTTGTTCCTTTTGTGTCTGCCTGTGTCAGGCTGCATCCTGCTGGGGATGGCTGCCATCAAGGAGTGTCATTGCTACAGGGTGGGGTGCCTGGTCTGATCTAGGTGGGTGCTACATGTCTAAGTAACATCCACACGAATGAATGCCAGGTCCAAAAGTTTCCCAGCAGAATGTTGTATTGTCATAAGATGGTCAATGTTATTCACTTCTCCTGTCAGTGGTCGTAATGTTTTGCCTAAAAATATATATGGATGGTAAATTCAGACAAAATTAACGTCATGTTTTCTTGTTTGTGGCATCCTTAAATGACGGCTGCCACAAACAAACACGTAGAGATATTTGCAGGATCTCACCTGCTCCCGCTGAGAAGACGCAGCCGCTTTGCAAATTCCTGCTGACCGTGTTGTGTAAGTAGTCTTCACAGTCGACTCTTGTTCCCTACAACAGCCAACACAAACACAGTTAAAATGTGACTCTATGCTACGTTAATGCCATTTGTTAGATAACCAAAGAATCCTTTACTGATTCACACAAAGGGGCATCCTTAGAGATTATTTAGTAAGCGCTATCTCTATCTCTATCTCTATCTCTATCTCATGTGAAAGAATCAATTGTTACTTTTGAGGAAGGAAACTCGTCCGCGTGACTCACACCGTACCTGCTGAGACATGAGGCCGTTGGCCGTGGTTCGACTCTCTGGAATGAAGTCTCTTTGCCTTTGACGGTCTGCAGCTGTTACGGAGAAATACTGTCGGTCAGACTTTGTGGTGCAGGTGTGAACGTTACCCTTCAGTTCAGTTCCATCTGTTTGCATCGCATCAGAGCACGTTTCATTGATTAGCATTCATTTTCTGGAGAGTTTTACTAGATTTTAGTTATATTTGCTTTATTTTATTGAATCTTTCTTTTACTTGTGGGTCTTAAGAGTGTTTTTTATGTGCAACTAAGCTACTGTGACCAAGCAATTTCCCTTGTGGATCATTAAAGTTAATCTAAGTCTAAGTCTAACCCAACTGGAACATTAATTTGAGCCTAAACCTTACCCCAGCGTTTTGTCTCCACAACCTGAACAATACAAGCACACATACGTACTCTGCGTGTCACTTCTCTGCTTGACCTCTCGCCTCCATTTGGCCCGTCTGTTAGAAAACCAGACCTTTGAGAAAACCACGTCCCGGAAAAGATTAGATGCAGTCATTTACGTGAGCATTTGACTTATAAAAATGATCGTTCTACCTTGATGGTGTCCTCGGGGAGCTTGATTTCAGCTGACAGCCTCTCCCTCGTGTACATGTCGGCGTACTGGCAGTTGGAGAACTCTGAATTCAGGAGACACCGCCGTGTTTTTAAACTGCACTCCTGAGCGTGGACGTTGGAGCACTGTGCCAGTTTGAAACGTGAAGCGGGCGGTTTTTACCTTGCTCGAGGGCCCTGCTCTGCTCAGGGGTGAAGGAGGTGCGGTTTCTGTGCAGGGATCCTTTAGGTTTCTGGCCGTCGCTGAATATTGAGTCAAACATCTCTCGCTCGTTGACTTCTTCTTGAACCAGAGGGTAAAAATCTGCAGGCACAGGCACAGGCACAGGCACAGGCAGGCAAATTCAAATCCAGCCAGAGAAGAAATCAATAGGTATATTATACAGTATAAGATCTTATTATATAACTTATTACAATGGGATACATTTTGCCTGTTAATATAAATTTTGTGGAGTTTACTTGTCCAGTGACTTTCACATGTAACTTACCCTGCTCAGCTCTGATCTGTGAGGTGACCTCCATGCACATCGGCCCGTGGTCCAAGTGGATCTTTCTTAAAATCCTGTTTATAGACGACACCTTTGCAGAGCATGGTGTGCAAAATAACATATAATCAATATCAATAACATCTTCAGTTTCATGGAAATGTAGGAATTTGAAATCCTCTTACGCTGGGAACTTTGGAGACCTTGCATATGCGCGCAGCTGCAAGCCGTTTGCGTATCTCCCATGCAAAGATGGTTGGGTTTTCCCGTTTGCACTGAATGATGGTGGAGATAACGCCGGGCGTGAGGAGCCGCGGCCGGCTCCCTCCGATGGTCTTGGGCTCCAGGAGTCCCGTGCGCCGGTAGCGGCTCAGAATCTTGCTGACGCACCCGTTGGACACCTAAAAGCAGCAGCGGGGTTCCACCGTGATCTTGCGTAAATATGCGTAAATAACATCCTAAACGCTTACACGAACACATGTTTTGATTATTATTATTAAAGGTGTTGATTCGTGCCATTTTAGGCCGTGCGTACCCGGAGTATCCTGGAGATCTGGCTTGGACGGACTCCCTCCGAGGCCAGCTCAATCATCTTCCGTCTCTTGTATTCTGGGAGAGGTCTGCCGTTAAGAAACATCCCTCCGAGCTGGTTGACACTTCCACCACCTTATCACAACACAGCCTGTACTATTTAATTGCACTTTAAACTGAGTGGAAATCTTAAAAAATCCACCTAAAGTGAAATACATCGCAGCTCTGAACCGGTGCTTAATGCGCACGGTTAATTAGACGCCAGATTATCTTTTTGAATTGCGAAATAAAAATATTATATTAACCTTTATTTTGCGCGTCGACGTTTGTTCCGCACATTCCCGATCGCTCCCAGTCCTGGTGGTGAGGCTGCACGCAAAAACTCTGGAAAACTGTGGAAAAATGTGTGGAACTGTCCAGGTAGCTCCACGCACGCCCGGCGAAAGACAGTGAGAGAGAGGAGTCGCACCCTTCACGCACAGATTTATAGGCCCGCGGACCTCCACATGACGTGGGGGGCCTGTTGCCTGAAATGTCAATATTGCTTGGAAGTGGATGCGGGCATCGTGGACTTGAAAAGGGCTGCAGATCTCTATCTTCCAAAAACCTACTTTAAGTGAGAGCTGTCAGAATATTCTGGCTTTAATTGGAGTGGTTTTCTCATTTGTTTTGTGGATTTTTCAAAACAAGTGTCCAACACTTTCACTCGAGCAATTTTTGCAGGCTAATCCAAACGTACTGGGTGATGGAAATTCGTCTTTCAGAAACATTCCTCTCAGAATTGAGATTTGAAAGTCACAGAAATGTCGATATCACCTTTACACTGTAATTTAGAGGCATGTTGGACGTTTTATATTTAAACGAAGTTAATTTAAAGCACTTTTAAGCATTTTTTTTACACTTCTTATCCACATCTCGTTTTCTCAAGTGCCCCAAATAAATAAATAAATGTCTTTCTTTTCTGTGCACATCTCAAATCTGCGAATCAACACTGTAACGTTCAAGTTTGGGAGCTGACATAATTTCCCTTTTGCGCAGTGGTTGACCACAGCCTCAGTCAGACAAACCAGCTTTCCGTTGCACCAAAATTTAGCCTCTCGACTTTCTGCCTTGGCTCGCATCAGCGCTGCAGATATAAAGTTACATATTCCATCTTTCAAAATGATCAACACCGGCATTTTCCCCACACTTTAGTGAGGGGGGACTCGTGGTCACGTGACTCGAGCATCCTTTCCCAGGTTAAGTGGCTCAGATTAAAAGGATCTCTGGGTCTCCTTTCATAAAGCAAACATTTGGAAATCTGTTCCAATGACGACTGCCATATGGTAAAGTGCTTTTGATAAATCATAAATCCATCACGTAGTCTCTCTTTATTACATTTTCTTTCAAAACGTGAACAAATAGACTCGTATGTGGGCGCAAGGAAAGGGCCAATTGGGGGACCTCGTTTATCCAGAAGAGGGAGGCTAAAATAACCCTCACAGATGTTCCTTGGGCAGCCAGCAGATAAAAATGCGTTGTAAACGTTTCAAAGGGAAATATTTGACGAGCAAATATTAGCCTATGTGAAAAACCCACACAAGGCTCGTCTTTTGGCCTGTTTAATGACTAATTGAATATCATTAGTTGGGTCCACACAGATCGAAGTGCCACCGAAATAAAGCCTCACATTTTAAAATGCCATATGGCCCGCATTATACATTAACCATGAGTTAGAGGACAATAATACTGTGTGTACAATCAGCCAGGTTGGATGGAGGACAGCCATTTTTTGGACACCATCGTCTCCTTGCCAACCGGGACAAAGGACAAATAAGGCGAGCTTTTTTTATTTATTACCGGCAAGTTGATGTGGTCATTGATTTATAGAGCTTTATTGCAGGTACAGCGTGTGCCAAACGAGGCTGATTGAAGCACTTACGTTGTGTTGTTAAGACGGCACCACATTTTCGCGGTGCGTAAATTTTAATCTGGGCTCGCCAAAGGGAGGGGCGGCAGTTTGAGTGTCTAAAACAGTGGCACTGGTCACATTTAGTTTTTAGTTACGCGTCCCGGGTCATTGTTTTGTGCGTAAAGTACCTATATCCGCGCTTTATTTTGTCACACGGCGCCGAGAAATGGGAGAAAATCAGCCGCGTAAAAAGGTTACCAAAACCTCTCCAAAGCGCAACGGGCCGGCGTACGCGCAACGGAGCTGTCTCCGTGCTCAGGTTTCTCCTCCCCGTTGTAAGAAATCAACGCGATTCGTGAGAAGCCGGTGTTTTGTAGTTTAGCTGGTGTGAATATTTCTCGCATCGTGTGGACACCGAGAGCTGTTTTTGTCTTGTATCATTCACACGCGTCTCATCTCTCCATTTACATTTCAATATGCGACGATTTCACCATCAACTGCAGCGTGATTGCTCATTATTTTATAAACCTCGAAGTTATTGGAACTTTTCACTTGTTGTAATTAAAAAAAAAGACAAAAAATAAATTTTGATTGAAATTTTGCGTACAATTAATTGGGGGTAATTGCTGTGTGCTGCAGCAGGGAAATAAATCGTTTTTACAAGGCTATGGGACATTATTAACAAATCCAAAAGTATGTGAGCTTTCCCATGCCTGGTCCAAATAAACCACACTAGCTGCATGCTGTAATGGTTGCAACGTGTCTGCTTTCTTAATAATATGCCACAATAAGAGATGGAACCAGGAGTAGGCCTATTGCTCCATCTTATGAGGTAAAACGCATGCTTTAAATGCAGCCAAATACACAATGGTGAGTTTGAAACTATGTGATGTTTCTCTTTACCCTCGGTTCAGTTACACATGCAGCCTGTTGCAAGTAAAAGTGCTGATTCCACAGGAACCATGGGCATTTAATCCAGCAGTCTGAGAGCCAGTATCAAGTTACATATCAGTCTAGCTTTATGGATAACAATAGATGCCATGCATTTAGAAATGTAATGTTTTTCATTAATCTGTATTTGCTGTAGGCGCTTGAAGTAGGATTTCCAGGTTTTCCGTGCAATCCTCCAAGTCATTTCTTCCAAGTAACTTTTGAAACTGTACCATTTTGCACCAAGTATGTTATTTAGTCAGATTCTGTTTTGCTCATGTTCTGTTTTCCTTCTTTTTCCTCAGATGAGATAACGGCACACGGATTACTGCTGAAGTGAGTAACTAAGTTTCCACCTGACATGTTTTTATTAGTCAGCAAGAAAGCTAATAATGGAATCTGATGATGCCCTGATATCAGTTGGATCGTCTTACATGCTAAATACTAAGGTTACAAAGTTTCATGACTGAAACAGTCTCATGACTGCTGTGGTCGACATGAGATGCAAATACATGTGTGCATATAAGACGTGTGAAAAGCACCCATATGGGGAGAGATGATGGAGTTAGGAAAGGGAGTCTATATGAAACAGTGCCACCTGAGTGGATCTGTGTTTCAGCACGAGAATCAACCTGCATACACGGCACTGTAAAAAAAAGACCTTTAAACTTCCGTTATTTTACATGCATGGATGCTTTTACAACCTCCATGTCTCACGCCAAAAGCTCAACAACAGCTCTGCATCACCCACGGGACCACTGAATTGTTTGACTAGTTAGAAAATGAGGTGAATCACAATACACTGTGAGATATTCATTTATAAAACCTCAAAACAATCTTACTAAGACGCTGTTTATACTTTTTTTCTTTTAATTTGTATAGTATAATCCAAATTATTGCCCGCATCTAGTCAGAATCCGTGCGTATCTGCTACAGACACTTGCGTTAGGCTGCATACACTCCCCCATTGTCTCTGTCTGTTTTTTCTCATACATAGTTCATTGTACTCATCAAAAGTCGCTCCTTCTGGGAGTCAGTGTCAGCGCATCAAAAGAGTCGTGGCATATGAAAACTTCACAGCGTATTTGGCCTGCAAATATTTAGAGGAGATCCCCTGGGCACAAATGTTCTGCAGCAGCAAGGCCTCGCTTCCCACACAGACACACTTCAATCGGTTACTCTCAGTCACATCTGGAAGCTGCCAAGTATAACCAAGCAGGCAGTTTTTTTGTTTTTTTTTTGCTTTTTAAATTTGTGTCTGCATTCTTATCTGGTTTCGTTGCCCCTTCTGCGGATTTCACTATAAGGCTGATGATGAAACGGTGCCGTTAATCAGTATGATGTAATATTCACGTTCACTATGAGAGAATAAATAAACGTTTTCTAGGTCAGCATAATCAGTCTTTATAAAATGTGAATTAATGACAGTAATGGTTTGTGGCTTTGGGACAATTCTTCATGTCCCATTGCTGATTCATTTTCTGGTTATTACTTACTTATAATGTGAACATACAGTAAATTCAGGTAAATTAATGGTCTGTTTTATTCAGAAGAAGCTGTTATATATTGCCTGCAATTCGCAAACAATGCAATCCAGCCTCTTATAATTTAAATTATTATTCAAATAATTTCACCTTTTAAATGTTGCATTAGGAAGCCATGGATTATAATAGGAAGTTGTAGTTAAAGTTAAAGTTGTACATTGTTTTGGATCAAATACAACTATTAAAAACAAAGAATCACTGCTTATTTTTTTTTTTATTTTATTTTTTTTTTTTGTTCTAAAGCATAACTTTGAAGAGTACAACTTGTGAATGCAGCTGCATTATCTCGCTGCAGTGATTTTAAAATCCCCGTGAAGCTCAGGTGAATTTAGCATTTCCGTGGCGCCCTGAAGGCAGCATTAGCTGGGTTAAAGCTATGCTGACGTGTCGTAGCACTTGCTCCGGAAGCCCTTATTTCAAGTTGCCTACGCGGTCCGCGGGCCTCCCCGTCCGCTCCCATTCATTCCGCTCCCCCCGCAGACCCGGAAATATTTTGACGCGTGTGTATGCATGGCACAGTGTGTTTCCGGTATAACGTGTGTGTTGATCGGTGCTCAGTCTTTTTCTCTTGGCTTTCATTAGAACAGTCACTCTCCACAGAGCCCCTGCTCCCTCACCTGGCTTACCCCTCAACGGCGTTGTATATCTCACACCGGTGGACATGGCATCTGTTTCAGGACCAGCCCAGACAGCAGCTCCGTCTGCTCCTCTGCAAAGAGGGATTGTGAAAATGGTAGGAACACTGGCATGTGAATATGAGAGCTCCCCTACGTGAGTCTGGAGAGACAGCTAGTTAGCCAGGAGCTAATGAAGGCTGAACAGAGCAACGGCTGTTTGAGAACTTTAACTAAACTTATTTGTCATTATAAGTAACATTTTCTCATTCAGTGCCAGTGCTGACATTACGTTACTGACAACTGTCACTGACATTTAGCTCACCTGGCTGCGGCAGCATGCCTGCTAACGTTAGCTTTCCAGTTGCTAACATTGCTAGCCTGCTAATAAGCTCTGATAGAAATTGACCCAAACACTTTGCTATCTTCATAGTTAGCTGTGAGTAGTTAAAACTTTATATCTTTCCATGAATGCAAAGCAAGTTGACAGTTGTTGGCTGACAAAAGCCCGCTGACAGTTTGAATTTACATTTCCTAACAGCTAAGCTGGCAGGAAACTAAACTAACTTGTTAGCTGCTACGTTAACAGATGTTTAGTTTCTCAGCTAACTAGTAGCTAACTGCTAGCTAGAGTGTAGCCAGAGTCAGACCAGGCAGTGATAACTTGTATTTAGCCCCTCGTTTGCGTTTAAACGCTGTCAGTTGTGTTCACCAGAACCGTTAAACAAACTCGTTTATCGTCTTGGCCACACGCAAATTAGCCAACTAGCGGAAAGCTAACACGGGAGAGCTGCTAATGTGCAATGTATGGTTTCTGTTTTTATGCCCGTCAGTGTCAGCCTGTGGGGCTCCTCTGAGACACGCTGAAGTGGTTAAAGTGCAGGTTAATAATGTATGATTTCAGACTGTGATAGTGGCCGAGCTGTGTTCCGTCAATTGAAATCACAGCCAGAGAGCATTTCCTCCGTGTGCCGGTTAAAACCAACCACGGGAAACTGACACGTAGCTACAAACTTTTTTTTTTTTTTTTTTTTTTTTTTTTGCCCCCTATAATCTCCCACTCATCTTGGCTGTGGGTAGTCTCTGTTGGTCCATATGTCAGTGAAACCTCTTTTATTTTAGATCTGGCTACTCCGCTCACATAGATAAAGTGAGCACATTTTCTGCAGAAATTATTTTGCACATACATATGTAATATATCCAGACTATTTGATGGAGAGGAAACACCTGATCGGGCTTTTCCTCTACCTGCTTTTCCTCTACCTGCAGTGATTTTTTTTTTTAATTTGCTGGAAGTCTTTGCCACATAAAGTATGTAAGCTTTACCATATCTGGTCCAAATAAACCACACTAGCTGCATGCTGTGATGGTTGCAGCATGTCTGCTTTCTTAATAATATACCACAATATGAGATGGAACAAGGAGTAGGCCTATTGCTCCATCTTATGAGGTGAAACGCATGTTTTAAATGCGGCCACATCGATGACCAAATACACGATGACGATTTTGAAACGATGTGATGTTTCTCTTTACCCTCACTTCAGTTACACATGCAGCCTGTTGCAAATAAAAGTACTGATTCCACAGGAACCATGGGCATTTAATCCAGCAGTCTGAGAGCCAGTATCAAGTTGCAGTTACTTGCCAATTCATTAGGTACACTAGTCCTGCGCTAAGTCTCAGCTCCATGAAGGTTAAGGTATTCAGCATTTGTTTAAAATTCCTGAGACTGTGTTTCTATTATTTTGGCAGCACCATTTAAATCGGCGGGCTAGGCTAAAAATAACATCTTCCTAAATGGTTTTTGTGTTTGCACATAAGCCGAACCTTACAAGAGTCGAGAAGAGGGATTTCGTGCAGGACTGTTACGTACAAACACATTCGTTTTCACAAGTGTACCTAATATTTTGGATACAACGGACACAACTTCTTCTAAACTTGAACCAAATCAGTTGATGGGATTACTGTGTAGATCGCGATCACGTGCCGGTCGCTCCTCGTGCCTACAGCGAAATCACTGAATGATTTGAATGAGTGCTGTTTATTTAAGTCGTGTCACTTTGTGGACCTTTGTCACCCCAACACATCAGCCTTTAGAAACCTTTACACCGACCAATAACAATGCACTGAAAAACTGCCGCTCTCTCCACATTTAAGGGACGAAGACAGCCCTACAACTGATGTCTTATTACACGTCTGCGATCAACGTTATTCTTTTTGCAGGAAGGATTTCCCGCATGAAAAGTTGCATGCTTCATAGGAATTCAGTTTGGAGGAGTTTGTGTCCCTATACCTCGAGAAAGGTGATCAGGGAGTCAGGCAAGGCCGTGCAGTACTTTCCAAGTGGAGCTTGGCCTTTTTGTAAACAGAGTCGCTCTGCTTTGCTTTTTTTTTTTTTTTCCCCTTTCTATTTTTTTTTTCTCACGGCTGCGAGTACAACCCCAGCTACACCTCCGTCCGCTTTGCCCATACTTGGAGGGAGTTAGTCGGTTAGCGGGGGGCACTAGTGATTTGAGTTTATCTAGCCCACATCTTAGATCAACAGCACACAGTGATGCTCCCTGCAGACACACTGGAGAGTCCGCAGATAAAAGCTGTTTGCTCAGATTCGTGTAAATGCCATGGTTGTCAAACCCAAGAGTGGGTTATCTTTTTTTTTTTTTTTTTTTTTTTTTTTTTTTGTATTTAGCTACGTTATCAGGTGGCGTGATCTCACCTTGGGTTTGAATGATAGACTGTCACCATGGCAATGTGTAGGGTGAAGTTGCCTCCAAGCTGTATAATGCTTGTCCAGGGTCCTGTTGCATCTTCTGAGACTTTAATTTTTGTGATTTAACGAAAAAAAACATATATTGGGAACTGATTAGCAGCCACAGCGATGATTTATTTGTTTCCTAAGCCAGTTTGAAATTATGTGTGATGCTCCTGTAGAGCTTATCAAATTGACACTTTCTTCAATGCAAGTACAACCGTTTCGATGTACGTTTATTTGTTATTTGTCACACTTGACCTGCTGAATCTGTCTTCCCCAATTGACACTCTTCATTGTCGCCTCTTCAGGTCTTGTCAGGCTGCGCCATCATCGTTCGGGGCCAGCCTCGAGGTGGCCCACCCCCAGAGCGTCAGATCAATCTGAGCAATATCCGAGCCGGAGCCATGGCCCGCCGAGCCGCACAGGGCCAGCCCGACCTCAAGGACACCCCCGACGAAGTGAGTGGTCCTGTCGCAATGTTTTCATTTGTATTCGTGGATATATGTGTCGATGCCGTGTTCCGATTTGATGCTGGCGTGAACATACTTGTTTTTAAAGTTGTGAGAAGAAATTCTTCGGAATTTGCTATTTCCCATTTAGCAAACGTTATATTCCAGATAAACATTGTTCAGTTGGACTTAAGTCTTTAGATAACACTCCTGTGGCGTGACATTTTCCTATCAAACCTTTGAAAACTTTAAATTAATCAGTTTGTTTATCACAGCCAGACTTCTGTCTGTTCCTGTATCTGTCACTGTTTGAATCGTGGAAGACTCAAATGTCTTCTTTTTACCTTTCAATACGCTTTCCAATTTGGCATTGACAGAAATTCCTTTTTCCTCTTTATCAAATGAAAGAAATCTTGTTAAGATAAGCTCACAGAAATAGTTTTGAAAACAGTTTCGGTTTCATGACCATCAATCTGCCGATCATCGCCTTCAAGGTTCATTTAAAGTTCTGCGGGACATACACGGCATAACCGGCATAAATGTAGTCTATGCTGGTGCGAGCTATTTATACTTGTGCGCTCGTCAGTCTGGCTCGCTCTGTAAAAACGCCACCCAAACGCTAGTCTGCGCTTTGTCTTTTTTGTCAGTCGGGTTAAGTTTTGTTTCTACTTCCTGCTTCACTTTCAACAACGGTGACTGAAACTTTGGCCGAAGACGAGTCCTAGAAATGTTTGTATCTCCGAACCTCCTCAGTTAACCTTTCCTCGATTTGTCCCGTCTTTATTGATCCAAAACAACCAATATAAAAACTGTGGCGATGGAGAAGCAGCCAGAAATACTAAAGTGGAAACATGCTACTTCCAAGCGGACCAATCGCAGCTCTTGTGCTCTGCGTAGTTACATTTCTGGCGAGGTGCACATCAGCTACGCCGTTAGGGTCTGCATATGCTCTGCACAATGTGTCAAAAACAATACCAACATACAGTTCTTGAGACATCAGCTATGTGCTTCTTAAAACGACCTACAAACTCATTTGGCCATCCCACGCAACGACACACATACTGGCACAGAAAGGGACCAAATCATTGCCTGGACAGTTGAACTTATTGAAGTAGCCTTTCTACTCTGGATAATTGGATGCAGGGCAGCTCCACAAAACATTAACCATCTAGCACTGGATACTAATTTCCCATCATTACAGCAGACCATTATGTCTGTCTGATGGCTGTGAAGAGGCAAGAGGGAGCTTTCTCCCAGAGTTCACCAGCTGTGTGATGCTGTAATTCTGTCAGAAAATACGCCATCGGTTTAAAACGGGCCGTATCCGCAGCAGCCCGTCTCTACTAGTTGTTAACCGATATTGATGAGTCGAAGTCGACATTGATTAGTTATTTGTGATTAACCTTTGATTCGATTCGCTCTGTGGACGTGTACGCTAATTTTCCCGTCTGCGTCGCAGCCATGGGCCTTCCAAGCCAGAGAGTTCCTGCGGAAGAAGCTGATCGGCAAAGAAGTGTGCTTCACGGTGGAGATCAAGACCGCCCTGGGCAGGGAGTACGGCATGGTCTACCTGGGGAAAGGTACGGTGCCGATTATTTGGATTTTATAGTTCATCGTAGTGTGGTAATGCTGGTAAAAGTGATATTTCTCTTTGTCTTTTCATTGCAGACACTACAGGTGAGAACATCGCTGAGTCTTTGGTGAACGAGGGCCTTGCCACAGTCCGCAGAGAAGGAATCAGAGGAAACAAGTAAGATTTTCTTATTTTCTTCAATGCCACCTGTAATGTATGCGAGACAAAAGGTATATAGGTAGAAATGACTCTATACTGCTTGTAAGATATAAAACGTTCTCTGTACACAAGAACATTAGCATGAAACTGCAGCTTTTCTTCTGATAACGTATTGGCTTACGTGGATTTGTTGATGGTTACAACAGCCTATCACCAAGTCTGTCAGAAGAGAAAATTGTATTTCCGTGCAACCTCAAGGAGAGCTTTTTGCACGACTGTTTATGTTGGCGTTAATACCGTGTCGCATTTAAGGAAGCGGTAACATTATTCAGTGCTGACTGGTGCAGAAACGAAACAAAAAAGAAGAAGGTTGTGGAGTCAGAGCTCTCAGTGTTACTTAGTAGAAGATGAGGTGTTTTTTCCATAGAAGTCAGATTTAGTAAACTTGTGGTTGTCTTATAGGCGACTTCAAGGGAATTTTAGCTCAGATGTAGCTGACTGTAACTGTACTGACCGGTGAGTACAGGCCTTGTGGATAAACCGATCAGCCATAACATTATGACCACGGACAGTAGAAGTGAATAACATTGGCCATCTTGTGACAATCCAATGTTCTGCTGGGAAGCCTTTGGACCTGGCATTCATGTGGATGTTGCTTAGGCATGTACCGCCCACCTAGACCAGACCAGGCACCCCCACCCCATAGCAACGACACTCGTTGATGGCAGCAGGATGCAGCCTGGCATAGACACACACACAAAAACAGTTTAGGAACAACTATAAAAAAAATAAAAACAGCACAAGGTGTTGACCTGGCCTCCAAATTCACTAGATCCCAAACTGATCAAGTATCTGTGCGGCCCCTCCCCTCAACCCACAGGCCTCGCTAACAACATCCTGTTGCCAGACACCACAGGACACCCTCAAAAGGCCCATGTCCATACTCTGATGAGTCTCAATCCATAGTACCCAAAGGGTTCCAGACATCAGCTTTCAGGCCTGGTGGTGCTCTTTGAGCTTGTATCATGTTTTGGATCTCCCACACGGTCACGTGGAACCAGCCTCACAAGGCCGCAGCTACATTTCGCATTTGTTATGGAGCCATAATCCGATCTGTCGGCGTGCCAGACCTCGACGATTTCATTAAGCACGAGTCTGATATCATGATAAATGCTTTCCCTCCGAAAGCTGTTGGCACGGTCGGCGCTGTTGGAAGTAATTTTGGACGTGAAAGCTTGTTTTAAGTTTGCAACTTTGTGTGAGAAAATCGCTTTTAGCTACATGATGTAATCTTCTGCTTTCTAAAGCTTACATCACTGCAACACTGGTAAATCTGTGGGGAGTTAATACATAAGTCCTCAATTGGTGGACTGTAGAGAATTGAGATGGAGCCATGGTTTCCCAGATGGTGGCAGCATTACCCTGCTGCTACAATGATGTCCCTCTGAAACTCTTTTCTGCCACATTGCCCTTATGCAGTAATCCCCTAAATACACTTGCACACCCAGTGCTATATGACGGAGTGCTGTATATCCCCCCCAGTGGCAGTATTTGCACATTACACACATTACAAGCAATTTGACTCATGCTGCTACATTTCTATGTTCCAACATGAACAGAGATGATGTGAATGTTTTGCCACTAATGACCCATTTCAAGCATTTGGCGCAATGGCCCAGAACAGGCACTAATGTAAATGATGCTTTAAGTGTAAGTTGGCATCATTTGGCCAAAGGAGGGGGTGGGCATTACTCAGCGAGGACTTGAGGCTTTAGTTTTTCCCTTGGCGCGCTACCCTCCAACATCATTACTCCTCGTGACTGGCTACGTTGATCACGCTAACTATGATGTGATGGTAATTACGGAGGTGATGGTAATGATGATGGCTTCGGACAGTGCAGTTAAACATGTGTTCAGGAATCTCTCTGCTCAGCCAGTTCACAAATCTGATGGCTGATGCCAGTTTATGAGTACTCATCAGTGCAGCATAGAAGACTGGCGTTTTTTTTAATTGTATTTTTTATTTTTTTTTGTAATGGTTCTTGCCAATTTTGGGAGAAATTGAGTCATCTTGAAGTACCACATACCACAGGAAGACGGAGGATTGATTCCAAGCAGGACAGATTTCGTAGTATTTTTTGGGGTTTTTAGTAGTAAAAGTAGTTTACACAGTTTGAAATTTGGCTTCTTGAAATGTATGAATAATAGAAATGTCTCGATCAAGTATTTATTTATTCTCTTTTGTTCCCAATCCGATCACGGATGTTGAGTATTGGACTATTCGAGTCCCTGTCTTTCGGATTTTCCTCCCCTGGTGATTCATAGTGTTGCGCAAATGCACTGAGGAGATTTATTAAGTAGTAAGTGAACTTCAAAATCAGTCCAATATACTGTAGGTCAATATGCTTGACAGTTGAAAAACTCTCAGTATGAAGTATGAAGAAAGAAAAAAAAAAACTTGATTCCGAGCTATTCCTTAAAGATTTTCCCATTTCATTTTATACATAGATGAGCCTTCTTTGCAAAGTGAATAACAGTGAAATAACTGAAAATATATTGGCTCTTATCTCAAGAACACTTAGAGCTAGGTGTTTCTACCAAAGTGAATGCCAGCTAACAAACTAAGCTAAACTTGAAAATTCACACTGTCGCAACAAACACTAAATCACAATTCTTCTCAAATCTCCTCCTCTGTGAAGTTCTTCCAGACAAACAACAGACGTGTTTAGTCACGTTATTTATTGTTTGGAAAGATCGGGTTTGGCTATGGGCTGATTTAAAAAAAAAAATAAAAAATGCATTCATCTGCCCAACACCGATCTTGCGGTACAGAGTCTTTTAAAACTGTCCAAACTTTCTGTTGAGTGATTTACACCTCTAAATAAGTCAACCGCAGCATTAAAACCGCCGATAGGAGTCGTAAATAACGTTGATCGTCTTGTGACAGTTCAATGTTCTGCTGGGAAACGTTTGGAACTGGCGTTTGTCTGGATGTTACTTAGAAATGTCGCACCCACCGAGACCAGACCAGGCACTCCCACCCCATAGCAACGACACTCCTTGATGGCAGCAGCCATCTCCAGCAGGATGCAGCCTGACAGACACATACACACAAAAATGCTTTAGGAACAACCCAAAAAAACAAGGTGTTGACCTGGCCTCCAAATTCACTAGATCCCAAACTGATCAAGTATCTGTGGGATGATCCATTGAGGCCCCTCCCCTCAACCCATAGGATCCAAAGGCCCCCACTAACATGACACCCTCAGAAGGTCCATGTCCATTCTCTGATGAGTTACAACTGTTTTGGAGGCGCAAGGGAGACCTACACAATACTAGGAAGTTGGTCATAGTGGTATGCCTGACCGGTGTATATGCAACAGTTTTTGTCATGATTGTTGACCAAAGGTAAATATTCTTGAGGTATCCGTCTTCCTCCTTTGATGTTTTTTCTTCTTGCTTTTATGTGGTCTCTGATTTGACGCACCTTCAGAAAACAGGAGCATGACTATTGACTCGATGTTAAGTCGTCAGTAGTTGGTTATCTGCTGGTGAAGTGGGGTATTATAAAGAACCAGGTTAGATTCTTGCAGCAGAACTCTACCACACTCAATTATTAATAGTTTTCATCTGAAAGTAGACACCGATTTTTTTTTTGTACGATTTGGAGCCTTTTTGCCCTCTAAAGTTATGATCCTGGCATTAGTGTGTGTGTGTGACACAGACATAATTTATTTCATGTAATTATAAATCTGGTTTAATCACTCCACGTGCATGCGTCATGTCCTGTATGTTATTATGTCTTGTACTGGCGATGATGTCTTTTTCTTTTTTTTCTTTCTCATGGCTTTAGAAATATAACATGCTGTGTTCAAATGCGTTCTTTCCCTTCATATTGCAGCTGTCAGCGTCGGGCAGATTTATATTTATTTAATCACACAGATGAGATTTTTGGTTCGCAGCTGGGAGCTTCATCATTTGACAGAGTTTCACTTTGACTTGATCAGTCATAAAAAATTCCGTCCTCGGTGCTGAGCCATGCGGGGACGCGCTCATAAGTCTTTCCTTTTCAGTCCCGCATCTCGGTCTCTGTCACTTAGTCCGACTGCTCTTCTTTAAAAATGGTTGATCCATTTGCCGAGATGGCTGGGCCCTTCGAAAATCGGACCGAATCCGCGGCATTACACTTACCTTTTGAAAAATTAACATGCGCAGGGACTTGACTGATTGGTTTATATAACGCCCACGCGCTAGATCAGAGGGGAGCTGCATTAACATGGAGAGAAACTGCGCCTGATAACCCCCTTTGCTCCTTTTTAACCGGCTCCCTAGAGGAGCTCTGGTTGAGCGGTTTAAACGTCTGGGGGGATGGAGTGTTTTTCTACCAGGGCCTCCCGGTTCACCAGGAGTGGGACCCTTCCAGTCGAGCACACTGGGAAACATGACTTTTTACGCCCTTCTTCAAACTGTTGAAAGACAGCAGGGAACTCTAAAACTACTTACCCAGGTTCAACATTTTGTATGTATTTTTAGTTGCCCAAGGGAGACACATGGAGATGAAAGATGCAGCCTACAGCATGTTCAAATATAAGGGAATTGGAAAGTTCTCTCCTTGGCCCTTGTTCCTCCAGCAGACTTGCTCGGCATTGCACTTTCCTGCCCATCAATATGTGTTTTGATTTCAAGCTGTGTGCTGGCTGACCTAAAAAAGAAACCGGTCTATTTGGAGACTTGGATAAGTTCACTATCAGCTGCCTCCACACATGAATATATTTCTTTATCTTAACCAATCTCGCCTCATGATTTGTTTTTCCATTTATTCTGTCTCTTTACAATGTCTGCTTCTGCTTGATTGCTTTCTTAGTTTTTTTCTATATCTGTGTAGCTTTCAGTTCCCCCGTTTCGTACTTAAATTGTAAGTAGCTTAAACGCTATTGGCTTCTTACAGAAAGTTTCACCATTGTTGCTCGGTAAGCAAGAAACTGCTTCAATTCAATCTGAAGTTGGTTGCTAAATCAGCGTAGGGGGGTTGTGGGGGTGAACTTGACTGCATTTTGGGCCTGAGTTCACAAGCCCAATTAGGAAACGCACAGCTGGAGAGCCGGCTACGCGCGTGTTTATGTGTGTGTCGTTTTAATTGAGAGCCACTTTGTTGCCGCTGCAAAAGCGAGCCGTCTCTTTTAGTCAGTAAGATGTGAAACATTCAGTTTTAAAAAGCTCCAGTCACCATCGAGGCTCCCATACCAATTGGGCAGCCTTTGCTTCTTTGGGAAAAAAAAAACAAAAGCCTGCTGGCCATTTGAAGTTCTGAATAATTAAAGTTGTACGAGGGCCCTCGAAAAGCATTAGGCTGCACAGTTTAGGGAGCCAGCATGGAATTAATTGTGGCGTTTGTAGCCAGCTGCGTGGTTGCTTTTGAAGGAGCTGTCAAACATTGTTATTGTCTCCTCACAAAAAATAAAAACCAAAAACGCTCGGATACGTTTTAACCAGTTATAATGTGATCATCAGCTGGTTGCCAGTGATTCAACAGTGCAGTTTGTCAAGAACAGCACTTTATCAAGCTCTTATTTCAATGAAGCTGGATCCGTATCAATCGCATACTTATTCTAGCCTGTGTTTGTAATTAACACTTGCAAGCGAGCACCTAAAAAGTTACAGCCGTCGCTTTTTGTTTGGATGAATTTGCAATTAATCCAGCCACAGTTTGCCTTTTTTGGTTTGGCATAATTATTATTCCAGCCTGCATAAGAGCAATTTCAAAACATTAACCTTAATAAAGGCAGTGACTCTACAATCCGAACCGTTTCTGTGTCTCAGATACGGCGTATCGCTCGCTAACTGGTGTGAAATTAATTGGCGCTTGTGAGCAGACGAAGCGCCGTTTTTTTTCAAGCGGGTTGTCAAAGAGGTTTCATGGCAATCAAAAGACGTCCTCATATTTGTCGTGGCCGCTCGTAACCTAGTTAATAGCCGTGTTTAACGCAAGCCGCCGCGGCTTTAAAGTCCAGCTGTGTTCTTCAGCGGCACTTTCATTTTATTTTTCAGAGCTGGTAAGGAGCGGCCTGCGAAGGTTTCAGTATCAGTAGCCAGGTTTCTTGCAGCTCAGTTGCCGTGGAGATTTTGGTTTCTTATTTTATGCTGTGTATTTAAATTTTAAATGTGTTAAAAGTAGCACAGATGAAGTCATTTTTCCCTGCAGTGTTCACAGCCTTCACACTGTGGATGGCATGCAGGTTCTTCTAAAGACGGTAGCCTGGAAAGACGCAAAGTATTTGTACCACACATGTATTGCTTTATCACTGTAACAGGTGTTCGTAGATGTATATTACATGGTTTGGTTTTTTTTGCGTCTAAAACTTTTCCTTTTATTTTGTGCGACCAGTCCAGAGCAGGCCAGACTCTGTGAATTGGAGGACCAGTCAAAGTCATCCAAGAAGGGCATTTGGAGCGAGGGTGGAGGCACACACACCATCCGCGACCTCAAGTACACCATAGAGAATCCCCGCAACTTCGTCGACTCCTTGCACCAGAAACCCATCAACGGTAAAAGCCTCTGTTTCTCTCATAAAAGCCGAATTTGCCGGCTCCGTCAAAAATCCCCTGTTTTCGACTAAAGATATTTTGTTCCCGACATCCACTTCAGGACCCGTAATGGCACACATTGTGTCACCCTTCACCAGCTCATTCCTTCAGTCTCTCATCTCTGGCCTACTCGAGGTGTAATGTGCCACTCGATTTATTTCCAGACGACTGCCGGTAACGGCGGCTCAGCTCATTTCACTAACCTTTAATTGAATGGGAAAATGAACAAGGGGTGTCTATTTTTTTTTTTTTTTTTTTTTTACCCTCCTCGCGCTTTCATTTCTTGTTCGCAATTCGTGAGAGGCATTCAGGGTTAGTTTGAAATTGGAAGCAGCAATTCAGATGAAGTGCTTTAAATGTGCGTCAAGTTGCTGTGGTTGAAAACTAGAATACCAATTTCTCTCTCATCCGCTTAAGCTGCTGCCTCTCCTCATAAACACAAACACGTATATATGCACACAAGTTAGACTCTGAGAGTGGGAGAGAGAGAGAGCCCATCTCAGAACACTATTTAGGTGTGAAATTTCTTTGACTCACATCCTCTAGCAGTTACCTCAAAAAGCTTTCCAAATAAATTGACCTTGCCTCAAAGCCTGTTCTAATAAACACTGGATGGTCTGAACTATAAAGTAGTATTAAAATTGACCAAAAATCTGTCTTTGAGTATTGTCCTTCACACATTTCAAAGCAAAAAGCGGACAAATGTGTTTCTTTCTTCCCAAAGATAAATTGCTAGGGTCAGCGGGAGTTTATACTGTATAGAAAATATGATAAACAAGTGATGTTTGTACGTATTGCCCCTTTCACAGATACAAAATCAAATATTTTACATCAATAAAAGCAATATAACAATTGAGGTTACATATTTAAATTCAGATAAATAACAGCAATACTCAACATCTCTAACCAAAAGCCTGTCTGAATGTAAACGGTTGTCAGCTGCTTAAGGTGTCACCGGCATCTACAGATCGCAGCGATAAGGGGAGAGCTTTCCATAAGAATGTGTTGAAAAGCTTAAAATGCACGATTATCTTGAGTTTTCTTATCTAAAGGAGATGAAATGAAAGCATGAACTGTCATCTCAACCTTGGTCGCTTTGGCAATGCTCCTCAACTGTACTCTCGGATGCCTGAGACGATTCTCAAAAGACACGGATTGGTCGAAAAAGATTTCAAAAGGTTTTTCTGAAAACAAACCCTCAGCGACCCAATGTTCTGTTTTTGAGGTATATTTCCAGAAGCAATTATAAGAGCCTTTGTCTCGTTTCCATTTAACTGAAGGCTGTTGTCTGCCATCCAGCTCTCGATGACGACAAATATATTTTTAAATTTCAAATTATCCAGTGGTTACTTTTAAGAGAACTGAAAGAGCTGTATAACTGAATATCATCGGAATAAAAAATTATAACAGATGTCGGTATAATAATCTATTAATCTGTCCAAGAGTAACCTTATAGGACCCAGAACTGAACCCTGTGGGATACCACATGACGGTGGCACTGTGTCAGACAGTATTTGCCTGTTAAATTAAATAATCTGAGTTTAGTAGTGCCATTAATAAGCATTTCCAATCACCTGCAGCCATCATAAAACTGTTGGTGCTAGTGCTGTCTCTGTTGAATGAAGTCTAGAAAAACGCACTCTTTGTTAAACACACCTATTTGAACTTAATTCAAAAATTTATGTTTCTTTTTTTTCTGTTTTTGCAAAAAAAACAAACATAAAAGTGGATTTCACTGCAGACGTAGGTGCAGAAGTTTCTGTGAACGTGTCCTCAAACGTCTCTACATCATGTTCTTTCCTCCCCTCAGCCATCATCGAGCATGTGCGTGACGGCAGTGTTGTTCGTGCCTTGCTGCTCCCCGACTACTACCTGGTCACCGTCATGCTGTCTGGTGTTAAGGTAACCACCACTCACTGGCTGCACATGAACTGTTGATTAATTTATTTGTGTTTCATTGTTGGGAGATTGCAGTAAGTTGTTATAATTAATGCATGAAAGTCTTATTGCATGTAGCTACAATACAATGTCACGTTGTGACAGTTTTAAACTTTGCTGTCGTATACAATATTAAAGAACTTTTAACAGTCCAGTCTTGTAGTCCTGGAGTCGCTTCCTTTAGTCTGTTTGTTCTAGCGGTGTCATATCCGCGCCACTAAATTTCCCCATCAATCTCTTTCGCCAAGCCCAGCTTTGCCAATGGACCACTCAAGATAACTAATCTTTTCCATCTCCCACTTGAAGATATTACATCCATTTCAAGGTGTTCTTTGTCTCATTGCTCAAAGGCTTGTCTACTCATTGGGCCTGTTGTGCTTATATCTGTCTGGTGTTTTCCCCCACTATCAAAAGGAGATTACAGATAGCATGTACAGCTAGGCAACATTGGTTAAGGGGGATAAGAAGAGAAATAAAGAGTGCACGTACAAAGAAAAACAACTACAGTTACTGGTTGACTGCTGGAAATTGTGAAATTGTAATCCATTAACTGGGACACATATTAACGCATAAACACGTATTGATTTAGGCATAACTATTATAATATATTAATGTTTTTTGCGTTTTTTTTTTTTTTTTATCTCCAGTGTCCCACATTCAAAAGGGAAGCAGACGGTACGGAAACGCCAGAGCCCTTCGCAGCCGAGGCCAAATTCTTCACCGAATCGCGTCTTCTCCAGCGAGATGTTCAGATCATTCTGGAGAGCTGCCCCAACCAGATCATACTGGGCACCATTCTTCATCCGGTAAACAGCAGGGATAGGCACCTAGTTGTCGCAGTACCATGACAAATCCTGCCTTTGTATCTTATTATTATTTTGACTGTTCATGTTTTTCCTTTGTCTCAGAATGGTAACATCACAGAACTCCTGCTGAAGGAAGGGTTTGCCCGCTGTGTAGATTGGTCCATGGCTGTTTACACCCAGGGAGCTGAGAAACTCAGAGCTGCTGAAAGGTATTGGAAAACTTAACTTGTTGGTCATGTTTTCTGAAATGGCTTACTGTGCAGGTGTTGATGATGCTAAAGATTACACAGGAAATGAAGAACATTCATCAGAGAAATCTTGAAGGTTCCTAATAAGCATATCAATGAGCATTTTAGTCGGTGACGAGCCGTCTTGTCCGATTTAATTAAATTCAGATTCTACTCGGCTAATAGAAAAGTGTAGGAACCCAGTT
This sequence comes from Chelon labrosus, assembly GCF_963514085.1. Classification (NCBI taxonomy): domain Eukaryota; kingdom Metazoa; phylum Chordata; class Actinopteri; order Mugiliformes; family Mugilidae; genus Chelon; species Chelon labrosus. The sequence goes on from NC_140356.1 coordinate 14,004,231, forward strand.
TGTTGAAAGATAAGATTAATATCGGAAGTACCTGCAGATTTTTAAAGTGCTGAGAATAATTTGACAAATAAAACTGACAGATGTACAAATACATAGAGAGTCCAATATAGGACTCTATACTGCTGCAGTCATACTCATTTTCTACCATCATGCTACAATGACTGTAGGCTAATCATTTGCTCACTTTAATGAGCTTTTTTTTTTTTTACATTGTCCGGCCAGCTGGTTCATTCATAGTCGCTTGATTAAACCCTTTATGCCCTAATATCTGACCGATGTTGCTTTTGTTCTTGGCCAGATCCGCTAAAGAGCGCAAGGTTCGCATCTGGAAAGACTACGTGGCACCCACCGCCAACTTGGACCAGAAGGACAGACAGTTCGTAGCCAAGGTGAGGTCTTAAAGTGTCTTTTATAAGCTGTGTCCCATTTGTGAACGCCTTGTCTCTGCTTCATTTGGTCCTAATGCCACTTTTTTTGGCTTTTAACTTCCACATGGATTTCGTGCTTCTATCTATAGTCTTCACTTATTTTTAAACCGTACGGAGAGAAAAAAAAAAAGGTGTTGGGTATAAACCTTTTTGCATGTCATGCACACATTGCCAAATGTGAATAAGACTTGGCTTCAGTGCTAAAGAGAATACGGTTGTTTCCTTACCTCTCACCGTTTGACGTCTGCTGCGGCATTTCCAATTTTCTTTGCTGCAAAAGCAGGGGCACTTTGAGTTATATTTTCCTGCCCCCCCTCCACTGAATAAAAAAATAAAAATCCCATCAGTAAAGGTACGAGGAATGCTTAACAGCAACCTTGACGCCATCCCCAGGCAAATTACGGCCAAATCGCTGGCGCATGCTGTAGCAGTGGCTCAGAACGACACCCAAAAGCCAAGAACTACAGATATTAGCTTTGGAGGTTATTGGCCGGGGCCTCGGGAGAAAAGAAGTGTCCTTAATATCAAACACCGGGGGGGTGGGGGGTTTGGGTTGCACTGCCTCCTGGTTGTCGGCGTATATTGGTTCAAACCAAGTAAGATCGACTCCTAGATGCATTTTGTTACAGCCTAACTGCATTGTCACAATCGGATGAAATATTGTACGTTCCAAGTTGTCGCTTAAATGTAGTAAAGCAACTTCTAGCCTTAAAACATCCGCTTTAAATCTGGTCTTCTCTGTGAGCATTTTCATGAGTTGCAGCCTCCCTTCAGTTGATATATATTCCTCTGGGAATGAGGGGGAAAAAAAAAAAGTTTAATACCTTCTTAAAGTTTGTCTTTTGTCTGTTGTTTGCTCCCTGAACTTTTAAGACCCTGAAAAATTCATGGCCAGCCCGAGGGTTACATAAAAGGTGTTGCTTGTGCAATGTGCTTACAGAATGAATTTTGATAAACTGCATACTCATAAAGAAGACACAGAAAGAAACCATGTGTATGTATATTTTCATTTTTTTGTCCTGAGTCAGTTGGAAAAGGCTGGAGAAAGGATAAAACATTTATATTATCGGCGCGAGCTGCTCTCAGATCTCTTGGAAGCCCCCCTTCAATAAGAGGGGTTAGATGTGGACAGTGTGGGAGGGAGGGAACATTTCAGCGGTGAGCTGAAAAGCCACAGAGACTAAGAAAATGAAGGTTGGGGGGTTAAAGAAGAAACTGAAAGTATGTTTGGGAGGGGACATGTTTGCATTTTGTTTATTTTTTTCTTTGGAGGGGGGGGTGCTGTGGTTAAATCTTGATGCACTTTTTGGTTTATGCAGAACACTTCTTTGTTCTTGCTTTCCCCTGTAATCACTCTTTCCCAAAAAGAGCAGCAGGAGAGGTTTGTTTAGGATTAAAAGCCTTCAAGCAACTCATTGGACACTGCTTTGGGCATGTGGTTACTTCTCCCTATTATTATCCAAGGCCCCTTCTACGGAAGGGAAATTGATCATCGCCCGTCTGATTGTAGCAGACAAGTAGTCGCTAGTCGGGCTTGAACAACTTTGGGTTTTTTAAAGTTGACTAATATGCGGTGAAAGTCGAGTCAAAGTCGATGACGTCAGACATAAAAACACAGTAGAAAGTAATGCTTTGCATCAATAAAATCTATGTTCTTGACCTAAATACAGTACATATTGTAGCATCTCACACAAAAGAAGCTTCGGCAAGGTAACTGAAGCTTGAACATGGGCTGCTGTCGGCTGTAGCCCACGTCAACACCATAAACACCATCAGTCCGTCACTTCAAATATGCGACTCTGGCTCGGCACAAAAAAAACGAATAAAAACACAACCTACAACCACAGCAACAATGTCAACTGATAGAGCACAACAGAACTGAACATAAACACATGAGCTTATCAATACTGTGTGATTCAGATATGTTTAGCCTATAAGAATAGTACTCCACAGCGTGTTGAAGATAATATAATGCAGCCGAGACCCAAAAAACAAACAAAAAAGCGGTATATCTCCAAATCCTTTTCCGTGTTTAGCAGCTCAACGTCTAATAATTTCAGACAATGAAATTTACCAGCCTGCTTCTCTCTGTTGCCACAAGACATTTGGTGAAGTTGTTAATTAACTGCCGCTGAGAGGATTTGGACCGTTCCTCTTCTAGCGGATGCCTTTTAAGATGAGTGTGCATTGCAGCAGTAAATTTGTTGTATTTCAGGACTGACTTACATATTCTGCATGTCACGGTAGAATGGGCTTCATCTTTAGTGAAGCATTTCCTCACACTTGATGAACCGCTGCTAGTTTGCTGCAATGACCCACTCATCTCCTCACCTGTTTTCTCGGAGGCGTCCGTGTTGTTATTGTCACATGATCTAGTCGACTTCCTGATTAGCAGCAGTGAAGTAAAGTCGGTACAATCCCTATTCGCTAGTGGACATTTAAGTCCCTGGTTGCTCTCGAAACCCTCTTGCATTCTTACCATCGCAAATGTCTCCAAGCGAGACAAGCAGCACGTAAAAATGTTGCTAGCGTTTAGACGGAGCTAGCTCTTCTTGGTGCCACTTCATCCGAAAGGAAAATGCTGTCAACGACATAACCATCTGGTTTCAACCAAAGTTTTCTTTGCAGTAAAAGTTGGAGTGTACTCTGTGTGCTGGAGTCACATGTCAATCAACAGTCCTATTGGTTGTCGCCTCCAAACTTCGATTAGTTCCGCCCACTTTTTGTCTAGCTTTGCTACAACTCTGAAATCTCGTTGTCACGTCGCTACTCGTCCCTTCCTTTCAAACCTTTTCTAGAACTTCAGTGCGATCTGATAGCTTGCAAAGTTGCCGTTGCTGCGTGGTGAAACTTGTATCACATCCTTCCTAAAACATTCCTTCGGAAGTGGCTGTGAGTTGCGACGGAAGGCGCCACGCTGGGCCTGCAGCTGCTTGAGCTGCTCTGAAGCTAAGCACATATTGGACAGACTAAGGTCACTGAAGCCTGTCATTGCCGCCGTGGCGCTCGTCCCCGTGACATTTGTCGGCACCTAATACCGCAATGCACCGCCTCGCGCAAGGACACGTCTATCCATCAATCCCATCATCATACACTCCTCCCCTCTCTTGGTCCACTCCACTTTTCACTTCTTATTACCTGAGTGATGGATAGAGTGGAGAGGCACAGCAGGTCCAATCCCCACAAGTCAATCCCGCTGACGCATCTTCCTTTTTGACTGTCTCGACTCTCTCTTCCCACCTCTGCTGGGACTAAAGACGCGGATGTAGGCCGCGTCCCGACAGTCCTTCTCCTCCCCCTCGGGTAACGGCTGACTTGCGAGATGATGGACAAAAGGTGACGTGGTGTAAACCCCTTTACCAATCTCTCATCAGTAGCTTTTCAGGAACGCTGCCCCTGTTGCTTATATGTCAACCTAACCCTTAAGAAAGCTGCGTCAGATAATAGTGAACAATAAATATAAAGCACAATTTAATACTCTAAGAGATGACACTAGGGTCTCTTTCAAAAATAAGTCTGACATCCTCAAGGTCAGACAGCTTTAAAAGTCACTTTTAGGGAGGGATAATGAGAAGGGATAAATTTGGTTTGTGCTCCATTTAAAATCTGTCAAGTTGAAGGGCAATAAGGTGAAAGTCGGTCTAGATTATTGGTACCTGTTCCCGGATAACGTCCTACTAAAACATTACACGCTCGTCAAGCCACGTTTTCATTCGTGTTTTTCCAACTCGGAGCCAACGCCGAAGTGTTTACCGCGCCATCAAAACGCCGTTACATGAAACCACCTCATTGAAGCGGCAATCGCATCCGCTGGCGGCGAGGCTGAATCAAACTGGATGGGGTGGCCGCGTTTGAGAGGGGCGATCCGAGCCCTGGCTAAAACCCATGCTCGGCCCCGTGGGTTAAAACCATCTGAATGGTTTGGAGCAACAACCAACACATTCCCCCCCCGACGGCGGCCAAGATCCTTCCTTTGCACAAAGACTGATCTTGGCCACTGCAGATGTCATGTCGTGCGCGTGCAGAGGGTGGCAGCAGATCCCCACCTCCCGCGTATCAGATGAGACCAGTGAGTCATGCTGCCAGCCTGTTTGTCTTCCCTGCCTGCTCGCTCGACCCTCATGGCAGCTACTTTCCAAAGACTTCTTGCTCTGTTTTTTTTTTTTCTATCTGCACCGCTCCATCTCTTCCTCTGTCTCTGTTCCTGTGATATTTGCTGTGAGATTACACTCTGTCTCCCTGGCCCGCTCCATCTTTTCTGTTCCTCTGTCTCGGTGCGTGTTGATCTGTCTTCCCTCGCCGCTCTCATCTCGCCTCCTCCGGGCTGATAATTAGCCAGTAAATGCTGAGCCATTTTTATTCCGCTCCTGCCACATTCTTTCTCTTGCACTTTATTTACTTGGGCAGGCCACAAAATGACCTTGTTACAGCGTGAATTTGTGTAGGCTGGTGTGTGTGCGCGCCGTCTCCGTGCGTATGCATGCTCCCCCTCGCGCTTACCCATTACACCTCTCCCCTTCTCCGTCTCTCTCCCTCCTGCTCCCTATGTCTCTGCATCTCTCCCACTCAGCTCAGTGATTAGTGTATGATGTATTTTGGCTGCAGTTGTGGGCAGCCTATTTAGCATGTGGGCTGGTCTAATTTCTGTTCTCTGGTGGCAAATGCAATGGCAGTCTGATTTGTTTTCACAGAATAATGAATCTCCCGATGAGCCTCGTACGCCGGGATTTGTGTCAGCGATACGCGCCGGAAAAGTTTCTCTAGTTTTTGTTTTTTGGGTGTTTTGTTGTCGCCACCAAACAAACCTTCGACCACATTCGTTGCACGACCATCCACGGCCTCCGAAACGCCTTTTGAGGACTCAAACTCGAGTACGGGTTGAGTGATGACGAGGCCGTTTAATGCACGCGTGGGTGGCGACATGTGTAGGGCGATTGATTTCTCAGTTTCTTGCAAGTGGCCTACTTAAAGGCTCCGAGTTTGGACGCCTTCTCCATCTCGATCACACCATACCCCCAATCTGTCTTCTGACTCGGGGAACGGGCACATAGAGAGGCGCGCGCATGTGTTGAGTTACAAATATTGACTGCGCATTTGTAATGACTTGACAAGAGGTGTTTAATTTGTAGACTTGATCGTTTCTTGGTGGGCACGAATGCTTTTGCCAGCAACTGTTGCTTTCAACATCCACTCCTACTTCTGAGCCGTACCAGCTATATTCTTACGGTTGTTCCATTTGAGGCAGAGATTTAACATTTAAATGCCAAACATAAATTAACCCGTGTGTTTAGTTACACTTGTAAAGGTCTACAAAACAAAACGCTGCCAGCTCGAAGTTGTGCGGAGAGCTGTGTAATCCTCTGCTATCCCGTCTCTAACAGCGTGTTTGTGTTTTAAAGCTTTTTTCCTCTCGCGCTCTGTCTCCCTCTTCAACCCCACCCCCGTCTCCCCCTTTCCCTCCTGCTGCCAATCCCCCAGATAGCGAAACGTCCTCGCCCTGTCCTCCAAACCTCCCGCCGGCCTGCTGGGATGCCTTAGCTCGCTTACTTACTCAGTCACTCAAGGATCGCTCTCTTACCTCGCTCTCGGTGCCGTCTGCTCGTGACAGCGCGCAATCTGCAGTGTCACTCTCTTTCTACCTTTTGAATAGATCTCTTCCTCTCCGTTTATCCTTTACCTGCTCCTTCGCTCCCGATCTTTCCTTCGGGTCGGTCTGCTCAACAAAAATGCAGCGCCAGTCGTTTTTTTTTTTTTTGCTCCAATAATCTACACAGCAAGGGGTGGGGGGTGTAATTCCCCACGGGATTTTTATAAACGATTCTGATTTCATGTTCGTATTATTTATTTTTTTAGCTTTTCGTTCACCTGACCAGTCACCCAACCTTTCTGTTTTTGTTCTAACCCCTCCCTCCCCGTCTGCTCTTCTGTTTGTGCAGGTGATGCAGGTGGTCAACGCCGACGCCATGGTGGTCAAGCTCAACTCCGGAGAATACAAGACCATCCACCTGTCCAGCATCAGGCCCCCCAGGATTGAGGGCGAGGTACAAACACACCTGTGTCCCCCTGCTCGTGTGAGTGGCTGTTTGCGAGTGAGCGAGCGAGCGACTGGATCTGGTCGTGTACGGTGGAGCTTTGTGGCCTTAGAAGTTACAGTGGAATTACTTTAAATATTCTCATGGCTTTTCCTTGCACATCCTCTCTGACCAATTCTGACCACTTGGTGGCGCCCCTGCAGTTGGGGCACATGCAGCCACGGTGAAACACTTTGCACACACCCAGTGGTTGCAGCACTGCAGAGAGTGAGGCAGATAGATCGATTTCTTTCTCTCTTTTTTTTTTTCCTTCCCTTTCCCCACCACACTCCGCTCCCTCTCTCTCTCTCTCTCTCTCTCTCCTCCAAGACTGTGAAAACACATGCATACATGCTTACGTACATGCTGTGTACTGGGCGACGCCAGTTATCGACGGAATAGACCGAACGAAAAGGTGCGGGTGCAGTGATACCTATACACGCGTCGGCCTCCTCATCAGTCACCTCCTTAGAATTTATTCGAGGCCGTTTTCATCACTGAAGAGGAAAAATAAGTGCTCTGGTTTTATGTTTGTTAGCGTTTTCTTAATAAAAGAGCCTGAAAGTTTTAGTGCGATTGTCCACGTGAGATGAGTTTAACGCGTCACGATGCTTTGCCGTTAAATCCACTTATAAGCGTCGTGCACTGCATTTCCCTGTTTGAAAGGTACGAGGCAAAGCGGGGCGGAGGGGAGGGGGGGCGGAGGGGGAGGCGGTGGCGAGGCAACAGCTGTAAAAGTCAGCTTGCAGAATGTCTGCAATTGCCGCTTGATTTTTTTTCTCCCCCCCTTCTGCTTTTTATTGTTTTTATTGACTCCCTCTTTCTGCGTTCTTCCCATTTCATTGTGTACTCTTTCCTATCATTTCCTCTTTATTGTTGTCTAGTTTGGGTTTTTATTCTCTGCCCTCTCTCTGTCTCTCTCTCCCTCTCTCCCCTGGCATCGTTAGTGCCTCTCATTATTAAGGCTCTACTTTGCATCTTCCCCTCCCTCCCTCCTTCCTTCTGTTCTCTCCTCCTCTACGGTCACTTTCTGTCGTCCTTCTCTTCCGGGGAGGGTGCACGCCGCGGTCAAATATTTGACCTGTGTTTATTCTCCTCAGCTCCAACCTCGTGGCCAAAAAACGTCTCTCCATTTTGTCTGTCTTTTTGTCTCTCACTGCAGCTTCTTTCTTCTTTCTTCCCACTTCCTGATTTAGTTTCCCACACTTTTCTCCCCACCCCGACCTTCTCTTCTCTTCTCTTCTCGATCATTATTTTGCATTATTTTTTTCTCAGCGCCTCTCTTTATTGTCTGTCGCTCCGTCCTTGCCCGCGCCAGATGCTCCAACAGTATGTGTTTTGTGCTTCATTACTCTGTCGTATGTTACGGGGAGCCTGGGAGAGCGAGCCCAGATGTGAGCGCTGGCGTGCGTTGTGCTGGCGTTACGTTGGTAACGGCGTTGTCTTGCGATCATTGCGTGTTTGAGTGTGTGGTTGTGCGTCTGATTTATTTATCTTTAAATTTTTGTGCAAACCAGTCAGTTTGAGTAGTGGCTCGCTGAGACGGAGTGAAATGTTTATCAGCCTGAATAACATTTTACTAACCTCTAAGGATTATCTTATCAATTTTTAGTCTAAAACTCTGAGTTTGCTGTTTAAATGAAACATATTCTTGATCATGTTTGATTATATAATATATGTTTGAGGTCTTATTAGCAGCAGGGCTGTCGGAGCATTTTTGGAGGTGGTGTTGCTCATAAGCTGTTGCTTCATTTTGTATTTTAATAAGGCTTGTTCATGCCGCTGCTGCTGCTGCCGCCGCCGCTGCTGCTTCTGGTGTTGTTTGTTAGCTAGTTATTTCTGTCTGCGAGCTAAAGACCTGCCTGCCTGTCTGCGGCGCCGTCGGCTCCGCTTTGAGGGTTTGTCGCTATGGCAGCGATGCAGAGTTGTGATTTGAGTTTCGCCGAGATGGCTGTGATGAGCCCCCTTTTCGACTGTGTGTGCGGCAGAACGTGAGGAGGGGCTTTGAAGCTTCTTAACGAAATGGATTTTTTTTTTACTTTCATGCACGCGGTAGTAGAGGAGGATTATACGTCTGGTCTCATCTGCCAGCTGGCTTATGTCTGACCTTTCAATTAGTACGTTGTTACCTTACATCAGCAAAGGAACTCCCATTTCATGCTCCGTCCGCAGTCCTTCACAGATGCAGATGTTGTAGTTCCCCTTCAGTTACTAGAAGCCATTCTGGATATTACTGTTGCGTGAATGATTTAATTGAAAGGCAGGAAAAATACTGTGCAGCAACTCCAAAGTAAAAAAAAAAAAAAAAAGCAACCCTTCAGGCCTCAAAGTTGGCGGTAGGATGTTTTTAAGCCGTAGGGGCGATTCTTACCTTAAGGTCAGGAGAAGAAGAGGTCACAGCAGGTATCTCTCAGCCAGAGGCTCTACACACACTGACATCATGTTGCCTAACATTGTCACGAGTGAGCTGGCTTCTTGCTTACAGTGCAGCAGACGGACACAAAGACCCCGTCACGGTTTGAAGCGCACACAGACATGCTTGGTTAAGCTGCGTTAGCCTACGTCGGGGAACATCTTGGAAACTGGCGTCAGAGCGTCCGCGCAAACGCGCATTCTAAGACGTTCGCCGCGCGCATGCGTACGTAGAAGAGCTCGGAAATCTGGCGACGGCTGTGCGCGTGTGAAGCGATCGTGTGTGCGAGCGTGAGTGTTGTATTCTCTAGAGGTCTGTGGGGATTTTCTTGTGCCAGTTGTCGTTAATATCTCTGTCTGTCCGTCTCCGAATGTGCGCGCGGACTGTGCGTTCTGCGAGCGAGGGCCGTTTATGTCTGTGTGTGGGTGTGTCAGGGTGTGTGTACTGTTTGGGAGTACGGAGGCCAGATGCGATGTACCAGGGCGCTGATGAACTGTGACAGTTCCTGCCAAGCCCCCTCCTCCTCCTCCTCCACCTCCTCCCATCTCCTCTGGTTCGTTTTAGTCTCCGAACGCCGCATCCCCCTACCCCCATTCCCTCACCCCCATACCCTCTCATGACTACCCTAATTGTGCTCAGACTGACAGATTAGCGGACCAATGGCGTCCGCCTGCAGGAGAACATGGGATGCAACCCCCCCCCACCACCACCCCTCATTTTGGTTGCTCTCCTCCCCAGTGTCACTACTGTGGTAAATCTTCAGATGTGAGTTATTTTAAGCTTGGGAGTTAGAGTCAGCTTTTTCTCTCCTCTTTCTCTACTACCCCCCCCCCCCCTTTTTTTTTTTTAACTCTCCATTTTCTCTCATGTGCAGCAAGACAAACCAGTGTAAACACGAGCGGGGAGAGACGTCTATGCCACAGAGTGACTCACTGCTACGCCCACTCACTCGCGCTCATTGTGTGTTTGTGCATCTGCATCGAGTCTCGATTGTGTGCGCGTGTGTTGCGCGCGCTGTAATGTATCTGCATGCTTACGTGGTTGAAGTAGGGTTAAGAACAGTGCCGATGGAGCACATGGAGTGGTCAACTCTCCGTTCTTATATAAGGCAACACAACGACTGTGGCTCATCCACATTCTACTACACGCAGCAGCCCTTCCCACTCGTCTAACCTCTCTTCAGTTCACCTCTGCATGTGTTGACTTTGTAGATGATTTAATCTCTCTGTATTTCTCTCTCCGTCCTGTCTGCCGCTGCTCCCTCCTATAAACAATGCCTCTCTGTTTTTTTTTTGTTTTTTTTCCCTCTCTAATTGTTTTAGTTTGAGCAAACTGGTGCAGTTTGGTGGCAGGATTTCCACATCTTCATGCCTAATGAAGTACTTGGAAGTGAAAATGTGTTAAGTCTGGAAATCTTGGGCGCACCAAAGAACTACCGGCAACAAAGTGAGACTGTGATGTGGTCTTACGTTGCCTGTGTGACAAAGACTACAGCTGGCACACACATAACATTATGAGACGTAACATTATGACCACCTTCCTGATATTGTGTAGGTCTCCCTTGTGTCTCTAAAACAGTTGCGACTCATCAGAGAATGGACATGGTTCTTCTGAGGGTGTCCTGTGGTGCCTGGCGACAGAATATTGTTAGTGGGGGGCCTTTGGGTCCTATGGGTTGAGGGGAGGGGCCTCTGTGGATCATCTCACAGATACTTTTAAACTGAATTTGGAGGCCAGGTCAACACCTTGTGCTGTTCTTGTGCATGTTTTTTGAGTTGTTCCTAAACTGTTTTTGTGTGTGTGCCCTTGTCAGGCTGCTGGGGATGGCTGCTGCCATCAAGTAGTGTCACTGCTATGGGGTGGGGGTGTCTGGTCTGGTCTAGGTGGGTGCTACATGTCTAAGTAACGACCATACGAATGCCAGGTCCGGAAGTTTCTCAGCAGAAGATTGTGTTGTCAGAAGATGGTCAATGTTATTTACTTCTCTCGTCAGTGTTCATAATGTTATGCCTGGTCGGTGTACATCCAGTGCCTGTGTGAATGGATATAACTTGTCATACCAGCAGGTGGCAGTGGTCTGTATTCGTCTTTCAAAAGGGTAAACTGGAGGAGATGGGATCAGCTGCCGATGCAAGTCCGACCATTGCCAAATGGTGCAGGACACGCCCCCAAATCTAGGATCACAGTTGCTATCCAATGACCCGACACCTCAGCTTGGTGTGTCACAGCCTTTCTGTTTAGTTTTTTTTTTTTTGTAGTTGTCTTCATTATATCCATTATTTGGAGCATTGCTTATACATTACTATTGTTCTGTTGGTGTGATGAAATCCCATTTCACATCCACATGTGCAGTCACCAAGACATCAAGGTCTTTAAAAGCTGCTAGAATATGGAAAATAAAAACCTGTTGTATTGTGATGCAGCTAATTATTGACTGTAGCATAATGAAGGATTCTTAAACAAAATGAAAACAGGCCAGAAATCTACATCTTACAATAACACGTGGGACCAAGTGACAATAAAGAGCGTAGAAGACGTCGGCTAATGAGTACTAATGAAAGGAAGCTTTTGGCGCTTGATTCATTTTGGTTTAAGGTTCTGTAATGTTTCATTGGCTTTTCAAAACCTCATCTCGATGCATATTCGGCATGCAAATTCACAATTGCAATGTTATTTTAGAAAAATGTACCCAGCATTAACATTTTACAATAATGCTCATCTGTTATCTTCTTTTGATGCTTTTTTTTCCCTCTTCTCCTACCCCCTTCTTTGTTTTTCTTCCATCCTGCCTCCTCCTCATGCCTGTCCCCATCCTCCAAATCTTATGTCTGGCCGTGTGTGTGTGTGCGAGCCCAGAGCACCCCTCTAGCCCGGCAAGACATGCTTTGACCTCAAGTTTGGGAGCACGATGACAAGGGAGGAGGGGGTCGGCCACCTCGTGATTCACTTGCGCGCCATTGGCTAGGCGAGGCTGAGTAGGAGCCAGTATCCCCCCTCACTACTGGATGAATATTTTTGGCCCTATTTAACTATTTGGCTGTCACTGTTGAAAAAGCAAGGACTTGTTTTTGTGTAAGTGCAAGAGAGGACAAAATGCAGAAGGGCTGCATTAGAAGGCAATGTGACTGTTGCTTATGAAAAGATGTTGGTTGCAGCGTAGTCGAGCACATACAGCCTTACGTGGAATAACTTTGAATTTGTTTTGGTCTGCTTTTGAGATAGGCTGACCAAATTTGCTCTGGACTCTTGGTACTTGAATGTATTATGCGATATTTAAATTTTTTAGCAGGCGGCACTGTGATCACTGTGCCTTTCTGCAGGGCAGGTCTGACCGTCTGTGTGGTCCACAGAATAAAAACACAACGCTGCACACGGTGTGTCGCAGTGTCGCTGCCTTGTTCACGCGGCCATTGTGCTGCTTTAGCTCACATTTACTCCGTGACGTCCTTATTGATGACCGCACAATAACAATGCGGGCCGCAACCTGTCACAGCTGTCCCGGCACATTCACTTGCCCGGTAGCAGCTAATCTCAAATTGAGCAGCTGTTTGTTTTTACGGCGCTACAGGTAATTTCATTCTGAAATACAAGGTTTGTTCTTGTGTCGGTTGCGGGATCAATTTCAGTCAATCCAGTAATGACTCGAGTCAAGATGTATTTGTTTCCTGCCTTTGTGTTCTGGTTGGATTTTGTATTGTAGTCTGTAACCAGCCATATACTTAATGCTCTTGCTTCAGGAAGTGTATGCCCTCTTTCTTCATCTCTCTTTCTTTCTCTCTTGTACTGTTTCTCTCTCTCCGCCACAACCCTCTGCAGGCATTTAATGTTTATGCATGCACATTTGACTTGGGCATACAATAGTAAATGTTGACTGTTTGTCTACAGCTCCCAGTGCACTGCTTAATCAAAAAATAATGCCTACTTTGTCGGGACACATGCACACAACAGTGTATTTATTTATTTTTCCTCATAAAAGATAGGTTTCACACAAAACAACTGGCCCTGCTCAGTCAGCTAAATGGAAAACTAAGAACTAATACTCTCCACTCCCACGAACATCACAAACTCTGACATGCTCCTGAGTCATGATTTCACCCTTGACGTTTGAGAAGCAGCAAATGCTTCCAGCAGCAGCAGCAGCAGCATCCACACATTTGCAGCCCAGGCCCTGCAGCCCTGCGACACTGTACAATCCAGCTAGCGCCATGCCTCCGCAATAGTCAAAGATGATTCCTGGGCTGCAGCGGGTAATTTGGAACGAAGGGAATTTACCCCAAATAGAACAAAAATCCCCCTGAGGACAGTGAGAGCAAACTGTTGTTATTGGGTTACGGTTGAGAAATGGCAGTGACTCTCTCCACTTTCTGTAACCTTCCCGCAGCTGCGTAATAACACTTAATGGATGATGTGCGCCGAGTTCGTCTGGTCGGGAGTAATTTAGTGGTGCTGATGTTGTCAGATTTATCTGGAGATTGAAATCAACTCCATAGACAAACAATTAGCCTTGCCGTCACAGTCTTCTTACTGACGCAGTCATCAGCGCGGAGCAGCTTTCTTAATGTCCTGTTTGATTGGCAGGGAGGCACATTTGTTTTCAAGTTGTTTAAATTGGACTCATCTGTCAAGGAATGCGTTATGTCTCTTTGAGCAGCTCAGCGGAGAACCCTTTTGTAGCTGGAATACAAAGTGGACTACAGTAATAAAATATAGCTGTAGCCACTGGGGTCATACTAAAGGGTCAAGATTAGAAGTGATGTGGTGACAAGAGAGATTTGAATGTTAATAAAATTCCGTGAGTTGTATTGATGGCATATGAAAAAAGTGGACAAGTACCAAGTTGATCTAATCTCAGCATTGAGCCAACAAAATCTAGTTGATCGACATACGACATGAAGTTCCCCAAGCGTCTACTACAAGGAAATGCTGTCCCTGACACTGTCCACCAGCTTCTACCGTCAAATTCACAATGCCGACGGCAGGCTAGGAGCGTGGGTTAAACCCAGATGGTGCTGGTATTTTCTTTTCAAATGGAAAGCAGCGTCAGGAAAGAAACTTTAGCTCCCTCCAAACACTAGCAATGTTTTTGTTTTGCTCATTTCACTGAGAAACATGGTGTGGGAAGTGTACACAAGGGTAACCTACGCAACAAGACCTGGAATGTCCAACTGTCGGCTTCAAAGCGATGGGTGAAAAACAAATCAATGCAGAAAGGTATCAAGCTGAATTACACTCGATTCTAAGGTAATGACCATTGGTAAGGCTAGGGCTAGGGTTAGGGCTAGGGTTAGGGTTAGGATTGTCTCCTTGGAACTGATGCAGTTGATTGACTTACGATGCCCAAATAGTTTTCCAAACCGTGGCTGACTTTGGCTCCTATGACCAAATTCCCCATGCTGATTGCGAGCTTTTGGTGAATGCAGATGGAGTGGTGGCGTCGTTGGTGGTTTTCTTTACAAAGCAGCGACGGCAAGAAGAGCTACCTCCGTCCATACCCTGGCAACAAAAGGCCGGAACATCCACCAGCTACCAACAAAGCCACGGGTGACGAGTAAATCGATTTCTATGTGCTTTAAGGGCTTGAAGCTCTTTGTGGCGGCTCTTCCTGTCTTCGCCATTATCTTCCTCGCCTTCTAACTTGTCCGCACAATAGTGGCAAGAATACTATCAGCTAAGACAAGGTCAGAGTTGTCCGGAGCATCACATCGGATATGGACATTGGTGTGGAAAATGTGATCATCCGTGTGTTCTCTCTGACTACCATTTTTTTTCCACTGTAGTTTGAACATCTCTGATTGTCTCATTTTCTTGTTTTCTGACTCTTTCACCTTGCCAACTTCCACTCAGTCTAGCCCCGTTCCCCATAGACCTTCTGAAAGATGCAGAAGTACTGTCTTTTGTCCTCCTTGTCTACCTCCCCACTTCTTGTGCCTAATTGGCAGAGAGTGCTGACATTTACACTCTTTGCCCTCAGTGACATGGCTGTCTTCCCACCGTGAAACAGCTTATTAGTTGGAAATGATTCTTCCTTTTTTTTCCCTCTCCTCTAAGGTTTGTTCTTTACTTTTCACCGTTGAAGTTCTCCTGTTGTTTTGACCTAGGTCTATCAGAATCCTAATTGAGTGCTGGCATGATTAGGCTAAGGACACGGCATCGTTCGATGTCTGGGAGTTGTCTTAATGTGATGCGAGGTGACATAATGTTCCAAAAGATTTCTCGTCAGAACAGCAGCCTGTGTGGACCCCTTTTGTAGTTGGAACACCAAGTGGACAAGGCCCACTGTGAAATATTGTTGCAGTCAGTTGGCTAAGTCCACAGCTTGGGCACAAAATGGAGGAGTCCTGGCTGGCAATGTTCCTTAAAGGCCTCCCCATCCCGCTGACTTGATAGGGATGAAATACCCCGACAATAAGCCCCGATTGACACAAAATGGGCGACATGGGCTGTTGGCTGAACAGTGAGGGATTTCAACTGGGCATGTGTGAGATTAGCTCTTAGAGTTCGATACTGTGCTGACTTCTCTTGTGAAAGTGCACAGGAAGGAAGGAAAGGGAAAAAAAAGATGGAAAGCTATTTAACTTGAAGGTTATTACAGTCCTGCCAAGGTTATGGGAAGTCATTTGGGTTTCCAGTACTCCTTTATAAGGACCAGTCCAACATCCTTCACTTCAGTCATGTAGAGATTCATTTTAAATAAAATCACTGCTGGTTAGGCTTTCGGTTTAACACCAAGAAAAATGTGTCACCCCGCAACATTTGCTCCAAAGACCGTAACGCAGCCATAAGCACATGCTTCACATGCCTCGCTCCCCATGTGTCTTCTCTCCACATCCATCTGCCCAGCTGTGAGCCACACCTGGCAGCTCTGAACAACTGGAGAGTCATTAAAATCGAATGGAAATCGTTGAAGAGAGGGGGGAAACGAGGAATTAATCCAAGCTTGTGTGTTCATTTGGTTAGAGTGTTACTCATGTTTGTACGCCGGATCATAACGGTGCTCGTAGAAAAGCGTGGGAGGGGCCGGGGCGGCCCGCATACGGGGATTGTCATTCATAGCCGTATCCCTCTTGTTGGCGCTTCATTTTCCCGCTGCATCATTGTCATTTGTGGTATAATTTTTTATTTATTTATTTTTTTTATCCTGCCCCTCCAAAAACGACACCTGTCACTCTGTATGTGTGAGCTGTGTATTTGTCTATTCACTCCGGGGCCGACACAAAACCTCGGCCTCCTTTGAAAATGCAAATGGGTTCTATTTGTGGCCCGCTCCTGTCAGGGAGTGGGTGAGCGTATTGAGGGAAGTTTTTTTTTTTGTGTGCAGCTGTGCGAGTGGCGCGTGGCTACGTCTTTGTACGCGCCCGTATGCGTGTGTGCGCGCGGTGTCAGCTCGCCTTTGTGCATCTGTTTAACACGGTGTCTTTGCCTCGGCTTGCGTGTGCGTCTTTGTGTGCTTGATAATGGTATTTTGATAGATTTTTTTTTTTTGTGTGTGTGTGTGTAATGTGTCATTATTGACAACGAGAGAGATGTTTGTGGAAGGTGAGAGTCTGACTGTGTAATGGGAAATGCTGCCGTTCACCGCTCAAATACATCAGTGAGTTCAGAGTCCACTCTGTCTTGGGGTTGAAATAAAAAAGGAAAGAGATAACAGAGATGTGTGGAAATCAATGTCTGCGTGTATGTGAGCATGTTTGTCCAGAGTTCTGCGTCCGTAGCGAATATGTTGAGCCACACAACTTTCAAAGTTTAATGTGAATAACCTTTTCCCTTCCCCGTTTTTCTTTCCTCTTACCCTCTTCTTCCCAACCCATCTCCTCCTCCTCCTCCTCCTCCGTCATCCCATCTCTATTCAGGAGAAGAACAAGGACAAGGACAAACGATTCCGTCCCCTCTATGACATCCCCTACATGTTCGAGGCCCGTGAGTTCCTGAGGAAGAAGCTCATCGGTAAAAAGGTAAGAAAGCTCCTGTGCGACTGTCAGTATTTGAATCGACGTGATTGCAGCTAATCAGATTTAATAAATAAACAATAGCTCTAAATAGGAGTTCCCCTGCGGCTGTACAAATGCTCTGACACCTTCCCCCCCCCCCCGCGCTCTTACCGTTAGCTAAATACATTTCTGAGTTGGATATCTATTTCTCTCTGTCTCTTAGTGTGAATACCAAGTACTCTCGGCAGATGCCCTGGGGCTTCGTGTTGGCCCAGACGCACCCTTTAAACAAGCAGTGTTGATTTCCCCCCCTCTTGTGTCTATTGATCTACTGGGTCTGTACACCTTGGGGGGCGCCATTATTTACACGTATCTGACCCAGCAGAAACCCAACACTTGGCTAAACGGCACCCGAGGCACACACCAGGTCTTCGGCGTTTATCTTTTTTTGTGTTAGATTTGAATACATGAAGTGTAAATTAAAGTCGCTTGTCATGGGAAGAAAAAAACATTGATTTTGAAATATTACAAATGAGCACTGATTTACAGCCAACTCTGAGATGTTTTAAATGTTCCAAACATAACATCAAAACAATTTTCCACACTGGAAGTTGATTTTTGGCCGTAGTCCCCCTTTAGTAAATCAATAAAATTACGCCTACAACGCCGCCGTTGTGGCAATTTAGCCGCCTCCGGTGCCAGTAATGGCGTGGAGAGAAGGCGGGTGTTGCTCAAAAGCATGCCTAGAGCTGTTGTCCACGGCCTGAGCTAAATGATGGTTTATGTTTTTCCCAAAAAGGTAACTTTAACACTTGTCAAAAGCCCAGGGGCTGCATTATAATGGGGACCATGATGGAAAAGACTGTTTTTTTTTTTTTACATAGCAATGCAACTGCAGATTGGTAGAAGACTGTCAAAATGCCGCATTTATGCACCATCACACCGCCAGAAATGACTCCCCTAAATAGAAGTTATCTCATAAACTCAGAGCTGCAATTGTCTCCGAAGATTTTCGCATTTACAGGCGTCTAAATTTCAGGCTCCTAAACCCAACCGCTATCGACGGAGCAAATAATCCTGTCTCGCACACTTTCCTAACTGTGCAACCGAGTTATATATTTAAAAAAGAAAACGCACTACAAGCCCGATAAACACAAAAACATGCACCCACTCAAAGCCAAAAGCCAAGAGAGTTCCCTCTTGGCATTCGGTACGGGAGTGAGATTCATATCCCTGTCCCAGCCTCCCATTACGGTCGTTTTAATCATCCTCATTAATGTTTTTCTAATGGCAGAGAATTCAGCCGTAAGCTGGCTTTTGACAACTGAGGCGAGAATAATGATTCCGCTGTTTATTTGTGGTGTTTGTGTTTGGAAATAATGAATGTGCGCGTAATGGGAATTGCGGGTCTATAGCCGTGCTAAGGTGTAAAAAAGATACTGCAGAGGATGTGTGTAGACCTTTCTGTAGAACTGCATACCCACATTAAAACCCAGTGTGTGTAGATGGTTTATGGACATGCATAAAGCGCAGATGAACTCACCATTCACATATATTTAGAACCTGGAACATACATGCAAACCTCTCACCCTTATGCTATGGCCATTAGCTGTTAACTCATGCAAACTCCAATGGAAAGCAACTCGCAACATGTACAGTAATGACTGAATAAAATAAGTTAGTACATAATACTTACGCATGCACTGTAAAATCCAACAATCGTCCTCAACACACATGCACGCGCACAATAGCTGACAGCACTCATATCAGACTGTGCCGTCTTTATACCCGGTTTGATTTCACAGTATTTTTCGCTTAGACTCAAGGGTGTTTCAAAAGTCAACTCGGCTTAAGTGTTCCTGTGCCTTTCTGAGCCTCGGGCAAATTGCTGTTTGTAGTGTTTATCGGAGAGGAAAGTATGCATGATTGTGTATGCGTCAAAAGGAGTTAGTGTCTTAGGCGTGTTGACTATGCATCTTTTCACCGGGGTGAGTCAGTGGCCCTGTTTACATTGTGCGTTGGAACGCGTCACGGATGATTCGGTGATTTGTGGACGGCTCTGAACGCAGGTGGAGGCGTGCTCCTTGACGTTTTGAGAGATCTGATCACTCGAGCTGCAGCCGGAGGTGGTGGTGGTGGTGGTGGTGGTGTTGGTGGTGTTGGTGGTGATGGTCATCAGGGATCTGTTTATCCACATGCAGAATGCGGGGATTGCAAATGAAACCTTGACCACTTAATCAGTGTTTTTATTATGTGAAGAGCACTGCAAACTTACAAAGCGCATTCAAAACCCACGGCAAATTACCATCTCCTCTCTCTTGCTCCGGTCTGATAGAATCACTTTGTTTTTTTAATCTCGGCGTTTCTCTTAAGATCTGCCTCGATATGGCCTCCCACTCCCTTTCCCTGTAGTTAAAGCGGCACTTTCATTTAAATAAATGTCTGTTAAGACACTATCGCCCAAATGAGATAACACTGTAGTGACTGAACCTGTGGCCCACTGATAAAAGTATTGCAGTATTCTTTATTAATATTGTACTGAGTGTCTGGGCTGAAAAATGTTTTAAGTTGCTGCTAATGGAATCTCCATGAATGGATATCTGGATGTGAATGAGGAAAAGACAATAGACATCTGGTTCGCTGTTGCTCCTGCAGCTTCATTTTAAAAGGCTATTAGGCCCCAAAATGCTTCAACCAAGACTGAAATCTGGATGAGTATACACCAATCAAGCATAACATTATGACCACTGACGGGAGAAGTGAATCACATTGACCATCTTGTGACAATTCAGTGTTCAGCTGGGAAACTTTTGGTCCTGGAGTCGTTTGTTACTTTAGACATGTAGCACCCACCTAGATCAGAGCATGCACCCCCATCCCATAGCAATGACACCCCTTGATGGTAGCAGCCATCCCTTAAAACAGTTTTGGAACAACTAAAAAAAACATGAAAAACCGCACAAGGTGCTCCCCTGGCCTCCAAATTCCCTAGCTCCCAAGCTGATCAAGTATCTGTGGGATGATCCACGGAGGTCCCTCCCCACCCATAGGACCCAGACATGCCAAAACCGGCCCGCAGAGGGTCTAATCCGGCCCGTGGGATGAATTTGCAAATTGCAAAAATTACATTGAAGACATTAACTGCAATTTTTCCAATAAAAGTAATTGCTATTCATAGGGTTCACACATATTTAGTAAGAGTTGTGGACATAAAACAACACTGAGACCAAGAACTAAACGGAAATTGCATTTCTTTTTCTTAGGAAATGTCCAGTCACTAACCTTGTAAATTGTTATTAGTCTGGCCTCCTTGACATCAAACTGGGCTGTATGTGGCCCCTGAACTAAAATGAGTTTGACACCCCTGCTCTAAAGAGTCACAACTGTTTTGGAGGCACAAGGGAGACCTTCATAATATTAAGCAGGTGTTTATAATGTTATGCCTGACTGGTGTATAGTACTATGCAAATGTATTGGACACTAAAAATGTCTTAATAAGCCCAAAACAAAACGATACAATTCTGTTTATTTATTAATCTGTGAAACGAAAAACCCAAAATCAAACCATTTGCCTTTTGGACGACATCAGTTGGGTTGAGATTACAGAAATCTGCGCCGGATTTTCCCTTGAATTCAACCCTCCAGACAATATACAGAGACTTTGCTCACTACCGAGGCTGATATACTGTTCCATGTATACATAGCACAGTATATGCCACTATATTCATCTACATTAGATTAGTATTGAAGCGGGATCTCCCAAGTGTGTGCTCACAGGCTCTTTGAAGTGAGTTAGGTTTAAATGGAGAGCCCTTGCCCATTTGCCAGCAGCGCGGCTTCTTCCCTCCCCACAATGCTAAATCAATAACAAAGGAGCTCTGGAATGTTTCTCCTTTCCCGTGCATTTACTTTTGCCGAGGCAGAAGGCTAAAGCTCATAGTTAAACCTTCTGTCACCATGTATTGTTTATAAAATCTCAAAAACTGCAGGGTTTTGCAGATACAAGCATCATCCTTTAGCTGCCGTGGCAACGAGAGAGATTTAGTTTGGATAAAATGATCCCAGGCTCGCTGTTGGTGAGTGTTTATTCGTGAGCACATTACTTAACCCCTCGAGGCTTTCTTGTTAATCTAACCTACCTTGGCCTAGTTGTGTTCTCAACTTGGATACAGGTATATGCACAGATGTGCATGTTGCACTCCAACAAGGAGAGAGGTTTAGTCGACCCACTTACTGTCATCCTGTCTCTGAACAGTAAGCTCTATGGAGACAGATTTGGAGCAGTAAGCATTAGTAGAACACCACAGTTTTCCCAGAAATTTTGCTCGAGAGAGAGCTCCGCTTTTATCTTTTTCCGTTTTTTTTTTCCTTTCTGACAGAAGCCCAGACACACAGGTTTTACCTCAACAGTAGGGTAATTGAAAGTTGACCGACCTGGTGTATTTAAGAGGAAATACCCTGGTTTTTGGGCACCCTTGAACCACAAAGGAGCGAGTCATTTGTAGAGTGGGACTGCAGATTTGTCACATTTCCACGTCATGTTTCTCAAACTTGACTCACCCAAAGCTGAGGTTGTTATCAGACTGACCTACAGGTATTCCCCTTGTCCGTGTTCAAAGCTCAGGAACTGCCCGAGCCGGCAGTACGTCACTCGAATTGGGAAAACAAGCAGATTCCCCCCTGACTAAACCTTCTAGGACGTGACTAAGCATTAACTGCTAGTCTCAGTGTGCTAATGCTCAAAGCCCTAATACCGCTGCTCCGGTTTAGGAGAATAAAGCTACATTAAATACTTTTTTTTATTAAACCCCCTATTTCTCATCTCCATAAGGAGAGCATGGTGCTTTTGATCTTCTATAAAGCATATCTAATATCCACATTCAAAAGACAGACTTTTTTCTCTCCTCTCTCTTTTTTTCTTGGCCCAGAAGAGTCTATATTTGATAGCTCTCTGTGCTATCTGTGAGAAATTGTTGCAATACCTGGTCTAGTTTTTGAACCAAGACTTCACAGTGGTGCTAACAACAACGTATGTTTGATCCGTTTCATGTTAGCAGACTGCTTAAATTTATTTTACACAAGCCATTAATTCCACCTTATATCCAAAACGTCTTCTGAGGTATAGGTTTAGTAGCCTACAAAAAATAAAAGAAGAGAAATGCACCGAGGCGTTTTCCTTTTTCTTCTTTCTCTCTGTCACTCTGTCTGTCTCCATCTTTCTCATATATATTATAAATATATACCCACCTCCATTGAAATGGCAGCGCTTGCATGGTGACATAATCCCAAAAAGCTTGATTTGGCTAACTTTATAAGTAGTGCTTCTTGTGCGCCTGGGTCTCAGCCTCAGCAGAAAAAAAAAGTCCAATGGAAATGTTGCATTAAGCCACTTATCAGGGTTGAGCACATTCGGATAATCCGGCGTGCTCAAAGTGGCTCCTGTTATGCAGCTGCTTGTGTAGCACTGTTAGCGACAGAGTTCTTCCCCTCGTATTGGTGGGCGCGTGAGTGCGCCAATGAGAATGCCTCGTGTATTTTGATGTGATGTTGTGGGGTTGGGGGCTTGAGGTGTTTGTGTGTTCAAGCACATGTGAAGCGGGTAGACCTTAGCGTCATCAGGTCCCACAGATGAAAATCCAGATGGGGCTTCCTCTTCCTCCTCCTTTTACTTTCCTCTCTGCGTTGTACCGTCCCAGCCAAAGGTTTTTTCGTTCTCTCCCCTCTTCATTAAATGATAGCCGGCTGCGATTATAGCCTCCTAAAACACAGCAGTGACTTAAGCGCCTCTTCTTGCACACACAGTTTCTTTACTCACCCACACACACTCTGTTCTTTTACCAAACCTTCATACCTTGCTTCCCCTCTTAACCATTATTCCTCCCTTTTTTCTCTCCAGACATCTTAAAAAAACACCAACCAACTAATGAATTGAATAACACTGATCTCAAAACAATGTAATGTTCTTCTAGGAAACCTGGGTTCTGGCATTTATGTAGACGTTAAGCGGACTTTATGCCTCTGGGGGACATAGACACAGTAATCTACGCACCTAGCCGACTGCAAATCCATCTTCCAAAAATCCAAACTTGCGGAGATGAAGACGCAGTTGGAAATACTGAAGCAGAAACATGCTAAGACCAAGCGGACCAATCACAGCTCTTGCAGTCTGCATTGCCTTGACGCGTAGTTAGATTTCTGGGGAGGTGGGTCCGGCTACAGCCTTATGGTCTGGGCTATCGCCGTACTTATGGCGTCAAACTGACGCAGAAGCCTGTTAGTTAGATACGTGCCACCACCTGATCACTGTTAAACGGCGGCGTTCCTTGCAACCTGATGCCATATAATCCCCAGATAAGTGACACATAGGCATCCAACCATCCATAGGGTACAAAAGAAAATATGATACAGACCTGGATGTTGGACGTTCTTCCATTGATCATCCATGGTTCAGTTCTAGTGCTCATGTACCTTAGCTATTTAAGCTAGAGTAACTCATCACTTAGGTTGGACCACACTAGCCATTCATCTCACTCCGTCGATGTGTCCATGCCTTCCTTGGACCCGTTTTGATAGGTACTGACCACTGTAGACCGGCCGAGCTGTAGTTTTGGAGATGTCTGTGAAGGTTCTCAGTCATCCAGGTCATGGTATATCCAAAAAAGGTTCAAAAAAGGCAACTGGACTTGTAGAGTTTTTTTGAGAAGACGTTTCACCACTCATCCGAGTAGCTTCTTTAGTTCTATCTTCTAGAACAGTTCTATCTTCTAGAACTGAAGAAACTACTCCGATGATTCGTGAAACATCCTCTCAAAAAAACCCTACAAGTCCAGTTGCCTTTTTTGAACCTTTTTTGGATATAGTTTTGGAGATGCTCTGGTCTGGCTGCCTAGCCATTACAATAAGGCCCTCGTTGGAGTTTCTCAAATTCTTCCACTTTCCCATTTGATTTAATTTTAAAACATAAACTTTGAAGACAAAATGTTCACTAATATATTCCACCCACTGACAGATGATCAGTATTACTCTCTCGACCTGCGATTAGGTCATGGACAATCGGCGTATATTTCTACCAAGAGCTCCAAAACAGTTAAATGTGTTTATTTATTTGTTGGGTGATCGGTTTAAAATACAGCGAAAAGAAAAAGGAACCAGCTGTGTGTACTGAGTAAGACAGACTATAGTGCCACGTTGCTCGTTTCAGTTAAAGCAAACCTAGACCTCCTACACTTTGTCAGGATAAGCAGCCCTTCCCTGCGCTCCTGTCTGCAAAAACCACTCATGCTGAGCCCATGCTGGGCTATGATTGCTGTTACTCATTACATGGCATATGTAGCCTCTCTAAATCGTAGCTCAGCGTAAGCTGTCTAAGGAAAGCCTTGTCGATTAAGACCGTCTCACATTAAACTCATTTTAGGAGGCATGGGGTCTGTTTCGTCTATCAGGGAGAGGTCCGACTGGCAGAAGTTGGTCACTACAGATATTGATGATGTTCTTTCTATAGAGTTGATTTAAAAATGATTATAACTAAATTAATTTGCATATGTCTTTGCTCTTGTCCAGCTCTTCAGGCCTGACAAAGCTCCGTCATGTTTTCGATCTCCGTCACACATGGACTAATCCCGTTGCGTGAATGTCCAACATGAGGTTCTAAATCCTGCCCTGTTGTTGGTTTAGAAAATCACCCTACTTACCCTTTGTACCACACTCAAATGAGTCGAACAACACCCCAACAGAGAGGATCCAACACACAGGATGCATCACCCAGAACGTTTTCGTCTTCTACCGTCACACACGCTGCACAAACAAGCTACCAACGTGATTCTTTTGGCAGAGTTAACCATATATTCCCAAGCTGCCTGTCGCCTCAGCACAACAAACACATTTTGTCTCGCACCTCACCCGCCGTCCTTATCACTCCCCCACTTTCTAATCCATCCGCTGCCTCTCCCCCTCTGTTTTCGCTCTCCTCTGGGGGCGGGCTCTTATAGATGGCTTTGCCTTATCGGGATATCTGGTGGACGGCCCGTGGAGAATGGGCCTGGGACTCCTCTAATCCAACATAGCTCGGTCAAAGTTTAGAATCTGTCGCCACCTCGCTTAATGGGGTTTCAATCTCCGCATCAGCTCTCCTGTTTTCTCATTTTCCCGTGTCATCTCAACTTAAATTCTTTACTTTACACCGACAACTAGACACGAGTATGAGTATTAAACACGCTTAAGGCCAACGCAAAATGTTGGTTTTCATCATTTAAATGGCTTCGCTTTTCAATAAGGCCCAGTAGACATGGATTACAAGGAAGACCAGAGCTTCCGTGAGGGTTAATCAGCGTGCCGGTGATACTTCTCACCAGATATTTCTACTCTTATTATCATTTTTTTGAATTTAATTTTCTTGCTCCCTGCCTTAATTTCCTTTTCTTTTTCCAAAAAGAATCCTTTTTTTTAATTTGATCCGTATCCACCTGATAAATGTTGTTCAGTGACATTTGCAACCTGCAATCATACGCTTAATTGTGCAGAAGAGCTAATGATGCTCTGCTGCTATCCTTCTCCTCCTCTTTATGAACAATACACTACAATACTTCAGTCTTCCCCCCCATCACCGTGTCTCCATCCTGTCCATGTAATGACAGACTGACATTGTTCTTTCGTGTCCCTGTTATAAGCCTGTCTGCATTGTTTCTGTCTGACTTGTGTCTACGCTATGATGCTATGATGCAGAGCCCGATTCCCACTTATTTTTTTCTCCTTTCTTTCCTCCCCCTACTTCCCATCACGCTCGTCTGACACGCTTGACACATAGCTCTTAAACTGCCGATCGTGTCTACCGGTATGGCTGCCTTCCCCCCGCTGTTAGCGCTGTCTGCCTGTGTCTGGCCCACAAAGCAGGCTTTCCCTGTCACATGCCTGTGGATATGCGCGCACAGCCGAGTGACAAAATTGTATCTTCGGGGTGGGCGGATTGGAGTCTTGTCCCTGGGGGAGCTGTGTCGAAAACACACAGTGTAGGGTTCTATCTATCGCCGCTCCCTGTGTATGCATGCATGCATGCACGTACATATGTGTGTGTACGCGCGCGCATCGTCCCAAACACCCACCGTGTGTTAATACTCCTCCTCTGGGGAGATCTACAGTGCTGCCTGATGTGATGTGCACTGACTGGGGGTGACCTTGAGAACTGGGACAAACGAAAAGGGACCCACATACACACGAGTCAGAGCGGTCGCCGCACTAATTATTACCGTAACTTGGTGCTACCTTCATTCTTTCACTGCTCTTGGTGTATTTTTAAAAAAAATATTTTATTAAACCTCCTTGCTTGTTTTCCCTTGTAGGTCAATGTGACGGTGGACTACATCAGAGCAGCCACCGGTCCAGGTGAAAGCACGCCTGCCTTCTCGGAGCGCACCTGTGCTACAGTCACAATTGGCGGCATGTAAGTAACAGTTCACACTCATGTTTTTATCCTCCCATTGTTGATACTGTTTAAGCATACACTAGACTCGGGTAATAGTTTTCCTTTTCTCGCCATCTGATGACGAAGAGTAATCACTTCAAATGCTCCGAACCTCTAATCTCCCCATGAATCGCGGAGTAACCTGAAAATGCGCCTTTGTGTTTTAATTTCATGAAAAGGCTCGCCTCAGCGCACACGGTTATTTTTCTATCTTCTATCAAACACGACTTCGAAAGAAAAAAAAAATGCGGTTTATCTCTTTGAGATGTTGCACGCAGACATAAACGTTATTAAACCATTCAGAGGCTCAAATTTAATCAGAAGCACAATAGACGACTTTGATGCCGAATAACTTAAAATGAACCTTCTGTTCTGACTCGCGAAACGCTTTCACTTATCTTCTGGTTCCCTGCGTGTGTGCGCGCGCGCCACCCGAGGCGCAGAGCGTTGTCACATTTGCTCTCGGAGACGTGCTCGCAGATTTATCTTCGTCGTCAAACGTACCGAATTGTATTCCGGCCAGCAACCGGGGTCAGGATCGGGTCTCGTCAACGGCCAATTACAACCCCAGCATCTCGCGGATAACAGTTGGCGTGGTCCCCCATGAATGCTGAGGTCAGGGGTCGAGCTGGTCAGCGGGGCGGATGTTTTTGACCTTGCGTGACCTTACGCCGTATGGTATTATTCATAACTTCTATCCATATGGAAGGAGACAAACCACAGAAGCCTGTTTTTTTTGTTTTTTGTTTTTTTGTTTTTTTGTGAAGAAATGGGCTCCGCTCGAGACTTTGTGGGCGCCTACTGGTGTTATGAATCAGGCACTTATTGTTCTCATCTTGGAGAACTGGCCACGGCTATGAGGATTTAGCCGTCTCAGCCGCTTCTGTCTTCTCGTGTAATCCCGGAATGAACTCGTTGACGATGAGATCAAGCCTGTGTGGCAGACTTACCATCTGTTGCAAGGACTTCTTCTTGTCTCTGAAGATGGTTTTCGTGACTCTGTCTGGGTTCTGTGTAATTCCTGCAGAGTGAATACGAGGCCAAAGTCTCGTTCTGTTCCAGTTCCAGTTCCAACCATTAGCAGCTGTTGATGTGGGTACAGAAAACACGTAAAATGGACATAAAGAAGCATTTGAGTTGGGGCATCTACAGCATGTCAGATACCATGTCTTTACTGAACAGCACATGCAGATTTCTTAAGGTTGTTACATGCGCCGGAAGCTCAAGTGCCGAACTCAAGGGAAGTCCTCATACGTCCCCTCCTACTGCAGCATGCATCACACGCGCTAAGCATTGTGGCAAATGCGGGAGACGGGACGTCGAGAGGCACTTTTTCTTATTATTTACGGACATTGACCACGCCGTTCGTTCAGCTTGCTCCCACACACAGTATGCAGATTCGCGGTCACACTGCGAAGATTAGCATCTGGGAGCTCACAGAGCATTTCCGCGTTAGCCACGCCCACTTCAATCCAATCGCAGAACAGTAACCGAACACCACGCGAGAAAAGAAGTTCTGCCCAGCTGACGTGTCGAGAACAAGCTGCGAGAACAAAATGGCGTCATTTTGTTCTCAGAAAGAAACTTTAGAGGCTGATACATACTCCGCAAGCACGATTTGTTCTTGCGGAGTATGTATCAGCCTTTAAAGTTTCCTTCTGTCCCTTCATTTCTTTCTCCCAGAGTTTAGCCACAACACTGACGCCCAAGAACTAGCCACCAAGTGCTGCATTAATTACCACAATACTCCCCTCTTTCCGCCCTTAATCCTCTTCTATACACCAGTAACGCAACAAGGAAGCGGTTAGTCGAGTGTGCAGTGTCAACATTTATGTGACCTTTGTTCTTTAGCAGAGCCACCTTTGGGATTAGTCCTGCCTTTTATTTATTTATTTTTTTTGTTTGGGGTGATTTGCTTAGAATTCTAAACGAAGCAAGGAAAAAAAAAAAAAGGTTTTGCTTGTTGCATTTCATAACCCGCTCTATCTCTCCCCTCCTCTTTCTCCAGCAACATAGCCGAGGCCCTGGTCAGTAAAGGCCTCGCCACCGTCATCAGATACAGACAGGACGATGACCAGCGCTCCTCCCACTATGACGAGCTGCTTGCCGCAGAGGCACGGTGAGGAACACGTTTGCGAGCTCTTTCGCACAAAGCACTTTCACACTCTCCATCTGCCTTTTTTTTTTTTTATTTTTTTTTTTTCTTCTTCCTACTCCTTCTGAATGAACTTCGATCAGCTGGTCCCTCGAATGACATGCGACGCATACACGAACGCGAGACCCTCTCGCGACCTTGACAATTTTTTGCTCTTGCGAAAATGAAACATGACCTTGAGCCTTAGACTTGTGTACCGTTTCATCCATCACAGCGAAGGTGAAGCAACTAGCGTCTTTCTTTTCCCCCCCAGAATTAATTTGAGCAGCGCAGCCATTATCAAACCCCGTCCTTCGCTACACTTTCCAGAAGAAACGTGTCATTACTCTCAAATATTTACTCATGCATGTATCAGTGCCTCTTTTTTTTTTTTTTTTTTTTCTTTCTCTCTTTTACATGCCTGTGCACACATACACCTTCCCAAGTGCTGGACGCTAAATCATAGGCTCTCTTTACACAGGCCCTATGAATATAATTATGTGGAGGTGCAGTGGGGAGATTTAGTGCAAGCTTTATTACTCTGCCATAGATTAAGATCTGCTTGCTATAGGTAGAGCAGATGCAGGCGCGGCCTCTTTTTATAGGATTAACTCTTCCTCTCCCTTTTCTTTCATGCAGTGTCACTGCCCACCCGCCCTCTTTTGCTCCTCTCTCTCTTTCTCTCTCTCTCTCTCTCAGCGCTCCCGCTTGCTGTCTTCCTTTGCACATTTTGTCCTTATTTCTGCACCTTAGCTGTTTTAGCTTTGTCCTTCTTTGGCCTTGCTCTTCTGGGTCTTCTTTTTTTTTTTTTTTTCTCCTCCCTCTCTTCCCCTTCTCTTTTTCTTGCTCTCTCTCT
Organism: Chelon labrosus; assembly: GCF_963514085.1. Taxonomy (NCBI): domain Eukaryota; kingdom Metazoa; phylum Chordata; class Actinopteri; order Mugiliformes; family Mugilidae; genus Chelon; species Chelon labrosus. The sequence goes on from NC_140356.1 coordinate 14,033,518, forward strand.
TTCTCTCTGTCCCTGGTGGGGTCCTATTAGAGCTGATGAGAGGTTTCTGTCTATAGCCTTGGTTGTATTTTTAGTTCCCACTGCACAAGGCCAGCGGCCCGCAGCCTTCAAGGAACCCTCCTCCCCCACCACCTCCTCCACCTCCTCCTCCTCCTCCTCCTCCTCCTCCTCCTCCTACTCTTGGCTATTAAATGCACATGCACCGTATACATATACTCACATAAATGCACAGGCTCTATCTTGGATGCACTGGACTGCATCTTAGTGCTCCAATAGTGGCATGATTCCACAGCAGCAACCACAGGTCATCTTCATCTCCTTCGGCCCTAGAGGCGTTTTCAAGCAACTCCCACCAGCAGCCGTTGTCATCACTCGAGCATCGCTTTCCTCTGAGTCTCTCCTCATTCCGCCGTTCTAACCATAATTTCCCTTCCATTATAATTCCTCTCCCACCATTTTCACTCTAGCCTCCAGATTATCTGGGTGGGGGGAAGAAAAAAAAAAATCCTCCCACTACCGCTTCCCAGTAAGCCGTAATGGCAGAAATTACATTCTACTTCAGTGTCCCTGTATATTTACAGTGATGACATAAACTATTAAACATTATGCCTCCAGATGTATTTCAGAAATACTTGAGCTGTGTCAGAACTGTGTGTGTGTGTCTATGGTTTTACTGCAGGGCCATCAAGAACGGGAAGGGGCTGCACAGCAAGAAGGAGGTTCCCATCCACAGAGTGGCTGACATCTCTGGGGTACGTCTCTTTTCATGTCTACACAGGGGAATTAAAGGTTTCCCATGAATTAAATGTTGGCACGTTTACACACACAGCCGCCGTGACTCTGTCTCTCATACATACGTAAAGACAGTAATTCTCAATACAATCTGTAATCCTCGTCTTATGCCTGTAAGTGGCCTCTAAAAATAATCAACCGCATTAATAAAACCATCAGCGGCGCTTGGTCCTAGCTTGTTTACGTGTGCCCAGGGGCTTGATAGAGGCATCATTTGGCTAATGAACCCTGATTGGGAGTGCTCACAAAATGAACATTAGCGTGGGAAAACCATAAAAATCTCTCGGTAACGAGTAATGGGCGATTGGTACGCATTCTTTTTAAGCGTGTGTTTTTATCCGAGCGACCCGGGAAGCTGTTTTGAATTTTATTGTCATTATATGCCTTATGCTCGCTCGTTCTCTCAAAAATGTAGCTCTTACTGTATTAACTGTGGAGAAACTCGCGTGCCTTTATTTTTATTTCTAAAGGGACATTCACTTTTTCATAAATAGTTTTTTGGTGACTTTCCAACTGCAAATCCATCCCTCGAAGTTCCCCTACGTACCATGAGCGTTGCAGTTAGTGCACTTCCATACAAAAGCGCAGTCGGCATTAACTCATGGAGAGCCGACCGACTGAAATTTGCACTGAACCGTACATTAAATGCCTGTACTAGAAGGGTCACTGTAGCTTAATAAGTCTTTTACATTGTCCGCCATCCAAGAATTAATTGAGGTCAGTCAGTCAGGTGGTGGACAATTCACCCTCTTGTACCTGCATTACATCTCGCACACTCAATGTGTTCATTTCTACATATGCAATGGCGTTTTTTCTCTTTGCCGTGACTTTTGTTTCTGCCAACCTCCTCTGTCGGCTTCAGAAGTGTATGAAAAGAAACAAAAAAACAAAGAAAAACAATGAGGATCTTCAATAGAAAGCTCTTTTATGCTGAATTGATGCTACTTCCTTAGATTCTGCCTCCATTTGTATTCACTACAAGAGCTTCCTATGAATATATATTGAAGAACGTAAACAAGACAAGCGCATTTCTGGTGAGCTACTACACCCACAGAAGTTCCTATGTAAATCTCAACTCCCCACCAGCCCCTTAGAACTGAAGAAGCTACTCTTAATATAAGTGGCGAAACGTCTTCTCAAAAAGCTGTTATGTTAGGTACAGTTGCCTTTCTTTAACGTTTTTTTGGACATCCCATGTCCTGGTTGACTTAGTACCTTCACAGACCTTTGGATATATACTTGTGGGCTAGTGTATCACCATTTAGTGTATCACGTCTAAACACGATTGGTGCTAATACATCTTGAACAGATACTTTTACTTAAAACGCTGCGCTACAGAAAAGGGAGGACTCGCCAGAGTGGTTTGCGTACGGCTATTTAAGTGAGCAGTGCTTGTTCAACCGCTGAAAGACATTGACAAGGATATCCATTTCAGACCAATCGCAGCTGTTGCAGTTTGCGCCGCATTGACAATTGATGTCGGGCAACAAGGTCTGCCATACGGTATGGCGTAGATCCGACACAGGAACGTAAATTTACCAGAAAAGGAAAAAAAAGACGCAAGTGTAGATTGTGGTCTAGCACAATTACAACAGAAAGTCAGACTGCAACGTAAGGTATGGCATGGATCTGACGTAGGGACACAAATCTAGCTAGACCTAGCATAAAACCTAGCTGAAAGTGGAAAAGACGTCAAAGTAGATCCAAAAAACGTTTTAAACAAAAAGTCAACTGGACTTGTAGAGTTTTTGAGAAGACGTTTCACCACTCATCTGAGTAGCTTCTTCGGTTCTTGGGGACCGGTGGGAAGTTTGAGGTTTAAATAGGAACCTCTGTTGGTAACCCATCAGAAACATGCTTGTTTGAGTAAATAACCAGAAAACTGGTGCAGCTAATTTCCATTAACGGTTAGATACTTACCTGTCGTTGAGGGGGGGAGTCTTTGTCCCTGTCCTCTTTCCCTATGGATGGTGCTCTAACGACCTTTGTCAGTCAGAAGCTCCATTCTCAAGGTGTGAACGGAAAGTAGATGTTGTATACGACGATGCTTGTTTAGCCACTGACAGAAATGGATGAGGAAGCGTAAATCTAGCTTAATCTGTAGGGGAAAGTACACAATCCCCCTTCAACTACCCCCCACCCACACATAAATTAGAATTACAACAGCCAAATCCATCTAAATCTACAGTATGGAATAGCTCTGACATTCTTTGCCGCACATCGGAGCATCGGAGCATCATCAGCGACTACTCAACTCGTTCACTTTGAAAACCACTAGATGGTGTGCCGCTGTGAATAACTCAAAAGTGAGCTTCAGAAACATTAGCACCTCATTGTCGGTCTCACTTGAATCACTTGTACGTTTTTCCTGTCCTTTTTTTTTTTTTTAAGCTGAGTGCCTCCAATTGATTTGGTGGTCGTATATAAGCCGCTGGAGTTCAGTACATTTGAAAGGAGGCTTTCTGCCAAGTCGTTAAACTTCTTTAACACCAAACAATTCTGGCTTAAGAAGTCCGACGTCGTTGCGCCGCGCAACTGCCCCTCCCCCGCCGCCATCCTCGTAACCTCCCTCTGTCTTATTGTGTCAGCAGGATGGGTAAATTACACGAGCCTGTAAAAGTAATTATGACGGGGAGTTGTTTTGCTGACCGAGCAGCTTTGACTTTTCAGCGGGGGGGGGGGGGGGGGGGGGGGTTTAGTGCTTTCATACTTATACACATCCACCTAACTCGACTAGCTAACTGACCACGTTCAGTGGGTGCTCAATAATTAATTAACTTTAACAGCGGCGAGGTAAAGGCCCTGCCCTTGTTCCAAATGAACAACTGCACATCTCAGTCCCTAGAAGCTGTCCCTTTAAGCCCGCGGAGGCTGCCTCCGTCGGTCTTTGCATTTTAACATGATTGTGCTGCGTCATGCATTTGTGTGCGTGTGTGTGACATGCACATCAGCACTGTGGAGCCCCTTATTAGCACCACCCTGTGAGTGGTGCAGGTCAGTGCCATTACTCGCAGCTGCAGACTTCCCTTAGCATTTTCTGTCAGTTTCGGACAGGACATACATAATTTGCAGCGCTGTCTAGGACCGCTGCCAGTCGACTGCCGGTGGGCGCGCGCAGGCACATGCGTGCACCAGTTGTTGGGCTAAGGCTAATGTAATGAGCATTCTAATAAAAAGGACCAAAATAGCAGCACACCACCCCCCTCCCTACCCCCAAGCCCAACAACCTTCCCCTCTTTTTTTTTTTTTTTTTTTTAAAACATCCTCTCCTCTGTGATGCACGCCCACACACAGACACACACTCCTCTCCTATGAGCCAGCGTCGCTTGTTAAACGTTTGTTGAAAGGGATTATGTGCATTGAGTGGGATGTAGTCGCAAATAGATAGGTTTATAAACGTATAGTGTAGGAGATGTACATAGGCGGTGGGTGGAGAGTGGATAAAGCTCTTGACTCACCTCATGCCTCTAAAGGTTGCATAATGAGGTCCTCTCCTTCCTCATGTCTCTTCCTTTTTTTTTTCTTTTTTATTTATTTTATTTTTTTTCTGAACCAAGTTAGACTGCACAGCCCACACACTGCAGGTGCTGCAAATGTGTTTGTGTGAACGACAGAGTGTTCGGCACTGACGTCTCCCACTCAAGGGGCTATTTTGGATTCCGGTGGGTGGAGTTCAGGTGGTGCATCTTGTGGCTAAAGCGCATTACCCTTTACTCAGAGACTCGTGTGCTTGAGCCCCGCCGGTGACGTGTGCTGCGTGTCTCTGGCCCGTCTCTTCCGTTGCGTACTCGTCCCTCGAGAGGAAGAAATAAAAAAATAAATAAGAAGAAGAAGAAGAAAATATTGATGTTTTTCGGTCTGAACTCTCTCACCAGCTGACAAATGGAGAGCACACATGTGTTCGCTCTGACTTTCCTCGGTTGAACTCCGTCCTTCCCTCCGAGGCTTTGTGCCTACTCCTATGTCCACACACACCACACACACACACTACACTGGTCCATGACTCACTGGTCTGTTGTGCCTACATGCTCATGCCCGGAGTAGGCACATATTAAATTATTTTTTTTATCGTTTATGACCCTCGCCGTCCTCGTCCCCCCACCGACGCTGCATTACTAGCCCTGCTTGAATACACATGATTTAGCTCCGCTTGTAATTTTGGCCCGGGCACGCCAATAAGCAAGTGACTCACCCTTTGCCGACAGAGATGGGAGCAGGAAGGGAGAGAATTATATTTGATCGCGTGAGGTTCCGGACGCGTCGCTGGGAAGCGGAGCGGACTTCGTTAGGCTAGACCAAGATATAACGATGTCTTGAGGATGGCACGCGAGTCCCGTCGGCAAATTTATCTTCTGTATTTGGCCTGAAATCCTTTGTTGCATCCAGGTTGATTTCCGAAATAGAATTTATTTGACATGACTTCATACGAATATATAAATTAAAGAAGAAAAGACTTTCTTATCGCGGTATCAGCTGTCAAAAACAATATCTTTCCACAAATGGTAAACCACTAAAAACAATTTCCCTGCATGACTTCATAACAATTATTGTCTAATGTCGTCTCTCTGTCTTTCTTCATCCATTAGGAGACACAGAAAGCCAAGCAGTTCCTGCCCTTCCTCCAGAGGGCTGGCCGGTCGGAGGCCGTGGTAGAATACGTCTTCAGCGGCTCACGCCTCAAGCTGTACATGCCCAAAGAAACCTGCCTCATCACATTCCTGCTCGCTGGTGGGTACATTTCTTCTCCAATTTCCTGACACGAAGGTCATTTCATTCCGTTTCGTCTAATTGACTCGTTTCGGGATTCATTGGCGCGTCTTTCGGTAACACAAAATGAAATGATCATCTCGTGCCGACGGCGCGAGGCGTGTTGAGACTCCTGCCGGCTCGGGGGTCAGAGTTGAAGCCCTCCCCGCACCTCTCAGCAGCCAGCCCTGAGAGGGTAAAGGGGTAGCGTGCCAAACACAGCTCACCGTCTTTTCAGAACACCAGTGTTGGCGTGAACCATGCGTCCCCTTTAACCTCACCTTTCCCCCCCACTGGCTTTCTGCCGAGTATGAAGTAGACTCCTGTTCCTTATTAGAAACAGGTTTTTAGATAAAATTATTGCTTAAACTGCTGCGTGAGCTGTGTCAGTTCTTTTGCGGCTTAAGAGCAAAACCTGCTTTGTTCCAACCTTTTTTCTGAGAAGGTCATGTTGTGAAAACTTGTTATGTTCCCTGAATGTGAAGTTGTACCTTTTGACATTTAACAGCAGTCGGTGTGTTTTTGCCTTATGAGCAGTAGTGCTTGGGACATATTAGGAATTGAGAAAAGTTTGAAGAGTGGTAACAGTCAAATACTTATTCTGCATCTCAAAAATGTAAGAATATGATGATTTCTTCTATATCACTGTGAATCTTTGGTTTGGGACTAAATATAAGTAAAAAATAGCATCATAACTTGACAGTTTTCGCTATTTCCTGACATTATATAACAAAATATCCAGTGAAAATAATTAGTTTGTTGCAGCCGCAGAAAGAAATGTCTCCAGTCTTTTTCTACCCAGTGGGAGTAAACAACAATATGAAGTTTAGGGCAAGATGCAGATGGGATGAAATACAGACTTCTTGATAGCGGGTCCAGTCGTTTATTCCGGCTCCTCGACAGTTTGCGCTAGTAATAAAAACACAGAGACTGTATCTTTGGCAGCCGGCGGTGATTTGCACATCCTCCGAGATCGCGGCGAGAAGTCTCGGCCCTTCCGCGACGGATGACGCTCCTTTGTCACTGCTGCGATCGGAGTGCGCTTCCATCCATCTCCATTTGAGTCAGGCTCTCGCCCCGCGTACAGTTCCTCTTAATTTCCAGCAGAACAAACACCATACATTTCTGACAAACACCCAGATTCAGTTTAATTACGCGTGGCTAAATTGTTGATGCATTAATTAATTTTGTAATTTTGCTTGTGATTGTCTTTGCTCTCCGCTGATGGTTTCGGTAATTGCGTTTTTTGTACGCCGCCTGCTACAAGATGTATTGAAATGACCCCGGCTGATAAGCCATCCGCACATGAAACCATTACACATATATATATTTTTAGCACCGGTTTGCTTTGTCCCCCGATAAACGAGTGTAAAACCCACATAGCCGTGTGATAAAGAATTTGTCAGGTGCGTGTGAGATGTTTACTTTTGAAATGATTTCATTCAGAGGTTGTTAGCAAATCATAAGAACCACATTAGCGCTGATGGCCCCCGAGTGGATTTGATTAAGGTCGTTCCCAGAAGAAAAGATTCATCTGCGGAAAATGAGATGACCAGTGCTGTCTTCAATACACACATTAGGTTGGATTAACCCTGATTGATACAAACGATCCTCTGTTCTATTTGCAGTATTTTTAACCTTTATCCCAATTACAGTCCTCTGAAGAGCTCCCTTCTCTGTTTCTCCCTATTAGGATGCATGTTTGCTTATTCTCGTCATCTCATTGCTGCGCCTTTTATTTCCTTAAACCAGTGTATTTTCTTGACTGTATATGAGATATCATAACTAATGGGCCATCTCTTAAGTGTTTCTGTGTAGGGTTTCCTTGCATGATGTCAAACCCCTAACCATACATGAAACGGAGCCCTTAGGCATGAAGAGGAACCTCGTCTCGCTGCCTGTAATCTCCAAGCACTTCCTATCTCCGTTCTCACTCCCGTCAAAGTTATCTTGCCATGTTTTATTCACCCATCTGCACCGTGGACTTTGTTTAAAATGACACGCGCGATAAATTGGCTGTTGGGGTTTATCTGTGTGTGAAGAGGCATAGGGACTTTGGACCTTCAGCTATCACACAGTATGTGTGACAGAAAATTAATATATGTCGGGAGCGCACGTGTCTCTGCACTTAATTTTGAAACCTTTATCGTGAAAGAGGCGTATGGTGACACATTTATTACTCATGCCTATAGTGCATTATGTATAAATGATCCACGGAGGCCCCTCCCCTCAACCCATAGGACCCTCGCATTGTTTTGCAAGACACCACAGGACACCCTCAGAAGGCCCATGTCCATTCTCTGATGAGTCACAACTGTTTTGGATTGTGCCTCCAAACCAGGGAGACCTACACAATATTAGGAAGGTGGTCATAATGTTATGCCTGATGGGTGTTTATACAGTAAAGCAACAGAGCAGTGTCAGTAAGCCCGCCCCCATGATGCACATCTCATTACCTTAATCATAAGATTTTTACAAGTATGCTATTTTGATGCCTTTGCAAGGTTCGTTCTGTATTAAAGGTTGAAAGATGTCTTCTATAAGCTCTGGCGTTAGTATCTCGCTCTGAGTGTTGAGTAAACATTGACTGCATGCGGACGAATAGTAAATACATTCGCAAAACAAGTCCTGCATTGCTCATCTGTTTCATTAGCTTCTTCAGACTCTATTCATCGTGGCAAATTTTTTATTCTTCCACGCTGTTGTGGGAGGCCATTGAAGAACAAACTGTTTACAGTAGCGCCGCAAATGAAATGATCCCAAGGCGGCAAGTGATGTAACGCTGCAAATTTGAATTTGAACTCCCAGCTTGCTTTAGCCGGCAGCGATTTTATTCTTTTGTTTTTATTATTTGTCCTGATTTAACACTGAAGCGGGCCCGTTGCAAGCACCTTGAAGCTTCAGAGTCTCCTTCCCTTTTCCAGAGTTTTCCTTGACGGATTAGGACAGTGGTTTAAGAGGAAGACGGGGGATGAGGTAACAAGAGGAGCCCTTGCTTCAAAGAGGGCCGGAGGTGTGCTTCAGGAGTTGAAGGGGTACTTCCCGTCACTCTCTTCCCACATCACCTTCGCTTTCTTCTCCTTACACTCGTTGGCCTGCGCAGCGTTGCTTCCGTGTGGAACCCTGATAAAGGGTAAAAGAGTCATCCTGTTTCTGTACAGGAAAGGGATTTGGGAGCGTGGCGAGGGGGTTTCCAAAGGATGATGAAAGGAGGAGCAGAAGTAAGATGAGGAGGCTGAAAAGACGTGGAGGTTAAAGAAAAGGAGGGGTACGGTAAAGGGAAGACAAAGAAAGTTCAAGCGATATGAAGTATCGCGGGTGTAAAGGCCTGTTGAAGCTGAGGGAGCCCAGGCAGTGAAAAGGCTATAAAAGTTTATTGACTTCAATGGCTTTCACGAAGGCCACAGCAGGTGAAGTGTACTTTCAAAGTTACTCCTGAAGGTACGTCGAGCAGCAGACTGTCAGAGTGATGAAGCACCCATCACTCGGACACAGAGATTTACAGTGTCAGCAAGGAGCATTAGCCGTCACACAGTGTGTGGCTTAGTGCCATTTCTTCTGATTTTGATATCACAGTGTGTATACGGTTGTGTTGGTGTACGTGTATATGCGCAGTTGTGATGGTACACACTTCCCAGCATTGTGTGAGGGCAGATAAAAAGATGGCGGAAAGGTGGAGCAGAAAACTTTTAGACTTAGTCCCTAAAACACAGGAGTTGCAAAAAAGTTAACACAGTAGCACGTTAGTAAGAAAACGTCTACAAATAGAATGCTGTTGTGCTCCTCTATGACCTCCACATAATTCCAGTCTAACAGCACATCCTATCATTATTATTCACACACATATTAGAAACCTGGAGGCATGGTCGCTTTGACACCTGGAGGCATTTATTAAAGCCTGCTGCATGACATAATTGTTGGCAGGGAAGAAATAACCTTTTTGTTTTTGTCTGTAGCACATTATTGGTGTTGAAGTTGCGGCACTAGGAGCTATACACTTGATCCTAAACCCAGTTTATGAGCTGCATTAGCTTACAGACAATTCAATCATTAACCGTAACCATCGAATGAGACGGAAAGCAAGCTCTCAGAAACTTGTGCAAATACGCTCATGTCTAACTTAAAACTGCCGAACTCTGCAGTTCCTCAAACGCCCACTTGAGGCGTAACGTGAAAATGAGTCAATGCCCGTAGACCTATCCCTAGCTTTTCGTCAGCTCTACTCACACTCCAGGCCTTTGCCCGTTTTTGGAGTTTTCCAAGATGGTGACGTCCAGAGTCATCACATTGAGCTTCAAAACTGCTCTACTGAAATAACACGGCCGACGTCACGAAGGCTTTGTTTTTATGTGCGGTCCATACTTCCGACGGTTCATGCAAATACAACCGACCCCGTCAAAAGTAGCAGATTTAATTTAAAGCATGAAAGAATGATTCCTCATTCAAGCAAATTAAATGTTGGAAAGGCGGACTTCCCGGTCACCGTTTTGCGCTTTAGATAAATGGACCTAACATTGCCTAAGCCTTGTCTGAGGTAATGAGGCCTTACTTTAGAGAGTCCCAGTAAGATGATGGTGAGGTTGAGAGATGGACTGAATGGATAAAACCGAGGGATAGTCAAACAATCCTAGGATTTTCCCAAACAATGTGCTCGCTTTGCCTATTGACTCCCTGCTATACCCCTGTACATCTCTCTAACCTATTTGCCTTGCCCACCTCCATCTTTCACTCACTGCTGGACTTTTTTTTTTTAAATTTATTTTAGCCTTTATCCATTGAGGCAGCTATTAAAGGGGATAGCCGCCTCAGAGTAACAAACAGGGAAGCGCTGTGAAAATTAATAAGATGGACATTTAAATGGGATGATGGCGTCATGGGTGATTAGGAAAGACGTATGAGTTTTGGAGCCCGAATTCACACACACATTCAAGCACTTACACACCTCCCCAGCTTTTAGGTCTTTGTTTGTTTGCCTGTCGCAGTGCTAATTATATCCTGTCAGCAGCTTGTCAAAATTGAAGCATTAGTAACTTAATAACATTTAAGAGAGACACACTAATGGCATTCATACTGAGCCGCGCGCATCCCACAAGTATCCATTTATACCTGCAGACGCGCCAAAGGCGAGAGCACAAGCGTCTGTCGGGTTACGGGCAAAAAAACGCAGCGGCTCATCAATATGCACATTGCTGGCGTAGGAATTTGCGACATGATATACATTCGTGTACACTGCGGCGCATAATGCACGGCAGCTGCGCATCGCCACGTTCCCTCCAGACCCATTCCTCCCAGATGAAGCTCATTATCTGGCTTGGTTAGTAGAGGAAGAGAGGGGTCGACTCAATCCCGTTCTCTATGTATGCTGGGTCAACTGAAAGCACATTCAATTACAAAGTATAGGGAAATGCTTGTGGGGAATGGATGCATACGAATTTATCCAATTAGTTTTGGTTTGTGAGAACAATTGGAACTGGAATCGCTAAATGCTGAAAGAAGTATGCATCATTTGTGCGTTGGCATTGTTTCAGTCCTAAGGATGTATCCAGAAACGTTAAAGAAAGGCATCTGTAGAGTGACAGGTAGACATTTCCCCAGTCATCCGAGTAGCTTCTTCTGTCCTAAAGGGCTGGTGGGGAGTTGAGGTTTAAATAGGAACATCTGTGGGTGTAACGCATCAGAAACTCGCTTGACAAGAGTCTGTTAACGGCTAGATACTTACCTGATGTTGGGGGGCCTTGGCCTCTTTCTCCGATGAACGATTTTCTAACGGCCCATTATCAGTCAGAGTCTCCAGTCGCAAGGTGTGAATTGGGGTGAAACTTCTCGGGGGCAGAATTTAAAACCGTATTGTAAATTGATGGCAGATTATATCTCAGTCAAACCTCCCCCGTTCAGAGAAGAATCCTAATGATTTGTTGAATTGAATTAATCTTACTATGACTCAACGGAGGGATTAGAGAGCAACAGTTGCGTTTTATGAAATATTCATCTGCTTTCTTGCAGAGAGGTAGATAAAGGTAAAGGCCACTCGAAGGCTGCCGATACCTTTCCGGGAGTTTAGAGATTAGCGTAGCTACCACAAAACTGTAAGCAAAGAGAAGTGGTTAGCAAGGCCTGCAAGATTCTTTAATAGGTATGTCTGTGAAGGTTCTCAGTCTTTCAGGTCATGGTATATCCAACAAAGGTTCAAAAAAGGCACCTGGACTTGTAGAGTTTTTTGAGAAGACGTTTCACCACTCATCCAAGTAGCTTCTTCAGTTCCTGGGGACTGGTGGGAAGTCTGAGGTTTAAATAGGAACTCCTCCTGAAAACTTGCTTGTTATGCTAACAACCAGCTGCACCAGTTTCTGGTTGTTAGCATAACAAGCACAGTGAGCAGATGTTCCTACTAAGAAGCTACTTGCATGAGTAAAGCAAAACGTCTTCAAGAAAACTCAACAACTCCAGTTGACTTTGATAGTGAGCAACGAGTAAGACGAACAATTGGCTATTCAACCAGATCAGGGATTGCCCACAAAGTCAGGGGATGGAATGTAGTTGCCTATATCAGTTGTCTCTGAAGGTTCTCAGTCATCCAGGTCATGGTATATCCAAAAACATTTAAGAAAAGCAACTGGACTTGAGAGACTCAAGAAACTCTACAAGTCCAGTTGCCTTTCTTTAAGGTTTTTGTGTCTATAGAAACACTTGATTTTGATATGGAGAACGATTGTGGGGGGAAAAAGGCTTAGATTAATGGAAAATAATTAGCGAGGACAAGTGTCCAGATGGAGGGTCCGGTCTTTTGGGGTGATGCCAAAGAACTAAAGCATGTGTGTTCCTGACTGAGCAAGAAACTTGTCTGTGTGTGTTCGAGCCAAGGGGCCAGGCAGGCAGTATTTCATCAGTGGCGTGGCTCACCCCAAATCACAGATTAAAACTTTACATCTTGTGCACGGTGCCACCCCAGCCATCTCCGAGCCTTCACAAGAGGGAAGGAAAAAGCAATTAAATTAAATTGAATAAAGCTGCTGATAGCTTGTTGTCTTTTAGGAGTTGGGTTATAGAAGGAAACGACATAAGTTAATTCTTAAGTCTGTTAATTCAATTGTGCATCCGTTTTGTTCCGAGGAGAACCAGTCATTACTTCATTTGTTTCCAGTTCTGTCTCCGAAAGCCCGACGGAGGCGCTTTAAAATGGGAAAATCTTGTCGCACAAATCAAATAAGATGATTGATGCGGTGTACGGTGGATTGACATGTGGGTTTACCTAAGGCCAAAATGATGAGCAGCTGTACCGCAGCATCCTGTGTGTGTGTGTGTTTGCTTTGGTACACGGCGCAGTGTCAGAATGATCAGTGTATGTCTTGTTTGTCTCCGAGATCAGATAAGATGGATATCCTGGAGTTTGACCCAGATGTTTATCTCGGTGTCAGGCGTGAGTTATGTATCGCGGTGCAGGTTAAAATTGGCTGTGCTAAGTGACTCCCTGGCTTGGTTTGAATGCTGCAGGGAGAACACTACAGTAAGTGTGAGACGTTGAATGCAGTTAGGTCATTTAAGGGGAGCACGCAGTGTGTATTTTACTACAAACTTATTTAATGCGACTTCTCATCTGGGATTATAACATTAGAATTTGACCCATTATAAACCCCTTTTGGATTAAAATCCCTTTTTTCTTTCTTTATTAATGTTTTGGGGATGTTTTTGTCCTCTTAGAGAGCTTTGGCAGTCTTGAAAATTGTTGCTCCTGTGGGCCTGTAAACCCCGCGTACTGTATGTGCTATACAATTAAACTTGACTTCTTTGTGTATTACATTCACGAGTAGTCTTTTCTAGGGGATTATGCGAGGGGGCGGAAAAAAAAAACACAATTCCAGCCCTTATCGTAGTTCCAGCCAACCCAAGCAGAAACTCAAATATCTCCCTCTCTGCAGTTACTTCATACACCAATTTTGTGCTAACAGCGTGCAGCATTTACCCCTCCCGCAGCCTTTTTCTCTCTTGTGTTTTTCTTTTTCCTTTATTCTGCATCCCTCATCTCTCCTGGTCTCTTTATTCTGGCAGTGTTGTAGCTACCGTGTCCCATGTGGAAGCCCTGTCCTGGTCCACTTCTATAAATACTTTCAGATGATCTTGGCCATCGGTGTCTTTTCCTCCTCCGCCTCTCTGCTCTACAGGAAGCTTTATTTTATTTCATTTTTTATTGTATTGTAAACCTAATAGAATACATCCAGTAAATATAATTCATTCATTGCCTGATATACAGTGAGGAACAAGATCACATTTTCTGTCCATGTTTATGCGTCAATTAAGGAAAAACGGAAATTAAATCCGTTTAGTTTTATATTCTTTATTTCCTGAGTTGTCTTTCTGCGTTTAAGTTGGTATGTGGAAACAACATGGACACTACAAACTGATATTTGCAGGCAAGCAATGTCCAAAGGTCACAGGACAGGGGAGCTGTATTAATCATAAAAACACACATGTTCAGAAGCGGTGGTCAAGGCACGTTTTTCTGTGATTATGTCAACAAATCAGAAATTCACGTTGCTCCGCCTTGGGAGGTATTCACTTTCTCAGTTAGTCAGCCACACAAATCCGCACTTAGTTTTGTTCATATTTTGTAGCGTTCGTTCGTTTTCATCTCCTTGGCATTTTAGATCTTTCGACTTGTTCTCTTAAAATTCCATTTCAAGTTTACATTAAAAAATAAGCGAAGGGGGGATTACTGAAGAACAAACTATTAGATCAGCAGCAGGAAACCTGCATGAGGCTGTTTGGTTTTTAAAGCTCTCCGCTGCGCACTCGTAGACCTTCATGTCTTACAGAAGGTTGACTCAACAGTTCTTAGTTACTCTTGGGTGCTGACTGTCCTGTGGCCTCATTTTGCCTTTCCTGGGTCATTTTCCCCTTCCCTGGCCTGGGTGAATACGCTGATGTCTCCTGTTCTTGTTCTCATAAATGGGACGGACACGACCATGTAGGGAACAGAAAGTATTAAACCAAAAGATCAAGATTAAGAAAAAATACAGGAAAAAAAAAAGCTAGTTTCTTCAATACAGTTGTAAAATCATAAAATAACCCACAATACTGTTTCTAGCTTGTTAATTAGGTTAGCTGCCTCATTATACTAATGTGCAATGGGGTGGTCTCGCTTTTGGCTTGGGGGTCTTCATGTATTCAGTTGTGTAACCAGTAACAATCATCTTGTAACTTGCTTGCTGGAAAGGATGAGGAAAAAAATCACTTAATAAATTCAAAATCTCTCTAAAACCCTTTCAGCCATTTACAATACACCGATCAGCCACTACATTAAAACCACTGACAGGTGAAATAAATGTCATTGACTATCTTGTGACAATACAATGATCTGTTGGGAAACTTTTGCACCTCTCATTCATTTCGATCTTGCTTAGACATGTGCCACCCACCTAGACCAGACCAGCCACCCCCACCCCATAGCAATGACACTCCTTGAAGGCAGCAGCCATCCCCAGCAGGATGCAGCCTGACACAGACACACACACAAAAATGGTTTAAGAACAACTCAAAAAACATGAAGAACAGCACAAGGTGTTGACCCGGCCTCCAAATTCACTAGATCCCAAACTGATCAAGTGTCTGTGGGATGATCCACATTGGCCCCTTCCCTCAACCCATAGGACCCAAAGGCCCCCACTAACAACATTGTGTTGCCAGACACCACAGGACACCCTCAGAAGGCCCACGTCCATTCCCTAATGAATCCCAACTGTTTTGGAGGCACAAGATAGACCTATATTTCAAATTCTGTTTATTAGAAATTGGCTTAAAACAAAAATTGTATTACAATTTAGAAGAGAATAATAAAAAACAAACATGGGATGTAGAGCAGATCTCAATAGATTTCCTTTGAAAGTGCAGCAATCAATGTTTAGGCCCACCTGTTATGTCCCAGATTAATATCGCCGTAAAATACTGATGGATTTACAAACTTTCCGATGCAAAAAGCAGCGAAATATGTGTATGCGAAAGACCCGAAAACACAAAGGCTATATACACCGGATGTAATTTCATCCCCATCTAACAACATCCATTCCAAGTTATTATTTTTTCCATCAGTACGTCGCAACAGAGGAAGAGCTTGGCAGCGTTTCCCTGAGCAAAAAGTGTCAGAAACACTTCATATACAAACACATCATCATTCAAAAGAACTCCAAGGAAACGCGGCGAGTGCATAAACAAACCCTACAAGGACAGAGAGTCGGATTCAAAGCCCATATGATGGTCTTACAGTGAGATGGCCGTGCTAACCAATGAGTCTCCAAGCTGCCCAAACGGATTAGATTTTTACTCCTCTGCCACGTATTTACGAGTCCATCCTATAGCAGTGTATCTGTCATGACATTGAAGCGTATTAAATTAAACCTTGAGTCAAAGAGGAAAGAAAAACCCTAGGAGAGAGCTGATGCCGATGATTAGCACAACGCTGGAGGGCTCAGCTCCCGACAGAAACCATCATTACTCTGCATAAACAACGGAGCAGCAACCTGCTTATTGGTGTACAATTGTAGTGGTTAAAGCAGGGTCGATTGAAGCTTTGCCGGCTCACCCGGTTGCGGCTGCAGATGCAGAAGTCCTGAATTGGACCAAGATTAACACAATACCCCCAGAAAACCTAAAGGCCCGGATATACCCAACTCAAATCGAAGAACTACCGGCAATGAAAGCCAACTGTGAATATCGCCTCATGTCACCTGCGTTTGGACCAAAAAGTTGCAACTGAACACACCGCAAAGACTCCTTCAGCCAACGACCAGATGGCACATACATTCGGCCCCCTGCAGGAAGGGAAATAACTCCCTCCAATACCAGCAGGTGGCAGTAGTCAATGTGGGGGGAAGCAGAAGAGCTACTGAGCTATTAGTTGGGAGGCTATAAAGCTAGGGAGTCCTACAGACCCTTGTACATGGTTGAAAAACCACCTATAGAGGTCTGACTAGTACCACCAATGAGGGTTAAACAGACGGCCACCTAATGGATCACATGTAGACATTCTTCAGTATTATATGATCATTTTGTCCACTCGTTCCCTTTTTTTACCTCTGCTTTTGCCCCTTATTAATTCCTATCTGTCGACTATAAAGGGTTCTGAAAAACGTCAAAGGGTACAAAAGACCTGCATTCAGTGGAAATGGGTTATACAGAAGTGCTTCATGCACTCAGTACTGACCCCTCGACGGCCAATTACCCATTTAGTGCAGATGATAGTGTGGCTGGTTAATCTGTATTGTGCCACTGACGTGCGTTTGTGAAATGGTGTGGCAAAGAGATTTTGACCTTGACCCATTAAGAGGGATGAGGAGGATGCTTGATGTGGAATCGGTTGTCGGGGAGCACCAATAGGTCCCGAGCACTAAGGATACAAGTCTTTTCACTGGATATTTTCCCTTAATTCCTTTTCTATTTCAGATTGTTTTTAAGACAAATAAACTTTTTTTAGGGGGGGAATCTCGCTCTTCTTTTGATTAGCAGCTGTGCCGACCTTTAACTCCTGCGCCGGTCTCTTTGTCTTTGGCCAGGTATCGAATGTCCACGCAGTTCCCGGAATATGCCCGGAGGGATGCAGGTGGCCGAACCCTTCAGTGACGAGGCCATGCTGTTCACCAAAGAGCTGGTGCTGCAAAGGGAGGTAAGCAATGAAGCAGAACATCCTGGCCCTGCTTTTATCATTTCCTATTGTTTCGGTGCCCATTCCCATGTTGGACACTTTTTTTTTTTTGCTATTTTGGCTTTTGTGCTGTGCTTTAATGTTTGCAGTCCAAGTTCTGGTTGCTGCTTTACTTTGCTGCGTCTCTACTTTCACACTTCTTTTTTTTAGTTTCTTTTTAGCACAAGATTTTGGTTTAGAGACGTGAGAAGGAAATTATTCCTTTTACCAACTGATACAGAAGCAGCTAAGGCTCGAATTCTGCCGCACTGCCGGTATCTAAACCGATTTAACCAACAAATATATCTATTTTCTAGTGTTTTGTGTAATTAAATCCAGTATTTCCAACGTATGTAAAGGTTCTCGGTCAATCTAGGGTCCTAGGAAAGTGTTTAGACGGTATATCCTCCATTGACACTTAATTTGTTCTCAGTGTGAAGTGAGAGTTTCTCTTGTCTTGCATCAAACCTAATGTCAGCCTATTGTCAAGACAATTTGTACAAAGATAGGGCCATTGTCTTCAATAAGCTGATTAAGTTGTTTACTCCCAATTGTGCTTCAGTGCTGCATTCTGAAGCACTGTACCCTTCCCTTGAGTGTTGTCAGCTCTCTACAGAAATTCCATTCTGTCGAACAAATATCGAGTAGACCAAGGCCGCACACAAACCTACCCACACACACACGCACACACCATCCTCCTCGGCTTATTCCCAGTTTACAGAAAGCTCACCTGATAGTGGATCGGTGCTCCTGCGCTTTAGAAAACTCCATCCACTGTGTGCCAGTTCATTCACATGCTAATAGGTTTATATAAGAAGCAGTGAACGGACCAAAGCCATGATGGAACTAGCTATAATCCTGCTACCACTTATCCAGGCCACACACTCTTCTCTCTGTTGCTTTTTTTCCCCCCTGCTCTCCCTCTCCATTCCTATCTTCCCTTTTTAAAGGGCTTTTTCCTGCGTAAGGTGGCTGACTCCACCGTCCTCTGGTGTTTAATTGTCATGGAAATGGAGCCTTAGCCAGGTGGACCGGTAACATAGGTTGCATTAAAAAAGCCTCGCCTGTGAAATGGCTGATAGAAGGAACACGGGGATGCTCCTAGCATTGACAGGGATGCGGTTTTGCAGAGCAGAGGTGCGTGATTTATTTGCGGTTTATCAAAGACTTGCCCACGTGCTCCGCCGCGCCCTCCGTCCGTCCGTACACGATCCGGCGCTCACACATTTTCTCCCTTGCTATTCGCTGGTGGTCTCAGCAAGTTTTTTTCACAGGTAGGTGGGAGTTAGCAGGCAGGGCCGAGCCGCATAATGAGTCTGGAGCCCAGTGTGGGGGCTGGCTGGCTGGCTGCACTGACCTGCTGTTTGGTTTAATATGAACACACTCACACTCTCAGAGGGACACATTCGAGCAGATAACAACAAAGCGGAGCGTTCGCACATATTAGCTGTCACTTTTCCAGGAAAAAAGGCGCGATTATTAGATCAAAATCCCTGAGCAGAAAGTTTAGGTGACATTCTTGTGTGTGTTTTTAAAAAAAAAAAAAAAAAAAAAGTATTTCCCTCCACAAATTGGATCATTGCAAGGAGTAGATAGAGTTACATAGTGTAATGTTACACAGCCCCTGACAGTGACACAGGATCGAGTTGCCTGAGAGGAAGCCGGGCCCCGAAAAGGTGAGAGGAAGTGCAGGAGCTCTAACGAGAAAAGTTCGGAAACAAAGCGACGATGACGCGCGTGAAGGAAGAACCGGTCCGTGCCCTTGATCCATCCTTCTCCCCCGTCTCTCCGCGCGGCACGGCGAGCAAAGCCGAAACGCGTTATTAAGGTGTGTCGCGCTCCAGCATGAATATGGATCATTTCATTTCATTAGCATGAGATTCTGCCGTTGATTCGCCTCTGAATAGCATCTGATTGCGGCAGCTTTTCGAGATGTTCCCGACGTGGCCTCACGTGAATAACGTTTGATTTGGGTTACAGTGGCGCGCTCATTTGCATTCATAAAATATTTTAGTCGCTCGCGCCGCTCGACAGCCATCTCGACTTTGTTGAGCTGATGACATGTTGACTCGGTGGCCTGGGTGCTTTTTTCACCGCCGCTCGTTTCGCTACTCTGTAATTAGCCGTTTTTCTTTCCCTTGTGTCCTTTGAAATTGAGTTTGGGTGCAGGCATGAGCGCACTTATCTCTTTTCTTTCTTTTGTACCACTGTTTTGGTCTTTCACTAATACCCTTTTTTTTCCCTTCCCACTTTCCTTTTCTTCCACTAATTTGTGCTTCACTCTCGCCTCGTCTTTGGCGTCCCCTTTTTTAAAAAATCTCTGACTGGCTCCCTCTCTTCTCCCACCGTTCCTTTCCACAATTTCTCTCTAAACTGCCACACGGCGATGTTTTAATTTCTCCTGATGCAGACATGCATAATTAATGTGGCATCCAGTGAGGGGAGAGGCCTATTTATAACCCCCACCAACACGCTCCCCCTTCACCACCACCCCCAATTTCCCTCCGTGTCTCTCGGGTGATCCTCTGACGCCTTTTGAAAGATTCCTTTCACTTCCAGACTCCCCTCTTTTCAAAAAATCACTTTTGTCTTTATCAGCTCTGTCTTCCTCTATCCCTCCCTCCCTCTCTTCCATTCCTCCCTCTTTTCTTCCTGCCTCTCTCGCTGTGTAGTGTTAATCTCTGACAGACACTGTTCCCGTTCCCAGCGTGCAACCAAAACAGCAGCATTGAAATTCTGAGGAAGGGAGGAAAAAAAAATCATCGGTAAACACCACTCCCCAGACATTTCCCTTTTTCTTTTTTGATGTCTTCCATTTAATTTCTCTCACCTCCCACCTTCCATTGACAAAAAAAAAAAAACATCCATTCACTATCTCAGTCACAGAGCCTCTCTGTTGGTTTTTTCCCCTGTGTGCTTTTTGGGTGGCAACTTCAAAAGCTAACCAGGAGCGGTGCGAAAACACAAATTTTTACTGCATTGACGTGTTTATCTGGGATGAGTCAGCCAGACACGGGTGCATGTTTAGCGGTGTCGTGTTAATAAAAGACGCGAGTAAGCGAAGGAATATTTAAATTATCCCCAGTGCCTCATTAACATAATGCACGCCATGCCAACTGGAGATGGCTGCAGAGTGACAATTTGACGCGCGGGATGACGGCATGATGCTGGCCTTGATTTGACGTGCGTCATATTTCAAAGTTACACACTGGGGAAAAAAAAAAAGAAGAAATAAAAAAGATATCTCTGCTATTTGATTCTTTGAGGATGGAGTTATTTATTTCTTTTGAAATATTGATTTTTTTCAGCTTTTGCTGAATGGCCTCACATTTTTTCTGATTCCCAAATGCATCCATCTTGTGGTAAATAATATTGTTTTTCTTCTGTAGTTTGAATTAATTAACTCAGAAACGACCTCAGATTGAAACCATCGCTGTGTGCTGTGTGATTTTTTTTTTTTTCCCGTTGCGTAACTTATCAGCAGGTGGGAGAGGAAACAAGAATAAGAAAATGGGGGTGAAGCAGAGATGGAGTGCTTGAGCAGGGATGAGAGCAGGCTAAGTGGACAGTAATATGTGGTGTACTGTTCCGCCTACGTATACTGTCAGTTCTATTGACCTCATTCAGTCTGGGTGGTCTCTCATCTAACTGCTTAGCTCTGACTGCCTACTCACTCGCATTTATCTTTATTTCTCACTTAGAAATTCTGATAGCATTTAGTCCCACTTGTTGATATGCAAAGAAAAAAAAATCACATATATGACAAGGGCCATGGTCACCGAATGTGAAATCAAACGTTTTGTGGACGTACCTGAAATAATGATTTATTCCTTTGCAGTTTCAAAGAACCATAAAAGGTGAATGTAGCCTCAGGGATGTCACCCATATATTAGTGAACCATTTTGAAGCCTTAAGTTTGGCGATAGCCCGTTGCCAACTGGAGTATTTCGGAGTCAGAAATGACCAAATTTTGGAGGAGCTTGGGGCTGATGGAGGGGTGGACCTGAGTGAGCTTGTCACCCTTTATGGGGCATTCTCAGGTCAAATCGGGGTCAAATGTGATCTGCAAGGTCCAACTCTGCATGAACGCTGAGCGTAACTGCCTTATTAGGTACCACGAAGAAGTGTCCTAATGTTGGCTAATGCGATAATGTTGACAAGAGCCCGAGCACTTATGTTCTAATGGTCTAAATACATGTTTATATTTGTTTACCACTTAAAGGGCAAGGAAACATATATGGTAAATTCATTCAACTTTCCAAAAATTTTGAAAAAAAGTCCTCCCAAGCCCTACAATAACACTCTAGGGTTGAAAATTTTATTTTCCAAGTATTTCAATGAGTGAGAAGGTCCGAAGGTCCATTTTAAATAAAGTATTGCACCCCTTACTTCAGCTGAACTTTCAGCTCTAGTTAAAAAAAAAAGAGATTCAATAGTGACATTTAAAAATGAATCATCATAATTGTTGTAATTTAGTTAAAAATAAAAATTGGCTTAGCAGTTCAACACAACTGCCAAATACACATAAACACGCACAGGAGCTTACCTCTGTCTCCGCGGGGTGTCAATTTTCGGTCTCATGTGGCGTCGCAAACCTAGCCAAGTTGTGCCCGAAAGGGGTCCCCCTCCTCCCCTCGGGCGCCCACCGTCCCCGACTTGTGACATGAACACTGTGTACGCCAGGCTGCCATGGGTGGGGGTTGGCACAGGCTGCCTTCAGACCTGCAGGAGGTTGTGTTGTGCAGCGCTGATGAGTCACTGTGCCAGCGTGGCATCACAGATGCCTTGCTAATGCCTGCCTCTACAGATCTCTCTCTTTAATAACAGTTCTTGGTGAGCATTTTAATTAAATCCTAATAAACCCAATACCTTTGTAATATCAGGAGGATTTTACTTTCCGTAGCACGAGTGTGTGTCTCTGTGTTTGTGTGTGTGTGGGGTAATTCTTTTACCAGTATCACAATAATAAATAGGCACACTGTGGCTATTTGATAACGGAAATGTTGTGTAGTCTGTTATTTGTCTCCACACATCTGTACTTAGATTATTTTATCATTCTTCACAAACACCACGCACGATGCATCCTTCCTGAATCTGACCCTGTTTTAGATGTCTTATTTTGGCATCCAGGGCCGCAGGACAGCATCGGATTTCTTCACATCTTCCATGCTCTGGCATTGATTTCCGATCAAGCTTGAATTATTTTGGCTTGAGGTCATTTACACAAGTACTGGATCTCGCACTCTCATCACCACGTCTCTCCTCCCTCCCTCACACCACATTCTGTTGTTCACCTCGGCACAAATGTTTCGCCGGGCCTTTCGGTTCCGAATCTATTTTTGACTTGTTTTTCTTTCTCATACTTTCTTGGGCATGTGTGTGAGAGAGAGAGAAACAGACAGCGAGGGGATGAGTACACATAATGAATAATGCATGGTGTGGTTTCCTGGTCAGCGAGACAGACGGCGGGGACGGTGAACTGCCCGTCAGATCCTCTTTTCCCATCACGTACTGTAGTTAAACAAACCGCGAGTGTGGAAGGCAGCCCCGTGTCCAGATTACTGCTGCTTTATAGCCGCACACAAGATCTGTCCCCGTCCATTCATAACGAAGGCCCAAGCTGAACAGTTTGGACGATATCCATACCAGTAATATTTAATGGCTTTTGCCATCATATGGTAACCTGTTGCCAAAAACACTAACCCACATGCATGCTTTATTTTCTAATATGTGACCCCAGATGGAGATTTCAATGATTTGAAATTATAAATCTTGTCCTGTCCTAGCAAACAATCCCACCTGTGGCCCAATCTGTTCATTCATTTTGTTGTTGAACTCATGGAGAGCGCAATGAAGAGTATATTTGGGACTCTTTATTGTTGAGTTTTACGCACCTTTCAAGGGTGTTACCCTGGCCACATGTCGTAATTATGTTTCCGTTTGGCAAAGTTGAAAGCAACTCGCAGATCATGCTAGTTGTAGTTTAATTTAAGTTTGACCTTGAAGTCAGATTTTGGAGTATAATGTCAATAATAGTAGTTCTATTAAGTACTGATGATAATTTTGGCTTTGGGCCGTGACACCAAGCCGACAGTCTCCGTTTGACTGAATTTCGGTTTTGGTAGTTTTGGCAATTTGTCATCCCCTGTTGCCACTAGCTGAATCAGCATGTTGAATTACCGGGGAGTGAATGTATAGTAAGAGAGGCGACCTTGACTGGGGTCTTCCGTTGGGCGAACCAGTGCCTAAGATGAGAAATTAAGAAGATTTGAAGAACTTTCTATATACCTAGCTTCCTAAGTAGTCCAAGATCTTTAGGTTTCCTTCTTTGAATTAGAAATGCAGACTACCTGCTGGTCTGTAGGTGCAGAATGTACCTTGTAGTTGGCTGTTGGCGTCAGGAAGATCTTCTTCTTGACGGTAGTTCTTTGACGTTGCTTTGGTGTGTCCAGGCCTTTAAAACGGCTTATCTACACTTACTTCGGACCATATGGTGTCAAACTCTCAGCTTTTGGTTCTGCAGCAGTTTTCAAGTGCTGCTCACCCTCTTTGTGTGGCTCACACTTGTGTTGGGGTGCCTTTGTTCCTTTAAAGTATTCAATTATAGCCTGAAGGTGACTAGAGTGGCCCGCATTCACCCCATCGCGGTGACGCAGAGATGGATGGGTCTGAATGGAGATGGGGAGATGAGAGGGGAAAACCGGCTCACCGCTTTATCGCCACAACTTATTTATGGGGGCGACCTTGCGTTCAACGTATGTGCTGCCGCTTGGCCGTCCAGCCTGATAAGTATAACCTGCAAACAGTGCAAAGACACGGGTACACGCTGTACTTGGGGACCCACTGAATCCTCTCAGCATTTTCCTCTACATAAAGGGCACTGCAGTACTCCTCTACATCAATGAGGGCAATAGTATAATGCTCTCATGCACTCTCTCTGAACTCACTTGTGGTATCATTTTTCATCTCCCTTTTCATTCTTTCTTTTGCACCCCACGCTTTTGTCGCTGTGCACCAATCGGGCACAACTTTACAACCACCTTTCTAATATTGTGTAGGTGTCCCTTGTGCCTCCAAAACAGTTGTGACTCATCAGAGAATGGACATGGGCCTTCTGAGGGTGTCCTGTGGTGTCTGGCAACAGAATGTTGTTAGTGGGGTCCTCTGGGTCCTAGGGGCCTCTGTGGATCATCCCACAGATACTTGATCAGTTTGGGATCTAGTGAATTTGGAGGCCAGGTCAACACCTTGTGCTGTTGTTCCTACACTCCTGTACCAAGGAGTGTCATTGCTAAGGGGTGGGAGTGCCTGGTCTGGTCTAGGTGGGTGAAACATGTCTAAGTAACATCCACATGAATGCCAGGTCCAAACCTTTCCCAGCAGAACACTGAATTGTCACAAAATGAAGGTATAGGACATAAGGAGTCCTCACATTCATAGACTAATCCATTTCTTATATTACTGCTGAACCCAAGGCCGGAAGACCGAATATGTTTTAGAAGTGATAGAAGCAGCAGGAGAAGGCGAAAACTCTTCTGTCGTCTTTGTCTTGCCTTTGTTTGCCCTTTTCTCAAGTTATACTCCAGTCCCTCTCACTTAAAAGGAAAATAGCCAAACTACATATTGAATTTCGGTCTGGCTGAGAACACTGAAGGCAGCCAGCCAGATGGCTGCTGGCTGTGTCAATACACATGTCATTACCCGTCTTATTATTCGACTTCTTTTCTTCTTCTGGCTCTCTATTTAAACCCGGTCCTCTACTAAGTCTATTGTTCTAATAGAGAACAGTTTTGTACACAGCTCGTTTCAGTTTCTCATTTTATTCCGCCGGTGTTTGCGGTGCTGTTTGTGACACTCGGATGACAAATAAAAGGAAAACTAGAATCAATGAGAAAGGAAAGACAGTTAAAGTTAAACTCAGAATCGGGAGATAATGTGAAATATTGACATCAGAGACCAGTCTGGCGGGGCACACACAACAGCTCAATACGGTAGTTACCTGAATGTTGGGCCAACTTTTTGTATTGTAAAGGCTTTTCATCACCATCGCAGCTTATGCAAATGCATTTAACTTACTTCACGGCCGACTTTAAAACTTTAAAACTTTGCTTGTGTAAAATACATTGGCAACATTGGGCATTTGTTGTGTTTAATTATTAAATTCACTCAGATCAGTAATTGATCTAAAAGCAAGTTGGAGAATGCCTCAGCTTTGACCGCCGTTCTTATTCTTCCACGCCCCGTCTTGTTAATCCTTCCTCGGTCAACTGATTCTCCTTCATCTCTTGTTCTGCCCCATGAAGCAGCTTAACTGTTATTGCTTATTTCTTAATTTGTTGTTCACTTCATTGCCATTTTATGTTCCTCCCTAGATATAGTGTAATGCACGAACACACACATGCGCTTCCATTCTCCTTTTTGTGTCTTCTTCTATTACCCTCACTTGCAGCCCCTTTTGTAGATTTTGCTTCCATGTTATTTTAAGTAGCCTCTTTTCTTTTTCGCCCTCTTTTGAGGTTGACCCACAAGGGGGGGAAAAAAACCGTTTCACGCAGTTATCCTCCCTCAAATCCTCCAGCTGTGTTGCCCGTCTGAGCCGCTCGCCCGCCACTAGGTGTGTGTTATCTAAAAATGAACGCTGCTCGACACCGCGACAGAAATGCCGTGCGATTGGCATCGGAGGCAGAATTAACAGTCTGTTCACATTTATCAGCTGCAAATAAATTCTGCCCTCCTTTGGCAAATTCCGAGTCTATTTCTGTTCGAAAGGCTCGCCGAAATAAACCCGTCTTATTGACACGTACTCGTCTGTTAATGCAGAATTTCATCATCTACTCACTGAATTGTCTGTTGCAGTTTGCCCTAGATAGTATATAGTGCCAGAAACGGTATATAGTCTGCCCTTCACCATGTGTCAGATGAATCTGTGATGAGCCAGCCTGAGGAAATAGCTGTAGGCCTCTATGCTTTATTGATGCTTAGATTGATTCTGCTGATGACTATGACACAACAGCGAAACATATTGACAGTTTTGCCAGACAAAGGCACATTCATCTCTCTTTGTGTCTTCGCCCCACATACATCAAACAGACGCGATGCAGCTCTACGTTTTTTGCATTGCTTCGCAGTCGTCAAGGACTCCACCTGTAGACTCTTGCAACCTGGAATCTATATGAAGAGGGATCATTTCCTTAGTAATCACAAGCATCCATGAAAAAAAAGCATTAATGTGTGCGCAGGCAAGTGCAGAGCAGATACCAGCCTCTCAGCTAATGGTTCCCTTGACAACACAGCAGTTGCTACCCATTGATGTTGCCTTGGCTGTAGGGTTAAAACACGTACCACAAGGACACACACTCGCAGTCGGCTTTTGTACACACACACACACACGCTAAAGTCGGCTGTCATAAACCGTCGGTTTCCACTCCCTGCCTCTGCTCGTTTTCCCTGGCAGAATTTTCAAATGGTTGAAGAAGCCAACACGCGCTGCCGTTCGCTCTAACCGTCTTTTAAGCGTGAGTCCCTGTGTTTCATGTCAGCGTGCTGTCACTTGCTCGCTTATTGAGTTGTCAACGTCTGGACCCCGCTGCGTAGAGGGCACACCTACCCAGACCTCCCATCTCCTCTTGTCTGGTCCTTTATTTTTTTCTTTTTCCCCCTCTCTCTCGCCTTTTTCCTCTGCTTTCTCCTTTATCCGTGTGCATGTGCGTGTACCTGGTGCGAGGAGGAATATAGCTTCAAAGATCTGAATAAATAAGCTCCAAATAAAGGCCAGAAAGAGGAGAGATTTGGAGCAGTAATCCTTCACCAGCTTACCCCAGCATAACGTCCTCACACCTGCTCCCTTATCCCCATCTCAGCATCTCCCTCCATCCACCTCTTCTCTCGTTCCATTGCTTTATATCCCTTACCAACAAGAAAGAGGCTATCTCAGTGGCTATGCGCACACCCTCTCCTTTTTTTTTTTTTTTTCTATGTTTCCCAGAGGACAGTCGGGGGCATAAAGGGAAGAACAAGCCTTGCAAAATCTATTCAGTAAAAAAAAAACGGGGATTGGGCTCCCAGCTTTTGAATTCTCGCAGATAAAGTTAATGGCAGAAGTGGGCGACAGGCAGGAAGCCGCGTGTATGTGTGCATGAGCGTTGCTTCAATTGAGGCCAGCTATAGAAATGTAGTTTCTTTAAACCCCTTTGCTGGCGGATTCTCTCTCTCTCTCTGAATATGCAGGGGTGTATGCAGGGGAAGTTCCAAGAAAGGCTGGCCGGGGCACTGCAGATTCTTAAAATGCTTTCGTTGCCAGCCGAGTCTCTCCAAGAGAGAGAGTGCACTGTTGTTTTTGTGTGTTCAGTTAGGCTTGTCTGAAAAGTGATTGAGGCTTCCAAGACCTACGGTAAATTACCTTTGTTCATGCGTTGGTAGGGAAATGTCGGCATTGAGACTAGGAAGATTAACTGTTGGTGCCGTCACTTACAAAGCTGACATCGGTTGTGTCAGTGACCCTAGGTTTGTGATGTGGCCTGCAGCGTTTGAACTGTTCAGACCTTTGCTTTTCAGACAATCGAGCATGTTCAATCATTGGCAGGAGGTGTCAAGCGAGATGAATGGCCGTTCATCTTAGGGAATTGGTACAAGAGTAGGGAAAATTATATTGACGGAAGTAAGCAATCAACGAAGACTGTTCAATACAGTAGTATTTTCACAATGACATGTTGACCGACTTTTGAAAGTCTTCCTAGGTTCCTAGCTTCTCCTAGTATATTCAACAAAGGTTCAAAAAAGGCAAGTCCAGTTGCCTTTTTTGAACCTTTGTTGGATATACCATGACCTGGATGACTAAGAACCTTCACAGACATATAGCTTCTCCTAGGTTCCTAGGTTCCTAGCTTCTCCTAGGTTCCTAGCTTCTCCTAGGTTCCTAGCTTCCTAGGTAATCCTAGGTCTTCCGGTTTGCCCCGAATGTACATGCTAGTTTGCTGTTGGTTGTCAGGCTTTGGTATGTGTTCAGTCGCAACATTTCAGTCGTTGCTGGTCGTTCTTTGAAGTCAGTTTGGTGTGTCCAGGCTTTTAGGCCAGGCTTGAATCAATGAAACATACCACCGCGGACCTACTCCTTCCAGACTATCTCACTCTCTACTTGATTTAAACTCTCAAATGTGTTTTCCGGCATGCAACAAGCCCGTCCTTTGCTGCTAAGTCCAACGAAAGCTGTCGATGTCGGGAGCTGCGCTCTCTTTGGCACCGAGGCCCGTATTGTTTTCTCTGCTGCTGACATTTAGCACCAAAGTCTGACACACCCGCAGCCTGAGACGCGCTCGCTTCCGCGTACATTTTAGAGAATCACTGCTCCGCATTGTTCGTCTGCCACCTCGTCGCGGCTCGCTTGCCACTTTCTGGCTGAGAGCTGACAGTCGCACCTCACATCCACACGCAATCACACACGGAGTTATTATCTCCTGGAACAATACTAATAGATGCATGTACTGCTGTGAGCAAACAGTTTGTGCCGCCGCTGCCAACAGTGTGGGAGGGTGAACGCTTGCCAAGTCTCTTCTACCCGGAGCCTCCTCTATTCCTCCTCTCCTCTCCCCAGCCATACTCCCTCTAACCTTTCTTTGTCTCCCATTTCTGTGTTTTATCCTTTCCTTTGATCGTTTCGCCCTGTGAGCTCAACCACATCCCCTTCCTCCTTTTCCCCACAGCATTAAATAAGTAATTCTGCAATTCTTCTGTTTCTTTTATCACCACGGTGCGTTGCCACTGACTTGAAGCTTCAGGCTCTGATGTTTACATCCTTTGCTATGGTTCACAACTAGGTTTGAAGTCATTTCTCCTACGTCAACAACATAAATGACAGGCAAACAGAAGCCTGCATGCCTGTCTTTAATGTGTCTGGTCGAGTTTAATTGGCTGAAGTGAGGGACAAGAGAGTGTCAAGGGGAGAAGAACACTGTATCTTGCTGTCTAGTTATTGGCTCGCTTGTTGGGCAGGTACTCTTACACCATCCAGGCTGGCTCCTCGTCCTCGTCAGCCTGGATGGTGCAAGAGTACCAAAGCTAACGAGGATGAGACCTCACTGTGCTCGGGGCCACACGGTTCCTCTGATTCGCATGCTGTTGAAAAGTTTCGAGGCTCAGAGTGCTTGACACTGAAAACAGTGATTGTTGAACGTATCTGTAATGCTAACAAGGCAGTGCTGCAAACATACTGTTTCTTCACATGTGTAGAAGCTCTTCCAAAGGTTCCAGAAAGGATTCCTTCCCCTTGTATGTGTAGATTTGCTCCCCTTTAAAAGCTCTAACTTCCATTTAATAAAATACATCTTCACATGTGTACAGGATTGTCCCAATTTAGCTGTCGCAAACGTGAGGTTTTAGCATTTTCTCATATGACATTAATAAGCAGCTGCTGGATTTAAATGTTCTTTCCTGTCTGTTCTTTTAGGGATGGCATACGCTTTGATCAGTTTTCATGCGGAGGTGGCTTCGTTAGACTGGCACAGGTTCACTCCTACGGTCCCTCCTACACAAGCACAACATGCAGCCGCACATCTGTACTTCAGCTGTCGTTGCGCAGAGCCCGGATCCCGTTGTAACGCGAGCCCAAAAAAAACGCTGGACGTTCAACTATAATCCCCCTCCCACGTCCGGCACAGTTGCACAAACACACCACTTCACAGCTCCTCTTTTGGGCTGAAGTCTGAGCAGATTTGTTTGAACTCTGAATTAAAGGGAAAAGCCGATCCTTTTCCTAAAAAGTAAGGATTTGTTTTGAATCCAGCTCTTCGGTGCGGATGCTTATTTGGGATCTGATAAAACTCATGGCTAAGATCAGTGCCTTTTCCCTCTCTTTCCATTGTGTGAATTCAGGAGTTGCATTTACATTTTATTCCGCTCAAATTAAGCTATTAACAAAGCCTGACAAATTTTCAATCGTCCCCTGCTAAGTGATGAAAATTCAATTGCGATGAGGGGGGGAAAAAAAAGAGCCTCACTACTTACAATGCATCGACTTACCCACCGCAAACAGAGGAGGCTGGCTATTGATTTGTTTGATCTTTAAAGATCACTGCTGACCCAACTACACTTGCGCGCAAACATTCAAACACGCGCAGCAGTTTGCTGCAGCGAGAGAATAATTTTTGCCGCCGCATGAAAACTGTGTTTCAGCCCGTTCGGATGCTTCCACGCGGCTTGTCAGAGCTTTCATCTCGACGTCGCTTTCATTTGCCGTTCTGCGCTCGGCGGTGCACGTTTCCCCGGCGTGTCTTTGACATTAGCGTGCCGCTTGTCATCTTGAAGTCCACATCAGAGTGGATTCGCGATCCTGCAGTTACTACAGAACAGAATACCGAGCTCATCTTAAAGTGTCAGATTGGGGCTCCTTATCTATTGCACACATCGCATTTTCAGTGCTGCTCTCTGTATTGATCTTTGTTCCTTGTTTTTGCCCTCACTCTCCCTCCTTTTCACCCTCATTTTCTTGTCCACTGCTTTCTCTATATGCCTTGTACCATATGCCTTCTGTCGCACTAAATCTGCGCGTCACATTAAACGTGTTGCCCTCTCTATCCACCTCATTTAATTCTCGCTGCCTTGTCGGTTTCTCCTCTCCTTTTCTCCTCTCTTAAAGCGATGCAGGAGGCCATTTTGTCACCCCGCTCCCTCACCTCCACGCTCGCCAAGATGTCTACGCCCAGATACGCTTAATAGTCATCCCCAAAAATCCCAAAGTAACCCCTCCCTAAACTCGCCCTTCTTTATGCGCGGAGCATCAGTCTCCTGGCTTGTCCTCATTTCATTCCTTAGGCTGTACACTCGGCGCAAAAAGCAAACATTTCCTCACAGCTACGTTAAGTATGGGCTTTCATGGAGTGTGCATTAGCGCGGCGAGGAGTGACGTGGAAACTACGAAAAACGGCCTAGAAAGTCGCATCAGCGCACCTTCAGCACATCTAAAGATCTAAATGCCTGAATGGGTGAGGAAATTGCAGGATGTGGAGGAAGCTCCACACTCCAGTCACCACGGTATACATGTGCTGCTGTTTCTGTGGCAACCTGACAAAAGAGTTGCACATAACAAAAGTTAGCAGAGCTTTAACACCGGCTAGACCAGAAGCAGCTACGCCACGACAACGTGAACTAATATATCTTTTAAATCGTACATCAGGGTGTTTGGTGGTCAAAATAGTTGATAGACAATACATGACGTGAGGAAACTCTGCCTTGTTAAGGTGCGCTTGTGAGTGGGCGAACGAGGCCTGATCCTGAACGCAGTATCCTTGGTGATGCCGTGCCTGCGATCATGATTTCTCTCCATGACGTAAATCTCGACCAAAAAAACACTGAAATTAACGGTCGCCGGCTTCGGTTTTGTTCCTGTGGGTGCGTGCGTGCTGTTCGATCGTGTGCGTTTATGTCTTTATTTGTGTCGGCGTGTGCGCACACACACACAAAAACATACCACATCTCACATATGTCTTAGCCCCCTGTTTTGCTCTCAGTGGACGTGATTTACTACACACACACACACACACACACACACGGCCTCAACCATTGGATAGGATCATAAAAGTAAGGCTTCACCGTCTCCGGCTGCTGAGAAAACACAGGGATGTTTTTCACCCACCAAAAGGGCAATAAACTCTGTCTCACGGGGAGTAACACACTTGATCGGTTTTCCACATGGCAAATAAAAAAAATAAAAAAAAAATGGCTCGCACAACCCACCTGCCATTCAGTCTCACTTTTAGCCGCGAAATCCGTGTGAATTTGACCACGCCGCGTATATCCCAGCCCGCTGGCGCGCCACCTATTTAACACCAGCCGCACTGGGCCGATTGCCAGCCGTATACTGCGGTGAAAATTTTTATTTATTTTTATTTTTTTCCTCCGTTGACCTCGGCAACAACAAATCACACCACCAGCTGGTCACTGAATATGGCTATTTGCATCCGTTTTCACACAGTCGAAGGCAGATGCACCGGCAGACATCCGCCGACAGCGACGCCGTCTCGTCTTTTGACGCGTCCCTCGGTGCTTTTCGCTATCACGTGTAACACAGCATTTGTACGGAATATCGCCAGTGTGGAGCTAAAAAAAATATTCTCTCTCGCCATGATGATCGCCCGCTCGTTTCCGCGCGTCTATATTTGCCGTCTCCACCTTTGACCCTACCCCCTTGTACAGTCCCTCTGTTTGACATTAGGACCGAACAACTGTGGCCCTGACTCATGTTGAGTCACAAGGCAGCACGCTCACAGGCCTGCTTAGAATAGCCTCCCCTCTGCTCCACTAGCACAGTGGCTCGGGCTCGCACACAAAAAAAAAAATAAAAACCCCAAAGACTACATTCACAGTGCAGCACCAGTGCCTCAAACGAACCAGGGATGCGGCTTTTTATAAATATAAATGAATTATACGTGCACAACTTGTGGGTTTTGTCTTGAAATTTAAGATCCAACACATTTCAGATACCACTGCTTGAAAGGGTGTAAAATATAGCCACTGTGTCAGAAGCATAAAATGTTTTAAACGTGAACAATGGCTGATAAGAAAATGGCTGGTGCAGCATAATGCCTGTTGCTCCGTGTTCTCTGCCACGGAGCAGAGTAATTAACACGAGTAGAGGTGGCGGTGGTGGTGGTGGTGGGGGGAGGGGCAGGGGGGGATCAAATTAAGAGATTGCATCAAAATAATTGGGTTTCTAAATGTCCTGCAAAGCCTCTTCTAAGTTGAGAGTGAGCTCCTTTTTTTCGAAACACGGCGGGAGGGAAGGCGTTTTTTTTTTCCTTTGGTTGTTGACCTTTGTCACTCGAGGCACACGGTTCGTACCGCGCCGTCGTCGCAGCAGCTCCGTTTGCACTAACCTCTTGATCCTCCCATCCTCTCTGCCTCCCTTGCTCAAGTACCCCCAGTGGTCCATTTCTCTTATCAGCACTTCTTATCTGCTGCACTCCGCTACATAATGCACCCCCACCAACTCACCCCCCTCCCTCCCTGCCTCCCTCCCTCCCTCCCTCCCTCCTACCCACTACCACAGTCCTTGTGGCGCAGCCCGGGCCTTTCACCAATCGCACGAGGCTCACGACGGCCAAGCTATATATCCCCCATTCCATCTGTAGCTGGCACTCTTGCATCACATTTGCTCTGCTTACTCTTTTCCCAAGTGCCTTTGCTCTTGCTTCCTTTTGCTCTCTCTCTCTCTCTGCTTTGCTTTGCTCTTCTCTGCGTCTTCTCTTTCCTCGCTTTACTATATATATATAATCTGGCGTGTTTTTGCTTCTTAATTCTCTCACCTTGCTTGTCTTTTCCTTACAGCCTCATTCTCCCTCAATTAGCCCCCCCCCCGTTCACCTCTCATGTCTTGTTCTTGTCTCTGTTTATTTCAGTCCGCCACAAATTAGCCACTGTGATCCATTTTCAAATTTTGCTTGCTCCTTAACAACCCCTTTCTAGTAATCTGCTTTCCTTTCCACTTAAATGTTCTGTCATGCATCTAAATTTCACTTCTTCTTACATCTTCTTCGTCCTCTTCTGTCTTTTTTTATTTTTTTAAATTTTTTCTTCTCCCACTCTCCCCAGCCTCTGTGAGCTGTGGTTAAATAGGTTCATCTTGCCTTGCTTCCTCTTTCAAATGGCTTCATGATTGCTAATGAAGCACACAGACAGGAAAAAAAAACATGATGTGGAGGAGCAGGGGATGGAATGAAGTGTTTCCCATGGAGACGGGGCCTTTCAGCGGCCGGCCATCTGATTGGCTGATTGATGACCCTGCAGCCATTTTGACCGATTAATATGACGGAGCCTTTTTATAGCACGGTGCAGCTTAATTTGCGACCACAACATATTTCAGCGCCGAACAATATGGTGTAGCATAAGCTCCGTGCTGCAGCGCCTCGCCGAGACTTATAGGACGCGCGATGCAAAGCCCGAGATGGAATGTCACAACACGTCTCGGAGCTTAATATGGTGCTTACATCTGCTCACACAGTTAGTCACAATCAATCCGACCCCACGAGACTGCCCCGTTTAGGGTACTCGTACGAGCGCGCTTGAATATATCCATCTCGCACGTGTCACGGTGGAGACGACTGGAGGCCCGTTGTCTGGCTTTGCACAGCTATGTTATCAAAACAATTAAACAAACAGAAGTGGGAGACAAAGGCATGCTGTCTGAGATATGAGTCAGAGTAGTGACAAATGGTCAGTGCGGCATGAAACAGTCGTATTAACTGAGAAATCTAATCATCTTCCTGCATTTCCTTCTCTGCGTTTCACCTCCTCAGCATTATGGAGTTTTTTTTTAATCTTTCTTGTCAGATGTAGCCCAACAGAAAGCAAAGCTAGCACAAGAGACATACATGTATGGATGACTACAGACAGAGGCTTGCATGCGTGTGTGGTCTGTCTAGCTCGTTCTCGCCTGCAGAAAATGCTCAATATTAAAAATTAGTCATAAACAGACTGAGAATTATAGTTAATTTAGTGACCAATTTTAATAGCCCTGGGCACACTGCAGCACGGTATTTTCATCCCAGTAAGATCAGTCAATTATTAGAAGGTTGCAGAATGCTGTTTTTGAGATAATGACAAAGTACTGATGTGGTTATTGGAGCTTGGTATGCAACCTCATCTGTTTCAGGAAAGAAATTTCCCCTTTTTCTATTGTATTTCACTTCATAGTCCAGTGTGCTGCCTTTTCCAGCAAACAAAAACTCCAGTTTTTCTTTTCCATGTAGATTTTTTACTCCAAAAGTTGAACATTGAGGCCATCTTATCCGCCCCAGACTTGTAACGTGCAACGTTAGAATCCATTTAAATTAAACATTAACAACAAATGTTGCTTTACTCTACAGCGCTTGATGTTTCAAACCACACAAGACATCCTCTAAAACGAACTTTAAAAAAAAAAAAAGACAAACTAAATCACTCGCAGAGTTTATTCTCCCCCCATCCTCAACAGTGCACGTTAAATTATTTCTCACACCGTGTCTTTCCGACATTCCCTAATTTCTTTAAACCGGAATCTCACCTCTATACACACACACACACACACACATACACATCGTCCTCCCTTGTCTGTCTTCCTCTACTTCGTGTTGGGCACAACATAATCTCTCTGCTAGCGGCTGGACTCTTTTTGTCATGCACTTTGCCTGCCTCCGTGTCCTTCCCTTCCTCTGCCATAAAAAGTCAAAATGCTACGGTGCTGAAAAGATAAATCCACATATTCTCATGTGGCCCCTTGCAGGCACTCTCCCTAACCAGCTCTTCATTTGCCACCCTTCTTACTGGTTATGTAAACTGGTGTCGTCAACTACATTACCAGGCAAAAGCTGTGCCTGCCTGCCTGCCTGCTTGCCTGCCTGCTTGCTTGCACACGCCCTTGACTGTGGCTCTGGTAATGTCGTATTTGACGTAATGTTGTATTTTTTTGTTTTGCTTCATGTTTGTTAGCTATATAGAGGTTAAGAACGGAGTGTCTGTGCTGGTGTTTGTTATTATGGTCGGCGCAGCTTTCAGTCACTCCCATTTTTTTTTTGTGTGTGTGTGTGTGTCATTTCTCACCCGCTCTCTTTACTGAAACATGCTCCCAGGGCAGTCTTTTTTTTTCTGTCATGTGTATATAAACCAAGGTTGAGACACCATTCCCAATGTTACCATTAAATAACCGTAAAGAAAGAAAGAATAGTCTTAAATTGCGTTCTCCACAAACAAACAGCTTCACCTTTTGTAACACTACAGGTGAGTTCTGCTCTGACTGTGTATGCCATCTTTCTTCATTAGTCAGAACTGTGCGGCTATATTATGATTCATCGGGGTGATATATCTGAAGATGAAAAATGCACAGTTAACAGCGAGACCCAAATGCATTTGTCACCATAAAAAGCCCTCCCCCATACGGATTGATGATGGCCCAACAGCTGGAAATGTAATGAAAAGTGAAATTAGGATCTATATTTTTTGGCAACGTGAAAGACAGTCTAAACACCCGAGCAGCATTTCATTTTTCATTCATCACCTTTTTCACCAATTAGATGTGTGATTAATAAGATCAGCTTGTAACGGTGAAGATGAGCTAGGTAACACGGTAAAATGTAATGCGCTACAAGCATCTCAATTACTATTACGGTTATAATAGCACCCCCCCATGCTCATCTGTGGATAAAATGTTAACGCATCTGTAGAACTTAGAACTTGGATTAAATATGCCCTTTTGATCAGCAGCACATTGAAACAGCACCACGACAGTCACTTGCGGTGTAAAATAAAAACCGAGCAACTCCCCTGTTACATGTAAAGACTATAATAGGAGATTTGGAGGGATTTCAAAACAGCCTCATCCACTTCTGCACCGTGATTCATTCTGCCTGAGTCATTCAGCACACTTAGGGTTAAAGTATAGCTGCAGCGTCTTACTGCAGTGTCTAAAGCATTTGGCTGATCGTTACAGTATACGCCAGAAGAAGAGAAGGGGGGGAAAAAAACATCTCTCTCTAATACTTCCTTTTTTCTTCCAAAAATCCTTTTTATTGCATTTATAACATTTGGCACAGTACAAATTCTTGGTGCTTTTACAAGATAAACCTGTAAAGATCGACACTGACCTTTTTTTCGGTTTTTGTTAAAGAAAGTCTTCTCTGTATAAATATTTTTTTTTCTTATCACTGCATTCTCTGTAGCACGGTGTAAAAATCACACAGAATGCCCCTTTTTAAAACAAGACTACCCTCATTTGTCAAAGTCAAGACAGCATCTTAAACAACTCATCGTTTTAAATAGAAGTTACAAGTTAGAAAATAGTTTCAATTTGTTTTTAATATATGTTTCTCTATCACCAACCCATGGTAGTTTCAGTTTGTCCATATATATATTTATTTATAAGCATGTACAACAAGAAATCATCAGTCTTTTAAAGTTTGCACTCTGTACAAAAAAGTAGTTCCTGTCCTTTTTTCATTGTGCATTCTATTGCATGAGTTTAATGAGGAAAGGACACAGGGGGAGTGGAACTGGGGTGGTTGGGAGCTAGGGGCCTGGGGAAAGGAGAGGGAGCCTTTTGGGGGGCTTTTTAAATCTGAGTCTCCTGTACCTTATCCTTGGTATGAGTTTTTATGACAAAGGGCTCAGCCATGTTGCTCGGCAAGGTTCGAGGCAGAGAGTTCCCAACGTTGTTGTCTGTCCATTTAGCCCCGTGGCCAGTTGGTTTGTAGGTGTTATATTTGGGCTGCTTTAGAGTACTGTAGTCCACCTTATGGGGGCTGTAGTCCATTTTGTGTGGACTGTAATCAAGTTTAGGTCTCTGAGTATGTGGACTGAAGTCGGACTTGAAGGCGCTGTAATCCACTTTGTGGGGGCTAAATTCGGTCTTGAAGGCGCTGTAATCGGTTGCAGTCTTATGGGGCGTGTAATGCTCCTTGGGTTTGTAGGAAATGTCAGTTTTAGATCTCTGGGCATTGTAGTCTGGTTTGGGTTTAGGCTGAGTGCTATAGTCAGGCTTAAATGGGCTGTAATCCGGTTTAGGTCTTGGGTAAGTGCCAAAATCAGGCTTGAAAGGACTGTATTCAGCTTTGGGTTTATGTTGTGAGTTGTAGTCTGATTTTAATGGGCTGTAGTCATGTTTAGATTTGGGTTGGGTGCTGTAGTCTCGTTTGAAAGGGCTGAAGTCGGTTCTCTGCCGAGGATGAGTGCTGTAATCTGGTTTGAATGGGCTGTAGTCTGTTTTAGCTTTCCCGTGGGTGCCAAAGTCGGGGTTGAATGGGCTGTATTCTGCTTTAGGTTTGTGAGTGTTGTACTCCTGTCTAAATGGGCTGCAGTCAGGCTTTGGTCTGTGAAGGCTGAAATCTGGTGTAGATTTGTGAGTGCTGTAATCTGGCATGGATTTGTGACTACTGAAGTCCATATTCGGCTTATATGTTGTATACTCCGCCTTCGGCTTGTGTAGGGTAAAATCCGACTGTTGTTTGTATTCGGCCTTGGGTTTGTGAAAGCTGTAGTCAGTCTTGTGGCTGATAAAGTCCAGTTTGTGTATGCTGTTATGGTCCCGGATTTCAGGCAATGTGAGAGACGATTCTTGGGCGGCAGAAGCTGGTGGTGGAAGGTCCTCGTCATCCACCTGGATAATCTCTACAGTGCGTGCAGCTGCCACTGTGCTCCTCTGCTGGTGGCGCTTTCTCAGTTTGTAGAAGGCGATGAGCATGACAGCAGCCAGTAGTGTCACTGCTACAAAGCAACCTATTATGATCTTAGTAGTCTTCATCACTTCATCCAAGCTAGGGCCAGACTTGCCTGGCTTGCCAGTGGCACCTTGGATTCCTGTCGACACAGATGGCTTTGCTGCGCCCGGTGGACTGTCAGTGTTTTGCAGCAGCACAGTTGGTGTGGAGATAAAGACTGGTTGAAAGACTGAAGGAGAAGCAGTTGTAGTTGTTGTCCCTAGGCCTGCTCCTCCTCCAGCAACCCCAGCACCTGCAGCAGCAGCTGTGGTTGTGGTAGTTTTAGGTTTGGGCATTTCAGTGGTTGGCCCTAAGACCTCAACAGTCACTGTGGTAAAGTAACTCAGGTTGGATGTATTCAGCTCAGCTGCGCTCACATTGAGGTAGGCTGAGGCATTAGAGTTCCCAGCTGCATTGGACACCATGCAGGTGTAAGTGCCCGTGTCTGCTGCTAGGACATTTGAGAAATTAAGGGTACCATCATTGAGGACGGATATTCTCAGATGACTCGAGGCATGTGTCAGGATAGTCCCATTAGGTAGGAGCCAGCGCACCGAAGACATTAGGGCTGTGCGACAACGAAGCTCAGCCACTCGGCCTGCTGAGATGTTCAAGTCCCTTGGTGCATCAGCAATGAATGGCGCAGAACACTGGGTTGCAGCGCCTTCACCGCGGTCCACCTCAACCAGCTGTCTGCCTCTCATAGTGGCAGGGGAGTGACAGCGTCCACAGCAAGTTGAGTTAGTTGGGATGTACTCCCTTAGCCAGCGTGCTAACCATACAGCATCACAGCCACAGTTCCAAGGGTTATGGTGGAGGTGGAGCTCCACCAGGTACCTGAGCGGGGAGAACAGGTCATGTGGCACAGCGCTCAGGTTGTTATGGGCAAGATTTAGCTCGACTAAAGAAGATAGGTCATCGAAAGCATTGCGCTCTATTACAGTGATTTGTGAGTTCATTACCCATAGCTTTTTCAGTGAGCGCAGACCTTTGAAGGAACCTGGCTTTATCTCTGGGAAGTGATTTTCAGAGATCTCCAGTTCCTCTAGGCCTCTGAGGGGACTCAGGTTTGGCATATCACCCCTTATGTTGCACATTCCCAAGTTGAGGTACTTGAGGTTTTGTAGGCCCTCAAAAGCTCCCTCTGAAATGTACTCCAGTTTCCTCAACTCTCCAAGGTCCAGTCGCATGAGTGAGGGCACCCGGTTGAAGGCATAGGAGGGAATACTCTCAATGGGGTTATTCCTCAGCCACAGTTCTCTTAGTTTAGACAGGTACTCAAAGGCCCCACTAGGAACCACCGTCAGCCGGTTGTCAAACAGCTCCAGTGTGTTGAGACTGGTGAGTCCATTAAACGCGCCCACCTCAATCTGCCGTATGGCATTTCGCCCAAGCTGGAGCACCTCAAGGTGGTGCAGATGGCGGAAGGAGTCAGCCTGCACCGCCTCAATGGCGTTTTCCATTAGATTGAGGTGTCGCGTGTTGGCAGGAATCCCAGGGGGCACACGGGTGAGGCCACGTCGGGTGCACACCACTTTCCCCTGCTGATTACTGCAGGAACACTGCGGTGGACAGCCCTGGGGTCCTTGAGACACCGCCGCCCCCGCCAAGGCCAGGGAGGCGCTGCTCCACGCTCGCGCCATCAGGAAGACTACACAGAGCAGGGCGGCTTTCCTGGCACGATGCACAGCTACCCGCCCCAGGAGACTCATGATGTGGCACGTTCATAATTCAGCATCATCTGGGGGGGAGGATGGGGGTGTTTGGGGCTGGTGTTTGTGGGGTTTGTGGATAGGGAAATAGCTGGTTGGCTGGTAATAGTGGTAAGGGGACCAGAGTAAAGAGGTTAAGGGAACTAAAGAGGGCAAAGGGGAGAACACAGGTCTGGGTGCTTGCTAAGGAGCAAGGGGACTTCACCTATCCTCAGTTAAGTAGTGCTTTTATTTCCATGGACTGTGCTCAGGGGCAGAAGGAGAGGGGAGGGTGGAGAGGTCTGACTTTTCTGAAACATGTGCATGAGAAGGACATGATGGCAAATTAAGCAACCTGAACCGTATTACAAGACAGGGGAGGGTAAGGTGTTACAAATTGATGCAAAGAGGGGTTGAAACACTAGACACCTACCTCAAGTTATTAATACAGGTCCTTGAACTGAGATATATAGCTTCCCTCCTTTTTGCATTCAGAAAGAGCAGTGGTATTCGCATCAGATGTATTTATATCCAAGGGCAGCAAAGAAAACCTTTTATATTTGCCCTGTCAGAACAGGTATCAATGCCAAAGAGCTTAACCAAGATGAGCCCTTTTGTAAATCCATACATCCAAAGAGAAAAGGTTCGAAGGCCCTTTGTGAGTGTTTTTTCCCCCTTTTCCGTGCTGATTAGAGGAAAAAAAAAAAAAAAGTAAAGGAAAAGACCGTAGATAGGAATCCAGTCAGGCTCCCAAAGCAGCAGTGCTCCCTTGCTCTCTTCTCGCTGTCGGCTCCTCTTCTCTTGCTTGTCCTTGGAATCCGACAGTTGATCCCCCTGCTAGACACCTTACCCAGGTCTCCATAGTACAGCGAAACCCTCACGCACAATTTTTTTGTGCAACCAAACCCAAGGCAGAAATTACGAAAGGAGGGAGGTAGGTGAGGGTGGGATTGGAGACGGTTGAATGAAAATTCCACAGTCCTTTCCAGTGTTCTTTCGCCTTTTGTTTGCAGTGGTTAGAAGGCGAGATTGACAAGCCGTAAAAAAAAAAGAAAAACAGACCCCCCTCCTCTTTTTATTCCTCTGTTCACTTTTTAGTAGTCAATCAGTTGGTCGGTTGGTCAGTCTGACAGCCCTTCTCCGTCTCTTGCGCTCTGTTCCTCGCTCCCCCTCTCAATGTGGCGTCGTGTCCACTTGATTTTTCTTAATTTTTTATTTTTTTTTCTCCTCTCTCTTTCCTCCGGGAGCGCTTGGCAGCGGTTGAAAAGGCTAGGCGACACGCACTGCCTTCATTAGCTTCTTCCTCCTCTTAACTGGCCACACGCTCCAGCCTCGGCAGCCGCGGCGGCGACAGCAGCAAACGCGCACACACCATCCCGGCGAAGCCCACAGCAGCAGCAGTAGCGGCGAGCGCACACACACACACAGCAGCAGCTGCAGCCTGCCTCCCCTGCACTTCCCAATAATCCGTCAATTTCTTCAGTAGGGGGAACGGGGTGGGGGATGGAAGGGGGTGCTAGGAGGAGTGGGGTTATTGTAGCTGGGTTGATCGAGGTGGGTTAGAGGGAGGAGGGGTTGTGCACAGTTTCTCCTTCCTCTCTCTGGGTTTCTTTTTTTTTTTTTTTTTTTTTCCTCTCCTCTTCTTCTTGTTTCCAGTTCTTTTTTTCCTCCTCTTCTCGTGGCGATCAGCACCCCCTCGCTAATGCAGCGTCCAACTGGGGAGAGGAGCAAGGCAGAGAAGGCAAGCGCTGGGCAAGCGCGGCTTACAGGCGTGACGTTAACAGTAGCGTCGATGTGGAAAGGATCCGTTGTAGCAGCAAAAGAGAGAGCGTGCGCCTTCTCCCTCTCTCTCCCACTTCTCTCGCTATCTCTCTCGCTCTTTTTCTCTTGCTCTCTCTCTCTCTCCCTTTCTCTTGCTCTGTCTCTCACTCACACCCTCTCTCTCTCTCTGTCTCTCTCTCTCTCTCACACACCCTCTCTCTCTCTCTCTCTCTCTATCTCCCTGCTTCCCTCCCACTCTCTGCAGTGTCCTGAGGTAGTTGGGTGAGCTCAAAGCACTCAGACCTTTTTAGAGATCTACCTCTTCAAAAACCAGTTTGCTCCTGCTGTCCTCCACTCTCTCTCTCTCTTTCTCTCTCTCTCTATTTTTTTTTTTTAATGCTCATAGTCTCTTGTTCTGTTCTCTGGCTTTCTGGGGCTTTTTGTGGCTTAGGGGAATAGACAGGCTGTCCAAGCAAAAGGCAGAGATGTACCGTGGCATCCCCACAGCAACCAGATTTTAACCCCCTCCTGCCCAGCAATAATCCGGCCATTCCAACGAGTCGGCGCAGAGCTTTCCAGCATTGCCGTGGTGGCGAAAGGCAGACAGTTGGAACACTGTTCCCCCCCCTCCCTCACTCTGGCTTCCCCCTCTTTCTTTCACGATGCGCGCCCTCTAGTTCCCTCTCTCTTTCTTTCACTTCACCTCTCTTTGCTCTCTTACTCTTTTTGCTTTGTCCTTTTGTGGAAAATAGAGGAACATGAATGGACTGCTGACGCATCCTGCTCGGAGCAGTGCTTTGGTTTGATGCAGTGGGTTATGTGCATTAACTCGCCGTCCCCCCCGCCCCTCCACCCTCACCCACCTCACCACCCTCACCCACCTCACCGTCTTTCCCCCCTCTGCTCACTCGTTGTCCGTCACTGTGTCACTCTACTAATTCACATCCGTGGCTGTTTCTTTGTACACAACACTTTACAGGCGCACATTTTTACCCACTTTCGCCGGCAGATTCAATCTTCAGTTATCTTTCTTTGGTAGTTTGGACTTTTCTTGCTTGTATGCACTTGAATTTAAAGTTTTAAAGTGTAAAATCTAGGTTACTTGATTGGAATAAGATTTGATGCCTCTGTTGACAAACATAACATACAGGATAAAATCAGGATTCTCCATCCATCATATATCTCTTTGGAGGTAGTTAGAGCACTCTAAACAGGCAGGCCTTAACCCTCAATTTGAGCACAAACTGTCGCTCCGGGAAGCGTGCAGCCATAAAGGTCACGTTAAAGAAGGCAAACGGGAGAAAACAAGACATGCTTTACCTGCCTGCTGCAGGAGAGAGGGCAAAACAAATGCATCCTACTGTCCCATCACCGCTCTACCTCAAATGATTTGTACAAGCCGCGTGTACATTAAACTAGGTAACGGCGCGGGTAATTGATGGTTGGTAAAGCTAGCCGTGACAGTGCTGCTAGGTGTGTGTGTGCGTCTCTGAGCTAGAGAGTAAGCGTGTGAAAGAGAGAGAGAGAGAGAGAGACAAAGAGAGGGAGGAGAGAAAGCACACCAGCTAGAAAAGGTCACACTGCCTGTAGCGCAGTACGTTATTCCCACTGGCACAGGAGTATAGAGCCAACTCCTATATTCTACACACACACACGTACACACTCGCAGACATTCTCCTTGACTTCACTGCAGTTGAATACGAATGGGCTTCAATGAAGCACATGTAAAAGTGAGGTGGGAACCACAGGAGTGTAGGGGAGGTTTTCCTGTGTTATGAAAGAAAGGCTATTTCCTTTCTGGTCCACAGGGATTCCACGGCATCGCAGCCCATGTAGAGGGTGATATCAGAGGCGTGCTGCAGCCTACTCTATACGCTGTCCCAGCAAAAGCACAAGATAATGCACGCATTTAAGCAGGCATGCAAGTTAAACCAGCTGCACATGAAGGCTTGTGGTTATCTGAGGGATTATTAATGACAAAAAAAGCCTGGTGTCAGGTGGTGCCTGTGCACTGGTCTATAGGTGTGATGCGCCACCATTTGATGAACAGGTGACCCAGAAACGGGTTCAGGTTGAGTTTTACCCACCCAGCGCAGCACAGCGCTCCGCGGACGACTTTCTAACCAAAATCATCCACTGACCCGCGACACGACCGGCGCCGCGAGGGCAGCTCTCCCTCCTCTCGGCGCTCGTACTGTCCATTTTTCTCTTTGCTATCTTTTCTGCTCCCGCTCTATTTTTGTCTTTCGGCGGACTCTCTGCTTTTTTTTTTCCAC
The DNA here is from genome assembly GCF_963514085.1 of Chelon labrosus. NCBI lineage: Eukaryota > Metazoa > Chordata > Actinopteri > Mugiliformes > Mugilidae > Chelon > Chelon labrosus. The sequence continues at coordinate 14,077,670 of NC_140356.1, forward strand.
GACTGATGGAGCCTTGGTTATGGGCTGCCAAACTCCGCGATGCTTCAGTGACCGACGGCGGTCAACCCCCTTGCATTATAGTTTGATCCCGGCGCGGAACGGCCAAGGTGGCGTGATAGTTGGGCGAGCTCTGTGATCACGGCGAGGTGTTCCCGAGCTTGCGGGTGTAAATGTGTCCTCGGCTCGCGTGGCATTCGTGACGGTGGCAGAGGTGAATCAGAATACACTGTTAAAGCTAGTGGGGCACCTTTTTCTTAGTGTGCCTAGACTCTTAAATTGAGTTTGTGTACTTGTTTGCACGATGCTTGAATCTGGAAAGTATGTTCTAATATGCCGGCTAAACTGTTCAGTGTCTTTTGGAGTTTGGGTTATGCCAATAATATTCACAGTGGATAGCAGCCAACATCTAAGACAAACGGTGGTCCCATATGTTCACGGTTTAACATACACTATCTTGACAAGAAGAGTGTTGTCAGGCCCTACCTTAAGGACTCGCCGACCGATGACGGCTTGATGAGCTGTCAGTCATGTGGGACCTTCACGCTGTCATGCCAGCCCCGCTCGCCTGCTGCGCGAGACCTCCGCCCTCGCTGCCTCACCCGGGGCCCCCCGGTGGAGTCAACCCCACCACCGGGGCCAGGAGGGCACTGGGTGTGGACCGGGGGGTTCTGCGCGACCTACTTCGGCGCGGCCTGTCCGCCAGCACATTCAAGGGGTGTGTGCAATCGGTACAGGACCCATCCCCCTGGGGGTGAGTGCTAGCGAATCTGGGCTGCGGCCAGTCACATGTAGGTCAGCAGCCTGTGTCTGTTAGCATGCGTGCCACTAGTTCCATTTGGACGGATGGCCCGGAGTACGGCGTAGCAGCAATGACAATCGGATTAGTGAAATGTAGAGTTGAATGATAGATCTAATGATAATGTCATGCATCTGCCATTGCCAGAATCAAGGATTTACAATATAGACCATTCGGTAATCCACATATGGTCTTTTGTGTACTTCTATAAGAGAGACAGAGTTGGATATACTCTCAAGGAGACGGAAGACATACTATTTTTGGGCTTGTCTCGTGCTTTGAGAGTTGTTACAAATTTTATGTATATATATGTGTGTGGACGTGTCCTCTAAGTAACCAGTAATGTCCCAGTGGTCCATTTCATGCCCACCCGCGGTACAATGTTATCTTAAACTAAATTTTCAAGGCCGCCGCCTTAAACGCGCGCACACAAACCCACACCGACGCGCCCGCAAAACTCTTTGATGCTGACCTTGAGGTAAAGAAGCCGCTACTGCAACGATCCTTCCCCATTTTCATTTCAATTTCCAGGAATTAATTCTGCTGGAGATTAAGTGTAACACACAGACAGATTCACTGCTATCGGTGTCCCAGCGAAGGCTTAAACTGCTTGGTAGGGATTTTTTTCTTCTCCTCTGTTTATCATTTTTCTCATCTCACACACACACACACACACACACAAATCATATGCCGGATTATAATATGCAATATCATTATAATTATATTAGGGACTTCCATCTGGCCAGGTTGGACAGGTTGTTGTGTTTAACCGTGATACCTGACCTTGTGTGGCCTCCGCTCGATACGGTCTGCTAATACGGATAACTTTTGGCAGGGTACATGGAAAACTGGATTATATTTTCTTACGCTGCAGTTTTCTTTACAGCTACGTGGTCTGCCAGAGGAGGTTAGTTTAGTCGGACAGTAAAATAACAAACATGTTGTAATGTTTAAGCGTTTTGGCTCTAATTCAGTCGGCGCTAATGCCGTTAAGTTTTCGGCTGCTGCTCTTTTTCTGTTTTTATCTTCTCATAAACTCGGCTTACGTTTGTCCTTTTTGTCCGCTTTCCTCTTTCTTTCGGCAAACTGACCTTGCCTTTTTACATTATTGCTAACTTTTTCCACCTTTTCATTTGCTTTTCCTCTCTTTTTTCTCCTTTTGTCTCCAGTCTTCTTGCCCTCAACCTCCCGCTCTAAGTCGTTGCATCCTACAGTGTTCCTCTGGACTACCTTTCTGGAGTTAATTGTGTTTGCTCATTCAGCTTATGTTATATATCTGCGCGAGTGACAGAGTGTGTGCTCTCAAACGAGGGCAACATCAGGTCATGGCAACTAAAGGCACACAGTAAAAGATGAACCTTTTTTTTTTTTTTTTTTTTTCCATCCTGTGTTATTCAGCGTTTGAGCTTTGCAACCAGCCATTGTCTCCAGACTAATGGGCTTCATTATGGTGAGCTGTGTTCATACTGGCTGCCAGAGCAGGGATTAGCCCTAGCTCTGTGTTAGCTGGAAGCAGAAGAGAGATATTGTTGGGTTAGCACTGTTAACCCAAGCAGCATGAGCCAAGATAGCTAGATAGGAGAAGATGCCTCGTGCGCATTTAGAAATGGGTGTGTTGTGCATCTTGAACTTTCTTTTGATTACACCATTCGCTGGCACAGGCTGCCGCTGCCACGTTCCAAGAATGGAAAGTGCTAATTAATAAACATATGAGCTTTATAATCAACACTTGATAACGTGCCAAGCACGTGATATAAAGCCATTCCTTTCTTGCATTTTTTCATATGCTAATGCTCCCCGTGTCCTGCCCTGGCCACGTCATCGGTCAGCTGGCCCCCCATTAGGATTCATGGAGCATCCCTGTATGTGCGTTCATCACAATGTTGCCTTGCCAACTGCCAGGCGTAGGAAATTGATGTCTCTTTCTCTGAGCAATGTGAAGGTAAAAACATAGTAATTCACCGCCGGGAGAGCAACTAAATCTTCTGGACTTTAAGCTCCTTGGGAGCAAAGATGTCATCTTCATTCAGATCGACCTCTCCCCCTCCTCTGTTTGCTTTCATGTCCTTGGTTTGGTCAAAACAGAATGCTAACTATGAAGCTGCTATTCTGGAGCATCACACAATATGCCCCTATGTGAATCTCTTGTTCTCCACTAAAACGAAATACCTTCCTACTTCCATACTAATATAAAATCTCATAGGAAGTCTTAAGTGGCACCACTAGGGTATTACATTGACTTCACTTTGTCTCTGGTGACCTTCCTGTCCCTCAACGATGCCCCTGACTGAAATATTCCCCTACTCAAAGTCACAGTATTCCCAGTATTTTGGGCTTATTAAATTAATAATCCCTGAATCTATCTCAAACTTCATGCAAACGCAACAAATCTGGCCAACAGTCGGCCGTTGGGCGGTGTTGGGCGATTAGGGAGCGTCTGTGACCCTAGTTCATCCAGTGTGTCCTGCATATTTGGTGCTAGTTGCTATTTAGTCAGCAGCACCATGTTGACTTGTCAGCAGAACGAGTCGGTCAGAAAGATAACTTTGGTTGGCTGCTGGCTTAGCGAACCAGTGCAAGAGAAACCAAATCAACAAAAGTAAGTAGGTGGGTCTAGGTCTAGACTCCCGGTAAATAGTCGCACCTCCGTCTCCCCTTTTGAGTGACAGAAACAATCTGCTGCCACTTGCTGGTATGTCGAGTTATTTCCTTTTGCACAAGCATAAAACATTCGTGGCCATTAGCTGTAGTATTTGCACAATTCAACTTTCTGATCCTGACATCCTGACGTCATGAAACGGTGTCACAGTTCACCTCCTTTGCCGGCAGTTCTTGAAAATTGATTCTGTGTGTGTACATGCCCATAAAACTGCTTTCTTGTGACTTTTCAATGTTGGAAAGCAGATTAAAGGCAGGGAGTGTACAGAGCGTACCCCTAATATGCCTCAAATTTGGCTATCATTACCTTTTGTTGCCTGCCTATCTGATTCCCAACAGCGACAATCATGCACTAGTCAACTTTACTTTAAAGTGGTCTGAAGTTTTGAGCCTCCAGTCGGTTATTTTTCCAGTCTAAAAACCTACATTTCTTTGCCTCCATTCTTTCCTGTACTGGGGATTTGCGAAGCTAAGTGTGTCTAATCTATGAGTGCAGCCAGCACAGCGTCAAATGTTTTTGCCAATGTACCTGCAGCCTCCAACAATACAATCCCCCAGCAGCTGTTTACTCAAGCAGGTAGTGGATAATGCAGGATAGGAAGCGCCGAAGGTTGAGAGACGGACACCTGAGTGGACACTGTCATTATTGCTAAACAGCTGTGAGAAAAGCCTGCGTTTGGGGGAAAAGGGAAAGCGCAAAGGAAAGATGTAAATGGAATTTAGGTTTGAAGTAAAGAAGTCCCCCCCAATGACACACTGCAACTACACACCCCAACCCCGTCTTAACTGCAGGCCCCTCGACCTTGCTTAAATGTGTTTTCTGTAGCAGTGCAATCAGGGATATCCCCCGGAGGTAGGCTGCGGCTGGGGGCCAGCAGGGTCCCGGCTATGAAAGGCACGGGGAAAAAGCAGCAGGCAGCACTTTCTAAATTGAAGTCAATAACACAACAGTCCGTTCTATCAGCGCCGGTCCTCCCACACAGTCCGTTTACACTCACTAAGGAGAACTGAGGGTAGGATGTCGATTGAGTTCTCCGAAGTACCACGGTGGAAGGCAACATGTGTTTGTGTAGGTGAACACATGAGAGAAAACGGTGGCGTCAGTGATAACAGGCGGGGCAATCGAAGCGCTTCTACAATTCATACACTTGTTAAAAATGAAATATTAACACTTTTTCTGCAACAACAAGAACTAAATATTGAGCAGTGGAAGAGATCGAAAATGAAACATACACTGGGAAAGGAACAGATTAATAGACCTGACCAAATGGCCCCGAGTCTGCTACTGTACATGAAAGTGATTTTACTCCACAACTAGCCATTGTATGAAATCTTGCCAGTGCAGGCATATTTGAGACAGATGCACACACAGCTTTATTTTGCCTTTAATCCCTTTTCGCGTGTTAGCACTTCTACGTAGCTTCGGGGGATTAGACCTGGTACGGCTGGCCGGCCCCGAGCAGGGGTAGGAAAGGAAATTAGCGAATGGTAGACAGTTGACATCCGGCTGACATGACGCGAGAGTGTGTGTGTGCACGTGTGTCGAGCCCGCATAGTTTTGAATCTGATGACGACCACGTAACGGTTACTGGCACATCCGCACAGCATGGAACGGGCGTGATTTGTTCGGGAGCTAGCACTTTTTGCTTGCTTCTGCTGAGCCGAACGGTAAAAAAAAGAGTCGATCGACTGCAGTTTTAATACCCCGCGTTCCCAGTAGTGAGCTGACCTGCTTATGCGTGTTGTTTTTTAACAGGCAAATATGGTTTTATGATAAAAAAAAAACATTTTATTTCATGGGATGGCTGCTAAATGCTCATTTTTTTGTGTCTATGCTTGAGAATAAGCCTGTTAGAGAAAGATTGACCATGATTCATCCATCATTTACTATCCCTAGTTCCTTCTCTCAACCCAGTATCTGTAGAAGACTGCCCTCAAAGTCATGCACTCAACCTCACATGCATGTTGGTGGTTTTATTGTGCAATGAAATTTTTAAATTTGACACGATGTTCTGGGACTAGGCTAAATGAAGTGTAAAGTTTCCAAACCTACGCATGAAGACTTTGCATTTTCACACCACATTCAGAGCTGTTATGTTTACATGCAATCAGCAAAGTTCAGCCCATCTGTCAAACATTATCTTGTGCCATTTGGTCCTTGTTGTTCCGTCACTATTTGCCGGTACATACCGTATAGATCTTTGTCGCTCCCGGGCCACGGCCTAGCACTCCTCCCACTGGTGCTCTTTCTGTTCTGTCAGTTCTCTGACTGATGGCATCAGTCTAGGTCACTTGCACCCTAGTTGTGTTTATTGGTGTGTGGCCCAGTTATTTTTTCCATAATAACACCCCCGCCACCGCCACCGCCACCACACGCACACACGACAAGCTTGACACATGGATGAACAGTGGTAATTTCCCAAGGCAGGCATTGATTTCACTTTCATTTCCCTGCCTCCCATACTTTGACGCGCTGGTGAAAATGATCATTTTGACTTGAAACCTATTGCTTTATTGCAATAGCTCGTTTGCCTTTTTAAAGGGGGCTACAGGACCTGAAATTAGTAACGGTTTTGAAAGAGAGTTGATTTTGACAAACAACAAGTGGCATTGATTGTAATTGCCGCGGTGGCACTCTGATAAAAATAGTTCTTAGTTTGCAACAAGTATGTTTCTACTTTTGTATTGGCCGCTATGATCTGTGTGCAAAAATAACCAAAGTCTTGAAGCTCTTAGGGAACAGTTGTAGCTATTCCATGTTCTTCTCCTGGAAGAGACGGGCATTTAACGTTTTGCTTCACTCTCTATCGACCACGAAGCGTTAACTCAGATGTGTTGTAAGTCCCACAGTTAAACACCAAGACCGCAAGACAGCGAGTGCTTGCATGTGCATTTAAATATGCCTTTTATTTCAGCAGAGGGCTTTGCTGACTCAATGGTTTAAACACTCCTCTTCAAGGACTGCTATTTGTTTTCCGTGCCATCCGTTTGTTTGTTGCTCGACTATACGCAGCACTTAATGACTGAAAAGTGATGAGGCTACTCAGGCACGCTGGTGCGAGTTTTTCTTTTGAGGAAACAGTCGAGCTCTCCGCTTATTCATTCAGCGGAAATACCACGAGACAACAGCCTATGGGCAAGGGAAGGGTTTCACTTCTTAAAAGGTGGGTATTCAAGCAGCAAGCCGAGCTGGCCGCGAGATTGCGGTAGCTTGTAAAACTCCCCGATACAGCGGGGCGGTAGGTGTCTGCTCTTGCCTGTGGCCACGTTGTCGAAATTGAATTTGAGGAGAGTGTGTGTACTGCTGTCTGTTTTGAATCGAGTGTTATCCATCCTATTTGGAAGCGCACAATTGTCATATCGCTCACCTGGTGGTGTTAAAAACGCTCCTTCGGGAAACGGCGCATTTTAAACCAAAGGTATCAAGTTCACAGTCGGATTGTGTTATCAGTTTTGATCAAATACGAGTGTTGCAGGGAAAAAAAAAAACGCATTTCCTCGATGCTGATAGACGAGCTCCCAGTGCTAGCCTGAGCACAAAATATTGCATGTTGTGACAAACTGACTACGTGGTCTCTAGGACATCACTTGTCTTAAGGATGCGTTCGGTGCCCTTTTGTTCTCGCAGCATCCTGAGTGACTCAACCTTCCTGCTTATTTTTACACGTATTATGTTGCACTGAGCTGTGAATGAGCCGTGGCCTTTTGTGCACATGCTTCACAATCTTGCATCCCTCACGTAGAAGGAACGGTTGAGAATGCAGTGGCACAATCTTAGCCCTGGAGATGCAGTAAAAAGCAATAATAAACGAAACGCGATGCTGACACCGTCGACTGATTCACGACTGACTCATCGTTCTCCTTGTGCTAAAAGAAAAAGAAAAAAAACGTTTGCGGAAGTAATGAATTTGAAGTAATTTGAATCAAATCAAGTCAGCGGAATAAAATTGTATTGTTACCGTTCGTTCAAGGCCAAAAAACGTCAACGCTACTGTGTGATAAACTAATAGCAAAATTAAACTTTTTAGCGTTCTTCATTGCTTCTCTTGAATCTTCCATAGCTCTCTCTGCTTTCTCCAGTCAGAGCATGTCATCTCTAAGGTAGCGCTGATTAACCGCATGTTTCCGCCGCCTTGTGAGGCACAAATAGGCAAAGGAATTGGCGGAAACGTAACGCCTTCAACGGTCTTTTGTCATTTTTGATGAGTTTTTAGTCTAGCGCTTTCCACCTTCTACTTTCCCGCTTGTGCTCAGTCTCATTTCACAAATGTTAGCCCCATTTCTCTCCCTCGTCTCCTCATTATTGAGTTGTTTAGAAGCCCTGTCTTGTTTTTGACGCCGATTTTCGTCTTTTTCTTTCCCCTGAACAAACAAGGGAAGGGACGTTTGGAACAGGGTCACAGAGACAAACGTTAACAAACTTAACTTTAAAAGACGGTCTTAACCAGTGCGGTGGCTCAAAGGTTATTAGACAGTCGACTCCAAAGCCGTTTCCTGGACAGAGTAGGAAGAGTCCTTCATTATTTAAGCGGTTCCCAGATCCGGAGTTGCGGTGTTTTCTGTGAACCTACAGCGTATGTTCAAAGTGGCTTTCATTGCAAGCGAAGCAAACAATCCTTAGGCTGCTGAAACAAGACAAATCCATCAGAGAGACTGCAGGAACACGAGGGGTGACGAAATCAACGGGCTGGTACATTCTGAGACAAACCGAACGCGCTGATGAGCTGAGCTCTACGACATAAAAAGGCTTGGATATCCACAGAAGACAACATTGGTGGAGGATCTTAGGTTTCTTTCAATAGCAAAAAAAAAACAAAAACCATCACAACATCCAGCCAAGATAACAGCAATCTCCTTGTCATTATCCAACTATAAAGAGAAGACAACAAACAGCAAATATAGAAGATTCTCAAACAATTGCCCAAATACCTTTGAGCCAGACAGGGTATAAAAATGGCTTCGCTCATCTGAAAATATTAAAGAAGGGCAACTGGACTTGTAGAGTTTCTTGACAACGTCTTGCTTCCAGACCAGACACTAATCAAGCAAGTTTCTGAAGGATTACACCCAAAGATGTTCCTATTTGAACCAGTCCTTTAGAGCTGAAGAAGATACTTGCATCAGTGGCGAGACAGACGTCTTTAAAAAACTCAACTCTACAATTCCAGTTGCACTTTTCCAGATAAACCATGACCTTCATGGCTGAGAACCTTCACAGACACACATTTCCTCCAATTTGGATGTAAGCGCCATCAAATTAAAGCTGAAAGTCTGCACTTTACACTCGCTTTTATAAAATAACAAAACCTTTTGCCACTGTCCGAACATATATGGACCTATCTGTATCTGTGCTTGTCATATTTTGCGAAATACTTGCCAAGTATTCACTGCTAGACACACTTAGTCAAGCTGAGGAGCATTACCAGCAAGGGATAAACAACCACCTGTCTTATCTAACATCGGCACTGGCAGTGTCGTCTCAGGCACAAGGGGGCTGTAATCTCATTTATGTGACACACGCTGATTAGTGTGACAAATGCATTATTAAATAAACTACTGTAGGCAGGTACTGGTCCGACTGGTCAAAATCCGCAGCTGAGGAAAATTGAGGACAAATAATATTTGCCAATGAATCATCATTTGCAGTCCAACAACAGGCCGACTGCATGGCTCCTAAATAGGCATGACTTGATTCAATCAGCCCTCGCTCTCCCATCCCTCTCGCGCACAATCGCACACCACCACCACCACCACCACCTCGGCCCTCCGTCTCATTTGTTGATCGTCACTTGCCATTTACGTGATTGAACGTGTGGTGAGGTTGAATTGGATTGCCAAAACCCAAGACTGATTATACAATGATTCATCTCAAGAGGTTTTTAACTTGTATGCTGCAGGATGGGGCAAGATCATTTCTTATTATCTGATCTTTGACTACCTCTTGGCATGAAAGATTAATTTTAGTTACCTATATTATTATCTTTTAATGTCCTTCATACTTGCCACACAACTGTCTTGAACATAGTTCTTCACTTCTGTGCTTTTACATCAACAATATAATAAATACTGTAGGAACGTCTTACTACTGCTGCACTCCTGGTAGCCTCTATGTCTACTCTTTACTGTACTACTAGTTTATAGCAACATGGAGTACCTCTTCAGCAGCGCGTCGCTACCACTTTCCTCACACTCAAACTTCAGCCTCTGCCTAACAACTCTCCATCCAGCATTGCAATCGGGCACCGCCTCTCATTTTGACAAGCACACAGAAATTGACAAAAAGCCATGTTGAAAAATGCCTCTGTCGGCTCTTTTTTTTTTCTCCCCCCTTTTTTCCCTCTCCCTCATTCTCGCAGTCTGTCAGCGCAGGCAAGGTCTGGAAGGACAGAAATGGCTTTTTGAGTGACACTGGCTGGCTATGCCATTTGCCGTGTCAACTGGTCAAAGAGGATAGAAAAGGAGGTGGAGACAAATGATGATGGCACAGCCATGATTGTCCCGTGCCCCCTCTTGCTTTCCATCGCCATCTCGTCCCCTGGAGGTCATTGAGCCCTCATAGCGTTGCTGCAGTACCATTAGATGTAGAAATATTTGTTTTCTTTCACTATTTTAGACACTTCAACGTCATTTGTCCATAGATTGAATGTTTTGGTTCAAGTAAATGAAATCTCTCTTCTGTAAGCCAGTCAGTAAATAATGAACCAAGCCAGATCACAGTTCCTGTCGCTCTCTTTAGGACGTTGCTTTTAAAATGAAAGAAGAAATTCAATTGATTTAGATTAACCTGGTTTCTGATGTTGTCAATCCGCCCGCACACATTTCTTTGACAAGACTCCATCTGAATTTCGTCCTCTCAGGGCAACTGAAATCTCCAGTCTTGTAGCGGCACTGTTTTCCCTACACGGGTCTATCCGTGGCACAAAATCATAGTTGGGTCATTGCAGATACAGGATTATAAATATTTAAAATTCCATTATGAAATCTTAAAGCGATTCATAAAGCCACAGCGAGCACAGTGAAGGAACAGCTTCTCGTGTAGCGGACAGAGGTACAGATTCATGTCTTCTATTAATACATCACCACCCGTACAGTCATACGCCGCACTTGGATGGGAATAGTAAACAGGATTGTTTGTTGAGTGTTGTTAATGAGTCATCGACCTTGTGAATTGCATCATGCTTATCAGTCCAGACAGGGTTTTCGTGTGTGTGTGTGCTTTGTTATCTTTCCCCCATAAAAATACTTTTCTGGGTCTAGGTCTTTGTATAATATAAGTTTGATAATGTGTATGTAATTCAGGAAAAGCATTTTATAAAAAAGGCTATCCATTCCATCAGATTTTTTAAAAATAAATAACGAATAACTTAATTACCTTATATCTTGTATATATAATTCAAGTCAGATGGTTACCCACAGATTACCCACTCTTCACTGTGCTGGGTAGTACTGGGCAATTACACTAAAACGACCGTTTGGCAACCTCCGCGTGGAAGCCAATGTTTGCTTTTCCGTTTGACCAGTGCTTAAAATTAGTTGTAAAAACATTGATTGCACAATTACGGCCATACTCCATTGCCTGTGTCCTCCAAGATCTCTTGGAAAGCAATGCAGTCGTTTTGAGATGCGTTCGGCTTAATTCCCTCTCCAATCATTTTGACCAAATGAGCTCAATGTGGCTTGACCGCTCGCACCAAGATTTCACTGCTTTAGGCGGCGATTTAAAGATCTGGACTGTTCCAGTAAACCTAGGGCCTCGAGAAGCTCAGCGTCTCAACCCGTAACGCAATATACCGCTGGCAAATATGTGAAAAATGCTTATAAATCTACAGTGTCCACTCCAGACACTGTTATTTTATTCCCCTTTGTCTCCATTTAGATGTCTGGTAGCTACGTTATGTGCCTATATTGACAAAGAATGTTCCAAAGTAATAACTCTCACAAAGCTGCGTGACATACACTCTCAAGAACCCTTTTAATAACTTACAGCCCAGTTCAATTTGTGTTTTCCCACCTGTACCCCCGCACCGCCCAGTTAAGAGGAATTATATGATATTAGTAATATTACAAATGTAGCTCAATATTCATCGATCGCCATGCCATGTCGCCCCTCTCTTAAAAATGAGATGGATTGTAGTTATTGCCGTTATTGATTTTAATAACCAGGCTGTTGAGGCCCAGTGCGGAGCGTTACACTTGCTCAGCTATGTCTTGTGTTGTGCGAGACCTGTGCTATGCTTTCATCTGGATAACAAAGGATCTATAAAATAATTTAACTACAGGTTTAGCATGATTAGGTTTGCTGAGGCCTGCAGTTATTGCTTTTTATCTCCAGACCCTCTCTGAAACTGTTGGTTTTATGATATGTACTTTGCAACCCTTCTTCCATAAAAACTCTTTAACCAAAGGTGCATTTATAAAAGGTCTTAATATAATGGGAGATCACGGGACTTTGGGGGATTCAGGTAATGGACTCAGATGGGAAGCCTTAGCAAGGTGCGGTGTGTTAGCTGAAGGATCAACCATCCTGACGACGCTATTGACGGAGAGAGACGGAGTGATGTCGAATCTTGACAGTCGTCATTACATTGCCAGAGGTCTCGTATTACTCAGTGTCGCTGACCCTTTTCACTGCATTGGGACTTGTTCAACACTGTAACGCCAATGTTCCTGTGGTGTCTTATTCTTACACATTTAGTGGCTTTGAGGCTGAAGTGGCAAAAAAATAAGATCACAAAGGTCAGCGAGCATCACAAAAGCCTGCAGGTTTCGACTGGAGTCCATTTCTTTTAACACGATTTCGCGTGACCTCGCTCTTGTGTTTTTTTCAAAAGGGTCACAACGGTGTATGATCAGCGCTATGGAAACAAGCACACGTCGTTATGTGTAATGGTTCAATTTTAGCTCATTTTAAACGCTCAATAATCAGGTTTTAGAACATAAAGTCTTTCAGAGCTGTCTTTCTAAAAACTGTTTAACATTAATACTCTTAGACCGTAGACTTGACAGAAACTCTGCAAACTCTGCGCATCCTGGGTCCACAATGGTGGTAACGGTTTGCCTTTTGTTTTTGGAGATGGCCTAATGGACTCTGTGTCAGTACATAGACTCTTACTAAGGGCTTCTACAGAGGTTTTATGTCCCTCTCTGATCTGTGTTTGAAAGGAAAGTGATGCCATGTTATAATGCCAGAATCAAATTCATTAGCATCAACTTGAAGCATGTTAAACATATTGAGCCTACTCTCCATTTTCAGTTTCTCCCCCTTAACCCTCTCCGCCAGCCTCCCTGTATACACCTGCGTCGTCAGAATAGTGATGCAGGGCAAACATCAATTATCTATTGATAAAAGAAAAACTCATTAATGGGCACCGGGCGGGTTTAATGGTGGGGATCATGCTCGCCTGCCTGACCGTTAATGACCCTGGCCGTTCGAGAAGCTGTTTGACTTTTCCCAACCCTGCCACCGTCAGACAGCAGCCTGCCACTGACAGTGATGCATGGGACCCCCTGAGTCACATTGATCACCCTGGGAGAGTCTGCACACACAAACCCATTCCTGTCCGGTGCGTACGTTATTGCCCTGAAGCTAGCAAAGCCAACCTTGGCTGAAACTCGTCAACTCTTGAACAAATATTAAGCTTTACTCCTGCTGGATTTGTCCCCTAAATTGTGGTTTGACTCGTTCTGGGCTTCAGAATCTGGCAATCCAAATGTATCTGCTTCTCCTCAAATTTGAACAAGATGGACCGTTTGCTTGAGTAGCAGATGGATAGTCCAGAGCAAAGCCCTTAAATCTACAAGACTGGAAGGTACACTAGTTAGTTTGCCATATTGCCAGTAAAAAAAAAAAATACCTTCAAAGCAACTACTGCTATAACTGCTGGACATATGAGGAAGTAGAGGTGAGAGTCCCAAAAGAGTCCTTCCGCCACTAAATTGTTTAGACGGCCAGATTTAGACACACTTGAGCCCTGCAGTGAGCACTGAACAGCAATATCCTGCCGAGGCGAGGCCGGTCCTCACCTCAGACCACACTGCAAATGGGAAGCTTATTTCTCCTTTTTACATTTCCACAGATTTCTGTTCTCACACAGCGGCAAATCAAATCTTATCTGCCACTTTTTTTTAAAAAAGATATGACCACATAACCAACAAACACCCACCACGCCACAGGCTGAACTCAATCAACATAGCTGACAAATAGTCGTACGGCCTGACCCCGTGGTCCGACAGTTAATGAACCAACCTAGTTTGGAATTAGTTGGCCCCAGAGGTTTAGCCGTGCTACTAGCTTCCGAAGCAGGAGCGGTCAATAACCCACAGCCACGGGCGTCCTACTAGCTTAGTGTAGTCATTGGATACGTCATTCTCGTGAACAAAAAGGCGATCGTTTTGTTGATTTAGTAGTTATTTTGTGGAAACGGTGATAAAACAAAGAAATTCCGTTCCATCTAAAGTCTTAAATTCGGATTTTGACATGTCACCAACAATGGTCCTTTTTTTCTTTTGAGGTCATTTACTTCCCCAAAAACTCACTAATTTAATACCGTCTCATCTGATGTACATTTGCAAAAATACAACCATCCATATTAACAGCTTTGATTAAAGAAAACAGTAGTATTGTCAATATCCCGCTACCGTTTGATGATCAATGACCTCTTTAACCCCCTTTGGATCTTTATTCCTTTCCTGTAGCGGGGAGTGCACAGGTCATCAGTTTGCGGGCATACCTCTGCGTCTGTTCTCTGTATGTGAAGATATATATATATATATATATATATATTTTTTTTTTTTTAATTACAGGCCCCATTAACACACTATTTACATCCTTGCCTGATCTACGCCATTAAGGGATCAATAGCGCTCTGTTAAATTCATTCATTTATTCTCCTCTAGCTCTTTCTCGCTCTCTCTCTTTTTTCTTTTCTTTTTTTTATAAAGTGATCTATATTTATGGATTCTTCATGGAACCGATTGGCCTTTTCCTCCCTTGATTTGACCACAGTAACACGCTAACACATTTAGCCATTTCATACCCCTGATACGAGGCAACGGAAGAGGCACCAAGCAAGTCCAGCGGTTGATTTTTTTTATAAAGCTACGCCTCTTTATCCCTAGAACATGCGAATACCTTAAAAGGAAACTATAACCGTAACAGTATAATACAAGAGAGACTATTTCTTAGGGCTAGGAAACATGCCCCCGTTTTCCTGGCCATGCTGTGCAACAGAGTCCCATTAACAGCAGTTTATGGACCTTAGTAATGGCCGTGCACTATTGATAATACACTGTGGGATGATTTTTAGAGGGTGGCGTGGAGTTGTTGCATGCGGCTTGTGTTTTTCTACCAAATGGCCGTTAATGCCCTTGCAAAACTCTGCAGAGGTGTTACTTACGCTTTCTCGTGGGCAAACACTTGTATAGCTATTGGAAAAGACACATATTACGAGTGCTAATGTGTAGCATCACTAAAACACTAATCTAGAGCTATTGCTTCTTTGCACACGCACTATAGGATCACTCTGGAGCCAGGCACATAGCGGCCAGGGCTTTAAGCAACTGTGTTTGTTACCCAGTTGTAAATGTCCATTATTTTGCTTTCTGCTCATCTGTCCTGGACGATTTGATTGGCTTTCCATTTTAGCTTTGATTAATTATCTCCGCCACAATTATTTTTAGGTTGAAATCTGATCAAAGTTGTGGTTGATTGTCGAGCTTCGGGGGGTACAGATGTATCCCCTAAAGCATCTCTGTGCGCCCTCTTAGATAAATGATCCACATAAGCCAGAACGCGGGGCATTATTGAGCGATGATGGACTTTTTGTTGGATCGGCCTGTCCGTACCCTGCGAAATGGGACTCTTTCACGGAAGGCTGGTCGCGGGGCGGCGATGCTGACCGGCGTTTTTAACTTAAATCCACATGTGCGCATGAAAAGGGCAAACTGTCCCCTTCGTGTGACATTCATGACTCTGAATTAAGTGTTCGGAGCCATTGATTTTTCTAAGTGAATAGGGAAGGCCGGGAATATGAATTAAGGCGCAGAGATTATCGGATTGCTCCCGCCCCCCCACACACTTTCTCCCAACTCCCCACTTTGCACCTCAATCTGAGGCTTAGGCTCGCTCATTGCTTTAGAGGCGGTTTGATCTTTTTACCCCTGTGCACAAAGGAGAACACACACACAGACACATATATATATACGCACACACACAAAACAGCTACACACCTCCACATCACTCCTTCAATCTTCACCAAGGCTCAGTTTGATAGATGGCTTATTCTGCTGGATGAGCAAAAGGCTGCAGGCGAGAGTGACTCTATTTTTCTTTTTTCTATTATTCACATTGTTTCTGCCCGTTCGCCTTATTTGTTTTCTCTGAATCAGGGTCACGAAAGGGCATGAGTCGATAGTAGAACAAAGATGTAGAGGGGGGAAAAAAACAGCAGCTACAGGTAGTCAGATACTACAAGACATACGCATGTAGCCGACGCCGGTGCGAGCCATTTATACTTGTGCTCGTCAGTATGGCTCGCTCTGTGAGAACCCAAACGCTAGTCGGGTTCGTTTTTGTTTCTACTTCCTGCTTCACTTTCAGTAGTGAAAATTACGCCGAAATTACGCTGAAGATGAGTCCTACAAATGTTCGTATCTCCGAACCTCCTCAGTTAACCTTTCCTCAGTGTGTTCCCTCTTTGTTGATCCAAAACAATCGCTTTGAAAATTGCAGAGATGGAGAAGCAGCCGGAAATACTAAAGCGGAAACACGCTACTATCAAACGGACCAATCAACTCTTGCTGTCTACATCACCACGGCGCATAGTTACGTTTCTGGGGAGGTGCACGTTAGCTCTGGAGTCAGGGTTTGCGTAGTCGGCGCAGTAGCCTAAACCACCTATAAGTGTCGGAGTACAGTAGCCCTAAAAGCAGCCGTCGCCTTCTACTTGCTTCATAAGAACGGGGGAAGACATTTCCAAGCCGGGTCTGCACCCCTCTTTGTTTCCCCGGTGTTCATCTGCTAGTTGATCTCTGTAACTGGAAACTGCACTGAAACTCAGATTTAAATTGTGGCAGAGGTGAGTCATTGCTGACTGAAAGCTCTGATTGACAGACTAAAACTATTATGGGTTATTATGTATAAAGCCTGGTGTCTTTTCCCGATGAGAGGATGCATTTCACAAAATAATACGCTTAAAGCTACACTTGAATAAGGCTTCAAAACTGTGTCCCAGGTTGGACCTCGTGGGTTCTGAAATGGCTTGGAGACATAAACCGGCACACCGTCTTCTCCGTAACCTTTACTTATTTATCCATTTGCATTTTTCCCTCCAGGTATTTAGAAGTTGTTTTGTTTTGAGGTGGCGATAAAAGGAAATCCCGCCGCTCGCCAATTCTCAAATTGCCGGGCCCACTGTGCTCCTCCGTTTTCCTTTCAGCGCGGGGTTTGGCTGTGGCGTGACGTGTCACCTACCGCGGCCTTCGCTTGATTTTGTGTTCGCTTTCAAACGGCTAAGTGAATTAAATCCGCCGCAGTTTTAAAACGGTGCCCTTGGGCCAGGTTTCACTTCAATGGCACCAAATGGCTTTGTCTTTTACACTCGCGAACAACAGCGCATGTTTATGTGCATGCACCCACACACACACCAACACACACACACGTGGATAGCTTTGTGTGTTTTGCTTTTTCTCTTTTCCCGTCCACTGTGTCGACACAATCCCAGCGTTTATGAGATTACCAGAGCCCATTTGTGTTCCGGCGGGAGCCATCTTGGCTCGGAGGAGGCCTCCACTGGGAACCATCTGGGCTCTACTCAAAGCAGTTTCCACTCCGCCTCCCCCTGTCCTCTCCACATTGTGACAGAAGCTATATACTTTGAAGGAAGGAGGAGCTCAGATTCCAAGTGTGTGTGTTCACAAAACTCTAAAAAATGTAGGGTTTCTCCATTTCCTTGTGGAAAGTAGCAAAGATAGATTGATAACGGGAGCAATTCCTCATTGGCTGCAATATTTAAAGGGTCTTTTCGTCATAATAATAATGAGAATTATGAAGAATTCCCATAACAAGTTGTCAGATTTTAAATTAATCAACCCTCTGTCACAGTCAGTAAAGTTCAAACTGGACATACAGACGCAATTCATCAGCATCAGAATAATAAATATATAAAAACATGTCAAATAAACAGTGAAAACTATCTAAAAGCAAAATTAGAAGTCCAAACGATAAGGGTCGGCTGGATAAATGAGCCCACCTCAGGTGTCAAGTATCGCATATTTGGCTAACACAAGTATCGCCCCGCCGCTGATTTAAAGCCTCTTCACGCCGATATTATTCTGCCAGTGGAAAACGGGGGCCTCTGCTCTCTATTTAATAAATGAATTTGCCCTTTTTAATTTCACATTTGACCTCCTTATTAGCCTCTTTCATCTCGTTCCCGCTGCTCGGTAAAGAAAAAGTCGGTTTCTTTTTTTATTTACCGGTGCCGCTTTTAAGGTCTCGGGCGCCCGAGGTTTTACAATGCTGATATATTTTTGGGCTTCAAGTCTGGGTGTTACATTCACTACCCTGATTTTTTGATCAACAAATTTATTCAGTAAAGTCTAACTGTCCGTGTTTGGACTGTATGACTTTGCTGCCGCTTGTCATACAGGACACGCGCTTTTGCAGGTGTCCTGGTATTGTATTGACATTCCTAGGATGACTTGTTTGTTATAATGAATGCTGTGTGCAGTAACTCCACCTCAAGGCATTGACTAGAGTCATCTTGTTGTCAGCATGCTGTTGTCAGGAGCAGGCTAATTTTCCTGCCGTAAGGTCGTCGGTATGCGGTAAAGGAACCTTTCCTTCTAAGTTGCATGGGAGAGAAGGCGGACTAATTTGTTCTATTATGATGTCTGCGTATTAATTACATGTTGGCAGTTTCCACACAAAGCATATCTTTACCTCACTCGTCGTCTCTCAATGTCACATGTTTATGTTGGTTCTTGTTAAAGTTCCCCCCACGCTGCTGATATTTATGTAGGTTCTAGAGGAGATAGAGAACAACAGTTTCCAGCAAAGATTCCTAGATCGTGATACTAAATTATCATAACATCAAAACAGGAGGTCGGTTCGGTCTCTGGTTGCCGAGGTAACCCCCCTTGTATATTCTTCACAGTGGAACGAGCAGAGCATACGCCGATCACCCACAACATTAAAACCACAGACAGGAGAAGTGAATAACATGTTCTGCTTGGAAACATTTGGCAACCTGGCGTTCATCGGGATGTTACTTAGACATGTACCACCCACCTAGACCAGACCAGACCAGACCAGGCACCCCTAACCCATAGCAATGACACAGGCACACACATAAAAACGGTTTAGGAACAACTCAAAAAGCCCAAAAAAGTAAATAACATTGACCATCTTGTGACAATTCAGTGTTCTGCTGGGAAAGTTTTGGACCTGGCATTCGTGTGGATGTTACTTAGACATGTAGCACCCACCTAGACCAGACCAGGCACCCCCACCCCATGGCAATGAAGCCTGACACAGGCACACACAAAAACAGTTTAGGAATGACTCAAAAAACGTGAAGAACAGCACAAGGTGTTGACCTGGCCTCCAAATTAACTAGATCCCAAACTGATCAAGTATCTGTGGGATGATGATCCACAGATTCCCCTCCCCTCAACCCAAAGTCCCCCGACTAACAACATTCTGTTGCCAGACACCACAGGACACAGTTCAAACTACCTCTTAATGTCTGAAAAGAAAATGTGGTCAACAATGCTGCCACTCCACATGCGTTCACCCAACTTCCCAAGCCCAATATCGTCATGGTGCGTTCGGTGGTGGGAACCAAAGTTATGGACATCCTAACTGTTTGGGGAACTCTTTATTCGCATCATATGCCAATGCGCTGTATCAGTATCCACTCCCATTGGTCGTCGCCTCAAAGTTTAGACTTTGTACTTGGTACCCAGATCTATTATCGCACCAACTCGCTGAAGTTCATCAGTATTTCATGATCTCTTGTCACCACATGATTGCTAGTCTCTTCAGTGCCGTGTCTTTTTTCTGTTTTGTAAAATCTTGTGCTTAGTAAAGATCAGACAAAAAATTGGACGGTATAATGCTTGTACTGACGGCTAGATTGGCCTTCGTATCACCCTCTTTGTTTTTGCTTTCTGTGTGCAGCTTTTATTGCATTAGCCCTTGGGAGTGGGAACCAATCACAGCAGAAAACTTCCAGTCAAGTTTCTGTTTTTCCTTCAAACTGGAATATTTTTTTAATCGCTGCGAGTGTTGTTCTTAGTTGTCAGTGTTGTTTTATTTCTCTTTGGCGTTTGCTGCCCTAATAGTAGCTGGTAACCGTTAAGTTCGTTCTAGCCAATTCTAGCCTTTTTTTTTCTTTTTCTTTTTTCCCAGCGCTCGCCCACTTCCTCATTTGACATTTGGATGCTGAGGGGACCAGTGCTGCTCTTATAGCCCAGTTATATAACAGCTCTTGCACTTAGAGACGAAAGGAGATAAAACGGGGTGAGCGTCTGAGACGATGGAGAGGATGAGAGAGGGACGGCGAGATAAAGCAGGTTTTACAGGGGCGAGTGATTTCTGAATGAGCTTGGACTGTATCACGTTCAGGATCGGTGTCCTTTTTTTTTCTTTTAGGAATCCCCTGCAGTACATTTTTACATTAAGACAAGTTCAGTTATTTTTGCCTGTTTTGTGCTTGACCTACATTGCGGGACACGGTTTTATCGTTTAAGCTTTTTTTTTTCCTTTTAGCCATTCCTACACTGACGTTACGGTAAATGCCTTCAGGCCAGACCGTTTGAAACCAATTTAAAATGTGGAAAATAGTGTCAGTTTGGCCAAAGCGAGGAAGTGGGGGGCGCATTGTCCATATTTATATACAGTCTATGCCCTAATTGGCAGGCAAAGATCAAGAAGCTCTTAGAGGAAATTTTTTCAAATGTGGTGCAAATTTTACTTTGACTCGAGGATGAACTGATCACACAATTTGGTGGTAAAAGGTGAAAGATCCAGAAAGTTGAATTGTATGTATGTCACTTCTATTTGCATAGGTTTTGTGCTTAATAATGGAGCAAATTATGCATCCGGTAATAAAAGCTTTTTATTTTTTACTTCAGCTGAGAACAGTTTACAAACTTAATTCCCCTCAGATTTCCCTTGTGGCTGCAGGGCTAAGCAGCCCAAGTCTTAATCGCTCGACTTCTCCCTATCTCCTCAGCACACCTGCACCTCTCACTTTCTCGCTGACTTTAGGCTTTCGAGTAAGGGGGGGAATAATCTATTGATTTTCCTTTTCTATTCTTGCTCGTCCATCACTTATCAAACAAAATGCAATGAATAGATAATTAGCCTGAACAGGCAGAGTTCGGTTATAGTCCATCATAGGCAATTTTGCTCGGTCTTTCCTACGTTGTCAGCAGGGTGAGCTATTTGAGTGGCCTCATTTGTTTACTTAAGGGACTGGCAACGTGGCCGTCGCTAATTGAAAATGATTTACATTAGGAAAAAAAAAAAGGAAAAAAAGCAGGGTGGAGATATTTAGAGTCTTAATTAAGGTTGAAGTGCACACGCAACACTAATTTAAAGCCACTAATCGCCTCCACTGTTTGTGCAAGCCCTGTGATTTCTACAATTACAAATAGACACACACGCTATTGAATTCTGACGTCGGCGCTTAATTGAGAAACGTCAAGGGCCCGAGTTAATCTGTCCACGCGCTAAGATAAGAGCCGCGCTGCTGGGGTTTTGTGTTCAGAAAGAAATGTGTGCCATGGTGACCAGCGCCATGGTGACCAACGCCGTGGTACGCTCAGTGGGAGAATCCACCTCAGAGGGGTGAAACAGGATCTGTGTGTGTTTCCTGACAAATCAATAGAAAGCTCACAGCTCTCCATTTATGTATCTCCTCGGAGGGCCTCCTCCGTTCCATCGCCGCGAAAGGAATCTCAGTTCTGATCTTGATGCGGAACGTTAACCGAGCCTCTTTTCTCCCCCTCCCTTTGTGTTCCAGGTGGAAGTCGAGGTGGAGAGCATGGACAAAGCGGGGAACTTCATTGGCTGGCTGCACATCGAGGGCGTGAATCTGTCCGTGGCGCTGGTAGAAAACGCTCTGTCCAAGGTGCACTTCACGGCGGAGCGCAGCGCCTACTACAAGACCCTGGTCTCAGCAGAGGAGGGATGCCGACAGAGGAAAGAGAAGGTAGGACTCAGTTAGATGAGGAAATGAATGTACATCATTATAAAACCATCAAAATGGTCACTGGACTCCCAAACATGAAATTCCCTCACGTCAATACCACAATAAATATCATTCAAGTAGACTTGGATCATCTCGGTGGTGTAAAATCTAGTGTTATTTCAGCCACAACATTAAAACCACTGACAGAAGAAGTAAATCACATTGACCATCTTGTGATGATTCAATGTTCTGCTGGGAAACTCTTGGACCTGGCATTCGTGTGGACGTTACTTAGCTTTGTTCCACCCACCTAGATCAGACCAGGCACCCCCACCCCATAGCAATGAAACTCCTTGACGGTTTAGGAACAACTAAAAAAAAAAAAAAACATGAAGAACGGCACAAGGTGTTGACCTGGCCTCCAAATTCACTAGATCCCAAACTGATCAAGTATCTGTGGGATGATCCACAGAGGCCCCTCCCCTCAACCCTACACAATATTAGGAATCTATGTAATCTATGTTGTTATAAGTCATATTCCATGTGAGGTCGATTCCTTGCAAACTCTAGCCAGCTCCCCTTTTCCACCATCTACATTAGAAATGAATTTGTAGAGATGGTGCAATCTCTAGGAATGATTATCATTCAGAAACGAGGGGATGAAAACTCTTTGTCCCAATAATTATTTATCTGTGATGATGAATAACACAAATTCATCCTGGTGGCTAGATAAATGTTACTAAAATGTATTAACACCACGCAGTCAGCACTTGCGGTTAAGGTCACCGTGTTGTGAGAGCGTTTCATCTGGAGTTGGAAATAGCCCCCCCAAATATTTGCTGCTATCGTCCCGAGTCGTCGTCTCTCCTCGACGGGAGCCCTTTGATGGATCGAGGCCTCTTTCACAATGATCCTGATCTCACCCTGCATTTTCATTATGGCTCCACAAGTCACACCTGCCAGATGCCAGAAGTGCCCCAGCCAGCTGTCATTGTTGTCCTCTTTTTCTCCATCTTCTTAACGTATTTTCTTTTACCCCGTGCTACCTCTCTCTCTCTCTCGCTCTCTCTCTTCCACTTATTTCTACCTATTTGGGTCCTTGAGGAGACACAAATGCCTCTTCTCCCCTTATAAATGTGATGCATTGTCGGAGCCAAGAAGGGGTTGTGTTCTTTCTCCTTCCCTAGAATCCATCATGTTTTGTAGTCGGTGTGTTTCTACTCCCTGTCTTGCTCTTGGCACTCCTCTTTTTCTTACAATTACTCTCCGCCCAGGTCTCTATTCTATTTCTTAAAACACTAAAAGCAGAGAGCTAAACACCTCGGAGAGTGGCGCGCAGGTGAACCTTTGCCTTTGTCTGGCACGGGGGAAAAAAAAGAGATGCTCGCGACGTGAGCGCGCAGACGCTGCCATGTTGGATCCGACCGCAGCGGGAAGGCACATCCCTGACACCTGATAACGATCCCGCTCACCGGTTTTCCGACCCCCTTTTGCGGGGCGTCGAGACGGATTGACTTCCGCCGCGGTGTTTTGACTCGAGCTAACCCGAGTGTGGACAGGGCCGCGAGGAAAGGCGGCAGAATGGGGCCTGAATTGACCAGACAGACGGTGATTATGTTTGATGTTGGTTCGCCAAAGGCTCCGGTGGACAGATCAACCACTGCCTGATTTGTTTTGTGTGTGTAGTGGAGTGTGTGGGGGCACGGGGCAGTTTGGTTGCATGTGTGCGAATGCATACTGTGCAACTTGAAGGCAGATGAGGTGGGACTTGGGTATTATAATTAACCCATAGAGACCATCTCGTGCAGAGAGAAAAGCTGAGAGCTTGGCAGTTTTTTTCTGTCTTTTTCTTTTGAAGTTGCGGCTGGTCTTTGTCTGTGCGCAGGCTGAAGCTAGGTAGGGCAGATTGCATCCCTTCCCACCTCCCCTCTCCCTCCTCCTCCTCCTCCTCTTCCTCCTTTCTCATTGCCCTCTCGTTATTGTCCCTACGGCTGTAGATATGGAAGACATCGGTGGTACTGCTGTGTCAGGCGCCTCCACGCGAAAAAAACAAGGTTGTCGTAATGAAGCGGACTAAGGATGTGTGTACACACACACACACACTCATTAAGGAAAACTTTGCGTTGGTGGTCCAGCAGGGACCTGGGACAGCAAGGGGGGATTGAGGCTTGCTGCAGTAGCATCCTGAACCAAAACTGCTTAGTTCGAGTGACTTAAGTGAATATGAGATTTCGCTGCAATGAGACCAATGGGACAAAGTGATTGTGTTCTAAATGAAGCTTTCCAAAGGGTTTGAAGAAGAGCCTTTTCCAGAGCTCAGCATGTTTTCATCTTGCACATCAGCACCTCTTGGAACAATATTTGGAGCAGCCCTCACAGCAACTCTCCCAACATGCTGAATGCTCACGTTGTAGGCCTCGGCCCGTTCCGAATTCTCTTTGCATTTGTTCGTGGCTAAGCTATTGTTTAGATAAATCTCTCTAAAGCATGTCACCCAGCGAGCATTGTCACTGTCGTGCTTTTCAAACTTGGGACGTTGTTAAAATAGGTTTGCACAACGACTCCGTTGATGCCCAATCTACTGCCCGGATTTATAACACATTCTCGTGTATATTTGGATTCTCCTAGAGGCAGGGGAAAAAAAAAGCTAATTCTAGCTACCCAGGCGTCTCCGTAAACCAGACTCATTGCAGAAACGGTGCGTTTTGTCATCGTAATACGAGACGTCTCATTGCATCTATTCATCTGATGTTCCAGCGCTCCCTCGCCGCGGCTCAGAGAAATAAATTTGACAACATAGCAGGAGTTTGGCTCGCAGTGGATTGGGAGGGAAGGCTTCGACTGCGGAGTTGCTGGATGCGGCTTTCACGCGAGCTCTCCTCAGACCAAACCCAGGTGTGGGAGTCGGTTTGCCGATATTCGGTTATGCTTCGGGGACCTTCGGATTTGAGAAACATAAAAATGAAACGCTCTGAAATTAAGAGGCGGCATCGGGAGAGGGAGAAATCGATTTAAACTCCCAGAAGCTCTTGGTTCTACTTTGCAAGTCAGTTTTTCACCACTCCCGCAGTGCTTTTGCCAACGTGCTGTATATTCTATAAATATTACATTAAGGCATATATCTGCTTGATAAAAGGTGACCCAGTAGCTGTTAATTGGCAGAGGAAAGAAACGTGCCTGTAATTGGAGTGGCCTAATTACGAAGAGGTGAATCAACAATCGGTCCTCAATAATAACTGAAGTGTGCTTTCTGTTGAGCAAGGGTTTTTTTTTTTTTTTTATTTTACTGTAATTACCCAACCTTGAAGGACATTAACACACTCCGATGGGTCTCAGAGTGGGTGAACGGAAGATAGAGAAGAGAGGGAGTGGGAAAAGAGCAAAAGAGGATATGACAACCCCTGTTAAAGATATTTCATGTCACGGGACTCTTCTTCTTTCATCGTTGCCCGCCCTTCTCCTTCAGTCTTCCTCAGCCCTCTTCAGAGACCGTTGTCTTTCTTTTAATCTCTTCAGAGTCCTTATGCTCACTCTCTTCGCTTGTTCTCTTTTCTCCTGTCCTTCTTCAGCTAATCATTGAATCATGCCCCCGTTCTTGTTTTTTTTCTTCTTTTCTTGGCCCGCGACTGTGAGTCGTTCACCTGCAACACTTGTACCCTTTTTGACTGGGGGGGGTGGACATAAAGCCAGGATCTGGTGCTGCCGTTCCTTATATTTCACCCGTCCATCAGCTGCACTTGTCAGAAACACTTGAAGCATCATCGATCTGACATTGAGCTTAGTGATGTGTCCTTGGCAGAGCCTGATTGAAGTACGTAATCTTGTTTCAGCTGTCTTTTTTTTTTTTTTTTTTTTGGGGTGGTACCTAGAGTTGCATGCCCAATCAAGTTGACTCTCTCTTTGCCCAACAGACCCAACAGTCTATAGGTATACATTCACACATAGCCCAGATCAACCATATATACATATACTTGTTTTGCTGCAAAGCAAATCCGAACTCTTATTTGGCGCCGGAGCTACAGCGACAGCCAAGACCGTACGCAGACCCTAACGCCGCAGCTGACGTGCACCTCCCCAGAAGCTGTGATTGGTCGGCTTGGTAGTAGCGTATTTCCGCTTTAGTATTTCCGGCTGCTTCTCCTCCTCTGCAATTTTCGAATTGGATTGTTTCGGATCAATTAAGATGGAACACAATCAGGTTAAAGGAGGAGGTTCGGCGATACGGAGATACAAACATTTGTATCAGTCGCCATTGTTGAAAGTGAAGCAGGAAGTAGAAACAAAAATTAGTCTGACTGGCAAAAAAGACAGCGCCGACGAGTGTTTGGGTGGAGTTTTTACATGAGCGCACAAGTATAAAGGGCTCACACCGACGTTGGTTACGGCGTCTACTATCTTAAATGAGCCTTTAGTCTCAAGGATCAGGTGTCTCACCTTGCAAGCAGAACACCCAAACCAAAATCCCAGACTTGCTTCTCGCTTATCTCTGGTTCTTTGCAGTTTTCAACGACTTTGCAAAAGCATCTCCCTGTCCCCCAACCCCAATCTAAGCTCCGTCTTCGCTGCAGTCAGCACATCACACACCTGGCTAAACAGCAGCACACCGTGGGTGAATCAAGATAATTGGGCTTTTAGCAAAGCTAATTGGCTTCTGTGTCCGTGTTCACGTTGTAGGAAGTTCACCTCTAGTAGAGTAGACTGGTTTTTGGCTCAAATGATTACCTGTGGTTAGCATTCGACGTGGCGTTGTATATCGTACCTGGAGACATCAACAGTGTTTGAAATTCAAGGAATTTTATTTGTACAATAACAGATATTTTCTGGTGCGTGTGTGGCATGCTGTTTATCAGTTTTCTGTAAATAGTCAACATAGAATTACATACTGGCAGCCTTGTTTGGTTTCCGTGGATTACGGTTCCTTTTCTATTAATACCATGCTTGGTGCTTTCTTGAGGCCTGGAGCCATTGAAATGCTTTCAGGGTTGCAATCTTTTTTTTTTTTTTTTTTTCCTTCCTCATTCCTTTCCCATTTTCTTGGCCTCTCATAGTGAAATAACCTGTGGCAGTCGCCTTGCAATATCATGGAAAAATGCTGGGGATTAATATTAAAGCAGCCCATCTATGGAGGCTTTGAAATAACAAAGTCAATTTCGCTCATTCTGCGGCTGACTCCGCCAATTGTTTCTCAAAATGAGATCTTTTTTAGCCAAATCCCTTCGCTTCTCTTGCAAATTATCTCCTCTTAACTTCAGCCATTTTGGTGTTTGTCCCTGGCTGATTTCCACTCCACAGAGAGAATCTTTTGGCCAATATAAAATAATTACTGTTACCTTTCTCTCGCAAATCGCATTAGACCTGGAAAAGGATTGAGATGTAGTAGAAGTCATTTGGGTGCAAACAGGATGATCGTGCACCCGCATTACCATTCCAGTCGACCCCTCGCCGCTGCGCCTCCAACACATTGCCACTGCTGCTGTCATTGTTGCCTCGTGATTTAACAAATGGAGGTGGTATAGTTGTTGAGACGGGAACAACAACCGTGACATGGCCAATCGCAGGAAGTGATACGCGCTTAATGGCCGGGCTCGACACCTGTCCAGTCCGTTAGAGGGGTAACGGGAGCGGGAGCTGAGGAAACTGCGACTCTTGTCTGGGTGAAAATGAAAGGGCTAAGGATCGGACTGCTGGCGTTGTCTTGTCCCGTCCCTTTGCCTCGTTGCAATCATCACAACTTCGTTGTGTAGGATGGAGTTCACTTCCACATTCCACATTATTTCTAATGACTTCTTTTCTTAGCCCTTCTAACCTTGCAATAGTTTTTTTGCTTCCCTGAATTTTTGGCTTCTTTGCACGCGATGCTATTCCCCCTGTGTGTTGGTAGGAGATAATAAAGTAATGGAAAAATCCTTACTTAGTGTAGCGTCATATATCTTTGCAGCTTTAGTTATATTCTCGGGGTCACGAGTGTGCGCGGCTTGTTTGCATTTCCTCAATTGCTTTTTGGAACCGATTCAGAGGAGTCCGTTATGAGACTTGGAGCGCTTGAACTTTCGGATGGAAAAGAAAGGCACTTTGTCTGGTCGCATAGTGCCAGCTCCAGCAAACTTCCTCATCTTAATTTAATAATTTTGGTCCTAGGCCAGTATTGGTTTTGAGTTTTGTTTTTCCTTTTTTTTTTCTTTGTCTGTGTACGTGTTTCCTCCAGGGATGAGGCATACAATTTAATCTGAAGTATTTCGGAAAGCGTATTACGTGCATTGTGCAGACCGTGCATAATGCAGTTATTGTATTTAAAACTGCTGATTCAAGGCAGCTAATGTCACAACACCCTAGTGTTACTCAGACATGTTGCGTATCTGCAAATGATAACACTGAATAATGCATTTTCTACATACAAAGGCCCGTAGAGAATACTTTGTTGCAATTGTGTCTGTTACAGATCATACAATATATATCGCTATATACTTTATGTCCTTACGAGTGTTGTTTCTCTACTGATGGGGCTTCTTTTAGTCTCAAACGCATACATATTAATGTGCCACAATGTGCCAAGGCCTTTTCAAATACCAAAAAAGCTAATGGCAGAACAAAATGGGGTCAGTGGTAACATTTTGCTCAGTCATCTCCAAGACGGAAGGCCAGAAGAATCGTTATGTCGCTGGCGATTTGCATTTTTTTGCCCTTTAGGAGATGAGTGGCTAAAGCGGTGCCAAAAGTCGCAGTGTATCATCCCTCCCGTGGTCGATCTATTGACGCCGGTCTCGCTTGTGTTTCGAATATATCATCCGAAGTATTACATTGTCCCGCGCAACTGTGAACCCTGGTCTGATAACCATCGGAGCCCAAGGCCTTGGCTTCTCTTGTGTATTTGGCTGGAACACAGTGTTGTGGCTCTGAGTAACAATGAACAGGTTAGCGGAGTGATGACTCATGGTGCAGCAGTCCTCAGACCACCTTTTGTTCCGAGGATTTGAGAGCTGGGTGTTTTTGAACAAATGTACACCGATCAGCCACAACATTGTGACCGCTGACAGAAGAAGTAAATAACACTGAGCATCTTGTGACAATTCAACGTTCTGCTGGGAAACTTTTGGACCTGGCATTGGTGTGGATGTTACTTAGACATGTAGCACCCATCTAGACCAGACCAGGCACCCCCACCCTATAGCGATGAAACCTGACACAGGTACACACACAAAAACGGTTTAGGAACAACTAAAAAAAACAGCACAAGGTGTTGACCTGGCTTCCAAATTCACTAGATCCCAAACTGATCAAGTATCTGTGGGATGATAGAGGCCTCTCTCCTCAACCCATAGGACCCAAAGGCCCCCATTCTGTTGCAAGACACCACAGGACACCCTCAGAAGATGAGTCACAACTGTTTTGGAGGCACAAGGGAGACCTACACAATATCAGGGAGGTGGTCATAATGCTATGCCTATGGTGTTTTTGCAAACTGTTAAGACACTCAGGTACTCCTGATTATGATTATGCTAATCCTTGGAAACCAGAGCATAATATGAGCCAACTAGCTGCATGCTCAGTAAATAATAATATTCTGAATCTGCCTCAAGCACTTTTTGACTTTTTGACTTTTTTGCAGTACTATGATACCACAACGGGGTATTGGATCGTTTTTTATTAATCAGTATAGCTGTTTCGTATGCAGATTCATAGCTTAATAATGCTCATGAGCACGAAAACTCTTGCGATAGCGTATCGCCTTTCAGATCAGCGGCTCAAGTCACGCCCAGTGCTGGAAATCATCAACGCGTTTCGGCGAGAGAGAACATTTGGCGCCGTCGCCGCTGTGTCAATACACAAGAAAAGATGAAGGTTGCGGGGTTTGTTGGCGAGTCTGAAAGGACAGCAGGATCACAGCAAGGGGACATTATTGCCTGCAGGGTGGTCACAATGGGAGAGTTGATCCGTGTGAGACCTCACATCGCTGGAAAAGATGGAGCGGACTGTACTCTCCATTATACGTGTGTGTATATATATATATGTATAATGCTAATTCCCAGGCTTCAGTCTGCATTGTGTCTTTGTGTTCGTATGCGACGGCGTACCATTTCCCTTTCTGTTTGTTTACTATCCCGTGATATTTGCATGCCAGTTTGCGTGTGTGTCAACTCCTGCCTTTCTTCTCAGCGCTGTGTGCACAAAACGAACCACCTACTGTACCACACAAAGGCAAAGAGCTGACAGAAGCTTTTTCATATGGCTGGAAGATTACATAATATGATTCTCAGTGTGCTGTGTACACATCCGCGCACAAAAAAACTTGGTTGCAGATGGAGGGAGGCGCCACACGTGCACACAAATACACAAACGCACACACGCCATACTCTGACTGTCTCTTTCCTGCTTACTCAAACACACTTTGTGCAGACAGACGGCGCGTGCACATGCGACACACACACACACACTCTCTCTCTCTCCGGGGACACCACCCCCACTTTAGTCGGCCGGCTGGACCCTCAGTGCCCCGAGGCGGAGAGACAGAAAGACAGAGAAAGAGATCAGTGGACCCAGTGATGTGTGTGTTATTTACACCCCAACTCCCACTCCTCTCTCTCTCTCTCTTTCTCGCTGTCTCGCTCCCTCTCCGTCTTCATCTTCCCTTTTCCCCCCCCAATTCCGAGCTGCAAACTCAGCACTCTGTCAGCTCCGCTCGCGGTCCCGCGGAATCGCACACGGGCGCGCTTTCCGTCTTCATCTGCCTCGCTCGCCGGCCGCCACCTGCAGAAGTCGGGCACGCGAACCTGCCTCTTTCAGGCGCGCTCGGCGGCGTCGCAGCAGTCTCACCTTCTGCTTTTGCTGAATTATACATTTACACGAGTTGCAGGGATTCCACGCCGACTTTGAAAATGTCATCTGAAAAATGCATCCGGCCACGAGGACATCGGGCCGGTCCTGAGGAGCACGCACGCTCTCACATGAACGATCTACTTGATGAAGCATGTGAACAGGAAGTGGGCCTTTTTTTTTTTTTTTTTTTTTTTTGTTTAGTGCATCAATCCCTCCGTGTGTGCATTTGGTGTCCTCAGTCTGCACACAGTCCTCACTGTCCACTTCCCCCTCAGCTTCCTTATTATGTACACGTTCTCCGCGTTCGCTTATATGTCTGCGTGTCCTTGGCCTCGTGCTTTCCCTTCTCCAGTCATGCACGGGATTCTTGCGGGCTCTTAGCAGAGGTCCTCGGGGGCAGGTTTGCGGCTGCCTCCGGTTCACCAGTGCAGAAATAACCCAGGCAGTCGCTCCCGCTCCCGCTCCCACCCCTCGCTCCCCCTCCCCCCTCCCCCCTCACCCCCTTTTCGCTCCGCTGTCAAGATGAAGGTCTGAGGCCGCGGGACGGCGAGGCTGAAAAGAGTGAGAGGAGGTGAGACGCCGGCGGAGAGCATAATGTGATATGACGTAGTGCGTCGCATTGTGGCTGATTAACACATGCTCAGCTCTGTCACCCGCAATAGAAAAACACAAACCCCCAGGTCTGCCCGTCTGCCTTTTTGCATCCCCCCCTCTTCCTCTTATATCTTAGGGCTCCCTTTTTTTTTTCTCCCCCTCTTCTCTGCCCCAATTTCTCCTCTCCTCCAACTCTGCTGATTAAAGTAAGTGTGAAGGACATGGCACTGACTGGAGTTGGACGAGTGGATTATTTGCTCCCTTCTTTTTTTTTTCCTTTTCTCTGGTTAGACCCTCCTGGGACACTGTAAGGAGACACTTTTCCACTCGGTTTGCCGGGGACCGGTTGTGGCTGACTGCTTCCCACCGGCACTACAATGAGCGCGCGCAACACGGGCAGCGAGCCTTGAATTTTTAACACGGGACACGTTTGACCTCGGACCGCGCGGCTTTGATTAGCGAGTCGCAAAACAAAGGTTATTGCCCCGGGAGCTCGGCGCAGACACTTAAACGCCGCTTATTTACCTGGAACTACTTAACCTTGAAAACATATCCTTACTCGACGTTTCTGAAGATTTGATCAGATGCACAATATAACTTGCATCGGTGACATTGCCGTAACCTTGCAGCGGTTTTGCACAGACAAACGTGAGCATCCATCACGGGCAGAAGCGGCGCTGACATTTTTCCCCCCTGCAGATGACTGACATTTATGTATTTTTGAAGTCATTCAGCAGATGCTGGGAAAACATTAAGAGCGCATTTTTATTATATTTTTTTATTTATTTATTTTTTGCTTCAGGTGTCCTCTCTAATCGTCCTTATTTAATCAGAGAAGAGGCGCAGCGGGGCGGGCTCTTCGCGATGGCACTAAAAATAAGGCGCGCGCAAGTTATAGTCGTTTACACACACTTTGACATTTTTTTAGGGCCCCTGCTCGGAGCCACACTTAACTCCGTTTAATATGGGTCGGCAGTGAAACACGCCTCCCTTACTTTTTTTGCCTCTCTGCTCGCCCGGCTGTTCTCCGCCGTCTAATGAAATGCTAAATATTTGTTTCTTCGGGGCGCTATTTAAATGTTCCCCGCGCTGGTCGGGATCTTCAAACCCCCGTCCCTCTTAATGAGTTCTGCTTTTATTAGTTCCCCGGCGTCGAGATGAGACCTCGTTGTCACCTGAAAGGGCGTCGGAGCTGGCTTTGACGCCGCTGACCTCTTCGTCTTTTAGCTTCCTCTCAACAGCGACACGTCTACTTTTAAGCCAGAAACGAAAAAGATTTCCGTGTACCCCGCGTGGATGCGAACGCCTCATCAGCTCGCTTTATTACCTGCGCACAGACA
This sequence comes from Chelon labrosus, assembly GCF_963514085.1. Classification (NCBI taxonomy): domain Eukaryota; kingdom Metazoa; phylum Chordata; class Actinopteri; order Mugiliformes; family Mugilidae; genus Chelon; species Chelon labrosus. Next base: position 14,110,069 of record NC_140356.1, read on the forward strand.
CAGTTGCAGGCCTCTCTTGGTTGAGCAGCCAATTCTATTCCTCTAAATGTATTTGCTTATTCTTTTTTCTCTCACTTTCCTCTCATTCTTCTACATTCCTCTCACTTTCTCTCCCAGCCACACACACACACACACGCCTTCAACTCCTCCACTGTTTTTCTCTCTTTCATTTTCTTCTTGCCTCAGTACCTACACACCATCATCATCATCATCCCCCGTCCTTCTCTTTGCCATCTCATCTTTAATTCAACCTCTTTTGTCTTTCTGACTCCCTTATTCCCATTCTCCCTTTTACACTTTCCCAATCTAAGCCCCGAATTAGGCGCCCTATTTATTATTCCTCCCTTACGCCGCTTGCTCTCTAATGCTTTCTCGCTGAGAAGAGTTGCATTGATTCGCTGATGTATTTTTTAATCTACTGTCCTCTTAAAGCGGTTTTCTGGTGCTTCCCAACGAGAGCACCCAAATAGAAGTTTGTGTCCCTGCAGTTCCTTCCCTTTTTCAGAGGAAAATCATCCCGCTCATTTGTCTCGGCGGCTACTACCTGTCACCCTACTTTTCTGGAGCAGTTTCCCGTATTACAGAGGTGACACGAGTCACGTTTCTGCCAGCTGTTGGGAACTATAACCGCCGGGAACAATCCCGGGATAGTCCAACAAACTGTAATACGTTGTCGTGACCGTAGCCGGGTTATAAATCGCCCATCGCTCGCGTGTGATACGGCATTCAACATGTTTGTTAGACCCTTTAAAAATGCTCGCCTTTAATGGAAAATGGATGGATCCTTTTTCACGGGCCGTCAACCTTGGAGTATGGCGACTTGCCGAGAGAAGAGGAGATGGATGAATACGAGGAGGCGGCAGGAGGGAGGCTGGATAGGAGGGAAGATGGACGGTTAGCAGATTGGATCTTACGGCTAATGGTGACTTGGTGGTGACAGATTCAGATTGCTCTCCCACTTTATATATGCTTTGCATTGACCGTTACGTGAGCATCTTTTGTTGGTCTGTTTTGACTGACCCTTATAGACTGTTTAGACATATGCGTCAGTTTGACGCTGTAGCTACGGTGACAACGGAGTGCATATGTAGATCCTGTGCGGACCCTAGCGCCGTAGCCAACAATGCTTGGTCCGCTTGGTAGTAACGAGTTTCCGCTTTAATATTTCTGGCTGCCTCTCCATCTCCGAATTGATCATTTTGGATAAATAAAGATGGAAAACACTGAGCAAAGGTTAACTGAAGAGGTTCGGAGATATAAGCATTCGTATGACTCGTGTTTGGCGAAATTTCCGCAGAAGTTTCAGTCGCCATTGTTGAAAGTGAAGCAGGAAGTAGAAACAAAAATTACCCCAACTGGCAAAAAAGACACAACGCCGACTAGAGTTTGGTACTGGCGTAGGCTACGTCCCTATGTCCCTCCGTCCCTACGTCCCTACATCCCTACGTCTATGTCCCGCAGTACTTTTAAATGAGCCTTCAAGGACGTGTCTAATCTATGCTGCTTCATCATCCAAACAGAAAGTGGGACGCTTTACTAAAAGGCCATGCGACGTACATGAAATAACCTGACACTTTCTGTGAAGATCCAAGCGCGAGAGCTTGTTTTTCATACTAATGCTTAAGCGTTCCCTTCTTAATTTAGGTCACTCCACATCCACTGGGTTCAGTCTCCTGGCTTTGCTAGCCCAGCAGAAAACACTCTAAATCTAGAGAATGGGACCACTCTGCTAGTTTTTGTGCATTTCACAGACTTTCTGTCTTTTCCCCTCGCTCTCTCTTCTTGCCTTAGGGAGAGACGGTTACGTAAACAGGCTCTCGTCATCCCTGCACTTCCGATTCCCACTGTTGTACCAGTTTCTTTTCATGCCCCTCTTCCCTTTTTGCTCTGTTTGTTCTCTGTCTTTTTTTTTGCGGTATATACCAGATATCATGCTGCCTATTTCTTCCACTTCCTCCATGTATTGGTGCGGGTCTCTTCCGTAAACCATTTTGCATGGTTCCAATGTACTTGGGACACAGATTTTGTAGAGTCACCGTAATAGGCAAGGGTTTCTCGAGATGTTTGGATGGTTGATGGTTGAACAATATTAACAGAAAATTGAGATTAGTTCAACTTCATACCCGCTCATTTTGCATTTTTTTGGCTATGATCATCATTTACTTTCCACGGTGTCTTGTACCTAAGACTTGCAGAACACTTGCAGCAAGAGCAAGTGCCTATGCAGAATAAATGAATGGAAATAAATCTAGAAAAAACTCACTTCTCTGCTACTTTTGAAGTGAAAGCTTTTTATTTGTGAGCTGCGCAGCGGGATAAGAACACATTGCGTGACACAGGAATCCCTTCCCCACGGGAAAACGCCGTCCGCGACTTTGCTTTAGGCTGGAAGCCTCCAGTGAACCCCGGGTGGAGCGATGACGTTGGCTGTACTTCTTTTTACCGAGCTGGCTCTGTTGATACACTCGTGATATTTTCAGGTTCTGTTTGTTTCGCTTTGACGCTTTTTTCTTTTATTAGGTGGGAAACCTACACTAGGGTTACCTTGGCAACCAGTGACTGGTCGCTAGAGACCTCCACTGTGGGTTAAGAGCTCTTCGTTTTATATGTGGATGGGACTTACTGTCACAATTAGCAATTTTAGCAATGCACATTTAAATTTTGAGTATTTTACTGCCAATCTCTATCAGTTTACCGTCTCCTAATTACTCGATCAGAGTTTAAGTTGTCGTAAAAAGAAAGACAGAAGATATTCTCTTCTTTTTTATCATTTAATGTCTGTTTATCACAGCAGTAGGTGACCATATCAGCCTTAGTTCCACCTGCAAAAATGTTCATTACCTCACTCATTTCCTAAATGAGGAACAGCAGCTGTTTGCGAACATCCGACCCCTGAATCACCCTACGAAATGTAGATTCACAGACGTCCAGGGGCTTTATGATGCTCACAGTATGGCCGTTTATTTATTTTTTTTCTCCTTCCTTTAGTCCTCTCCCCCTCCCTTGTCCCATTTATCTCTTTTCCTTGTCCTGTTTATGCTTTCTGTCGCCGTTCCTCGCCACATTCACATTAACCTCTCCGTCAGTCTCCCCCGGTCCCGCGTTTCTTCTCCCATAATCCCCCACCAGCAACAATCAGGACCGATCTACAGAGGAGGAAGGGGGTAAAAAAAAAAAAAAAATACAGAGGAGTAGCGGCGATGCCACCCCGCGAGAAACCGGTTGTCATGGCAACTAAGGGACGGACCAGCCTGTTAATTAAAAAGTTGATTAATTGCCTTTTAATTGCATACTTATACACTGTAACGTCGAAGTAGTCCTTTTTTTTCTTAATCACTCCGCTTTATACTTACTCTTTTCTGTCCTCGTTCTCCTCTCGGCGCTTTAAGCTCTCGTGTAATTTCCAGTGATCAGACGGACAGAGAAAGAGACAGAGGCGTGCTCTCGCGGACAATAATAATAATAATCCTGCCGAGCTGATATAAACATATCTCAAAGGGGAAGGGTGATTGAAGCGACGGAGGGCGTAAGGGACGACGGGTGGGGTGCCGTGCGGTCGGTGTTGATTTCCGCCCACCTTTAATCCAGGTGCGTGCGTTCGTAGGAAGAGGCTCGCCAGCTTGGCTCCAAGGTCACAAGAAAGACAGTTGTTGTGGTGGGGAATAGACACACATGACATTTGAAGGACAAAAGAAGACTTTGCCTTCCCTGATTGTGGTCAAAATGATTTTAATACTTTCACATTGATGGTTATTGGTAATTATGATACCGCTATAATTACCTGCAATATGAAATTAATGACATTAATGTTCAGTTTAGGCTTGAATTCTAAGTAAATCAAATATAAGCTTGATTCCTATCCTAACATATTAAATGGAAATGTATAACTTGTATAAAACAGATTATCAAATTGAAAAATGTTACTGGACGCACAGATACAGGTTTGATTCTTATCGCGGACTGGGACGTCTGCAGAATAATGTTCCCCTTTCAAGTGGTGCAGTGGGTAGTTTATCTTCTATATATCAAGATCCAAATGTTTCCAAATCTCAGATGTGTTTGCGTACTCGTGGTCACTCGTCGTCCCCTTCCCTTCAGGCCTCCACGCTTCACCCTTTGTGTAACCCTTTCTGTAGCTTCACAGGGTTAGGGTTGTGCAAGTGAATGCCGACCCAAATAGAAAACATTAATCATAACATGACTCATCCGTTGGTCGTTGAGGAAATTTCCTCTGCGGCGATTATCGAGATCGTTTCATTGCCCGGGCCTAAGGACAAGGACGAGAGCGAGAGTGGCCGCTCGTGTAAACAAATGCAGGATCGATGCAGGACAAGCGCCCCGCACACCCCCCCCCCCCCCCCCCCCTTTCGGCGGCGGCGGCTCATTTTTTTAATCAAGGATATCATGACGTTGAATCGGACAAAGAGTCCATCTTTAAGCACTTTGTCTCTTTTGCCTCTTAATCCAGACCTTTGAGGATCGAGTGTCTGTGTCACGCGCTCAGAGCTGGTCATCTCTTAATTGCATGCTGTATTCCCATGCGTTGCTTCTGCTTGCTCTGATCTTGTTCGTCTTTATTGGCTGCGGAAAAATAAATAAATAAATAAATAAAAAAACAGCCCACATGACATAAGGCTCCATATGCTGGAGCTACTACCTCCAGGGACGCTGCGTGCGGTTCCATGCGTGTCATCTCTCAGCTGGCTTCCTGTCCACACCAGCTGAGTAGGGTGGCACCCAGGAGTACGCTATCACATGTGGTTTTTTTTGTTGTTTTTTTCATCACATATGCATCAACGTGCTCTGTTTCTATGGTGACGCTATACCCCCCTGCTCCAATTCACACGCCGGTACCGCCGATTCCCCGTCGGGTGCAGGTTGGCGCTCCTTTGCTAATGGTACTTTGTCAGTGTCCCGACAGACCTGCTGCCATCGCCCACCCTAACACGCACGTCTTAAGTGGATCAATTTGTGTCAATTTAAAAAGTGTAACAAGTTGCCACCATGATAGCCTCGGGTCGTTACCGAGCCCTTCACTGCTGCGTGTGTGTTTGCCCGTGCCTTGTATGTATGTCTGTGCGCGTGTTTGTGCGCGGGGGGTCACATTAGCCGTGTAAGCCGGGGTTGAGTAGCCCCGCCGCCTGCCTGCTGCCTCTTTGATGGGAGAACATCTGTTGGCTGTGATATGAAGCTCGGGAGTATCTCCGTCTCCGCGCTTCTCCCTCTCCCCTCCGCTCGCTCTTCCGTTTCTGTTATGAATTCCCCAGCTGCTCGGCTCCCTCCCTTCACCTACAAAAAAAGAAGAAAAAAAAAAACCCCGTCCCACACCACCTGTGCAGTTTTAATGCATAATTTATCTGCTAAGTAACCACATCCGAGAGACTCATCCCTTACACCCGTGCTCTTGCCTCTCCCTCTCTGCCCTCGGTGTGGTTTCGGCTTGGGATTTAGTAGTGAACACCTATTTTCCTAATACTTCGGGTTAAGCAGATTTGGATTGATTGGGTTTCGGTGGCGGGAAGCGTGTCCAAGTGTTGGAATCCAGTCGTTGTGTAGCATCAGCTTGAACCCGGGTCATCCTTAGCCTTATATCTTTCCGTGGGATGTGTGTTCTGTTCAACCCATTTGCTCTAATGCAGCAAACGGGTTGAAATGTAGATGCCAAGAAAATACCAAGTTAAAAATCCATTAAAAAAATAACTTTATTAGTTTTCAGTATTGTAGAAAACTTCAGTTCAAACCTCTGTCTCACCTCTGTAGATGTTTCAGCATGTTTGAATTGTAACTGGCTGCAGACCAAGAGCTATTTTGACCTTGTTTTTTCTCTTCTTATTATTTTATTATTGGCAAGCCGTCAAATACACGATTGATTACAGATTTTATTCATCACTTTCGAAGCTTGAGTGCCGGTTCTGTGTCAAATCCCAAGAAGGAAAGCTTTTCTTGTGCAGAAATCTGAACCCAGTCCAGAAATTTGTCTTTACATCGTGAAAAATATTAATGTCTAACCCTATTTCTTTGTGTCTGCTTTATATGTTGTTGTTGTCTTACTGCGTGTCTGTCATAAACCCATCGCGTCCCCAGCCAGTGATGTACTAGTCTGGTGGGATTTCGGTTTTTACAGCTTGTCAAATAAGCCTGTGTGCGGCTGACATGTTTTGTCACCGTGCCTACTTGTGTGGCCTTGCAGGCCCGTAAGCAGTCGTATTGTATTAGCACACTGTGACAGGAGCGATGTTCCTACCGCATTGTAGCTCAACCTGGACCAATTTTTTCCCAAGGACGCAGCCGTGTTATACATGTGTTTGTGTGTGCTTATCACAGTATGTATGGTTTACGATGCGACGCTCCCATGCATTAAATCCGAGTAGGAGGACAGCGGGGAAGGAATGACAAGGAATCTTGCATATAATGTCCCCCGTCCTCTAAATCAGTTCTTCTGGCACCGCTGCGGCTTGCCCCTCTTACTTAGACCACCGCGACAAGGTGAGCCAGCAGGGTTAATGCACCATCAACAACCCCTCTTAACCTTGGAGGAAGGCCTTTTACGGGTTAGGTGGCGCGTTGGGTTAATGTCTTTCCGCTTTAGTGGACGAGAGCGTAGACACCGCCGTGACACCTGTCACTCCGCTCGCCGTGCGATCAAGATCAATGAAAAGATTGAGACAAGGAGGTTGCTTCATTTGAATTGGAGGCTGAAGTGGCCGCGGGCCTCTTGTGTCACATGCATAGTGATCGTTGTACCTCAAAAGAACCTCCGAGCAGTCAATAAATCAAAGTAGGTGACGCCGGTAGCCCGCCTGTCAGTCAGTCGAGCTTTATTGTACCTTTATGAGCTTTGAAGATTTAACTGACAGCGAGCTCTCATCCAGTGAGCGAGACCAGTTGTAAAGGAGCAAAGATGAGGAAATGGAAAAACCACACAAAGAGTTATGAGATCTCTCATAATTCAGCTGTTCATCAGCATTCAACCTTTGCTCTTGCAGATTTTGGCGTCTTTGTAGAATTAGTTAAGGCTTGATTAGCACCGGACAGTGGTGGAGCAAGCCGGCAGTCGAACTGACAAAGATGGCGGTCTCCAGTGGTACATCCAGGTTGGGATACAGGGCGTTTTTGAACCTCTGCATGTGTGCATCAAGTGCAGCTGCCTACAGCACAAGAACGACCGAATTTTAAAAGCCCACTTATCACTGGACCTGATGAACCTTCAGTTCTCGCAAGGATCGTAATGATTTCTGAAAGTTTATCTTAAGCGTACATAATGTGTATGATTAAGCACACTTTAGATGCTCTTGGAAAAAATTCAGCTCTCGGAAATTGCAGCTACAGCAAATCTACGCGACGTGCAGGGGCGCATCTCGGTTGAAGAAGCCGTCTATCTCGTTGATCACGCTCCGACGCTAATGGCTTCGTCAATACGGACAACATCATCGAGGTGCAGGAAATTCGGGGTCGTCCACCTGCCCGTCGCACGAACCTGTCCCACTCATTAACACGGCACCGCCGCTGGCTCCTAATGAGCTCTCCCTCTCTCTGCATGCCAATCAAACTCCTTTCTTGACCCGATTCTGTGCATAATGTCACGACTTGCAAAACGGAAAGTATACGCGGGCTATTAGGGCAGCATCTTTTTGTGAGAGCGTGTTGTTCGGCGGCGTGTTTAACTTTTTATTTTAATATGCAGAATTGTGACTCACCCGCATCTATACAAGGTAAAGTGAATCATGACTTAATGTGGACCCTTTCTATTTTCATGTATAGCTGTAAGCCTTTTGATGTGAGCTTGTAGGGGGGAAAAAAAAAAAGCTACAAGTGAACTTGGAGAGACGGAAGGAGAAGAAACGTGCCCTCGACTGAATTAATGAACCATTCTCTCTAAAGGGGATTCATCAGTGATCTAATAGGGGCTAGATTGATTCACAAAGTGCACTTTTATGAATAGCATGCTCCTATTGATTTCAATTGTTCTCTAAGTGTGATTGGATAATGAATTAGCAATGGAACAATGTAAAACCCACGTAAGAAGACGGGCCTTTCTGTATCATCTCGCTCGTGCTTCAGCTAGTCTTTGACGGCCGCATCGTTTCCGAACTGCACTGCTTCGTCCGGTTGCGAGGGGCTGAGCTGGCCTTGTCCACCGAGGTGTGTCGGAATTAAGACTCCAGTGATGTGTGTGCTGCAGCTGTCGAGCGTGCTTTTATGCAGCGCGAGCGAGCGGGTCAAATTAATCGTGAAAGATGCGCGCTCTTAATTTCTTGGCAGAGTGAAACTAAAACATGCTTTCTCTTGTGTTCAGTTTGCACGTAAATCCAGAGCGTTGGAGACATGGACCTGAAGAAGGGTTTGTCTTAACTGATGGAAAAGTTGGTGTTGAGCTTCGACTGTTTAATGAAAGTGGAGTCACTCCATTGAAAACTGGTTATGCCCCAGGCCAAGTAAAATAGCTGGGGTTGGCTTTGGCAGGAGGGAGTAACGCAGTCATACATGTCATCTGAGCACCATTGAGTTGATTTACTTCAGTTGGTTGCAGGACTATCCAATTCCGTAAGCATTTTTTCGTCCCAGGATATATTTAGAATATCGCCTGCTAACAAAGTGCAAAGCGAGCACTTGAAGTAGCAACGGTGAGTTTCGTCTCAATAGACCGTACGCACACACTCTACTACAATTGACACGCTGCCACATTTAATCAGCGCTCAAACCAGCCCTCACGCCCTCGCCCTGGCGCCACGTGTGTGTTCAGTCATCCATCTGTCTGCGGATTCACCCACCTGCGCTTGAATGTGGGAATCTATGAATGTGGCGCCTTGCTTCCCGGGACCTGCCGGGGCTCTTCATCACGTTAGAAAATATTCAGATAAATCGGCGCTAAGTTAATCAGCGGACCTCTCCGGAGCGCAGCTGCACTTAGCGTTGAAGAGGTACTCTTCAGTCGGCGAGGTATCTGGTGCGCCAGGACTTGGCACCGTCGCATCGCTCCAACAACTTGGCTTCAACCGGATAATTTGTCTTCGGGGGCTTTTACATATTTTTGCATCCAACGGCAAGAGGTTTAACTTATTTAAGAAATCCATTTGGCAGTTAAAAGTTGCAGTGACTGCTGCTAGGATTTCTACAAAAACAAGATATTTTTGGATCAATTTTTATTCTGGCGTTGGTGGGGAAAAAAGGAGGTGAATTCACAACATTAATCAGGTTTAACAAGAATAAAAGAAGCTTTAACAGAACCTGAGAACAGGTTTAATTAATCCACACATACTCCCAGTTTTTATTGTGTGATTCTGCATCATGTGCACATAAGATCAACCTTTCCCCATCATCATCACCCCGCTGGAATCACTTGTCACTTGTGTCATTCAAGAGTTGGGAAGGTCAACGTAACCTGCCATCTCTCTCAGCTTGGTCTCCATTATTTGGACGTGCTGTCCTTTCAACCTGAGCTTAATGGCCTGCCGCGTTTCCTTCTTTTTTTTTTTTGTTTTCTCCCCCCCACACACACATTTTCTATCTCCCCTCCCCTCTTCCCCGTCTTTTCGCTCTCTCTCTCATTGTCTCTGGCAGCTTGGTGGCTCGAGCGTCTGGCTGCAGTTGCGTAGCAGCAGCAGAAGCAGCAGTCACATACCTGCATTCAAGTGGAACAAACAGGATGGTTGGCTGCTTGCAGAAGGTCATCAGCCCAGGGCACAGTGTGTGTGTTGAAGGGGGGGAGGGGTGGCGAGGGGGGGGACGCGTGCATGAATGTGTGCATTTGTTTGTGGTTTAAAAAGAGATGGAGCTTTGCAGAGTTGCACTCGGACACGGTGCGCAAAACAAGTTTTCTTCTTTTTGTAGTCCAACTGATCAACTGGGAGTTTTAAAGTGGTTTTGTTCAGGTCTTCTTGTGTCTTATCACCGTGACGCCCATGCCTACCTCTGAACCGGAGGTCAACGTGAAACCCTGCAGCTGCGCTTGATGTCCAATCCCGCCATAAGCCCAAGCTTTTTGTTTACTGCCTTAGAAGTGCCACAGTGATGGCCGCCAGTCTAATGGCCGGCGACACCCTAATCTTTGTCGTCCCTAATTGATGCTGCAGGTTTGATTAAAAGCCAAGTCATGTCAGCTCAGTTGCAATGTGGGAAGCATGTTTATCCCCAGACGCTGTGTGTCGAAGCATTCGTAAATGATGTGTGCATGAGGCTGTGTATGTGTGTTATGCTAATCATACCTGTCTAATGCGCTACAGAGAAAAAAAAAAAAAGAAATCCTGGTTTATCTTGAGGTTTACGAAGCGTGGCTGCATTTTCAGTCTTCATTAACCCCGCTCGCCCTCAATCCCCAGAATTTTTACCGGTTTACTTTCTGTCTTCCTTCCCTCCGTGTTCCCCCTCTCTTCTTCTGTCTTTTTATGTCGCATTTGCGGGATGAATAATTCAACGTAATTTGGTGGTGTGACCCTGTCATTTGTTTGCGGATATGCCGGGACACAGCGCTCGGTTTTCTGTGACTTGTTTCATTGGCTTTTCTACTACAGTTCTGACTTTAGCAATGTTTTCCTCCAACTCTAATTCACTTGTTTTTCCTGTCGTTTGCCTGCGCACACACACGCGCGACACACTCCTATACATCGCTGCATCTTGGCTCGCCGAAGAGCCAACGATGCCTCAGGTGTGATTAACTAAGCTTTAACGCTGCTGTAGCTCTGCAGATGAGCTAAGACAGAGTAAAAAAAATCACAACACTAAAACAGCTAATCTAATTAGCTCCAAGATACCATGCAGTTAAATAATTACCCAGAACCTAATTGGCTAATATCAGCGTGCTGTTGGAAAAAAAAAAAAAAAAAAACTCTTTTCCTCCTTTTTCGGTAACCTTTAAAAGTAAACACTTCCCAAATAGCCCGCAGAAATGAACGGTAACAAGCTGTGTCGCCGCGGCTGTACAAGGATTTGGAGCACCACGAAGCTCAGTTGCACTTTCCCGACTTTTTGAGTTCCCTCGCCTCCTGCGTCACAAGTGAATCATCTGGAGGGAGCTGATTGGTTCGCTCTCATCCTGACCATCTTGTGTCGGCGCATCTGCTTAATGCCGTTACTGTACTTGCATCTAAAAATTGCATTCCGTCTGAACAGCCACCCACTATTTCTGCTGCATCGCTTGCTTTCTGTGAACACACACACACACACGCCTGCCGACATCCATGCAGTTTGATATGTGGCCCAAGGCAAAGCACTACTCCCTAATGAGCCTCCTGCCCTCTGTATCTCCGGGGGAGCCGAGAGAGAACTAACCTTGATGCAGCTTAGAAAGGATGGAACCTGCTTGCACTCACATTCACATTGATGGCTTGTGAAAGGACCTCGGCGACTGCATTCTTTACCCAGCCCGTGACATTATCGACAACTACATGGCCAACCCCAACTCTAATTTTAACCTGATCCAAATTCTTACGTCAACCTTTAACCCGAGGCTAAAATAGCTTCTTGGAGAACTGAGAAATACCTTAACAAATATGTGCTCTTAGCTGAAGCATCTCTGTAGCATTATGGAGCACTAACACAGAGACGTGACATCATGGGCCTGTTCAGACCTTGCATTAAGATCTGATCTGGGCAATCCGATCACGTAAAAGGCAGGTGGGAACACCCCCAGGACGCATCTGAGAGATCCTATCTCTGTCGGCATTTGGAGGCTTATTCATCTTTTACTGATATACTTAACTTTATACTTTACTTATATATTTACATTTATTACCGGAGATCGCGGTGCGTGTAAATGCTTCCAGGGTTTTAGTTATAATCTGAGTTTTGGGCTACCTAACGTCAGGGTATAAATAATAACGTGTACGCCAAAGTCATGACGCGCACTCATAAAACGGCAATGTTCTCAGACATTTGTTGTATTTACATCTGCAAAATTCTGCCTCACCCCATATCTTGTCGGGGTTTATTTGCATGCAGAGAGCGAAACTCAGATCAGATCTAGAGATTCGTTTGGCGTCGCATATCAATGCCAAGTCTGAAAACGCGTATCTAAAGCTGGTCACTTGGAAAGTTACTGAACTAATATAAACTTTGAGGCAATTCAAGAACCCACGGGAGCAAAGAGTGGATTGACATATGACTCAAACACAAGGGTTCACCCAATGTTCGAAGCCTACTATCACCATGGTGAATTTACTGGCAGGAACCGAATTCGTGGTTGATGTTTCATTGCATTAGACCTATATTGGCAGCCTTTGAACGTTGGGTGAACCAAGATGGGTGGGTGTTATTGACAATATTTTCAAATAAAGCTGCAAGAAGAGCTAGCTCTGTCCACACACTAACAATATTCGTATGTTCCGCTTGTTTTATTTGGAAACATTAAGGGTGGGGAAATACAAAAAAAGGTTACCTAGGCAATCAAAGCCTAGGTAACCACTAGCGACCAACTGTGAGGTACAAAGCAGTGGGTGCATAGCTGTTGGATAAACAATAGACTGTACCAATATGCAGGTTGCTTCAGTGGTCTGAGATTGTTCCAATCTTTTTGTCCCCACAAATTATAGCAACATTCATTGTCCTATCTTAGCACCATGGTTGCATCACAAAGGACCGCTGCAGTCGTTGACTCATCTTTGTCAACTCTTTGTGTGTATATTACAGGTCTGGGCCAACTACGAGGAGAAACCAGTCGAGGAGGTTGTGCATGTGCATGAGGAGAAGGAACGCGTGGCCAACTACAGACCAGTATACGTCACTGAAATCTGCGACACCCTGCATTTCTACGCCCAGGACGTGGAGACAGGTACCTTGAGACTGTAAATCAGTTTAGGAAAGCTGAAATCCTTGACTAAATGCTGCAGTGATTAGCTCAACAGCACTATCTCCAGACAGCAGTGTGTGAACTCATTCCCTTTTAACACAAGGCCGACTTTATGAATGACAATTATGACAACCACTCCATCCTTTGCTGCATCATCCCATCTACCAGAAAGGACAAAACAAAGGATGTCCTACTTATTATGACTTCTGAATGACAGGAATGAATCAGATCTCCCCTTTCTTGTCAGTATGTTTAGAAGGAAGGGGAAAGGGTACCGATCGGATTGGCTAATAGCACCAAGAATTACTATTTTACACAATTAACCATTCAGGAACACTCAAGTACACTAAACCCTGCTTTCACAAATTAGCTGGAACAGATCCGAAGCCTTCATGCCAATCACTGTCCCTTCATCGTCTGCCAGTTTGCCAGAGCGGCTCGGGATGCTGAGGTCTTCCTCTCTGCCGCCCCCCACATCTGTCTTCACTGGCACTCCGCTGATAGAGGCCGTGAAATTGACTTTGGCCACCTTTTAATTTGCTTCGCTGCCATAATTAATTAATTTGCCTTCATTTACTGCCAATCTGAGCCCCGGCATCACGCGCGCCACATTAAAACCAGTCACACAGGAGTGTCTCCTCTCCCGTACCTTAAAACCCTCAGGTGATACGGTGAGCACAAACATCAGTTATTCATCTTTTTTTGCCATGAGCTGTAGATTCAAATCTAAAGCCTTCACACCACCTCTGGCTACTCCAGCTTCAATCCCCTGTTGTTCAGGTTATTGTTCATTGAAATCACATGGTGCCACGAAGAGACTAAAATGGTACCGTGTATGTCATATCTTAAAGGGGAATTACTGTTTTTTACAACCTGGACCTTATTTCTGGCATAAAATAAGATAATTTACTCACCCACATAACTTTTGTGTAATTTGTAGTCCTCCGGGAAATAATTAGATCTGCGTATATCCATATAGTGGGAGTGACTGGGGCACCGAAATGCAGCCTCTAAATAACGGCATTTCTGACCTGGACAATGTCGCCTCTGAGCGGCGCACGGACCCGTGTCGGTCGGCGGCTTGTTTATATGTAATTTGCTACTGCTATGGTTCATCCACAACCTCAGAATCGGAAAAATATTCAGCCATTTTGCAAATACTAGCGGCGCTCAAAGACGACATCATCCAGGTCAGAAGACATCATCCAGGGTCTGTAGGTCAATCTACAGACCCTGGATGATGATAACACCTAACTCCGGACTCAACAGGGAGTAGCACTAGCGTACGATAACAAAATATTAGAATTTCGCGGCAGATAATGCGTTATTTAGAGGCTGCGTTTCGGTGCCCCAGTCACTCCCACTACATGGATATACGCAGATCTAATTATCTCCCGAAGGACTACAAATTACGCAAAAGTTATATGGGTGAGTAAACGATTGTATTTTATGCCAGAAATGAGGTCCAGGTTGTAAAAAACAGTAGTTCCCCTTTAATTCTTTCAGTTACCTGTTCTCAGGAGATATAGACGATATAGGAGTGAAATGTTAAAACCTAACCAAAAATAGAGGAGTAGTTTAGGGAAATGCATGAAAAAGTTTTTATTGTATTTTAGCATATATCTCTATAAGTTCCTTGCATTTTTAAGAGGGAACACGACAAGATGCATGTACGAGTTTTTCTCAGCCGCAACCACAGTGTTGCATTTAAAGAAATTGTACACAAGCTGCATTTTTTATATTGCTGCTCTCAGTGTATTTTGACAAGAGAGCTGTGAGTTATTTAATCTTTTCTCATATAAAGGCTTGATTTTTAGATGATCCAGCAATGCTGGGGCTTTTTTATTTATTAATTTATTTATTTTCCCCCTTTAATTGGCCCGTGTTCTTCCACCAAGAGGCTTATGTGCTAGTTAAAGAAAAAAAAGTGTTATTCTCAGCAGGGAAGCAAAACCTGACCGGTCCCCCACCCCCACCCCACCCTCCTCACTTCCACTCATCTCCCTCTCCCTCTGCATCATGTTGTTTGCCCCTCCCCGCCTTCCTCCATCTCCTTTTCTCCCTTGGTTTCTTTCATTTTCGCTGACGCTCCCTCAAAGCTACATTAAGTCATACCAACCTCTTGAAGAGAACATCAAAGTGTTAGGGCCTGTAAAATCATAGAAGCTGAGTGCTTTGCAATATCATTACATGCCCCCACCCCCCCACCCCACAAAATTTCTGAAGTGAAGGAATTTATATACGCAGATAAGCTTGGAAGCCGAGGCTGAATTTCATGAATACTCTTCTGATTGCAGCTGATGACAACATACCACCTCATTTAAAACGTATGAAGGACGGAGTGGCTTTAACATTAATGCCACTCTTAATGGTGCAAAACATTTGGAATAGCTCGCTTTTTATGCGCGTGTTTTATGCGTTATGATTGCCCTCATTCCATGTGTGAAGCACTTTGGCCACACCAGTTAACCTCGAGCAAATTGTGTCTGCCAAGTAAGTCCCCGTGAAGCATTAATACTGAGAAAAAGCAAACTAAAAGTGTACCAGGCCGGATGTGTAATACTTAAAATGCTGATGATTTGTGTTGAAATTTTATAATGCAGTATATGAGGTTGCATAGACGGCCCTCATTGTATGTACACCAATCAGGCATAACATTATGACCACTGACAGGAGAAGTAAATAACATTGACCATCTTGTGACAATACAATATTCTGCTGGGAAACTTTTGGACTTGGCAATCGTGTGGATGTTACTTAGACATGTAGCACCCACCTAGACCAGATCAGGCACCTCCACTCCTTCATGGCAGCAGCCGTAGGAACGACTAAAAAAAAACATGAAGAACAGGACAAGGTGTTGACCTGGCCTCCAAATTCACTAGATCCCAAACTGATCAAGTATCTGTGGGATGTGGGATGATCCACAGAGGTCCTTCCCCTCATTCCAAAGGCCCCCACTAACAACATCCTGTTACCAGACACCACAGGACACCCTCAGAAGGCCCACGTCCATTCACTGATGAGTCCCAACTGTTTTGAAGACACAAGGGAGATCTATACAATATTAGAAAAGTGGTCATAATGTTATGCCTGATCAGTGTAATTCAGCATTACTGTTGGATGATTGGATAGATAATAATTTAGTAATCAATCTGTAAGCACAATTTAAAGTATGCGCCCATAGGAGCAGGCAGTTGATGTTGGGCCACTGATTTCTGTCTTTCACCAAACAGGGCAGTAACTAAACGACGTTTAAACCATTTTTTCCTGCTCGCCGCCTCATATTTAATCACGCTTGACCAAAAACTATATGTGCAGTTAGCCACCCTGATCATTCAATAGCATATGTTACCCCCACCTGTGTGTTCAAGTAGAGGCTCCGAGAAGAAAGGACGCCCTGGGAGTCTTATTTCGAATTTGTCGGACAGCTGTTCAGCCTGTCTTTACAGCTTGTTGCTTATCAAAGATGTCAAGGTGATTTATTATGTTTAACTGAAGAAGGGGCAGCCTATAGATTGCAGGGCTTTTGTTAAAAAAAAAAAAAAAATACAATAATATTCGCAGCGAGACTGGATGTCAGGAGGAAATGTTGTGATTGTTATGTAGGCTTTAGCTTAAATAATGAACAAAGATTAATAAATGCTGGTTTAAGGGAATGTATCAGCAATCGTCGGACTGACAGGCTTATTGGAAAATGTTTATTTATCACTTAGGCCTTATTCGAATTCAGCTGCATCCCAACTTCACAGAAGATCTTCCTGATCCAAGACCACTCCAATAGTAGTTGGATTGCTCTCTGCCACATCTTTATTTTTCACAATTTTAGAAAGATTAGAGTCAGTGTTTTGGCAGCCACCTCCACCACTCCATTCGCCACATGGAGCAAACTCTTTTATGGAGTGTTTCTTGACCATCCTTGAGGTGGAGGAGACTTTGGACACAGAGCTCAAGCCTAATTGGCACTTAAGGCTCCTGCGTCAATTTGACGCCGTAGCTACGATTGATCCGCATGGTCCTAGCGTGTTTCCGCTTTAGTATTTCCGGCTGCTTCTCCCATCACCGCAGTTTTTGAATTTATTGTTTTGGATCAATAAAGATGGAACACATCGAGGACAGGTTACAATTGTATGACTCGTCTTCGGCAAGATTTCGGTGAAGTTTCGGTCGCCATTGTTGAACATGAAGCGTAAAGTGGGAACAAAAAAGACACAGCACCAACATTTTAACAGAACGAGCCGGACTGACGAGCGCAAAAGTATAAATGTCTCGCACTGGCGTAGGCTACATACGTAGGCTACATACGTAGGCTACGTACGTAGGTTGCGGCGTCCTGTCCCACGGTGCCCTAAATGAGCCTTAACTGGCCTCCCCTCTGGTGTACCTCTCACCTGATGAGTTTGGAAGCAAGCCCCGTTGAACGTAACTTCAACGAGGGCATAAAACAATACTGCCTCGGCTTTTTCTTTGACATCCTAATGATGATAGGTGAGAGGCCATTTACTTAACATCCGTAACTCGCAGCTTTTGACTGTGGATGTAAAACTAATCATGAAAGGTGGCTGTATTTATACAAACCGAAAAAGATTAAAACGGGACAGAGTGATTTTTTTTTTATTTTTTTTTTCCCCCCGTTTCCCGCGTGCGGTTTAAGCTCCCATTTGTTTCAACCGTCTCTCCGGTGAAACGAGATGAACTTTATTGATTCGACGTAGAAAATTAAAGTGTCACGGCAGCGAGGAGGGGGGAGAAGAAGAGAAGGAAAAAGCAGACGAATCTTCCGAGGAAGCGGAATATCGCTAACATACGAGGAGCTGGCGATGGAGAGCAGAAGGAATGAGGAGTCTCCTCCTGTGGGAATTGGATTTGATAGATGTGATTCGGGCGGCCACGACAGAAATAAAAATGACGTCCTTAAAGCTGAAACAACCTACAACCTAGTATATACAGTCAGTGGTAAGAACATACATAAGCCTATGTAGTTATCTCCATTCAGTCATCTAAGCAATTCTTATATGTTGTAAAGGAGCGTGTAATATATTTTATTCTCTGAGGGTCCTCTGTATCTGCTCTGTACTTTACCCCCTTTTCCCATTTTAATTATTCCCATTTAATTACTCATAAGTGTAGTAGTTTTATTTCATATATCTTTACTCAACCTCTAAGTGATTAATTTCACGTTAGGAGTAGGTTTTTTTCTTTACAAGTCACAGAGAAGCTTGAGGGATTTTTGTCTTTAATTCTCAGTTTATTTTAGGGGTCTTTATCATTTGCTGTATTCATTTATCTCTCATTGTCTGGCTTTCCTCTCTCTCGCTCTCTCTCTCTCCCCCTCACGCGCAATCTCTCTTCACTGCCGCCGTCTCCCTTTCCTCCCCCTTATTCTCCTTGTGTGCGTTGCTCCCTCTCCGGAGGCTATATGTAATTACTGTCAGAGGGGGACCTGCATAGATCTGCGCGACCTTGGACACTAAAAGACAGAGGCCACTTCAGGCGCAGGGGAATGAAGACAATGTGCTTTACGGTGTTTGTTGTTGTTGTTGTTTTTTGTTTTTTTTGGTTTACCACGATGCTGCAGAGTCGACATAATTAAAAACTTGCTAAATATAAGCCCCGAAGTCTTTACAAGTTGCATGGTATGGAGTTTGGTACGCTTTAGAATAAAAACTGAACTGATAAATCGGCCACTTAGTGCGGCAATACTGGTATTGACGCGTGTGTCGGCCAATAAATAACAAGAAATTGCAGCAGCAGAAACGCCAGCCATCACATCACCGAGCCTCAGAAGTGCGCGTCCGTCGGCGTGAGCACACACGAGGGCCACGGTCTCGCAGGAAATAACCTCCTTCGGCGGTGAACGTGTTATTAAGTCTGCGGAGCTTTTCTCAGAATAAACTGGAGTGCCGATGTTCTTTGTAACAAAGAAGCATCTCACCCGCTGATGCGTTTCTAATAGCTTTTGGACAGTGGAACTCTTTGCTGCAGACAAATTCGCCAAATTATCAATTATATTGTCGGTTTAGATCATAAGAAAACTTAACTTTTTCTCTTTCTCCATGAAATTAAATGGGTCATTCTTGGTTAATTTGACTGGTCTTGAACCATTTTCTGTCTCGTGTAGTTCAAATTAACACATAACCGGATCAGGCATAACATTATGACCACATTCCTAGTGTTGTGAAGGTCTACCTTGTGCCTCCAAAACAGTTGGGACTCATCAGAGAATGGAAATGAGCCTTCTGAGGGTGTCCTGTAGTGTCTGGCAACACAATGTTGTTAGTGGGGGGCCTGTGGGTCCTGTGTGTTGAGGGGAGGGGCTTCTGTGGATCATCCCACAGATACTTGATCAGTTTGGGATCTAGTGAATTTGGAGGCCAGGTCAACACCTTGTGCTGTTCTTCATGTTTTTTGAGTTGTTCTAAACCGGCTGCATCCTGATGGGGATGGCTGCTGCCATCAAGGAGTGTCATTGCTATGGGGTGGGGTTGTCTGTTCTGGTCTAGGTGGGTGCTACATCGTCTAAGTAACATCTACACGAATGCCAGGTCCAAAAGTTTCCCAACAGAACATTGTACTGCCACAAGATAGAAATAAAAGCAGCTGGACTTTCCAAGTGAAACATACCTAGTTGTCCCAGGCTACAGATTGCATCACTTTCCAACTTTCCTACAGGGTTATCTCTGCCTTAGCCAGCGGCTCCCCCCCCCCCCCCCCCCGGTTTGGACCTCACTCACTTGTCACCTCCATGGTACCGCATTGCTCGGCCTGGCTCCGACCGACAAACACACATTTTTCTGCCCAGCCCAGCCCTCAGCTGCGGCGCAGTTGGCGGTACATCCTGTCTAGTGCTTGTTTCCTGGCGCCCGTACAGACTCATAATGAGCCGAGTCGCCCCCACCCCCACCCACCCCCCAACCCCCCCATCCAGGTGCCACTCCGTCCACATTATTCACACTTCTACCTTTTACACACAGCAGCTGTTCATCACCTAATGATGCTGGACCTGGCTACTGATAGAGCGGTGCCGGCAGAGAACAGTTCACTCTCTGGCTGGAGTTCAAACCAGCCTCTCTCTCTCTCTCTCTCTCTCTCCGTCTTTTGAAACTGAATTGCATTACTCTGATGAAATTATAAGTTTCAATCTTTTCATCCTTCGACTTTTCACAGTGGCGTATTCACCTATCTGTGTGTTAATTCCAATGAAAGAACATGAGTTACTTTAGCATTGCGTATTGATCAGAGTGAGCGGCCTGCTAATTGCATCGTGTGTCAAGGCAACCAAGTGGTGATTATTTTAGAAGTCAGCGGCGCACATTCAGATTTATTTGTTTTTTCATTTTGGATAAAATAGCTTTCTGCGATGATACCGTGGGCATCAAGCCAAAGTCAGCCAGCAGTTAAGATAATTAACTCCAGTGCCTTGTGACGCAACTTTCTTTCTTTATTTCTTTCTTTCTTGAATAAGTCATTTCTTAATCGTGGGAGTTCTCTGTTGAACAGTCCAATTAAAACAATGAAGCGAAGGAAGTAATTGTGCCGTGGAGAAAAAAAAAGAATGCTTTTCAGGCAAAGACGTAAGAAACGCAACGTGCCCAATGTCACGACTGTATTAATGATTATGGTGAGCGGTTTAATGGTCCCATCGAATTAGGGGAGAATGGCTTTAATTGCTATACTGTTCTCCAATATATGTGCAATCATCTTCAAGCTAAAGCTCTTTGTTTGCCGTGTTATCGCATATACATTCAGTCTAATTGGAGTTAGTAATATTTATCTCAACAGGCCGAAAAAGTAATGGTGCTTTGACGTCTTCACCCCGAGTGTGGCTATTGTATCTTTGCCCATCTACCTTTTATGTTTCATGTTTAATTTAACCCAAGTGTGTGCAAGGCCTTGTTGTGGCCGCACTGAACAAAGTACCCGAGCAGGTGAATGAAAGTTGCAGTAGACACCGCATCCAATGCTGCTGCTGCTGCTGCTGCTGCTGCTGCTGCTGTTTTTCACTTTCCGAGCTCCTTGCCACTGCAGCAGATGCAATATTTAGAGGTCAGGCCCTGCTCAGATGATCCCCCCCCCCACCTTCCCTAGGCATTCATTATTAAATCAGATACGCAACTTGACTTCTAAAAGGTCAGCCCACCTGTCGGTTTGAGGCGGGGGGTGCTTTTGATTTTCAGGCGTAAAACGAGCTTCTTTGTCCACATTTGTCACTATCCTTGCGAGCATGATTTGCCTTAATGTCAATGTCTGGGCCGATTACCTGAAGCCGAATGGCCGAGTGACACTTTTCGCAGCGGCGAGCCACTTACGCGTCCATATGGGGTTCTCGTCGAAATTGGCCAAATGTGCACAAATGTCTGCACATTTGGGGAATAAGGGCCATTTTACCAGTATATTTGGCCTCCTCACAATCAAATCAGGGCATTAGCTGCAGTCGATGAGACTCGACAGGTGGCGGAGAGACGGACAGGAGAGACCGATGCAAAAAAGGGGGAGCCACAGATGCTTTCTCTGTTTAGATTTTTCAGTGATGGCTTTTCCAATTACAGAAACAGTAATTTGCTGTAAAAGGCTCCAGACTGCCGGGAAGGGCGGAATGGAAGAGGGTAATTGGTGGCGGTGGTGGGGGGTATTGCATGAGATATAATCCATATCCCTCTCTAGTGGGAGTGGAGCAGCATTAGTCAAGCATGGGGGTCATTTGTTTTTTTATAGCGGGCCTCCTTCAACGCTCGGCGGATGCTGACACTACTTTAAATATCACTCGGGAAAAATGGAGTAAGTGGCCTTTCTCTTGTCGTAGCTGCCTGCTTGTCACACCGAGTAGAGATATCCCCAGGTGACCGCCGGGTTTTTGTTGACCGACCACGGGGGGCGTTAGACTCGCAGCAGCTGTGTGTGTGTATGCTCGCACCGCAGGCCTCCTGAACCGGTGCGTACCACGCCGAGGCTGTGTTTTTGTTGTTCGTCGTCGCTGCTGCTTTTTTACCTTTTCAAAGTGTTTCGCTCGCATGTCCGGAAACGCAGCCGTTCTCCCGCCCCGGAGGATAAAGCCTGTCCAAACCTCATGCATATTTAACGGCGAGCTAAAACACAAAGCTCTCTGATGCCGCCCGTGTGTCCACGCAGCCTCCGAGTGGTCACGCGACGCCGACGGCAAAACAAAAACGCTTTGCGGTGTTTTCTAACGTGAGCAGTAACGCTGACGAAAAAGAAAAAAAGAAAAACTCTCAGTTTGATTGTCTGCCTTCCATTTCCCTCCAACGAATTATCGGCAATTATAGCTAGGTTTATGTTTCCGGATCCTCTCCAGTCGCTCGTTTCCCTGACAGGTGTCCCTTTCATAGACGCGCTCCGCTCATAATTCCTTCATTCTTGTAAACCAGGAAATTAGAATGCTTTCATAAGCGACCGACGCTCTCTTGGCCTCTGCCTCTGTCATATTGTGATTATTTACCCTCCCTTGGTTTAATGGCTTTCGTAAACAGCTTAATAGAATTCAGTGGAGCCTTGGGATGCGTAGAGAAAGGGCACTTGATTCGCTGTTTTCATTGGCTTTCCGTTTGCCCCTTGTCCCTGCTCACACACCGTGCACCACAAACTAATCAAACGTGATCATAACCAACCTGTAAAACCTTTTGTCAGTCCCCCCCCCCCCCACCCCTCTATCTCTCTCACCTTCTCGATTGTTTTCTTGCTTTAAGGCCTAATCGCTCCCTCTCGCTATGCACTGGGCATTCAAAATGTAATTATATATGATTTACAAACAGCTGCACCCATAATGGTGTGTAAACAAATTACAGAACGAGGGAGAGGGAGGGGAGATGAAAAAAAAAAATGACAACAGAGGAATAAAGAGATGAAGACAGAAAGAAATTGGCCGGCATCGGGCGCAGTCAGTGCTTTGGCTGCTTTTTGGATCATCGCTCTGGCTCGCTCTCTTCGACACAAAATGACACGGTTGACATGGTTTACCCCTTTCCGCACGCAGATATTTAGTTGTCTTTACGCCAACGTTAAATAGGAATCTGCATCTGTAATGCAGTGTGTCCCGGCCGTGCTTCCTTTCCTAATGCGACTGTTCATATTCATTCAGTATTTCGCCGGGATGCAGCGCCTGCGTAAAGGTTTGCTTAATTCGCAGCAAATAGCTGTTTCTGTCTGTGCTCACCTGCACAGCCTGCATGTGAAGTGATCTGCAGCCAGAGTAGAATCTTAATTGTGGTCATTTAAATGCGATTCCTTTCACACGCCTGCATTTCTATTTAATCCCCCCCAACCCCCACCCTTTGTGTATTTCTTTGTGTGTTTTGAAGTGCATTTTGACACTGGATAGATTAAACCTGGACACATGGATGGAGTGCTTCTGATAATCCGGGATCCAAGAAGCCTGGCCAGCTAATTAGACCTTTGAATCCCAACACGGAGTAATGATAATACATGACTCACACCGTGCATACTAAACCGCACACCTTTCGGTCTGCAGATGTGCAAATACCCGTTATAAAATGCACAATAGCGTGCAGGGAAGAAAGGTGCTGGAATTAAAAAGCATCAGCTTACTAGTCTTATCAATAATGCCTGAGACACGTCAGGGCTGAAGCCGTCAGTGGGTAGAATTTCTTCAACTTGACTGAAATGATTTTGATTAGCAATTCCAACTTAACTGTTTATGCAAGATAAATAAAATGATCTGAAAAGAACTTTTTTTGACAGGCCAGCTTTGGAGTGTCAAATCTGAAGGAGACTTTTTTTATATTTATACTAGAGGCGACCTTATTGCTAGTCTTTTCACCAGTTTTCTGCTTTTATCCGCGGTAGTTTCCTCCGCTGTACCGACACTTGTCGACTATTCGAAAACATAATTAAGAGTTTTAATGCTAAATAAGTGCAACCAACTTGCAACTTAGGAAGTTAGGACTTGGTAGAGGCTAGGAACCCTCTGGTTTGACAAAGGCTCAGTTGTGGCCGTTACAGGTGGAGGTTAGTAGAGTATTAGTCTCCATGTAAATGTACCAAGTGATGCATGAAAACCTGCTAAATAAGAAGGGAAAAATCACTCAAAATGAAGGAAAACAGTTACAAGAACTCACTTCAGTCTGTGGACTTGGGCATGGCTTTATTTTTGAAGTGTAACTGGACTTGACTGGAATTACCTGGAGTGACTCAGGGGGTCAAAGCAGATCATAAATCGGCTTATTAAGATTGGTGATCCATACCACTGCACTGTCTGTGCCCTTTGACTTCACAGACCCATCCAGAACGTATAAAGAACCTCCTATGACATAACACAGAGTAAAACTATATAATAGCTGAACTTTTCAGCTCTTTTCTTTCTTTCTTTCTTTTCAAAAATAACTTTTATAGGCGGTTTAGGCCTCTGCATCAATTTGACGCCGTAGCTACGGCAGCAGCCCAGATCATACACAGACCCTAACGTCGTAGCTTGACGTGCACCTCCCCAGAGATGTAACTATGCGACGAAGACCGCAAGAGCTGTGATTGGTCCGCTTGGTAGCGGCGTGTCTCCGCTTTAGTATTTCCGGCTGCTTCTCCATCTCCGCAAACAATTGATTGTTTTGGATCAATAAAGATGGAACACGTTGAGGAAAGGTTAACTGAAGAGGTTTGAAATCTCGCAGAAAAGTTTCAGTTGCCATTGTTGAACGAAATTGCATGCGTCAGATGGAGGGTTAGTCCTGAGCCGCTGCAACCGAGCGTGCCGCCACTGTGGGCCAACCTGACCCGGCGCCTAGCACCTATGTTTTTTTAATGATGGTGGGAGGAAACTGGAGTGTCCGGAGAAAACCAGGGAGAACATGCAAAAATTAAGCAGGAAGTAGAAACAAAAATTAACCAGACTGGTCAAAAAGTCACAGCACCAACTTATGTTTGGGTGTTTTTACAGACGAGGCACAAGTAGTGCGTAAGTTACGGCGTCAAGCCCCGCAGTACCTTAAATGAGCCTTTATGACATGCCTTAACAAACAGCATAAAGATGACAGGCTTTAAAAAGCTCAGGAGCACCATATTCTACAATACCACATTGGTCATATCAGCTGACCATCAACTAACAATGACCCTGTTAATATTGTTGTTCCTCAATATTGTAAATACACGAGTAAAGCATCTTCAATTAAATCCACGCAAGGCAAGAGGGAAGGCGTGCACTAACTTTTTTTTTTTATTAATTAGATTAATAAATCAAAGAGGTGGCTGACCGTGACAGCTGTAGTCCACGGCCGTTTCCAGTAATTCTGCGGTTAAGCCGAAGCATAATGATGCATCCCCACTAGCTGTGTGGGTGTGTCTTTGTAATTGTGTTTATATGATGGAAGGGGTTGTGTTTCCTAAGAAACTGCCTTCTCTACAAAACGCTGTCTGTTCGGCGTGTGTTTGGGAATTTATGCTCCTTTTGCCCCTCGCTGCATTCATCAGCAATCGGGTGTAGCAGTGGGTGGCCAATGAGGTGTTTGGACACCCCGCCCCGACCCTCCACAATCAAACAGACTCCCAGCGCTCCCTCCACACTCCAAATCACTTTGTATCCCTCCTTGGTGTGCGTTTTTATTTATTTTTTTTCCTCCTCCCAAGTTTGACATCATGCAAATAAAGGTTTTCTGTCTGTGCCGTTGGTTGGCAGCTGCCTGCCTGTCTCAGCGCAGATAACCACGGGAAAAAACGGCGTCATTATTCTTATTTCCTTGTTCTCTGCTAGCATAAATAATATTAGGTGTTGATGACAACTCACGCGGCGGCAGCAGCAGCAGCAGCAGTGCAGAAGTAGAAAGGTGTGTGCAGCTCCTGCCTCCAAGCTGTAGTAACATTCTTAGTAGGCGCAACTTGCAAATTTTTCACACGCTGACTGTGTGTGATTTATTTGCAAGGCAGCGGGTTAGTCGGAGAAAATCTGTCGCGGGTTAAAACCAAAGTTTATATGCAAGTTTATTCCTGGATCAAAGTTTTCTTTGGGCGGTGCATGGGCTTGATCGTCCAATCCCGGAGAGTCCTGCAGAGGAAGCGGCTCGTCTGATGCGGGAGCTCGCCCTATTTTTATTTTCGCTGGCAACCGTCACCACCACTTTTTTGTTTTGTTTTTTTTTCAACTCTCGTCTCTTCTTCGTGTTATGTTGCAGCCCACGAGCCGTGCCAATGTCCACAACACCCACATATTCCTCAGGAAAAGAGAAAAAAAAAAAAAAAGGAAGAAATCATCATAAATATTTATTAAAAGTTTGGGAGGTTTGGAGGCGGCACGGTGGAACATTGCCGATTTTAGCCGATAACGACAAAACAGTCCAGTCTTTTTGTGTGTTTGCATGTCGCCCCCGTTGCCCTGTGACGGGGCAGTCCGTCCATGATTTAACCGACCTTCCTCTGCCAGCTAGGATAGCCTCTAACCCTGTCGCAACCTTTTATAGAATACTAGAAAGATGCAAGTTCTATTTGAAGGTAATATAAGAAAGAAATTCACTTCAGCTTATGGGCAAGTAACAGCATTTGCCCAGAAGATCAAGTGATGCAGTACTGTCCCAGAATATAGATATTTTTTACCATTTACTCCATATCATAGGAGATTACTCCATTATTTTTGAAAGTATTCTCAAAACTCAAATTAAGACACTGCCGTTGATGCAATGCAGTCCTCCTTTTGCCTGACTTTGCTTTCCCTTTGCACGAATTTATCTGGTTAAAGATGCTCCACTGCGCACACGCTGGCCCTCCCGCCCCCTCTTCCAGGTGGTAGATCAGTGGAAGTGGCCTCTAAAAATACCACCACGGAAAAAATTCACACGGGCCACTTTACTAAACTAGCAGCCGTAATTGCTTCCGCACACTTCACGCGGCTGCACACACAAACACGCAGCCACTTGCCGGCGCTAATAGGCGACGCGTGCGTAAACATTTTCGGGCGATGCGCAAACAAACACACGGCGCGCGTCCCGCAAACGCCAGAAAAGTGGCTCTCTTGGAGACGCGCGTGCTCGGCGGCGTTCTCAATCAGCTCCCCGATTGCGACGGATGGGTGCAAATCAGGCTGCCACTTACCTCACCCATTTGATCCATGAAGCACTGGCTCGCAATCTGATTTCTCCCAACTCCCGGCGTATCGACAGCCACATTGTCGCCTTGAATCCTCCATAATAGGTCTGCTGCGCATGATATAATGGCTTGATAGGCCATAAAGTCCCATTGGGAGAGCTGGCTTTCTTCACTCAAAGCTCTGTTTCTTAAACAGAGCCAAACCAGCTTAAGGCTGATAGTGCTAATGGATGCACGGCAACAAAAACACTGACTATTGCATTTTGGCATCGCTTCCTAAACCTTTACATACATTCTTTTGCTCTAGCAAAGGTGCATTTGTATTGTTTTTACCCATATGAATCCAGGTACGTCTGTGTCTTATTATTCTGCAGCACGCAATAAAATAATTCATAACAAAAGGCGGAACAATTATTAGGAACCACGCTCAGGAAAATAAATAAATAAATCCCCAGCTTGTGTCTGCACAAAAGAAGTGTAGTCATGCTTTGCAAAGCTGCGTCAGACTTTACTTCATTTATATTCATACATTTATTTAGGAGCTCTGCATGGGGTGAGATACAAGTGTCTTCATTTTCTGGCTCGCATGCAAATGAAGACGGGAGAGCTCGCACCTCAGCGGAGGATTAAATTTTAGATCCTCAGACTTGTCTACGTTAGGGAAGACGCCTTTTAAAGCGAGGTAAAATGGTGACGGAGGAGAGGCGTACACATCGGCGTCTGGTGCTGGATTTAATCTTCTGCCTCATATGTGAGCTGTAGCCTGACGTGCATTTCCAGATGTTTAACTGAGGGAACCATGTTGGATTTGGAGCAGAAGGGTCAAATCTACATGACTACACATGAAAATATTTGTAAATCCACCCTGCTTTGGGCTCAGTTGGTTCAGTCCAAGTCCCAAAATGATCCACTGAGTTCCACTTACCATCGTTTCAAGTAGAGGAAGTATAGTAGAAGAAACTCAACAAACTCCCATTGGTGTCTAGACTTGATGCACAAGTATAAACCAAGCTTAAATTGGAAGGAATGTCAGCCATAACGCCAAATAAGATGTCTAAGACAAAACCCCTGACCCCCCCCACGTCTGTGTTCCCACCAGGAGCCCAGTTGGAGAGTCTGATGGAGACCATGCGAGCGGAGATCGCCGCCCAGCCGCCCGTGGAAGGCTCCTACGCTCCGCGCCGAGGGGACTACTGCATAGCCAAGTTTGCAGATGGCGAATGGTGAGCATACATTTCAATTTCCTCTAATAGCCTCTCAGTGGTTCTCAACACATTAGCAGCTTTCTCTTGTGACAAATGGAAAAAGACGGGCGTTTCGGAATTGGCACCGGCTCGCTGACCTTATTAAGTGGACTGGGAGGTAGCCAGATGTGATCGATCCACATTAAATATGGTTGCTTCATCAATGTTATTATGGAATCACTCAGTTATGATAGGTCAACAGCTCACTCTTGGTATTGTGCCACCGTCCCTGCTACATACTAGTGTCTTATTTATGACTGTATGCCGCGTGTTTGCGCTGAAGGATCTGCAGATGCTCTCGAGAGGAAAACTTAACTTGCGGTATCCTTATATACGGGGAACAGACTCTGCAGCCACTGGCATGTTGTATAATTCAGTGATGTACATATATGGTTGCCTGTGCTTTCCTCTAAGGAATACCTGACATTTCATTTTTACTTTGTCTCTATTTAAACCTGTGATGCGTCGACTGCAGACACCCACAGGGTGTAATTAGCTCTCTGCCGCTGCTTTGGCCTTTTAGAATCAGCAGTCGCTTGACGGCAACACACACACACACACACACACCTCTTCATGTTGTCTCCTCGCTGGATGTTGGGAGGTTTACAGATGGTCACGGGGACAGATAGAAGTCACGGTGATCGAGGCAAGAAGGGAGGGAGAGACAGTCTGTCAAGAAGGTGACGGCGGGAAAAAAATAAAAACTCAGACTGATTAAAAACCTAATGTTCACACATCGCAGGTGCTGTCCTTTCTTTCGTCCATCCTTCCCCCGTCTTTTTGTGCTGGTAAGAGACGGCTGTCCTCTCGCCGAAGCCACCAATACATGACGGGGGGGCGTTTCAAACATGCCATCTGCTGTAAAGCTTCACTTTCTTCAACCTATTGTTGGCGATAAAATAAAAATAAGAACCCAGCTCCAGGTGGCTACTGTCTGAGATGTTCGCCTTTTGTTTTCACCAGCCTCGTTTTATCCGTTAAGCTAATTATGTCTGCATTGTCCTGTGCGGTCTGTGAAGCCGCCGACGAGGCTAATTTGAAGTCCGTCGCTTCTGAATGTACCGCGGAGTTGAAGCAACTCCTCCGTTCGTCACACTTTCTCGCCGCTGTTCTTTACGTCTTCCCGTTAATCACTTATTCAGCCTGAACTTTGTTCTCTCGTCTCCGTCTTCGCCCGTGTGGGCCTAATTATTTGGACTGTTATTTATTTATTTATTTCCTTCCTCCCGCCGTCCTCGGTTCGCTGCCAATTTGTCTTCCTCGCTCTCGTTTGTTTAAGAGACAGACGAGGCGATGGTCAGATGAAGGGAGGCTTTGAATCAAGTGGGAGGAAAACACGGAGCTTCTGTGTGATTCACTAACGCGGCGGCGCTTTGCTGCCGACCGCTAACGTCATTCTCCGTCAAACTCGGATCGCCAGATGTGCTGGAAAATCAAGCGAATCTGCCGGGTTTTTGTCATTAGCGCTAATGCACTGAAGTTATTTGCTGCACGGCAAAAAAAAAGAAAGAAAGAAAAAAAATAGGTGTAAATTTCAGCCTTTTATTGCAAGGAGGCCTCTGTGCAATTTTCACAGCCCTGCCCTGTCCTGATAGATCCCCCCCCTGCCCTCCCTCCTCCGCCCATCTTCACTCCCCCGGCCTGCTCATCCTCTCGCACTCCTCACCCCCGATCACAACAGACAGATCCTCCAACACCTACTCCCCAGGGAAATAAGCAAGGAATCATTTACTCATCTGCTTTTCCTCTTGTGCCCTCTGTCTTCATCTGTTTCCCCATGCTCTCTCTCTCTCTCTCCCCCTCCCTCCCTCTCTCCCTCTTCTCTCTCAAACAATCCTTTTCTGCTGCAGGTACAGAGCCAGAGTGGAGAAAGTAGAGTCACCGGCAAAGATCCACGTCTTCTACATTGACTATGGCAACGTGAGTAACTTTTGTGTCGTCGTTAGGCTCGAAAAAAAAATACACTTTGCACCGGCAAAGTTTTTTTTTGTTGTGACCAAACACAGCCGGAAGCAATCTAGTGTTTGAAGCGGGATTTCTGCATCTATTCAGTCACCAGTTGTTTGCTTGTTTCCACGTTCAAAGAATCCTTTTGTGTATGCGAGTTTTTAGGACAAATACAGTGCCGGGCTTGTTTGCTTTCTTTTATTGTTTGCAACCGAGGCAAATAGTGTCTCATTTTTATTCTCCCCTCTCTCTCTCTCTCTCTCTCTCTCTCTCTCTCTCTCTCTGTGTCTGTGTGGATCTTTTATTTTTTATTTTTTTTACCACTCCGTGATGACGAAGGCACTACATCCTTGACTGCGTTATTGTGTCTCTGTCCACGTGCATACACATGCTTGCATCACCAAGTGGCTGATGCAGCCAACCCCCCGCCCCCACCACCACCACCACCACCCTGCGGGAGATTTCCCATGATGCAGTGGAGCGGCACAGTGTGTGACTGACCTCAGAGTAGTGGTGGGGGGTGGGGGGTGGGGACAGATCGAGGGTTTGGCTGGCTGGCAGATGCGATGCGTGCTGGCATGTTGCTGAAAGTGTGATTCTCCGAGGCCGACCTGGCACGCGCTGGGGGAAAAAAAAAATGAAACATTTCCAAGCTGATACTACCTACCTCATCCTCTTGTAGTTTTTGCGTCATTTCAGGTTGAGTCAGGGCCCCGGCCCTTGATTTCACGCCTCCGTGTCAAAGGCCGTTGGTTGATAACGCCGCCACCTCTCTCAGGTGCAGGTCAGCGCCTGAATTATGATGTGATCATTACCAAACACAGCGCAGCACTTTTGTCATTCCAGTTTTAAAGCCCACATTTACAGTGCTGTCAGAGTCTAATATGGCCTCGATAATTCTGAGCGCTTTATCCATAATAAACGTTCAAGGTATTCTCTGTCTAGACTGCTCAGTCCAATGAACACATTAACCTAAGATATGAGGGGTCATTAAATTAACTTCCCACTCCTAATGGCTGTATTTGTCTGACTTTCAACCACGGTGTAGCCCACGGTGTTCGGTGATTGGCCGTCGCTCCCGGGGGCTTATACCTGTTGAGATGAGCTAAGATAGAGGGCAAATGAAAAGAGCCTCACTACTTGTACACCAATCTGGCATAACATTATGACCACAGACAGTTGTGACCCATCATAAAGTGGACATGGGCCTTCTGAGGGTGTCCTGTGGTGTCTGGCAGCAGAATGTTGTTAGTGGAGGGGCCTCTGTGGACCATCCCACAGATACTCAGTTTGGGATTTAGGTCTAGGTGGGTGCTACATGTCCACACAAGTAACATCCACACCAATGAATGCCAGGTCCAAAAGTTTCCCAGCAGAACATTGATTTGTCACAAGATGGTCAATGATATTTACTTCTCCTCTCAGTGGTCATAATGTTGTGGCTGATCTGTGTATACAAGCTACATCGTGGCCTTTTTTCCGACTCTCACTGTTAAATTCGGAGTCAAGGAAAAAAAACGGAGAATGGATTTAAAGCCTGAGCACATGTTGATCTTTACATCACACCGGTATGTTCTTGCTTTGCCGAGGGATTTTTATCTGTATCACAACAGAACCGGCTTTATTTTGTGTGGTTACAGCGAAAAGATGTGTGCGACTGTAATGTTTTCTCAAACAGTCATTATCGCAAACACCAGTCGTGGCTGAGGTTCACGATCCCAAACGCTTTAAACGCGTAAACCGAACAATTTGACTTTGCAGATGTGTGACGGCTTCCTCGTCGTGTTCGCACCACGGCAGATGTCTGTCTCTAAAAGACTTCACCAATTACAAGTCTCCCAGGCTAATTTGTCACTAAGCCGGGCCACTCTGAGGTCTCAAACTAATTCCTGCTATAGCTACTCCAGCTGCGAAAAACACCATTTACGCTTAAAACACATAAAATGTACGCTTGCACAGATCGACAGCTTTGAAACTTCTATGCCGGGTCTTATTTTTGTCCTTCCTTCTTCCTCCCTCAGAGAGAAGTTGTGCCGTCCACCCGTCTGGCTGTCATCCCTCCCGCCTTCAGCACCAGGACCCTGCCAGTGCAGGCCACCGAGTATGCCTTCGCCTTCATCCAGGTCCCACAGGACGTAAGTGCACGGGACGAGCATGCATGCACGCACCGAGCGGAGATATGTGTCGCGGCCGAGAGGCTTCAAAATTAACTTTGAGATATCGGCTCCTTCAGTCTCATTTTCTGCCAGCTTCTGAAAGTTGACTTTCCTGGCAAGACATGAAAACTGTTTGAGGTTCGCTTATGACACGGGGCTGATAAGTCTGTAACTGACAGGCGGGGTCGAGTTTTCATTCCAGGCCTGTGTTGGTGAAAATTATGCTCATACATAATACATGTTGCACAAAGGAGACAGAACAATGACAAACACAGAGTCGATGATTTACATGGTTGCAGTGAATTCGAGAATAATTGACTTACCAGCTGAGGCATTGTTTTATTAAGGATATTCTTCTATATATTCCCCCAGCAGCTCACTGCTCTCACATCACCTCGATAGATTAGAAACCAGCCAGGTACTTTGTGTGTTTGTGCACATAGATGTCCATCTGATAGCGGAGGAGCAGTTTTTCTTTTCCCTGCACCTCTAATCTTCTTGTTTACATCAGATTGTGTTTACTCAACCTCCGGTGACCACTTGTGTGCATGTTTGCCTCCGTGTGTTTAGTGTGTGTGTGTGTGTGTGTGTTTGAGGAACTCTTCCGTGAGTGTCAGTAGGTCACCTCGTTGCTGGCGTCCTGAGCCGACAGCACCCGGAGTACTCGCATACGCAAACATGTTCTCTTTTGGCATGTGTCCGATTGGCGCGGCGCTAAGCCCTGTTTTTAATTGGCTGCGTGCGCGTGCATTCAAGTGTGCGTTTAATGGGTTTTTTTCGTACCACTTAACCCAAATAAGCCGCGGAGCATGCGGAAGTATGGATGTTTGCAGTGTCATAAGCTCTTAGAATAAATGATTACACGCAGCGCACGTGATTGGTTCGTTTGCCGCACCTAGCTGACGGCGTCTTATGCAACGGCCCTCCGGTGAACCCTCCCTTCGTGGCGTTGAGTTGTTGAAACAGTTTCAGATGCGTGGACTCGTTAATGAGTTCAGTTCGGAGGCTTCAGTCTGGTGTGTTGTGTCTGGTGTAAAGTGGTTCCTCATTTTTATTAAACATCTTACGGTTGTAATGCAGATGAAGAAACAAAGCACAGTGAGTTAGAACAAGCAGCCAGCTGTCATGTCTCTTGCCGCACCATAAGTACAGTTAGGTCCGATGCACGCTGATGTTTCGATTATATAAGCATGAACATGAGCTTTAACTTGACCGTGTTCGCCTCTAAGTTGGAGGAAACGTGCAGGAATTAGAACTGTTTTTATAGCCTATTTTCAGATGTTATTGGACAAATAACGTGAGCAAGATTGGAACCCATGCTTTGCTAGGCCTTTGTTGTTTGTTTGTGGGTCTATCCTCCTTTAGTTTTGTCTTCAGCCAATCCAATGCATGCTCGGGTTGAGATCAGGTGACCTAATTGGCCATTGCAGTATATTCCACTTTACCTTTAAAAGCCCTTATTTTGTTTTCAGAGAGTGTTTTGGGTCTTGTACCTGGGAAGCACCTTTGACACAGTGTTTATTGATGAGATCTTCTCCGTACTTTTTTGTTCGTTATTCTGGTACAAGTTGATCTCGGTTTCATCAGTCTCGAGAACACTTTTGCAAAGTCTTCCCATGCTACTTTGGACTCTGGGGTCAAAACTAACCCAGTCAGTTTGACGTTCGCCTAATCCTGTGTTTTTATTAGGGGTGGGACTTTAACGCGTTAATTACGATTAATTAATTACAAAAAATTAACGCGTTAAATCGCAGGTTGCGTTCCAAACAACGCAGAACTTTTTGTCAGTGTCACGATTTCCTGGTACACTGATTACACTGATGCACACGTCAGAGCTTGATACCTCCAAAAAGGAAGAATCGGATGAAAGCACGTTGCTAGGACTGAGAGAAGGCAAATTTTATTTAAAAAAAAGTTCCTCATGGAAGCCTTGATGAAAGTGGGGTTTTGTGAAAATTGTGCAAAATAAAGACTTTGCACATCACCGAAGCACTTCAACCCTACGGTGCCATCTAAATGCAAAACATGTCGCAGGGAGCACCGCCGGAGCTGTTAGCGCTAGCAGTCCCGGTCCGAGTGCAGACAACAAGTGTCGGCAACCCACATTTTTAACTTTAGGTCTGTTCAGTTTTGGCCAGGGACATTTGCTTTCTTTTTCTACTGTTTTGAATTGAAATGCAATTAAATGCATTTTTCCAGACTTTAAAAGAGCTTGAGTTTACAATATTCATGTTTATGTCTATTATTTTATTCAATCGTCCACAAAAATCCATTTAGATTAAAAAATGGGGCAAATATTGTTTTGCGATTAAAATGCGATTAATCGAGATTGATTAATCACAAACCCTCTAATTAATTAATGTTTTTTTAATCAGTCCCACCCCTAGTTTTTAGCCAACTTCATCTCAACTAATTACTATATATTGTACACTTTTTGTCAAAATCCATGGGAAGTAGTCATCATTTATATCAAAATATGTGATACTGAAAGATTAAAGATGGGTCACGTTTGACCCGGAGGGCAATACAGGGCTAATCTGTTATTTTCTTCTTCTTTTATTTAATAACTATTTAGGTTTTACTACATGTTTTTCAGTAATCTTTGATTGAGGCATGTGTGTCTGTAAGCTGCTAGTACCAGGCTACATGCTGTCACCTCTCTGATGAGTCGGTGATGAAATGGCCCATCTGTTGGTCTATTCCAGGGGCCATGGGCGCCACCTACTCGTTACAGTCCCCAGATACACAAACACAAAAATCTATAAAACCACATGTTGGGCGCTGATGTCCAACCTTACACGTGTCGCCCTGCATCGTTTCCTTCCATTTCCTCCTTTCATGTGCGCCATCCGCTTTAATTACGTCACTCACGCCGGCGGCGCTTTGCAGGTGCGCGGAGAAGATTGTCGCCTTTGTCTCGCCACCTGATGCCCCTCCGCAAAACGCCTGCCCGTCTTTGCAAGTCGAGTTCTTTTCTTATCTGCTGGCGAGGACGAGCTCGTTCCGCCGCCTTCCCGCCGTTTCATTAAATGTTAGAAAATGTCAGTACGCTCTCGCTGCTCTGCTGTTTTTTTGAAGGGAAAACACTCTCTTAGCTGAAATGTTTACTTGTAACTTGACAAAGTAGGAGGCACATGTTATTTCCATGGCTTCTCACGGCGGCACCAAGCTCCTTTGATCAGAGAAAGTGCTGCTTTAGAAGTTTAGACCAGGTTTATTGTGACAGAAAGAGATCACCTGAGCTGAAACTGCAAATTAAAGATCACAAAAAAAGTGAAAAACATATTGACGCTGTAGTTTCATGGTTAATATACATTTTTCTTTTTTATCTAAACTGGAAAGTTCTACATACACGGCGGATACGAACGGGTCACCGAAAGGCTCTCATTAATTTTGCATCGTCGCTTCACGAGTGTCATTCTTCTTCTTCTATAATATTCCCTCCTTGTGTTTCCTCTCTCCTCCTGTGTCGCCTGTCTCTCTCTATCTCCCTCCCTCCCTCTCTCTTGTCACACACCAACTCTCTCTCTCTATCTGCCCCTCCCCCTCCTCCCCCTCGCGCCCTGAGCTTCCCTGCAGCGCCTCTGACAAGTTGACCAGGGGGAGAGCGGGGGACAAAAAAGGCCCTTAGTTTTGTGCCTTGAACAAGCTTCCCTGCCCACACTCGCTTGCATACACACACACACACACACACACACACACACACACACACATATACATACCCAAGGGCGGCTAGCTCGAAGGGGGTTGCCATGGAGACAAGACCAGGGCGAGAAAGAAGGGAAGCGAAGAGATGGATGGCGTAGGGGAGGGATGGATGATGGCCAGGGACTGATTTTTTTATTTTATTTTATTTATTTCTTTGTAAGTGTCTTCTTGCCTTTGAGGATGCAGCTTTCTTGTTTCTCTCACCACGACGTGAGGTCGGCGTCGCGTCGCGGCCGCTTCACCTCGTCCTCCACTCCGCCGTGTGTTCAATCAAACGGTGGCCTTTCACACCGGAGGAGGTTAGGAATAAGAAAGGCTGAGGTAACTAACAGAGGAAAGAGAAGAGAAGACATCCTCGCGGTGAGGAGGAGGAGGAGGAGGAGGAGGAGGAGGCTGGGCAGGAGTCAGGCCGTTAGATAGTTCAGTCTAATCAGAACCTCTTGAACTGGTTGAGAAGATAATCGTTGCAATACACAACAGGCAGACAGATGTGTGAGTGAGCATTTAATTGTGTTCTTACTGGCCAGAAGCACATTAGAGAGTTTGGATTTTAGCAGATTTGAAATCACTCTTAGGTTTATGAACATGTATGGTTTCTTTCTGCCTCTTCATTGCCCGTCTTTGATTGTGAGCCATCAGCAACAGCCCACTTATTATCTCTTTTATTCTCTTCTCCTTCCCTTCCATTATCTCATCAATCTCCTGTTTCCCAATCTCTCCTAACATCCCCCCTTTTTTGTTTCCCCCCCCTCTTCCAGGAGGACGCCCGTGCGGATGTGGTGGACTGCGTGGTGCGGGACATCCACAACACCCAGTGCCTGTTGAATGTGGAGTATTCAGGCGCCACCTGCCCGCTCGTCACAATACAGTTCGGGGACACCAAGGACGACGTAGGCCTCGGCTTGGTCAAAGAGGGCTTGGTCATGGTGGACGTCCGCAAGGAGAAGTACCTGCAGAAGATGGTAAGTGAAGATTTTTTTTTTTATTTTTTTTTTTACACAGACGATGATGTAAGGGCGTTTGTTAAAAATCATCTCCAAGATGTCTTGATTTTCAGAAAGCGAGCTGGATTGGCTGCTCTTGTTTCTAGACAACCAGTCCCAGTTTTCTGTGTCGGTTAATGGCGCTTTCTGGTCTCACTAGGGCTGTGGCGTGGGCAGTCATGGTTAATTATACTGTTGTGCTACAATGCAAATTCGACTTTGTTTGGATTCACACTTAGAAAACAATGACTGACAGTGATTTGTTGTTTGTGCTCGGGGTGAGATGTGAATCGTTGCACTGGCGAGGGCCTGAGAGACATGTCAGTCGCAGAGGCGTGACAGTCGTTCGCGTCTAACCTTAACAGGAAATTAGTTTTAAAATATTTCTTGTTGTAAGTCTGTTGATCAGATGGTAGCATGTGCTATTTATTTACAATAACTGTTTAGTATTCTAACTGGCAAACGGCCCCCTTGTGTATTATTTATCATTAAAAGGTCTATATGCCTTCCATTGGTTTCCATCAGCCTAGTAAATACCACATTTCCATTCTAACATGCATCTACCCACTCGTTTCCATCTTTCATATTGTCATGTATGGATTTTTTCTTTTTCGACACATGAAAGCTCGAATCGCGCTAAACGCCTCTAGGTTTTGTTTGTGGGGACCGCGGCGCGAAAAAGACATAAAACCTCGCTTGTCAGTCCACAATCACACGACACGCATTTAGACACCTCTACAATTTGCCTCAAAGAGTGGCCATTTTGCCGAGCCGTGACGCATCGCTCATTTACTTTCCTCTCATTATGCTAATTCGCTCCGGCAGACTCAAAGCCACGCTCCGAACATGAAAGATAAAGAAAAGTGGAGGATATTTATTCCCGGCCGCAATTACTGCTCCCGCTCAGCCCCAATATTAGTCACTCTGGTTTATTTAAAAAATTGAAACACGTAACGGAGTAGAGAAATATGTCCACCGGAGTGTAATTGTTCATAAATATAATCACAATGTATATTTATCTGAATTAGAGGCTTGGTGGGAAGGATAGACTTGTCAACGCAATCTTTCCAACTATTTATTTACCAACTCACTTCACGCAGTCAATAAAGCGCTGTGCATCATTGTTAGTGTTTTGACCTCTTGCCTCCAAAGGGGTAGCCAGTGACCATAATGCAGTGTCTGGGTAATGGACCCTATCGATGAAGGACAGTGATTAAAGCCCCCCTAGCCATTTGGCTAATAGGCTTATAGACTGCACAGATTTAGGTTTTGTTGGCTCACATGGCTCCTCTTTAGTATGCAACAGCTGTCTCTCCACACGCGTTGGCCTCTTCCTCGCTGGTTCCAGATGAATATTTTGATCTACAGGAAGCTTAACAAGCGGCCGTGTTGCCAGAGTGCTTACGAGTGTGTGTTAAAGCAAAGCCTCGGCTGCGTTTCCTTGTTGGTAATTCCACCCATCGAGCCCGATTCCGAGCTCAAAGCCATAACTGAGATCTTTCGCTTTTTTTTCCCCGCCTTGGTTAAAAACAAGCTGAAGTGTGATTAGGCTACCTTTCAAACCTCTAAATGGAGTAAATGTGCTGCTGATTCAGTGTCTGTGGGCTTGTTTGATAGACTGCACGTCTGCTGTAAATAGTATCTGAATTTCACAGCTAGAGGTGTTATTAAAGGTAAGATCTAATGTAATATGTTTATCATACACTGATATTTAACTGTTGATCGTCTTACTGTTCTAGTAAGTGTTCTAATGCTGAAATGATTGGTTAGTTGTCAGTTTACCAATAGAACAATGATCTGGTTGGTATTCTGTTGAAAAAAATGATTAATTGAAATGATGTGACGTTAATTAGACGCTGCCCTTTTCTGTTGTTTTTTTCCCCCACTATGATTGATTCTGTCAGTTTCCATTATCTCTATTTGAAAGACTTGTACGCTGCTTTGGATGAAGCCATTCTACAATTACGTCTGCCACCGCTGAGTATTTCCTTTTCACTATTGTTGATGTACAGTCGTCTGCTTGCAAGGTGCATCCCGGCTCTGAGATTCATGAGCGCCGCTGCACCTGCTGCTGAGGCCAAACCAGAAAATGTTATCTTGCAGGGTCAGTGGAGCCCAAAAAATATTCTAAGACGCAACCTTTTGTTGACCTCTTTCATACAAAGTACCGCTCAGGCTTTTGATATTGTCGTATCCAAGCCTTCTTACTTTGCACCCTTGGCTCTTTCAACCCTTCCTTTTCTTCTTTTCACTCGTCCCGACTATCGGGCCTCCTTGCGAAAGTGACTTTTGTCCTTCCTATCTGTCCCGTTTTGTCTCCGCTCTTTGTTCGTCATCCATTCCTGGGGATTGGAACGTGGTTATTGTAATCCGCGCCACGGTGCTAAAGCGTTGCGTAACAGATGGGCTGCAACGTTCACTGGCAGTTCAGCAACCGTTAATAGTCAGTCATAAGTGCACTGAAGGTTAACGCCAGTCTTTCAGGATGGCATTGTTGCAAGGGAGCGGAAGCGGAGAGGGATATTCATCCATTTGGGGTTTTATTTCTCTTTCAAGTGCAGGTCCGCCTTAAGCCCTACTTGTGTAGATGCTCGCTATGCGCGCCATATGGACGCTTATTGTCTCCCCTATACAGCAGTATGATGGAAAAGGATAAACGTTGTGAAAGTGTAGATGAAAGAGTGATCATACGCCAGCTGCTGCTCGTCTGATTTAAGCGAAGTGGAAGGCAGGAAATGGTAGACGAGACATATATGATCGATATAAGTTTTTAAGCGACAGAGTTGACCCAGAGGTGCGCTTCAACGATGAGAGTACAAAGGTCATTTTGTCGTGCCGCGTGGGACTGATCTAAAAAGCAGCATCCGCACCGTAATCCGTAATCACTCATAAATATTCCAACTGTTTACATCCATTATAAGCGCACGCTGCACGCACATAATCAAGCTGACATAATGCTATAGTGTAAAGTTTAATCTGTCATACATCTGGCATATCATGTGCAGTCCTTCTGTACATGTGTTTTATGGGGCTTTTAGTTTTAGATTATCATCCGGGAGTTGCTTTATCACCAACGTCGCTGAAAACAGACGAGATGTGTAGTTGGATATCCGGCAGCTCCAGTATTTCAGGCACCGTGGACCAGCAACCAGCCGTGTTGACTTCATTTGTTGCCTGGAACGTGACCATATTTTATCACAAAGAGGTCATCGCTGTTGTATTCCACTTATAATCAGAAGAAGTGTCTAATCAGGAATCTAACCACCTCAGCTGGAACAGATTTTCAGTCCTCTTGAGAGAGGTGGTGTAAACTTTTTGATAATCTGTCCAAGGAAAATATCAGCACTTTATAACCAAAGGATTGCTTTTCAGCTCATCGTTTCTCTCTGGTTGGGATCAATACATTCTTTCTGTGCGTATTTTCCAAGGGGCAGTCAGACCAATAGGTTGTAGAAGATTGAGTCGTTTTCAAACAAGTGTTTGAAATATGTACCAATTCCGCAATCAATGTGGGCAGCAGTGTTAAAACCTTGAGTCCATCTTGGTCATCTTCATCTATTGACTCAATTCCATGTTCAGTGTTCTTCATCGACTCTTTTCCCTCCACATCTGACACTCCACAGTGGGCAAAACCACTTTGTGGATGTCAAAGAATGTGACATGCAAACATAATATCTTATGGATCGTTTTCTTCAGCGTCCAGGATAAATTGGAATCTCTACAGACGTAAGCCCTGTGTGCTACGTAGGATGTTTTGTTTTTGCGGAGGTGAACGTGTAACAAAGAAAAGTGTCGGAGCACGTAGGTGTTTTATTTCACCGCTCTCTGCAGACTGTCAGGTACGAGCGGCTGCCGTGCAAAGTGTCAGCAGCCGGTTGTACACGTTATCGTGTTAGTACCATAAATGAGCTGTTAGCAATGCTCAGCGGCTCGGTAATGGTTGCCCTCGGCAGCCAGATTTAGAGCGGTGTCAAACATGTCATTTGGTCTGATTGCCCCTGTTGGCAACCGCTGTTCTTGAGTTGGAGAAGAAAGTCTTGCCTTTCTTGACTTGTTGACGTGCAAATTCACTTATAAACTGTTGCAATATGAAGATGCAGTTAGCCTCAGAAAACAGGCGATAACAAATGTTTGCTAGAACTCCTGTTGGCTTCTCCAGTGTGTACCTGAGACTCTCACCCTTCTGACTTCATGTCTTTTCCACCTCAGGCGCAGCAGATATACTAAGCCATCCTTAAATTGTCCTGGCACCGTCAACTATCCACTCCTAGGATGGCAACTTGCCAATCTGGCACAGGACACTAACTCACTAGCACACTTCTTTCTCTCCCTTCATCCCTCTCGATATCTTTCTCCACTCATAGTTCACAATCTTATTTCTTTTTTTGCTTCTTCGCCACTTCAACAACATCACTGGAGTTTATTCTTTCTCGTTTTCGCACTCTCATACTTTCCATTCTTCTTTCCCCTCCATTCCTCTGTCTTCTTCACATCTCTTTGCTTCTTCTGGTTATTACTTTTTTTTCTCCACTCAGAAACCCACTCCCTCCTTTTTTCCTTCAACTTTCAGAGTTATCCAAATCGAGCCTGAGCACATCATCCAACGGAGAGGCGGCTTGTTTGCCGATTTGCATTTTGTCTCTCGGTGATATGTCACGATGAGCAATAATCCCCAGGAATTAAAGTGGAGAGGCGCTCGCATCAGACCTGGCGGTGACCTTTTAATGAGCTGCGATTTAAAATGCGGTTATGTGCAATTATTTGTGCCTTGCGTCGGTTGATTCAGCCTTCCTGAACCCCCACTGGGTGGAAAGCAATGCCTCTCTTGTATAATTTCAATCGGGTGCAATTCTGTTGGCTGGTACGTAAAAGAAAAAGGTGAAAACGCAGCTGAACAGATTGACTAGAAATCAAATGCCTTATTTGAACGTGAATGGGTGTACGAGCAATAACCGCCTGCAGCAGCTATTTTTTGACTAGCACACAGACACTCACAGCCAGACCTGATATTTCTTTGTCTAAGATGTAATGAGTCTGTCATGGCAGCTCAAGTGGAAGATGGCTGTGTGGTTAGAAGCACTATCTTTCGTGCTCTGCTGCTTTTCACCAGTGTTTTCTGTCAGCGGCCCGACAACAACATGACTGATTCAGACTCTGGCAGGCCACTTGGCGCCGACCGCCCTCGCCCGGCCGCTTCAGCTCGCTGACACCGGTGCTAGCCCCCAAAGTTCATTAGCTTTACAAACTAATAATCTCCACCTTGCTAATTACAAGTCAATTACAAACGGAGAAGTGCCTGTCACCTCTTAGCCGGCGCAATTGTTATCAATCACCAGCCCCTCAACCCCGCGGTATCGACCTAGGCCTGGTTTCCGATATGCTGAATGGATTAAGACGCACGCGTATTCGCGCGCCTTAAAGGAATGTTTATGAACTGACGATGCTAAAGATCTTTATTAAAATGTTGCCGCCGTGTGTCGGCACAAGGCAGGCAGGGGAAAACAGCTGTGAGGTAGCCTCCAAAGAGTGAGAGCTGCAGATGAGAGTGCTGAAATCTTTAATTACCCCGGAGCCCCTCGGGAAATATAGTTTTATTTTTTTTGCTTTTATCTCCTCTCCCTGCATTGTTGCCGTACTCACGGTTGCTTTTCATGTATAAACGTTGAGCAGCAGACTTGGAAATATGTGAAAAAGCTTTGAGAGGCAAGAAAAGACGGCTTCAGGCGGTGGCTCAAATTAGTTGTGAGGTTGTTTTTTTTTATTTATTTATGCATCACACTGCCTCATGGGTAGTGCAGTTTTCTTACAGCTCGCAGTCACAGCCCCTGGTGTAGTTACCAGCGCAGCAGTAATTGCGTTAGCAGGGTTTGAAAGTGTGGATGAAGATGGAGCTACAGCTGGACGCGGGGGATCTATACAGGAAATCAGGAAGGAGGCTAACCCGTACACAGGACGCCCCCAGGGACCGGCCTGCTCCATTTATCAAAGCGCAATCCCACTGTTTGCTACAAGCTCGACAGTAAGGGGGGGATCATGTGATGTAGCCCTGTGCTGCCGTACTGTAAAGGCGCTGGTTTGGACACTGATGATAAGCCTCTCGGGAATGTTGGCGCCTCTGTACAAAATGAGGCCTGCTGGGCAAACAGCGGCTCTTGCAGCACCGCTGTCGTCGCTTATGGGCCGTCCCCCGAGCACAGGGGACAGGTGTGTGGGTTTGAAATGTAGGGAAGGAAGGAAAAAAAAAACAAGAAAAGCACCAGTAAGACACCAGGGAGTAAGAGGAACACACATTTGATTGGAACAAAAAGGGACGAGAGTGTAAAGAAAATACGTAAATAAATAAAATAGAGTGGGTTGGCATTTGTGTGTCCAATTCGAGGTCCCCCCCATGGATTCTTCCACGGTGGATCAGGTTTCCATCGCCTCGACCCTGACCTAAAAATTCTTCACAGCGTCACCTAGAAATGGCTTTTAGCCGTATCCGGCCCCACCAATTGACTGATTTTCAGGTTGCTGCCCTCGCTTTTCCACCCCCAGTTCATGTCACAGCCCATCAACAGCCCCCTCCTCATCACACACACACAGACACACAAAAATAAATAAAAATAAAAGACACCCACTGAGCTTCAGGGGCGTGTGACAGCATGACCGCTCCCCACCAATGGCTCAATACCTAATTTACAAGTAGAGTTAGTGATGGGGCCTTTTAATGGACATTTTCTGCTCCCCTGTTATTGACCGCGCACACACTCGCACAGGCGGTCGCCTCCCCCTGCTGCCGCTGCTCCGAGGGCCCTTTTGACATGTCCTAGCTGACACGGGCCACTTCACAAAACGCCATTCCATCTTCTGCAGATGTACACACACGCACAGTCACGCACAATATCCTCTCTCCTCTCCCGCACACCCCGGGGTGAGTGGAGGATAGACAGGAGGGGAGCGGGGGGGCGGGGGGCACCAGGTTGTTCATACTTTTATATTTCACGTTATTTTGAGTTGTGTGACCTTGCTGGAGAGAGAAAATAGAAACTGATGATGAAGAAGAAGCTCTTTATAAACAGAAATCTAGAAAAGTAAGTTTGTGAAATATGTAGGTTTGGTACATTTGGTTTGTCTTAGTAGTTGAAATTGTTGTATGTGCATGTGCTCCTTAACTCTATGAACTCATGCTGTTGGGCCTGTCATGCCACGTTCCCACTAAAGTATTTGATCTGTTCCGACAGCATTACTTGGGGGAGGGAGGGGGGGCAGCATGCTTCATATAGGGGCAATGACACTCAAACACTTGAAATGCATGTAACACTATGTAAGGCTTGTTTTGTTAAAGCTACAGTGCAAAATTTTTTTGCACTGTCTTTTGACAGTTACAGTAATTACTTGATGCACCCCCCCCCCCCTTAATGGTCTTGGATGAGGAACCCCAAATTTATACTGTATTTGCAGCATCAGAAATGTTTTGTAGACTCTAGAGGCTCTAGCACCAGAGAGAGTAAATTCATAGAACCATGGTTACATTTGTAACTACTTTATCTTCGCTATAGGATCCACCTGGTTGCTGTAGGCTTCTCCGTCGCTACGTTCGTTCCCCAATTTAGCTTCGGCAAACAATCAACGCCGGTTGATGTAACATGCATCACTACTGGTGCACCAGTGCTTGAATGTCACAGACGGTGGATTTGAAATGTTTTACTACATACGGAGCGTTTCACCGGGTACTGACTTAGCTTAATCAGCATTGTCTGAACTTGTTTGGCGCAGGCTTACATCGACCAAACG
This sequence comes from Chelon labrosus, assembly GCF_963514085.1. Classification (NCBI taxonomy): domain Eukaryota; kingdom Metazoa; phylum Chordata; class Actinopteri; order Mugiliformes; family Mugilidae; genus Chelon; species Chelon labrosus. The sequence continues at coordinate 14,154,710 of NC_140356.1, forward strand.
TTCATTTATCAAGCTTCAACGTTTTTTGATGGGAAAACTGACTTTTTTTTTCCCTTAAATTGGCTTTTAAACAATAGAGAACACAACAGACAAAACACAACAGACAGAAATTTAAAAAATTTTATCCCATCCTGAATACATAGCCCAATTCAATATATCCAGAGAGAAAGTGAAAGCTTTTATGAAGAGGAACGATACAAGGGAGACCAGAGATTCTGAAATTTCTCAGATATATGGTTTAAATCACAAGTCAGTTTTTCCAAAGGCTGAAGGATTGGATATCTGTGAGACAGCAACCACAGGGACGTGAGGAGTACACCACCTCAGTAATAAAATAAATAAATATATGAATAAAAGAATTGTTAACAAAAGTCTGGTGTTGGCATTTACAAGGTCATCACTTATATACAGTTATATACAGTAATTCAACAAATTACATTTAGTACAGTGGTTGGAGGTATCGGGAAACATTCCCTTAAGGCAAACAGGCGTAAGAGAGAATTTAAAATTCTGTTCATGAATTGATAAAACAGACATTTCTAAGAAGGCGCAGAATGTAAGAAATCTTTTTCACACTGATGCAAAATTTATACTCGGCAATAAAAGAACACAGCGATGTCTGCAGTTTACTGTAAGTTTTATTGAAACGCTGACAACTCGAGAAATTCTTGCCACAGTTGAAGTAAAGAGATAAAAGCAGGAGTGCATATATGTTTTGATGTTACCACTAAATAAGAAATAAAAAGAAAATAAGAAAATGATCTCATATTTTTGTTAAAAAATTCTTGGATTTCTTAAATACGGGCATTATTTTAAACCTTTTATTTTATATTGTCTTGCACAAACCTACTAGCAATCCCTAACATACAAGACAACCCTTTAAGGATTCTCTCCCCCTGGTTAGCTTTGGTGCTGTCATGACAAGCCTTCCCCTTTCAAACCACTTGTACCATGACTCCCTCCCCCCCAACAAAAACCCTGGCCTCCTCTCTGCTAGCCATGCACTATTCATGTTGAACGAGAGACGTCTCTCCGGACGATCCGCAGCTCAGCCGAGTACACTCGACATGAAACGGTGCGAGTTGCAGACATGAAAACTGTTATGTTCCGGCAGGCGCTTTGACGACGATGTGTCTTGTGGACAGTTTTCTGCTTTCCGTGGAGTCAAAGGGAAACTGATGTGGCAGGCAGAAGGGCAAAGAAGGAAGACGTAATGAGGACCGATAGAGTAGCATGAAAAAAACTAGAGTAAAGCAGCAACAAAGAAATGATGACACAAGGGAGTTAGTTGCAGTTTTTAGGGTTTTTTATTATTTTGATGGAGTTTGACTGCTTTTATCTGGTCGCCATTGCTCGACGGGCGTTTCAACTTAACGCTCGGGTGACTTTTATACACTACATCGTTGGCCATCGCTGCAACGTTGATTAGTCTTTTGCTCCAGTCAAAATCTGCTTTCACTAAGCGCTTCCACGTGCTGCGAAATCAAAAAAACGAAAAAGCAGCTCACCTACGCACCAGACGCGCACGCAACCGCATCAGAAAAGTGCCCCGTTAGCTCTCGCTCAGATCCACCACTTTCTCACCGAGCTTACCAGAACACCACCTGGGCATGGCATGTTGGCCAACGCCGGGAAATACATTGGTCTAGCTCCCTCACCCTTTCCCTCTCTCCCTCTCTCCCTCTCCCACTCTTGCAGATTCACAGCCAGTCTGATGCACGGACTACTGCCAAAGCACCAGACCCACACCACCTGTCATTCATCACACTTACACAGTCTCCCACCAAGTCTTCCACTAGAAAGTTACCTGCTTGCATTAAAATCGAGACGTACCAGATCCAAATCTGTCCCCCGAACGAGAGTCGGTGTCAGAAGTTGTTTGTGGTCTGAGTGAAGTCGAATGCGAGCTGTTGGCGTGAAATCGTGATAAATTGACTTTTGCGGTTTCTTTATAGTTGTTTTAGATTTAATCCTACACTTTTGGCGACGCCCCCTCACAAGCTGCAGCCTCCTCGACCAAACGGCATATTTTCTGCTGCCACTGTCCGCGGCCACTGCTCACCGCAATGACATCTGTCTGGCATATGGGAGCTCTGTAGGGTCAACCAGACGAGCGCTCTGTCACCCGCTGCCTTCTGCTACCAGAACCCTCTTCAAACCATCATTTTCTTTCTTATTTCTCGCCTTATTTGTGGTTCTAGCAGCTTTAAGCTTTGTTCTTACTGGATTCTTCTTTGCTGGAACATTTTATTTTTCATACCTCTCCGGCATCAGGCAACCTTTTTCCTTCCTCTACCCTGAATTATTTTTTTTTGGCACACTTCTTCCCTCCAACGAGAAACATTCCTTTTCTTTGCCACTCCAGATGAGTTTTGCTTCTTGTTTGTGTTGTAAATGAGCCATTTTGCCTCCCTGCTGGAGCCAATAGAAAAGCTGTGAAAGAAGGATCCGGGAGCAGATACACTGCACCGTTTCAAAATCCCATAGTCAAGTCGTCATCGGTCTCGAGCTGCGCGCTGATTGGCTGTTGTGTTCACCAAACTGAAGCGAGGAGAACGGCAAAAAGCCGAGTGCGTGCCAGGAACGGCACCCCTCCTGACCGGAGTACAAAGAGGCTCACCGTGGTTATTATCAACGTGGGAGCGCATCATCTGTGCGTATTGTGCTGTAGTGCTCTCGACTTCACATCTTTCAGTGAATACTTGGCATTTGGGTGCACATTCTCCGCTCTGTGGAGTTTGGAGAAAGTGTGGATGGAATATATTTGCTCCAGAGTTATCCAGCTATTCCTGGTTGGCCATTTTTCCTCATGAATGTAATTTTCTTTTTTGGGGGGGGGGGGGGTTTAAATGTTGCCAAATCGACTCTGGCACTCCACATCACTTTAGCCTCCCCCGCCTAGATTTTTAAGTGCTGCACTAGGAAAGGCAGCAAAATCTGCTGTTGGCGCCGAGTGCTCCCCTCCAAAGCCCAAATGGCATAACTAGCCTTTTGTGGCCATGAAATATCACCGGTCCGGTCTTCCATATGGTGGCATCTGCCTGATGGGACAAAGATGCCATATCCCAACGCCTTCCAAAAAAATATGTCCCCTTCAGTTGGCTTTGATGGATGACTTGTGCAGCCACAGCACTTTCCGCAGCCACACGCTCGCTTGTGCACGTACGGCGTTGACGGAAGTCGCCGTACGATCCAGCTGCAGGTCCGCTGTCTTGGCCATGTGCGGCGTAGCTATCAAATCAACCTACGTGCACGAGCTAGCTAAGCAATTAAACTCCAGAGTCCCATCCGTGCTCGACTGTTTTAACATCTGGCATCATGTTCTGGTGTGTGTGTGTGCGGCTGAGTGTGAACGCCAGCTCATCTGCTACTGTAATAAGCTATAAAACATGGTGCACAATTGAATTTATTACTTGAACGCAGTGGTTCTTCTTTACTGTCTCCTGACGTTTATATTCTCTCTCTAACATTATACTCGTGCTAATGTTGAGCCTCGATTCCAGGAAGGATACTCTTGAACAAACTCATCACCTGCTGAATATATGTTACATACAGAACTGTTCTTGCATGTTTTGATCCATCTACTCTGGGATTGTAATGGTGGAGGACAGCTTTACGTAAAGGTCCTGCCACCTGAGCTTTCTAAGGTCCATTCATCCACTTAGACGGTACCCACCTTAGCAAGCGCTGCCCTTCTCTCCCTCTTCCTCTACCTCCCATCCATTGCCCTATGACTCACCACCGGTTCATTCAATGAGGCTAAATGGCTGCTCTAGCAGAAGCAGTCAATATGCTCAACGCTGCGCTTTCCCTTCTCTTTCTCCAGCTCTTCTATATCCTCACCGCACTCTCAGTGTGTGCATATTAGCGATGTCCAGGGCAGAACAAACATCGGCATTTATATCGGACAAATTAGAGGACTTAATGTTCGCGCTCTGCGGGTGATGCTGCCGATTATGGCTGAGGGGGAAAAAAATCTTTTGTGTGTCACATTAGTAAACCGCGTATGTGACGAGTTTGCATGAGAGCAGCGCAGCTTGAATAAGAACATTCCTGCAATTCAGATATAGTTTGAAATAGAACCACTTTTGAGTTGTTAGTCTTCTTCAAGTTAGTCATGAATTTAATAATTCACTGTTAGTCAATAGTTACCACAATAGTAGCCTTTTGCTGGATAAAGACAAATGATGCTACAAGTGGGAATTGCAGTCATACCTTCGTACCATTATGGGAAAATTCATCAGTAGAAGAGTCAAACTGATTCCATGTTCCAGCTACCTGACAAGAATTTAAATAGAAGTTGAAGCGGTCTTTGATGTTCACCAGTATATTCCTTCATTTGAACAAACAATAGGAATACCTAGTAAGTCTCCAACTGTGTGAAGACTACCGATTTATCCCCAGATTCACTCTTTCCGACAATCAGAGGGGGAGTCAGGTCCGTACCATGCTCTGTACCAGTGCCCTGCCCAGGTGATTGGTAATACACTATATTACCAAAAGTATTCGCTCACCCATTCAAATGATCAGAATCAGGTGTTCTAATCACTTGGCCTGGCCCCAGGTGTATAAATTCAAGCACTCAGGCATGCAGACTGTGAAACAAGACATTTGTGAAAGAATGGGCCGCTCTCAGGAGCTCAGTGAATTCCAGCGTGGAACTGTCATAGGATGCCACTTGTGCAACAAATCCAGTCGTGAAATTTCCTCGCTCCTAAATATTCCACAGTCAACTGTCAGCTCTATTATAACAAAATGGAAGCGTTTGGGGAAAAACAGCAACTCAGCCACGAAGTGGTAGGCCACGTAAAGTGACGGAGAGGGGTCAGCGGATGCTGAAGCGCATAGTGCAAAGAGGTCGCCGACTTTCTGCACAGTCAATTGCTACAGAGCTACAAACTTCATGTGACCTTCAGATTAGCCCAAGTACAGTACGCAGAGAGCTTCATGGAATGGGTTTCCATGGCCGAGCAGCTGCAGCCAAGCCACACATCACCAAGTGCAATGCAAGGCGTCGGATGCAATGGTGTAAAGCACGCCGCCACTGGCCTCTAGAGCAGTGGAGACGCGTTCTCTGGAGTGATGAATCACGCTTTTCCATCTGGCAATCTGATGGACGAGTCTGGGTTTGGAGGTTGCCAGGAGAACGGTACATTTCAGATTGCATTGTGCCAACTGTGAAATTTGGTGGAGGAGGAATTATGGTATGGGGTGGTTTTTCAGGAGCTGGGCTTGGCCCCTTAGTTCCAGTGAAAGGAACATTGAATGCTTCAGGATACCAAAACATTTTGGACAATTCCATGCTCCCAACCTTGTGGGAACAGTTTGGAGCGGGCCCCTTCCTCTTCCAACATGACTGTGCACCAGTGCACAAAGCAAGGTCCATAAAGACGTGGATGACAGAGTCTGGTGTGGATGAACTTGACTGGCCTGCACAGAGTCCTGACCTGAACCCGATAGAACACCTTTGGGATGAATTAGAGCGGAGACTGAGAGCCAGGCCTTCTCGACCAACATCAGTGTGTGACCTCACCAATGCGCTTTTGGAAGAATGGTCAAAAATTCCTATAAACACTCTCCTCAACCTTGTGGACAGTCTTCCCAGAAGAGTTGAAGCTGTAATAGCTGCAAAAGGTGGACCGACATCATATTGAATTCTATGAGTTAGGAATGGGATGGCACTTCAGTTCATAGAATGAGTAAAGGCAGGTGAGCGAATACTTTTGGTAATATAGTGTATGAGCCACGTGCAAACTCAACATGGCTGCCCTGATTAATATCAAACCAGTACCAGTGAGAGAAATGAGCCCTCACAGCTGACGTTGGCTAACATACTACTGTTAGATATTAAAACTGACAGTTCAAATTTCACCTCCAGTTCTAACTGAATAATAGATATCCCATGTGGGCTGAGTCTCCGCAACCATTTCCTCATCCACACACACACGTTTGGCCTTCTTGCTTTTTTGTTTTCGCGGCTGGTATTACAAAGCTAAAGCACCACAGTCTCTTTTTGTTTACATCCACTTCTGAAATGAGATGAGATACGGCAAGAGAATCTGAATAATATTGTGAGATTAGAGAGAAGAATATCTGATGTTTCTTGTTAAAGTCATGCTGGGTATGAAAGCTCCTGTAGCCAAGCTTTAGGCTCAATTGTGACTCCCCCGTCCTTCTACCGCAACGTACAACTGATTTCCTACTCGGGGCTCACCCCCTTTTAGCTTGCAGCTCCCTTAAGGCGTCCCATGAATGCACTTGATTATAAATTGCCGCTACAAGCCAGCGAGGCGTCGGCCGGAGGCTAGCAGGCACGAGGAAGTACGAGAGCCTCTCATCTCAAGTGACTCGGCTAGCGCCAGTTGTTGCGTGAAGTGCAAAGTGATGCCCTGCACAGGCTGGATAAATCAATGACCCCAAACGGCGAGCGCTATCGTGACGTTCGAGGCTCCTTACGCTGCCTTCCCCTGCAGTGGCGTAACCCCTCTGTGTTAATTATCTGGATCTTGTTGGTTTTCAGAGAACGCTGTGTTCCTTACTCCGGGTGTTGAAGGGATGTGTCCTCCTTTAAAAACTGTGAACTTTGTGCAAAACAAATTATAGAAAACAGTCAAAGACACGTCTCCATGGGGCAGAGCAGGTTGAAAGGATGCATTTAGTCACCTTAATCCTTTATAATCTTACATGTGACGCAGTGATGTCTAATGTCTCATCTCTTTCCTCTGCAGGTGACAGAGTACCTGAACAGTCAAGAATCTGCCAAGAGTGCCAGGGTAAGTCCATTCATCCCATTTGATTGTCTTCCTGTTTTTTTTTTTCTTCCCCTAATAACTCAGATTTGTCTGCCTCTCTGTGAGAAATCTAACAGAGCCAAAACAATAATACGCTAATTACTTTTCCTTACCGGCTATGAGAGACAAAGTGTCTTATCTCTGCTGCTTTTCTGTCTTTTCTCAACATGTCACACATTACTTTGGCAGTCACTATTGTCCCATATGGATTGCTGCCCACAGTCTGTGCAGGTCCATACTGTGAAAATGGGGGGGGTGGGATGTGTGCGAAGGCGGTGGGGACGGAAGGGGAAGAAGAGGAAGGGAGTGAATGGGTTGTAGCATAGAGCCCCCCGTGTTGAGATGAGTGAAGTCGCACAGCTTGGACATAACGGTCCGCTGACACTGACTTTATTTGAGTCCACTCGGAGTAAGGCAGGATTTTTTTTTAGTTATTTATTTAGAGCTCGTTCCTCCGGGCTCCAGTTTAGTCCAAAAACTATTAAAAAGGCATCAATCAGCCGCACCGTGAGGAAGGCGTCATCCGGTGAGTCGATCAGCGCTCCTGCTGCTTTAAATACTCACCAGTGCAGCCGTTACGCCAAAGCAAGCTGTCCCAAACAAATGCACTGTTTACTCCTGATTGCTGTTTCGGCGCCTCCTATACATTGACCAGCTGTTTTAGGAAATCATGTGGCTTTATTTAGAAAAGACGAAGGCTAAGACATTGATGTTTAAAGGGTAATAATCCCGTTGCCAAAGGTCTTTATTCTTTGACTAAATAGTTTGTGCCTTTCACGTGATCACCAGGCGCAATTTGGTGGCAGCATGTAAAACACGCCGGCCCGATATTAAAAGATCCAGTCCCTCTCGTGCTCCGTTAGTCAACCCGGTGGTTATGCGGCGTGCCCAGACAATGAGCCAGTCAGAGGTGTGATTGACTGTAATCACAATCACAGCAGCTGCCACGTTTTCAGGGTGTCAGGGAGGAGCAAAAATAAATAAATAAATAAAAGAAACAAAAAAAAAAGGCAGCTGAGTGCGAAACGGGAAACGGCTTCATTCATTTCATTCATCCTAATAACTATTGCTAATTAGCACAGTCGCTAATTAGCTATGAATCACAGAATTAACAGCTGAGCGTACGCGCTTCCCGAGAGCCAAAAGAGAAACACACACACACCTCTGCTCATAGACGACACAAACAAACCTTCAGACCGGACAAAATTTCTGTCTCATTTAAATAACCTGCACTGAGAGCCGTTTCCAAAGCGCTCAGAAACTTTGCCAGCGGCATCGTGGCTTCACCCGCATTTAGCCAGAACGCTCATGTGACGGTTTATGAGGCGACGCAGGAGTATCAGTGTAATGGAATAGGAGATGTAATAGACTGGGGTGGTGTTTGAGGCACCGTGGGCCTCCTGGACGGCCAAGCACAAAGAGCCAGATTAAATGGTGATGATGATACAGGCGCCTCTCTCTTTCTCAGAGCATCAGATTCATGCTCTCTTTTTCTCTTCACCATTTAACATGTAATGTTCCGGAGAGGTCATTGGAGTCCCTCTCGGAGCAGCAGGAAATGCTCGTTGGTTTCATTCAGCTTGATAAAAATCTGTGTCTGTCTCTTTCCCCATCAGCTCAACATCTGGCGCTACGGAGACTTCCGCGCGGACGACGCCGACGAGTTCGGTTACAGGCGCTAAAATTCAAAACGAGAAGGAAAAACGGGAAAAAAAAAAAAAAAAAAAAAACACGACCATCCAAGAAACACCATTCCAAAGACCAACATGGACGGCGAATCGGACAGAAGACGAAACTAAACGACAAGCATTGACTCACTCATTTTTTTTTTATTTGACATTTCATCCCTCCAGTCTGGCTTTTATTCTGCCTACCTTTATTTCTTTCCCCCCAGCTAACCCATGTAGCTCCTAATAGAGCATGCTTAAAAATAAATAAATAATAATCGCTTTCCACTCATCCTTTATTTTCCTAATCGGCCACTGCCAGCTCCTGCAGCCTGCACTATTGCCAATCTGTGTCATTTGCCATGTTAACGTCTCGGCAGACTTTTCCCGTGTGAACGATTAAAAATAAATAATAATAAAAAAAACAAACGGTTAATATTGCGTATGTGTTTCAGCCAGTCATGTTCTCTGATCTCTGAAGCCCTAGCTCCTGCTTTTCCTCTTTTACCGGACGGGACCGGGCATTTTCGGGGGAGAACCCTCAACTTTTTGAAAACAAATGCTTCCCTAATGAATTTCTTGTAAATGTGCGGAGATGTTGAAAGGTGTAAATTGCTTTATTTTAGAAAAAAATAATAAAAAAAAACACTGTAGGTGGAGCCACACAGACAAAAAAAAAAAAAAAAAAAGGACAAGTTTATTTTTGTCTTCGGTGTATATCTGTGTGATGATGACATTTGCAGATGTTTGGTTTTTTTCTTTGTTGTCGTGGGGGGTGTTTTGTCGTTTATTCACTATGTCACACTTTTATGACCAGTAAATATGGATGCCTTCATGTGGCACTTGATCATCTCTTCTTCTGTAAAGTTTACATTCTAATAACGGTAATGATCCTGTCTCTGGCAGTCTCTTCTCTTTCTATCTCTGTATGCCGTAGCAGATACAGTGTTTGAATTTGTTTCCACGTAATGGACCTTTGCATTCTATTAAAAATCTGCTCAATAAAAATAAGCAAACTTAACAAAAGAAGTCTCTGTTGTTGTTTTCTTCTATAAAACTGAACAATATTGAGCGGTTTCCATCAAACCGAGAGGCCTTGATACGCCGATTACAGCTCAGAAGTTGATACTGAATGCCTGATTTTAATAATACGCCACGGCAGAAGAGCTTTTATACGCAGATTAAAAGTTTAGTTTTTCCAATGAAAGCTTGTTTTCTTTTGTTAAATTTCAAATTAGCAATGCTAAAACTGTTTAGACGGCCCTCTGAGTTTGAACTTGTCTAACCTTCCCCTCCAGGACTCTTTAAAGTGTACGAGTTTGCAGCAGTTCTGCTCATCTGTTGCCGCAAAACTACGAAAGAAACTGGAACATGTCATATTCCTTAGTCAATTTGTAGGGTTTTTTCCTACGAGTTTACTTTTAACTCCCTCCCACAGTCCAAAGACGTGTATGTTTTGTTGATTTGCGATTCAAAATGTGCTACTTTAAATGTAAATCAGCAACGATTTGAATCAGTTTTATAGTTTAAATAGTTTGTTGCTACTGGGCAGCTTTATTGTAATATGTCTTTGCTTTATGCATCATATTTTTTAGCGTTTAACTAGACTGTAGCACTACTTTTGATTTGTTTTCTGGATCGCAGTCTTTAATAATTCTTCCAGCCATATCCAACATGTTACACCAAATTAAATAAATAAAAACAGGGCCGTAATGAAGTGCTCATAAACATTTAATACGGCCTGCCATATAAATAAATGTTCCGTTCCTCATTAAACGAGCGTTAAGCACAGAGAGCCCTCGCTTTGGCAAATCTGACATAAAGCACATCGCTGCCTCCTTAAAATCACCGTTTGCATGGTTTGACTCTTGCTTCACGGAAGCACCTGCACCAGAGAGAGGACGGCGCCGTGACAGGATGCAGCGGCGCCGGCATTCATGAGCCCGCCAAGTCAAGGTCACCCTGATGAAACACATTTTTTATTTTTTTTTTTTTACAGTGATTGCATCAGTGTCGAGAAAACGCACGGATTCCGTCACCGCAATTATTGTTGACATGAATGAGCCTGATACTTCATTTACATTGAAGACGCACGGCGGTTGCTTTCAACGCCAGTGGACGTCCATCACTGTAAAAGTCTTTCAAATGACAGCTCAGTGTGTGAAGGGGCTCGCTGCATCCACAGTGACAAGGCTGATGAAGAAAAATAAATAAAATAAAAACACACGCAAGAGCTGCTCTCTGCCTCGACCATTAAATACATTTACCCAATAATAGAAAAAATTTGATGCCAGTCAGGGTTTCAGTGTATCACATTATTTACAGAACCATATGGACAAACAGCAGCTGCTGATATGGCACAATGTAGACGCTCATCATAGGTAAATAAAGAGCTCTCGCACGGCCACATGACAGCCCTTCATTTAAATCGGGTTTCTGCAGCCAAAAGGTTTTATTAGTAGAAGGAAGGAGAAAATAAATAGTGGTTATGGACCGAAATCATTTGGCTTGGCACAGTTTCAATTGATGAAGACATGGTTAGTGATACGGATGTGGAGTAGTACACTTGTCAAAGTAGTTATGTGCTTTGACGAGCATAAAGTGGACTATTTATCACAAAAACATGACCAAAAAAACAACCTATTTCTACTTCCTCTATGTTTCTGTCTGATCTGATGTTTACCCCATGTATTTATTCCAATTTAAAAAGATTAGCTCAAATGTTTCAGCCATCAGTGGACATCCATCACCTCACCTTCAGATTAAGACTGGCCTAACTGGCCGTCTCAGCGTGGACACAGTCTGCTCCTTCACACACTGAAAGACTTTTGATCACATTTGCTGACGACAGTGAGTTGTTGTAGTTCACTTACTCCTCACTACCACGACAAACATCCAAAGCTGCTGCGACTTGTTTAACAAGTTAAGATGCGTCATAAACACACACGTACGTATCCTTGTTGGCTGTGTGACCATCTGTCCACAGCAAAATGTAGCCCGTCTACGCTCTTACAGCAGAAGGGGTACCGAGTTCATTGTTAAACTGAATTTGTGATTAATCTTGGGTCACTTAACCCTCATGCTTCAGTTTAATTTACTACCCTCTTGAGTCAATAATGACAGAAATGTCCATGTCCAAAGAACTGCTATAAAAACTTAACTGATTAATATTTTTTTCTGCATAAATCTCTTAAACCACTTCAGCACTTTACAAAACCACTCAAAAGTCAAACATTTTGAAGAAATTAAATGCCAGTTTGATCACTGTTGGTTTTTTACAAAAATAAATAAATAAATAAATAGATATTTTCCGTAAAACTAATCAGTCTTAGATATGACCAAGATAAGCTAAAATATTGACTTGAACGCATTCTTAGTTTTGAGGAAAAAAAAAAAAAAAAAAAGCAGACAAATATTAATCAGTTAAGTTTTTATAGTAGTTTTTGGACATGGACATTTTTGTCCTTAATGATTCAAGAGGGTAGTAAAAAAAAAAAAATTCCACAGTGTTCCGGTGACCTATAAGAATTTTTAAATTTTTTTTTTGAATTTCAAACTTTGTGTAGAGAGAGACTTTATTACAAAAAATTGTGCCACTTGCACTAACACGTCCAAAATGATGGCCGGATAAAGAGGAAAAATTTGCTCAAAGGACAAAAATGTCCCCATTGATGCATGAGGGCCCAGAGAAGGTTTTATTTATATATATATATATATATATCTATAGATATATATAAAATTACTTAGAACTTAAACACCTAAAACCTAAAGAGACTGATAAACTGATTATCACACTGAATTACACAAATGTATTGAAAATAGTTGCTTTCCAGAAACTCTAATAGTTGCCTTCTTTCAATTTCACAAATTCCCTTTTCAAAGAAATGGCAAGTTACTTTTTGTGGGCCCACGCCGTGCGTCTTTTATACATGACGGCATAAAAGATTTTATTAGTACGTGGAAGGAAGTCTGTCCACTCTCTTACAGCCGAGGGGCATCGAGTTCATTGTAAAACTGAATTTTGGATTTTAGAAATTAACTGCACGTATTAATCTTGGGTCACTTAAATAATAAACATGCTCAGAAAAGATTTAAAAAAAATAAAATAAAAAACACACAAGCCACAAGTATTTACTTAGAAATCAAGCACAAACAAAAAAACAATGGATAAACAAACATTACTACACAAATGTATTTCCTTTTTTTTCTAAAGTCAAAATAACGCTGACCTTATAATAAGTTGATAATAGTTGCCTTATTTCAATTTGCCATTTCTCTGAAAAGGGAATTTGGGAAATAACCAAACTTTTTGTGGACTCACTGACACGCGATAGATGAAAGTCCCAGAAGTCCAAAGTCACTGATTGACAGCCTCCAGTGAAGATCTCCCCTCGTAGTAGTCCCAGTATAGTAGCCAGGTTCTCCTGCAGAAAACGAAGACTCAGCGTTAATAGTGTTCACTGTGTTAGCTACACTGTGGCTAGCATCACATTTACATGGAATGCTAAAGATGCACTAAATTAGCGAACAGGCTAGCTTTTACACATGGAAAAAGTCGGATATGCCACAGTTTTTACCAGCGTCAAGTTGGAGGTGAAGGACGAAGTTGTTGGCGATGCACAACTGACTAATGACTTTTTAGCACAGTTTCTCAAAACTGAGTAACACCAGTTGTGAGACCTCTCCACTGGAAGTTGTTTTACACTATAGAAGAGTCCATGTTTCACGATCAGTTTGTCCTTTTCTTGTTTTAGCACAGAGAACTCTGAACTGTTGTCAGAAGACTCAGGCCACTTCCTTTGTTTAACTACTTCTACCTTACTGGGGACCCAAGACTAATCCCTGGGGGGCCTCTATTTTATGCAGCCTGTCTACTCTCTTACAGCAGAAGGAGCACCAAGTTCGTAGTTAAAGTGGATTTAGCATTTTAAATCCTAAGAAAATAACTAAAACTATTCATCTTGGGTCACTAAATAAACACATTCAAAAGGTTTTATTAAAAAAAATATATTATTTACTTAAAATTTAAGCACAACCCTGAAAATAAACAGATAGAACTACACAAATGTATTCAAAATAAAAAATAAAGTTACTTTCCTCAGCGTGTACCTGAGTGAAAACAACTTAGCTAGCTAGCTAACCCTCATCAAACCCTAAGACAGCTAAGGGACAATCAGCGACGCACAGCCTGTGTTTACATCAGCTAGCTTCCAACCCTAAATTCAGTATACTGAACCTGTCCAGCTATGTTTCTAAGACATTCCCAGTGTGTTGTAAATTTATTTACATGAGCAAAACGTGTAAAGTTGTATGTTACGTTGTTACCCTGAAAACAACTAAGCTAGCTAACCCTCACCAAACCACAACACGGCTAAAAGACAGTCAGCAACGTCGTCCCGTGTTTACATTAACGTTAGCTAACCAACATCCTTACTTTCTCACCTCAACATCGTAGCTTTTTTTTTTTTTCATGGAGGCCTGGACTTTCCCTGATAGACTTCCACCTGACATTGAACCTGATATAACCCTATTTGAATTATAGGAGTTAAGACCCTTCTGAACAGACTTTGGGAAGTCAGTAAAGTAGGCTGTCACTGTATAAAAGGTGACCGGTTCCTGTGCTGTAGCGGCTGTAGCCATAGTTGTTTACGTGACCTAAAAATGAATGGACACGGACGTGATTCCTAGCGATTTGTGACGTCACACTGGCCATTCCCATAAATAAAAGTCAATCATTTTACCTCGTAGAGGAAGTCGGACAGGCCACAGTTTTTTACCGGCGTCAAGTTGGAGGTGAAGGACGAGGTTGTTGGCGGTTGTCCCGGAAGTCCGAACAAGCTAGCTTTTCCGCTTGGGCAACTTTCTAGAAACGTCGGGTAGAAATCCCCTCAGTTGACCAGTAACTGTGTGCACACCGAATACCCCTCAGCAGCAAAACATTTTGACTACAAACTATGTTCACATTACGTGCCGCTGAACTACCGAGTCTCCACTTCCTTGCATTGGCCAAACTGACGCTATTTTCCCGCGTACACGGGCGCCGCCATCTTGCGAGTTTGGAGCCAGAGTCTGCGCAGTACGATCCGATGACCCGCCCACACTTCCGCCCTCAATGCTTCCGCCACACTGGCTCGCATTTTCGTTTGATATTACTGCGATCTGCTCTGCCTCCACCAGTTACACAGAAATGTTGAATTCTACTCTGCATTTATTTGTTTATTATTCCTACTCTTATGGCCTTACAGGACTGCTTCATGGTTGGCATGGCAACTTCCTGTTTCTATAGCGTCAAATAACTAACTACAACAAAGCTTCTCAGAAAAAATAATTCACACTTGAATACCTAAAATGAGAGAAACTATCCTTGAAAATAAATTATTTGACCTTTACTTTGGAGTTTAGTTTGGTACAAGTCCCATCCAGTAACCTTATGACCTATACAGCAGCCAGACACCAGGGAGCGCTCTACTTGGCGTTGCTTCACTTTTGAGGAGCAGTTCCACCATCCATCTTTGTATACAGTCTCTTCTTCCTGTCAACCAATAGAAAACCAGCATCACACACTTGGTTGAATCACTACTTCTTATTACACGCTTCAAAATAAACTGAAATACAATATACGTGTACTTTTACATTTTAACTCTTCAACGACAACGACGACAACCTTTCATGAAATAACTGTTAAACCGTATTAGTTTTTTCACAGAGAAACAATATACAACACATTAAGAATTTAATTTGTGTTATCTTTTCTGTTTTAACAAGCTTTTTTATCACCTTCTTATCATAAAAAAAATGATTACACACGTTTTATTTTTTACCCTGGCAAAAATTATGAAGCTATAACAGAATTACTTGTGCGTTTTGACTGCAGAGACAGAGAGAGTAATCATGGAACTGAAGAATAGTGAATATATATGTCTAACTTAATGTATAGGGCATGTTATTTCCATTTAAAAAAATAATAATTCACTTGGACTTTAATATGAAAAGCAGGCGTAGTAGGGAACAAACAAGCTCGGTTGTTTTCCTCTTGAAACCCTCTGAAGGAGTGACCAGGGGTTGTTATTGGAAACTGCCTTGAAAATGGGTGACTATAATAGAAATGTACCTACTTAAGATTCAAATTGTGTTTTTTGAAAAAAAGAAAAAAGAACAGTGTCAGCCTCGGAGATATGTTTTTCAATTAGACACGGCGGGAGAAAGACTTTTTCACCGTGATCATGTCAGAACCAAAGGCGTGAATTACTATTCATGAGTGAACTTTGCATTGTGTCTGCTGTGGCGCTCGTGCCGAGGTGTTAAGAGAAGCAGCTGTCATTAAGTTATTCAGAATATGTGCGTGGAATCTAAAGTTAGACAGGTAAAAAGAAAAAAAAAAGAGAGAAATAGAGAGAGAGAGAAAGGAAAGGGTTGCCAAGATCCTTCCTCTCTGGATGCCAGTCTTAATTCCAAGGTGCTACTCGGCAGTCAGGAGCCACCAAATCAAAGACGGCCTGAGCAATTTATCACTGGTGTTCATGTCCAATTACCAGAAGTTGGGATGAGAAATATGCTCTAAGGACAATTAAGAATCCTGTCTGTGCTGTCGGCTGACTCATGGACTCGCTGAGACGACTTTGTCTTCAAGATCCATGTCCTTTCCCTGTCTTTTTTTGTCACAAACGATTCATCGTCTCGTTCACTCTCTCTCCCCCCGTTCGCCTCATTGCCTCTCCGCTCCGAGCTGATGAGAGGGAGCCGCCGAGCCCACGTCCCAGAGAACAAAAAAAAAAAAAGAAAGTGATCACGGGTGATGTGAAAAGTGGTTGTCTGCTCGAGTTCCGCGTTAAACCCTCCCCGATTCCATCTCCTCTCTGTTTGTAAAGCTGTCATAGTTGAAGCTGCGCCCGGCCGACGTAGCAGCCAGATTACAGAGAACCGTTGTCAGCAAATTGTTTGCTTAGAGATGTCGATTATTCGGCGTCTTCAGCGGCAGCCAAGTCAAAACTGTGTCAACAACAATTAAACCGTGAAATGCTGCCCTGTTTTGAAGGGATTTGTAAGAGAAAAGCAGCCATCACAGATGTCCTTTTTGAATCAGGCAAATACAGTTCTTTCTTCTTCTGTGATCTCTGTGTGTGTGTGTGTCTGCCGGAGAGAGACAAAAGAAAAGAAGTAAAAAAAGAAATCAATGATTTGATGTGAACAAAAAGCAACAGTAGAGGAAATATCTTTTTTTCATGAACCCAAGACATGTTTCGCCTCTGAGGGGTTTGAGGAGAAAATGAAGCTTAATAATTCACAAACCTCAAAGAAAGAACCAGAAATGCTTTTAAAACCATCTGAGGGTTGATGTGAACAGATTTCAGTGGCACGCTTTTTTTTGCACTTGCACTCACTTTTCCTCTTGAACGTCTCTGCCTATTATTTTTAATTAAGACGGCAAACATATTAAACGCTTCACGCCTCATTCCACAGATGGATTATCTTTTAAATGTTTGATTATTTTAACAAGCGGAGATTAAGGAAGGAAAAAAAAAAGAGCGCTTTTGGCCGACAAAGTTAATTTTATTCAATTTATTATGTCAGTGTGCTTTTTTGAGTTGTTACTTTATTGTCCACGCTGCTTGATTTTATGTCTCCCCTCTGGAGACAAAAAAAAAAAAAAAAAAAAAAGATTTCATGGCTCTGCTGCCTTTTCTTATCTCTCAGTAACACACGCTCACGCCCTGCCCTCTGTCCTCCAGCGGTCCAGTTCGCGTCCAGAATTTACCTGCTTCGGTCTCTGCAGGACGGCGGCTGCCATCACGTTCGGATGACAGCTCTTCCTGGATTTACATAAAATATTTTAGGCCTAGAATCCTCTTTCTGCAAGGGGCTTCTCCAGACTGGTTGTGAATGACACTTTGAAACAGTGCTACAACTCATTTCCAAAGGGAATTTTGCAGTCGTTCAGAGGTAGCAGCGGTGTTAATGAGCTGTTTTACTCTGCGGCACAAAGAGAAATGAGCATTTGCAAGACAAGTAGTGTTAAATTGGTCAATAAAAATCCCAAATAAGTCCAGGGGGGATGGAGCCTATCCCATCTGTCATTGGGCGAGAGGCGGGGTGCACCCTGGACAGGTAGGCAGTCTATTGCAGGGCTAACACAGAAAGACGGACAACCACGCTCACGCCTACGTCCAATTTAGAATCGCCAATTAACCTATTAACCTAACAAGCATGGGAGGAAGCTGGAGAATATGCAAACTCCACACAGAAATGGATTCAAACCCAGAACCTTCTTGCTGTGAGGCATCAGTGCTAACCACCACGCCACTGCGCTGCCCTTAATTCAATTCAATTCAATTCAATTTTATTTATATAGCGTCAATAACCATACAAATCTTCTCAAGACGCATTACATTATATAACAAATTCAACTGAAATATTCTACTGTGTATCATGTTTATTCAGGAAAATGTGCCAATATTACATATCTGCGAGGATTATTACAAGTTCATTTCAAGGCCAGTTTAAAGTCTGTTTAGAAAGTGTTCCCAATCAAGATGGAGGTATTGTTCAGCGCCTTGAGTTGCTGAAAAGGTTATAAAACCACCTCTCAAGAGTTTGGAATCCACAGTCTGACAGATTGTGACCAAACGGAGGAGATTTAAGACGACTGCTACTCTCCACTGGAGTGGATCGGCCAACAATGATTGGTCCAAAAGCGAGACGCATAATAGTCTCAGATTTAACAAAGGAACCCCGAGGTAACTGGAAAATTCAGGGCTGCAGAAACCTTTAAGTGGCAATCATTTCAGAAGTTAGTTTAGAAATAAGTGCTGGTTTAATCTCATGCAATAATAATCAGCAGCTCCGGTTTTGTAAAGTAGACGAGAAGTAGCAACTAAATGGAAACAAGGTCTTTTCAATGCAAAGTGTCCATCAGACACTGAAATCAAAACGATAATTATTTAAGACTTCGTGAAAACTTCTTTCTAGTCGACAACTGTCTGAAGTGTTGGACCAATAGACGTCACTACTGTAGATGCTTTTCCCAGCAGCCGCTCTGAAATTCTTTCCGCCTTTGCTCTGGTCTGATCAAGTGCACTACACCTCGTTGCGATTGAGATGCCATGGGTTTCTTGACTACTTGTGCAATCACGCAAAGTGTTTTCTTCCAGATTCAGATCATTTTTAGGTCGTTCTCAAGACCTACGCTCCTCTATCTGCAAGGTTATTTGACATTTTCTAGTTTTCCTGTGTGCATTTACTTTTTTTTTTTTTTTAATTCAACTGTTGATTTCTTTCCAAACCACTCTTGATATCTCACTCAGGAAGATTTTTGCTTACACTTGCATTGTCGCCTCTTCTCTCTTCACACTAACACACAAATCAATCTTAATGGCAACCCTTGTCCACAAATGAGCCCATTTTAGTGCACGGACAACACACTGCTGCAGAGGAAGCGCTAAGTAGCCGAGTGTCCAATTTCTTCAGAATCCTTGCAA
Organism: Chelon labrosus; assembly: GCF_963514085.1. Lineage (NCBI taxonomy): Eukaryota > Metazoa > Chordata > Actinopteri > Mugiliformes > Mugilidae > Chelon > Chelon labrosus. The sequence goes on from NC_140356.1 coordinate 14,173,643, forward strand.
TTAGAGCACTTTGTGTTAAAAGGCCAAATTAAAGCAGAGACCTGGCTCTTTCATTGGAGTATCCATTGTATTTTCACTTCAAACTGAAGGAGCTAAGACACAAGTTAAAAGACTGTCTATAAACTAAACTAAGACAAAAATCTAAAATCTTATAAATCTTATAAATTAAGTTTGTACAGAAGTTAAAACAACAATTGTCTTATTATATATATCACATGTTTTTATATGTAGCATGAATCAGATTCAGCTTTTTTAATGATATCAGTTACAGCCACACAGAAATCTGATTAATGGGCATTAACAGATGCATTGTAAAACGACTTAGCATTTGGGCTTTTTACTGTACAGCTTAAAAAATGTTAATAGATTGAAATAAAATTTATTACCATTTATTCATTAGAATAAGATGACTTTGGGTAAAACTATTCATCATAAGTTTTCTGTTTATCAGGAGTGTTTGCTCTTGGGGTTTCTGTAAACACTGTTATTGGTCCTATATAAATAAAATTGAGTGGAATTATTATTTTTTTCTTTCTCCTACAACCAACCGACCAATTAGAACTTGGTCAACTAAAGGCTCATTTAAGGTACCGCGGGACATAGATGCCGTAACCTACGTACATAGCCTACGCTGGTGCGAGCCATTTATACTTGTGCGCTCATCAGTCTGGCACGCTCTGTAAAAACGCCACCCAAATGCTAGTCTATGCTGAGTCTTTTTTTGTTGGTTAATTTTTGTTTCTTCTTCCTACTTCATTTTCAACAACGGCGATCGATACTTTCGCCGAAATTTCGCCGAAGACGAGTCGTACAAATGTTTGCGTCTCCAAACCTCCTCCGTTAACCTTTCCTCAATGTGTTCCATCTTTATTGATCCAAAACGATCACTTCACAAATTGTGGAGATGGAGAAGCAGCAGGAAATACTAAAGCGGAAACATGCTTACTACCAAGTGGACCAATCACAGGTCTTGCGTTCTGCGTTGCCGCGGTGCGTAGTTACATTTCTGTTGAGGTGCATGTTAGCTAATGCACTAGGCTCTGTGCTGTTGCCGTAGCTAAGGCGTCAAATTGACGCAGCAGTCTAAACCGCCTATTAGCCTCTTAGACTATTAGAGGGCACCTTTAGCTGATGTGTCTAAAGCTAAAACTCGATTTAAACGTATGAAATTTGCCATTTGATATGTTTTAAAGTGCACTGTTTAACTTATTTAACAAGTAAGATTTGGCATTTATTATGGAACTCGGTTTTTAATCACATTCAAGAAATTATCTTGAACAAATCATGCAAAACTATAAAAAAACAAAAGCTCAAACTCTGCATTATCTTTAGGAGATTATGTCTTGTTAAAATACCTCTGGGATCTACAGAATGACTAAAAAGATCCACAGATTGTGTAAGTACAGTACAATCAAATGAACTAGAGTAACTGAAATCCAGGCTGCGTTCTTGGCAGTGATGTGAAAGCTTTTAGAAATATTGCAGTCAAGTAGAAAAGGCACAGCTGGCTGACAATCAACATTTCTTTTACACGCAAGTTACAAATAGACACCATGCTTCTCTCCATCTGTATTCTGCAAGCGTGCGGTTTCTTTTTAGACCATTGCAGTAAAACATAATGTGCCATTTTGTTGACTTGCAGTGCATGTTTTTATCAACATAACTTCACCGCCACCATCAGGGATGAAATCTACCCTGAAAAAGCTTTTTATAAGAGATGCCAGCCGCTTCATCCCCCGAGCGACTTCAAGAGCTTTACACTTGCTCCGCACATCATCATATTACTCCAAAGACAACCGTAACACACAACCGTACGAATCAGGGGACAATCAAACCACTTCCCTCGTGTATTACAGGCAGTTCAGGATGCCACTCCGTAACCTTCAAGTCCCTCTCTGTGTTTTTCTTCTGTTCTTTTCTCCTACCTGTATAATAAACAGTTCTTTAGCTCGCATCGCTGTTTGTTTCAAAGTCCAACTGTGGAGCATATACTACATATGATCTTTCCCTTTGAGCCGTTTTGTGTGATTCATCGCCTCGTTATCCGACAATTTACACAGGAGTCAAACCAGCTTCCTGTTACGTGACTCAACACTGGCAATAACCAAACTACACAGAAAATATGAAAATGTGTTGCTATCAAATGGCTGTTGAGGAGGAGGTTAAATGGGCCGTTCGTGGTTTTCTAGTGGGTTATAGCTCCATTTAACAACAATGACACCAATGCAACAAATTATAATTGAAATAACACAATAATGTATACTATGTATGTTATATTAGACTTACTTCTAATTTAAATTCCAATAAGACTAAGGCAATGAGAGTTTTTAGGGTTTTTGGACAATATTATGAAATTTAGTGAGGATACTACATTACTCTCTGTAGTTTAATGATTTTCAAAAGTTGCATTACATCTCATGATTAATGCTTTGCTTTGTCGTAGAGAGTCAGGGAACCAAGGAGTCACACGAAATTATGAATATCGTGGTAAAAGTGTGAGCTCTGACCCTCATGTGGACGAATATGCTAATAATAGCCCCGACCTGATTGCCCTCCCGAAGATCCCTAATGAAGCTATCAAAATTTAAGCTACACCTTTTGCCCAAATAGTTTTGTCCAAGACAATCTGTACAATAAAGGTGGAGAGTGAAAACATGACCCTCAGAGCCATAATAGCCACATTAATGGTGTTAGCTTTAGCCACCGTTAGCTTCGGCTGCTGCTATCTAGCCAAAAATCGTTAGCCTCATAGCATAATTGCTAAATTTAATAAAAGTAATTTTTTTGGCCACTGTTACAATATAAAAAAAAAATACCAATGTGCTTGCCAAAATTGTGTTTTCCGGAATCGTTAAAATATGACTTAGGCCAGAGGTCTTCAACAGGGGGTCCACGACCCCTAGGGGGTCCGCAGAGGTACTGCAGGGGGGTCGCAAAAGTTTTGGTTGATTTTTTTTTAAATTCCCCCTGCAATTTTCTTCCACAAATTTAAATATCTTTAAATACATATATAAATAAGTAGGGGGTCCCCGTTCCATCTCTCCATCAGTTTGGGGGTCCTTGGCCTGGAAAACGTAGAAGATCCCTGACTTAGGCAATAATGCCATGAAGCTAACAAAATGCAAAATGACATAAGATTAAAAAAAAAAAAAAAGAAAAAAAACCTAACAAGCCCAGTTGCCTTTGTTCCAGACATGTTTTTTTGGGGGAAATTAAAGTGTTGGTTGTTATCCTGTGAACATCTACGGCAAGTGAGTGTCTGTACATCTTTACCAGATAACAACCAACTTATGCATTTTGTGTTTGGACAACTCACAAATCTAAAAGTAGAACTCATAAACTCTAAAAAAGAAAAAAAAAAAAGATTTTACTTGATTTTATGGGTTGTAGTTCATGTTTCAAACGGTTCTTCAGTTTGCTAAGATAATTACTTGCATACTTTTCCAAGGACTCAGACTGTTTATCCATTTTCTCTTTTTGTCTTGTGTTGAAGCATGTTCTTAGATAAATCAGCATATGAACTAGGAACATTTCTTTTCCTGGGAGTATCAATGCTACTTCTAAATGCTCCCATGTCTGTTGCTCATCTTTATTAATTAAATATTCTCATTAAATTGACTCAAATAACAGGGTTAAGGAACAAAAGCTCATGAGAGGTGTTGTGTTTCTCTTTTCCATCTTTTCTATGGCAGCCATTAAATTTAAATATCCTCCCCCGTAATGTTAATAAACTGCCAGGTATTAGACTTAGCCCCTGGGAGCCTGGTCCACTATTAATGTTCCCACTGGGCTGGTTTATCCACGTTGGGCCACGGAGCTCTACAGTTATCTTATCATTTATCACATTTAAATGAATTCACACTCGCAGTAGTCTTAACCGCCACCCCTAGAACTGTATTTATTAATATGACACCTTCTTCTTGCGGCCAACTCTGCTGTAATGCTCATTATTCTGTAATAAAGCGAATTTACAGTTTCGAATACACAAAGGAGGAAGCGAAGAAGCAGGTTAAGCCTTAAAATAATCCTTAAAAATGCTGTGCAATAACAACTTACTTGAAGAATTACCGCTTTGTGGAAGACACCCCGGAGAGACAGAATTCAAGTTTAATTAGGTAGACATTGTCCAGAATATATAGATTTACGTGTAATTCCTTTTCACTTTTCAGCATAATCCTGCTTCTTAACATTTCACAACCCCAGAGTATTTTTTTTCCGTAAGCTCCTATTACAACCGTGGGTCCATTCCATTGTAGGTCCCAGATAGTGAAGAAGTTATTGTTAGTGGACACAGAGATGGGGATTTGTCTAATTTAATTAAAGCTGTTGAGCTATCTGAGGCCTGCATTATATTCAAATGTGATCACAGGAACAGAGCAAAAGAATTGGGTCTGTGCCTAGAATTCAATCGGCAAAATGCTAATTTGTCCAAAACCAGCATCTCTGAGTTTGTATGAGTATCACGAGCAAGGAGCAAGGAGGAGGTTCAGATCACAGTTCCACAGTGGTAGTGATGGCATTTGAACTCGTGTAGTTTGTCAGTAAACCTCTCTGGATGCCCTACACCGCCGTAAGGCCGTGTTAAAACCAACAACAGAACAGCGTCGGAACAACTTCAAGGGGCTGCGTTGGTGTGAGCGTTGCTGTGGGTGTGTTTCTGATTGCACTTGGGGGTCCAGTTCGAAGACTGTTCAGATGCAAATACGATGTTCTGTCAGAGAAATAAACTGACAGCATGATTTGCCAGAAAAGTCTGCGCTCTTTGAGGAAGCTCTGGGAGATAGACTCCAAGAAAATGTACACATCCGGTAGATTAATATAAGTGTGATGATGGTGAGGAAGGACAAACTGTTGTGAAGGTACTTTATCCCAAGTAACATGACCTTGCATCCTTGCAGCGACTGCACACTCAACACTAGCAATACGCCTGCACGGTGTGGAGTAAATGACATAGGCCAGTTGAGAAGTCCTCAACACTTGCGTGTGCATACACCTCCGTACCAGCAGTGTCCTGCACCATTGCCACTGGTGAGACACCTGTCGGCAGCTTTTCACCCAACGGAGCGTGGGGAAAGCATCACCAAGCTCTCTCTGACGACGGAACACCCCAAAAATGAGCTTAAACAAAGGCAACTGGACTTGCAGAGTTCCTTGAAAGCATTTCGCCCCTCGTCCAAGTAGCTTCTTCAGCTCTAAAAGGCTGGTGCGGAGTGTGTTAACGACCAGATACTTGCCTGTAGTTGGAGGAAACTGTCAAGAGGGCACCTTTTTAGGTTAATCAGATCTGAACATTCAAACTCAAGAAAGCAAATACCCAAGAAATACGCAAGAAGTAATTGTTGCTGTAGCCCTCATGGTGCGTTCAAGTGCAACTTTAGTGGTCCTGATGCAGGCAAAGGATCTCCTCAGTTCATCTGGGCCACTAATAGATGGTTTATGCTTCTACGTCGAGCATATATAGATCATACGCAGATGCCGTAGCTGACTTGCACCTCCCTTGAAACTACACGCCGCGACAACACAGACCCCAGCAGCTGTGATTGGTCCGTTTGGTTGTAGCACGTTTCCACTTTAGTGTTTCCAGCTGCTCCTCCATCTCTGCAATTTTCAAATTGGTTGTTTTGGCTCAATGAAGATGGAACACATCGAGAAAAGGTTAACGGAGGAGGTTCGGAGATACGAACATTTGTACGACTCGTCTTCGGTAAAAGTTTCAGACGCAATCGTTGAAAGTGAAGCAGGAAGTTGAAACAAAAATGAACTGGACTGGCAAAAAAGACACAGCGTTCGACAATAGCGTTTGGGTGGCGTTTTTACAGAGCGGGCCAGACTGATGAGCACACAAGTATAAATGGCTCGCACCGGCGTTGTCCCGCAGTACCCTAAATGACTCAAAATCATAGCCACCCTTTATTCTTCTCTCTCCATCATTTCCTGCTGTCGCTCTAGGGTCAATTTCAAGGCAAAAACCAATAATCCCAAATTTGACCTTGACATTTGGTACCTGCTTTTAAGCACTTTTTGATACTAAAAAGTTAAATTACTTTTTTTTCACCTTACTAGTTTTCAAGGTTAAGAAGAGTAGAGAAAGCTTATGACACACAGTGATTTCAGTCTCTCTTTGGCCAACAGTGTACTTGCCAAAATACCGTGACCTGGTAACTGACAGAGGGGGAGGAAGAAGCAGGGGAAAAAAAACAGTAATTTAAAAAGCCACTCTGTCATTGTCATTCCCACCCACCCTGCATCATTCGGACGTGAATTTAAAGAGAAGGGAACTCCAGAGTCTTCACTAAGCAATTAAGTGTTGATCCATGCAGACGCCCTGATCCACTTGGACGTCCAGGACAGCAGTGTATCATCTCATGAATGTGACACTAATGCACACGTCTATTGGCTGGTTGGACATTACGTAATCCACTTATGTACCATCAGCTTTCAGCGCAGCGTCAGCGAGACAGGTGCGGGTTGAGTTTATTGTGAAGGTTTCTCAGTGGGTGAGTGAATAACTCGCATTCTGAAAAGAGATGACAAATAAGGAGGACTTATTCACACAAATGAGATGCGTGCTCCGGGTTTGGCGTTCTGCGGGGGACTCTGACGTGCAATTTAAAAGGATGCAGAGCAAGAATTCACATTCAAAGGTTCCTTTGAGTCTCTGACAAGCAACAATAATCCTGATAATAATGATCAGATTGCACTGCTATTTAGACTCTGCAGACATCACTCAGACACCTTTGTTGAACTCCTTTAAGGATTTCATTGCAGGTATGTGTGTGTCAAGCATGTTCTTATATGTGTGTACCCGTGAGCCATCTTTGTTATTTCCCAGTGGTGTTAACGCAGCAGACATTTTCTTCTAATACTCAACTATATTTGCACTCGAAAAGAAGCATTATTTTTTTTTTGCTATTTACCTGTTGTGTTTTTTTTCCACTGCGAGACGAATTTTCCTTTCCTTTTTTGTATGAATCAATTTTTCTTTTATATTCCAAAGAAAAAACAAAATACAGTTTCCTTTTTTCGTCCAGTCTGGTAGACGATAAATCAAACGGACTGAAGGCGAAGGTAAAACGATCATAATGGAGCTATTGATTCCACTGACACCGAGAATGAAACGCTCCTTTTATTTTCACAAAACTGCTTAACTTCGCCGAACATTAAAAGTCAATTATACGCAGTTTGGTGCAACTTCAGTTTATATAGAAATGTGTTTAAGACTTTGCAATGAATCAGGACTTCAGCTGAGGACAACTTCATCACAATGTCATCATGTGATATGAAAAACAAACTTTTCTCAGGTTTTGCTTTGATAGAATATCTGTTTAAATGCAGATGCAGTATTCAGATCATTTGCTGAAGAAGAGGTACTGCGTTGAAAATGTGACATGTTTATTTTACTCATGCATTTCGGTGTAAACTGAATTTTACAGCTGATTTTTAAATTAACTTATTATTGAAAGTTGATTAAGCTTCAGAGCTTTTGTTAAAGGGGAACTACTGTTTTTTACAACCTGGACCTTATTTCTGGCATAAAATACGATCGTTTACTCACCTATATAACTTTGGTGTCATTTGGAGTCGTTCGGACGATATTTAGATCCACGTATATTCATATAGTGGTAGTGACTGGGGCACCGAAACACAGCCTCTAAATAACGCATTATCTGCCGCGAAACTCATTCATTTCACCAATATTTTGTTATGATAAGCTAGTGCTATTTGTCGTTGAGTCCGGAGTTACCTGTTATCTATTTGCGGACATGCAGCGGTTTGTTGTTCTTTGGCCAGCTGTTCCTCTCTCTGCCTCTGCATCCTCCTTTCAATGAGTTCCTCATCCATATACTCTGGCTCAAAACCGTAAGGACGTCCAGCATAAACAAAGTCGTCGTCCACAACCTCAGAATCGTAAAAATATTCAGCCATGTTGCAAAAAACAAGCCGCGCGGGGTGCGCACGGCGCTCAGATATGACATCATCAAGGTCAGAGGTTAGTAAGTCAATCTACAGACCCCTGATGATGATAACAGGTAACTCCGGACTCAACGGGGAAAAGCACTAGTGTATCATAACAAAATATTGGTGAAATGAACGAGTTTCGCGGCAGATAATTTGTTATTTAGAGGCTGCGTTTCGGTGCCCCACTCACTTCCACTATATGGATATACGCGGATGTAAATATTGTCCGAATGATAAAAAATTACACCAAAGTCATATGGGTGAGTAAACGATCGTATTTTATGCCAGAAATAAGGTCCAGGTTGTAAAAAACAGTAGTTCCCCTTTAATATTGACAAAAAAATAAAAAATCAATAAAAGCTCATCAGAATCACCTGGAACCAGAGTAACACCATCACAGTCCTTAATGATCGAAAATAAATTAAAGTGTTCTTTTTCATCTTCTGTAACCACTTGTCCCGTGAAGGGTCACGGAGGGCTGGAGCCTATCCCAGCTGTCATTGGGCGAGAGGCTGGGTACACCCTGGACAGGTTGCCAGTCCATTGTAGGGCTAACACAGAGAGACAGGCAACCATTCACACTCACATGCACACCTAAGGCCAATTTAGAATCACCAATGAACCTAACCAGCATGTCTTTGGACGGTGGGAGGAAGCTGGAGTACCCGGAGAGAACCCACGCAGACACAGGGAGAACATCTCCTTATATATACTATTGGATAATTTAAATTTATTTAAATTATAGAAAGTACTGTGGGTTTGAAGCATAAAGTGGCCTGAAATGGAAAGCACTTAAGTAGTAGTTTACTTGCCAAGCAGTGTTTGTGTTTAATACTTCGGTATTACTGAAGGGTGTCTGGTGGCAGCTCAGGATCTATACACAGCACATCTGCTCACAGAGGGTCTCCATGACATTTCATAAGACAGGTGTAATTATCTGCCTCATGTATAATTTAACACAATATACCTTGAGCAATCTAAGTGGCTGCACCTGTACAGACGTCCGGGCTTGAGAACACAAATTAACCTGTGTTTGATTAGAGAGCCGTAAGTGCTCCGTGCTGAATGCTAAAACCGTAAGAGAGGGACGACTGGCAGGAAGTAAACACGGCCGAAGCACAAAAGAGGCCACCACACACGGAAACACACACACACGGCGGGGAAAAAAAGCAGCGCCCGTTCTCCTCTGCTGTCTTCTCCTTTTGCACCTTGTTGGAGGAAGCCCTCCACCGAAGTGACAGCACACACCAGAGGGTGCGAGCCTCGTCGCTGGCCGCTTCTTTCTCCCGGCCTCGCTGCGCTTCCGCTACGCCGGCAAGCCAAGCGTTGTTTCTCCACATCCCTTCACCGAGTGCGATTGCTCCAAGCTTACATGTGCTTGCCAATCCCAAAAGCCACCCAAGGAATACAGCGTTACCAAGTGGCATGCTGGTCCTTTTCGCTGCCTGCTGTGGATTGCAAGTTTTTCCTTGTACGTCCTACTGCTCTGGGGGAGGCCTCTGCCCAGGAACACTCCCAACTCGTCCCAAAAAAAAAAAAAAGAAGAAGAAACACCCTTCCCTTCCCTTCTTCCCCCAGAGGGTTGTGTGCAAGTTCTCGTTGTGCTGTGCCAGCGTCATGTCACGCGAATGCCCTGCAACCCTGGAGGAGGCGCTCTTCCGCGGCAGGTGGCAGCTGGGGACATCACAGGCCTTCAAGTGAGCCTCTCAGTTGTGAGTCTGCACGTTGAAATGTAGCGCATTGACATGGTACGATTACATAACAGGTCCTGCACAAACACTTGTCAGCAGAAATGCTCTGATTCACGGCGCTCAGCTGTGATGCTCCGACCCGGACGCGGCAGATTTGGAGTTGCTCTTTTTAGAAAAACAAAACTTCCAGTCTTACTACCTCACCGGCAAATGCCAGTACCCATATGGGCATGTTCGAAAATCCACACTTTGCTTTGGAAACTGCAACTTTCTTTACTGTTTACCATCTGAGCTATCGCACACTGAAGCGAGGGCGCGCCATGCGTTTGTTTGAAACCACAGCTCCCCATCGAAAAATCCTCCAGAACTCATTATCCAGCCCTGAATTTGACAAAGAGTATATCAGATTCATTTTATTTATCTTGTCACGGTGGCTTCCTTGTAATGTCATCGCGCGCTAACACGACCAGCCGCACCGTCTGAACGTATGATGGAATACCGAGGGCTATTATCGGCGACAGACCCAGGTACCAGGCACCAGGCACCAGCCGGGGATGTGTGTATTCAATTTATGATTTGCACAAATCCTCCACTACTTTCAGCCAAATCAAATCCGTTCAAAGTAATAAAATAAAAAAAAGGGACAAAGAATTTCTCTTATTTCTCAAAGACGTAAGCACAGCAGGTAACGTGTTTCTCTTCTTCTTCTTCTTCTTCTTCTTCAAACCCTGTGAGGCTGCAGTAATCCCCTCCTTGATCCACTTTTAATTCCCGGTCGCCATAGAAACAGGCCCTGTTGTCAGGTGTGCGTTGACATGCACGCACCCCACCCATGGCTATCACGAATTTACATAAATAGCCGCTCCACCGGCTTGTCTGTTTCCCCGGTAACACCAGGTGATTCTCCACGGCAACCTCCGCCCACGGTGCAGGTCTGCCGCATTCCTCCGCTCTGAGGATTTTAAACTCCCCCGGGAACAAAGTTAATGAGTAAAAAAAAACACATTAAAACATAAGAATCTTTGGCGAATGCTCAACTTTTCTTAGTTTCTCGCTAAGATGATGAATCTCTGAAATACCTTTTTTTTGTCTTGTTTCTTTTTTTAAGGAGGTGTTTAGAGTTGCCTGAGATCACTGTCAAGAAATTAATATAGCTTAATGGAACGAAATGTCTGTCAGCGAGCAGGAGAACAACGAAGCTGAGAGACAAGCGCTGGCTATTAGAAAATGAAGTGTTTGTGTGGCTTTTTTTGGCTTATCCATTGCCATGGCAACCATGTATGTCCTTTCTCTGGTCTCTCTCTCTCGCTGTCATTTAAACATGCGAAGACATATTTTAATCAGTCTGAATCAAACAAAACTTTAACTTTTGTTTAGGTTCATATCAGGAAAATTAAGGCGAATGTGGGGTGTCGTTCTACACTGTTCAGCCACAACATTAAAACCACTGACAGGAAGAAGTGAATACCATCGACCATATTGTGACAATAAAATATTCTGCTGGGAAACTTTTGGATCTGGCATTCATTCGTGTGGATGTTACTTAGACATGTAGCACCCACCTAGACCAGACCAGGCACCCCCACCCCATAGCAATGACACTCCTTGATGGCAGCAGCCACCCCCAGCAACTCAAAAAAAAAACATGAAGAACAGCATAAGGTGTTGACCTGGCCTCCAAATTTTCTAGATCCCAAACTGATCAAGTATCTGTGGGATGATCTACAATACAGGCCCCTCCCCTCGACCCATAGGACCCACTGGCCCCCCACTAACAACATTCTGTTTCCAGACACCACAGGTTCACCCTCAGAAGGCCCATGTCCATTCTCTGATGAGTCACAACTGTTTTGGAGGCACAAGGGAGACCTTCACAATATTAGCAATAGTGGTCATAATGTTATGCTTGTGTATTTGTGTGTATTTCCGGTCTTCATCTGAGGTCTCCTTCAGCCACTGGGCAACTTCATCCAACTTTATCGTCTGAATCTGGGAGTCACTCGTGGAGTCCTTACCTTTCATCCCACGTTCTCAATAAATGTTCATTCCTCACCCACTTGACCTCTCCTGATTGAACCAGGGTCCATTAATGACCCAACGTTCCCCTCAATTAGAGGAAGTTGCGACCCATTAACGACCAGAGACTCTTGATCTTTTTGGCCACAGATCCTGAGATGTTTAACAGTTTTACATAGCTTCCTTCATTCCCCTTTTAAACTATCCGCATTCTCTGGTTACATTTTTTTACACTGCTGTCCTAAAAATTGTAGGTGGACTGCGGAGTTCCAGCCAGAAGTCTGACGTGGTGGTTTTGTTTCCCCATTGTACAAGTTCATACATTTCTAAACTACATTGCTCTACTTTTGGCTTGGTGTTTTCTCTCAGGGGTGAACGAGTTTCTGCTCAAGTGTGTCGCTGAGGCTTTCTGTGTTCACTGGAAACCCCGGCCACACAGAGGGCCTCACCTTTAGACGGGAATAGATATATAATGGGAATGGGACAAGGGAGATGTGCGGCGCGGCAGCCTGCCTAACAGCTCGCCGCCTCCGAGTTCATCATGCCTCGCGACGGCAGAGGAGAGAGAGAAGATTACGAGCGCAAACACGCATTAAACTTAAATTACATCAGCGCCTCTCTCGTCACCACTTCTAAGTCGTGTCTGCCTCCAAGGCGAACGAGGTTTGCCTTAATTCCAAAGGCACACAAAAGCCATTTTGTGTCTCTTGTAACAACACCATCAACAGGTTTGTGTGGGCAAGTGATTATAGAGTTTTTTGTTTTTTTTGCTCCTGCTCAAAATAAAGTGCCTGTCTCGTCGTTCCCAGCTGAACATTAAAGAATTATAACAACGCAGAAAACAAGGTGTTTTTTTTTTTTTGTAGTTTGTCAGAGAAGCACAATTAAATGTACCTTGGCAGCGGCTTAGTCTTTCATGCCTTGGAGTATCCTCGGATCTTTGCCTTTTGATTTCTGACATTAAAACTGTCCCCTTGCCATTTGCTATGCATATATTAGCCTTTATATGATTGATTGAATTAATTCAGTTTTTTTTTGCTGTTTTTTTTGCTGTTTTTAATCTGCACCAAAGAAAAAAAAAAAAAAAAAAAAAAAAAATGCCTGTAGGTTGGGGCTGAATAGGAATTACCCGCCGGAGCATAGCTAATTACCACGAATTAGCATATGCAAATGAGAGCTGTTATCTTGTGTACAAAATGTTGCTCATGGTAAACACTGGCTAATCACTTTAACGAGTTTAGCTGTTTAAATACTGGTAATTGCATATTGTTTAAACAGATGGACTTGATTCGGTGTAAAAAAATAAATAAAACGGTGTTGGGGCAAGATGTTCCTCTTTTGTCCACTTTTCACTTCACCTTGGCTGCTGCACTCGCTGCTGTAGATTCTTTGATTAAGAGACTCAAAAGGGAATAAAAGATGTTCTTTGCCTCAAGTAACAGACATTGGTTTTCGCTGTTAAAGTGGTGTCAAGGAAGTTTGATTACGTTTATGCAACTGCACTTCATCGTGACGCACGCGGTGAACCTTATGAAAGATTTGTATTCTCCTGGGAGGAAATAAAAAAAATAAAAAAATAAATAAAAATAACAAAATGAGGAATGTGCTGAAGCCAAATACCACATGTGAGAGCTTTGGTGTGTGGACATGTCACTGCAAAATCCCAAAGCACAAACTGGTTTCTCTGACCTATCAACTGTCCAAAACCAGCAGATATTCACTTTACTCTGATTGAACTGCTCATGGTGTCGGTGTGTCTATGAGCCACTGTCAACAGCGGTTTGCACGGACACTTATATTCCATTAATGGTTTGAATAATATCCCAATCAAAGTAAAAATACCTCATTCAAACACCCTAATTGGAACAGACTGACCTGACTGAAAGGATTTTTCAATCACGTTGAGAGGGGTAGTGCAAATCTTTGATAACGACAATAGCAGCTGCTAAAAACCATGTTAGCTCTTGATCCAATCAATTTTCTCCAGTTGGGATTAATGAAGTTATTATAACTTAAATTCAGAATGAGACCAAAGCCCATGTCATTCTATTTCCCGCACAGGAGTGCCTTAACCCATTCCAAACTCTCCCCATCCTTTTATTACAGGAACAAGGATGACTGAGAAGTGCCCCCACATTGAGTCTCATGTGTGGTTTATGCTTCTGCATCTGCTTCTGCAGCCTGACATGCACCTCCCAGGACCGCAAGAGCTGTATATCCAGGCTCCTTCTCCATCTCCGCAAGGTTTGTTTGGGATGAATAAAGATGGAACACATGGAGGAAAGGCTAACTGAGGAGATACAAACATTTGTGTGACTCATCCTCGGCGAAAGTGAAGCAGGAAGTGGAAACAAAAATTAACCCGACAGGCAAAAAAGACACAGCGCCGACTTGCATTTGGGTTGAGTTTCTACAGAGTGAGCCAGACTGATGAGTGCCCAAGTAAATGCACTGGTGTGGGTTCCTCTACCCTCATCCATCCCCTCAACCGCTCTCAATACTTACATCCATTTCCCTCACATCCTGTCTACCAATAATCCTTCTCACATCAATAAAAGTCTGCTCTTTCTTAGTGAAATACATACTTGTTGCGCACATTTACCACTACTGGTAAACTACTAGTGACGAGTTTTGTCCCAGTTAAGCGTTAGAAAAGATGAATGAAGCCAGAATCAATGTGGGCAGCACAGTTTAAGATGTGGATCCGTCTCTTGGTGATCATCTTTTTCTATCCAACTAATTAAATGTTGTCAATAGAGTAATAAAAAAAGCTCATTAGTTTTTGGCTTCTTTTTCCAGAAACTTTTAAGCCCGTGATTGAAGTCTTTGGGGCACGTGAACACATACTGTGAAGGGGCTGGGGTGCCAGGACCCAAGCGCAAACAGGAGAAACCAGGCAGATGTACAGTCCACAAAACAAGCTCTTTAATTCAACGGTAGCAGAAGGTTGATACCCAAAAAAAGGCAGGCAGAATCAGGCAAGCACAACAGGGAACGAGCAAAATCCAAAACAGCAGAACAGATCATACACAGGAGGAAAGTAGTAGGAAAAACCGAGAGAGCTGGAACACTAGGTAACTAAGACAATATGGCAAAGACAAGGAGAGTGAGGCAGGGTTCAAATACGCTGGGGAACGAGAGACAGGTGGAACACGTTAGGGCGGATCACAGTAATCACAAAGGAGGGAAAAAACAGGAGGCTAAACTAACAGCAACACAACAGAACACATTATAAAGTAAAACGGGAATTGGATAAAAACATACAGTATCTTCTCAGGTTGTTTTATTTATTTAGCGTCCATGAAAACAGTTAAGACGGATTCTCTGGTCAGAATAAGTTCAATCAGGTTGCAGAGATATTTTCCAGATAAATACTGTCATTATTTTTTTTACGATTTTGAAATGAAACGTGTAAAGAGAAAAAATGAGGAGATTTAAGGAGATTTTACATTCTTTGTAGAAATACTGCATAACTTAAAGGATCGAGCTGTTATAAAAACGGTTGCTGATTAGTTTTCTTCTTGTTCAGCTCATGTCTAATCAAGGACTTGTGAAAGGTCTAATCTTCATTTAAAATAAGCCAATAAATGGGGAACTGTATGAGGAGACACGTTGTGAGAAGACTCATTAATTAAGGCCTCATTGTCAGAATAAGTTTAAGCTTGTAAAAGAACACTCTACATTTCTTTATATTATTAATTCCTGACTCACTTCCCGAGTGGCACAGTGGTGTGGTTGTTAACACGGATGCCTCACAGCAAGGAGGTTCTGGGTTGAAATCTTTCTGTGTGGAGTTTGCATGTTCTCCCTGTGGGTTGTACTCCAAAGACATGCTGGTTAGGTTAATTGGTGATTCTAAATCGGCTGCAGGTGTGAGTGCAAATGTCCCAGTGGACACTAGTGGTATTGCAACTAAAAAGACCCTCTTTAAATGGTAATTACCGTTTTTTTTTACAACCTGGACCTTATTTCTGGCATAAAATATGATCGTTTAATCACCCATATAAGTTTGGTGTCATTTGGAGTCATTCGGAAGATATTTAGATACAGCGGAGCGCCACGTATATCCATATAGTGGGAGTGAATGGGGCACCGAAACACGGCCTCTAAATAACGCATTATCTGCCAGGAAACTCATTCATTTCACCAATATTTTGTTATGATACGCTAGTGCTATTCCCCGTTGAGTTCGGAGTTACCTGTTATCATCATCCAGGGTCAGTAGATTGACTTTCTCACCTCTGACCTGCAACATGGCTGAATATTTTTCCGATTCTGAGGTTGTGGACGACGACTTTGTTTATGATGGACAAAGTTTTGAGCCAGAGTATACGGATGAGGAGCTTGTTGAAAGGAGGATGCGGCGGCAGAGAGAGGAACAGCTGGCCAAAGAACAACAAACCGCTGCACGTCCGCAAATAGATAGAAGGTAACTCCGGACTCAACGGGGAATAGCGCTAGCGTATCATAACAAAATATTGGTGAAATGTACGAGGTTCGGGGCAGATGATGTGTTATTTAGAGGCTGCGTTTCGGTGCCCCATTCACTCCCACTATATGGATATACGCAGATCTAAATATCGTCCGAACGACTCCAAATGACACCAAAGTTATATGGGTGAGTAAACGATCGTATGTTATGCCAGAAATAAGGTCCATGTTATAGAAAAACGGTAGTTCCCCTTTAAAGTAGACTGGCAGCCTGTCCATGGTGTACTCCACCTCTCGCCCAATGACACCTGAGATGGGCTCCAGCCCCTTCCATGACCTCACTTCCACCTCTCTGCGCCTGAATTACTTCCACTTCCGCGTGACGAAAAGGGGACCACCATTTCACCAGACGAACGTATTTCCATCTGAAAACTGCTTTTGTAAAGTGGACATATTTTTATACGGGGAACAGGCTCACGGAGGGAGGAGCTGTGTCGCGACTTGACGGTAATTTCCGAGAAAGCGCTCACACAAAGTAGTCGAAGTTTATCTGTTGAGGATTTTTGCAGCGAAGGGGACCCTCTGGCAGAAGAGACTGTGTCCTCAGAGGGTTGAGCTCAGTGAATGACAGTGGACACAGAGAAGCCCAGGGGCAAACTTTCCAGTCTGGAGACGGCTTCCGTTTTACACCACGCACACACACACACCACACACACACATCTTTTTTTTTTTTTTTTTGTATAGTGTCCACAGGGTGATTTAAAGATACACTTTCTCTCAACTCACACAGTCACACTCTCTCTCTCTCTCTCTCTCTTTCCGGCTTGGTGTGTGCGAGCAGGAAGCACAAAGAAAGGAAGGTAGTCAGACAAGAGAGAATAAATGCTCATATATCTCTCTGAGTCACCCTGCAGACCTCTTACAGAGAAGATACAATCATTTCATCATGTCGCAGTGAACACCCACCTTATCTCTCGCTGTGGGGAACAGGGTGTGAGTCAAGCCCACCGGAAAAAAAAAAGAAAGAAAGAAATAAAAAAGAGACAGACCATTTTGCTCTCTAAACACACCCATTTGATGATACAGAAAATCCATGGCAATAATTCAGCCCTCCGTGGGGTTGGACTTTAACGCTAATTGTGAGCAAGTGGCTCATACTTTTTGTGGAGTGGAGAGTAATTAGAGCGCGCGCTCTTCATTTCTGCTCCTGTAGAAAGGCACAGCTGGTACGGGCTTTCAGATCACAACGCGGCCTGCGTTTCAATTTGTAAAGGCTTGAACGTACTCGCTGTCTCGCTTTTGAGTTTACCGCTAAAGCAACAATCCGGAAAACAATGTTTTGTTTAGTTTTTTTTGGAAATCTCTCTGCTCTTTAAGGAAGGAGCAGTGCACGTGCAGCGGGCGAGCACATTTATTATTGATCACGCTCGTCCTGATTCTACGCGGTCTTCACAGTTTTCAGATCAGACTTAAATTCAGCATTGACATTCATCCTGATCCACAAGAAGTCGCCGTCGATTCAAGAATAAGGCCACTACTTTTGGAAAAGCAGTAAAGAGACTAATAATGTTATTAAGCGAGGAATTTAAAGTTCATCTCAGGGCATTGGTAGGGTTCCTAACAACTCCTCTCCGTGTCTGTCAAAATGATAGCCACGGACTAAAAAAAAAATAAAAAATCCCCTCATACCTTAAAATGCCTAAGATGTAACTCTACACCTTTGCCTCATTTATTATGCATGGCTCGATGAATATGCAAATCTCCGTGCGTCTCCATCATTCGCCCGCAGCTCGAGCGCGCCTGCTCACCTTCAGCTCTTCTCAAACTCTGAACGACAACTCCGAGCCACATAATTCCGAGCTGTAATATCGGAGTAATGCCGCCTTACATGATTGAACTGGAAACCAAGAAGAAGAAAAAGAAGAAGAAGTAGAACAACTTCTACGGGATGGCTTACGAGTTGATGTATCAGAATGACTAGAACATATTCAAGTGAGTCGCACCTGTGAAGTAAATCTCAGCCTCCCTTGAACTTCATATATACCGATCAGCCATAACATTATGACCTAATATTGTGTAGGTCTCCCTTGTGCCTCCAAAGCAATTGTGACTCATCAGAGAATGGACATGGGCCTTCTGAGGGTGTCCTGTGGCGTCTGGGAACAGCATGTTGTTAGTGGGGGCCTTTGGGTCCTATGGGTTGAGGGGACGGGCCTGTATTATTGTGGATCATCCCACAGATACTTGATCAGTTTGGGATCTAGTGAATTTGGAGGCCAGGTCAACACCTTGTACTGTTCTTCATGTTTTATTTTTCTGAGTTGTTCCTAAACCGTTTTTGTGTGTGTCTGTGTCAGGCTGCATCCTGCTGGGGATGGCTGCTGCCCTCAAGGAGTGTCATTGCTATGGGGCGGGGGGGCCTGGTCTGGTCTAGGTGGGTGCTACATGTCTAAGTAACATC
This sequence comes from Chelon labrosus, assembly GCF_963514085.1. NCBI lineage: Eukaryota > Metazoa > Chordata > Actinopteri > Mugiliformes > Mugilidae > Chelon > Chelon labrosus. The sequence continues at coordinate 14,192,201 of NC_140356.1, forward strand.
CACAAGAACGAATGCCAGGTCCAAAAGTTTCCCAGCAGAACGCTGAATTGTCACAAGATGGTCAATGTTATTTACTTCTCCTGTCAGTGGTTTTAATGTTGTGGCGGATCGCTGTAATTCTCTGAGCAGTCTAAACCTCATCTACCTTCAGCACAATGTTGTGTAGTTGTTTGACAGAAAACTAGAGGCCCTAAAAGAAAAAACTTTACTCCTTCCAACCCAGACCCAGGATTGTTTCTTTAGTTTGTTAGGTTTAAAACTCTGAATCTGTTTTTGAGACTGTCATTGCTAAACTGAGCTACAGCGTTGTCTACTCATTTTGCTCACGATGTCAGAAAAAAAAAAAAACACCATATGGACTCGTTAACAAGGTTTAAACCTGGATGTTCTTTGGATGGGTCTTTTCACTATTTTATGACATTCCAACACAACAACAACGCAATTAACTGGGGGGACAATTAAGAGATAAATCAGCGGTGAGGATAATCATTAGTTTGAGGACAGCGCCGTTAAATAAAGCCAGCACGAAAAGAAAGAGGGGAGGAAAAAAAAAAAAGGGTTTGGGCTAATTAAAATAACACACTGTCGCGGTGTGGGTTATCAGAGTGATGATAAGTAAGTAATAATGTAAGATATCATGTTCCCTCAAGAACACAACACCAATTTCAGCTCGCTCGTTTTTGAGTCAATCAACCTCCAGACAATGCGGAACATAATAACCCGAGCACAGGGCTCCTGGACTGGAAACTGACTCATTCAGAGTGGTTTGTCTCTCAAGTTAATCTAACGATGACCTCTTCCTGCCATAAAATTATTAAAAAAAATTAAAAATAAAGGTCACAAAACAAAAACAGCCTTTGCAGACACTGTGTAAATCTCACCGTTGACAATTTGAATGAGCTGAACTGATTAAAAACACCTTATTGTTGCAGCATTTCGACATTAGCTAAGATCACTAATGCACGCCGTGGACGGGTGCTGTAAAGCATGCCCGGAGGTGCGCATATTCTCACAGCACGCGCCTTTGTTTGGAATATAAAGATAAAAGGCTGAATAATTGGTACGAGCAGCGGTGGCCTCCGTGGCTGGGGAAAAAAAAAAAATATGTCACAGTACTTGGATTCAACGGGCTGATAAGGAATATGGCTCACTGGGATAACAGGGCAGGCGTGAGGCCTAATTACACGTTCTCCAAGCCTTCTGTTAAATTGTCCTCTCTCAGCACAGCATTGCTAATGGCGTGGTCACAATGCCCGCCGTTAGGATTAACCACGCCATTATATAGAAGTGCTTTACAGTTTCATTATTTTCAAAGGAGGCTGTGAATGTGAAAGTGCGCTAACGGCTGCAGGTCTAGACAATAGACTGTGAATTCGGCGCATTTTCCGTTTGAGAGATGTCCTCTAATTCGAACCGTTAAGCTAAGCACTTGCTCGTCGGTATTCCCCGCTCAAGGTGAAGGTCGGGCGCAGGTGTGTTCAGGTTTCAGAGCCAGGCTGCTCTGGACTCTCCTCGGACGCCGGCCGACGCAGAGTAACCAGCCGTGTCGGATATTTCCATGTCTCCACTGTTCAATGTTCCAGTCTGGAAATCACCTGCTCCTGGGACGCATCCGTCTTCCGCGATGATGGACCTCAGAATCTTCCCTCCATCTATGCTTTTACCTCCAATCCCCTCCCCTCTCCCCCTTCACCTTCCCCTCTCTCTCTCTCTCTCCATTTGGTCTCTGAGGAATGGAAAGTCATTAGCAGGTAATGAATGCAGGGGACGTGTGATGTCTGTAGGGCTAACCCGACGGGAAACTTGGGAGTGGACATTTTCCTCAACGCTCCTTGTCCACGCTCAGGGGAAGATGGAGGAGTTTTGGTTATTTTGGCCTCTGCTCTAGAGGAGAGGCGTAGTAATTGGCTCCCCTCGGAGACTGGCGGGCGTCAGAGCAAAATGTGCCCAATTTGCCGGGGCCGGTTCATTCCATATAACCACGTATACCATGTATAATACATGTGCATTTCTCTCACTCCGTCTTCGGGGAGGAACGACGCAAGCTCTGATTTTTTACCCCGTAGCGTGTGAGCGAAGCGAGGGAAGTGAAAACCCAGCTCCATGATTGGATGACATGCTGGGTGATACATTGTTGAACTTCCTTGACCGCTGCGCTACGAAAAGTTACCATCAAGAACCTCTCGCTGCTGAAATATACATCAGAATCTCATCTGGTTAAATATAGATGTGGAGTACAGTATGTGTTCGTCGTGTGAGGACAGTATGGCTCAGTTTGTGTATATATATGTGTGTGTGTGTGTGTGACACTGACTGCTGTAGTGCGTTTCCCCAAAGTGTCAGTGTACCCTGCTGGGGAATGTCTGACATCCACTCTGCTTTGTTTACCCGGCTTGAGATGAGGCTGTCTCATGTTTTGTACTTTCCAAGCATCCGTCACCTTCCAGAGTAGGCCATCACCCTTCAGTATATTTTTTGTTTTTTACTCCAAATGTCACACACAAGAGTTTCTCCTCAACTTATTCGAGAGGCGGTGAAAGGGTAGCCACTATGGATAAATATATATATTTTTTTTAGATTTGGTTCAGTTTGTTCACAGCGCAGTGAGTAGTCTAACCTTCTCAGGCATGCTCTCTCTATTGAGATGGTAGGGAAGATGAGAAAAGAGCAGAGCTCGACACAGGCCAGAATGTAATGATGAGATTTTTTTTGTGCCAGGCCAGGGGAGCGCGCTGCACGGAAGATGGGCGAAGATGAATACGGCGTCGGACATATTTCATTATTTCGGGGCGAGATATCGCATCAAACTTATTTTTAACAGTAGAACTCACCCCGGTAACTCAATACTAGCCTTCCATCATCCGATACCGTTAAAGAAAATGACCAGATTCCTGTTTCAGATTACAAGTTTAACTAAAAATAAACTAAAACCGGGGGGGTGCCAGCAGCGCTCAGTGTCCAGGTGGCTTCTGGTGTAATGATGAGCTGTGTTCATATCTGCAAGGGGATAAAAATGGTGTTTGCTAACGCTGCAAGGCTGACTGTCGAAACGGCTCGCCGGGAAGGCCAAGGAAATCTCATTCCCCCTATATTTTCCGGCTGGCTTGGGCCACATCCGCAGATGAATGATAAATGAGCTGTTCAAGCCGAGGTCATGTGTGCAGTCCTCACCCATACCATAACTGTCAGTGTGGTCACTGTCGCCGGATCGCTGTGACTCAGAAGAGAAGGGAATGCAGCTTCCTCCATGACTAATATTTAAAAAAAGATCTTTACATTTGCAAGAATAATGATTATTGTACTTGAATCATTCCTGATCCCGTTTACCGCTTAGAAACAGTGTCTGCAGCAGGCACTAGTCTCCAGAAGCTGCTCGGTCTTTCATAGAAACAGCAGCCATTGCCATGGTTACCCAAGAAATATGAGATATATTCCACCTTTTGGCTCTTGTGTCAGTATAATCACTGTCTGAAAGATGTTGAGACGTGACCCACCATCTCGGCAGCGCACCAGCATTAGAAGTTCTCATTTGCTTTCCTTCGAGCTGTCGTTCGGAGAGTCACGGTCACAGCTAAGCGACATCCCGACGTGATTTCCGGCATCCGAATACCCATTTTCTTTGTTTTAAACGAACGGCAGAAGCCACCTGGGAAACTGAAGAATCATCACGCCCGGCGCCGAGAGGTCCGTCCCGTCTCGGATGTAAAAGAAAGGTGTCCATCATGCGCTGGTGCTGCCATAGAGATGTGGGAGCCTTTGTTCTCCTACATCCTCTATTATTGCACAAAAAATCTCAATTTCATCTCAAGGACGATCCTCACATTCCAGTTGTTCATCAGCAGTGACAATAGGGGATGGGGATGTGAACGCTAAATGACCCTGAACTTAATGGATCTGTTTTCCTGAGGTTCCCTCAGGCCCGAGGAGCCATTTAACACATGTTGTTGCCATGGTGAAGGGAAGCTTCGCTAGAGAGGCGGGAGAGCCCCTTTAACGTTAAGACGATTGGCTGGGTGGACATTAAACAAGGAAGGGAGATATCAGCTCGGGGCTGCTCATTGGGCAAAGGGAAAGCAGCGTGATCCTGGTTGGTCGAGCAGAGTGTCTTTGGATCCTGGACACACGCTCACCATGTTCTCATCTGCTCCTGCTAATTAGCTGTTCGCCTGAGAGAGCACTGCACTGCCCGCCAACCCCATTAGCCAAGCAAACTGTCCCCATGAATCCCCTGTTCACAAACAAACATGCACACATGCACGATCATATCCGTCTCTCCGGAGCGGCACCCACCAAGCTCGTATCCATGGGTATGACAGATTGTGTTCATCTAATACCCCGGACCCTTTTGAGGGATGTGTTGACGCTGAAATTACAGGGAGTGCTTGGTTTAAGGAAGGCCAAGACGGGGAGTGTGTGGGGGGCGTGCTCATCTCTCATCCTCTTCCTATTCTGATCCAGCAGCATAATGAGCCATCAGCTACTGCTGACAACCTAACATCAGCTGGCCAATTAATGTCCATGCTTCTTTTTTAATCAGGCGCCTGTGCAGACGCCTCAGTCCAACAATGTCTGGGCCCTGGCTATTTGGAGGCGGCTTTTTTGTGAGTCTTTTTAATGATTTCCTCCAGAAAGGCAGAATTCACATTCTGCCAGATGATTAGTACTCAATGGGAGCATCTTGGACAGAAGCCTGGAGGTAGTGTTACATCCAGTGAAGAGCCACAAAAGCGTGCACACTATACTGCACAATAACTACAATTAAGGAGCGATTTAAAGGCGCCGCGCTCAAAGAAGTTAGCAGCTTTGATTGAAATACAATTCATACATGTTTCAAAGGTAGTCAGGTTCAATCTCTTAAAAGCGTTTCAGAGATAAAAACCCAGCCCGGCTCGATACCTACTGCTGTTAAAAAGGTGACAGAAGATAAACAGTCCTTTGAGAGGCTGAAAGAGATAGAAACAGATGTTCAAAAAGCCAACAAAAGGGAGCTGTTTAAAACGCAGTGGAAGCCGAAGAAGCAGTGTGACAAAGAGACCCATCTTCTCATTACCAAGTGAACAGAAGTGGCCCGTTTGCACTGCCAAGGAAGGAAAGGAGGAGGGGCGAATGCAATGAAAGAGCGAGAGAGAGAAAAAAAAAGAGACAGATAGAAGAGTGTGAGCTCTCCAAATGGTACTGTCACCAGATAAGGAGAGCTATTTGGTTGTGGCTGATGCTCCTGTGCTAGGTCATGCATTGCTACTTTTGACAACTCCTGTCACTCAGTGGACTCCCTTATCAGAGTGATCCCAGCAACGGAAAGCCGGCACATTTCCCAGCAATGCTCCCTTGGAACATGCATGATTTCTGATTCCTACAGTAACTTATTAGAGCAGTGATATCAGCTGGAGCTATACACCCTGAACACATCCTTCTTTTCTATCCCCCCAGTGGTATAAACCTGCTCTCCACTGTTCCGTGCCTGGTTTATGAACCATCTTCGATTTATATGTTAATTATATCCTGGGACAGATCTAACAAGCTCTAATGTAAGCGTGAGGACTCCTAAGCTTGCTGTATCTCCTTTATCTCCATTCTCTTTCCTCCATCCCCTCGCAATCCGTGGCCCAGCATCTGCAGTCTTGTCACGGAGCTGACACAGGTTATCCTGATGATAGCAGATGTCATTTAATGTGATCTCCAAGGGGGAGAGTGAAGGGGCTAAGGCTAATGGAGAGTGGAGCAAATCTGATTTCTGTTTGACAACATTGTGCTCTTTTCTAACTCCACCTGCCAGATTGCTTTGAACCGAGTACCTAAGGGCCGGATGTAGCTGTAGAGGCTGGGGGCAAAAAACAGGGCGAGGTCGTTTGTTCTATAGAGGAAATCGACTGTTTTCTCTTTCCTTTTTTTTTTTTTATACTCCTGCAGAATCTGCTTCTACTTCAGACTACACACAGGAAACATGTTCACTGCCAGCCAGCAGTCATGTTTGAACACTGAAGTGTCGAGATTTTCTAGACTTCAAATGTCGAAAATTGCTAAATATAAAGAAGGAAGGCAATAAATATCAGATGAGCACCTGGAACTTACACAATAATAAGTTGGCCATTATATAAAGCTTCAACAAAGGCCCCACCCAGGAGCAGTTTGATGATTGCATAATCCAGTAGGTGGGACATAAATAGTGCCTTCCACCAAGTGGAAAACCCTTATTGGTTACATCAACACATATCTTACAAGATGTACAAATGAGGAAGAGACTAGCAGCATTGTGGCGACAAGGGAACAATGAATGTTAAAGGGGGCATTGGATGCAATTCTCACTTTTGGAGCCTTTTCTACATTTCAGTAGGGTGTCTGCCAGCTCAGAAAAGCTGATAAATATCCATGTAGTCTGTTTGATTTGAGTGGTCTGAGAGTTAAAACGTGTCATTCAGCGAGCCGTTTCAAATTTGACTAATGTGTGATGTAGATAATTTGTTCTGAATATAAGTCCCGCCCCTTAGCCCTGTCCCTGCCCGGCTTCAGACCGCCCCGCTCCCTGCCCTGTACACAGGTGTCAACGAAGCTAGCAACAACACTTTTTTTTTAGCAAGCACTGGATACACATCAACAATGAAGCGGCCCTGGCATGTAAGCTGCTCTGTGCTCGGTTGTAAAGCTGCTTATCGTAACTGTTAGCTGTACCACGTAGCATAGCTGTCAATAAACTGTGCTAAAGTAAACATGTTAATTTCGTCCTAGAGTTAGCCGCTGTTAGCTACCTGGCGGGTTAGCAAACAGCGCCTAAAAGTAGCATTAAGTCCGCCAAACATTGAGAAACGTCTTGTTCAAACCTTTATTGCTGAACTTCACCGGTCTCCTGTTGATGGACTCAGAGCTACGCGCTGCCGTAGTCTACTGATATGCTGAACGGTTGCCAAGACAACACTACTAGAGGGGCAGGGTAACAGGAGCTAGGTTTTTTTACATGGTGAATAGTGTTTAACAGAATTATTGAGATTTTTAACCAAAGCTTGTGTTATCAACTTGTGGAAATGTGCATCCAATGTCCCCTTTAATATGATACAGGGAGTTCTAGCAATGATAGGAGAAAAAAGAGAGACATGGACGACATGGCAGGCAACAACCAATGTGAGCGACCCCAGATATTTACTGCCAAGAAACACCACTTTGGTTCCTACGACCAAATTCAACGCGCTAATAATGGACGTGGACCGCTGGGTGAACCCAGACGAAGCCAGCTCCATCTATAATTCAGCAATATTCTTTTTTTTTCCATGTTCTGCTTGTTTCATTCGGAAACATCTGTTGTGGGAAATGTACATCAAAGTTACCCGGGCAACCAGAAACGTAGAGCGTCCACTTGTGACCAACTGTGAGCTACAAAGGTATGCTTTATATGTTGATGGGGCTTCGGGGTCTAAAGCGAAGAACATTATTAAAATGTTACTGTCACACCTGGCCTGCAAAAGGTCAGTGGAGACGTATGTACTACTAAGATGAGGAGGTGACATATGCTTCAGAGTTGAAGTCATTATAACACTTTGGCAAGTCCGTCTCTGGAAGCGAGGCATACTGTCAGCTCTTCACGCTGAACCTTGATTAGTAAGTACTACTTGTTCTGTCCAGCTGCCAGAAACAATCGAGAGCTCACACTGCACTATTTTCTCAGTAGATGCCAGTCTAACAGTAGCATGACTTACCGCTTGTCTAACTTGGCTCATAATGCAATGGAAAAGTGGGGCCGGTGTGTTTTTAAAAGTGAGCTCTCATTGTGTAATAGCTGCCTCCTCCTCCTCCTCCTCCTCCTCCTCCTCCTCCTCCTCCTCCTCTGGCTGTCTGGCTTGCGTTAATCACACAGCGCTGCACACAATATCAAACATCCTCTTTAGCATCTCATCGGGCGCCCCGCTGCTCGGTACAGAGCGGCTGCACAGCTCCGGAGGCTCTGGAATCTGAAATGCACAACGCGGACCGAAGCAGGTGTGCAAACAGATAATGCAAACACAGACACACGGTGGCACCTGACGTATGGCTGCACGCTCATGCCCAAAAAACAAAAATAAACCTAAAGCGCAAATGAAAACCCCTTTCGATTTTTTGCACATAACAGTCGAATGGTCAGATATATTTTCCCGTGGAATATAAAAGAGTGAAGACTCATCTTTTGGTATGCGTCACGCGTTCACAACAAACCCCCTTATCTCCTCGGCTGACACGAGAACCCCATAATTAAATGTGACTTGTGTCATCTTACCAGCTCAAATAAATGAAAGGCAGACACACACTCCCGGGGGCTTTTATGAAATCTAACCTCCCTGTCAACTGACTTTAGGGTGGGCCAAAGAAGGGAAAAAAACACATCAGACAGACGCTTTTTAGATCAAAGCCGGCCAGACGCAGAACAAGCATCGCGATGTGGAATAACTCGTGCAAAAATCTAATGGTCATCAAAGGGCTTCTTCCCCCCACAGAGATGTGCTGTGGGAAATGTCCAGTGCAAGCCTGTGTTCTTACCATCAAAGGAAATGACTCTCTCACCATGGGTCATCACTGCAAGCGGCTCCTGTCAATAATGAGTAAGAAGCCCTTAATCTAATTTGACAGAGGGGCCACAGCTCTAGCGAGGAGCCGTCCCCTCCATAAAGAGCAATGGACTGCTCGCTGCGCACACTCCCACTCTGAAACGAAAGCACGGCTAGCTACGCAGGGTCCCCTGCTTGTGAACATTCCTTGACAGAAGGTATTTCTTGACACTGCATCGCCCGCCCGTCAAACAAGCAGCTCCGCTTCTCCTCTCTGATGCCAGTTATCGGGTCTTCTGTTGTGATCAAAGAGCTCGGGCGCTCATGCCAAAATATATTGACTGTGACTGATTCAATTATTGACGGGTGGCTGCTTGGTTTTGCTGACTGACCCCATCCGACTGTCCCGCGTAACGCCCCGAGCACGGCAGACCCTCTGCCCCTTACCTCCTGCGCACTGCCTTTACCACCACTGGGCTCCAGTCAGACTGCCCCTGTCAGCCAGTCAAGCATGCTCGATGCTAATGCAATGTGACCACTTTCAGCCCTCCACCTCCCTTTGTCATGTGAAGGGCATATATATTCAGTACTATCAGTGTGGAACGGCTTTACTCACTCCAGTGCTCAGTGCCCATCACACTGGCTCCCTGGCCACGGTCAAGAGCCCTCTTGGGCACTCAAGGTCATTAAAGATTTATTTCAGTGACGGCTTTACTGGAGACTCCTGATCCCGGTAGCATTAACCAGAAATCATGCAGAAAAAGGGGGAAAACAGGAAGTTGTTGACTATTCAAAATGAGTAATCTCCCTTTGGAAAGGCGTATTTTCCACCGTGTAGCAGAAAGGTTTTCTTTTGTGCATGATTAGCATTCTGGCGCCCATGATGCTACAAGTCGTGAGAAATGCAAGAGAGCAGTAGTGTGACAGGCTGGTGATTGCTGGAGTCTTCCCAGAGTGATCAAATGTTTAACAAGCATCTGTCAGACAATTGATTTGACTGACAATTTGTTGTCATTTTACACAGAGCCACTCGCAAATATTTCTGTTCAAAAAGGTGACTCTTGGGAGTTCTTGGGGAAAGAATCATTCGAGCAGTCATGAGCCGATGCCCATTCTGTAAGAACGCACATGGAAACCAACTTCACGGTCACCGTTGGCAGATCTTTCGTCTTTCACACCTGCCTGTGATCACATATTGAGATCTGATTAAAAGCTGAATAATCGCTATAAATCCATAGAAATAGTGACAGCGACACTGGAGTGAACAGACAAGTGGGTCACAACATCTGCTATGCAGCTGCTGTTACATAATCCTGGATTACTTCCTGTGTTTAACACAGATTTTAATATGTGGGGAGAGCCACGGTTGAAGGACAAAGTGACATTCGGGGAAGCATGCTTGTCTGCTTTCTCAGCAGGAGTCGGCTGAAGAGATATCGATTTCATACGAGGCTTTCGGGACAGATTGGTCTAAGATATGTAAAACCTAGCTTAACCTAAAACTGGAAGCGCTATCAAAGGGTGGCTTCTGAGACCCAGAAAACTTTTTGCAGATGTAAAACTCTATCAATATTTGTGTTTTTTTTTCACCTACAAGACTAACATATACAGAGATCCGACATAATATTATGACCACTGTCAGGAGGAGTGAATAACTCTGACCATCTTATGACAAGGCCGGTTTAGAACAACTCAAAAAACATGAAGAACAGCACCAGGTGTTGACCTGGCCTCCAAATTCACTAGATTCCAAACTGATCAAGTATCAGTGACATGACCTACAAAGGCCCCTCCCCTCAACCCATAGCACCCAAAGGCCCCCCACTAACAACATCCTGTTCCCAGATACCACAGGACACCCTAAGAAGGCCCATGTCCTTTCTCTGATGAGTCACAACTGTTTTGGAGGCGCAAGGGAGACCTACACAATATTAGGAAGGTGGTCGTAATATTATGCCTGATCGGTGTATAGACAATTTCCTTACATAACAGAGGCGACGGGGAGCCATCGTCTCCCCTGAGATTGAACTAGTATCGAACTGGTCGTCATCTAAACCCCAGCTTGACAACAAACTAAACATTAGCGCTTGGCCTGGTGCCACTCCGCTGATGCTGCCGCCACAATTAGAACAGACACCAGTCAATCAGATGTTAGTAATTAACTACCGTCCTGTTTGTCATAAATTGTTTAAGAGTTACAATACCGGTAATAGTAATGACACGATGCAAGGCCTCGCTGACAGCAAGATGCAATTAGGCTACATTTCCCTGCCCTTTGCTGCTAATTGCTAAATGCCTGCTAATGAAGCTAATATCAGTTTTGATAATCATACAGATCTGATCTCAGAAAAGGCCACATGACCAGAATATCCTGATATTTTTGCGAGAGAGAGAGAGAGAGAGGGAGAGAGAAGAATGAGACAAACATGTTATCCTTTGGTACACTGCTGGCATAGCTGGTCTCACAGCGTCATCATCAGTCTGAGTCATCTCATTTTAATATGCTAATCTGATGAGCTGTTGGGGGGGTAGGGAGCGTCCAGTGAGGCACACACACACACACACACACACAAACACACAAACCATTTCTCTTGTACTGTATACTATTCAGACAGTTGGTCAGCTGCCACTTCCATACTGCAGATATGCGCGTTAAAAGCACGCCTCGCTCAGATTGTTTTCCTTTCCCATGTGCTCACCGTCGGATCTTTCGCCCCTTTCACCCTGAAACGCATACAAACACTTTGCATGAAATAAAAAAATCATACCGACACATGCACAACCGCTTTCACACATGTGACCCACCAGCTAGCATGTTCTCCGACATGTCTGTCCGTGCGTCCATGCGTATAAACACGAATGCATATGTAAGTGCGTGCCGCGGCGTAACCCTGTAGGTGGGATGGTCGCATGTGCCAGTTATGCACTTGCGGTCCTCCAGGGCGAGATGTACTGAGAATGCAAAAGTGTAAGGGGGGGGCGGTAAGTCATGCAAGCAGTTTTCTCAATAGCCGGGACCCTCCTGAGCATTCGCCCCCCATCTGCTCATCCATACAAACAGATGTCTGAGCGAGAACTGCAAGAAAGAAGCATCATAGCATCATATACCGAGAATACAATATTGGTGGGAAATCAAATGAGTCGCTGCCCGGGGGATGTTTGGGAAATGCTGGCAGTTTGAAAGAAAGATAATGTGTATATATGCTACTGTATGTGCCTCTGTTTATTTCCTCCATTCTCGAGACGCCTGATCTGGTTCAGACGCTTCACTTTCATAGCGGAAATTGAGATATACAGTGAGGGCAATTTTTCATTTATTTCTTTCATCTTCTTTCGGCGACGTGCTTCCCTCGCCAAGAACGGAGCATTAACTGGGCTTCATTTGTCTGAGCGTCTCTGTGTCTCCTGCAAACGTCTCTCTCATGGCTGCAAGTCCTGTTTTGTTCATGTATTATAGGGTGCTAAGCCTGAGATTGTGAAAGCGTGGTGTGGCGTGGCAGTCTCGAGACCCCACCTTTCTCAGGATCAGTGTAGTCTAATGGGAGCTATGGTCCGAATTTCTGAGCGGCTTCCTGTTCTCTTTTCAAAGTGTGAACAGGCAGGGCGGGAGGCAATTACCGCCACTCAGCCAGCCATTTACCAGAGGAACAGGGGCTGCAGAATGGGCCGGATCGAGCTCAAACGGGGGGTCTAAAGCAGGAACGACACAATCCGGCTGAAGGGACACGGAGTTCTCAATTCAACAAACTGTTTTTCTTTTCTTTCTTTCACACACATGCATGTGCGTACCCACTGTGCCGAGGAAGAATGAATTGCATGTTGAGCCTACGCAGGGAAATAAATCTAAAAGATACGGTCAATTTGAAAAACTTGACACTGACATGCAGGCTCACACACGAAAACGGGCAAAATAAAATAAAATAAAAAAAGTCAGGGACTCACACTTGTGCAACCACCCACATGTTTGTGCACCAGTGCCCACGCACGCACACGACAAAGATAGATACTTTTTTTGCAAGAAAGTGACGCCCGTTATTTCCAGCCTCATATATTCACAAGACTTAATTATCCTCTTCAAAATACAGTAGTCACGACTGCCATCTACTCCGGTTCCAGGTGTCGCTGAGAATAATCCGAGCTATGAATAAGAAATCATTTCTACGAGGCAGAATTGCACAGGTATGACTCACAAAAAAAAAAAATGGAAGCACGGGCGCCCGAGCTGACTAATGCACTGCCATGATCACCGTTAGACATAACAGCTCATGCTAATGAGATCAATTAGGGCAATTTAGTTAGTCCACGCTTTAATTAATTATATTTCTGTGTCAACATACATATAACACACAAAGGGTATTAACGTGAACTTATTCCGAGGGATTGAGGGGCTATAATTACTCCACACTGCACAGTTTTATTAAGATTACTGAGCTATTAAGATCTGGCTGTATGATTTTGTTATGCACCGTGCGCTGGAAGCTACAAGAACAAGCAAATTCCCTAAAAAAAACAAACTATCCTTATAAATACACTGCTACACCACTCTCAGTGGGCCAAAACTGGCCCGACATCAAAAACTGCTGCCAAGGATATTGCTTTGTACTTTAGTATTAGAAAACTGTTACCATCCCAGAGCAGTGATCTGTTCTTACACGCTGTCCAATTGTGCCCTCTTACTCTCCACTACACTTTGCTAAATCTTTCACAATTACGTGCTCGGTAAATGCTGGCCGACAACAGCGCGAATGTGCGTTCTCCGAGCCAAAGGTCCAAAGCAGCGGAGAGCGAACCCGACTGGAGCATTTACGCCGGGGGGAGTTCGCCACGCACAACAGCGCCGCGCGTGAGAGGGATGGGAGCGACCGAGCGCGGACTCCATTACAGCTGATGCTGAAAACAAGTTGCATGTGTAGGGGGGGGGGCCTTGGGCGGTGTTCATGAAAATAAAGTGATACTTCATTGATCCTACAGAGAAAGTCAGTTTTCCACGGGAATTTTTGAGGCTTTAGCCGAACAAGAAGAGAGGTTCAGCATCTTCCTCAAGGACACATAAGAAGTTGTGTTTGCCAACATGTCTCGAAGCATAAAACCCCCAATGCCCTGATGGTGAATGTTTTTCAGCTGCATTCGTAAATGTGCACCAGTGACTTGTGGTTGGGGGTTATCTCCATTTGCATGACTTTATTTAAAGTGTATTTGATAGGATGAGGAAAAAAATAAATACAGAAATATTGGAAGCGAGCAAACATTCCAACGTCTTTGACACGGTGCCTACAAATAAAGCTTTAACCCCTTTAGCAAAAAGCTTGGCCCTCGGTGCAGAATGCCCGTAGTTGCGTGATGTTTCAGGGTTTTCTTGTATGTACTCCTTGTTTCAAATTCCCCCACAGCGTTTCAGTTTGATAGCCGAATCTGGGCTTTGACTAGACCTTACTATAACCACGCTTTTCCCTTTGTGGAGTTGCTCGTGTACTTTTGATCATTATCTGGTTTTAAAAAAAAAAAAGAAAATCCACTTTCTGTTGGGCGTTTGTCCTCACACATTCTTCAAGTCTTCTTTGATCTGATCTGATGCAGAATTAATACTTGGATCAATGGCAGTAAGCTGCCCAGTCCCTGAAGCAGCTGAGCAACCCCCAGCCATAAGATCACAGCACAGTTGGAATCACGTCTCCAGAGCACATTGTTCTGAAAGAACTCGTCTTTACCTAAATGTTCATTGGCAATCTGTGGTTTGGGTCAGTGAAGGCTTAGTCCTGGAAAGTCTACCATGCATTTAGAATTTGTGGACTTCTCCCGGGGGTTCTCAACGCTTCCTTTTTGCACCTGAAGGTCTGCTGTGAATTTGCCGGGGCAGCCAGTCCCAGACAAATTGGTTTCAAATCACCACCACTTGCAGATGATTTTCCTTCCAGAGAAATTATTTCTTTCATTTTAAATCCCTTGCCAGACTCAGAGATATCCACAACCGAAGGCTTAAGGGAAGTCGACATGATGACAGACCACACTTCAGTAGCAAAGAGAACAGGACAGCCCAGATGTCAGAGGTTTAAAAAAGACAAGTTACACCTAAGAAGGTTTAAATCACCCTTATCTGGAATCCAAGTACATTTTGTAACTGATCTAAATGACAATGAAAATGTCAACTCTATGTTTTGTTTGATCGATTACATCTGTTACACACTTGGACAAGACTTCTTTTATTTCTCTTTCTGGAAATACACAAACGCATCAGTATAATACAGCCAACTGCTGTACTGTAGTCTTCAGGCATGCCACACAGGACGCGAGCACGCTCCCACGTCCAACCCTAAAGGACCCCTAAGCTGCCCCATGTGCCTCCATGAGCCTTATCGGTGGTTTATGCTTTTGCGCCAATTTGACGCCCTAACGCCGCAGCCGACACAGACCGCAAGAGCTGTGATTGGTTTCCGCTTTACTATTGCTTTACTATTTCCGGATGCTTCTCCATCTCCGTAATTTTCAAACTGATTGTTTTGGACCAATAAAGACTGAACACATTGAGGAAAGGTTAACTGAGGAGGTTCGGAGTTACAAACATTTGTATGACTCGTCTTCGGTGAAATTACGGCGAAAGTTTGCCATTGTCTAGTGTTTGGGCAGCGTTTTTACAGACCGAGCCAGACTGACAAGCACACAAGTATACAAAATGGATCGCACCAGCGTAGGCTACGTACGTAAGTTACGGCGTCTATGTCCTGCAATACTTTAAATGAGCCTTTACTCTCTGCAACCCCAAATTACCACACCAAAACCAATGCAGTTGCCGTGCAAATAGACATACATCTCACTAAAACTATGCAGTGAAGTAATTCAAGACAAAAATACACGAAAACGGGGGGTGTTCAGCGTCCATCAATGTGCTACATTTCAGTATAGGCCCCACATATCACCTGCAGTAATAGGCACTGTGACTTCCCTTTGTAGATGCATTGTTAATCTGTGCATATCTGTTACCTTCGTCTTAAAGCCGTCCCGTGTTTCTTGCTATTTATGTGGAGAAGCAAATGCGGCTTTGGTTGGTAATACTGAAAGAACACTTTGATAATTCTGTGCCTGTGAAGGTAAATTTGACTTTTGTCTGAGTCAAATGAGTCACGCTAAGCACCGCTGAACTGTTTTGTCGGCGTTACAAAAGCACAAACACATTTTTTGGGGGATTTGTAAATTCAGATGTAAATTGACAAATTTTATTTCTGGGAAATATTCAGCCCCATTCTGCCAGTTTTCTCCCATTATTTTTCGAGCAGAGCCCTTGGATAAATCTTTTTGGTATTTAACAACAGAGGCTTAAAGAAAATGCAGGAGCTTTATCCGTCTACTTTGTGCCACACTGAGGGGGAGTGATTAAACATTCAGGGAACAACGCAGATCCATCACAAATGTCAAGAAGACCTCATATTGTCGGCCCGAATACCCGTCCTCCTCGTTCCGTTCTGACAAGAAGCTTTGGCCTGTCCACAGCGGCAGCACGTTGACGCGTCTTTTGTAATCCCGCGGCGTAATTCCTCCGTTCTGCTCCAAATTCCAAGGCCTCATCTTCTTTGTCTGTGTCAGGAATAATTAGGTTAGGTTCAGGACTCCTTAATCTCTTTGGCCCTTTGATTATCCTCCAAATCTGAAACAATCTGGCTCGCGCGTTGCCAACTCCTAACAAGCGTAATTAGGCTAGTTTTTCTGTGTGTAAAAAAACAAAAAATAGCTCATTTAAAAAGTGTTTGTTGGTCAAGTATTCACAGTCGGCTACAGTGACGCGCCGCAGAAAGCCTCGCGACGACTGCACCTCCGGTTGTTTTTTGAAAAGACAATGAACTCAAAGCTTATTTAGTATTTTGTGATGTAGGGTTTTATGCTTTACTGGAAAGCAATTAGACAGATTAAGAGTGAAATTATTGTATTAGCCAACTTTCTGCTCATTTGCAGTCGTTTCATTAGAATCCTCGAGGACAGAGCGAACCCTTCCCTGCTGTTATATTTATTACTTCTGATGCAGTGTCTCTCAAGCGTTTCCCAATTAACTGGAAAACATGCAGCACAAAAGAGGCTGCTGCTATAAATTCATTCTTATCAGTGGAGCTGGGGCATATTTCGGTGGGTTCTGGTGCACCGGAGAGGTGGGGATAGCTGAAGATATGTACAACTGAGAAACTGCAATCGATGCTCTGCACAGGTCACCGCTTGTTCAGATCACAACGAACTTGCAGAAACCAACTTGCTAATCAGGAATTCTGGTTTCTTCTTTCCGTTAGAAAGGCCGATGGGTATGAAGGGACTAGTATGAGTAAGAGCCCCGGAGCTTATGACTCAGAAGATTTGGGGATAAGCGGTGCAGCGGCAGGGGGGCTCATGAATCAAACACACTCCCGCGATTCGTGCTCCACATCTGTTGCCGTCGTTTGATGAGCGTATGCAAAAAAAGCCCAGAGGAACGTGCACGGCGGTGGAGCTACAAAGACCCTGCCGTCATTTTACACGTGCAAAAAAAAATCTCAGGGGCATTATTTTTTTTCCACATGTTCAATGACATTATATAACTTGCAATATAGGATACATATAGATGTGGAGCAGGGGTTAGAGAAGCAGCTTTGTTCGCATCGCTTCGTGTCCATGGACTTGAGCAAGCACCTAACCTCCGAAACGCTCCCCATACTCAAGTGGGTGTCGAGCTATAGATGGGTCAAATGCGCAGGAATAATTTCCCCGTGAGGGATCAATAAAGGAAAAAAAATATTTATTATTATTACACAAGAAGCGTAGTATGTCTCACGAATGTAAACACCTCAGCTGGAACAGACTGGTCCTGTTTCTGTCTTGGTAGAATAAATCAATTCTTTCTGAGCGGATTTCTGGGTAAGACATAAACTTAAAAATGAATGAGTTCAGTCTTCTTCAGCACTCCACTGCTTGCAGAATCACTGGGGCAGGTATAGACCAATCAGGCATAACACTATGACCTAATAGTGTGTAGGTCTTCCTCGTGCCTCCAGAACAGTTGTGACTCATCACAGAATGGACATGGGCCTTCTGAGGGTGTCCTGAGGTGTCTGGCAACAGGATGTTGTTAGTAGTGGGGCTTTGGGTCCTATGGGTTGAGGGGAGGGGCCTCTGTGGATCATCCCACAGATACTTTATCAGTTTGGGATCTAGTAAATTTGGAGACCAGATCAACACCTTGTGCTGTTCTTCACGTTTTTTTGAGTTGTTGGGGATGGCTGCTGCCATCAAGGAGTCTCATTGCTATGGGGTGGGGGTGCCTGGTCTGGTCTAGGTGGGTGCTACATGTCTAAGCAACATCCACATGAATGAATGCCAGGTCCAAAAGTTTCCCAGCAGAACATTGAGTTGTCAGAAGATGATCAAAGTTATTCACTTCTCCTGTCAGTGGTCATAATGTTATGATTCCTAGTGTGCCTCGATTCATTGTATTTCTATGAATTTCTTGCCATGCCTTTTATTCTCCATGCTGTAAGTGCCCATTAAATTGACTTTACTTGATCCCGTCTTGTACTTGTAGTGTGTTTTACAACTGTGTCGTCCTTTGCCCTGACAAATCCTGAAACATCCTCGCGCATATTCCAGATGCATTTCCATATTCTACAGAAAACATTAATAACAGGCGTTAATGAAAAAAAAATAAACGCCATGAGCGCCGGGCTTTATATAGAAATCTGCCCTGAAACTTCACCTTTCTATTCAAATTTACTTCCAGTTTCAGTGGGAGTGCACATTTATCATGTCATTGCCATATATAGTCCTTTACAGTAGCCGCTGTCTCACACACACACAAATATATATATAGTCTTCCTGGAATACATCACTGGTGTGATTACATCTCAGTATCATTTCCTGCAATCCACATCGCACACTCTTGCAATCCACTCTGATTTTTATCTCGATGTGAGATGTTCTCCCTCCTCTCAAGTTGTTTTAGTGTAAAATAGTCCTATTAGCGCGCGACCCCAGGAGGAATCAACCTAATGATATTTCAGTGCGATTTAATATCCCAGGTGTGGTCATGGATGGTGTCCTGCTTTTTTTTTTTTTTTTTTTCCTTTTTGTGCCTGAGCTTGTCTGCTGGGCGAAGCAATCTATCAGCTTTGGGCTGTCAGGTCCCGGCGGCAAAGCTCTCAGGTCCTCCAAGGTCTTCTTAGACATAACTGAATGACCATATCCCCAGTCTTTCCATCTCACTTACATGGACAGAAGCACTGAGCGATGAGAGGGGACATAGCTGCTGAATAACATCTCCATAGAAAGATAAAAAAAAAAAAAAAAAAGCACGACACGGTTGAAGGGGTGACACTAGACCTGCTATACCTCCTTTATTTATTTTTTAAAGCTTGAACCGCCGTTTGCCCATACTAGGTAGGATCTATTTTAAGTGAGTGACCTTTTCCCGGCTACCTCATCTCTTGTGGAGTGAGTGGAATCGAGGGTTATCGAGCAAAATAGTAGCCACTTGAGCCCTGGATGAATTGCGGCGACGGAGCTGGAGCTATACGTTACATATTTACCCACCCACGGTGGCGCGCGGTCTCCTTTAATGTAAATGCGAACCGGTATCACAGATAATTATATGTGAAAATGTAAATCCTCAGGCAGTCTTGAACAGCAGCCTTTTTTTTTCATTCATTATATATATATGTTTTACCCCTGTGATACTATTTTCATTAACATGCAATTCTGAAAAACCTTAAATGGCTGACGCAGCTCAGTTAATTGTTGGCTTTTGATTCCCGGGGGCTGTTTTTCTTAGACTATTAAAGAAAAAAAAATATGAGTATGCCTCGCCTGGCGTAGTTACTATGACAACAAGCTTATAGATACATAATCAGACTCCGCTAAACCCCACAAGAAGCAGCTCTCGCGCATATGCGTTCTCTTATGCACAAAAATACAGCTGCAGAGGCCTCTCGGTTGGAGCATGCATCACGCTGGGCCGAGGCTCACAGCTGTTGACTAGCAAGCCTGCCAAAAGTGCCCCACCGCCTCTTTCCTTGGACCCAAATCAAATCCCCAATTTGTTTATGTTATTATGTTAATAAAGGGTAGCATTTCCATATGAATATCAATATTTCAGTAGCGAGCGAGGCGTCACTGGGAACACAGCGGATCGCTGGCAAGGAGGACAGCGCAATATGAATGGGGTTCCATTTGGAGTGTAATTTCACTCATTTGATTTTCTCTTCCTCGGATGATCTGAAAAGGAGGTATTTTTAGAGCCCAGGTGCTTATCCTCTTTGTGGTGCTGGAGGCTAATGTTAAATGAACACATCAATCTTGGGCGTTTCAGGGAGAGGGAAAGGAGCAGCGGTGGCGGTGACGGCGACGGCGCAGTCACAGTGGCGGTGGGTTCCCTGCCAACTCGCCGATTTCTAAAGCTTTCTGTTTTCTATCGCCATAGTTTGCTACAACCACGGGGCATTATTGGCTTCTCGGTGTGATTCATTCACGTCGTCTGAGCGATGGCAATTTTGACTAAAATCTGGGGTTATAAATATTTCCGTGTGGGACAAAACCGCTTTATGAAAGATCAGTAATAAACAGCCAATCACACGCGCGTGATAAATTCACACATTCATAATGTGTGTATACTTAGTGCTTAACGGTGCACTGATCTGAACTTGATCAATCACGTGACGGCGTGACGATTCATCACTCTTTCGGGAATCTAAATCACGGCGCGGGCGGGTCAGCAAACATTAACGGTTGTCTAATGCGTCAGGGGCGTGCGTATCAGCTATTTAGGCGGTGTGTATGAGCTTTTTTGAGTTATGTGCGGTTGTTAAAGCCTGATGGGGGGACGGGAAGGCCGATCAGTCATGTACTTGCTGGTGTAGATTATTCTATTAGTCTCTACGTGTGCGCGCATGATTAAAAGCTCTCACGAGAATCCCTGCGACGGGACTTCAGCACACCTCCTGATTCATTTTGCTGTGAGCCGTCCCATCGTTTTCTTTTTTACAGACTTACAGGACTTAGTGCACATGTAGTCGCTTGGCTACACACTCTATCCATAAGACTGGAATATGAAACAGGAAAAACTTTAAGAGGTAATCTGAAAGATTAAATAAGTGTCGGTTAATCTTTCGCTGAATAAGGTAGCAAGCTGATTTAGTCTATGGCTCACTGATGAAAGCGTCTGTGGAGACATTCCCAGAATAAATGCTCTATTGAGTTACCGCCGGGCCTCACACCAAGAAGGTTCTGGGTTCGAATCCATTGGCCGACTGGAGCCTTTGTGTATGGAGTTTGCATGTTCTCCCCAGCTTCCTCCCACCATCCAAAGACATGCTCATTAGGTTAACTGGTGAATCTATGAACTAGCGTGTCCAAGGTGTACCCCGCCTCTCACCCAAATACAGACGCGACCCTCCAGAGGACAAACAGTTACGTGAGATAACAGGCGATGGGTTCAGAGACTGCTCCTAAAGCAAATATAACACTTCCTACTACGGAGAGACACAAGCTGACAGTCATTTCTGGGATTTTGTTGACAACAGATCAGGGTGAAACATTGCGGGGAGTAATGGAACGAGAAGGAGCAGCCGCAGTGAGCTATTAGATGAAGAGCTGCAGGCATCGGGCCGCGAGCCTCCGACTTCTCGGCGAGCTAACGAAACTCCCTTCACCGCGCCCTGCCGCTTGCAGAGTCACGCCGCGCGCAGCACAATGTCAGATCTCCGACGCCAACAGCGCCATGTTAAAAAGCCAACTGATGCCTGACGTCTTCATTAAAACACCATTAGTTCGTTGTGCTTGTATTAACCTGCATTTGCTGTAACCCCCCTGTGACGGGTGTCGCTAAATCAGCCAGGACTGCCACCACAACTGACGCTGAAATCAAGAGGAAAAGCAGACAAACTACTTTTTCATCCTGTAATCAAATGATCTTTTACTCATCATATCATCATTTATTTATATACACATTCATTCTGATAAAGAGGGCTACGCTACAGACCAAACAAACGGTGGTACTGCAGTACAATCCGACCACAAGTCAACTTCATTATTTACCCAGCTGTGTCAAGTGCACTCTATTATCTTCATATAGTAAACGTCTCTCTATTCAACAGAGACGAGGACACAAGTGATCCCGGCTGTCATCAATAGGTATTCACATTTAACAACCCGGCAGCAGCAGTAGCAGCAGCACCTGAAAACAGATCAATAAGCCAGAGACAGGCCGGTGTGACGGCAGACGGTGTGAAATCGTAACCTCTGGCCTCGCTGTCAGCTGCGCGTCAATACGGCAGAATAATGCATTTTTGAGCCCCTCACCTCGCTCACGCTAATGCGGTTTGTTGGGACAAACAAATGCCATCATCTCAATGGCCGTTGCTTCCATCTGCAGGAATCTGATTGATTGGCCGGTCCGTTGAAATTTGGGCTGGGAATTGTTATACAGTGGAGGCCCTCACTGTGATGGCCTTTTATGGGCCATCAATTGATTTCTAAGTGGGACAGCATTCTGATGAGTCCAGCTGACTATTGATCTCCCGCTTTCCATATTTGTTGATGTTGTTGGAGATGTCGCAGCGTGACTGCAGTGCCGCCTGCCACGCAACAAAGACAGGGGTGATTTTTCTCTTTAGTGAGAATTGATGGTTATTTGCGGCGTTTCTTCACCCCATCCGGGCTTGTTGGGGCTGCAAACATAACGGTAAATAAACTCCTCCTGACAGGCCGAGCATGTCCTTTACGCGGACATGTTGAGTGCACACATGACATTAAGTAGCTAAGGCTGCAAGCCCTGTTGGAGGTTTAAACGTGTGTGAACTATGAGTGTGTTTGTCATTGTAGAAATACCACAGGAAGCCCGCCCTTGGAACAAACTCTATCCAGCAACACAAACAAATCAAGCTCGTCGTGCAGCTTCACTATTATGAAAGACAGAACGCTACAATAGCCTCCCAACAATTATATAACGGGAATGGGCATAAATCATGTTCGGAAATCATTTAGCTGCACCCTGCAACACGATATCATCTGAGTCATAGCCAGCAGAGACATCCCGGGCTTCAGCTGTGCACGGAAAAACACCTCAATCATCCGCCGCCGCGATGGGATAAAGACCGCACGCTGGGCTTTACCATCCACACAAATATGAACAATTCTCCTTGAGCTAAACTGCCAATAATGATGCGAGATGATGTATAGGTGCCCGTGTGATCAATATTTCTTAGCGGCGCCATATTGCATTTGTGTTGGCTTAAGTGCACCAGCACTTTGTAGCTGTAATAAACGAGTCAAGGAGCAGTAATGGGGGTGTATTTCTGCTTGCCTGTTTGGATATGCGCTCTCTTGTCATAATAGGTCTCTTTGAAATCCCATTAATTCCGCTCCAGGTTGACAAATAAAGCCCTAATTGAGGAAAATCTAAATTTCAAAGCAAACTAATTGAAGCTAATGGTGGCTGGAAGGGTGTGTTCGTTCGCTGGCTTCCTTTTTTTTTTTTTTTTTTCCTTCTTTGTCAACCAACACATTGTGTGATCTTTGGGCTAATCCAGCCGCTGCTTAATTTGGCTCGACAAAAGGCATGAAAAGGGCAGGGGAAATATCACAGCCGTAGTTTTTTCACAATCAGCCCTCCACCGGAAGAAGAGGGGGAGGGAGACGATAAATAATTCACAATGGTCTTCGGCTCTAAGTTGGTGAATTTTGTTGATTTAAATGTAATGAAAAGATAAAAGTACCCCCACCCACCCACCCCGCAGATTGCTGTTTCACGGCTTAAACCGGGACCATATGCGTGGTGAATCCGTGCCCAGGGTCACCTTGGAAGTATTAGGATTTAATATGATTGACCGTGCAGTCTTAGCGAAGGATTAACGTGATGTTGTCCGTATGCTCCCTGAAAATGAGAGAAGTCGACGTTGTGAGTATAAGTACAAGACGGACGGAGGTGAAACGGGAGCTGCTGATTGGGCGGAAGGAAGGGGAGGGGGGCGTCGGAAATGCGGTTGTAGCGAGTCGACGTGGACGAGAGCGGGTCAATCCGTAAAAAGCCAGAGGACGAGGATGACATTAGCTTAACAAAGTGTGAGGTGATGAGCTGCATCACCTCAGACCCCCACCCCCCGTCCTTTCCAAAAAACCCAACCAAACCTCCTTCCCCGCCTCCCTTCATCATCCTGCACGTTCGGGGTCAAGCGCGGCTCCGTGAATGTTATCTGACTGCCGAGAGCTCTCCGATGGCCAGATTCGGCGGCGAAATTAATCTCTGACTAAAATATTGACGGTACACAGAAAGTGAGGCAAAGCAATCAGGCAATAAGGGAGGAGGTAGGAGGGGAGGGGGAGTTAAGACAGAAAAAAAAAAAAAGGATTGCAGATAAGTGCAATCAATCGGACGCCGTCACCCCGTTAGGTTTGAGGTGCTGCGTGGGAGTGTGATCGGCTGCAGGTAAACCGCCGGAACAGAGCGGAATTAATCCAAAACGGTTTGACCTTGAAGTCCGACCCCTCATTAAGGTAATCCCTGACGTTTGCGTAGGTTTTAAGTTATTACAATAAAAAAAAAAAAACACTGTTTTAAATAAGTTCCCTTGACTGAAACGCCATTACGGCGTAACTTTACAAAACGTATACTTTAATGAAGCGCTTCGTGTATGAAAAATCACAGGGCTGACAATACGGACACGTGTAATATCCTGCCCAGTAACCTTACGCGTGCGGTTGAGATGTCACAAACTACTCCTGCTGTGTTTCTCCGTGGCAGCCATTAAAGTTCCATTGAACGGGGCGTTAATCCTCGACAATGGCAGCCGTACTTTACATTATACTGTACACAATGGTGACCTTCCACATTCACCTTCCAGGGTTTAGAGGAATAATACAAAACATGCATGCCTTAATCTTCTCTGCTATGCTTCAATCCTCTTTGGGACCCTGGGGGAATGTCACAAAGGCACTGTCGAAATGCGGCCCCCCTCCCCCCTCCCCATCACCTCCTCGCATACCTCCTGGCAACTATGGGAACGGGGAAATAATATAATAAAACATTCATCACTCAATTTGTAATGCCGAGGCGGAAGAAGAAGAAGAAGAAGAAGAAAGAAAGAGAGAGGGGGGAAAGAGAAAAAAGAAATCAGGTGTACATGTGTAACAGAGACTGGCGTGCCCTTTTCATGCGGAAAAATAGCACTAATACATTTCTCACAAAGCAAGTCCTCTTGCTTGCAATATTCATGTCACCTAGAACAATGAAAGGAGGACAATCCCTGTTACTGGTGTAGCTCTAAGAATAGACCCCTTTTCTTTTTGTGGGGGGGTTAAAATAAAGAAAGAAAAAGCCGGGAAGAAACCGAGTTCCCAAACTGACCCAGATAACAACAACACAAAGCTGAAGTCTGGAGGGGCAAACAAAACAGTCCGCACAGAGGAGAGATGTAAAGACAGAAAGAGAGAGAGAGAGAGAGAGAGAAATTGTTCTCTTGACAAAAAGTTAGTTGAGAAGTAAGAAGGAGTATAAAAAAAAAAGGGGATGAATATTTTAAGAAGCTCTCTCAAGGAGGAGAGAGATGAGTAAGAGTGAGAATACAAACAAGCAGCTCGAGCGAGCGATGGTTCAAATTGTTGACTTGCAAAAAGAAAAAAGAAAAAAAAGCGAGTTTCTCAGAGCGCCCCAGCGACTGCTGAGGGCTGATCGTGTACATCCCCCCCTTCCCCCCCCCCCCCCCCCCCCCCCTTCTTCCTCCTGATACGCGCCAACAGCTTATCACCCGAAGAAGAGGAGCGAAAACACAAATACGGCAACTCGCGCTCGGTGCCGGTTTCTCGACATTGTTAGAACATCTGCAGCAGCTGCAGTTCTATTTCCATAACGCTTTCTTCCTTGGTTGCGCTGAGCTAAGTGCTAGGGTAAGCTGCGAGAGTAAGCCGCGGTGGCGGTAGCCCTATTCAGTCCTAAGCTAGCGGGTGCATTCACAATCGACCCACCTGAGAGTTGGCAGATAGCAGGAAATTCACTTGGTTCTTTTTGATATTTTGAAAAGTGCCTGACACTGAGTGAAGGGTTAGCCGGGGGGAGAAAATCCATCCCGACGCGCACAAAGCCAATATGCTAATTCCGCTGCACCGATCCCATGCACACGGCGAATTTGCATCATATTCCTAAATCTAACACTAAATGCTATGCCAGACTAAAATGCTAATGCGCGCCGCAATATGTCATTTGTCCTTGCGCCTAGCTGTCCCGCGGCCTCGCCGAGCGCACCCTACGGTGTCCAGACTGTCAGCTCCACTCCGCTCTCCTTCTCCTCTCCGTGCCGGGCAGAGGGGACTCTGACCCCGCCACGATGACACTGCTCCAGAAGAGATTATAGACCCTGATACTTCGCCGCGCCAGCATTATGCACACGCTGCCCTTTAACTAAGATACACGGGCTGGCTGCCAGCTCTGTCTGGACCCATCAGATCTGCCTAGCCACGTTTGCACAAGAGAAATAGCGGGAAGGCCTGCACGGCACGCAGGAGATGGACAAACATTCATGCTGCATGAATTAAGGAGAACGCTAAATAATTCAAGTGATCTGACATGCATAAAAAAAAAAAAAAAAAAGGGGAGAGACTTTAATAAACATAGAAAAAAATCAATAAGAAGTAGCATTCAAACCATGTGGGTTTTAACACCTGAAGTCAATATCAATGTTTTAGACTTAAAATCCCAATAATGAGGATTTCTACTGCCGTCATATCAGAGGGAGGCAGCATAACAAGTATGCATCGCTTTATATCAAGGGAAATATGAAAAACAGTAAGGATGCAAAGTGCAAATGAATGACATCTGCAGGTACGCCGCTCTCTCGAAGACCTTTTTACCGTACGCTTTCAGGTCCGACCCAGCCTCCGATATCACAGCGGGCTTTTATGTGCAGACGGCAAAACAAGCACCGTGACACCAGTCAGCGGGGTACGGCCCGAAAATGCCACTCGCTCCAAAGCTGCGGCCGCTTTCTGCCCCGATGTGATTCGGCGGTAAATTACCCCCGTGAGGTGTTTTTCAGAAGTCCACAGGCTTGTAACAGTGGTGTCTTGCGTATTTTTGATTTGGCAAACCACCCTCCAGAGCGTCAATCATAGGCGCTGTCAGCAGCGGCGCATAAAAGGACCTCAAAAACTTGTCATTTTCAGATGTGTGTACAGGTCAGTTCACTCAGTTGGGCTTGCTTTTGAATAGAAACTACGCGGAGACTCAAAAAATGGAAGACGTCTTCACTTTTTTTGGAGTTATATTGCATGATTAAAAGCAAATTGTTAACACTTGTAGTTAAAACGAACACGATTTCAGTAACTAAATACGAATAAATTAACGCTCCACAGATTCCACACCGAACACTAATGACACACATTCAATTTTGATCATCATAAATGTGGCTTAATGTGGACAATTCCCCGGCCGCCTCACATTTTCGTCTCAATCCTCACATTCAACCAGCGTAGCCCCCGAAGGTCATACTTTGGGGTTGAATTTTAACTAATCTGTCAAATTACACCCAATTCTGCTAATTTAATTTAATTGCGGGAATTAAAGTGACTTTCATTTAATTTCTCTCTTTGACTTTAGCGGAGATACTAATGGCTCAGAATGGAAATAAAACGTGGTGGCACTCCCCTCGGCATAACGAGACTGAAGATGTCAATGCCAGCTTGTCTCCGTCTCACCCCCTCTGACCCTTCTCATCCGGCGTCTTTACTCTCGCATCTCGTCACGCTGAGGGACCTCAACGACCCGCCGTGCTTCCAGATATGCATCGGCTCCTGCCTACAATTAATTGTGCGTTTGCTAAGGCATGTCAGTGGCTTGCTGCTATACTGTTTTAAGAAGTTCAACAATGATTTCCAGAAATAATGAGAACCCCGCTTTGCCATGATAGAGTAGCAGTGGGGGAGGCGGGGAAGAGACTGAACTGGAGCTGAGTGCATAATCAAGTAATTAATTGACAGCAAAGTTCTGCAACACCTGCAGAACACTTGGCTTTTTAAAGCAAAAAAAGAAAAGTGATTGCTTTACTTGCTGTGACAAAATGAGACTTTAAACATCACATGGTGGGAAGTTTTCTGGTCATTGAGTTGCAGTTTTAAATCTGAGCTGCCACAAGTGGATCCTTTTTGCATCAGGCTACATCTGGCATTCGTGTGGATGTTACTTAGACGATGTAGCACCTACCTAGACCAGACCAGGCACCCCCACCCCATAGCAATGACTTTCCTTGATGGCAGCAGCTCAAAAAAACATGAAGAACAGCACAAGGTGTTGACCTGGCCTCTAAATTCACTCGATCCCAAACTGATCAAGTATTTGTGGGATGATCCACAGAGGACCCTCTCCTCAATCAATAGGACCAAAAGGCCCCCCACTAACAACATTCTGTTACCAGACACCACAGGACACCCTCAGAAGGCCCATGTCCATTCTCTGAAGAGTCACAACTGTTTTGAAGGCACAATGGAGACCTACACAATATAAGGAAGGTGGTCATAATCTTATGCCTGATTGGTGAGCTGCTCAAGATTTATTCCTGTTAACTAGGAGTCGCCTTAAGCTTGTCACACACTCTGTGAGAAGCAAGAAATTTGTTCTTGTTCTCGAGGCGAGCAAGAACAAGAACAAAATTCGTTCCGGCCATGAGAAGCTCAAGTGCCCAACTCTGGGGAAGTCCTCATAGGCCCCTCCTACTGCAGCATATGTCACACGCGCTAAGCATTGTGGGAGATGTTGGAAATGGACGACGAGACGCACTTTTCTTATTGTTTTCTTGTTGCTTTGACGACCTTGCCCGTCGGATCACGCCGTTCATTCAGCGTGCACCCACACACGGTATGCCGATCTCTACCCGGAAGAGATTAGCAGTGACACTGTGAATATTAGCATTTGGGAGCTCACAAAGCATTTACGCATTAACCACGCCCACTTACAGTTTCTGGCCAATCACAGAATAGTTCATGGACACCACGCGAGAAAAGAAGTTCTGCCCCGTTGATGTGTCAAGAACAAGCTATGAGAACTCCCAAACGAGGGCTTTGAGAACAAAATGGCGTCATTTTGTTCTCGAGGGCGTTTCAGGCTCTGAGTTCTCTAATGTGTCTTGATATATTTTGGTTTGTTATTGACACCGTACCAAAAACAGTAAAAAATTTAAGAGATAAGCCTGATCTCAACCAAGGGTTCAGCAAATCTGCAGCAATTTAGAAGTTCATTCTAGTTCATCTCTTTCATTAACAGAGAAAAGTAAAAAGCACAATTTGACAAAAAATGACATTAATTCAGGAATCAGCTTAGTTTCCAGTCATTAATCTGATCCCACGTGATGCTTTTATGCTGTTTTTTATGTTCTAACAGCAGCCACTGAAGTCAGCGAGTTCATTGTTTAATGTGACCCTGTGCCCGACACTAATACCGCGCTTACGCTATGATAGCTAAATAACGTGAAATGCGTTTTTTGCCCAATTGAGTGCATTAATCCTGGAGGGACTGTGGAAGAACGCAACTGAACTGTTCTATTCTTGGCACTTTGCTCTGTGCGTCACTGCACAAGCAAAAGGAGCTGAGAGGAGAGCGCCCGCCCGTGTGTGTGTGTGTGTGTGTGCATGAGTGTGTATATTTTAATCCAAAGAGACTCCGCCCTGAAGGCAACAGCTCAAACCTGCTGCTGTCACATACAAACAATGAGACTTGATTTGATGAAGTGACAATGACACGGAGCTTGTGAAGCTGAATTCAAAATACTTCAGACTATTTTGATTACATCTTTTTTCGGGACGCGCGGAATAAAATGGATAGTGACACATACGAGGAAGGAAATGATGTTCAAATTATGGAGTAGGAAAAAAAAAAAGGCTTCGGATCTGGTATGATTCATAATTATATAACTGCTGCAAAATCCCTGCGTTGGGCGCGTACACATGTGCACACCAGCGACTCGTGCCCGCTTGTGCGTGTTCGGCGCACTCTGTTTCCAGTGTCCTTGGCCTCTCCTGAAGGCAGCGGTCTCATGAGATGGCGATGATCAGAAACGGAACAACAAACGAAGTGATCCCTCCATCTTGGCAGGCTGGTAATTAAATATCAGCTCATGGCACACACGTATGCAAATGAGGCTTCCCCTTGCCCGCGCTTATACCCACTCCACCCTGCCCCCGATGCCGCCTTCCTCTACAACGCTGATCAGTAGAGAAAGGCCCTGCCAGGTCCTGTTGCTCGCGACTATTCTCAAAGATATTATTAACCTCTTCTGTAAAGCACATCCAGATCAGATGCGTCCAACTTTC
This sequence comes from Chelon labrosus, assembly GCF_963514085.1. Classification (NCBI taxonomy): domain Eukaryota; kingdom Metazoa; phylum Chordata; class Actinopteri; order Mugiliformes; family Mugilidae; genus Chelon; species Chelon labrosus. The sequence continues at coordinate 14,222,005 of NC_140356.1, forward strand.
GAGGCCCTCGGCTTAAGTGGCTTGGCGGCTAATGCTCGTGTTGAACATAAATGGGTGGACTCAGATGCAATGAGTGAGGGGTTGAACGGGTGACGGCGCAGGATGCGGGGTGCTCATAAACAGCGAGGGCTCATAACTCTGAAGATGTCAGAGGCCAAATGGATATTTTTCTATCGGCGGCGATAAGGCGAGTGGGCAACACACCGATAGGGGCTTATTAAATTTCCCATAAAGCCTATCACTGTGTGGCAGAGCAGAGGGTTCTCCGTCAACGCGCCGGTTTACAGACGTGTTGCGTTTGTTCCCGTGCAGGCTCACTCGCTCAGCGTGGGTTTCCGCCGTGGCCTCATTAACGACGCCCCATCTAGCGGCGCGATAACGCGGCCGTGAGCATTCAACCCGAACGTTTACTCAGCGTTATGTAATTTTACACAGACGAGCGTGCGACACAACTGACTCGAGGTTTCAATAATTCCGCTCGTTCTCAGCTTCCGGATCTCTGTTGTCGGACCCGAGAAGGAAGCGGCGCCAAAGCGTCAGCCGCGCGTAAACACCGGCGGGCGTTTTAGCCAATTTGTACCGTGATTGGAGCTGAGCAGCACCCTGTCACTGGCGAGGAGGGTTTTATCAATCACAGAGGTCTCTGGATTAGACCTCCTGTGCTGTTCTAAAAACGGAGAAGGTTGTGGAGAGGAGTAAATGGGGATGGAAGAGAATATCTGGAGGTGGTGTAAACGGGGGGGAGATGAAAGTAGAGAAAGAAAGAAAGGCTGCAGTGAAAATACACAGAAATAGCCTCAGAGAAAATCATCAGAAGAAGCAATTTGTGAATGCTCTTAATACAGCACAGTGCTGACTCGAATCATAAGCCAATTAATGTGGAGTAGATGTAGTCAACATGCAATAATGCATGCATGAACCTACTACAGATGTAAAACACCGCATCAGCAACGCCGCGCACGCGTCAAAGTCAACAACAACTAAGATCCAGTTAATTATCTCCGCGCCTTTTCCCCGCGTCTGCTCCACCTCGCGCACGCTGATTAATTCAGGAAACCCATTCAGCACGCGCCGGAGCGGGGAAACCATGCATAACTCATCCGCAGTGCGCCCGAGAAAGAAAACACTCACGAAACGAATCAATTGTCTCGCTTAGAAGTGCCGTTCGGAAAATCTGATCGCACGTTGAAAAGATTTAATCCTCTCCTGATAAGAGGAAACAAAGAGCTGCTGTCTTTTTCGGGACGCACCTTCTCCTTCTACCTCGACCTGCCCGAGAATGCCCAGGGGATAATAAGTTCTGATCGCAAACATGTTCTTCAGCCTCGCCAACTTATCGAGTTATCCTCCGGAGAGATAAATGCGTCCAGAAGATAAAAGGGGAAATGTTCAGACACTTTAATGATTAGCTGCTAATGACTGATCAAACAAAAACACTAGTAAGTACCGCTCTAATGAAGTCTGCAGAACATCCGAGCGATCAATAACCCGGAGAAGAGCGTCTGCTAAGTCTGGGAGATAAAAGTTACAAAAAAAAAAAAAAAAAGATCTATCTCTCTTTTGATATGAATTGATTGACGTGATATATGATCTATAAAGCACAAACCAAAAGTTTTCCCGTCATGTGGGTAAAATGAATCGGAATGCCCTTTCAAAGACTTACACTTTCGACCAGAGATACACTGTGTAATGTCACAAACCACCTTATATAATGAATCAATGCGCCTTCTCTCGTATTTTTTATTTTTTTTGTCTCCTCCGCTGCCCGCTGCATTCTCCTCTCTAACCAATGTTGACATTTGACTCAGAGTATATTGATTCACGCCGGGAAGTGGAGCACATATACGCTTGAAGTGTGAAGCAGGGCGCAAAACGGGGGGGGGGGGGGACACACACACCGCAGTCGGGTTCCAGTCCTTGGAACTTTTCATTCAAAACTCTCGCCCTCGTGTACGTCCATTCACCCACAGCGTATTGCGAAGAACAAAAGAGTACCGCGTGGACGCACGGCTCCGAGGACATGTTTTAAAGAGCACAACTAAAACTTAAATAAAAATATTTCATGGCCCGTAGTTGGGCGTGCACAAAGAGTTCCTACAGAGAAGCGTTTCACACAGCAACATTTCATCACCGGCTACTCCCAGCAGCTTGTCTCCGGTAGCCTGGATGTCTTTCATTTTGGTTGACTGGGAACATCTACTGCAACTGCACAAGCTTGCACCTCAGTTGACTCCAGATTGGAATATGTATAGGGAGTGTGTCTTGAATAATGTATTGGGATCCGATACCTTTCGCCGTGCCGGTGTGAGCTCCCATTGTCATGCACACAGTGCCAATCTTTGATGTGAATCCAAAGCCTCTGATATATATATTTATATATATATATTTCCATAAAAAAAAAACAAAAAAACCCAACAACAACCTCAGAGCTGTGGGAGTTTCATTGTGTCACCTGAATGCACTTATTCCAAGTAAAATAAAGGCTAGATGAAAAGTGCAACTGTACCTGTAAAGGCCCTGAACAGGTCCGTGGAGTAGACATCTTCCGTCCAATATCTGAAATGAGAACATAGATATTATAGATAATATATTAATCTGACCTTTAATTCAGTGTTATGTTATATATTTTATATATATATAAAAAAAGCTCTAACTAACTAGAGCAGCGTAATGAAACTGAAAACTAAGGTAAGACTTCTTCTCCCCAGCACTTTCGGGCGACAGATGTTACCGCTTTAATTAACGTGTACTCCATCAAAGAAAGTCCGTGCCCTTTGAATATTAAACTTTATTACTTTTTAAAAAGGCTAAAAGAAAAAAAAAAAAAGCATATTCGGTGTCAGTCGGTAAAACAAACAGAGAGAGAATCGGGCAAGAGCGCAGATGAAGAGAGATCATTGGGAAATATGCAAATGCGCACATGAATACAGATCAAGCTTGTTCCTCGGTAGGGGATGAATACATTTACTTCTCATCTACATGCTGATGAACAACAATAAGGTGCCTTTTTGGCGGCTTTGGCACAGCAGAGTATATGATACTTTCATAAAGCTTTCATGGTCAGTCGTTTGAAATGAAAGCAGCCGTAATGGAAAGAAAAGGAGGATCAAAGGCAAACAGATTTACATCTTGTTTGTTCAAATGCACCTTCTTTACTGTGGATCTGTCTGGTAGGTGAAAAAAAATAAAGGTGGATTATTTTTTTTTTTCTACAACCTCCAAGGTGGCAGGCAGTCGATTCCTGTGCAACCGTACAACCGGTTGCTCCGGGAAAATAATTGCTGGTTAATTTAGTCTTGATGTAAGTAGGTTCATCTGCACAGGATGTCAGACGGGAAGTATTTACTCAAGACGAGGAAAGTACTTGATAATAATAAACCCACCGGTGGTGATTAGCTTAAATCCGAAGCCACAAATGACCACTTTGTAAGCCCGTCTGATAGAACTAGTGTTTGCATGTGAGTGCATACTTGTTATCATTGTGTGTACTGTAGGTAGGTGAGTGTGTGTTGTTTTATTCAATTGCCTTTAGACTCTTCTTTTTAAGGTCTCCTCGCATTCACCAGAAGTATCATAAACATATTTATTCCTCTTTTCCTTTTTTTTTTATTTTAGCTTTTTTCAAGTGATTTTTTTTGTAACCTGCGGTTCCGTGCAACCTCCCGCTAGAGTTTGTCACTATTTTACAAGGTAATCATAGTCAAAAACCTGGCACAGCTCTCCCCAGGCTTCCTTCAAGCCTCAGCAGAGCGGTCACAGAGAAGAGTTGGAGGTTTATAGTCCTAAAGTGGAGCCGGTGCTCCCCTAACCCCTGTGGCATGAACCTACTATATCTTTTTAATGAGACTCTAGTGTTACGGGCCTGCAGGCTGGTGGCTGGAGGGGATGGAGTTTTCCGGAGACCGACCTGACATATGCGCGGCGACGGCTTTGGAAGGTACTCTGACACCAGCCATGAGGTATCAGCAGAGGACCTTTGAACCAACTCACCACGTCCCATTTATATTCATTTCAGCCTGGCGAAGGTGTTTGCACATACTGAATTGAATCCACACTAGCTCCAGGGATTTTATGCACGAGGCGGCGTACATTATTTCAACATGTATCATGGCAGTGTCAGTTCGGTAAACACTGCTTGTCAATCTTATTTTCATCTTTGACAGTGTCATCCTATACAAGTAATTGAACTGAAAGTTTTGCACGAATGTTTAGTTTAGCCGCAGCTCAGGTCTAACCCTAATCTGTCAGGTTTGTGTCGAATCCATATTAATTTCTCTTTATCACATTGCATATATATGGGTTAAACCCTGAGGGGGTACCACTCTTTTATACATTATACATGTATTAAACCACTGAACACATGAATTATTGAACAAATTTAATTTGACGGCGCATGACATTTGGCTGAAGGAGGTCTTGTAAAGAGAGACTGCATGGCTTTGAAATGAAAATACATTTTCTTTCTGTTAAAGTTAAAGGGGAACTACTGTTTTTTACAACCTGGACCTTATTTCTGGCATAAAATACGGTCCTTTACTCACCCATATAACTTTTGTGTAATTTGGAGTCGTTAGGGAGATATTTAGATGTGCGTATATCCATATAGTGGGAGTGACTGGGGCACCGAAACGCAGCCTCTAAATAACACATTATCTGCTACTAAACTTGTTCATTTCACCAATATTTTGAAACTGAATAGAGGTGCACCAATACCAATACCACTGGGCGGTATGGTGCTCCTGTACTCATCGTAGCATTTGTAAAACAGCTCTGATACAACTGCAGCAATACCACGCCAAGACAACTTATGGGAGGGGGTGTCTTATGGCTTAGATAAGTGCTGCAGATGCTGTGGTAGTTGAACATAAAATAGTTGGGTATTCTGCCTTTGTCTACTCCAGTCTGGATACATTCAGGTGTTGCTCATTCAGCATCTAAAAGTATGTCTGTGTGCCAGAATCACATGTGCAAGTTTTACATGGTAACGTAGCAGCAGGCCGCTAATGGCGTCTCTCAATGGTTTCTCACTGGGCAGGAAGAGCCTCCGGGAAAACTTGGGTCTGAATGTGCACCCCGACACCAAGGAGGTTCTGGGTTCAAATGTATCGGCCGACTGGGACCTTTTTGTGTGGAGTTTGCGAGTTTTCCCTTGTGTCTTCGTGGGTTCTCTCCGGCTTCCTCCCACCATCCAGAGACGTGCTCGTTAGGTTAATTGGTGATTCTAAATTTGCCGTAGGTGTGAATGGTTGTCTGTCTCTATGTGTTAGCGCTGTGATAGACTGGAGACCTGTCCAGGGTCTACCTCGCCTCTCGCCCAACGAGACCTGGGATAGACTCCAGCCCCATATTCTTTATTTTGAGTAAAAGAACCAATGCAGCATATTAGAGTAAAAGTACTGGTTCTTTTGAATGACTTTAGATATAGTTTTATAAAAAGGGACAGCAGATAAATCTGAGGGGTTGAGAGACGTTTGATTTGAATCTTTGATTTTTTTTTTTTTTTGCTGAGATATTGGATTGTTAGAACATTTACTGAAATGACACCATGTGAGAAGTTTAAAGGGAGATAGAGAGATCTGAAAACTGCGCACTGCAAGACATCAGAAACCTAGAAGGTGTTTAATCTTTAACACTTGTTTTTGTAGTTTATAAGCTTGTTGTTTTTTCCATTGTGTAAAATTATTATTGAAAAGCAACAAAAAGATGTCAAATAAACCTAGTGGAGTAGGTGTATAAAGTAATACTCAAGGAAATTACCTGAAAAATGTACTTTCAGTAGTAGAGTAAATGTACTGTCCACCCTTGGTATATACTGTATTCTGTACACTCTACATAGGTCTTTATTATTGCTACCTTGTTAGTGCAACATTACAGGTTAACAGCTCTAATTACATCTACACATGTCAGCGGGAGAATAAAAAAAAAACGCTGTAAGCAGGATGCTAATGAAATTTGTGCACAACTAGCTCATTTTCTCCGCCAGGTCTGTGCTGCCGGAAGACATCCGACAGGTGGATATCCAGCTAATTATCAAGCTAATCACCCAGCAAAACCATGAGTCATGCATCAGTTTCCACGAACGCCGTTTGCGCTCCCTGTTTGCCAACTTCTGTGACTCACACAGGCTGATTAAAAAAAAAAAAAAAAAGGAGGGGAGAGAAACAAAGTTTTACAACGCAATCGTGTGTTTTAAGTGTCAGAACCGAAATGGACACGGAATCGCAAGGAAAGCGGTTAAATTACTTTTTTTTTTTCCGGCGGCGCGTCTGGATGCTGCGTGACAAGGGTTTCTCAGCGAGAGCCGGTTCGGTGTTGATTTGTTGTCGTCTCGGAGCACAGTTTTTTGGGAGAGTGCTACGCCAAGCAGCTGCGAGAGAGAAAACACATCACTCTCGAGAAAAGATGGCTGTTGCTTGGGTCGGCCATATGGCTCAGCATCTGCGAGGATGAATGCTTTTGTGTATGGCAAAATAAATCCCGATGACCAATTCTCTCTTTTTTCTGTAAACACCTAAAAAAAAACCCTGTCTTTAAAAGCAGATTTCCTGTTTTTTTTTCTTATAAAAAAATGTGTTTATTAGATTTTATCGTTCTACATTTATATTGACTTCCAAGAGAAATATTTTGTCCTGAAAAAACTTGCGTCCAATGATTTATATCTCGCTTTGGACGTGTCATTTAAAAAAATATGCTCTTCACTCAATGCTCCTGCCAAAGTCCAATCCAGAGTTGGTTTAAAAGCCGTCCTTGTCATGGCACACATTTTGTAGCCTCTAGATATCTTATTTTGTTGAAATCTGTCAGAAAAGAGACTATGTTATTAAGTGTTTTTTTATTGGTCAGTTAAGGTCACGTGACCATAAGTTACAGGAAGTGCAGCCATTCTTTCTCCATGCGGTCAGGCAGACAGCTCCTCTCCTCTTTTCTTCTACGTGAGTGCCTTGGAGAGCCTTTGCTTGTAAGTTTTGTTAGTTTTCTGTGTTCCTGTTCAACAGAGCATATAAATAATTTAAAGATTCTTAAGTTAGATTTAAAAACGATTGTTTTGGAACAAACAATGACTGTGATAATATAGTTCGCTAAATGCTAAGCTAAGCTAAATGTAGCTTATTGTTATGGCTTGTGCATTGAGACTGTAATCAATGTAAATTCATTCTGGATTGTATTTTGTGAGTTACTAAAGTACTGTAACTTTATATTCATTTCAGTTTTACAAAAAAGGATGGAAAGAAGAGTAAAAAGGATTCAGTAAACATGATCCTGCGTCCGACTTTCTCTAAATCCTGCTGTTAGCTATCTGTCAGTTTGTGCGTATATGATACACGCCTCAGGGACAGAATAGTAAAAAAGCAAATCTCACAGCGGGTACTACAGTTAAAAGAAAGCAAGCTTCACCTTAAGTCTTCCTCGCTCATCATCACGCTATACGCCTAAGACGGCATCAGCAATACATGATGGCAGACAAAAGTGAAAATGCAACGGAGCAAAGCCAAGCATGTGAGACTAGATCCATAGCCTCCTGTTCATCACATGGATCAAGACGCTCATCAGCTAGCGTAGCCGCTGTTAAGGCTCGCGCTAAGCTCGAGGCAGCTCGAGCTAAGACTGAATTCCTCAAGAAAGAATCTGAAATTAAGATTGAAAAGGCCGAATTAAAAGTGAAAGAAGCTCGTATGGAAGCGACTCTAGCAGCTGTAAAGCATGAAGGTGAGGTAGCTGCAGCTATCGCTGAGACAGAGGTGTTAGAGGCAGCAGCAGTAAGCGAACTCGAAGAGAAGAAATCAGATGTAAGTAAAGTCTCTGAACGTGTTCAAACCTACATTCAATGCCAGTCTCGGCAAGGGTCGGCAACTCCTGAAGGCGTTGAGCCGTATCACCTACCTCTAGAGCCCATCATCCACGAACTAAGATCAGAATCACCACCGCGGCAGCATAGCTCTACAGCTCGAAATGATAGAGCAAAGTATGAAAAGCTTGATACTGATGACACAACATGGCAGCCTCTAAAGTCAACACCAGTGAATCGTCGCATCCCCCCGGTATCACGTTTCTCCACCTCACCAGCAAAGCCTACACCACAACCACCGCTCAACAACGACACCAACATGGGCGATGTTGCCAGGTACTTGGCACGTCGTGAGCTTATTACGTCTGGACTCACTAAGTTTGATGATCGCCCCGAGAGCTATTGGCCGTGGAAGTCATCTTTCATGAACGCCATAGAGGGACTGCACTTATCAGCTAGTGAGGAGCTAGATCTTCTGTCAAACTGGTTAGGAGAACAGTCTGCACGTCACGTGAGAAGAATTCGAGCCGTGCACATAACAAATCCCACTACAGGCCTGGAAAAGGTTTGGGAACGCCTGGAAGACTGCTACGGCTCCCCTGAGATTGTTGAAAGGTCTCTCTTTGACAGAATTGATAACTTTCCACGGATTAGTAACAAGGATGTTGTGAAACTTCGAGAGCTGGGAGATCTCCTACAGGAAGTGGAGTCTGCTAAAGAGGAAGGTTTCTTACCTGGACTGACCTACCTCAACACTGCTCGTGGTGTAGCACCGATTGTAGACAAATTACCTTACAATCTTCAGGAAAAGTGGATGGCTCAAGGTTCTCAATACAAAGCAGTACACCGTGTCGCTTTTCCTCCATTCTCATTCTTCTGTGACTTTGTCTGCAGAGAGGCACGGACACGCAACGATCCAAGCTTTGCCCTTTCATCAGGAAACCAAGGTTCGTCAAAATGGGAGCAACCAGCCAAGAGGCCAGGGAAAAGTTCAATCTACACCCACAAGACAGAGGTCTTGCCAGATAATGTGAGTCAGTTGAGCAGTTCAAGTAAAGGGTTGGATGATGTTGACAAGAAATGCCCACTTCATAAGAAGCCACATCCCCTGAGGCGCTGCCGGGGATTCAGGAACAAACCTTTAGAGGAGCGTAAGAGTTTCTTAAGGGAAAATGGCATATGCTTCAGATGTTGCGCTACAACCACCCATTTCGCTAGGAACTGTAGGGCAGCCATCAGATGTAAAGAATGCGACAGCGACGCTCACGTTGCAGCCCTACATCCAGGACCACCTGATGCAACTTCAACCGAGCATGGCGGGGAGGAAGATGCTGAAGCACCTCAGCCAGCTGTCACTTCAAAGTGTACTGAAGTCTGTGGTGGTGACAGAAGTACAAGGTCGTGCTCGAAGATCTGCCTAGCTAAGGTTTACCTGGAAAGCTGCCCAGAGAAGGCAGTCAAGCTCTATGTAATCCTAGACGATCAGAGCAACCGTTCACTCGCGAGGACTGAATTCTTCAACCTGTTAAATATCAAAGGAGCAAGCTCGGCATACACCCTACGCACCTGCGCAGGTGTGACAGAAGCCACAGGGAGAAGAGCTACAGGGTTTATCGTTGAGTCTTTAGACGGAACGACAAAGGTGAAACTGCCTACTCTGATTGAATGCAATAACATGCCTGATGACAGAGCCGAAATACCAACGCCTGAGGCAGCACAATGGCATGCTCACCTAAAGCCCATTGCCCATCGCATTCCTCCGCTGGATCCAAAAGCGCAGATTCTTCTACTCCTGGGTCGCGACATACTCCAGGTCCACAAAGTGCGTGAACAGAGGAATGGACCCACTAACACCCCCTACGCGCAGAGACTCGACCTGGGTTGGGTCGTGGTGGGAGACGTCTGCCTAGGATCCGTGCACAAGTCCGCAGATGTGAGTGTTTACCGCACTCATGTACTTGACAACGGACGCCCTTCTCTTCTTCCTCCATGTCCCAACCGGTTCTATGTCAAGGAGAAGTTCAGCAGTAAGCCTCTGCCTGACGTTTCTCTTGCAAGTGACACTCTTGTCTTCGATGACTGTGCCATAGGAACCACCATCTTTGACAGGGGAGCGAATGATGACAAGATTGGGCTGTCTATCGAAGACAGACAGTTTTTGGAAATCATGGACAGAGAAATGGTGAGGGATGACAGCAACAGTTGGGTGGCGCCACTCCCATTCAAAACACCACGCCAGCGGCTCCCCAACAATAGAGACCAGGCATTGACACGTCTAACTTCTCTCCTACGCACACTGGAGAAGAAACCTGAAATGAAGGCCCACGTCGTGACCTACATGAAGAAGATCTTTGATCGGGAACACGCGGAGGTAGCTCCACCCCTGCAAGAAGGCCAAGAGTGTTGGTACTTGCCTAGCTTCGGGGTATACCATCCACAGAAGCCTGGGGAGATCAGAGTTGTCTTCGACTCTAGCGCACAAAAACAAGGCATCTCTCTGAACGATGTTCTTCTCTCGGGTCCAGACCTGAATAATAGTCTGCTCGGGGTTCTACTGCGCTTCAGAAGGGAACAAGTGGCCGTGACTGCAGACATCGAACAGATGTTCCATAGTTTCATCGTAAGAGAGGACAGTCGAGATTTCCTGCGTTTCTTGTGGTTCAGGGATAACGACACCAGCAAGGAGATCATCGACTTCCGAATGAGAGTACATGTGTTCGGTAACAGTCCGTCTCCTGCCGTGGCCATTTATGGTCTCCGACGCGCCGCTGCCTGCGATGAAGAGGAGTTCGGTTTAGATGCTAAGCATTTCGTGGACAGACAGTTTTACGTCGATGACGGTCTTCTGTCAATGCCTACAGCCGCTGGAGCCATCGATCTGTTAGCACGGACACAGGAGATGCTCGCCGCTTCAAATCTGAGACTTCACAAGTTTGCTTCTAACCGCAACGAAGTAATGGAGGCGTTCCCCATTGAAGATCGTGCAAAGGGACTCAATGACCTTAACCTGGATGTTGAGCCTACTCCTATCCAACGCAGCCTTGGCCTTAGCTGGGATCTGAAGAGGGACGCATTTACTTTTCGTGTAGCCAACACTGAGAAGCCCTTTACACGGAGAGGCACACTCGCTACAGTAAATAGTCTCTTCGACCCACTCGGGTTTGCTGCACCAATCACGATCCAAGACAAGTTCCTTCTACGGGAATTATCAAGCGAGGCTCTGGACTGGGACTCTCCCCTTCCTGAGGACAAGAAAGAGCAATGGAACACTTGGAGGGATTCTCTGCATGACCTTGAGCAGCTGGAGATTCCTAGACCCTATGCAGCCACCACACTCTCTACAGCTTTGAGAAAAGAGCTTCATATTTTTTCAGATGCCTCTGTCAAAGCAATTGCGGCAGTAGCATATCTCCGTGTCATCGACAGAGAAGGGACGTGTCACACCGGTTTCGTCCTTGGTAAGGCAAAGCTGGCTCCACAAGCAGCTCATACCATCCCCAGACTAGAGCTAGGAGCTGCCGTTTTAGCTGCAGAACTGGCAGAGTTGGCTATAAGTGAACTTGACTTCACCCCAGATGCCGTGGAGTTCTACACGGATAGCAGAGTCGTCTTAGGCTATATCTATAATCAGACAAGACGGTTCTACGTGTACGTCGGCAACAGAGTGCAGCGTATTAGGAAGGTCTCAAGCCCATCCCAATGGCATTATGTCACTACGAAGCATAACCCTGCAGACCATGCCACTCGCTCCGTGCCAGCAGCTCTGTTGAACACCACCAACTGGCTCACAGGACCTGCTTTCCTGTCACAAAACAAGGAAGAACCTTCTCTGGAGGAGGAGAGGTTCGACCTCGTTGATCCAGATAAAGATGTGGAAGTTCGTTCTCTCGCCACCACTCTATCTATTGAGAGCTCCAATCTAGGATCCCAACGTTTTGAACGATTCTCTTCGTGGAGATCATTGGTGAGAGCCACAGCTTCTCTCATACACATCGTTCAGTCTTATAAGGCAACGGAAGATCAAGACAGAACCTGCAGATCGTGGCATCACTGTACAAAACCTTTCACAGTGGCAGAACTGTCGAAAGCAGAAGCAGTCATAATCAAGACTGTACAGAGAGAAGCTTATAGAGAAGAGCTAGCTTGCATTGCCAATGGGAGGGACATTCCTAGATGCAGCGCTCTGGAAAAGTTGGACCCCTATTTAGATGAAGGAGGCCTTCTCAGGATTGGAGGTTGGCTTAAGCATGCTGCTTTGGATTCCAAAGAAAAGTTCCCCTTGATACTTCCAGGTTGCAGCCATGCCGCAAAACTGCTTGTGGAATACTACCACGATCGAGTCAAGCATCAGGGTCGCGTGTTCACTGAAGCCGCTGTTCGTTCTGCTGGATACTGGATCGTTGGTGTTAGGAGGCGCATCAACAGCATCCTTCACAAGTGCGTGACATGCAACAGGCTTCGTGGAAAGATGACTGAGCAGAAGATGGCGGACTTACCCATCGATCGCCTGAGTGCTGAACCACCATTCACGTACGTTGGGCTGGACGTGTTCGGCCCCTGGACCGTTGTCGCAAGACGTACACGAGGAGGGCAGGCACAAAGCAAAAGATGGGCCGTTCTCTTCACCTGCATGAGCTCCCGAGCTATACATATCGAGTTGATTGACTCCATGGATTCATCCACCTTCATAAATGCCTTGAGAAGGTTTTTTGCTCTGCGAGGACCGGCCAAACAGATTCGCTCAGATTGTGGGACCAACTTTGTAGGAGCATGTAAGGAGCTGGAAATCCTGCAGACCGATCCCCATGAATCCAGAGTGAGGAAGTACCTCAGCGAAGAGGGCTGTTCATGGGTCTTCAATCCGCCCCATGCATCCCACATGGGAGGGGCCTGGGAACGGATGATAGGGGTCTCTAGACGCATACTAGATTCCATGTTGCAGCAGACCAGCCCCTCTCGCTTGACACACGATATCCTCTCTACTCTGATGGCAGAGGTTACAGGAATCATCAATTCAAGACCTCTTACTCCCATCTCAACAGACCCAGAGTCACCTTTCTTGTTGACCCCGGCCATGCTGCTCACGCAAAAGCCCTGCACTCTCCTTTCCCCTCCAGGCGACTTCAAGGAATCCGACCTCCACAAACAACAATGGAGGCAAGTGCAGCATCTTGCCAACATTTTCTGGAGCAGGTGGAGGCGTGAATACCTGGCAACGCTTCAAGGTCGAAGCAAATGGCAAAAGGAACGACAAAATCTGAAGGAGGGTGATGTGGTCCTTCTCAAGGACTCGCAAGCCAAGCGTAATGAATGGCCCATGGCTTTGGTGATTAAAGCATTTGCTTGCAGCGATGGAAGAGTGAGAAAAGTCGAGCTCAAGGTCACAAGACAGGGAACAGTCAAGACGTTCCTCAGACCTGTTTCGGAAACAGTTCTTCTGACGTCAACCAAGGACTGATGTTTTAAAGTTTTCTTGTGGACATTCCCTTTAATCTTAGTTACATAGTGGTATCTCATTAATACCAGGCGGGGAGTGTCATGGCACACATTTTGTAGCCTCTAGATATCTTATTTTGTTGAAATCTGTCAGAAAAGAGACTATGTTATTAAGTGTTTTTTTATTGGTCAGTTAAGGTCACGTGACCATAAGTTACAGGAAGTGCAGCCATTCTTTCTCCATGCGGTCAGGCAGACAGCTCCTCTCCTCTTTTCTTCTACGTGAGTGCCTTGGAGAGCCTTTGCTTGTAAGTTTTGTTAGTTTTCTGTGTTCCTGTTCAACAGAGCATATAAATAATTTAAAGATTCTTAAGTTAGATTTAAAAACGATTGTTTTGGAACAAACAATGACTGTGATAATATAGTTCGCTAAATGCTAAGCTAAGCTAAATGTAGCTTATTGTTATGGCTTGTGCATTGAGACTGTAATCAATGTAAATTCATTCTGGATTGTATTTTGTGAGTTACTAAAGTACTGTAACTTTATATTCATTTCAGTTTTACAAAAAAGGATGGAAAGAAGAGTAAAAAGGATTCAGTAAACATGATCCTGCGTCCGACTTTCTCTAAATCCTGCTGTTAGCTATCTGTCAGTTTGTGCGTATATGATACACGCCTCAGGGACAGAATAGTCCTGCTGTGCTGCCCTTCGGGTTTCCCATGAGTCATCTCTTACATTTATGCCAAAGCTCATTGGCTTCGTGATCCAAATACGTAAATGTGATATTCTGTGAATCTGTTTTGCAAGATAACGAGAAATGAAGTACAACTGAAAACAAAAAAGAGTAAATCTGTTATTCATTATGAGCGAAATTAAAGGGGTACTACTGTTTTTTTATAACCTCGACCTTATTTCTGACATAAAATACGATCGTTTACTCACCCATATAACTTTTATGTAATTTGGAGTCGTTCGGGAGATAATTAGATCTGCGTATATCCATATAGTGGGAGGGACTGGGGCACCGAAACCCAGCCTCTAAATAACTCATTATCTGCCGCCAAACTCGTTCATTTCACCAATATTTTGTTATGATACACTAGTGCTATTCCCCGTTGAGTCCGGAGTTACGTGTTATCATCATCCAGGGTCTGTAGATTGACCTACAGACCCCCGATAATGTCTTCTGACCTAGATGATGTCATCTCTGAGCACCGCGCGCACCCGTGACGGTCGGCTTATATGGGTAAACGATCGTATTTTAGAAATAAGGTCCTGGTTGTAAAAAACAGTAGTTCCCCTTGAATTGTATTTTGAAGTTCTTTTGTCTACATAGTCAAGAAGAAAAGCTGAGAGGAGATGACAAATTAAAAAGTCGCTAGTTGGTGAATAAATTAAAATTAAAATGTTCAGTAAGTCAAAACCTAAAAAGGTGTAAGTAGGAAATAAAATGAAACCTGGCAATAATAAAGAAAGTGAAATTAACTTTAAAAAGCTGGGATTTTATTATACATATTACGGACTTTAAGAGCCACTCACTTCCTGTTTATATCCTTAAATTAACATGTATTTTTTTCAAAGCTATAGTAACTTTGCCCAGCATGTCAACTGCAACTAACGCACCTGCCCTGAATGAAATCACCTCAGGAGCTCCAAACCAACAAACTCCGAAGCAATCACGCTGTTTGCATTCAGTAATTGAATCTTGTTAGTGCAAAGGGAGCACAACAAGCCTGAAAGGAGGTCTGCTTTGAATATGGTCTGGCCAGCGAGCCGAGGGGCACCGAACAACAAATGGGATTACGCCGTTTGGAGCCACCGCGAGCACGCCGGAGCGAGACTCAGCACCGTTTAATTAACGCATGCCCACCATGAGGCGATAATGTATGAGCAGCAGGTGAGAGAGATGCTGAAGTAATTGTCAACATTTTCTCGTTACATTCTAAACCGATGTTCAGAAAAGGTAGAGTCTGGGCACAATGTTTGTCACCTAACACTGGTGGGAGACAGTCACATAAATATGCATTTGAAGTGAATGAGATTCATATATTTGTATTCAAGATTGCAGTTTGAGTGATGAGAAAGATTATAGCATGCTTAAACGATGGTAAAAATACAAAATGTCTAAAAGTTTGAAGACTGCACCCAACATCTTTATACTGGGGGTCCAAAACAACAGATAGATACTCCTGCATTACTTCAAGTTTATTCTCTTTAATATTTATTTTAAAGTGGTTGAGATTGGGGGCTTTTTCTCATTTAAAGTGTCAATTCTGGCTGCTACTTGGTGTTTTTTGGAACATACATTCATTCATTCATTCATTCATGTCCTGTAATCACTTGTCCTCTCAATGTTCACAGGGGGTGGGAAGGGGTACACCCTGGACAGGTTGGCAGTCTATTGCAGGGTAACACAGAGAGACAGACAATCGCCCCCGTCCGCATACATTTGTAATCAAATTCCTGTACAACAATCCTAAACTAAGAAATAAAGGTCCAAGAACTGATCCTTGTGGAGTGCCTATCCTTCCTGGCACTGGGATTTGTACTGACTGACCAACAGGGACCTGCTGACTTCTGTTTCGCAGATGAGATCTTAGCCTACTGGCTGCAGAGAAACTTTTGTGTTTTTGCAGTCACATATAATACTGCATTGTCCGCAGGTCCAAGAACTGATCCTTGGGGAACGCCTATATTACTTTATGGCATTGATATTTATACTGACCAACCTGTTGACTCCTGTTTCACAGATAGGAGTTTATCCATGCTATGGCTTAATAATATAATATAATATAATATAATATAATATAAAATAAAAACAATACATAATTGTAATATATTCATATGTACTTCTTAATAACAATATAAAAAGGATAAAGTATTGAAGGCAAACGTAAGTGGAAACATAATTAGTATTTTTTCTCATGTTTAATTTAATCTTATTTTAATATAACTTAATTTTTTACTTAGACTTGCCACGCTGAGGTTCATTACTCCATATGGTCAGGTCAAGGAGAAAAGCTGAGATAGTGCCAGCCTCCGCAGAAAAAAAACAAAACAGGGTACACTCTTTGGCATGCTGGTATCACATTATGAATAAATAACCCAACATGCTGTTAGCCTGGAGATAAAACACACAATATTAGCTTTCTCCCCCACAAAAAAATAAAAAATTAAAGTATTAAAAAAAATGCCTGAAACAGATGGCTGCATCGTCCTCTATATGTCAGCTCTGTCCAGCTTTCAGAACCTTTGGCCTTGTCACAATTGCCTGAACATGCAACACACAAGAGTGCACACACCTACAAAAGCGCAGACTGTCCGTCTGTCTACCACACACACGTTCTTTTTTTTCGTCTCCTGCCCAGCTATTCTCTCTTTTCTCCAGTTTCTCTGCTCTCCAAAAAGCCATTCTAATAAATATTAATGTCGACTCCCATGCGGTGGGGGAGGGCTTACTCACAGCCAAATGATCCTCACACAGAATAATGAAGCCGCTGGGATCCAGGTGAGAGGACGGAGGGAGGCTTATGTAACTCTGTGCCTTGTCAGGTAGGTTTCATCCATAATTTAACACCTGGGGAAGGAGATTGGAGATATAGGAGGAGACGTGAGGAATTAGCCCCATAACCTGGGAAAGACATGGAAATGGGGGAGGCAAATGTAATAAGAGAGTAAGCCCAGTGGAGATTTGGCAAACTTTTTGTTTTGTTTTGTGTGATAGATGTGATCAAGTAGACAATACATTGTGCATGCCTGCTGAGAGTTTTACGCCTATGTCTGCAGGCAAACGGCAGGACTTCTGTTCATTCATTGATTCGGTAATATCACTGTCAAGCGATGGCCGTTCCTCGCGCGAGAATGATCAATGCAAAGGCATCAGCCAAACAACTGTCCATCACGGGGAGCGCTCTGAACTCAAAAAATCCAAATGTGTGGGTTTGTCTTGTCTACAAGTCTCCCCTGGTGACACGTATAAACAAGACAAATGGCTTTGACAGGCAATTTGACGGTCACAGTGGTTGACAACTTCACATTTTCTGGAAGATCAATCTGCCACACACGGAGCAGCAGTACGCGGGCCAAACAATCAGGCGGGGACAGGAAACAACGCGGCCATCGATTCAGGTGACCCCTGAACTGTACATTTTGACCTCGCTAAGATGACGAGGCAGCCGGACAAATCTGGGGTGAAAACAAGCCTCCACTGCTGCTGTCTCCAGTCAGACTTTGGGCTCAGTGGCCATTGTATGGCAGCATTTAAAGGGGAACTACTGTTTTTTACAACCTGGACCTTATTTCTGGCATAAAATACAATCGTTTACTCACCCATATAACTTTGCTGTTATTTGGAGTCGTTCGTCAGATATTTACATCTGCGTATATCCATATAGTGGGAGTGAGTGGGGCACCGCAATGCAGCCTCTAAATAACAACATCATCCAGGTCAAAGGGTAGCAGGTCAATCTACAGACCCCGGATGATGATAACAGGTAACTCCAGACTCAACGGGGAATAGCACTAGCGTATCATAACAAAATATTGGTGAAATGAACGAGTTTTGTGGAAGATAATGTGTTATCTAGAGGCTGCGTTTCGGTGCCCCACTCACTCCCTCTATATGGATATACGCGGACGTAAATATCTGACGAACGACTCCAAATTACACCAAAGTTATATGGGTGAGTAAACGATCGTATTTATGCCAGAAATAAGGTCCAGGTTGTAAAAAACAGTAGTTCCCCTTTAATATTCACATAATGCTTAAAGATACAAAAACAATCAGCTGTACATTTACATAAGAACTGTACCTAAGTGCAAATTGAATGTATTGCCATTTACACTACAATTACAGATTATTTTAAAATACAATGCATATCTATAGACTAAACCTCCCAATAACATTAACTACTGTTAATTATTAAGTTAATCTATATGATTTGGTGTAATTTTAACATAAGTTAATACATATGCATGTGTTTCTGTCATTATATGCGCATGCACGTCATAATTACCATGGTAATGTATGTACACATGCATATTCATAACACCCTCTATGTCCGCATGCACACAGGTGCCGTTAAATACGCATGCATAATGCATCTTCATCCTTGTGTGCATGTGCTTGCCCTTGCACCAGCAACGCTCGCCAGTTGCGCCATGCGTGCAGGCATGAGTTGAGGGGCCGCAGACGCCGCGAGGCCAAGGGCCAAGCAGGGGCCGGATTGATCAGAGGGCCCCTCCAGAGCCCCGGGACGGCCACTAATGGAGCTGTCACCGCGCGGCGTCCTTGCCGTCTGACGGCCTCCTCTGCTGTCACACACACACATATATATATATATATCACTTACACGTCATGCATGCTGTTTACCGGCCCCCGACGACTCAGCAGTTTCTTCTCAACCGGAGTCAGTACCCGAGGGAGTTCAAAGATGAGGTGGACAAGAAAAAGGCTGTCATGCGAAAAAAGTAGGGGGACATTCAAAGACGAACACAGCTGTTTAAAGTTTCCGTCATGTGTTCAATGCTCTTAAGGAATCTGGAAAGTAGCCACATTTTGCTCTGCATCTTTTGCATTGTAGGAGGAACACTTGATTGCTGATGCTTTGAAAAGAGGAGGAGGCCTGGAATTTAAGGCTTTAATCTGTCTGTATCTGAATTCAATAGCGAGGAGAATGGTTTAAACATCTTTATCTATTCAACTTGTTCCTATGTGGAGGAGATCCAAAATCAAAAGAGAAGCTTCTGCGGTTTTAACCCAAAGCCTTGCAGATGTACAGTGAATCGCTGCATCCTCTCAATATCACGCCAAAGCCTGAGGATTTAGCACGGGGTGGTTTTTACAATTAAAGGAGCTTGTTTCCCACTTTGCTCTGGAAGAAGAAGCTTCTCTTTGTGTCTAATAAATAAATAAAAACATCTGGTCAATTTCCTTTTCTCTAAAACATGCAGTTCAGCCTCTAGAGGAGTAGAAGTAGGGGTAATAGATAGACAGGGGTAGCTGAACTGAAACAGACTTTTGGGCACAAACAGCCCAAATTTGCATCAGCCTATCCCGAGGAGGGGGATCTGCTTTTTCTCAATTAGCGTGTCTCACTAAGGCTCCTTCCTTCAGGTGTTGGCTGCCAGGCTCGGGAGTGTCACTGACACTAATCTAAGCTTATGAGGAAAAAAAACAAAAAAAAAAGCATTTAGCCGAGGTTTGGACTGTCAAGGAAGTTGCTGACAAGGTGGCGGCGTGGTGCAGCCCCGCAGGTTGGCAGACAGAATATTTAAAAACAGACCATGCAAATTAATGTGGAAGATAAACCACAATTGCTAACTTGCGCATGTCGTATTGACTTTATCCGTCCTAGCGGGTTAGGACCCAGGATGTAAAGGTAAAGGTATGGTAAAGTGATTTATTTGCGACCAAGCACGCCGCCACTGTGGGCCACCCATGTTTTTTGATGACGGTGGGAGGAACCCGGGGTGCTTCTATGGTTTTAACCCAAAGCCTTGCCGATGTACAGTGAATGCCTGCATCCTCTTAATATCACGCCAAAGCCTGAGG
This sequence comes from Chelon labrosus, assembly GCF_963514085.1. Lineage (NCBI taxonomy): Eukaryota > Metazoa > Chordata > Actinopteri > Mugiliformes > Mugilidae > Chelon > Chelon labrosus. Next base: position 14,241,781 of record NC_140356.1, read on the forward strand.
ATGTATTACGGGGTGGTTTTTACCATTATAGGAGCTTGTTTCCCCACTTTGCCCTGCAAGAAGAAGCTTCTCTTTGTTTCTAATAAATAAATAAATAAATCTGGTCAATTCCCTTTTCTCTAAAACATAATGAAACATGCAAACTCCACACAGAAAGGCCATGAGAATCAGGTGTGTGTGTGTGTGTGTTGTGGTGAATCTAATGGTCGCATCGACAAGACAGACAGCCAGAAAAAAAAAAAAGAAAAGAACGTATGCTCATCGACGCTCCACGAGAACTGACAGAGCAGTGTGGTTTCCATTTCGTTCAATTTGTCCCGACCTAAAGCCAGCAAGCAGCCGTCCACAGACATCAGGCTGATGTCAAGGAACACAAACAGCGGGAGGAGATGAATTAGTGCGCGGACGTTTCGGCGCTCGATCTCCACTGAAACAACTTATTAAAGTGGATGTCCGCGGCTAAAGCCTCTGGTACTGACAGTCGGTAGCTGTGTTGCCAATACTTGCAGAATATGCATACCAATGAAGCCTTTTTTTTTGCTCTACAACCAAGCACATTAATATGGAAAGAACATTACGTTTCAATCTGTCTCCTTGCTTTTTTTTTTCCAGGATTAGAATCGATTAAGACTGCAAAACTTTCCAAGGACTAAAAACTTATTTTTATTTTGCTTGGGTGGGTTATCTACTGTTACTGTTGTAATATCCTAGCCTGCGCTGCACCAATAACCCACGGGGATCAGCGAAGTTTCATCAAATCCAATCTCATCGAATGCTCTAAGTAAAAGGTCACCATACGCGTCGACAGGCTGACGGGAATAAAAACAAATATGTGGCACACAGTCTATTACAACCTTTGACCAGAAAATAGGTGCCAACGAGACTCGAGGAAAAACGTCACGGCAGCAAAAACAGCACCTAATAGGACGTGAGTGCGTCCGAAACACATAACAAAGTGAGTCGGCCCGGTGTTGAGTGGAGCAACATCCTGCAGATGCACTCTAAATGTCACATCTGGTACGAAGAAGTCAAGGCTCCCTTGACAGTGCAGTATAATTTGAACCCCAATCCTTTGACTCAACTAGATATATCTTTAGCTCTTTTTCCTTCCAAGTGAGTGGAAATATCTGCCACTGTCATTTTTTTTTTTTTTTTAGAGGAGAGGAAATGAGCCGTGGAAAAGACGGATTTGGAAGATGGCGCGCGCGTACGACAGAGAGAGGGAGATAATTCACATGTGGATCGTGTGGAGACTGTGATTCTGTAAAAGTGCGGGTGGTGTGACGCACGGGATCTATAGTTGATCTTTACTGCACATAAATGTACACTTGTGCATGTGTCAAGGAAGCCTGAGAGTGTGTTGTCATCCACAAAGGCTCTATCATCCCTGGCGTTAGACTCGGGTGTCAGGAGTGTCACCCGTCACTTGTCTCGTCATGTCAGCCGTGATACCGCCAGTGCGTCAATCATCGATCTCTAGCCTGCATCTGCCGGTGCCACGGCAACAAGGAGGGGGGGAAGATGACACCGGCGGTAATGCATCTCCCGGTTTGCTGGAAGCTCGACGATACAACAAATGCGGGAGATGAGTGACGAGAAGTTGCGCAGAAGGAGTAAACCTCGGCGAGAGGAAGTGAGTGGGCACTCGGCGCGACGTCTGAGTGGCAGCTCAGCCCTGAAACATTCAAGTGGATGGAGTGCAGAAGAAAAGGTTCGGATTCCAGGCGTGGAACGTGGGTCAAACTCTGAGGCTTATTCTGAGCTGTGTCGCCTTTTATAGATGCCCGTGACACCCTCCACTCTTCACCTGAATCAAAACAGCTCCCCCAGCTGTTGTCTGTCTTCTGACTCCTGGCTGCTGCTCCCTCTATTTCACAGTACTGTCAAGGCTGCAAAAGACACATGATGTATTGATCACAGCTCCTTGACAAAGCAGCTGAAACACAGAGAGTGGGGGGTGGACAGAAATGGGAGGAGTGGAAGCAGAAGAAAGAGGTAAGAGGGGAAGGGAAGCCAAGGAAGAAGGATGCCAGGAAGGAAAAAAAGGGAGATGGGAAAAGTATCAGAAAATCTGATAAATGCAGCCGGTGTCAGCTGGTGCTCTCCTCCTACCCGGGCTCGGAGAATAGATCCATGGCCTCCCACCTGGCTTCCATCGACTGGTCAATGGGGAATCCCTATTACAGTTTCTGGCTTGCCGGCTGTGGATATGGACTTGACACAACGGACCCACGGGAGGTTATTGGCTGCACTCTCCTTCAATAACCGCTACCCATCTCCTTCTAGTTCGTCTCCATCAATCAGCTCTGTCAGCCGAGTTTCTGGTTTGTTTGTTTGTTCTGGCCTTTCCTTCTTGCCTTCTATTTTTTCTTCCATCCCTTTCTTTCCTTCACATCCTCCCTCTCTCTCCATTTTCTCAAACACATTTCAGATGCCCCTACCTGATTTTCACTGGCTTCTCTTCCTTCTGAAGTTTCTTTTCATCTCCCCCTCGCAGCCTGGCTCTCATACAGTACCCTTATTCAATCTTTTCCTCTTCCACTCTGCCCTCCTCCTCTTTTCATCTCTCCATCACTGCATCTGCTGGTCCAATCCACGGCAAAGGATTCTATAGAGCTAAGTGTTTGCTGCCAGAGAGACAGCAGCCCACACAAAAGTGACCCGTTCATTCACATCTTATTGCTTTCTTTTCAAATAAAGAGCGAGAAGGAAGGCATCATGTTGCATAGTGAAAGCCTCAAACTCACACAGAGGCCGACACAAATTGGTTGCAAGCTTCCTGCTACAGCCAAGGTGTTCTTCTTCCAGTATCGCTGAAAACGTCACATTTTAAAAGGGCACTCATCAAAAGTGTGCCTGCTCCGAGGGAGCTCTGGTAAAATAAATATTCTTTATCCTGTTGCAAGTTCAGCAGCACAACAATCAGATAAACAGACAAGAATGAATTATCTAGTGTAAACCATCAAATATTCAGTATTTTTCTTGCTGTGAACACTTCCCCTGCCCCTACCATGACTTCCCCTGTAGAGAGATTTTGAAACTCACAGTAGTGGCTCTGGATGTCGCCATCTTGGCATTGTCTGACTTGTTTAACTCTTGATTTTTTCAAAAATGGTAACCAAAGCAGAGTGGAGGCAAGCCCACCTGTTACTCAAAGCATCCATTAATTATAAATAACTTTAAAAGCCTTAATACAATTTTAACGGGTGAGTTTTGTGACTTTATTTCGGAGCCAGGGCATAGACTGTAGAAAGAAATGGACGATGCGTCTCTACTTCCCTCCCATTGATCAAACTGATGCTAGTATTTCAGGGATACGAAACTGCCACCTTGCAAGTTGGTTGCCAGAGTCTGCGCACTACGCTCCAAAAGAGTCCTTAAAGGGGAATTAGCATTTTTTTTACAACCTGGACCTTATTTCTGGAATAGAATTATGATTGTTTACTCACCCATATAACTTTGGTGTCATTTGGAGTCGTTCGGAAGATATTTAGCTAAAGTGGAGCGCCGCGTATATCAATATAGTGGGAGTGACTGGGGCACCAAAACGCAGCCTCTAAATAACTCATTATCTGCCGTGAAACTCGTTCATTTATTGTACGCTAGTGCTATTCCCTGTTGAGTCCGGAGTTACCTGTTATCATCATCCGGGGTCTGTAGATTGACCTACTAACTTCTGACCTGGATGATGTCATCTCTGAGCGCTGCGCGCACCCGCGACGGTCGGCTTGTTTACCTGTAATTTGCTACTGCTATTTTTTTGCAACATGGTTGAATATTTTTCAGATTCTGAGGTTGTGGACGACGTCTTTGTTTATGATGGACGTCCTTACCGTTTTGAGCCAGAGTATACGGATGAGGAGCTCGTTGAAAGGAAGATGCGGAGGCAGAGAGGAGAACAGCTGGCCAAAGAACAACAAACCACCGCACGTCCGCAAATGGATAACAGGTAACTCCAGACTCAACAAGGAATAGCACTAGCGTGTCATAACAAAATGAACAAGTTTCGCGGCAGAAAATGCGTTTTTCTGTGCCCCAGTCACTCCCACTATATGATTTACGCGTCGCTCCGCTGGAGCTAAATATCTTATATAAGTTATATGGGTGAGTAAACGATCATAATTTTATGCTAGAAATAAGGTCCAGGTTGTAAAATATTGAAATCCCCCTTTAAGTTCCTGTGGGACAGCTTCAGAGAGTGTCAATGGCAACTGTCAATCATCATGATGTCACATCCTGTTTTTATAGCGTCAAACTAACTAAAACAAAACTTGGACACTTGAACATGAAACTTGATTTGTTTTTCTTTTAGTTTGTCCCATCCACTCAGATAGAAGGGGGGCGGTTTATGACCTATACTGCAGCCAGCCACCAGGGGGAGCTCCACATGCTTCGCCTTCACTTTTGGGCAGCTGTCATGGAGTCGACTTTTTTTACAGTCTAAAACTCAGCCTCAAGAGACCATTTGAGGAACTGCAGTTTTTGGCACTTCCACTTCCTGGCTTTATTTTTCAGCCCATTAACTTGCTGCTTGAACAAAACTCACAAAAAAATCAACAAATCTTACATCCTCACTTACAAAGAACGACCTGTATTTGGCCACAGTCTTTTTCTTACCGACATGATGTTATCCAGTCTTTCTCAGTCACACTCAGAACTAGACACCTCACTCTGTTATATAATACATGCATTGCTTTGGTGCGTTTTCTTCTCTAAAGCCTCAGAATCATCTCTTTTTTAAATCCTCACCTTCCACACAAGCCTCAGGCAGTCAATAACAATATTCGGCTACAGACTGTACCCAACACTATATCGCATTCAGTGGAAAGAATAAAATAAATAAGTAAATAAAACAGCATGCGCGACCAAATCATGCTCATTCAATGAAGAGAAACTGGGACAGATAGAGCCCCTCTTTATTTATTTATTTTTTTTCCTCCTGCAGTTTAATATATTCCACTGCGCCTGGCATAAAACTGCCGAGCTACTCTCCATCACTAGCAAATACAAGATTGAATTTTGGGGGAGAGAAGGGGAAGGGGAAGAGAGAGAGAGCAGGCAGTAGGTGGTGAAAGGTGTGTCTGGGGGGGGGAGAGAGGGGATGTGAAACCAGTAAATCTGTGCGTGTAAGCGTGCTGGCACAAGGGATGTCTGATTTCTTTTCATATTCTCCCCTCCTGCACATTTCGCAAGGGAATTGATATGTGAGGACAGCCAGACTGAGAGAAAAGAGACCGAGAATGAAATAATAAGGAATCATTCCATCCGACGATGTGAAGCCCATCCTGCTGATATTCAATATTTCTTTAATGCTTTTAAAGTATAATCTTCATTTACCATTTCAAAAGGCCTGTCACGGAGATACAGAGGTTTGGCTTTTGCTCACTCATATCTCCCTTTATGGTCCTCCTTTTCCTCCCTCTCTGCTCCCCTCATTTCAGGATTATACAGTACTGCATGTGGTGCAGTGAATCAGTGACCACCGTAAATATGGAATTGGGAGTGTGCCTGGCGACTTGTCAAACCCACTGAAACATCCCCACACTGCCTTCTGCTCAGTCTCCATCAATGCTCTGCTAAGCGCTAGGAATGAGATCTTATCCAGGTTATCCCATCATACACCTCCGAACACGCACAGACACGCGCGCCCAGGTGAGCCGTAGCCAGAACAGATTCAAAAATACATTTGCACTCATGGAGAGTAGTTTTGAAGGACAAAGTGGTGGCTCGGCTGGAGGCGATCCTCGAGTCTATTGGGGCCCTAGGAACGAAGAAATCCTCTAGACCCTCTAGAGCTGGAGCATAGACTGTAAAAAAAGTGGATGACACCATGACAGCTCGTCACAAGTGAAACCAAAGCAAGTACAGCTCCCCCTGGTGTCTGGCTGCGGTATAGGTCATAAGCTCCACCTCCAAAACATCAAGTACAAGTAAATTTTTTTTCAAGGATGGTTTTCAAGGACGGTTTCTGTCATTTTAGGTAGTTATTTAGGTAGTTATGTGTGTTCCAGTGTAAATTTTGCAATGTATAATTGAACATTTCTTTCTAGCTAGCAAAGGTACAGCAGAGCACAGTGTTAATTAAATGCAAGTGAGTCTAGTGGAAGTGTGGTTGGGTTATTGAAAACTCTCAGACTGTACTGCGCAGACTCTTAGTCCAAAATCGCAAGATGGCGCCGCCCATATCCCTGGGATACTAACATCAGTGTGGTCAATGCAAGGAAGTCACTGCCTCATGCATTTTTTTGTACAGTCTATGTACTGTTCTGCTAGTTAAGTTAACCAACAAAAAAAGAACAAACCTATGATACTGCTGAAACTTATTTTATTCAAATGCCTCTCCCCCATAGTTAAAGCTAAACTAGAAGCATCCAGTCAGCTATTTAATATCATTACTAATCATCATTAACTGCTTCACTCTCCACTGTCTTGCTTTCTTTTCTCCCCTTCCTCTTTCTTTCTTTACTCGCTCCCAGAGGCATAAGTTCTCTCCATTTTAATTGGGCGCCGTTGACATACTTTAAAGAGTAAAGAGTAAACTACTTTAAAGAGTCATGCGCACGACATGCAAGAGGATTAAGTGTGCACAGTTGTGTCAGGTGGAAGACCCCTAAGGGAGGTCTCGTTCTGTCACTGAAAAAGCACATTGCCACCGCTGTAGTTTAAAGTTTGTCAGCCCCCATAGGACCCTCTACTGGCCTGGGGTCCCCAGCAGTTGCCTGCCTTGCAAGTTGTCAAACTGCACCTCCGGGCCCAGCCATCAACTTTTTGGCAGTGTCTGACTGCACCTTAATCCAAAAATGGACAAAGAGTTGGAACATGATTACTGCAGACTGAGTCCTGGGACCCACCTGTCACTCAAAGTGGCCCTTAATCATAGTTTTGGCCTTGACATAATTTAAACTGGTGAGCTGTATAAAAAATTCACCCCATACAGGCGTCACAAAGTAGGAAATTAGCTATGGAGCCGCAAAGAACCAGGCTCTAAAAAATCATGTCATTTAAGATAAGGCAAATTGGACCAACAGTGGAAAGCCACAACCTTTTCAGGATTTTAATGTTAACAATTCTCCGTTAGGCTGAAGCTATCCATTTGAATGTTAACAGCAGCATATTGAAACGTTATCTGAAGCGCTTTTGTGTCGCGCCGCGGAGTTCGAATGAAGACAAATGAATCCTCCCGAGAGCGAGAGATACACAACCCAATGTTTTGTTTTGTTTCGAGTCGGCCCTGATATTACAGTTGATGTTGTAAAGCTGTCCTGCAGAGGCAGAGAGGGAGATTGAAATGCCACCGTTGTGACTCCCTTTATCAGTTTTGCGGCCACAATGGGGCTCCGCTTCTCGACTCACAAATGAAGCAGTCCAAATCTCAACACCGGAGTCTCGGACGCTGTGGCATCCGTTTTAGCAATTTATTTTCCTATTTTAACAAACCAAAAGACACGGCGGCATTGAGGTCAAGGGGTGTGCTAATGGCCTATTAAACATGCTTGCTCAAGTGGATTCTGCCTTCCATTTCCTTCTGCAGCAAGTGATCATTTAATGAATCATAACAAAAACATATGGTAATTTAATATTACTTAATTTATTAAAGGGAGAAATCCATATGGAAGTTCTTCTTCTGAAACAGTGATGATCAACACTTTTGTAGAGTGACTGACAAGTCTACAAAGTAATGTAAAAATTCTCATGCTGACCTTTGACCCCTAGTGCCTAGTAAATGCTTACCGTGGGAATTAAGAGCAGTACAAAAATTGCAGTAGCCAGTTGCAGTTTATACTAGTCAAATTATTGCCACAAATGTTCCTGGACTACCAGGAAGTACTGCATCCGGCCTTTTTTGGCACTTTCAGAACACAGGAACTATAGGAACCAGTTCCTGTGTGGCTGCTGGAGAAAGTTCCCCCTTCTTTTTGTATCTGCATTGCAGGAGCTGAGAGTGATTGTAGCTCTTGGAACTCTGGTTTTAGGGTTTTATGATGGGAACTTTCCATGCACAAGGTGAAGCTTGAGTTGCCAGTCATTGAAGGTTCCTCTTGTGCTTGAAAAGTTCCTGCGAAGTCCAAGTTTTTATTACATGCCTAAATGTTACACCAAACTAAATAACTTTGCTACACCAACCACCAGCCGGCTACGACGGCCCTCGAGAGTTCCCACTCGGGGTGCAAATGCAAACAGACAGAAATACCTGGAAGGTATGTAGTTCTCGGGGGAGCTCCACAGTGGGTAGTTACCCTTTGGGAGTTCCCAGAAATGTTTTGTTTGAAAGCAATATTCCTGGACTACCAGACGTACTAGCACTTTCAGAACACAGGAACTATAGGAACCAGTTCCTGTGTGGCTGCTGGAGAAAGTTCCCCCTTCTTCTTGTATCTGCATTGCAGGAGCTGAGAGTGATTGTAGCTCTTGGAACTCTGGTTTTAGGGTCTTGCAATGGGAACTTTGAGTTGGCAGTCATTCACGGTTCCTCTTGCGCTCAAAAAGTTCCTGTGAAGTCCAGGTTTTTATTAAATGCCTAATAGATGTTACACCAAACTAAATAACTTTGCTACACCAACCACTAGCTGGCCCTTGAGAGTTCCCACTCGGGGTGCAAATGCAAACAGAAAGAAACGCCTTGAAGGTATGTAGTTCTCGGGGGAGCTCCACAGTGGGTAGTTACCCTCCGGGAGTTCCCAGAAATGTTTTGTCTGAAGGCATCTCAAGGCACAGGAACTAAATTTAGACTCAGAGTCAGAATGTTCCCCGAGTCCCCACCAGCTGTATCAGTTTTAAAGGGTTAATAATTATCATAGCGCAAGCCATATCAAAGACTCTGAATGTGGCAAGAGGAATATAAATCCCTTATTACTGCAGACTGAGCCCATTGATCTTAGAGTGTGTAGCCAAAACTCTTGCATAAGTAGCAAGGACTGTTCTAAACAGCTTGTCTTGGGATTGTGAAGCAACTGTGATCATGCAGTGGACACGTGGTTAAATCTTCAACAACAAAAACCCCTGAGATTTACTGTGCAAGTTTAGAAAACGCAGATGCACCACCTGCTGAAATATTATTAGCACGTTCGAATGATTCAGCCGCTATAAAACACCGGCCTCTGCGCTCGGAAACATTATCAGGATTTACAAATGGTATATATGGTGGGGATAACTTCCGATGGCTTGTAAAATATTACCGCCCCCATTCAAAACACATCCAACAAGGCCTCAGCGGTGAAAGCTCTATTATGCTACGCTGAATAGAGGAAGTAAAACTGTCTTCTCCGTTATCTCAACTCCGAGAGTTATTTTGCCATTCATGTGTCATAATGGGCCTGACGTTAGAGTATGTCAGTGACAAACACAAGGGAGAGCAAATTGTGACAGGGATCACAAAGGTGAAGGCCGTGCATATATGCAGTCGTGTGGGATTGTGTGTGTGTGTATCAGCATTCTGAATGAGCCTGTCCTGTTCCCATCAAGGCGTCCCAAGCCCACGATGAAAGCACTTGTGTGTGTGTACGTGCACAGACAATGTGCATGTTGAGGCAAAGCGCAATACAACTCAAGACAATGATGGCATGCAAAAAAAATAAAAAATAAAAATGTCTGTAATCTGTGCTGGAGATACATCTCAGAACAAAGTAACTGAGCAAAGCTTTTGCATTTGTTTTCTGCAATAAAAAAAGACAGAAAGGAAATCTAGTGCTTAAGATTTTATGCACCACGGGCAGAAAAAATAAAAAACAAACGATGATTGCATTTAAATCTCTTTCTTTTTTCATATTCCGCCTGAGGATTACATAATGTAGGTGGAGTTTTCAGAAGTTTGTAAGTTCATGCAAATACTGTACATTCTTTACACCGATCAGGCATAACATTATGACCACCTTCCTAATATCGTGTAGGTCTCCTTTGTGCCTCCAAACCATTTGTAACTCATCAGAGAATGGACATGGGCCTTCTGAGGGTGTCCTGTGGTGTCTGGAAACAGAATGTTGTTACTGGGGGGCCTTCGGGTCCTATGGGTTGAGGGGGCCCTATGGGATCTAGTGAATTTGGAGGCCAGGTCAACACCTTGTGCTGTTTTTCATGTTTTTTTGAGTTGTTCCTAAAGCATTTTTATGTGTGTATATCCTGCTGGGGATGGCTGCTGCCATCAAGGAGTGTCATTGCTATGGAGTGGGGGTGCCTGGTTTAGGTCTAGGTGGGTGGTACATGTCTAAGTAACATAAAGAGATAAAGAGCCTTTATTTGTCATTATATTATACAAGTATCATATAACGAGATTGCATGGTCAGACATGGAGGGTTGGTCCTGAGCCGCTGCACTCGGGCGCGCCGCCACTGTGGCTCCAGAACATTGAATGTGGCCAACCTGACCGGTGCCTGACACCTAGCATGTTTTGATGATGGGAGGAAACCGGAGTGCCTGGAGAAAACCCACGCAGACACGGGGAGAACATGCAAACTCCACACAGAAAGGCCTCCGCCCTGGGAATTTGAACCAGCGACCTTCTTGCTGTGAGGCACCAACGCTACCCACTGTGCCACCGTGCTGCCCGTGCATCCACACATATGAATGCCAGGTCCAAAAGTTTCCCAGCAGAACATTGAATTGTCACAAGATGTTATTTACTTCTCCTGTCAGTGGTTTTAATGTTGTGGCTGATCGGCGTAAGTAGCCTACTGCTCAGCAAAAACGTTACAAAGTCGAATTTATTAATGAATTTATTGGTGATTAACCAACCAAAGCTTTTCCAATAATTCAATTTGAGTGGTTCTTTAACTGAATTGCTTGGTGTGAATATTGTCATTTGTGGCGCCATCAGTTACCAAGAAGCGCATGAGAATAAGCAGCGACAGATCTGATTAGGGCACCTTTTAACTGTTCACCTCTTGGATTTGATAAGCTTACTTTTATGTTTATCCAGTTCCATAATCATAAGGTGATAATGTTATGTTGGATCGGTGTGCATGTGCTTATAAACTATGCAATGAAGACGTAGCTGAGTTCAGCTGTAAAAACTGGGAATTGGGATACTCCAGCAAGGATTATAAACTTTAACCGGTTACTTACAGAAATGCTATAATCCTGACACAGTGGTAACAAACTGCACTAACTGTGTTTGGCTTGGCTACTGTGGATGTGGGACCGGCTGATTTAAAGGCAGCCATTGCAAGTTAACCCTAAAAAAACCATGAACCGTCATATAATTCAAACACTAACTAAATAATCAATGTTAACAACTTCAGTCACTTAACAACCCCGAAAAGTGCACAATGTCCATGCCTCAGCCTTTGCCATAAACAGGGTCGACAATGACAGACCCGAAAAGAGGCCTGTCACGAGGAGAGCAGAGAATCGCGGGCCTGTGTAATTAGAATCGATAATTCATTTTCCCCTTTTCTGCCACTGTTCCATTCAAACAAGCCCTCACACACTGCAGAGAGAGCTTCCAAATCTCTGCAGGGTAGCGGTAATTGGACTGGGGATTTTTTTTTTCTCCTTTCCTCTCCACTTCTTCTCTTTTTGCACCTGACCAAAATCTCATCAGCTAAATGCAGAGGAGAGCATTCTTCTTGGGGTAATTGTCTTCGACTGCCATGTGATGTTTTCGCTGCCCTTTTCCAGGTGCTGGTATTGTTCTTCCGGGCTGGTTAATTTGGGGAGCAGCAGGAACTTTTGGTCGTTGGAGTGTATGGGTGCCAGACAATGACGGTGTCATGCTATTTATCCCCCTGGCAATAATGGAGCCTATTAGAGGTCTGCAACCGAAAGGCTTGCAGTCAGTAAGTGGATGAGGAATAGGACTTGGATTTCTATGTGTATTGGCCGGAATAATTATAGGAGTTCTTAGGTTTTCTTCACTTGGATGGTGGATTTAATCACAGACAAACGAGGAGGTACCCATTGTGTGAATGTGTGGATTCAAATTCTTGATTGCCTCCTCCTCTATCTGTGCATTTGAGCAAAGGTAATTACTCCTCGCCGTTAATGTAATGGACGTCAATTGCACATATTCGGATTCATTTTCATTCCCCGGATAGTCGGGGGCAATTTTCTTGACAAATTCATCGTGATTAACACATCATCGTCATCGTCGTCATCATCCCCAGCACAACCACCAATGCCGATCATTGCTATTACCGTCACTCACGGCGCTCATCATCGTAATCTCGGCCGAAATCATCGTCATCATTGATCCGTATTGGTGTGGCCGTCGTAACCATTGTAATCATCTCCGTCACAACAGCTGTCAAACGTGGAGCTCGCTTCACTTCAAACCTGTGAAGCGAATGGCAGTCAGTGTCAAGCAGAAAATTGCTCTGGGACATCGTATAGATCATGGCTACCTAAACATGCCTTAGCTTCCGCAGAGGCACACCGCGGCCGCACATTTCTATCTGTGGGTGTCACCCACAGAGACACAGATAATGGCGGTAGAGACCGGCTTCTCTGTCACTCTGCCATTCCCATCTCCCTGGCTGGGATTTAATGTGACACTTATAGCTATTGCATGGCTTAGCCCCCAGATAGCAGGGAACCACGCCTGAATGGAAATGAGATTGTCATCTGTCAGCTACACCCATCAAACCACTGGGAGAATGACGACAAAAAAAAAGGAGAGAAAGATTGAGAGTGATACTGGGTGATGGAGAGAAAGAGGAGGAACCCTGAAGATGCCTCTTATATAGGCCCCTCATCATTGAAGGCCTTATCTGAAAAAGGCAATGCTGGCGTGGCTCAGATGGCAAAGAATACAAATGCGGACGGACATGAATCATTGCCTAATATCATGCAGGTCTTTCGCCCAGTAGGATTTTTCATCTGAGCTTCATGATGTAAAAGCTAGTGGTGCACAGAGGGCAAAGCTGCTTTTTTATATATATATATATATATATATATATATATATATATATATATGTGTGTGTGTGTATCACTTGTTACATGTCAAAAAGATAAAGGAGCCCCTCAAAACATAAGAGCAACCATTATTACGACTCCTAGAGATTCTGCAACCCACAAGCAACATCATCCATTTTTGTTATTTACTGACGTGTTCCCTGGTAATACTGTATAGCTCAGAATGTAATAGGCTGTTTAGACTTTTGCGTCAATTTGACGCCGTATACGGCGACGGCGCAAACCCTACACAGACCTGTAGCTCCATAGCTGTTGTGCACCTCCCCAGAAATGTAACTACACGCCATGGCAACGCAGACTGCAAGAGCTGTGATTGGTCCGCTTGGTAGTAGCATGGTTCCGATTTAGTTCTTCCAGCTGCTTCTCCATCTCTGCAATCTTCGAATTGATTGTTTGGATCATTAAAGATGGAACACATCGAGGAAAGGTTAAAGGGAAACTAGTGTTTTTTTACAACCTGGACCTTATTTCTGGCATAAAATACGATTGTTTACTCACCCATATAACTTTTGTGTAATTTGTAGTCCTTCGGGAGATATTTAGATCTGCGTATATACATACAGTGGGAGTGACTGGGGCACCGAAACGCAGCCTCTAAATAACGCATTATCTGCTACTGCTATGGTTCGTCCACAACCTCAGAATCTGAAAATTATTCAGCCATGTTGCAAAAAACTAGCAGTAGCAAAGTACAGGTAAACAAGCCAACCGTCGCAGGTGCGTGGGGCGCTCAGAGATGACATCATCCAGGTCAGAAGACATCATCCGGTGTCTGTAGAGTGACCTACAGACCCCGGATAACAGGTAACTCCGGACTCAACGAGGAATAGCACTAGCATACGATAACAAAATATTGGTGAAAGAGTTTCGTGGCAGATTAAGCGTTATTAAGAGGCTGCGTCTCGGTGCCCCAGTCACTCCCACTATATAGATACACACAGATCTAAATATCTCCCGAAGGAATACAAATTACACAAAAGTTATATGGGTGAGTAAACGATCATATTTTATGCCAAAAATAAGGTCCAGGTTGTAAAAAATAGTAGTTCCCCTTTAACTGAGGAAGGTTTGGAGATACAAACATTTGTAGGACTTGTCTTCACAAATTCCGGTCGCCGTTGCTGAAGCAGGAAGTAGAAACAAAAATGGGCCTGACTGGCAAAAAAAAGACAGCGCCGACTAGAGCTTGGGTGCCGTTGTAATGGAGCGAGCCAGGCTGATTAGCACACAAGTATAAATGGCTCGCACCGGCATCGGCTACATACGTAAGTTACGGCGTCTGTGTCCCGCAGTACCTTAAAAGAGCCTTAAGTATTCGGAAAGTGAAACATTTCTCTTCAATGTTCTTACTCAAACACACTGGATTTGAAATCACTGCAGATTAACAGGTGTTTAAAGGTGTTCACGTGCACATTACAAGAAAATACCCAGTGGTTAAGGAGTTTGACTATGAACTCCACCTTCTCTCTGTTTGAATGCTGTCATCTCTTCCATTAAATTCACACAACGCCAACAAACTCTAACTTTGTTTTACTTGACCATCATCTTTCTAATTACTTTTTTGTGCCCTGAAACTGGGTCACCATGCATGAAAAGTAAATTAAATTATCACGTAAACACCCTCAAGTCGAAGCCAATTTAACCTCGGAGTCACCTAAGGCGCGTCGGCACATACCCCAAAATGCGTCACTTGCCAAAAACTCTCAGGCTCCCCCCTGCACGGGGTAGAATAATACAAAGAGCAGCCTCATCCAATCCTCTTGAAGGTGATAGCAGAAGCGAGTGGGAGGCCGGTGAGGCAAAATCAAATTAGCATCACAATAAATCAGCGGTAGAGAGACAGCAGTCAGAGTAAAGGTGAGGGAAGGAGGCCATGGATTTTCTGCCACGGGGGCGACTTGCTGTCAGTCAAGTGCCTGGAGGAGCGCTGTACACCGAGAGCGAGACCACAAAAGGGACATCCGTACCGACTCGGTCGGACACCTACGCACACATGTGCGCGTCGCACGCACCAGCTAATGCGCCACATGCGCGCTCTCTTCCGTGCATCGATTCCTCAAAAATAAGAAATCATTGACTGTGGCCAACTTGACTTGGGTGTGTTGACAGTGATCGATATGGATGTGCCGAGCTACAGTGAGATCGCAAGTACGGAGTGGGTGTTCTGAATTGCATTATTTCACAGCAAATGCGCGCACACACACACACACGCACACACACACCACTTGGTAATTAGTCAGCCTGACAGAACATCCCATGGCAAGTGAGGACAACTCCACAGCTGAATTAGACCAGAGAAGCTACTCCTGCAAACATACACACAGTCACAGACTTACACACAGTCACCAGGGAGGGTCTCCACACAGTATGAGGGCCTAATTAAGACGCAGGGATAATTGGAGAGGGGGGGTGAGGGGACGGGAGGGGGGGTCCGTGAATGTGTGTGTGTGTGTGGCTGTTTATTTCAAAGAGATGTTCAATTACTCAAAGCAACAGAACATGCGCATGAGCACCAACAACAGCTTCCCGTGGGGGGTCAGACAGAAAAGGAGAGAGGTACTGCGGGCGGCGAAGGCGAAAAAGACAGCAGGCCACAGACATACACGGGGACGCTACGGCACGTACTAAAGGGATGTATGCCAAATTTAGCAAGAGGGAGAGAGAGAGGGAGAGGGAGAGGGAGAGGGAGGCTGAGAGGTCACAAAGAGGGAGGGGGGAGGAAGAAGGATGGGAGGAAGAAGAGAAAGGGGGAGAACGGCGGATGAAAAATGAGGCTAGCTCGCAGACAGGCCTCAGACGACACCGCACGCTCCCAACGTAGCACAGCCTTGGGGATACACAGGGAATTTTGGGTAATGCGGTCCGACGTGCCACAGCTCAGTGGCCCCCTGACTGGCTGCTCTGATCAGGCCGTGGAGCTCATGGGGAGTGTGTGTGGGGGTGGGATGGGTCATGGCGGCGACTCCAGATTGGCTGCAGCGTTTCTAGAGGCAGCCTACGTGGGTTTGTCCTCAAGCTAAGGTCGATTAGCAGCCGAAACTAAAGCTACACACCATTTATCAACAGCAGGCGACGACTACTTGGTTCCATTCCCGAGCTTCGATTGCACACAACATGGTCTTCTGTATTCATTTTATTGTGGGAATACATAGCCGGAGGGTTCAGAGGCACACATTTGCGTTAAGGCGTCGTTCACGTGTACTAAATAGCCCCTAAGTAAGAACCGATGCCACTTCTAACCCTTAAAAATCTACTTTTATTCCGTAAATACACATTTACCTTTGTCTCTTTTCCTGTGCGTACTCCTTCTCCTCACTCAGTGATAATATCTTGCAAGCATGCATACATTTATAACCTGGGGCTCCTTGAAGATTTCTGCCTAAGCCTCAGAAATGCTTACCAGCACAACCGTCAGGCACATGGAGTGATATTAGCTTAATTCAAGGCATGATTAATTGAGAACCAGAGAGACTCTGGTGCCCCGTTCTCAGTCACTTTCAAATTCGGAGACACATCTCTTCAGCGTGCACCCGCCATCCATTGGTAGCAAAGTCATGTATCATGCATTAGGTAATATCTTAATCACCATAAAGATGACTCAAACATAATTAGATTTTCCCCTCGGTGCCCGCCTGATTTGGTGTTTCACTTCCTCCGTGTGAATTTGAGGTCATCTCTCCCCTCCGAGCTCGGGGGAAGTGTTAGGGGCTATCCCTCACCTCTTCTCGCAGCGGGGATTGTCGCTCACTCTTTCGCACTCCACCTCCATTTCTGTCTACTTCACAGATATGAATGGTGCTTTTATGGATGAGCCGCCTAATGAAGGATCCATCTTCCGTAATTAACATTTTCCCGGGCCCGCGAATCGTCGGCGGGTTCAATTATCACTCAGGAGCCCACCTATTGTTCGGGTGGCACGCGCCTGCTAAGTGGAAGTTTATACCTTCAACACTGTGCATTAGTGCACATCAATTATGCAGGTGGCAGCAATTACATATTTATGCATTCTGATAATTACATTTTTAATACAGCAGATGTCAGCCTCATTTATAGCAGTTAATGAAAATGAATGACAGCCATTTTACAGAGGGAAGTTCACAGGAGAGCTGAAAGTATGCGGCTGGGAGGCAGTTTCGTGAGTTGCGAACGAAAATGACGTCTCCTTCATTGATTAGGAGATCTGGAATAACATGAAGTTGTAATTCCATCGCAGAGATCATGATTAATTTGCATAATCGCGCTCTAAGTGCCCGCGCTACAAGATGGCTGCTGTACATATGTGCGCCTACGTGTGCATGCGGCGCTCATTAATAGAGCGAGAGGAGCTCACATCCGCGCGGGCACTCCATAATGCGGCACATCATTATCCGACACTCAGCTTTGTCGGCTAATGAAAGGGAAACGGAACAAGCCGATCAGCTCCTGCGCGTTGTCTAGCGGTTCTGTATAATCAAAGGCTTAAAAAAAGCAACAAACTGGGGCAAAAGTTTAAAAGCGGCGCGAAGGTTCGGCGTTCCCCAGGAGTAAAGGAACTCAAATTCATGATTTCGTCCAGCTGCTGACATTTGAAAAGCGAGTCACCAGCTGTGAGTGGCATCCCCCTACAATTCAAGTGCAATTTTTTTCGGCGTCCAGTCACATGCACCGACGCATCGACGAATGCCCCGTGGGAGGATGACTCCACATTCTAATGCGGCGGTCGCGTCTCCGGAAATATCTCTTGCTTCGACCGCCCGCCGCCACGAGGAATTGAAAATAAAATCAGCGCACGTGAGCGTCGCCGTGCTTTGAACTTCGCTGTCACGCCTCATCAATACTGCAAACGCGCTCGAACGCCGAGCACTTCCTAAACCCCAAGGTGTGTGAATTATTTGGTGGCCATTAGCGTGGCGGAATAAGGGTTGGTGCCATCAAGCGAGGTACTTTTAAGAGTCGCTCTAAAAAGCAGATTTCGGGATATGTTCGACAAGAGAATCAAATAAAAACAGCCTTGTGTTTGCTCTTTGGCAGGTGATTGATTGGTGGAAAGTTTTCCGGTGATAAAAAAAGGCTTTCTCAAACTATTAGCGTGTTTATTTGGGTGACACCTAGTTATGTTATGTCTTCATTTTCCGTGCTTTTCTGAACTAATTCCAGCTTGTTTGTTTCATAAGGCACAGTCACTTCTTGACAGGCGGCTACATATTCCGAATACCAGCCTCATCCGCGAGAAGCTTATTGACTATGAAGTGCAAAATTGAACACGTCTCCCTTGGGTGTAGGCCATCACTTCTGTCTGGGCTTAGTTAAGTTTGAGGAGCTCGTGCATCACGTCGACTTGGCAAGAGGAGGAGGACCCCACACAGACAGAGAAAACTGTGAAAACGAGCGCGATGTTAACGAGACGTGCGGGGGCCGCCGTGACATCCGCAGACTTCTTTATTTTTCTTTCGGGTTTCTTTTTCATTTTTCCAGCGCCGGTGCCTTCGACTTGTTTTGATGGCTGGCGAAGTTAAGGGCATATGTAAATGATTGCTGATCAATACCTGCCAGCACCTGGAGAGAATCCGAGCCTCGGCTGGAGCTGCGGTGCATTCCTATCTGTCAGCCACGGACTTCTGCCCTAAATTGAAAATCCAATACTTGTTTATGGAGCTCCAGATATTGCGATTAATTAAATTTTCTTCATGCTGTCAGTCTTTTACCCCCTTTCCCCCGCTGGTGATTCATGGGGCGGAAAAGCAGAGTCCATCTTCCTTACTGTCTCTCATTTGCCCCTCCCCCACCCTGGCGTTCTAGCTTGTGGGAATTTTTTTTTCCAGAATGAAAGAGATGTCAAAAAGAAAAAAAAACACAGTAAAAAAATAAATAAAAATGACAGGCCGGTGTCAAAACAATTCACCCGTGGTAATATTTGTGCAAAGGAGCTTTAACATGGTGACAGAAATGCACATACAATATTCATGAGATGGATCTCAGGAGCTTCTCAGATGGGTTTCATGTGCGAACTAGTGATTGACTGGCTTATAATTGTGTTGGTCATCAATCGAGCAACACTGACAAGGACAAAAAGGACATTCAACAAAGGCGTGAAATGTGAGCTGAGGCTCGCATTGAGCAGTGCCAATAAACAATGTTGTCCCAGAATCTGCAGTATTTGTTGAGGGGATTAATGCCCCCGAAATGAGGGACGTTGCATAAATTAGGTAAACAAGTAAAAAGAATTTTGAGTCGGAGGATTAATCAAAACCTGCGGACGACTGTGCCCGGTAAGCCACGAACACGACTGCTTTCAAGTGCAGTTTGTCCGCCAGTCTTTTCCCTCATGTGTCCCTGCAACCTCCGGCGAGGCGAGGCTCCGCTGCAACCTGTTGCCTTGGAGACGGCGGGCGAGCTCCGAAAACAGCGGCGTCAAGGCGGCGACGAGCAGGCGGACGGCGTTTCATTTGCTTTCCTGTTAATTGAAAAGCTGTGTTTGTTTCCCGGCTCGCTCGGCCCTTAATGGTTTTCACATGAACGCTTTGACAGGTAAGGAGCTTACCCTGCCACGCAAACATTAACATGACATTATATCGCGCCGTCTCCGCCCTCCTGAGACAGAGCAATTACTGTTTATAGGTGGCACGGTGGACATCACTTCAATTACGTAGCTGGAAGGCTGTCAACTTGGGCCAAATCTAGGAAGTCATTATAATGGTACTGTTCTGGTAGTAATTAAGTCAAGCAAATTGCAAACTAGTTATTATCTTCTAATTAATTTCATCAGGATCCACCTCTCTGCGCTGCTCTTGCATCATCACCATCATCACTCCCAGCGCCATCGTTGCCGTCCGTCTGCGTAATGTAACCGTCTCCCTTTGAACCCTGAATCCTACACCGGGGCTCTGCGGTACATCCATCACAATCCCTTCGCAGGTCGTCCTCGAGTTTTAAGCCTTCCAGTGTGATCCAGTATGATGGCTCTCTCCACGGGCGAAAACAAGAAAATGAAATTGATGCAGGAGTTGGAGGGCTGGAGTTCGCCATTCCCCAAATCGCATCCTGAGGATCTTAAAAGCAAGGGGGATGAAAACAGGATGCTGGTATCAATCTGCCCGCTGCATGCCCCTGACGGATGGCCCGAACCACTATCCCTAATTACCTGCTTGTTAACAGCAGAGAGAACAGAGCAGACCCGAAAGGAGGAAGCCTTCCCATGCTTCCACGTCGCTCTTTGTCCTTCCTTCCTCTTGCTATGGATAGTGTCGGAGGAAGCCCTAGAAATGTTTCCCCCATTGTGTCTTGTTTAGCAAGATAGGCATCAGTCATCAAACTTTGGCTTCGGGACAACCTTGCAACGGTCAATGTAATGGAGTGCCGGCCGGCAGCTCTGGACCCCACAGATTGATGCCGGCGCGTTGATTAATGCCAGGGCACACACGCCCAGGTTAGTGGAGGCCTGACAGCTTTATTGATAAATTAAACACATGGCCACATGAAAAGCATCAATCTCTCGGCTCCTCTCCTCGCTTTTTTTCCCGTCCTTGAGCGTTCCTCAGAGCTAATCTCAAGTGGTGGTTTTGGAGTACTGTCAGCTCGGAGGCTACTCAGTCTGCGGTTGTTTTATTGCCGTCTACAAATACCGGCCTGGGATTAGAATTCAGCCGCAACTCATGGTAGAAAAAAAAAAAAACAACAAAAAAAACAAGCCTCTCAAAGTTCACGGAGCCACTGGGCTGGAACTTCTTGTTAAACTCAGAGGCAGTGTTCGCTTTGATGTCTTGGTTCACCGGTATCAAATGCAACTCAATGGATCTAATTGAAATTGATGCAGGAGATCGTCCCTGAAGTCAAAGTTTTGACTGTAAAGACCGCTCAGGTCTGCCGCGGCAAATTAGCGGCGGAGCAGCATATGTAGGTCATAGGCGGGCCTTTTAACGCTCGCCATCATTATTTGATCAGAGCTAACAAAGCCGATCAAATAACGAAGGCGGCGAAAGCAGGAGGGCAACAAATCTTAAACCGCGAGGCTGAACTCAATCCATCAGGGATCGGAACGGGACGAGAGGAGGAGCGTCAAAGGAAATTAAATCAAAGGGAACAACACAAGGACTCAGACGGAGAGATAATGTCCGCACTCCCCTCCCCGTACACACAGCCCTGTCCACGTTCCCTTCCATCGTGTCTCCCACAGACAGATGGATGCACTTTTGAAGGGGAGACCGAGGAAACTTTTAATGAACAAGAAGCTGGCTGAGGGGCTTTCTGAATTATCTCATGGTCGATAAGCACCCCACAGCGCAAATGGCACCGCAAAGGGCTTTGGTCAGATAAACAGCGTCTTTTCAGAAGAAGAACAGAGGAGGGAGCTGACACTCGAGGAGAGATTAACAGGGTCTCTTTTCAGGGCTCGTCAGGCCCATTGGACGGGAATTGAAACAGTGGAATAGAACTCAAAGAAGAGTGGAGAAGACTCATGACCAAAAAACGTCCTTTTTCAAAGATTCTTTTACGCGTTCATCTTGAAAATATGCAAAGTACCGTAGTAACTGTTTATTAAAAAGACACATTTTCTGTTGCTAACATAAAGTGACAGCACCTACAATACTGTATTTCTATGTATTAACTCTTTTCCATGCCAACATACATGCATATGAAATGAAGTGACATCCCATTCTTAATCCACAGGGTTTAATTTGACGTCGGCCCACCCTTTGCTTCAACTCTTCTGGGAAGTCTTTCCATAGGGTTTAGGAGTATGTTTATGGCATTTTTTTTTTTACCATAAGTGCATATGTGAGGTCAGACACTGATGTTGGGTGAATTTCTTCCACACCAAACTCGCTAATCCGTGTCTTTATGGACCTTGCTTTGTGCACAAGAAGGGGCCATCCCCAAACTGTTCCCACAAAGTTGGGAGCATGGAACTGTCCAAAATCTCTTGGAAGCATTCAGAGTTCCTTTCACTGGAACTAACGGGCCAAGCCCAGCTCCTGAAAGCCCCCCTCCACCACACTTCACACTTGGCACAATGCAGTCAGACAAGCACCGTTCTCCTGCCAACCACCAAACTCAGATTTGTCTGTAGCGATTGACTCTGCAGAAAGTTGTCGACCTCTGTCATTTTACTTGGCCTGCCGTTCCCATTCACTTCCACTTTGTTATAACACCACTGACAGTTGACTGTGGAATATTTAGTAGCGAGGAAATTTCACGACTGGACTTCTTGCACAGGTGGCATCCTATCACGGTACCTCGCTGGAATTCACTGAGCTCCTGAGAGCGACCCATTCTTTCACAAATGTTTGTAGAAGCAGTCTGCATGTCGAGGTGCTTGATTTTATACACCTGTGGCCATGGAAGTGATTGGAACACCTGAATTCAATTATTTGGATAGGTGAGTGAATACTTTTGGTAAGATAGTGTATCTTACTATACCCTTGCTTGAGTGTAAAAAAAACAAAACAAGAATATTTAAAACATTATATTTGGACTCTGGATTTGCACAAACATACAATAGCGACATTAACAAGCTACACACTGATGTTTAAAGGTAACCAGTGAAGGCTGTACATTACATTCAATCCCAGTTCTTCAGGCTCCCACTGTCAGGCATGATGACAATGAGTCTTAAGCCAAAAAAAACAATCGTAAGAAGTGTCGGAATTGTTTAAACTGAGACCACGTTTCATAAAAAAATAAAACGGCCCACCACATGAAGCACAACCCTCATGCGCAAAAATCTCTGTTTCTGACCTTAAAACAAGACGCCATCGTGCTCCCATTAACGAGACTCCACTAAACCAGATGCTAACATGGAAGCTAGCATGACGGGGATACGTTTTAGCGCACTTGCCAAGTTCTAAGTGGTTTGTTTATTCACCGCGTACAAACCTATAAAACTAAATGCAGAGTCATATCATTTTCATTTACATAATCGCATTAGAGTTGGGCATAAGCAGCCATTTGCAGCTAAATAACACAGGTGCATTTCCAGTTGTGCAGGCTCTCTGACGAGCTTCAAATCCAGATTCAGAGCTCATCTTTTAAAAACAGCTCACTCCATTTAACCTGTTCTCCCTATTATCTAATTTCTGTATACTTTATTATTATTATTGTTATAGTTATTAGCAACATAGCGCTATCAGCACTAGCGCTATGTTTCTTACCTTTCAAAGTTATATCATACTCGATTCTAATCAATGCCAAACGGTACGGTTGAATAAAAGGTTGAAAGATTAAGTGGTAAGGATCAATCAACGACTAATCTAACAGCTAAAAAATAAGCAACAGATGGATCGAAAAAATAACTGAAAGATTAATAGACTGAAAAATAATCGTTGTATATGATGGCAGGTATATTCACAGTGATTCCACCAGTGCACTGATGTAACGTTAGAACAGGAAGGCAAACGCGTAGGTTGAAAACTAGACTCTGCTTTTATGTGCTTTTTTTTTTTCTGCACACATACACACAATGCATAACTGCAGAGCTGGCTTGCATAAACAAAAATGCAAGCGAGGACAGGTCGTGACACCAGGGAATCCATAATTTTTCTTTGTTTTGCGTGGCCGGGCACCAAACAATCGATCACCCCTCCCCCGAACTTTGATTTCCAACCTTGTCGCAATCACCACGCTTCCCACGGGAGCCCTTAATTGATCTGAGGACATCAAACAGAGATTGTGACAGCACTCTCCAAAGGTCAGAAGGCACAAGCTTTGATCCCCAGACACAAATGCAGATTATGTAGGTTGCTGATTTGGATTCATTATCCCGCGCCCGCAGCAGTGCTCCTTCTCTTGTTCTTACACCGGTTCTTATCGCCGAGCGAAATTATTCAGCGCGACGTGGCGCAGTAATCGTATTGAATGCACTAAATTCATTGCTTATTTGTCAAACAGATCAAACAATATTGAGAATTTCCATATCACGCAAGACAGAGGACATGCAAAGCCACTTATTATCCTGTGACGGTTATTATTCGGCATTGTGATGAAAAATGCACGGCTGTCGAGCAGATAACCCCCCCAACCACACACACTGTAAGTCATCAAAAAAAAAAAAAAAAGCACATCCAATAATTTTCTCATAATCTTAAATATGTTTATGGGAGGCCATTTGTCAACGTTAGTGATTATTAAAAAATGCAATAAAAATAAAAAATACATTGCAACGCAGCGTTTGAGTGAATTACGGCGGAGGTTTTTTGAGGACGAGGGAGCGCTGTTACATTTCTCAGCGTGTCAGTACGAGGGACTCAATTTAAATTTTTTCGGCAGCCTGCGCCTTTAAATCAGATGTGCCATCATTTACTGCATTGCAGATGAGAAGTCATTAGAGCCACCAGTCGAACACTCCATTGACCCCAGCGGTATTCATGAGATAAACTTGTTCACCCAACGGAAAGCCTCCCACTGGGAGCCAGAATGGTGTCCCAGCAAAACCAGTGTAATGGCGCAGCTCGGTGTGTTTTCCGGGTGTGAGTGTGCAAGCCACGGTGAGTGAGGCGGGTGAGCAGGCTGAGATCAACCTCCAGCCTTCTTACAGGGCTTTGAAATCTTTATTGACCTGTGAAGGTGAGCGTTTTAATGACCTCTCATAAGCAGGGAGGTATACTATGTGGTTAATGCGGTAAATGGGATGCACCCTTAATTGAGCTGAGCTCTGCACATTAAGTCAGTTGAGATGCATTGATGATTTTCAAGTATGCACTTTTCAACTCAGCAGTTAAAAATTGCTAAATGTATTATAGTTATTATTTTTTTTGGATGACGTTGATGGTGTCATTTTAGCCGAGAATGAGAATCTCTAGCAAATTTAGAACTTTTTGCGATTGTTCGGCGAATCTAAATGTAAATGTAAACGACTCTGAGAAAATTGCCCGTGATTTCCTCTTGTTTTCACCTCCTCGAGGAGGAAGCCACTCCGCAGTCTTCCTCGGCGAGCGGTAAACACAAACTGTCAGCCCGGATTTGCAATTTTTACCAAACAAACTCCCGTCTCCGCGAAAAGCCCGTTAGGCCCAATCAATGCCAACAAACTGACACCCGCAGATGAATCTGTTTCGAAAATCCCTTAGCTTGGAGAAAAGGCGAGCGGAGAGCGCACTGGCATTCCTAAGGAGCTATCCGTCATTATGTTCCCAGCACACACAGGAAGCAGATGATGTACAAACATAATATCATTTGCCGGGGCTTATCAAGCCTGAAATATAATTTTTCAGGATGGCGAGAGGAGGGGGGGGAAAAAAAGAGCAGAGAATGTGTCTTTGGATCTTTTAAGTGATTTGATTCTGAGACGAAAGCATGTAAATATGAATGCATTTTGTAAACAGTGGGATAATATGACAAATTTGAGGTAAATCAGGATATTGGGAGTTATTACGGATTTAAAACTGCCTTTTAAATGCCAAATTAACGGGTTCATTTGAAGAATGTACACGCATCTGAGGCTGGGTGAGAAAGGAGACGAACTTCAGTCAAGTTTGGAAAGAATCCTAAAGTAAATGTGCAAATTTATTGCAATTCAGGTCAGCTTTACCCAGCCAAACAGCGCGAAAGACATCCGAGAGTCCTTCAAATCCGCGTTAGTGCTGCCTCTATGGATTTAGTAGGTCAAGGGTAGCTGGGCACAGCAGGGTGGTATGAGCACTGTGGGAAGAGTGCAAAGTACCAGAGAAGGTCTGAGCAAGGGCAGCTTTTGATTAAGACCTTTCTACTACAATGCTCATTTGGAATTTTCACCTGCACGTTGCTGCTACTGCTGCTGCTGCTGCTGCTGCTGCTTTAATACAGCAGAGGTATAAGTATTGGCAACCCTGTTATGTTTTAGCTCTGGGTCAAGAGCAGGGTGCAGTGGCAGATGAATTCTTACAGGCTGTGCAGGTAGTTTCTCCTAAAAAATAAAAATTGAGCTACGCAAGGGTTAGATTTATGGGTTTGTTTGCAGATTTGTGAAGTGTATATTTCACCTCGATGACAAGCTCTGTGCGTGTGAGTGTGTGTGTGTGAAGGAAGGGTGACATGATTTATGGAGAAACTGGGTCATTGCTGAAGCAAAAAATTAGGTATCACCTCACATACGTATAACAAATTATAAACCATGTTGACATTTAAGAGCCATTACCCTTCAGCATACTTGCAACATGTTATTAAAGCTTTTACACCTGAGCTGAGGTGCAAGCGTAAAATGTGCACGGGCGGAAAGGGAAAAGGCTTGGGCGCTTTCTGTTTTGAAAACTTATGCAAATCTCATTGTCTGTATCATATTAGCCGAACGTCCTCTAAAGTCCTATAAAGCACAGTGATAATCGAATAGAACGGATACATGATACCTAACCGCGACCAACAGAAGTGAATGCATGCCCCCGAGCAACAATTATTTCAGGTTCTGTTTGGTATTAGCTTCCAGTCCCCGCAAAGCAGATCCAGGACACGGTGTCTTTACACATTCACTGGGCTCACGGCCGTGGGACTGGGACGCGACTCTGGCTCTGATGTGCTAACAGATGATACCTGGACTCCGCTGGAGAGGAGTCCAGGCACTGATGCCCAGTCAGGGCTCAGCGGCGCAGGCTGATGGACCACCCCATGGGAACACAAGTAGCTGCCCAAGCATGGCAGACAGGACAGAGAGAGAGAGAGAGAGAGGGGGGCAGTACCACAGAGAGTGAGAGGGCCCACATGTAAGACAAGACATGGTTAGTTACCCCTCCGCTCCACAGTAACACTAGAAGGTAAAAGATGGGACGGCTGAGAAGCAGTGGTACGAGACTTTGGCTGCGGTAGAGGATCACAGTTGGCTACATATGTATTAATTAAGACATTAATGAATAAAGTAAAGGCGTGCACCAGTTCCAATCCGCTTGATTGTGAGCTGCGCTGTCGCATGCTTGGATCGGTATCTCCAGGACGAGACTGATCCAACTCAATTTTTGGCACCACGATTATTCTGGTAGTATAAAATTACCGGTCCTGCTGTCACCATGTGGAGATGTTAATTATTGGGAAATTACTATGTACCAACATGACATAAAATTTAATTAGCTTGAAGCAAAGTTCAAACCATTAAGATAACTATGCACCAATCAGGCATAGCATTATGACCACCTTCCTGATATTGTGTAGGTCTCCCTTGTGCCTCCGTGACTCATCAGAGAATGGACATGGGCCTTCTGAGGGTGTCCTGTGGTGTCTGGCAACAGGATGTCGTTATTTGGGGCCTTTGGGTTGAGGGGAGGGGCCATCAGATACTTGATCAGTTTGGGATCTAGGGAATTTGGAGGCCAGGTCAACACCTTGTGCTGTTTTTCATGTTTTTTGAGTTGTTCCTAAACCATTGCATCCTGGCAGAGTTGGCTGCTGCCATCAAGGAGTGTCATTGCTATGGGATGGTGGTGCCTAGTCTGGTCTAGGTGGGTGGTACATGTCTAAGTATCATGCACACGAATGAATGCCAAGTCCAAACGTTTCCCAGCAGAACGTTGCATTGTCACAAGATGCTCAATGTTATTTACCCGTTAGTGGTTTTAATGTTGCTGCTTATTGGTGTAAATTAGCTATACTGGCTATATTTCTCTCGACAGAAGAGCTACGTCCTGGATATTCAAACAATTGGGCAATGTTCAAGAGGCATCGCAGGGCATGTTGTGTTTGGAACTGGCCCTGATCAGGCAACTGTGGAGATTACAGCTGCACTGTGGTGTGGCCCGCAGCTAAGAGTGCAAACCCTTTGCCAACAAGAGGCTGAGACAAAGACATGGCAGAAAGCATTAAGGGGCTTTTCAGACAGAAAATCCTGCCGCATCCGCTATTGTGTCGAAACACGGCATTAAAGCAACGGCAAAGCTCAGTCTTGACTAAGCGGCAGTGTAAGTGTGGATTACACTGGATGGCGTTTTTCCTTTTTCCTTTTTGCCCAACTGGTGAACCACGCAAACCTGCAAGACAAACAGGAAAGTAAAAGCAACTGGCTTAATAAAATATCAAATAACTTAGAAGAAATGTACACAAATAAAACAAAAATGAAAGAATTTCTGCATTTGCCAAGCCTCGGAGCAATACAGTGCCACCTTTGCAGGACGTTTCTACTAAAAAAAAAACTTCTCTGGACATTTTCCAGAATTTTCTATTGGAAAACGCTCGATGTGGGCATCAGCACATATTTGCAAGGGCAAAGGAAAAACAAAGGCACATATGGATTAACATATCAATGTGTCTACAAACCGAGGAGGCTGAGCGCACGGGCTGTAGCTTCAAGGTGCTGCTTTTATTCATGAGCCTGGGAGCTGCAGATGCATCGCTCCAATTCCCCAACTCACTGGTCCACCTGATAAACTCTGTTTTAGAGCGCCGACAACAAAGCGCGGGAGCACACGAGCTCTTTGTGTTTTGTCAGAAAATTATGTCACAGGGGAACACGGTAAGAAATTCCAACGCCCTAGTTATAGCTCCACTCTCAGATGTGTATAAACATAGAGAGAGGTACATATCCTGTAGGCATATTTAGTTCAAGCAAGGTTTGAAGCGTATGCGATGCATTCAAACCTATAGGCACCTAAAAGCAGCTTTCATGCCCCTCTAAAAAGCTGCACGTTAGTCCCATCTGCGTTTGCTAAGCATCACTTGCAGCATGCCCAATTTTATTGCAGGGAATTAGAGGGAGGGATAGAAGGACACACACACAGAGAGAGAGAGAGAGAGGAACGAGCTGACATTTTGATTAAGGTAGCGACAAATTTTATTTGCAGTTTCGAAATGTCTCCTCTGTATTTCCCCCCGGACGTTTGAGGTTAGACGGGACAGGTATTCTGTCCCAACTTCAGCTGTCAGGCATCGATCCTCCCTAGATTACACATCAGTTGCGGCTACAGTTCACGGCAAGACAAGTGTTATAAATTATGGAGCAGCCAACAGACGAAGACTGCATCTCCAGGGCAGATTTGCAACGTACCTAATGATAGAATTCAATGTAAAGTTTAAAGTGACGTAAAGGTCAATAGCGTCCAAAACGCATGGAGCCGGGATGCTATTGACCTTGAGTAAATATCAGCTTGAAAGGAGCTGGATATTCTCTGCTGCTATTGTTCTCATGTAAAGTGGTAATTTCGCTTTAGTGTTTTGCCATAATACTTGGCGCACGGTTATCCTGCTCCCTAAACCCTACCGCTGACGCTAACCGAACGCGCTCGTATCCATTTTCCCCAGACAAACAGTTTACACTCTATTAGGCGTATGGTTGCAGGGATGCAAAATAGAAAAGTGGACCTCGGTAAATGCGCCAAATCTGCAGTCTGGGAATCCTCTGTGCCTCAAATAGGCAATTGTCCCTTGTCATATTTACTGACTGACCCATCGCCAATCATCCAATTTGATGTGAATACATCTCGCCTACATTTCCTCTTCCTTCGCCACACAAACCCCGTTTCCATTGATTCCCAAATTGAACTCAAGCAAGCAGGACAAGTACGAGCTGAATAATCACCTCATCGAAACGGAGCGAAGATACCAGCTGGGAGTCGTGTTTGTACTGTATCCGTCAGAGGAAAGAAAAAAAATAAATCAGGGCACAGATTTCATCCAGAATCATTTTCTCCACATGCGCACAAAACTGCTTCACTTTATTCTATTTGAGCCAGACACGAGTGAGAGGAAATTGTGTTTTGTTAGCCATGTGAGCAGAGAGAGAGTTGAAGTAAACTATAAATCATCAGCAGAGGAAGGACATGCTAGCTACCAGGTTTACTCACATAAGGGGAGAACTCCAGGGGCGTATCTGCTGTAAGATTTACATCATTTTGGATTGGAGATTGTGTCTATCTGCGGTTCCTTTAAGGGTTGAAGTCAGGTCCGTTCAGTTTGCCTGGCTATAAACCAGCCAGGAAATGAAACTGTACAGTGGTAGGTGTTGCAAAGGGACGTTTCCTGTTTACTAACAGCCCTCTGCCAAAAAACTTAACCTGATGGGCTGAGTGTCTCTGTTATAATTCCATAACCGCGGGCTGCCTGCTCCCCTTAAGCCGTGCCCTCTAGTATGAGCCTGAGAGGATGAGAAAGCCCATCTCTTC
Source organism: Chelon labrosus (assembly GCF_963514085.1). Lineage (NCBI taxonomy): Eukaryota > Metazoa > Chordata > Actinopteri > Mugiliformes > Mugilidae > Chelon > Chelon labrosus. The sequence continues at coordinate 14,271,714 of NC_140356.1, forward strand.
ACTGCTAAGTCTAAATCTGACAGTCTCTCTTTGCCTTACAGGGCAAGGAGGGGAATATTTATTTTTTATTTTTTGCACTCTTCCCAGGGGGAGATGGGTGAGTGCTATGCTCACAGCATATAAGAGGCTCACACGGCAATGCTGAGGAGCTGGCCATTTCATGGCAACTCTCTGCTGTGACAGATGGGCAGTGTGCTATTGCCATAGCCTTGAGTTTAAAAACCCAAGCTGCTTACTGAGTGAGGGAGATGAACGAAGGGAGACGGTGGGTGGAGCTACTGCAGGGTGGAAAAAGTAAGGAGATCAATGGAGACGTGAAGAAATTATGACACACATACTGTACTCTGACAAAAAACGATAAAAAAAAAAAAAAAAAGGTGGATGAGTTTAGTTCTGAAAGCACGTTTAAAGGAGATTGCAGCAAGATCAAGACAAAAAAGGAAGGAGACAGAGTGGATATTACTGAAGCATGAGAATCATAGCCGTCCTGGTGGGAAACCATACATACAGCCTGAGCACTAAATTAGTTTCCAACAGGGAGTTCATCTGTTGCTCCCACTGAGAAGCTCTTGGTCACAATTCAAATGGAGAAAATGATTTGACTTAAATTCTTACTGACAAATGAGGATTTGCTGTGTCACAAGGGGAGGAATGACGGGATGCTAATGGAAAAACTACCTTTTTATTTTTTATTTTTATCGCTTTGGTTCAGAGTCCTGTTTTTAAAAAGCGTACAGCCGTGCAAGCGCTTTTGAAGGTTCAATACCTGTACATACACAAATCAGGCATAGCATTATGACCACCTTCCTAATAGTGTGTAGGTCTCGTTTGTGCCTCCGTGACTCGTCAGAGAATGGACATGGGTCTTCTGAGGGTGTCCTTTGGTGTCTTGCAACAGAAATGTTGCAGTAGGGGCCTTTGGGTCCTACGGGTTGAGGGGAGGGGCCTCTGTGGATCATCCCACAGATACTTGATCAGTTTGGCATCTAGTGAATTTGGAGGTCAGGTCAACACCTTGTGCTGTTCTTCATGTTTTGCTGAGTTGTTCCTGAACCGTTTTTGTGTGTGTGTCTGTGTCATATATGGCATCCTGCTGGGGATGGCTGCTACCATCAATGAGTGGGGGGTGGGGGTGCCTGGTCTGGTCTAGGTGGGTGCTACATGTTTAAGTAACATCCACACGAATGAATGCCAGGTCTAAAAGTTTCCCAGCAGAACATTGTATTGTCGCAAGGTGGTCAATGTTATTTACTTGGTTACCTGGTCATAATGTTGTGGCAGTGCTGAAAGTAAAGTGTTTTTCGTCTCTAAACACTTTTGTTTTAAATCTGTCCTCTGAATGCGAGTTTCTTTTTTTTTTTTTTATTTAATCTGGAGCACCAAACATTGTCTCGGATACTTCTTAGACTCTGTTGAGTAGCCGTCAGCTCTGGAAGTCGCACACAGTTGGTTGTTGTATAACTTCTGGTGCAAAAGTGCAAGAATGTCACCACAGACAACACATTTAAAACTCTCGTAAAGATGAGCTCAATCAGCGTTGTGTGGACTTTTATCTTTAAAGGTTGTGCCTGATTGTTTTATTGTATTTCAGAGTCGTGTTCGGACAAGTCATACTTCATGACTGACAGTAGGTTTGTATTTCCTTTGACACATTTATTTTGGTCCTCTGATGAGAAGAATTCTGTCTCGTGCTCAGCACCATCCCTTTGTGCACCACCGGGCTTACTGCTGACATTTATCTAAATGAGCTCAGGTTCATCCAAGTCCAAACTCCGTTGCAGCTGCAAGTCTACTGACAAGCTAACTTTAAATGCAGCTTCATATCCCTCATTTGTTGATTTCTCAGATTTATCCATCACCCAGCTGTCAGATTGTCAATTAAGAGCTCGGTTTGTTTATCAAGACCGGAATGAAGTACAGGAAATAAATCATGTAGATGCCTGTTATCGCCAGGTAGCAAGTAATCTTTGCTGCTTCCCTCCGACAGAAAACATGCTGGTATGGCTGAGGAATCTGATTAATTAAATGGAAAAACAACGGGAAGTGCAATACTGTGTTAACACTTGGAGGAGTGTCTCAACAGTACTCTGCGCTCTCAGATCTAACCGTTGTATAACAGCAGCTATGCAATTGTGGAGGCAGCCGTGGGACATCTGACCTCTTTACAATTCTAAATTACGGTGCGTTCAAATGAGGTTGTGTTTACGCTATTCACAAGAGGAATCCACATTTACACCCAACTCGTGTGGTATTCACAACCTCAAAAGTGGAAATTCTCTGAAAGCTCTGTGTTGAGCAGACAATTTCAGAAACTGTGAAGGCCACTAAAGTTCTTTTTTTCTGCGGATGGAGACCGTTATTAAACTTAATTCTATTGTAATTCATGTAGAGTTTTTCATTGTATTTTATAATATGTGTGAGAACAGTGCCGATATTCCTGATGACCTTTTCATTATTCCTTCACATAATATATATATATATTTTGTCACTCGCTTGTTAGCTTGCAAAGCTGTTAACCTCTGCGACTTCTACGCGGCAAGCATTCTCACAACATGACAGAGCTATTACCACAAGCGTTTTGCATACATGACTTCACATGTCATAATCACAATTGCATGAACTCAATTTGTGAAGCTGCCGGTAAGTACTTATTATGAGAAATATAATGTCAGTATAGGAAAAGCAATTCATTTAATTATTGTGTTCAATGCATAGACTGTATATAAATATGGACTACGTGTCGCCACTTCCTTGCGTTGGCCAAACCGACGCTGTTTTCCCAGGGATACAGGCAGCGTTTTCGTATAATTAATACTGCTCTCTGGTCTACCTCCACCAGTTACAAGGAAATGTTGGATTATACACTGTACTTATTTTTTCGTATATTTTTTTTAACAACTCTCCAACGAGACTGCTTTAGGGAGCGGTTGGGATGGCAACTGGTAGTCACTATTATGTCACATCCTGTTTGTTTAGCGTCAAATAAGTAACTAAAAGGAAACCTATCCAAACAATTGACACTTGAACATGCATCAATATTATATTAACTACCTAAAATGGCAGAAAGCATCCTAGTGTTTTAGTTTGGCCCAAGTCCCGCCCACTAACATGGAGGGGGTGGGGCTTATGACCAATACTGCAGACAGCCACCAGGGGGAGCTCTACTTGCTTTGGCTTCACTTTTGAGAAGCTGTCCATCTTTATACTGTCTATGGTGGGGTGATTGAAAACAACTACTGCACCAGCAAGCCTGGCTTACTGCAATCTACGTTGTACAATATCTTACTCCTTTATCTACATAAAAGAAACTAAAGATTTACTTGGACGTGGCAAATTTCATTATCGATTAAGGTCAATCCAATAGTCTTGGATATAGCAGAGAGCTCTTAGACTCTGCCAAAGTCAGTCATCTGTATTTGTGCCTGTATACATTCAACAGTCGCTGATGCCACTAAGCTAAAGCACCAGATACCGGCGATTATTTTGTAGAGCTGAGGTGTGATCCTAGCGAGCCTCTGTGTGCCTCTGGAGCACTGACAGAATCAATACATCTAAAGTAGAAATCAAACCGCAGCAAACTGAGACACTCACACACATACACACACTTCCACCTCGGTGTGCATACGGCTGAGTACAGATTAGGCACTTTCCCAGAGGACCGGTGAGGACTTTGGTTACCCTCCACAGACACACACTTACAAATATAAAGGTGTGCACAAGCCTCTCCATTCCCTCTCTCCTTCCACGCGCATTTCCCCCGTCCCCTGCAGGGGAGGCGGCTTTCTTCAGTCTCCAATTTATAGTGAATTACCAGCTGTCCCGCCAGAGGCCCCGGTGATCCTCTCTACTTCTCTTTATTTATAAGCCACTTCCTTCAAGATTTGCACTGTGGAAGAAAAGGAAAAAAAAAACAAAAAACACACTTCACTCCTCCAGAAGTACTAGAAAGGCGGCCCGGAGAGAGTCATGTCACCGCATGCAAGCTGCAACACACTGAAAATGTAACAAAACAAGACATTTTTTAGACTAAATCTCGTGTCCATCTGTTACTATTAAGGCGCTGGTAGGGAACGGAGAAAAAGGGGCGCAGCAGCGAGGGAGGGGGAGGAGGAGGGAACGGATTCGAGAAAATGAGAGTGCACCGAGAAGAGGAAGCACGCAACCTTCATATGCTCCCTATGCATTGCAAATCATGCTTACATTATGCGGCCATCATCTTTTATGCAAATTGTTTGAGTGCCGCAACAGTGTGTTATACATATTCATGCTGCAGGAGGAACATGGCACCTGTCTGCAGATGGGCTGCTTACGGTAAATCTTTGCGTTAATGCAGAGCATATGCAGAGAGGGCACGGCGATTATGCACCGGCAGATGAGATACTTTTTCTGCTGCTGACTTGAAGAGAAATGACTTGCTGCGAAACCGCGCAACATCCTGATCTCATATTGTGGATAAATATTTCCATACAGGTCGTGCAGGTTTTTTTTTTCCCCCCCCCATCGATTTCAGAATAAGTTATCTGCATTTAATCTACGGCGGAAAACGGAAACGTTCAGCAGTTTAAAAATTGTGTGCCTTTGTACGCCGCGCAGCGACGCAGGTAACTTTCCGCACGATGTTGTGACGAGGGAGCGCAGTGGTGTGAATAAACAGGTGAGGTACAGAGGTGGGCTCGGCGGTGAGTCTGTCTGTCTGTTTTGTGATGAACAGTCAAAGAAGGGTCAGGCCTGTCATGGTCTGATCACATCAGCAGAGGGGATTTGGGGCCTGTCACAGCCATGACAGGCCCCAAAATGCGTCGGGAGGAGGGCGACAGGCTTCCTCTGTCTTCCTGTGAGCTGCGGTCGTCCCTTTGAGGCGGGCGTCTGGCTTCATGGAGCAAAGTTTTGGTTTTATTGCATCACGGCGCGTGCAGGGATTCGCAAAGTACGAGCTCACATCGATAGGACACTTTGAGGAAAGCATGATGGTTGTCAGCATCGTGTGGCCCGTGGAAACAGTTGGAGCCCGCGGAAACTGGGTCGAAAAAAGGTGAATATCAGCAAACGAATGCGAACAAACAACGCAGCGGGAGCACTGGGGCATGCGTGCGCTGTTTATGCCGGTGGAGGCTGAATTTGGGTTATCGCTTGAGGGGAGCGAAGAAAGAGCCGGAAGAGATCCTCGATAGCAGACGCACACGAGGGTAGACTCAATAATACACTGAAATCCACAACAAAACAAAAAAAAAAAGGCGCACGTAATTAAAAAGCTTGGAAAATTGGACGCCGCAACTTGCGAGGGCAAAAATGAGGGAGCTTGTTGTCCCCGAACAGATCCCGTTCACGGCACTCCTCTCCTCCCGCGTTTGAAAGACATCTCTGCGAATTTCATGGCTGTGTAATTATCCCTCCGTTCTAAAGTAGACATTAGTGAAGACATCCCGCCACTCTTGCAGGGATCCTATTAAGACAGGTAATTAAAGGCGGCGCAAAGGAAAATTGGCTGAGGAATGCATATTGAAAAGAGCCTCAAATGTGGGCAATAAATCTCCTGCCTGTCTGTCTTTAGGGCGCTTTGTTTGAGTGTATTATTCAGCAGCCTCTTTTGGCCGAGGCCAGAGAGAAGCATATGCTGACAGGAAGGGGGACCGAGAGGGTGGCCAAGCGGCGGCCATTTTGTAGGTGACCTACTTCTGTTTTAATAAATAGAGGGACGGGAGGATGCGGGGGGGAAGGTTTGCCAAAGAAAGCCATTTGTCCTTGCGGCACCTTTAGTGTACAGTGCGGTACAAACAATTCAGAGCTCTTGGCGTCCCCACGTGAAAGCGACACTTTTAAATTACACCAACGCTGATTTATTCAATTCACACGTCAGCCACGGTAACAAAGGCATTCATCATAAAGAGGCCGATTTGCATTCGGCACGGCGTCTGAGCCGGGCCTGCTTCCGTGTCGCGCCCCCCCAACCGATGTTTATAACTCTAATCACATTATGGTATTCCGATGAACATTTTCATCACCTGACGCCTTCCTGAAAGCTCCATCGCCGAACGGCTGAGCGGCCGATGAGCGCGCCCCGTCGTCGATTGATTGAACGCTCAAGCGGGAGAAAGGCCCCGCTTGAAAGTGAGGGGCTCGGCAAGTGAATATCGACAATTCAGGCAGGACATGAGACAGAGACAATGGAGGGAGAGTATTGGAAGCGATTGTAAATGGAAACAATCGATATCACGTAACATTCAGGAGGGGTCGCGGGAGGAGGGGGGAAAATAAATAAATAAATCAAATGCACAGTCTAATTGAGATTGCTATTGAGGTATGTGTCAATCCAATACCTGCAGCTATGGAGGGCTTATAAGGGGCAGCGGCTCTGAACCAGAGCCTAGATTGGATTCTTATTTGGAGTAGAGAGAACTTCGCTGAACCACCTTTAATGTGGACAAATGACTCTCATTATCTTCTTCTCCATTGAATAGCAGTTAGCGGAGTAGGCCTTTAAAGAAAGGAAATCAGATTCAAGAGGGCTCTCTATCTCTTCCCTCCTTCACTGTCTGCTATACACAAGAGAGCACAGCCTGGAGAATACAGGGATACACACTTCAATTTAGAAAGCATGAATAAACAATGGGGTTTCCATGTGCTGAAGAAATTTCCCCTGGCGACGTTCGCTCACGCACTCCACAGTCCGACACACTCGCACACGTGTGGCGCTCGCCGTGCGGACGGGACACACACAGGCTCGGTGCCATGGATACTGATAATAATATAAACAACAAAAAAAAAAGATATCTGGCCTCACCGACGCTGACGGCGTGCGAAATATCTGCGCAAACATCTCCGATCGCTAACTTTCCAAGAGACACTCCGACTTATGTGAAATAAAATGAAGGGGAGAAAAAAAAAAGTCCCACATACACTCTGACAACTGCGTCGTTTTATGGGATGTGATAGGGAGCGCAAAATTACTTGCTCACAGCAGAGTGCAGTGTCACAGTGGAAACTGCTGTGAACACAAATTTGGATAATGATCATGCATACACATGCGCCAAGAGAGAAACATAAACAGCCGGAAAGTGCAGCGCTGTAGAGATCTTTGTAACAATCTATTTGAAGGAGACATTTCTTAAGAGAGCGCCGAGATGGAAACAAACTGTTCCCGCAATAAAGCCTCCCCCGGCGCACAAATTAGGATAAGAGACTCGGGATGAGTTAGAAATCCTTCTTTGAAGCATATGCGCCTGTTGACGAGTGGTCTACTGTACTTTTTTTTTCTATGAGTGTGAGATTTGCATTCTTGAAAGCGCGAGAGAGAGTGTGTGTGTGTGTACGTGTGTGCCCCCTCGGTCCTGGTTCCTTTAATTCTGTGAGCTAAGATAATGAGAATTTTATCTGCGGCTCCTCCGAGGCGCGGGGCTCTGATTGAATGGGAGCAGAGTGTAACGGATGAGACGAGCGATAGTGGGCCGGCTAGGTTACACTCAAGCAGGCTAACGCGCCGCCCGCGTTCTCTACGGGGGAAACACGGATAGTGTGTTTGTGTCAGCGCTGGGGGAGGTAATGGAATGTGGCGTGTACCTGTGACAAAACGGGAGCCCCCTTGGGTTGCGAAGGATGCCACGGCTGTGATAATAATAACGCTCACTATGTGTCTGAAAATAGGACACGGTGCAACGCTGCAGCATGCAGCACAAGTTCATGTTTATTCAAGCTGCAAAAAATGGCAAATAAACTGTTGTTTTTTGTTGCTTTCCATTAAATTTTTTTTTTTAAATAATGCATACAGAGCACGTCTTCACCCCTTGCCTTTCCCTTCCGCGATTAATCTTTTCCGAACAGAACAGCGCACCTGATGAGTCAGACAGCACATAGCCTAAAACTTCATTTTAAAGATTAATCTAATTAATTGAATTGCACTACTTTTCCCAAATGTGGAAAGTCGACTCAGCCTGACCCGAAGTTGTAGTCTCTATCACTCTATTCCTCTTTTTTTTTTTTTTTTTATGGCTGTGCGCAGGATTTTATGTCAGCAGAGGCAGTAATCCCAGAATCTCTTTTAATTGGCCACCATCACTTTTTATCTATGACCCAGAAAGAGATGCTTATACGGTAAATGCATTTTACTAGCTCATCTAATTGAGGAGAAAAAGATAAGAGGAGATGCTTTGGTTAAAAATAAGCCAGCGTCTGCAAGCCAGAGTGTAAATCGTATGATTATATAAACTGGATTTTCAAATTATATATATATATATATATACACACACACACCCACACACACACACACACATGATGGCTAAAAGTAAAAAGGCTGCGCTGTCAATAAAAACAGACACACACCTTTAACTTGTAAATTAAGTTTTTTACCTCTAAACAAAGAACAACCTCTTTCTGGAACATTATTAAAGGGGAATTACCGTTTTTTTTTTTACAACCTGGACCTTATTTCTGGCATATAATACTATCGTTTACTCACCCATATAACTTTAGTGTAATTTTTAGTCCTTCACTGAATATTTAGATCCAGTGGAGTGCTGCGTATGTCCATATAGTGGAAGTGATTGGGGCACCAAAACCCAGCCTCTAAATAACGCATTATCTGCCGCGAAACTCATTCATTTCACCGATATTTTGTTATGATACGCTAGTGCTATTCCCCGTTGAGTCCGGAGTTACCTGTTATCATCATCCCGGGTCTGTAGATTGACCTACTAACCTCTGACCTGGATGATGACGACTTTGTTTATGATGGACGTCCTTACTGTTTTGAGCCAGAGTATACGGATGAGGAGCTCGTTGAAAGGAGGATGCGGAGGCGGAGAGAGGAACAGCTGGCCAAAGAACAACAAACCGCTGCACGTCCGCGAATAGGAAACAGGTAACTCCGGACTCAACGGGGTATAGCACTAGCGTATCATAACAAAATATTGGTGTAATTAATGATTTTCGCAGCAGATAATGCGTTATTTAGAGGCTGCGTTTCGGTGCCCCACTCACTCCCACTATATGGATATAAATTTTATGCCAGAATTAAGGTCCAGGTTGTAAAAAAATGGTAGTTCCCCTTTAATAATTATTACGCATAGGCAAACTTTTTAAAGAGCACATTCTGTAGCATCTGTGTTGTGCTTTGTGTGGAAACAGCAGTCTTTTTTCTTTTTTTTTTTACTTTCTTTAAAAGGTGACATTGTCCTCTTTGTGTTGAACAGGTGAGTCCATGACATCCATTATACAATGACTAATCTCATTCCCTGCTCCCCTTATCTGCCTTTGCCTTTTCTCGTCTTCCTGTGATAACGATGCCAGGGGGAAAGAAAAAAAGAAAAAAAAAATGTTTTGAAACGACTTCTTTGAGCTTCATGGCTCACTATCAAACGAGGATCCATCTGCATCAAACTTCTCTTTTTCACAGCGGCACAGAAAATGAGTCTCTCACAACGAAGCAGGAGAAGAGAAAATGGATGTCTGGGTATAAACTTAATGCATCTCTCGCTTTTGTCTTGTTTGCTGGCTTTTGCTCTGCGGGGCTTCTCGCTAATCAACAAACGCTTTCTTATTAACAAAAAAAGAAAAAAAAAACACATCTCCGACTCATTACGTCCGTGGCAAGGCTCCCTCATTCTCGTAAGCTTTTCTTACAAGTGATAAATCAGGCGAGGAACAAAGCTGACAATTAAAAAGAGGTCATTTAGAATCAACTGATAAAAAAAACACACACACTGGGAGTTGGTGGCAAGGAAGGCTAATGGAGAAAAGAGTAGCCTGACCCTGAAATGACATAGCAATTGACTGACAGTTTTATGGGTACAATGGTCACTACTTCAGGAATTACAAACCATAATTTGCGGTGTAGTATGGGTTATATTAAAATAGGCAATAGGTGATGCTTAAGAAGATTTATTCATAGCTTAGGACAAATGTCAACAGTGATGACTCTACAGATGAGATATGAGCTAAGCAAGCATACGAGGAACATGGACACATATCACATATGTATTAAACATAAGTCACCTAAAAGGTTTTTACTGTTCTCTCCATTATATCAGTAACGCTGAACGCCTGCTACCGCGGGTGTACATAAGGTGAACACGTAGTCTTGCCTTTTCAGTTGCACACATGAACCTGTAATGCAAAATAAATGAGTGGCAGTGCAATCCTGGGATGTGGTGGGGCGAACACTTTGCATGATCTAAAACTGAAGAGACAGGCACTGTAGTTACTGCCCCGTGTCTTAGAGGGGAAATTGGTTTGTCTGGTGTAACGCTGGCACTCATAATCAACCTAGAAAGTCTGAATTCAGAAGGTGAATGACATGATTTGACTTGAATTGCTGCCTGTGCAATTGAATGCCACCACCAACCGGACACGTTGCAGTTTATATCCATGCCCGCTCGCACTCAGTCGTAATTAGCATATGAATGAATAGGTTGTGACCGAGAATGTGTTTAGTGAGGCGTTTCAGCAGAATTTGAAGTAAATCCTTCAAACTGTTACTGAGATATCGCACGAACATGTTGAGCTATGGCCCATTGGTCAAAGTGACCTTGATCCTTGACTTCTGAACTGATTCTAAATAGTCCATGACTGTGTTTTTGAGATATTGTATTCACAGAAATCGGAACCGCTCAACCCAAGGTTATGTGGCACTTGAAACATATGGCGGTGATGCAAACTTTGGCATCACATGAAAACCTGAGAACAGAGATGTGGGTCCTCACACCGTGTTCAAAAATGTCCAGATAGAAACTTCCACTGCATCGTTTTCATACCAAACGAAACACTAAGGCGCCGTTTTCTTTGACGACAGACCTCCTTAAATTACACCACCTCTTCCTTTTGCCAAAGAGCCCAGAATATGCTGGCAAAAAGTAGGCGGCGTAATCCTGGGATATGGTGGGAAGAACACTTGCATGATCTAAAACAGAAGAGACAGACACTGTAGTCGCTGTCCTGCGTCTTAGGGGAAATTGGTTTGTCTGGTGTAACGCTGACAATCTGAATCAACCTAGAAAATCTGTCCTGCCTGTACAATTGAATGCCTCCACCAACCGGAAATGTGTGTAATGTGTGAGAGTAGTTTATATCCAGTCATAAGTAGCATTTGAATTATTGGCTTATGACCAAGAATGTGTTTAGTGAAATGTTTTGTCCGAATTTGAAGTAATTCCCACAAAGCTTTACAGAGATATCACATTTCCGTGTCGAGCTATGGCCAAAAAATGTGTTTAGCGACATCAAAGTGACCTTAATCTTTGACCTTCGGACATCAGATTCTAAATGCTTCATCCTTGAGTCCAAACGGACGTGTGTGCCAAATTTGAAGAAATTCCTTCTTGAGATCTTGTGTTCACAGGAATCAGAAACACCCAAACAGAGGTTATACCATGAGTCATCTGGCACTTGAAGCCTATGGCGATTACGCAAACTTTGATTTCACATGAGAATTTGAGAACAGAGATGTCATTCCTTACACCGGGTTCAAAAATGTCCAGCTAGACACTTCCACTGCTTATTCGGCCAGCACTGCATCCTTTTCATACCAAACGAAAAACTAAGGCTGCATTTTCCTTGACAACGGACCTGCCTGAAATTACACCGCCCCTTCCTCCGCTACACAAAGACCTTTGCATGTTTAATACAGGGCTGCTTCGAGATTGAAAGTCCACTGAGACGAAAACCAATAAACCCCAAAAATCATTCTCCGCCGGGGAACAGCAATAAGGAGTGGGAATCAAAGAGGCCACAAGTGTCAGAATGGATGAACCATTTCTCGACAGAAGACGGAGGCTTCAAAACCACTTATCAACAGCTAGGATTGCTGTTCTCTCATTCCCTCCCAGGTGGTTTCACACCAATTCACACCTTAATTCATGTGACTCTGATGAATCTTATGTTAACTACCGTGTGACCTCAACAAAATGTCTGCGAATCCCCACCAGACTGTAGAATTTCTTCAAAATCAAATAGCAAGTTTGGTTATTTTTGATTTAGTAGTTTGGGATTTACTATGGTCTGAATTACTAAACTCTTCTAAGTTTTGATTGCATGTCTTGCTTTTACAAAACTGTACAAAGACAAACTCTGTGTCTATGTCTGGGATTTCAAACTGACAAAAGAACTGCAGACAAAAAAACAGTAACTTAAGCTCCTACCCCAAACAACATGGTATGATGCTTGAATTCCTATCAAACCTTTTTCCACTCGGAAGTGATTGACTTGATGAACAATGCCCCAGGTCCTTTGGTGCAGTGGGGTTTTGCCGTTGCAGTTTGTGGATAGGAAAGCAGATGATGATGCTTCAGTATACATGAGCAAATCCAAAGTCAGAAGTATGTAGGAACTAAATAAACTGCAGGAATCCTAAGACTGTGGACCCAAAGAAACGCAACATCCGTAAAAAACTGCATACTGATGCGTATGACATTACCACATCAATCAGTGCTGACAGGTAGGTAATGATTATGTATTGATTATGACAGGATCAAAGGAGGTGGATGTGGGAGCTTGGGGCGGATGTGTGGGCCAACAAAACATTAGACTTCAACACAGGGTGCCGATACAGATATGCCACTCATTTTTAATAATAAAGGAGACCAGTAGTTTGGATTTATGGGTCACAAGTCTTAAAGGGGAACTACTGTTTTTACAACTCAGACCTTATTTCTGGCACAAAACATGATCGTTTACTCACCCATATAACTTTGGTGTCATTTGGAGTCATTCGGACAAATTTAGATCCGCGTATATCCATATAGTGGGAGTGACTGGGGCACCGAAACGCAGCCTCTAAATAACGCTTTATCTGCTGCAAAACTGATTTATTTCACCAATATTTTGTTATGATACGCTAGTGCTATTCCCCGTTGAGTCCGGAGTTACCAAAATATTAGTGAAATGAACCAGTTTCACGGCAAATAATGCGTTATTTAGAGGCTGCGTTTCGGTGCCCCAGTCACTCCCACTATGTGGATATACGCTTGAGGGACACTGTCAGAAAATGTTAATATTAACATCGTATTTTTGCTGAAAACCTTTGTTTACTAGTTTTTTTTCGACAAGGAAATCACCTAAAAAATACAGTAATTGCAGAGGACATGGACAAAATGGCAAACTTTTTAATTTGAAGAACTTAGATGCTTTAAGTGCAAGATAATTGTACGCTGGTTTAAGAATAAACTCTGCTGAACTAAAGTAGTATGACATAACTTTTACCTACTTCTGGGCTTAACACTGTATTTCGATTTTTTAAAAATGCCATCAGCCATTATGTCTATTAAAGACTAGACGGTATACCTCTACAGAGAAAACCACCAAAGAATACGAATGTTGTTTTGATTTCACCTTTTATTTCGCTATCCTTCATCTTTAGAGTTGTCTGATCAAGCTTGAGCAGACAGATTGTTGCGAGATTTAAAAAAAATTTCTGACTCCTCTGAGCCCCACTATCATTAGATACCTATCATAATAAAAGCGGCATAGTGCTTTTCCATATTTGTATTGCCATTATGGTTAGGTCAAGAGTGTGCTGCTGTCATTATGTACAAATTGGCAGGTACGATAGACCCGTAACCCCATCTTTAACCTCTTTTAAACAAATGTCTAACCGCTTCTTTGATAACACTTAAAGACACAGAACTTGGTAAGTGGACCCTAAGGGATGATAGTCGATGAGAGGTGCTTTTAATAATGCATAACACAGAGGCAGGAAGCCCTTCAAATTTCTGCCAGGTTTGTGGCAACGGAGACAATGAAAATCTTTCTACAGCGAAAAAAGAAAGTGAGCAAAGAGTAGAAATATATGCCATTTGGAGTGAGGTTGTTGTGCAGCAATGTCGCTCCAGCACGGATTAATTATACTAAGTTTGCATCGATCCGTCACTAGACTTTAAAAAGAATACAATCCGAACCCCATCAACGGGCTTTAGTTGCAACAAAAAGAGAAGAAAATGACTCACATTCCTAAATATGCATCCACACATGCTTTATCCGAGGTGTAAATCGCAGTTTGTAAAGTATGAATCACACATCACTCACAAACCATTAAGCTCAATAATTTGTGTCATATCCAAATCATTTTCCTATGACAGCCCGGCGCCGACGTGCTAATGTAATCTCGGGTTGTTAATTGTGTTAAATCATAATTAAGAAGACAATGGAAACACAGATTTAGCGCCGGCTCCATTGTTGTGAGAAGACTGTTATTTTTCACTTGAGAATCTGTATAATGAGCGCCGCCGCGCAATAAATAATATCCAGACAGTTGTATTGTTCGGGCCCTTTGAAATCAACGCAATCGGAGTACCGAGCTTTATCTCTAACTGCAAGTCTTAAATTGGAGATTCGTTATTGTCTCCCAGAGCCTGTTGAAAGAGAGGGAAAAAAAACTCCTGGTTTCATAGGAATATCAAAAAAAAAAATTAATTGGTTTTGGGAAAGGTTTTTGTCATGAAAGGTGTGTGGTGTGTTGTACAAACTGTGCTCGTATAGCATGAGTGTTTGCATCTATACAGTTTATGTGCGGCTGATCTGCCCAGCAGTGTTTGGACAACGTAGCCGCCCAGATGCCAGGCTTTCTCAGAAGAGGATCGATGCAAATGGCTCGCCGTTGCAATCACAGATGCCACAAGCAAGGACAGAGAGGAAGCCAACATCCCCCTCTCTCTCCCTCTCTCTTTCTGTCAGTTTGTCTGTCTCTCTCTCTCTCTCTCTGATACGCACTCTCCCTCTGTGGCACAAAATGATCTGCCACTCTGAGCAAGAGTCTGCGCTACAGGGCGGCCGCTGGCATCCATTTATCAGCGCCGGGCCCATCCAGAATATTGTCTCTCCTTCTGGCAGCAAGCAAATCAAACAAAAGAGAGGACAAATGGAGAGCACGGAGGGGGGGGACAAAAAGGGAACGACGAGGAAAAATAGTGGGACTTCTCCTGCCAACCTCTTCAATCAGGTGAACAGATACACATCGAGCGAAAGCGAAAGGCTCGGATGAAAAATCATCGCTTGCGAGATGTGGGCTGCGGAGTAAGGCCAATGACATCCTCTCCACACTCTGCATGCATCTCTGACTCCCCCTCCCGCGCACACATTCATCTCCTCTCAACCTTTCCTCGCCCATCATGACTCCTCCTCCAGCTCTGATTATCTATCTGCCTTCAATTTCTCTCTCACTCCTACTGGCTATCACGCCCCCTCTCCCTCTTATTCAGCCATCTAGACTCCCTTTCTTCAAATTGGTTTCCTTTCAGAGCCAGAGTCATTCCCCTTGATCACCTATCTGCTCCCCTTGCCTCCTGTCACCTCCCTACTGCACAAAATATGCATTTAAACAAGTAAGCAATCTGGATATTTGAGGCATTTTTGCTCAGATTTTAAGAAACATCTCGATTGTTATTGTCTTTTTTTTCCCCCATATAGGGTTCAGCCTCCACCCCCACCACACCACACCTTTGCAGGGGTCTCGCCTGGCTGAGTCGACGCCGGTGGCCTTGCAGACAGCAAGCTGTGGCCATTACCTTAAGCACGTCTGGCTGGGGAAAGCTAGATTAAGGGAGGAATGAATAAGGCTTCTTCTTGTGAGCGCTGGCCACCTACCTATAAATCACCTGCTAGCACCCCACAGCTATACCCCCTTTGTCAAAAGTCTCTCAGCCGACCAGAATTTCACTGCTGCTCCCTTTTCTTTCCCCTTCCACATTTCCTCCATTTGTTACCTTTCTCGCCCTATACCTGCTTGCCTTTCTCCACTTTTCCTTCCTGTCTGTTTCTTTACTTATCTTTGCTCCACTCTGCTAGGTATACACTTTTCCATCAATTCTCCTCCCGTCTATCTCTAGTACCCTTTTCAGCTGTCTTTATCTCACGGTTATCTTTCTCCCGCTCTCTCTCCTGCAGCCGTGCACTTTAACTTGCTGTCTTCACTGTTATTCCTTGTCTTTTTCCCCCCACTCTATCTCCTAAATTCTGCTCCTCCCGCCGCTTCCAGTGGACCGTGTAAAGGAACAAAGAAGGCAGCCTGGGTGGTAAAATCAGTTGTACTTTGAGTGTGAGCAAGAGCACCTGAGACGGAGAAATGAAAGCCTCGGGGTTTTAAGGAGAAAACGTCTTGCACCGCTTGCGCTTCATGATTATTTAGCACACAGTAAAATGGCCTTTTCGGATGGCAATTCATCCACTGTGTTTATTCCGCGCTGCCTATTGAAAAACATGCAATGAGCCCGAAATGGTGTAGGACTAAATACCTTGGTTCTAAATGGCTGTATTTGATGCGATTAGATTAAACTCTAATGATCCCTGTGGGGAAAATTGGGTCCTTACCGCAGAAAAGAATAGATACAGCGTGGAAATAAATAAGCCCTTAGCTAATAGAGGGCATAAAATATGTGGCACACAACTGCAACCAGTGGGAGCTACTGTTGAAGTTATTGCCGTTGAAAAAGCGGCTGAACATAAATGACCACATAAATGCACATTAAAAGGGTTTAAGTCGCCGCAGTATTGACAGTCGAATTTCCAACAAAACGATCAGGAATGCCATAAAAACGTTCACTTTTTCGACTGCACTGTTGACAAACTGATGACTTGAAACTTGAGCTAAAACTTCTATGCATAAAGTAAATCTTTCATTAATCACTACGATTAGATTTCTGCACGTGAATATACATAATCTGTAGGGTTTGGACACCGTTTAGGTGCTAGAAGCTCTCAGGTTTCAAAGTATTATTGACATTTGAGTGGACTTTGGTTGCAGGCAGGTAAACTGTCAGGTGGAAGACCCTGTCGTTGCCATAGAGTCTTAGCAAGGAAGCTAACATGTTGCGTTAGTCAAGAAAATACCTAAGGCAAGGTTGTTGCAACGCTTTTAGAAAATTAACTGACCTTAAACTGTCCAGCCATTTTTGTGCAGTTGCATCTCAGTTATCAAGTACTAGTCAAACAATGACCTATGACGCATGGACCAGGTAGTTTGAACCGGATATTCCTTATTTGTTATCTGGTTATTTCTGGCTACAATGGAAGGCCTAAAACTTTAACCGTTGTCCCAAAGGCTAAATAGGCGACAGGTTTCAAAGGTGGATCTTGCCCTAACAATCTTCTTAATGCAACAGTTTCCTCAGAAGACATGTGAACAGAGTTGTACCCTAACTGGACTGGTACATTCTCACAAGACTCTCCAAGAATCTCAAAACAAGCCAAAATTCATTGGTTCAAATCTGACTGCCAGCCAGCAGCGGTGAGGATCCTCGGGGTAATTTGTAGTCTGAGTGACGGTATTAGCTCTATTTTCAAATGGAATACTCCCTGCACTTCATGAGTACGCTCCGAAAACCCCCGGAGTTTTGTAATGAGGCGGTAATGGAAAAGGAACCGAGTGGATCTCTTTTAACCTCCACACACCCCCACACCCTCCATTTTCCCAAACACACTTCTTAACCACATCCATGTGCATACAGACACACACAAAATTGAATTTGGCTAAATTATAAAGTGCTTTTCCATTTCGCCAAAGCTAGGGTGCTGAACTTCCCGTATGCTGGCTGAGAAAGGAAAAGTGATAGAGTAGAAGACGGAGAGGAGGGGGAGGTCAGAGACGGATGGATGAGGTCTCGGAGAGAGATATAAATGGAAAAGCGTGCAGTGGAGAGAGAAAGACCCATCATCCGGCACAGTTACTGCCCACAGAATGGCAGCACTATGTCTTGTCGTGCACGTGTGCACAGCTTGTTTGCGCTCGCAGGTGTGCGAGCGGCGAAAAAGGCGCAGCCCTCGCTACCCGTGTGTCATCATCAATATAATTGCGGCTAATTGGAGTGTGTCAGAGATAACGGATGCTCAGGTAACGCCGCACACAAAAACGTCTGACAAAGACATAACCGGGATGAATGGGCGCTGCCGACACCTTGAGCAATACAGATGTGCGATAATGATGTCACTCGCTTTGACTTCCTGCATCAGGCACGGCGCCGACTGCTGGCTTGACTTGAGTTCTCCAACTGATGCAGCTGAAGGTCATCGACAGCTCATTCGGGTAAAGACGGTTTTGTTGTGCGGTATTCTGTTTCTGTGGGTGAACTCTTCACAAATTCCTCCAAGGGTTCCTGGAAATCTCTAGAATACAAGTATGACTCATGTTTTTTTCTATTTAGTTTAGTACTAATAAAAACAGTTCAGTCCTTTGCAGGAACAAAGCAGCCCCCGATTATTGATTTGCAGTATGTTCCACAATGAAATAATAATAAAACCAGAGAGATTAAAAGGTTTCTACCATGATCTTTAGCGTCTCATATGGGGTTTTATATATACATATATGCTTATGGTAGTGCTAACAAATATTGCCAAACTTATTTTGTGCATGTTTTATGCAGAAAATGGCCGAAAAGCTCAAGGTCATAGTCAGGTTAGATTCAATGAAGAGTCCAAAGCCCATAGGCATACAGTGTAAAATGATATAAATCAGATAACAGCAGTCCTAGGATCCTCATATGTTGCAAGGGGAACTGGAATTGATGCATATTTGTGATTTTGGATCATAAATGATCTAACCGACTGCAAACGCTCCCATTTACTTCTCTCTTAACTGCTGAATTGATTAGTTGTTTCAGCTCTAGTCATATGATTTACAGCATAAAGTGTGTAATCATTTTGCATTGAAAATCCCAAGTACCCAAATACTGCAATTAGTCTGTGATTGGAACCGTGATACAGAGGAGACGGCTCCCCTCCATACTCTAGGCTCCACAATCTGTCTGTGATGACACCTCTATTCCAGACAATACAATCAGACAGAAAGGTGGAGATGAAACGGTTTAGCCGCGATCAAGAATTCCTTCCACGGAGGTCTGCCGAATCCCGCGGAATGGAGGGGAGCTAAACTGTCCCAATCACGTTGATGTGGACTTAATGAGAGGCTTTAAATTTGTCTGCCAATCACGCCCGCCTTAAGACTCCGAATCCTCGGGCCTGAAACTCTCTACCTGCTCATATCTGGGAGTAACTACATCAAAAGTTGATGGCGGAGAGGGCCGGCGGTGGCTCATTGGTATGAGCGCAGGGGTCTGTTCGGCTGCATTAAGCCCCGGCAAGTTCATTAAGCCGCATGAGAAGGGAAGGACGAACAGTGGGGCAGATAGATGGGCTGCCTTGATCAACGCAGATGAATGTTCAGCTCTTCTGCACGACAGGCCGCGGGGATGAAGTCTGAAGTGAATTAATGTATGTGCATTTAGGATGTGCGTGGAAGTGCGGCTGTAATGAGAGGGAGGGCCGAGAAGAACATGCATGTGTGAAACAAGAAGGAACATGTAGATAAAGTGGAAACATATGAATCTCACTCTATCGGGGGGAAAAAAAGAGGACATAACACAGAGACCTCTTACAGTAAGTGCTCCACTTCTCCACAGTGCAAGGGTGCAGCCCTCGTTACCGCTTGAAGGCTATCAATTTACGCTTCAGACTGCTGCCGGTGTATCGGCCGGGCACTTCTCTCTAATCTGATGAGCGCAGTTACAGGAAACGTGATAGAAAGAGCAAACCGCAGACGTAACCTGACGCCTCTTCATCATTGAGATGGCAGTGAAAGGCGCAGGGATGATAGAAGGCGAGAAGCTTGGCTCATTTTAGTAAATAGAGAGACAGAGGACAGACAAACAGTTCTTTCTGTCTCCCAGAGAGCCTGCCTATCTCCCAAGGCACCGCAATCTCCCTAAATAGGAGCACCTCGGAAAATGAAGACGGGCGATTTTGGGAGAAAAGACGAATATGTGAAGGCTTTTATTTTTCCGTGTAGGGAGAAAGAAAATGTGTGTGCGTGTAAAACTCACAAAGCAAAGGATGCCCACCCCTCTTTAATATACTTGATTTGTGCCGGAAAATCTCAAAGACAGATGCTAGAATATCATTTGAATGCATTTGGGTGCTGACTGGCCCGGCAGACAAGCTGGCTGGCACTCGTCGCCGGCCAAGAACAGAGTCCCCGTCCGGATCATTATGTTGTTTCATTCCACTCCGTCGGCCTGCTCCGCTGTCAATCTGTTGCGCTTGTGCATTTTTTTACTGTATTATTTGCCATGTGTTCATGGGTGATTTTTCTCTCCTTTGAAGCAAAATGCGCTTAAGGGGTTGATCTACGAGTTTACCGATTCTGCGTAGAGTAGTAGAACAGCTCGGCAAGGACAAAGACCGGATGACAGCTTCAGATCAAAATGCACATAAATCCTGACTCATAACACTTTTATTTTTATTATTATTATTCATGGGGCAGCTGTGACTCAGTAGGTAGAGCGGGTTGCCCACAAACTAACCCGAGTTCCCCCCAGCTGTTGAGCATTTAGCGGTCGAGTGGTTAAATGCGACGTTGGGCCAAATAGCTTTCTCCAAAGGAAAATCAGGTCCTGAAACAGAAACCTAAAGCCTTTCCGTCAAGGCTACTAGAAACCTAACAATGTAATTCATTGCGCCGTTAATTAATTATTGCACCACCAGATTGTTCGATCAATGAACAACGGGACGTTATTAGCAAGAATCCCGGGCGAAGTCGCGGTAACGTGTTCCCCGACGCGCTGAGGGCACACCGAGCATTTGACAGAAAGGGGGAAACGCTGCAAACAAAAACATCTGCTATTATTCAATTCCCAGTTGTGGCATATCTTGACCTGATGAAAGAGAAATGAATAAATCATGCTCCATTAAATGTCATTACGCCTGTTAGCAAAATCTAATTCTACTAAAGTTCAGCGCCGGTTTACAAATTGAATGTAATTGCCCAGAATGCAAATGGACTGGGCTGTTGTTTGTGCGAATGTGAGACCAAGCGAGAAAAGACTGAGGAGTGCGTGAGAGAGAGTGAGAGAGAGAGAGAGGGAAAGAAAGAAAAACAAAAAATGTCGCAGAGGAAAGAGGAGGAAAACCTTCAAGCGCCAGAATAATGGGCGACACTTATTCTTCAGAGTTTCCATTCAGAAGTCTGAGCTGCTGCAGCGCCGGGAATTGACGATTGTCAGGGCTTTAAAAACTGATGGTTTCATTCCAGGAAAAAAAGAAAGAAGAAGAGAGATGGGGGAAATGTAATTACCCAGCGTGAGCTGTGTGGGAGTTTTACTGTTTGATAATTATCCCTTTAAGGCACGCTAAACTTTTCCTTAGCTATCTGTATAAAACTCCACAGAGAACCAGAAGCAGGAGAGAGGTCGCCCGGATTCAGGAGGGAAAAGAAATTAGATAAATGTGATCAGATAAACAATGCATCGCAAAAAAGGGAAGAAACGGCTGCCTTGCTAAGTCGCAAAAATGTATTAACTTGTAGTGGTTACCATGAGATTTTTGCAAAAGTTACCTGTCTCCTTGTGGAATGAGGCATCAAAGCAAGCTGCACTTTGGAAATGGATGACAGGGACATTTGATAGGCCACTTTTCACTTCCACGACTCGCTCCACCGTGCCATCCGTCTCTTTTATGGATGCATCAGCGCGTGCACGGAAAACCCATGCACTACGTTTACTCCGCTTTGTGTCCGCGAACACGAATGTGTGCAAACACGCGCGCACAAGCGGGAGCGGCTACAGTGTTGTGCCACGTTAATGCGCTGTCCATGAAAAATCCTCCAGCATGAAGAAGTAATATGTGAGCCTGACCTTATGGCACACAGCTGAGAATGAAAATACATTTGACTAAGACAGACGCTCAACAATCCAAATGAAAGCAAATAAAAAAGGCCAAAGTCAGAGGGAGTAACTTATCGCGGCGCAGCCTCGCTCTGCAGCTCAAACTGGAAACTTTCCAAAAGCTGTGAAAATACCATCTGAATGTATTTTATCTTTAAAATAAACCCAAAATTTAATCCCGTAGTTATTTTTTTCTTTTTTATTGGTCGACTATACGACAGAGTATTACTTTCAAACATCCGCGATATTCACCATCTCTCCCTTCACGAGCCTAAAGAAGCGTCACATTAACCTGAAGCAGCTAGTTTCGTGTCACGCCGGAGCTTTTCATCACGGTTGAAGCTGCTTCCACTTGCCTTCCGCTTCAGTAAGCTCCCGAAATAAGATAAATAGGAATCGCCTTAATTTGTTGCTGCCGGCATCTTCAGATCTCAGCCCTGGTAATATCCGTTTATCCCACAGGTGTAGTTCAAACCATGTGTAAAACCTGAGTCATCAGCTTAACATCTCTATCAGTGGCATTAATCTGGGTGATGCATTAGATCTTTGTAATTAATGGAGGATTGCGTGGTGTCATAAACTGGAGTAGATAAGGGAGACTCAGAAACGCGTGTACCCGTAACATTCACTGCATTGCGGGTGAGGCTAGTTTTCCGTAACCATCCCGCACAGATTGATAAGCGCCACAGTTTCGGCTGCAGGGGTGACCCACAAGTCCAGCGAGTGACATCTGAGATGTTATGTGCATGTCTGTAAATGTGTGTGTGTTTCTCTATTTGCTTGCAGGATGATGTTCTTTTACGCCAGAGAGCCAATTAGCGTCTCCCGGTTTGACAGCCGTCTCGCCAGGAGAGGTGCCGTCATACATGTTAATTGTGGTCTTGAGCGGCCGCGGAGGTTCTCGGGCTGCCTCGTTACAACGTCAACCAGTGGCGATACACTCACCCGTTCCCCCCCGTCGCCAACCTCTCAGTCACCAGTTTGTTACGCAGAGTTAGCGAGCAACGCTCCCGAGGAACGACCTTCTAGAGACAGAGGAGAGCAAATGCACCGCCGTGGTCATCTAGGAACAACTATTGACGAGACTAGTCGCAGATTCTCCAACACAGAGCTGTCTCGTCGCCACATCTCGGAGATTTTGGTTAAGAAAACAACAGACGAGTGCGATCACGCTGTGCTGATAGCTACGCTCCGTATTGGCAGGAAGCACATGCAACATCAGCAAAATACTGCAAGAGAGTAGTGGGAGCAGCAGGGAGCTGGGGAGTAAATAGGGGAAGCAGAGGCAACAATGGGAACTTTAACAAGAGGCGTAAACAAACTTAAAGACTTGAAGAAAAGAAGGATTTTGGAAATGGATGCAAACCTAGGATTTGGAAAAGAATGGGTATTCGAAATTCATGTAAGATGGATTAAAGTGAAAACAAATTGTTATCCATCCATTTTAGAGTCGGTCACACTTGAGGTCTCTCAAGTTTGTGTCTCAGAAATAAGGCAGAAAAGAAATTGGAGTCCAAAAAGCTTGTTGTCTGGGGAGTACGTGATATGCAGATAATAAGCAGCGCTTTTACCATTAGAGCCACAAAAGATGCTTTGATCCTCGGAGCGAATACTCGTCTCCGGTGTGGGAAAAGCGCGGTCAAAGTGCTGAAAGTAGATTTCTACCCAACATGAGAAATAATATCCCCAAAGACTTTAGAGGGCAAACATTACAGACGGTCTGATTGAGCAGAATCAGTCTGAAACAAGCACAAGCACCTCCGCTACAGTTTAAGGAAAAAACACAGACAACAACCAGGTTAATCTGAATCGATGACACTTTCCCCCCCGGGGCGGCTGTTCTCCTCTGAACTGGAGAAAGTAATCCACCTTTTCAGATAAAGAGGGCTGTGTTCTCAATCTTACAGGGGCTAATTCTCATCCTGGCTGCGTCCGTCGCACGCCAACTGTAAACCGCCCCCGGTGCGAGCCGGAGGTGGTGATCTGACAAAGCCAGAAGGACAACATCATCAGCAGACAATAGAGATGGCACCTTAATGTCATCCAACTGGACAATATCCAGGCCGTGGCTGCACTTTTAATATCCTGCGCATGAATATCACTAACAAAAGAGGAGACAAGGCCTTTGTCGGAGTCCGGCTCAGTTCATTAATACACAGGATTAGATGTTACAATCCCTTGTGCCAAAATCCCAGGCAAAACACATTTAGAGGCCCTGTCCAACTGAGAAACTCTAATAAACCTATAGTCGTGTGATATGACGCTTAATCTACAATCTAAATGAACTAAGTAAATGCTGCTGGCTTGTATGTCCCGCTCAGCAGCAGACGCTAACTCAAACCTTGTGAAATATAAGCTAACCAAATGCTGCTGGCTAGCTTAACCTACTATCTAAATGAGCTAAGTAAATGCTGCTGGCTTGTATGGCCCGCTCAGCAGCAGATGCTAACTCAAACCTTGTGAAATATAAGCTAACCAAATGCTGCTGGCTAGCTTAACCTACTATCTAAATGAACTAAGTAAATGCTGCTGGCTTGTATGTCCCGCTCAGCAGCAGACGCTAACTCAGACCTTGTGAAATATAAGCTAACCAAATGCTGCTGGCTAGCTTAACCTACAATCTAAATGAACTATGAAATGAAATGGCTTGTAGGCCCACAGAGCAACAGAGGATAATTCGAACCTTGTGAAATATAAGCTAACCTAACGCTGCTGGCTTGTATGGCCCGCTCAGCAGCTAACCATAGCTACCAAGCAATATGAAGACATCAGGAACCTGGCCTAAACAACAGCAGTATGCAGCATATCATTGGGGTTTTCAAGTGGGCACCTCCCTTCACCGATGTTTTAGGTTAGGCCCACGACACCTCAAGAAGGCTTAACAGTGACTTCCAGCGTCCTGGAGTCACCCTCCTCCAGACTGCCACTGCACAGCCCCGTTTTCCTCACCATTCAATGTCTATCAACAACTAATATTTCAATCATTAGCCTAGTCCTTTTATGAACCACGAGCCAAACAAACAAATCTACCATGGTTCGCCCCGTTGATGCGGACTGAACCACGTAACAAACAAACAAATCACGTAACAAACAAATCTGCCGTGGTTCGCCCCGATGATGCGGACTGAACCACGAACAGTCAGAAAATGATTGAGTCACAACATCGACCCTTGCACCCGGCACTCATGCAGCATCCCTTAAGAGACACCAGAAAGTCATGTTGACCGAATATCTCATGCAGAGATGAGAGTTCCCTAAAAGTCAGACTCTTTTCATTTTAAAGGGGTTAATTGACATGCAACTGAGAAGAAGAGAGAACTGGAAGGGGAGAGAGGCAGAGCATTACAGAAAGTCCTAGAGCATTGAGAGGAAGGTCAGAGAAACATTGGCAGATGTTAGAAAATGTCCCAGAAGTATTCTCTTTGCTACGATGTGCGATTCCCTCACCAAGAGAGAGAGAGAGAGAGAGAGAGAGCACAACAATAGCAGATACAAACAAGAAGCAGAGCCCCAGCTATCAATGAAATTCACACATTTATGTTAATCTGACTTGCAGATGTAAACACATTTGCATACATGTTTAAATATATGGGCGCAAACATGGGTTGTGCACACAAACAGAGACGCGGGAAGCAGCGGGAGCATTTGCATTTTGTTATCTCCCTCTTGTCATTGCTCAACGTGCTGTATTCCTGGTCTCGTCGAGAAGCTCGGCTTGGATTGCATACAGTCATTTGTTGCTGTATCCTTTCACCATGCTGTTTATAATACACAACGCGTCTCCCACAGCCTCCAGACTGCCACGGCAACTGCACACACACACACACACACACACACACACACACACACACACACCTGCAATAGCTACGTCAGCCCACCCAAGGACATTCAGCATGTCAGCTCTGATTAAGCCTGCACTCAGCCTGTAGAATAGAGTTCTTGGGTGGAAGAAGAGGCGCGGAGGAAAAGAAACGACTTGTGTCCAGTAATAAATCGCCGCAGGCAGCCGGGCTCTTCAGAGCCACGGCCCGGCCGACCCCCAGCAGATGCCGGCCGGTTTGCCGTGCCAGTTGCGTCGCCGGCCCGTGGGCCAGCGCCATCATGAGCGATGGCCGCCATCCAAGGCGGGGGTCCGCCGCCACAGGCGCAGGTGTAGACGTCGTTAACATCCAATAAGAAGAGAGCGGATCCCTGCGGGTTGGGCAAAGTGATATTGATGGAGGCTCCACTGCAGTTGCCTGGTTCACTGAGCAAATATGAGAATAAATATGGCCTTTTGTATAGCACGCGCCTTTCATTAATATTAACCAACGGCCTCAATGGTGCACGAGAGTGTCCATTAACAGCGGTCACTACGGGTTGACAGCCGCCGTCTGCTTAGATTTTTATTTGCAGTCGTTGTTGACTGTTTTACCGCTCTCTCTCCCCCCGTCGTCTTTCAAAGGAAGCCAGCATATGTAAGGCATGATCCAATAAATTCTTCCGGCGCCAAGTTGGCAAAGTCAATTATGTTTGTTGTTTACTGGGAAGTCGGGAGATTACGCGACCATTTGCCAAGTTAGAGACATGCTCGGCTGCAAATTAATCCTGTGAGGATTCGTATTGTTTTGGCGCACACCTTTCTCCTACCACTCTGTGTTGGTATTGCCAGCAAATTGAGTAGCTGTGCGTACGTGACAAAGAAGCAAAGGACGAACAAGGCTGGACATGAATTAAATGATCTGGTGGCTGGCCACGTCAGCTATCAATCCATGAATGACCTTTTCTAGGCGTCTAATCTTGTCCAACATCAGCCCAAGTTTCTTTAAGTTTAAATAATACTCACGTCACGTGCTCTGGTTGGACACATGGCCTTCATATGCTGGTGTCCTGTTTTATTATCAAGGCCTAAACACAACTTCCTGGAAGTCATATGATAAGTGGCCAGATCTGAGATTCAGAGTGTTAGACTCTCAAGTCGGTACTGACTTAAAGTCCGGGGGGCGAAAACCACCAGATAAGCAGTGTCTGAGCCACATCTGGGCAAGGATTAGACAAGTGGAAGAGCCTCTGTTCTCCTCAAGGCGGAATATTTGCTTCCCTACAGTTGTTCCTCAATCACCAGGACGATCTACCCCCGGCTGTCTATCTGCGCTTCAAAAGAAACCTTCCCTTGGTTTTCTCTGGCGCCTTCTCTCATGTGCCGCTCGTGTCCATTGAGGGGATTTCACTTAATCTGTCGCGCTTGAAGATAGCCCTGTCGCCGCCAGTCACTTCACGTCGGCGAGTCTTCATTTTAGGACCAGAAAAGCCCACACAGGCTCTTTATCAGGTACAGACGCACAAAGATGCCTCCAGCTTCGCCTCTGGCTAAGAGGCAGAGGGTTCCAGGGAATGGGTCCACTTCCGCGCAACTGTTTTCAGATCTCTTTCTTTCCACATGCCAGGGTCGCGGCGAGGAATGCAAGTATTAAGCTTCGCCCATGTAAGCCTGAAAAAACATTATATATACATTAAACGTTTATATGGGGGGGAAAAAAAGCAAGGTTACTTATTGTAACCCCACTTCAAATGAGTACATGATGCATCCCCCATATCACGCTTCAGTTGCCGCTTGGGTACATACAGTATAATGTACTGTTCATGACTACATACAGGCTTCTTCAAAGAGTGTGAGGAGTAAGTACACAAAAATGCCAGTGCACTGATCCATGGATCCATTACGGACTTTTTCTTTCTTTGCAGATCATATATGACCATAAAGATAAATAATTAATACTAGATAGAATAATAATTTATCAGTATGCCTCCCGGTGCTGCACTTTTGTTCAATTTTTAAACTAAACAGCACCAGCACATTGTTAGCATGCATGAAAATGAGCTCTTTACGTCTGTGAATGTACTCTTTTATGCACAGTGTCAGACTTCAGTGCTCTTATCCTTCCTATTTTGCTCACTGCATTTTTTAAATTTTTTTTTCCATTTGTTAAGACTTACATCTTCACTCTTCTTGCATATTCAGGGAGCAGCGGCGTGCTGGTGCCCCTGGGGGGTCTGGAGGCATTGAGTAAAGGCTGCTACAAGGTTCTAATGCAGACCTCTCATGCTAGTCATGACCACCTTGTGGCCTGACTTGACCAAGTACTTTAATTATAAGAGCTGTAAAAGTTGCTGCTTGGTTTTGCAATAATTCCATTTTTACTGTTTTGGGACACGATTAGGCCTTGGTTTATTGACACTCCAACACTAATGAGCTATCATATCTGAGCTCAAACACCTGTAAACCTTGATGTAAGGACACAGGGAGGATGCAGTGACTTGAAGATGTGTCTATAACATCTTAATGAATCTGGATGGATAATTTCAGAGCGAATAATAAACAATAAATTCTGATTGACTTTGACCCCGTTCACACCTGGCATTAAAATCAGATCCAGATCAAAGTGTCCACATAGATTGAAGGCAGATCAATCTCCAGCATAGTGTCTTGAATAACCTCCATAACTGAGGACTGCCAATGACTGCTAGCTGCTAATGTGCTGGTTTAGTTGCATTCACGTTTGCAGTTACACCGATCAGGCATAACATTATGACCACCTTCCTAATATTGTGTAGGTCTCCCTTGTGCCTCCAAAACAGTTGTAACTCATTAGAGAATGGACATGGGAACTTCTGAGGGTGTCCTGTGGTGTCTGGCAACAGAATGTTGTTAGTGGGGGTCCTTTGGGTCCTATGGGTTGAAGGGAGGGGCCTTTGAGGATCATCCCACACATACTTGATCAGTTTGCGAATTTGGAGGCCAGGTCAACACCTTGTGCTGTTCTTCATGTTTTTTTGAGTTGTTCCTAAAGTGTTTTTGTGTGTGTGTGCCTGTGTCAGGCTGCATCCTGCTGGGGATGACTGCTGCCATCAAGGAGTGTCATTGCTATGGGGTGGGGGTGCCTGGTCTGGTCTAGGTGGTTGCTACATGTCTAAGTAACATCCACAGGAATGCCAGGTCCCAATGTTATTTACTTCTCCTGTTAGTGGTCATAATGTTATGTATGTTCAGTGTAGTCACAATGCAGACAATTGGCTCTAGACACAGTTTCCTCAGTGCCACTTGGCTGCATTTACACCAGTGCTTTCACATGGTCAAGTGTTATTGGATGGTAATCTGACCAACCAAAATGCATTTTAATGCCACGTGTTGGCAGTTGGGTCCTTGACGGATTGCCACATTTATTCACTCTAAAGAAGAAAAAAAAAACTATTATTCTGTATTATCCATGATCAGTGTGCAGGAAACTGCAGCAGAGCTCCATTCAAGGGCACATGTCAAGCAGAGCCTGGATCACCATACATGTATGTGATGAATGCGAACACATGTATGCGTGTCATGGCCCATATGTATTAATTATCTTTCATAAGCTTATCTGGGATGAGTTTTTAATTAAAATGATAATTGAGAAGAACCATAGTGATATAACACATGAGGAAGAGACACTGACTTGATTTATTTGCAATTAATCAATATTTGGTTGCATTGTTCTGGCGCGCAGCCACCGCATACATTAGAGTGTCCTGAAGCCTCTGCAGGCTGCATCCCTGATGTTTAGTCTACAGACAACTCAGCTGCTAACGTTCCTGAAATGTGACAGAACTGTAATGTTTACCGAATCTGTAGAAGCATATGATTCTGTCCTCAGAACATCATGACATATTTTTCTCATTCAAGTTAAATAACAGCGGCAGTGCATCGATGTTTCCGGAGGGCCTGATAAATCACTGGCTGAAATTCCACGAGCATCTGCATTTTTCTGTGCAAGTTTGGAGGTGGTGAGGCTGGCAGGCACACGCTGTGAGGGATGAGTAATGACGCCAAATTGAAAGGCGGAGGAAGTAAACACACTGGGCTGTTGTTTCTATTGGACATTTCACCCTGGGGCTGCAGCCACAGAAAGCCCTTCTA
Organism: Chelon labrosus; assembly: GCF_963514085.1. Lineage (NCBI taxonomy): Eukaryota > Metazoa > Chordata > Actinopteri > Mugiliformes > Mugilidae > Chelon > Chelon labrosus. The sequence goes on from NC_140356.1 coordinate 14,301,276, forward strand.
CTAAAATTTATTACGGCCCGTCTGTACCCCCTACCGCAAAAGCCAAGTAATTTTAAACCTATGGGACACAGAAACTGCTCTTTGCATTCCTTATATCTGAGCTCCCTTTCTTCTTGTTTCGCCCTCCTGCAAGGCCAGGTGTGAACTAAGTGATTGCTGTCACCTGAAACAGATTGTTAGAAGCTGCACAGAGAACAACAGGCGCCATGCCCCAGACAAAAACCGGAGAGGATGCGCGCACAGTCCCATCTTCACAACTCGAGATTAATGTGCACGGTGCAAGAGCGTGCAACCACTACACACTAAAAGCCAAAAGAGGGAAGCTACCAGCTTTATTTCCTGGCCTTTCTCAAACTGGCAGGTCAAGCTACAGGGCTGGCCCGCGGCCCATGTCTCAGGGATAAAGCTAAGCCTGGGCATATCCTCAGCCTGGCTGCCGGTCAACAGGCCGCACAATCCCTGGCAGTGGGTGGAGAGCTTTCTCCCTCCTACTCCGTCCCAGCCATCGCTTTCATTTTTTTTTTCCTTGGATTTAAAGGTTATCTTCAACCATCCTGTCTGGGGCCTCTGGCGAGAGTTGGAGAGAGTGGCCGGCCCGCCACAGGTGTGAGGGCTGCAGATAAGCAAAGGAAGGCGGGAGAGGAAGCGACGGGCGAAGGGGCGGGGCGGAGGAAGGCAAAGAGATACCGAGCTCCGCGGCGGCCCGAAACTGACCTTCATTCACGATATTGTACACAGACGAAGTGCTCCCGGGACGAGAAACCAAAAAGACTGTTCCACATGGCTAAACCGCGCAGCTGTAATCTTCCCTACTCAGCGAGGCAGCTTTTCAGGAGAGAGACAGAGAATACAGAAATAGAGAGACAAGGCCATTGTGGCAGAAGTGCGGGCTGAGAGGGAGGGGGGGCAAACATGTAGTGTACATAATAAAGTATGCATCACGTAGCGTTTGAGACAAACGTGAACTTGGCCTCGGAATGTTTTTTTTTTTTTTTTTTCCAAGGGCTGCACTAATGCGAGGGATCGCGGCTATCATCTTTTCTTGCAGCTTTACAAAAGTGAAAACAGAGCCAGGGCCGGGACACAGGCAGCCAGTCCCAAGGTTCACTAGCTCACTTTCGGTATGCGTAGCTCCGCCATTAATAACTAATAGGTGGAACATTAGGGGGAAATGGTGAATATGTCTTGAGGGCCTACATTAGCCTGGCACACAGCATCTCCTTATCTGTGTGTAGGACACGAAAGCGAGAGAGAGAGAGACCGAGAGAGAGAGATGAGAGGCGTTGTCCTCTCTTTGACTTTCTTCCTCCATTAACTGCCCTGGGAGGATAATTCGAGTGTGACTAAAAGTGCACGGAAACGGCGCAGACGTATGCAAACGGAGGGTGCACAAAGCACGTGCGCAGCCATTCATTCAGCAGCGGAGGCGCGCACCCCTTGATGTCCCCACTATGCATGCAAGTGCACGCACGGAAACTAGTTAGACGTTTAGTGTTCCGCCGCGGTGATGCAATAACTCAAACTCCAGTCGGCAGCTATACTGGATGCTTTGTCTCCATTCTTGAGTGTTAACACATTTGCACTGCACTCGTCAATATTATCAGGAGCTGCAAGATAATATGCGTGCCACCTTATTACTCATTACCCACATAATGAGATGCATTACCACCTCAATTGAACTGTCCTTGCACAAACAATTAAAATAGAAAAAAAAACACCACCGATACACATTCACGTCTATATTTTACTCAAGAAAATCCCTAACAGGTATAATATTAATGAATAATATCTGAGTTAATTTTTATTTGTTGCAACGCCGTGCAATTTCAAGGTAATTTAAGAGTCCAAATAATTGAATGGATTCAACATTCGAGTGTTAAAGGTGACGCTGAAAGCCACAGAGAAATTAATGGAACAAACAAACACATTTTATGCCGCAGCTATGTTTAATTTACATAAGGAGATGAGCGACGAGATGCTGATTTGCATGCGTGCACAGGCGTCTACTGAAACATCACAAAATCCATTCCTGTGGAATCAGAGGTGAGACTGCGACGTGACAGGAAATGAAAGCGAAAACTTCAAATCTGCTGCAACGAGTGGGGGATTTATGCAGCGCGGGGGAAAGTTACTTTTTTTTTTGTTTTTGGTGGGGAATGTTCATAATTATCATAATAACTAATGATGATTCATGGATTGTTTTTCAGAGATCAGCGATGCGCAAAAATTGCATCGTGATCGGGGAGGAGGGAGCTGCCCCTGCGCGCTCGGCTAGAGCGCACCGATTTTTTGAAACGCACCACTTAGTAGTAACCCGAACACGTATGTGTACAGAAAGAGAGGGAGAACCAATCTTCTATATCTCTGGCTAATTTCAGAGTCTGGCCGCACAAACATCATTAATCAAGCTGACTAAGATTAGTCGCCGGCGAGCTCCCCTACCTGTTTATTATAATTAAATCGATGTACGTGTCATTGCAGGCGCGGGCCCGAAACACGGCAGAGGTGGTTACGCTCAACACCAAAGACAAGCTAAGAAAAAAAAAAAAAAAGAAACAAACAAAGAAAACCAAGAGAAAGCTTGAGAAAGAAGTGATGGAGGTAAAATTAAGGTCAAGAGCTAGCTGTGCATAGGCAGAGTTGGATACAAGTTAAGGCTTGCAGACTGGTGGCAGAGGTGAGGGCCGCCTTTTGTTGTCCTGTACTTTAAAGAAAACCTCCACTACATCCGAAAGAACGGGTGCAAGTTTTCAGCACATTGTGTAACCCCCTCACTCATAGTTACGCTGCACAACAGAAATCCGCTCAGGAAAGGAAATCGCAGCGATGGAAACCCAAGTAAAAAAAGTGGAGAGAAAAGGGCAGACCACACACATTTAAGCAAGCACTCCCCTGTGTGAGCCCTACAGGCCGACAGAAACCGAAGTTTGTGTGTTTCTTTTCTTTGTGTTTTATTCCTCATGTTGTGTCAGGCCCTCTTTGGGAAATAAAATAGTTCAGCTCACTGGCTTTACTTAAAGGGGAACTACTGTTTTTTTACAACTTAGATCTTATTTCTGCCATAATATACAATCATTTACTCACCCATAAAACTTTTGTGTCATTTGCACTCGTTCAGGTGATTAGATCAGCGTATATCCATATAGTGGGAGTGAATGGGGCACCGAGACGCAACCTCTAAATAACGCATTATCTGCCACGAAACTCGTTAATTTCACCAATATTTTGTTATAATATGCTAGTGCTATTCCCTGTTGAGTCATAACTCATAAAATCCTAACAAAATATTGGTGAAATGAACGAGTTTCGCGGCAGATAATGCGATATTTAGAGGCTGCGTCTCGATGCCCCAGTCACTCCCATTATATGGATATACACTGATCTAATTATCTCCTGAATGAGTGCAAATGACACAAAGGTTATATGGGTGAGTAAACGATCGTATTTTATGCTAGAAATAAGGTCCAGGTTGTAAAAAAAACAGTAGTTCCCCTTTAAGAAACCGCCGTGTGCCCGGTGCTGTAGGAGCAGATGGAGAGCAGCACCACCAGTGCATACCTCCGTTTATATATGGGAGAGAGGCGTAGAATGAGAAGAGGTTGGGCGAGTGTGCAGGCATGCAGAAAGGTAGATATTTGATTTGATATTGGGGGAGCACACAAGACATAAAGCAAGTGAAGCCACTAAAACTTTTTTTTTTGCCAATAAGGTGACATGGTAATGGGTCATAAAGGGGAAGTAAATTGGGAGGCTGAGGTTTACGACTGGAGTGGTGCGGTGCTTTGAGAGCCAGAGGGAGGAGCAGTGGAATCATATCTGGGCAGCACATATGGACCAGACTTGCCATAAAGTCTGTTTGTCGGGGGGGTAAACTCCTTCCTGCCGTAAAACTCCTTCTCCGGCAGGGATTTTGACAACTGCCCCGATATTTTTTTATGTGGCGATATCCTCCAAAATCTGCTCGTGTTATTGCAACAAATTGCAAAATCCACACAGATGTGACAATTACCTATCCATTTGTCTGTATTAATGTGCATGTTTAATCACACTTAGGGAATAGGCCCCGCGGATACCGTGTCAGTTTAACTTGGGCGATCCGAATATTCCTGTTTCGACAAGAATGGGGTACATGTATAGAAACTCAGCACACTACAGTGAAATTGGACTGAAGATAATGTGGCTGGGATGATTGCAGTTTGAGCGGAGGAAAGTAAGAGGTGAACCCGGCGGCGCCGTGAATAAAACATGAGGGGACCGATAGGGCCACAGCGACTAAAATGAGACAGCTGTGTCTTTGTACGGCATCAACCCTCGACCCCATCGTCAAACCGGTTGACACCGCACACACCTGAACCAAGCATTAAAAGCACAGGGAAGCTTGTAATTAGATGGCGTCCCTAAGAGTACGGACACACTAGACTGTCATCAAAGAAGTACGGGCAACAAAGGCGGAAAGTGACATCTCCTCGCGACGCCTGTGCCCCGACCAAAAATTTGCATTTGAACGTACCGCAAAGACTATCGTGAATGATCAACTAGTACGTACTGTATGTTATGTGCTTGAATGGAAGGAAATAACTTTCTGCAAGTGGGGTAGTCTGTATTCAGACACCAAGCTAGTCAATGAGAGTCTGTGACAGTGTTGTAAGAAAGGCCAAATATACAATAGTTTTGGCATTTCCGTGAACACCCACACATCATTAGAAACTGATGCCTGCTCATACCCAATCCGCCCATACCTCTCTGGTTCCTCCTCACAGCCAATTACATGCACTAGCACTGCAACAAGCCTAAAAATGAAATGAACGTGACTTCAGAGTCCGAGGAAAAAATTAACAAAAAGAGTCTTTTTCAGACACTACATTTCTGAAAAATCATGCCAAAGGAAATGAACACACGTAAAGTCTCTAGATTTTAAGCGTGTGCATTTTCACATTGTTTTAGTACATATGGTAGTTTGGGTCGGGCGGCACAGTGGCGTGGTGGTTAGCACTGATGCCTCACAGCAACAAGGTTCCGGGTTCTCATCAAATCCATGGGCCGACTGGGCCTTTCTATGTGGAGTTTGCATGTTCTCCCTGTGTCTGCATGGGTTCTCTCCGGGTACTCCGGCTTCCTCCCACCATCCAAAGACATGCTGGTCAGGTTAATTGGTGATTCTAAATTGGCCGTAGGTGTCAATGGTTGTCAGTCTCTCTGCGTTAGCCCTGTGATAGACTGGAGACCTGTCCTCTCGCCCGATGACAGCTGGGATAGGCTCTGGCACGGCCTGCGACCCTTCACAGGTCAAGCGGTTACAGAAGATGAATGAAGATACCTTGGGTCAAAGTACGCCAATTTTAAAACGACAGTATGATATTTCTTCGTTTACCATCCGGCAACACTGGTATGTGTCTAACTTAGGTGGTTTGGCCTTCACCATTGCCCTCTTACTCATTTCACACAGGTGCAGAACAAATATGCTAGCTGGACGCTCGTTGTCGTCTTGTTCAAGGTAAATTTTTGGGCAATGTGAGGCAATGTTACAGTGGACCTGGCTGTTTGTTGTGGCCTTACGTTGCTGGCCAAAGTCGGCAAGAGCAGCATTTTCTCCAAACGAACATCATGTTTGCCTTCAGCTTTGTTGCAGAGCATGCTCCCGCTTGACTTCCTCTGTGAAGTTAGCATGTGTTGTTTTCAATAGAAGGATAAAACCAATAACTGAGTTCTGTTTCACGCTGTTAAGCAACCGGGCTGACGAGAATACAAATAGTGTCCAGCAATCAGAGCCAATCTTCTTAGTAATGTTCTCATTTCTTCACTGTAATTATACTAATTCCTACAAATTAATGGGGTAATGATTTGGGGATCTTAAAATTCGACACGCGAAACCTCTACAATGACAAATTAAAATGGTATTATCAAAGGGATTTCCAGGTGAAGTACGGTACAGAGACGAAAACATCCATCAAAACTAAATATGGGAAAGTGGCTTAACTATTCACGGCAAAAAAACAAAACATGCATGGGCCATTCTCTCAATGTTTAGTCCTCAGGTTTCATTCAGGTACAATCTTCAAATTTAAACAGAGCTGGTTTTGAGGCAATGGACCCCCCTGCAGACAGCCGGCGGGACTCACAGGAGAATATGCTTACTGCTTTCAATTAAATGTCAAGTGGAGCTTCGTGTGCAGATTTCAGGCTCTGGGCGTACCATGCAGCCCCTTGGCAGACTGCTCAACTGCACCCGGCCCATTATCACGAGGCCAAGCCATAAAATACCACAGAAGCAGGCTTGGCCGGAGCTCCCAAATCTAACTCGAGCAAGCGCCCTTGTCCAAGCTTACAGGCTGTTCTCATCGCCAGCATTCACAACACACACACACACACACACACACATGGCTGCAGTATTGGTGTTAATCAGATGCTGCTTTGGAGGGGAGGATGACTCATGTGCTTTGTGGGTGTTTGAGGAGGGATGTTCTTAGGTCAAAGTAGGTCATGGGGTAAATGGCTGTGTATTTTATCTTATGGGTATTAGGAGTGGATCCCTTATGTAGCTATATGCTGATGGATCGCTGATGTCAGCTCATTAGTGGTGCTACCTATGCAAAGTCATCAGTCCATGTAGGTGTAGCGGGGCTCTCTGGTTTAACAGGGAGCAGAACAGAAGCGAGGAGTTTGATGGTAAAATAGAAACCTGATGCTAAAATGCACCTACAACTTAAATGGGACGTCGGTCCGACAGACAAGTTTGAAATAATTAGACAAAATTTAGGAATTAACTTCAGCCTTTGGGAGATCCTAACCCTAACCCTAGACCGACATGTTGGGAAAAGAAAATGTGTTTAATTCATCCAGGGTTTAACAGATCTGTAGAATCTATGCCAAGGAGAAGCTAAGCTTTTCTGGCAGCTCATTGTTATAACCCTACTCTTCACTAAAACAAATCTATCAAGTTTCACCATTTCTTTTCCCTTTTGGGCCACTGCTAAGATACTGGCCCTAATTCACAGAGATATATAGTTATAAATTAAATGAAAACTTAGTTAAACTCCATACATGGTTGTCAATCCAATGGAACAACTTTGGGAGATTTTTGGACCAACATGTTAAACGGTAGTCTGAACTACTTTTATTGAAACAACACTTTTCTTCTCTCTTACAGTTGTGCCAAGGAGAAATAAAGCTTTTCTGGCTGCTCAGCGTGTCCCTACTCTTCACGAATACTTAAATCTGGCACTCAAACGTGTATATACAGGCATAACATTATGACCACCTTCCTATTATTGTGTAGGTCTCCCTTGTAGGTCTCCAAAACAGTTGTGACTCATCAGAGAATGGACATGGGCTTTCTGAGGGTGTCCTGTGGTGTCTGGCAACAGAATGTTGATAGTGAGGGGCCTCTGGGTTCTATGGGTTGAGGGGAGGGGCCTCTGTGGATCATCACACGGATACTTGATCAGTTTGGGATCTAGGGCAGAGGTGCCCAATACGTCGAGCGCGATCAACCGGGGAGATCGTATGCCATTATTTTAGACATTAGTCTAATCATTTATATGTTACACCTCTAGAACAAACAGCAACATTCATCTTCTTTCTTTTTTTTTTTTTTTACTTTTTATTGCAACATGCCCTCAGTTCAGTGGCAACCATCCACAGTCATGCACAACATCAACAACAACTCAAGACTGCCATCTCTCCTAAAGTGACAGCGCTATTTTTCTAAAGTTGCAACAATTTTTCTTCAGAGAAAAATAAAAAGAAAGATGGATTGCGCTTTTAACACTGTAGCAACAATTAATATGACTTAGGGTAGGGCATATATTCATTCATTCATTCATTCACCTTCTGTAACCGCTTATTCCTGTTAAAGGTCGTGGGGGTCTACTGGAGCCTATCCCAGCTGTCATCGGGCGAGAGGCGGGGTACACCCTGGACAGGTCGCCAGTCTATTGCAGGGCTAACACAGAGAGACAGACAACCACTCACAATCACATTCACACCTATGGTCAATTTAGAATCACCAATTAACCTAACCAGCATGTCTTTGGACGGTGGGAGGATATTTTATATATATATATATATATATATATATATATATATATATATATATATAGAGAGAGAGAGAGAGAGAGAGAGAGATCACTTTGACTTGGTCATTGTAAAAGTAGCTCGCAAGCCAAACAAATGTGGGCACCCCTGATCTAGTGAATTTAGAGGCCAGGTCAACGCCTTGTGCTGCTCTACATGTTTTTTTTTTTAAGTTGTTCCGAAAGTGTTTTTGTGTGTGTGTCTGTGTCAGCCTGCATCCTGCTGGGGATGGCTGCTGCCCTTGAGGAGTGTCATTGCTATGGGGTTGGGGTGTCTGGTCTAGTCTAGATGGTCTAGGTCTAAGTTTCCAAGCAGATCATTGTATTATCACAAGATGGTCAATGTTATTCGCTTTTCCTGTGGTCATAATGTTATGCTTGATCGGTGTATACTATTACCCAAGCTCAGATAAATCCAAACAGACATGAAGGCTGCCCTGGCTCAATAGAACACTGTTTATTTTCTATTCTTAGCCGTGCTGCAATTACTGGTAAAACTTCAGGCACCATAAGGTTAAGACAATGTTGGTCTCCAGAATTAGGGCTTAAATAAGCCCTAATTCTGCTGCCAGCTTTGAGGTCAAGGAGGTGGTAGCTACTGAGAGAAAATTATAACACGCTTTCTCGAGAGGAGCGAAAGAGAAACCGAGGGAGCGCAAAAGTGACATCTCTCACTGTGTAATGGAACGCAGCGGCGGGTGGCTTACCGCATGTTGTACTGGTTGCCTGGAGCACCATGGCAACAGGGAGAATCAGGGAGGTTCAAGGACTTCACTTGTTCCAGCAACGTTTTAATTACTTCGGGCGCCGGCGTTTATGGCGAAACAGATGCATTCTGGAGCTGCAGGAGAGAAAGAGAGAGAGGGAGAGAGAGACCCAGAGGTTCTGGTGCTCGAGTGCCCTTTCTATCACGGTTTGTGATATGGCTGCAACAATTGGAAATACAGCGAGATTAGAAGAAGCTGACTGATAATGAGAGGGGGAGACGGAGGCAGGGAGAGGGGAAGGAGGGTGGAGAGAAAAAGCAAGAGCGCATGAAAGAGGAATGAGAAGGGAGATGAAGCAAAGTGAACATAGATAGAGATCGACAGTATGGGAGATAGAAGCTGTTTGAAGAAGGAGGTTGGTAAGAGATATGAGGAGGAAGGGCCAAGGGAAAAGGGACGGGCGGGGGGAGTGGAGGGGGGGATATAAAAGCTTCACTATTCCCCTTTTAGATACACATAAAAAGAAGCAACAAAAATAATTATTTGCAAGGATTTTGAGTTTTGCGTTTACTTCGTTTGGCAGCTACGAGGGATGTGAGCGCGCGGCGATAGTGTTTTGCGCATCCCGCTCGTGTGTTTTTCCTTGCGCATGCAGCTCTTTGAGAATACAGCAGCGAAAGCTCCTTATTTTATTTTATATTTTTCCTCCCTGATGCCATGCCTAACACGATCAGCGCTCATTAGGAGCTCTCCAAAGCCCGTGCACCTCACAGACAGGAACCTTCTCCAAAACACAACCCCCGAACCCAGTAAACACACACGGCTTCCGGCCTGCGAGCTTCCTCTCCAGTGTAAACAAACTGGCATCCACTCGAAGCACTGGCAGCGCTACTTGTGTAAAAATGTAATCCAAAAGATTCGCCACGTGGTTCTCACTGCCCACTTTAAAAAAAAAAAATAAAGTAATGAGTTTTATTTTCTCCTTATTGCTTCAGATTCGACTGAAAAGTGATAGTTTGTGAGCATTTAAGCATTCATGTATTCCTTTCAAGCATGTATAATCTCTGCCTTTAAGAAGGAACTGCATCAGATTATATTGCCACTATTTTGTTAATCAGATTCTTCTAATCTTGTTAGAAACCATTACTGCCCGAAACTGGTCCATGGATGAATAATCCCGCGTCATAATCCTCCCAGGAATTATTGGTGTACCTTAAAATCCCCAATTCATTTTGTCACAGTCATCCTTCACCCATGCATCCACAACGAAAAGGAGCAATTTGGCTTCATTTCAGCGGTGGAAGGTTGCTGTTTCTCATCTTAGAGCTAAAGCATGATCACAAGAGGTCGTACATGCAGATCTTATGTGCAAAGACAAGCCTGATAATGCTTTAAGACGAGCTAATCTATTACACCTATGGGTGTTACAGCCGTAGCGAGGTAGCACGCTGTGTGAGAGGAGGCAACGGAGCATAGTATGCGATCGTCCTTGTCAGTGACATGCTTCTTTCTTATCACGGAAGGGGAAGTATTTAGATCCCCCAAGGATACGCTCGGGGAAGTGAGCGGCCCGCGGCTGTCCCTTTTGTTGCCTGTAATGGATTATTTCATACAAACATGCAATCGGGCCGCGTTACTGATGGATAGCAGCCATTGTTATGGTAAAGTCACTCTATCGCCTCCGCTGCCTCCACTATTAATCTCAGTCAAGTCAATGGCGCCATTGTGCAACCCCCCCCAACCCCCACCCCTCCATTAAACCGTACCACCTTAGCTACAATGGAAGTGTCAGTGAAGCGCCTTCCAGACGCTTCCCAGCCGGGGAAGGGGATGTTTTCCTAGCAGACTGCGTGCATTAATGGGCGTATTTAAGAACCTGTAGAGTGAAAGGGAACGAAAAGATAACTCATTTGTAATTGTATGTGCGGCAGATTGACTGCACGCGCGGGTTAAAGGTAGCTAACCTCATTTCCTCGGTGAAAGCGAGCCCGACCGACCCGCCGTGTTAAACAACGTCAGCCCGCGACCCCGGATTGAGAGATGGAAGGGATCGAAATGGAAAAGAGGCAGACAGACTGCGACAAAGGTAGTCTGAACATCCGCAGTCGCAGGCTATCGTCCTAAATTTTTCTCCCAAGCTCTCTCTCTCTCTCTCTCTCGGCCTCATTTTCCTCTTGCCTCGTCTCCAGCTCTTGTTCTCACTCTCTCCTTCCCCGTCTGTCAATTTGTGAAGGCCCCACATCATTACTGTCAAAAATCACACTGCAGTGCCACTACAAAAGCTACACGCACACTATCACATATACAGGCACACACTCGTACTTACCGCCCACTCATGTGTTGAAAGAGAGTGACTTTTTTTTTTTTTTTTTCTCCTCCGACACTCAGTGGCAAGCTTCTCCCACAGGAATCCTGAGTCAGACAGACGAGCAGTGTGAACCTCGGAAGAACCGGAGTCTTTGATTTTCCTGTCAGACACTTTTAGCCCCCTGGCCCTCGGAAAACACTGTTTGTCTCCATCTTCATCTGATTGTGTCACTGTCTCCTTATTGTTTGGTGCGCTTCTGCACTTGTTGATGCAGCCGGCGTCACAATCTGTGCACCTCGCACCATTAGCGAACCGGAGTCTCGGCGACCTTCGGCTCGCTTCATCGAGCAGACGTTTGTTTTGAAAGGCCATGACACAGTCTGCTCCAATTGGTACAAGGGGGAAATGATTGCGAAGGAGGGACGAGGAAGAATGAAAGAGAACATCCTAGATCCTTTAACCGCAGAAGCTACAACCCAAAGCCTCTCTGAGTCGGGGAGCCAGGTGATTAAACCCCCGTCATCAAGTCTCGCACTTTCTTTTCAAGCCACAGGAAGCAGCGGCAGAGCTCTGATTACCATCAATGACACTCCACCCCATCCATCTGATCCCCGTAAGAGGCTGTTAAACCCAAATGGGCTCCCTTGTTAAAAGTGATGTCAAGTAAATAATAGATCTTTTTATCTATGGGCGGGGAACTGGATAAACATAAAAGTGAGCTTATCAAATCCGAGAGGTTCAACAGTTAAAAGGTGCCCTAATCAGATCTGTCGTTGCTTATTCTCGTGCATTTCTTGGTAACCGATGGCGCCGCAGTGGAGGCAGGTGGTTTCGCCTTGAAGTGGAAAACAAACGAGGGTATTCGCACCAAGCAATTCAGTCACAAAAAATAATTTAAATTACATTATTGGAAGTGCTTAGGCTGGTTAATCGCCACTAAATTCATTCATGAATTCAACATTCAGTGTTTTTGCTGAACAGTAGGCCACTTACACCGATCAGCCACATCCATCTTGTGACAATACAATGTTCTGCTGGGGAACTTTTGGACCTGGCATTCATTCATGAGGATGTTACTTAGACATGTAGCACCCACCTAGACCAGACCAGGCACCCCCACCCCATAGCAATGACACTCCTTGGTGGCAGCAGCCATCCCCAGCAGGATGCAGCCTGACACGCCACAAAAACGGTTTAGGGACAATCCAAAAAACATGAAAAACAGCACAAGGTGTTGACCGGGCCTCCAAATTCTCTGGATCCCAAACTGATCAAGTATCTGTGGGATGATCCACAGAGCCCCCCCCCCCCAACCCATAGGACCCTAAGGCCCCCCACTAACAACATTCTGTTGCCAGACACCACAGGACACCCTCAGAAGGCCTATGTCCATTTAGGTGGTCATAATGTTATGCCTGATCTGTGTATCGAATCAGAATTTTTGTAATTAATCAAAGAAAATTTGACGTATCAGACAGCTCGGCGAAGCTCCACGATACATTTGATATTATTGCGACCTTTATAAACTGAAACCAAAAGACAACTTTGTCACCGCTTATTTGTCGAATTAGACAAAGTTCTCTGTCTGTTTCAATCGTTTTCATTGCTGCAAAATGTGACGCAACCAAGACTTCCATAAAAACATAAATATTATATTGCATACCTGATAAACCAAACTGTTTGTATTAAAGGCCAGTCCAACTTAATTGCTAAATCTAGTGGACAAGCACCGGCAAAACTTCCTCCAAAAGTTGGTCTGGAGCTGCTCCGCTGGGAACTGATTACGCTCTGGCAAAGATCTGCTGGGCCAATCAAATCGTTTGGGGCAGAGTTTATGCGGTGACGGACAGAAAGGTAACAGCTTCATAGTCATACACATCATCTGAGCGCCGTAGAGTTGGATTTCTTTACAACAAAATTAAATCCAAATAGCTTGTTACTAGACTCATATCCTGAAAAGATGTGAGTGGGGCTGGGGCAGGGTACCACTTCATATTTAGACATTTAGCGTCCATGCAGCCAAAAAAACATGGTAGTTTTTTCACGGTAGCTTTTTCCTCCTACCTGTTTTTTTGAAAAGGAATTGCTAATCACATGGAAATGTGTACCCGTCAAATCTCTACCTTCACCAGTACTTTTAATCAAGATCGATTGGCTGCTTTTCGCGTTTCTAATCAAGACCCTATAGTTCTGGATGTTAAAGTAATCCTCCCCTTCTTCGACCAATAAAAGGTGTTATTTGTCAGAATAAGAGGCGCTGCACAATACGTACCCCCACTTCACACATGACGGCGTATAACACCTCTTTAACGGCCTAATGCGCGTCTTTCTCGCGTGTGCGGCGAAAAAACAACTACAAAAAAAAAAAAACGAAACGTCGCCATCTGCAAATAAACGGTTGCTGTAGTTATGTAAAGCGGAGAGAGTGTGATGTGAGGCTAAGTGCTTAAAACACACGGCTGTCGGTGCTGATTAAAATTACATCTGCTGGTGGAATATGCTGCAAGGATTTCACTGCAGATGGACGCTTCCAGTGTGTGTGTGTGTGTGGAAATAAACTAATGTGATATTGTGAATGAGGCCGATGTAGAGGCTTCAATCGATCTTGTCAAGAATACAGAAAGCGTTTTTTTTTATTTTTTATTATCGCTCCACTGCAGAGGATGACGACACCCAGAGTCACCTGCTGCAGTGATGTGCGGCCCCTGGGGCTCCAGCTCCGAGTGAGGCATCCACGCGCGAGCCTATAACTCTGCCTCGCTGATGCCACGCTCGGGGATTGCCTCCCTCCACTACAAGGATCCCCTCCCCCCCACCACCTCCTCCTTTTTCTCCTTTCTCCCCACCTGCCATCTCCAACACCTCGTCCCAACGGAGTCGTAAACCGCTCCAGCGGCATCCGCCAGGAGCAATGAGGCCGACGCGCGATCACTTTACACGCAGCAGTCGCAGTCGCACACGCTTCGAACATGTTAACGCGCGTCTGAGTGCATACGTAAAGAACCCCATCAAGCAGGAGTAAACAAACTGCTGACAGCCTTCCTCTTGGTTTTTACACACTCAACGCTAGTAAAGCAAGAGAAGAGATTTGCCGGGACTGATGTTAATGGGTGGGTTGGTAATGTAGCAGCAGACCTAGTTATTAGTGCTTTAAAATGAAGGCCTGTAGAGAAAGAGGGGTAGAGGGATGGGAATTGAAAGCAGGGAGGAAGAAAAAGGGGGGGAGGGAGGAGGCAGACACGCTGACAAATGAAGAAAGTGAGGGAGAAGCTCATTAAGCTACTGTGGTTGAGGGAATAGCCAATAAAATGCAAAAGGGATGATCACGGGAGAGCGGGGAGAGAAAGAGAAAAATAGATGAGAGCCGAGACTGAGGAAGAAAAGGAGATAAGCGAGGGAGGGTGAGAATAGGGGAGGAAGGGAATTGAGGGATGTTTTGAAACGTGGAAAGAAAGACAGTTCCCGCACTCTTATTGCCCATCCCTTCCCTTTCCCATAAACCTGTCAGAATACTACAGGGTGGGTAATGTGAATTTTAACTCGTCCGTGCTCATCTGGATGAGACGTATGGACGGGTGTTTTTATTCTGTCAAGCTTCATTCACAGCGGAACTCGCACTCCTGTCTAAAAGTCTCAAAGGGTAGCTGACATTCGGCAGTGGAGTCCCTTTTAATGCCCCTTATAACAGGTATTACTTTGCGCATTACTCCTGCCTCAGCGCCGGCGAGCGGGGAAATAAATGAGTTGAACACACCTCATTATCTGTTTGCTAGTGGCGGCCACGTGCAGCCACTTTTTAAGATGATCCATTAAAGTAAACCGAAATTAGGTGAGGGTAAATTTACTAGAGCTGGGCCAAAAAAAAAAGTAGAAACTGAAGAGGGAAGATTTGCTCATGGTGCGCTTATCGCTGCGAATTAAGAATTTACATGTTTTTTTTTGCTTTTTGACCTCATAATGGAAGCTGCAGGCCGTGATCAAGGACAGGAGCGCGTCTCGGCACATTGCATTTTTAATCATCCCGCCGCTCGTCGCCCTGAGAGACTTGTGACTTTCCTCTTTCCGAACCGCCTGACGGTAGCCCATTAACAAGTAAGACACAGTTCACAGCACATCAGTGGCAGAGAAAGACAAACTTCCTCATAGTCTGAGCTCGGATTTTTAAATTTCAGGGACAGCAGTTTTTTTTTTTTTTTTTTTTTTTTAAACGTACATTTATTTGCACATAAAGCGACAGTGTCATATTGATGTATGGCATCACTGTAAACAAAATTACCAACAACTCAAAACCCACATTGGCTTATTCATCTTTTACACTTCCGATGATGAATTGTAGCTTTTACTAGTCAGTGAATCACTCTGAGAATATATTTGCAGGTATGTAAACTTAAGTAAGTACGTTTTTAACGGCTCGAATCGCATAAAAACTTTAGCTGCGATTGAAATCCACTTGAAATATCGCACATTGGCAGAGCAAACCGCGTCCTTCCCTGTCCAGTGTGTTTATTGCCAATGCTTGACTTGCCTCGAGCACCTTTATGATTCATTATCCTGTGATTAAGCTTGCCAGAAAATATTAAAGTCACAATTGCTTTATTTGATTACGCTACAAGAAAACTGCAACATCCCCAAGGTGAGGCATTTCAGAAGAGTGGCTTGCGAGGGGCACAGCGGAGTAAGCGCTCGGCTTCGGCGTGATTCAAGAAATAAAAAATGTTGTGTGCATTCAACAGTTTACGCAACTTTCTGCAAAATCAATTCGACGGTCACGACCACTTTGCAGAGCAAACATGTTTTTTCGTTTGCACACCAACACCACGGATACCTCAGAGGGAATAAACTGGCACAGAAGCTCGCATCTTTATACCAGTTTTGCACAATTCATCATGTCAGGAAACACACACAGGACGCAGAATTCTTGGAAAGAGATCAGGGAGAAAGTGTGATGCAGCCGGGGTGTGGGTGAGGGAGTTTGAAGGGGGCTATGACAGCTTCCCCTTTTTGAGTTTAGCCATAAACACGGAGGTATAAACACTTCAGATGAAGTATCTGTGTCAGGTTTGTGGGAGGTAAAGAATCTGCGAGATGAGTCTCAGCCGTCAGAGAGCAGCTATTTTGGTGGAATGTCCGTCACCGGCGTGTCGGGTAATACAAAGCCTGACAGAGGTGCAATACAAATGTAAATGAAGATTTGCTTGACGTGCTGAAGGCTGCGATACTCGAAGATGACAGCCTGCCGTTGTCGAGCCGTCAGAGCGCCTGTAGCGCCAGTTTTGTCGGCGTGTGCCAACCTCTGGTGCCAGCTGATCCCTGTCAGTCGGTAAGTGCTAGCTAGCTAGACAATATTTGTGGTTTTCACGGTGTGTTCAAGTGCAAAAATTTTGGTTCAGGCACATGCAGCAGGTTTGGTGTATCCGTACCGTAACACGCCGTATGGGGATGATGACTTCTGACTATGCCTGGTCTGCACATTTCTAAAGAATGCCTGTTTCCTTTAAATTTTGCCAGATCTATTTGTTATGCGCCGAGGTTAAGCGCTGCCCGTGAGTGCCAAAAGTACAAAGGGCTCATAAAAACATGCTTCTAATATCGTGTGCAGGCTGTAAAAGCCTGCCAAGGGCCGCGGATAGACAGCATTAAGAAGGAATAAAACAATTTGGCCATGTTTATTTACCATTTCGTTCTAATTTCCACTTACAGTCCAAAAAAAAAAAAAAAAAGAGGGTTAAATGAGTAATATCAAACGCTGCAGTGTCCACTGATCAGTACCTATACAACTGAATGTTCTAAGAAATAAAATTACAGCAGCCAATAAAAGACACTTAAAATGGCGAGTTATAGAATATGTGATATTAAATGCAGTAGTATTTTTGTCAAGTGGTACATACTGGAAGCAATGAATGAATAATAAGCCCTAACTGTCTCTAAGATTTACTTGGTCATGGCCTGGATGGCGTATAAAAAGAGTTTTAAAAGCGAGAGTTCAGGGAAAGTGTCAGCATTATATTTTAGATTATTCAACTGAATCCACGGTCCCCTCCCTTTTCTCCCCGCTTTATTCCACTACTCTCCCCCGCCGTCCTCCATTTCCATTATGCTAACTCACTCTTTGATCTCAAACAGTGAAAGGTGGCTTTATCTTAAAACAACAGAGAGGGAGACGATCAGAGACTCCGTAGACCTCAGAGAAATACAGTTGAGAGCGGAACGATAGAGAAAGAGAGGAGAGGTGGGGGCGGTGTGCTTTCAAAAAAAAACCCCAAAAATTAGTCGGCTCTTGGAGGAGGGAAGAAACGGAGTATGATATTCACCTGGATCAAAACATCGCAGAATTAACTTGTCATCCAACCTCCTCCTGGATGCCTCAAGCTGCCTCCCTGATTTCTGCAAGAGGCAGCAGGATAACAGTGCACAAGTTTAGACAGATGTGTACTACAACAAAAGCAATTCAATTAGTTTTGAGAAGAAAAATTGTTAGAAAACTGGTGCCTGTTCACACATCCAAAGTAGATTTAAAATGATCTGGTGGTAGATAATGTAATATTCGCTCATTATTTAGCTCATTTTCTGGTTTCCAACTATCTTGATGAATCAAGCGACATCCATTTAAAAAAAAAAAAAAATACTTGGCAGGCTCGGACAAACTGTCCATCAGAGGCTGACTTTAACTGATCAGGCTGATTAAAAAGATGTGGCGTAGTAGATGAGCACTAGCCTGTCATAGACAGACACATACTCTGATAGAGTTGAGTCTGGTAAGACACCATTAGAATTTCATTATACGATGCTTTTTAACCGATACAGAGGGGAAAAAAACACAATTGGATAGTTTTCTGACCAATCAGAATAATTTTGTTGTAAACTAATTCAACCCAGGGTCATGCAGATGATGTGGAAGGCTACATCACAATCTCTCTTCTGTCCATTACCCAATAAAGCCTACAAACGACTTGATTGGCCCGGGCAGTTGTTTGCCGGAGCATAATCAGTTCCCAACAGAGTGGTTCCAGACCTACGTTCTATCTAGAATGCCACTTGAAGCCGGAGGTCCTACTAGCGAAGTCGTGGCAAATCGATCTACCCCGACTTCACTGAGATACAACAGCCTGACGTCACAGAACAATGGCAGCATGAAAACATAATTTACTAGACTATAAAATGCATTTATCTGTTTTTTTATTTTTGGTCATACTAGATATCATGGTCGGCCATGTTTGTTGTTTATGTTCAACTTGATTCTCCTTTGAGGATGAATCTAGTACACTCCAAGTGGGATAAATCCGACATCCCAGCTTTCTCAAATGCAGCTTTAGACCGGATGTACGGTGAAGATGAAACAGAACAAGCCACAGTCCAAGAAGTTTGGTAGCCAGAAAGTAGTCAGTGGAGGTAGTTACATAATTTGCATGCCATCTTCGAACGGAAAATTCAAACCTACAACAATGACATAGCTGCCAGTAGTTCCTCATTGGAAGCTGATGGTCTGCACCACCATGGATCAGCGTGTGCATAGCTTGAAGCCTGCTCAGATGCATTCTGGTCAGTGTTGCCAGATGGGAAATCAAGAAAAATCGTAAGAAAAGTCACATGCTAGTAGATTTAAAAACTAAGCTATTCTATGTGCATGGAACTGCAATAACACAGAGGCTCGGCCATTTTAACGAGATACCAACGTATTTTGGGGTTTACGGAAATGCCAAGATTATCATGTACTTGGCCTTATTGTATCGTATAGGCCCTAAAACTACCGTATAAATATGATAATTATCATACGTCATGCAACACTGATTCTGGTGTCAGTGAACAAATGATGAACATAAGAATTAAGCTACCTCGCAAGGTAAGCTAAAAGGTACACGAAAAAAGACGCTTGTTGACGTTAGGAAAACTGCAAATGTCAGGTGTATTCACCCTTTCACGTACTACACAAGTCAGTGGCACTTGTATAATTCTCCAAGCTGACTTACACAGAGAGAGTTTTCTATCCTATACCCAGTGTAAAGCATGTATGTACAGTTATTTTTATTTTTTACCCTTTTGCTTCTGTTTTCATTTTAATATTGTATTGTAGTGTTATTACTCCTCATCAGTGGCCACTGGCCTTTGATGTTCGCATGAAAGGCTACGATCCATCAGTGCGTTCAAAATGTAATTGAATCCGACTGAAATTGAATCAAATTGACACAGAAAGAAAGACTTAGAGAGACTCGGGGAGAAGAGCCAGAGCAACTAAAGGCTAAGGATTTTTCAAAGCAGAGGACAGCGAGATTGCCCTTGCAGTAGGACCACCTTATCAATTTGATTAGAGTGTGAAAGGACACTTAAGATCTCAATTGCCTGCGCATTAGTAGTCTACTCAGCCCCCTGCCCTGGAATCCAACGGCTAATGTTTGAGGTAGTGGGGGAGTTTAAAAAGATTATTTGATTTCACTTAGATATGTCTCTGCATGTGAAATCAAATAGCGATTGGATAACGTGTGTGCTAAATATGAAAGGGGCCCGCTTCATTCGGAAGATTGATTTGCATTTCAAATGGTTTTGCCGAGCCGAAAAAAAAACAAAACAAAAAAGAAAACAGCGAGCCCATGGTGCAATATAGGTGAAAGGATTAAAAAATGGCAGCACCTATTAAATGACAAAGATTAGTATATTTCTGCTTCGCCACTGTTGTAGATTAAGCTTTTAACGGCCATGAAAAAAAACAGTTTAAAACGACAAGCTGGGATGAAGATGTATGAGATAAAGTTTTCTTATTTCCCCCTGCTCTCGGCCAGAGAGTGCAGCAGTAGGCAAAAAGTAATAATAATTCAATCTGCAAAAAATAATTCAGAGAGGATGAAGGGACAGATTTCCTATTAGAGCTATTTTATGCTCGGCTTGGAAGAGAGAACAGAGGAGAACAGAGGAGAAGGTGTGCATCAAAGTTAATTTTTCTTCATCATTCGTTGATCTGCGTGTCTGAAGTCGTTGTGCAACTCGCTTCTGTCTTTTAAGACAATCCTTTTAGGGATAATTGGCTGACGGTAAGTTTTTTTGAGACTCAAAGACAGTAAGGAAGAATCACATTGTTTACCATGACTGCAACTGAAATGTGCGTACGTCTTATGCAGAAAGTGTGCATCAAAGTTAAATTTTCTTCATCATTCGTTGATCTGTGTGTCTGAAGTCATTGTGCAACTTGTTTCTTTCTTTCTAAGACAATCCTTTTAGGGATAATTGGCTGACGGTCAGTTTTTTTGAGACTCAAAGACAGTAAGGAAGAATCACATTGTTTACCATGACTGCAACTGAAATGTGCGTACGTCTTTTTTGTCCCGCACCCGAATACATCTTCTTCAGCAGAAAGTAGTCGAAACACTTTCTGATAAACAAATAAATCATTGCAAAACTTTTTTTTTTTGTCGGTGTCTTTTCTGTTTGAGCGTGTTTACGATATATACAGACAAAAATCACCCGGGCCCCGCTCTCCCTCGGGTCTCGTAGCACGGCGCCTCTACATTCCCTAACTCATTCATCCGCGAAAGAATCATCCGGCAGTCAAAACCTCATTAAACTCCTACCTCTTCGACGTGAATAAGGGACTGTCGAAAGTCAGAGAAGTGGCAATTGGATTTGATCTGTCACTTTCCCATAAATACGTTCATTCAAGGCCCGTGGATTGCTTCAGCTGTGGTGCTCATCGCATTCAATTCCTTAGCCCTGGATCCAATTTTCGGAAAACTTATTGGTGAACCAAAATAGCAATGGAGCTTTTTACTGCAGGTCTCCTGGTTAGGAGGTAAGGCAGTGCGCCTTGATAGAGTATTATAACCGAGCATACACATTTAGAACATGCATATGCCTTTGTGCAAGGTTTCAGGTGGAGATATATGTGAGTATGCATGCAAGAGTTCCTGTGGTAGTTTTCAAAGTTTTTATATATCTAATATTGGTTTTTGTGCTATATCAAACACCTCATAGTCTCATGGTGAGACTAATCATTACTAACATGGCATATCCAGCCAATAAAGATGACTCACATCACCAAGGGAACAGAGCACATTTCCTTTATGCAATTTCTTATTTTCTCTCTCGCATTTTCCCTCCGCGGGTCTCCGGCTGTGTCTCGCTAATTTCTCTAGCCCTCACCTCCATTTTCCCTCCTTTCATTACCTTCCTCCTTGAGCATCGGTAAACGCACCCTCTTCTCTCCGTCTCAGGTCATCAAGCTCAGATTCTTTCTGCTCATCGAGGTGAGCCGGCTGAGATCCGGGAATCGCAGAGGGGTTGGGAAGAGGCGCATTTCTACAGTGCCACGGTGGATAGTGTACACACAAATATGCTGATGGCAGGCCCGGGGCAGGGGTGAGACCGATCCCTGTGTTTACTGTTTTTATTGGTGTTTGTGATGGGCTACTGCTGAGACAGTCAAACATCTCATCGCCAAAACAATATCTGGAGCAGAGGCACAGAAAGATAGCACCTTCCCTTTGCTTGCCCAGAGGTTTAAAAGAACGATATATGAATGAATGAATACACAGATATGCAGTGATGTTCGATCACTGGGGGTCATTTATCCAGACAGAGAACACAATTATGCACACACACAAAAAAAAAAAGGAGATTAAAGAAAATGCACGGCTTGGAGGAGCAAAAGCATGAGGTAATTTAACTGAAATGTCCCCCACAGGCTGAAAGGAGGCGTAAAGTAGGTTTGTAGCTTGTATGTTATTATGTGTGTTTGTGTGTGTGCACGTTTGGGATTTGCATTTCTGCGTGCACACATGTGGGTGTGTGGCCGGCTAGCGGTTATGTAAGGCACTAATTGTCATGCAGTGCACAAGGTGCAGACGCTAACCACAGACATGACGCTTTCTCCAGGCCCGCAGCGATGAATATTAAAATATTTCTGAATAATGTAATTGCCAAGGGAGAGCATGTAAACATCAAAACACTTTCTGCAAGCGTATATACATATACATATATATATATATATATATATATATATGTATATGTATATGTGTTAGTTTTTAAGACTAGCTCCACGTCTGTTTATCTTGCACACACACCTATGTGCTCGTGAGTGCTTCCATGTGCTTCATGTGTCCGCTTTTATGAGCGCGTCTGAGCGGAATTGCATTTGAAAGCCACATGCGTCCGCCCCTGCATGCTTGTGGGTCCACTTTATATCAGAGAAACTGGCAAATGAACGCTATACATCACAAGTTCTGAGACACCGACGCAGATGTTTGAATTAAT
This sequence comes from Chelon labrosus, assembly GCF_963514085.1. Taxonomy (NCBI): domain Eukaryota; kingdom Metazoa; phylum Chordata; class Actinopteri; order Mugiliformes; family Mugilidae; genus Chelon; species Chelon labrosus. The sequence continues at coordinate 14,323,601 of NC_140356.1, forward strand.
AAGTAGTGGTGCCACGACGGCGGCAGAGTCCTAACACATGCATGTAATATTTATGGGCTCCGCATCAAATCATCTCGGCCTAAATTGGCCTTAAATCCTGCAAATTGGTCGGCCTTTTAAGATAAGAAATCTCCGCGCATAGGTCGCTCTACAATTTATCAGATGAAGTAACTTGGTTGAAATCTTAAGACTTCTTTTGGGGGGATGGGGGGATTTGAGCTCTTAACTGGTCCCTGTCATGATATCAGAGAATAATTTAAGAACAGAGAGATCTCGATAAGGGCGGAAATATTTCAAAGAGCATGAGGAATCAGATACAACAAGAAATAATCAATTTTGTATGAGACGTTTCTTGAGCAATTTGCAGCCTATGTTAGCCAAGACTTCTAAGACCCACCACAAAAATGAGCATTAGTGTCCTTCACTTTTATTTTGTTTGGCTCCTCCAAAACTCTGTGGGGTAATCTTTCGAATCCCTAATTCGCCGCCACAGGCTTAAACCACCTAATGAAATATAATTAGCGTGTCTTGAATTCCTGACGTTGCTATACAGGCTCTACACTTCCTCCTGGGATCCTGAGTACAGACACTGTTGTGGTTTATGCTTCCGCCCTTTTGCCCTCTTTGGCATTCCTCTTAATATAATCAATACTTATTATTATCTTTCCTACCACTGTTATCGTTGTGGTTTCTCCTCTTGTGAGAAAGCCCGCCAACGAGTCATGGCATCACTTAAGATGGATTTGTTTCACGTGCTCTTTCTTTGCGAACTTTGATCATGAATCTCATTATTTATCAATTAGTTGGTTTACAAATTACGAATTACGATTATATGACCGTTTTTGTTCTCAATCGGTTTATTAACGGGCTTCATTAATCAGCGCCGCTTTGAGACCTGCTGCGCCTGGCGCTGGGCAACGACCACATGAGATTTAACATCCTACCTGATTTCTAAATCAGGGTGCAGCGCACACTTCAGTAGAGTTTTATTTTTTCCCCCCTAATCTCAAAACATGCACACTCGACGAGACTTGAAAATAACAGGGCGACACGCTCTTAGGGATATTGCTTTGATTGTAGAGCCGAATCAAGGAGCGCTGAATGCACCGCCTCATCCAATCTCATTGGGAAGTGGATGCAAATAAAGTGACTCTGGTGTACTAGCAGCCTTGTAAAACTTTTTTATATTCGTCTAGACTCAGAGTGGAGTGCGGTTGATGTCTCCGTGGGACTAGACGCCATAACCTACGCCGGTTTTTGAGACTCAAAGACAGTAAGGTAGAATCACATTGTTTACCATGACTGCAACTGAAATGTGCGTACGTCTTTTTTTCCCGCACCCGAATACATCTTCATAACCTCTGCATCACTGTGTGATTGTGGACACCTCACACTACCAGATAATCTGGGCTGAAACTTGGATCAGAGCAAGGCCCAGACTGTCGGGAGGTTTGAACCATGTAGTCTGAGCCCAGGTTAACAGGGACAAAGACATGGACTCGGACATGGAGTGGATAAAAGACAAAGCCAAACCGCACTCAGTGGATTTTTCTGGTGAACATTTTGGACAGTGACTTGTAATGTTTCAATGTTTTATGTGTTTGCCTTCCAGTAACAAAAAAAAATAAAAACCCATAAACCTCTTACACTCTTGGGATATTGGTGCAGAAATGTACAAAAGTGCTTCTTGACAGCATGACATGGAAGAGGAATTTCAATTGCTCTGAAAGAAGTTACGAGCCAAGGATTCTTTCTGTCTTTGGTTCAGTGTCTATAACTCACCGGGGCATGGGTCTTGAATGGGACAATAACAGCCCCGCTGTGAAATCGGAGTCTGCAGAGGAGAAGAGAAACTGGGTGATTGGTGCTTCATTCAGTCAATTGCTCATGCCCGAGGCTTCTTGACACGGGAAGAGCTCTCTGTACAAATTTAACCCACAGTAAGAGACAAGATGTCCAGGGAAGAGCAACTGGACTCCTTGCAAACCCAGCTGGGCTGAGCTGATTCATTTTCCTTAAGGTATGCTGCATTACCACATTCCATTACATGAATAGCTATCTCATGGGGTTCACACTGTTCATATTGTTAAGTCTGAGTTATAAAATGGAACAAGTCAGCAGATATCAGCGAGTTATGGTGCTACACTGGAAAGGAAAGAATTTTTTTTTGTGTGTGTTTCGGCCCCAGCAGCCTGCAGGAATCAGATGACTTCCTTGTCATATTCACAGAGGCCATTATTTCTTCTCTTTTTGACACCAGTGTTCGTGTTCAATTCATTCAAAAGGTGAGACAGCATTCACTCAAAGTCAATCACGGCGCAGTGGCTCACAACCGCTTCTTTTCTATAACCACACAATTACAATATTTATGAGAACTCCTGCTGATGGAAAGACTATTTCTCCGCCGCCGCCGCCCCTCCCCGTCTCCCCGTTTCTTTTGTGGCCCTCATTCTTTTCTCTTGCCTTATTTTAATGAAAAGTGTGATGCTGAATCACTCGGGCATTCTGTGGATTTTGTAATTTCCACAACACGGTGACAAGAATAACTACGAGCCGATGGTCCTAAAGACAGCTCCCAGATTAAAAACATTAACAAAACACAGGAGAATAAAAGGCAGAATCCCTCTTCTTCTGTGGCCCCACTTTGCCCCTGAGAGCCTCGAACAATAACTCATATGAAATGATTGAAAAATGAAATGTTCATTACAATGACCCCCAGACAGTGAGGGAAGAGTGAGGCAAAATGACTGCGTTTAAGAGTGGAGCGAACAGAAGGGAACACAAATGTTCCCATCGGGGTGAGTATCTTCTAATACAGCTCCGCCGGGGGGGAAGATTATTGATAGCGATTGTATGATTGTGGGTGGGTGGGGTGGCATTAAAAATATTCCCACCACCACTGCTCCTGCCTGCACTGCCTCTTCTTCATTCCATTAAACCTCGCCGCTATAATATTCATCAGAACTGCTACTCTGTGGTCGTTCCCGTGCTTCAGCAGGCGAGTGAAATCTAAATCATTGGAACTTGAGGGTTGCGTCCCAGTGAGATATGACTTATTCATGGCGTCGTGTACATACCAGGGGGATGATTATCTACCCATGGGGCCCGGCCTCCTACCAAGGGCGCTCTAAAGAAATGTTAACCAGTGGTGTAGCACTTTATGTGCTGCCCAAAGCGTCTGTTCTTTGAAACAATAAGGAGAAATATTACAGAGAAAGGTTTGCAGGCGGTGTTAGGGTTTGTTGAAAGCTGGCTCTGTTGAAGCCAAGCTGAATGTTAAAGGTGCAGACAAGCAAATACAGAACAGTCACCCTGCCATCTCTGCGAGGCTGCATTTTAGCCAGAGAAGGGCTCTGGGCCTGTGGTTTGGGTTAGCTGCCAACTATGAGTCTATAACTAGTTATAAGAAGAGTCCAGCTCAGTATTCTTTGTACACGTGGCTAGACATCATGGCAGAGGCAAAGATGTTGACAGCAGAAGCTAAGAAGAGGAAAGAAAATGACCAAGCTAGGCCAGACAAGAGTAAATCTTGGAATGGCTTTTAGCCGTTGGCAAGAGCGTCGTGAGATAAATGCAGCAAGACGGACGTGGAGCTGGCTTTCTCTTGCTGTTAGGAAGTGATATTAGCTGCTTTGCTTGATGCACTTACTCAAAGATGTCGACTAGCAAGTTTTTTGTTCATAAACCACTTCGACAGTGGCTTAGCGCCTATGCTTTTGATGGAAGCGCCTGCTCTGCTTAACTGGTGCTACTACAAACTTAGCTGTTTTTATATCTTGGTAAACTTTGTAAAGGGGTAGTTGGCGTTGTTAATCACTCAACTAGTAAAAGGTTAAGTGGATTTATTCAACCGAAGCACGTGCAACACTAAGTTGCCTTTTTTGGCAGATGATTTAAATGCTTTTGTGTTTAATTCACAGGCTCTGTTCCAGTCCCTTGTTTGCTAGAGATTCTGCTCATATATGTGCATGTGATTGGTAAGCCTGATGCCACATGACCAAGTCCCCACTTAACAGGTGGCTCACTGGCTTATATGTACACTGCCTCGCCAAAAAAAGGTCGTTGGACCACCTTTAGCTTCGATTACAGCGCTCATTCGCTGTGGCATTGTTTTGATAAGCTTCTTCAACGTCACAAGATTTATTTCCATCCAGTGCTGCATTAATTTTTCACCAAGACCTTGTATTGATGATGGGATTCTCAATGAGGTTAAGGTCTGGACTCTGTGGTGGCCAATCCATGTGTGAAAATTATGTCTCATGCTCCCTGAACCACCCTTTCACAATTTGAGCCCGATGAATCCTGGCATTGTCATCATGGAATGGTTGTTTGAGAAATGAGAAGCTACTCATTGCATCAGTTGGAGTTAAATAAGGAAGATAATCACTCATGCAGTAAATATCCAATAGGAGTAATCAGTAATCATTGGTACAGTTCACTCAAAATCACAAACTTAAGAGCCCAAGGAAAAGTTCACCAAAGTCAATCCAATGACCACGTCAAAATGATCTACTTACACTGTAAATGAAATTAAATAAATATCCACTCGATCTACCAGCACCACCTTTGCAAATTCCCGGTCAATCGCGAGCTACGTATTGGGCATCCCTGTGATACACCGTCTGGGGACCATGTTTATCTGTATTAACTTTAATTGCAATCTCCCAAACGGCTAACCACATAACTATGCAGTAACCTCCATGTGACAGCTATGAATTGCTAAAGTTAATTGCACTTAACTGCATTCACCTTGAAATCCCAGGTGTAAAAAAAACATAAAATAAATAGTCTTGTTACAATTAAAAGAAGCACAGCTCTGCATCCTGAGACAGGACAAGCATTACCCAGACTCTCAAGTTCAGCTTTCTAGGATAATAACACAAAGTACACACCGAAAACGCACACAAATGCTCGTGCACATCCTGCATCATCATGAAAGTATTGTATTGTATTCGTATCTGTGGTAATCCCAGCACAGACAAAGCAAGGGAACTGGGGGTAATGGTGGCACCTACTCCGGGGACGGCAACCATTTCATGGCTGGTCACTCTGGTCTCTCCAAGCACAGTGTTGTGATCGATCCACACACACACACGACCGCCCTCTCTCTCTTCCTGCCTCTCCTTGCTTCCCTCCCTCTTTTCTAGGACATTTTAAGCTGGCTTACGCAGTGATGCATTAGATTGCACAGCACCCCACGAGGGCCAACTCATCAAAAACTTGATCCACGGAGAGGCAGGTGGGAGAATAGGTTTGGAGAAGCTATCTCAAGTGGAAACCTGTGGATAAGATAAACTCTATTTAAAACTTGAGAAACTACTAAGCAGAACATTTTCACAAATGTAGTGCCGTGCTGCCAGTCAGTCTAAAATATGTACAATAATGGAAAGGGGATGAAATGGGTTTGAAATTCCCATGACTCAACCGCAATATAATCAACAAAAAGAGGGTCAGTTCAGTCCAATTTGATTTATATAGCGCTGATAACAATCTGCAAACTGTCTCAAGACACTTTCCAGGGCTCGGGAGGAAAAAAACTCCCTTTTAATCAGTAGAAACTTTGAGTAGCTCATATGATGGGCCCATCAGCTTGTGGCGGGTCGAGTAGGGAGACAGAAAAAAGGAGGTTGGGACAGAAGAGAAGGGAGTACATGATACCACGAGATGCACGATACATGGAAGACGATGGATAATGAATAAAAAGAGAAAATATTGATTGAAGAAAGGTTTAGTCTTGTCTGGTCTGGTCTGGTGTAGGTGGGTACTACATGTCTAAGTAACATCCATACGAATGCCAGGTCCAAAAGCTTCCCAGCAGAACATTGAATTGTCACAAGACGGTCAATGTTAGTCACTCCTCCTCTCAGTAGTTTTAATGTTGTGGCTGATTGGTGTAAGGTATCATGAGCAACGTATAGGCAGGAATCAAAAGGTGGGGCCAGGACCATAGATCAGTAACATGCAGCTCCGGGCCAGAAACATACATGTTCTTCTGCAACCGCTTGTTCCTGTGAAGCGTCACGGGGGGTGCCGGAGCCTGTCCCAGCTGTCATCGGGCAAAAGGCGGGGTACACCCTGGACAGGTCGCCAGTCCATCGCAGAGCTAACACAGAGAGACAGACAATCATTCACACTCACATGCACACCTACGGCCAATTTAGAATTACCAATTAACCTAACGAGCATGTCTTTGGATGGTGGGAGGAAGCCGGAGTACCCGGAGAGAACCCACGCAGACACAGGGAGAACATGCAAACTCAACACAGAAACTTCGTTGACGTGGTCGCAATCAGATTCATGTCACACTCGTAACAGCCCACCCTAGCTACCCCATAGACTCGGTGTCCTTCCGCTGGTCTCGTCACTGCGTCGGACCGGCCATTAAATGATTCAGTGGGCTGTCCCGGCTTTTTACATGAACCTGTCACAGCCTTGCGTTTCATTATTGATGAGACACTGAGTGCGAGATACTCAAATATGCGAGATTTGCAAACTTCTGTCAGAACGAGCACTCTTCTCTGTATCGTCATCTGCTGCTGACATGAAATAGAGAAAGTGGTAAGAGCATTGTATGTGTGTGTGTGTGTGTGTGCCACTGCCTACTCCGCATTATGCTTGGCAAATTTGACACCTCATTATAGTTCGGATTTCACCTTGGCTCAACCTATGGCCCCAGGTGTTGCCACTGGAACGCTGCGTACTCCCCCGTTACGAGGATCCTCAAAGTCACACGCTCTGGCAGCAGCTGCAATTAGCCGTCCGCCAGCAAACTTTACCAGGATACCGGATATTCCTTTTCTTAATCTGCATGTTCACAACAGTAAATATAACTATTGCCATGTTGTAAATCTGCCCGTGTTCACACCAGAAAGCCAAGCGGGGCCCTCTAAGCTGGATTTGGTTGAGCAAACAAGCTCTGTGAAATGAAATCTGCTCACACAAACGCGAGACATTGTGCTCGAGTGTGTACCGCTCTTGGTGAGGGAGCCGAGGGAAGAAGGCAAAAATGACTTGTGCGATCCCTTTTGTAAATGGGCAGTCCATCCGTCTGTGTCTCCTGCAGTCTCTCCGCGCACTCTCGCTCTCCTTTCATTTCCTTTATCCCGGGCTCTAAGGTGTATCTCAAGCCTTTTTCTCGGTATCAAAGCTCTTTTGTGTTATCTCGGCATCAAATCATATCATCCACACACACACACATATACTGTACGTACAGACATTGTGCCTTTTTCTTTTTCTTGGAACAATGGTGCTCCTTGGTTGAGGGAGCAGCCAGGCTAGATAAGCACAGAGCCTTGATCCCAGAGACACCCGTTTGACACAGTTGCAGTGTAATTAAAGTCCCCTACCACGCTGACCACAAGCCCCTAAACCTCGGTCTCCACTGGGGCAGGCGTGCACGTTTGTGTGTGTTTAGCGTGTGTGTGTGTGTGCGTGTTTCTGTGTGTTTTGCTGCGCGTGCTGTCGATTTGCTTCTCCTGACATTTGAGTCGGTGCAATCTTCTCGTGCAGCACAACTTTGTGATCACACATGGCTGAACACACGCAGAGGGAAAATGAAAAAGAATACAATCTCGTTTTCAAAACAAGAGAGTTGACGCGAGGTTAACGGTTTTCTGTGATTTTTTTTTATAAGAATACAAGTAATGTGGATAAACTGAAGCAGGGGAGTTGAAGGGTTTCTCTTGCCTGCTGGAGGGTCAATGTCAGAATGTCCTTAATGTATTATTCTTACAATAATTCCTTCTTTCCGAGCGTGGAAGTGGAAGCAAGTGCGCTCACTGTATATCAACCCTTTACTAGTTTGCACTTCCATCGAAACCGCTGCAGTGCATTGAATCAGGAATTAAATGGAATTAAAGGACAGGAGACAGCATCACCAAAAGGTAATTGGTTATAGAGATACGGTGCATGAGAGTATGGTGGGATAGAACGGACAAAAGGAAAAAAAAAAAGGACTGAAATCCCCGTTTGTCCCTGCAAGAGAAGCTCTATCGATTCCCCAATGCAGATAATTTGGCATAAGAGGTTTTATACCCGTAGCTGCTGACGTTATAGAAGAGCTGAGCGGGTGAAGGTTGACTCTGATCAAGATGACACAAAATAAAGTGCACGAAAGGAGCTGATACAGTAAATATATATCTTTATCCTTTTCTGTGCACAAAAAAAGGCAGTTAAAGGCAGATTCTTTCTCATTTGTAATCTTTTAATTCTAATTCAGTGATCCCAGTCAGACCCGAGCAAAAGCTTCCTAACACGACCCTAATGCAGACGGAACTTTTCATTCCTCGCCAGCTGCTACCACTCCCTTCCTTCTATCTGGCCCTCCTTCCCTTTGCCTCTCTGTACGATTATCTCCCCTTCTCTTCCGCCAAAGACAAAGAAAATAGATGGTCTGTGCCAGAAAGTGTGGCTTTGTGTGCGGGAAGGAACAGTGTGCTTTCGCGGTGTCTATGCACATGCACGTGCACGTGCACGCGCAGATGATTGTGTAGCTGTAAAAGACAAAGCCTCTTTTGTAATTTATGCAATTGGATTACAGCGGTGCAGACCTGCTGTTTCCTGTGTAAGAATCTAGGAGGCTTTCCGAATCCACGTGCTCGTGATTGAATTAGCTTTTGTTCCGAGTTGCCGCCTTACACACTGCAGCGGGACGCGGTGCAGGTGGCGCCACGTTCGGCGCGCTACATTCGAACACGGCTCCTCGGCGAGATTGTGCGTCTGCAGGATTCGCTGAGCGGCGACCGAGCATGTAATTCCCCACTCGGGGTTGCCGCCAAAGCTTTAGCACGCTACCTTGGCTCCTGCGGTGGCGCGGTGTCACAACGAAGCGTTTATGGTGATGTGCCATGTCCCAACACATGCAGCGGAAAATTATAGAGACTTCAAAGAAGCCTCAGAAAAAATAGGCCTAATTTTGAAAACTCTAGAAGGAACAGATATTCCTTCACTTGCAGGAAGGAATACGTCAGCAACATGGTTCATCAAGCGACTATAAACCAACTAAGACTGGATTTAACCATGCACAGATAAACAGTTTGGTGAACATAATGCAACTAAACAATAAAACTAACATTCCTTGACAACTGCGATACCTTCTACTGAGATACATCTGTGTAGGTTCCTCAGTTATTCAGGTAATCACATATCCAAAAGAGTTTGACGACGTTTCGCAGACTAAAATTTTCATCACCTGTCATCATTTGGAGCTAATGACTGATAAGGGGCTGTTAGAGAACCTTTCATTGGAGAAAGAAGACAGTTTCCTTCAGCTACAGGTGAGTATCTGGTCCATACCAGCCTCTGACAAGCAACACCCACAGTTGTTCTTTGTTAAATCCCAAACTCCTCACCAGTCTCTTAGAACTGAAGAAGCTCCTTGGATGAAACATCTTCAAGAAACTCTACAAGTCCAGTTGCCCTTCCTTTCAGCTTTTTATTGCTTCTACTGAGACGTGAGCTTTGGAAAAAGGCCAACCGAGGCAGTTGCTTCTGCGGCGACGCAAACCGCAAGAGGTGTGATTGATCCGCTTGGCAGTAGCGTGTTTCCGCTTTAGCATTTCCGACTGCTTCTCCATCTCCGCAAATTGATGTTTTGGATCAATAAAGATGGAACTCATCGAGGAAAGGTTAGCTGAGAAGGTTCAGAGGTACAGACATTTATATGACTCGTCTTCCGCGATATTTCACCGAAAGTTTCAGTCGCCATTGTTGAATGTAAAACAGGAAGTAGAATCAAAAATGAGGCTTTGTGCGTAGGTTACGCCGTCTAAGTCCCGCAGTACCCTAAAAGAGCCTTCAACACTTTCCTTTTCCCTTTAACTGAAACACACGTGAAACATTAAAAACTCATTCGAATCCTCTAATGGAGGCACAAGCGGCTAAAAGAGAATATAATTTTTCCCCGTAATCATTTTCATAATTACAGTAACAACTCCTGCGCTCGGGGAAGTTTTATTGAGTTTGCCTCGGTCTGAACTTTTTGTCTGAAATTAAATAAATACAAAGTGTGATCCATGAAATAAAAGCGGTTGCGAAATGTGACATTTAATTTATTTGTTTTTTTCTTTGGATGCGACTGTACCTCCCTGGTTGATTTTGTGTTACATTACGTCTCCACCTGTAGGCTGACATTAAGGCGCTTTTGGAGGCTTTTTAACAGTAATTGCTGACTGGAAAAACAATTTATTTGAAAACTTATTTGAAAAACCCGAAGGGAAAAGACACTTTGAAAATACTAGACTGCTAGAATAACATATATTCAGAGTGCTGGTGAAATCCCCGCTATCACACTGTCATTTCGGAGTTTGTATAATGGTGGTGGACTGGCAGACTCCGTATACACGTCCAGCTAGAGGCACAAGTAAAAAATTGACTGTTGTACTTATCAGTTCGTGCTGAACTACTATCAGCCCACTACTGATTTAGAGTGTTTTGAATCAATAGACACATTTTTGGCGCTCTCAAAATGATGGACTGGTTTGCTGCTGCGGAGACATACAGAACATCGCTGCTGCTGCTAAAAGTGAATTTCGAAGCTACAACTTTAAAACTAGTAAAATAGACTTGTGTGACTCATCTCAGCCAGGAGACGTGTAAAAAGAAAATAGACGGTAGACTTTCACACTTCATATTCTCCTCACAAGAAATATAATTCATTTCTAACGTGTTTTGTATTTATTTTTTTTCATATTTTATATATTATGATTGTTGAAGAAGGGAAACTATACATTAGCATACATACCGGCTTCAGAGCAAAGAGTGTAGTGCTGGTGTGTGTGTGTGTGCATCCATTCTGTTATAGCAGAGCCATTGCGGCTGTCCTTCAGCGATGCTGACGGAGGATATAAATTCATTACTCCCTGAAGCAGACAGCCCATCATTCTCAACACAGTGGTTCTGCATTCACATACGGCGCACACTTATGTGTGTGCAAGTGCAACACCTATGTTTGTGTGTGTGTGTGTGTGTGGTCGGGAGGTATCTGTTTGCATTCCCCAGTCTGGTGTGTGGGTGTCAGTACTGGTGAAGGTCAACCAGATAGGTGGGGTCAGTGGACTGTTATTCAACAGCAGCCGTAACAGTAGCTGTCAGGAATATTGATTGACAGCGTTTACAGCAGACAGCTCGGCTCACCATGCCACCGACATAAAATGCAAGACTTCCACTCCAGTGAAGGAGCCCATGATTATCTGCCTGCATTTATCACACTTCCAATACACGCTGGTTTCAAGATCATGAGCTGACCACACGGTACATGTGAATATTGATCCGAGTGGGCTACGGCGTGCTGTGTTTATTGTACGTTGACCCCTTCACAAATGCTCTTGACCTTCCATGACAAGAAAATGTATTGCATGTGTGCACCGTTATCTCCAAAGGATAGAAAAGTGAGAAGAAACAACAAGAGATTATAGCCAGGCTAGCAGCAATGTTGGGCAGCAGGCGTGTGCGTGAGCTAAATGCTAATGTGTTCACAGTGACATAGCAGAAAGGGGGTTAGGGTTATTTTAGGACTATACCCAAAGTACAGCTGATGGGAAAGTCTTTGGGAGAGTTTTGTACATTTTTGCCCTTTAAGGAAAAGACAAATTACAGTTTTTAGCCTGAACACGAGAGTAGTGACAAAGTTTAAGAAATGTGTTTCCTAAAAAGCAGTTGTGAAGCACAGTGTGGTGTCTCTGGTGGCCGTCGCCATCTTGGTATTCCCGGACTACCAGCTAATACACCAATGTGCAAAGAGGTGGGGAATGAGTGGAGCCTAGGTGGGTGGGTGACGCCCAGACTGACATTTAGCAATCTGTCACTCACGCCCCAAAGCACTTAGGGGCCAATATTAAAGATATTTCAGTCAAGAGAAATTGGGACCAATCAGGTAACACCGCCAGCTCTAGAGCTCTAGTGCCACTGGCTAAATACCCACTAACATAAAGTAGAAAAAAAACACACAAACACACACACACAGTCTCGGAGATGATTTGAAAGGGATTCAATCTTAATTCAATCTTAATAGAGGGTGGCCCCTGCCCTATTTTAGATTTTGATGGTGTTATTTGTACATTCTTTTGCAGCTCTCATTTTCTGCCCCTTTCCCCTGGTGATTTATGACTGGCAGAGGTATAAACGAAAGTGCTTCAAATGCACCAAAAATGGCCCTTCCTCACCCGCCCCAACGAAGTTATTCAATTGCCACCCAATGTGGCAGGGACAAATGACAGCCATTAGGGCGCAAAGCTTCCAGTTGCACTTTGGCCTGAGCTTCTCACCTAGCGATTATGCCGGGGCATTCATCAGGAGAAAATGAAACCGACTCGGGGAGGCTCTGATCTCCGGCCAGAGTATCTAAAAAGATCATTATTTTCTTATTACGGAGCAATATCATGCTCTCAGATCCTGGACTTTTCACTTGAGGACTTATATTGTACTTTCCCTATTACACAGACACACAACAAATTTAGTTAGGAGAGTTAAAGAAGTGCTTCGCGACTGGAGAGTTTTGAAGAGGTCGAGGAACTCAAAACAGATCAGCAACAAAGACACTGTGGTATTTCCCCAAAATGTCATCGTCTTTGATGCGGCCCACAGTCGGAAATGGGGAAAAAAAAGGAAACCTGAATGAGGACTGGACAAAGGGAAAGACGGACTTTTCAATCTCTCCCCGCCTCTCGATGTGAGGCAGCGAAAGAGAGATATATAGATGAGGAAATTGGACTGAACATCTGAGTGGAGCAGAGGACAAGAGAGTGGAGTAAAGGGTATAGAGAGCATATGAATAGGAGTGGGAGGAAAAGTAAAACTTTATATCACCAGATTATCAAAGCCCACAGTCTATGGGGGGGAAAATAGATTGTGCAAGGTGAAGATGTTTCTGGATCAATTTGGCATTTGGCGCGTGCAGTTTGAGGTCGAGAATGAGGGTTATTCACTTTGCTTTCACCGTCAACCTGTTCAGTACTCTTTTGATGCCTTCATCAAAACTGAACAGATAGACAGTACACAACCCCGTCCCTGAGGCTGTGGTATGTCGCAGAATGTCAAGCGAGAAAGTCCTAACATGTTATCGGCACGCTTTCTTAGTTTCCAAAAATTCAGGCGCCGTTACGCTAGCGTGCTAGCAGCCCTTATGTGTGCCTGACACCGGCAAATTAATATGAGGAGCTACCAACTGAGACCCCTTTCCTCCAACGTTAATATCTGCTTATTCTTTGCAGTTTGATTTCCTCACAACACACAAACCTTGTGGATGCCGAATCCTTCACAGATCTTGCACACTTCAAATAAACAAAAAAACTGTAGAAAAACTGTAAATGTTCTCTCTCACTCTGAAATCGGTTTTCTAAAGCAAGAGTTAAGTAGTTTATTTCAACTTCACACAACATGAATTGAAACCAAGGACTGCCTGTACCTTAGGAAGAAGCGCTTTCAGACTGTTGCCGATGTAAAGCTCAGAACGGTTTGTATTCAAGCGTCTAAAACATTCATAAAAGGAGTATAATAAAATGCTGCATATCCCCAAGTGTACTTCAGACAGAAATTTAAATGGATGAAAACGTGGTGGATTGATTGGCCGTCACTGATGGCGGCCCTTACAGAGAGTTCATCGCCCCTAAACCACTCTAAGACGCAGGCCGCCATGCCCCGCGAGCCTGCATCATTAGCCGCCAGTCCCCGAAGGCGACGGCTCACGCAGCGAGAGCCCCCTTAATTTGAGGTGAGACGGTAAAGTCGGCGAGATCCGCGCGCCTTCACCCAGACCTATCCTTCACTCTGTATTACGTGGTAAAGGGATAAGGGGCGCACCCAGCCAGGAAGAGAGAGAACACAATTAAGGCAGCCTTAGAAGAACAGCTGTTTTGTTTTGCCGAAGCGCGGGTCGGACTTCGGTATTCATGTCTGTGAAATCAGAAACAAATATGTAGAGACGACAGCAGGAGGTGTGTTGGATTCAAGTTAAGACAAGGAAGTAAACTTTCATCAACAAGCCAAGACAGGAGCTCACAATATGATAATTGAGTCTGCACATTGGAGCTAGGATTTAGCAGTAGTAGTTTGGGTTAAACTGATGAGTGTGTGTGTGTGAATGGAACACGTTACTTGGGCAGTGGCTTCATGCTTTGTAGCTTATCTTGTGTTTCTGTTATAGGGTCTGTGTCTCAGGGGGAACCAAATGATCCAGTCTTCACATTCACTGATCCGAAAGTAACGCTTTGCAACAATGAAATCTACATTGTTGACCTCAATACATACTGTATCATCTCACACAAAAGCAGCTATGGACGTTTTTCTGCAAGATAACTGAAGCCTGAACACGCGCTGCTGTCGGCCGTAGCCCACGTCGACACCATAAACACGTCTAATCACTTCTAATATGCGGCTCTCGCTCGGCAACAAAAACAAAAAAAAATAAACAAGACACGCTCTACAACTACAGCAACATTGTCAACTAATAGAGCACAACAGAACTGAACATAAACACTTGAGCTTATCAAGACTGTAGATATGTATTGATGATGATAACAGGTAACTCCGGACTCAACGAGGAATAGCACTAGCATATCATAACAAAATATTGGTGAAATGAACGAGTTTCGTGGCAGATAATGCGTTATTTAGAGGCTGCGTTTCGGTGCCCCATTCACTTACACTATATGGATATACGCAGATCTAAATATTGTCCGAACGACTCCAAATGACACCAAGTTATATGGGTGAGTAAACGATCGTATTTTATGCCAGAAATAAGGTAGTAAGGTAAAAAACAGTAGTTCCCCTTTAAATGTGGCCTTTCAGATATGCAGTAGCTGAATTGTAAGCGTCAAATGAATCATCAGCCTTACCTTGTCAACATGCCAATAATCTTAATAACTTAATCGAAAATAATGGGTAAAGGATGATTTTTGAGGCCTAAGGTTTTCAGAAGCATCCTTGCTGTTAATTATTAAAGGGTCTGAACCCTAAGAGCATATTACACTCTGTTCTTTAAATTAACTTTTCAATGAAAATGTCTAAAGCTGGGTCATTAATTATAGTTTATAGTGAGGGCAGCACGGTGGCACAGTGGTTAGTGCTGGTGCCTCACAGCAAGAAGGTCCTCGGTTCGGGTTTACGTGGGTTTCCTCCCACCATCATCATCAAAAAAAACATGGTTGGTAGGCGCGCTCGGGACTAACCCTTCATCCAACCATGTAATTTCATTGTACAATTGTATAATGACAAATAAAGCACTTTACTTTACTTATTTTAATTATAGAGGGGAAAAACAGTATTACTATGTCCCCAGGCAAACCAGCACAGTGGAAAATATAGATACACCAATGCACACATGATTGCACAGCGATGCACGCACACTTGACAAACCCTCAACATTTCACCCTGAAATGCAATCGAGTGTTCCCACACTCTAAACCCAGCGCCAGCCCACACACACACACACACACACACACACATCACTCAGTGCAGCATGAGGCAGAGAGCGAGGCGACTTTGTAAATATCCCGACGAAGTGAGAGGTGACATTATTAAAAGAAAAACTTTATTTTTTTAGGACTCGGATGAAGAAACTCTTCTTCGCGGTTCCCAAAAATGTTGTAAAGTGTTTACTGTTCAGCGCGCTCGCCGAGCCCTCCGAAAGTCTACGGCGGCGAGGGGACGTTAAAAGGAAACGCAAGAGTCGAGCTGAGGAGTGGGTGATAAAATTCGTCGGGAGAGGAGGAGATGGAGGGAATGTGATAAGAAAGCCCAAACCATGAGAGAGAAGCCAAGACTCTGGAAAGTGGGAACGAACGAAGTAGGGAGTTCCTGGCATCGTGCGAAGGAATAAGACTCACAAAGACTTAATTCTTCATCGTTACAGCAACAACATTTGTTTCCTTCCTTTATTTTCTGGCTTTTAATTTACTCACGCTCACTGTTTTGTCAGCTTTATTGGTTTTATGGGGCCAAAATATATTCGGCTTTGAGTAATGCGGCGACGTAGCTGGTATGTAAGCGACTTTCCCCCAGATTTGATTTTCTTTTATGAGACCGTGAGCCAATGTAGCATAAAGAAACACAATTTACCAATGACATTTGAATCCGAGAGAGCAGATTAGGAGAGAACGATGGATGGATCAAGGGAGATAAAAGAGATGCTAATATAAATAATAAACCACTCTGTGATATTCGATTCATTCTCATTCTGGAAGTATGCTCGCGTGTTCAGGTGGCGCCTTTATGCTCGACGCTTACGTTCGGCTGCACTGCATTTAACTGCAGACTGTGCTTTACTGGCATAAATACCCCCTTTGATCCCATTTAATTTAAAGCTGAGTGAAGATAATGAAATGCTCTCCATCTGGCTTCTTTGTCCTATTCTATATTGATTATCTGGAGCCCCTAATGTTTTGGATTGGAGAGCACTTTCCCAGTTTACCCTGGCATATGTGGAAACCATGCCCGGCCAAGCACATCATCCAACCTGACCCTGGTTTGGGATCCCAGAGGATCCGTGGTTGTTATGCCACACATCGCCAAGCTGCTGAGTCTGGCCGGCAGCCACTCTCCGGAGCCCGTCGATGAACTCGGATCGACCTTTCGTTTATGATACCGCGGCATCATTCGCTGCGCCTCCCACACCACCGGTTTTTATACATCGTTGGGAGACTTTCCGTCATGCCACCTCCGACTGTTAAGAACTTCAAAAATTTCTTCTAACCCAATTTTGTCAGTTACACTGCGTATGTATCTACACAGCAGGCCTCTGTTCCTCCATATATATTTTAGGAGCAGTGAGCAACTAACCAGAATATTACTTACAAAAATGAACTGGAGTTGGACCGTGTTTGATTAATGCATCTCTTTTCAAATAGCATAGGCTCCAAACTATCCAAACTTATTTAATCTGATCCCATTTAAACGTCTCTCTCTCTCTCTTTTCTGTTTAACTTTCGGATCCAGCTAAGACCCTGAAGATCTAGCTGAATTAAAAGAAAGAAGAATGAAGACAGATGCAGCTTTGACTGGCAACCCAATTGATGTTCCCAGCTCTTGTAGCTATAGCATTGAAAAGTGCTGAGAGATAACTTAAAGGGGAACTACTGTTTTTTACAACCTGGACCATATTTCTGGCATAAAATACGATCGTTTACTCACCCATATAACTTTGGTGTCATTTGTAGTCGTTCGAAAGATATTTAGATCAGCGTATATCCATATAGTGTAAGTGAATGGGGCACCGAAACGCAGCCTCTAAATAACGCAGTTATAGTTGTTTGGATGTATGTAAAAATACCCTCCGTAACATCACCCGTAGTTTTCCTGTAGAGGACTTCGAAGCTCTATGTGGTGTCTACAGCCGACGCCATCTTGGAAGTGCCTGACTCTGCCTAACTCTTGGCTGATTCAAAAATGGGCAAATAGGTGGATTGAGGGACAAGGAGTTCTGCAGATGAAGACAGTTGCGAAAAACTATTAAAGTAGCCACAAAAATAATCACCCCTTTCTTTTGTACTAGCCTGTAAACATGGAGGACTATGGGAATTGACTCAACATTGAAGTCAGCCTCTAGTGGCCACTTGAGGAACTGTAGGTTTCTTTTTGGCACGTCCTCATTGTCTTCTCTTTTTTTTTTATTTTACCTTTCAAATGGTCGGCTGGCGAGACAATGACAACTCCCTCAGATCAGTTAGACTATTTAATAGAAACAATTGAGCACAAACTACTCAACGTAAGCCATCACGAAACGTGTTCGACACCTGTGGCTTGTTTAGAAAAACTGCTGCCGATTTAAAATCAGATTCGTCAAAAGTGTCTTTGAAGGTTGCAATGAACACAAGTACACCGTATCTTTGGATAACCTTCATTGTTGCAGTGTTTTATTGTATGAGAATCGCTACCAGACATTTTGACATGCAGATTTTCAATTTATCTGGTAATTAAAGTTAAAGAAAACCCACAGCCCCAAACTTAAACTATTAGCTAGTAATTTGTATTTATACGTTTGTATTTTTGAGAGAAAGTCTGAAAACGGACGCAACTTTATAATTATAAAAATGTATTGTCCATACTGGCAACTAATTCATTGGAGTTTCAAAGGTCAGAGTTGCACGCTGTAATTAATTACCACCGTCAGCGAGCAATGAAATCACTCAAGGCTAATGATTAACAGATTTGTTTTTTTCTAATTAACGTAACCACCTGCATTGATTCCGACTCCGTGAGTGGATTCTCCACATCAAACGGTGAAACTTAACCGATTTACATTTCATGCAAATCTGACTCCTCACAGTCCCACGGCGCTCAGCTTCACCCGAAACAGACTCAAGACGTGTGCGATATACAGTGCATCACATCGTCGTGAAGCATTTTTCCCCAGACTACTGACCCTCAGTGTCTGTTTGTAGTTTTCTCCATCAACACTAATGAAACATCTGTCCGCTGTTTCTCCCCAGCAGAGACGGGGCGGTTAATTGCAAATAGATTACCCCGCGAAAAGATGGCACTCTTCAACGTTTGCATTTGACAGCGCATGAGCGGAAAGGGTGCGATTCCTTCTTTGTCATGTGTACAACAAATAGATTAATGTGCATTTGAGGACATTCTTATACGCTGTGCAGGATCGTCTGTGCATTAGTGAGCATGCATCCCTGCTCTGTCAGCTCTGCTGTCTGTATGCATTCCTAACTATCAACCTTAGTAAGGAAATAATGAGCTCTGAAAGCTTTGTGTGACCCTTGTCTTTCTTACTCTTTTTCCGATAAGTTATACTGTCTCCCCCGTGGCGCTTTCTTTCATGAAATGTTTTCTTTTTGCCAGCTAGAGCTCAAGTCCCTTGTTCAGAGGCCAGCGATCTCCACCAACTGAGGAACGCACAGGAAAGCCATTAAGATGTCTCTCGTGTGTTGTGTGTGTTGTGGAAGGGTGATCCTACCGCCCCCCGCCCCCAAGGCAGGAGGGGCAGGCCTTCACCTTTCACTCCTCCCTCAGAGCAGAAGAAGAGGAAGAAGAAAAGGGAGGGAAAAAAATTCTGAAATACCCGTTTCCCAGACGTGAAAGAGGCAAAGGTAGATAGTGGTGGGAAGTGAAGTGAAAGAGAAGACGAAACAAGGAGAGGTCAAGAGGTCGGGACAGACAAGCTGGGAAAATGAAGGGGGAGATGTAATGAAAAAAGCACAGGTTCACGGGTTCAGACCTTTCCTGGCAGGAGGAAAACTTGAAGGATGAAAGAGTGAGAACGACGGACAGAGATGTTAACGTCGACTTCAAATGGTGCGTCCATAACCGCTAGATACTATACGGGCACGAAAAATATCAGTGAATAAGTTGAAACACAGAGACTTGACGTGAATGCAAATGAAAGAAGGCAAGAAAACGATTGCTACCTTTTGGGCGATATTTCTTCTTCTAATTAAAGATCCCAACGTAACCGTTTGCATGGGTGCTAGAAAAAGTGATAAGAAATACGTAGAATCAAACTTTTTTGACAGCCCACTGCTGGAAACAGAAGAAGAAGAAGAAGTAGAGTTTTTTATTGACAACACTGAATTCATTAAACAGAAGAACATGAGCGAGGACAGGCGATATGGACCCATGTTTTCATCCGTGCTGTCCACATCGATTCTCTTCAAACACTTGTTTTGACAATTGGTTGTTCTGCTCTGGCTGGTTCTTCACACATTAAAAGTATCCAATCTGTTAGAAGTATGCGGATTATCAAAAGTTTACTCCAGCCATCTGAGTCTGATTTTAAATTCCTTCTGATTGCACCGCTCTGTCCTGACCGCGACTCTATCCACGTCACATAAATGGAGCCACGAAAGGGAAAGTGAGAGAAAGAGGAGAGGGAACCAGTGGGAGGTGGCGTGACGAAAAAATAAATAAAATAAATAAAAATGCCAAACTTGACATAATCGGAAGAGAAGGTGGTGGGTAATACTATGGTAAGCTATATGGCAAGGTGACCCTGCTGCTCTTGCGGGCATGCACGCACGCACGCGGGCGTTCGCAGTGCAGCCCGGAGGCGCTCAAGGGATGCAAAGCCGTCGCGAGGTCAGCACCAAAGGCAACCGGCATGAGGCCTTTTACACTGAAAGGGCTGGCAAATCCCCCGGCCCCAGATCAGATGAAATTAAATATGCACAAGCAGGAGCTGTACATCTACCCCGAAGAGTTGGCGTCGGCATGCATTGGGGGAAGACAGCGGAGGGAAGGGGAAAAGAAAAAAGGAAGGGAATGCTGAAATAGAGTGGGGACTAAAGGGATCCGGTAATATACCGAGACAGAATAATCTCTTTTCATGCAAACCAATATTTCTCAGTGTGAAATGCACACGCTCACAGTCTTTTCAGCTACTTCGAGAGTTATTATTATTATTATCATTATTATTATTATGGACACTTGGAGACTGATATTGTGCGAGTCTATAGAAAAGTACATTATTATCTCAAATGATCACTTCAAGCATCATTGACAATGAGGCATAATTATCTCTTCTCATACAGAGACGGGGTTAGACACTCATTATAAAAGCTCATATTTCAGCTTTCGACTTTGATTATTATAATATATGATGGTTATTATGGTATATCTACACAATGTATATTATGTAACGCTAATCTGTGTGATATTTTAGGCGATCTTGTAACTTTAGAGAAAGGGCTAAAACAGCAGTGAACTGTAGATGTGTTCAAACAAACTCAAAGGCGGTTTATGCTTCGGCATTAATCTGACGGCATGGCTATGGCGACAGCCCAATGCGGACCTTAACGGCGTAGCCTGACGTGCACCTCCCCACGCAGAGCATGAGAGCTGTGATTGGTCCGCTTGGTAGTAGAGCGTTTCCACTTTAGTATTTCCGCCTGCTTGTCTAGCTCCGCAATTATCAAGATGGACCACACTGAAGAAAGACTCACCGAGGAGGTTCAAAGGTACAAGCATTTGTACGACCTTTGCGGAATTTTGACGAAAGTTTTTGTCGCCACTGTTGAAATGGTGCCATTGTTTAAACTCCGCTTCACACATACTTTTCCATATGCCGGATTCTGTTTCGTTAAAGCCATGGGCCCCTTTGTCAAACACTTTATCATAAAAAGTGGACATCCATAATTTATCCCATGAGGATAGGTAAATTGGGGAAACAGGTCTCCTTGTCTGCCTTTTGTAAGGGTTAGGGTTAGCGTCATCATTGGCTGTGTATGCACAGCATGCCACACAAACATAATTCAACATCTAATTCTGAATTCATCACGCACTGAACCTTGGAACAACATCTTGACTCCAACGAAGCTCAAACCGGAGAAGGTTTATGCAGATGATCTCCGTTGCACCGGGCGAACAACCTGGAAACAACCAGTCAGGCTTGCATCGATTCCCCTGGGACTCATCTGCACGGCTGTTTCCACTTCAGTGCAACTACTTCAAATATAATGGAGTATAAAGGTTCCTGGTGACGGATACACTATATATACACAATATAATTTTGACCAAATGTGGGGGAAAAAAGAAATAAAAACATCAGAAAGAGCACAAAAACAAACTATTAGATTATACCTGGCAAGCCTGCGACACTATGCATGAACAGAAACTTCCATCATATAACAGAGTCATCTGGTCAAGTGTGTAAAATACAGAACAACAATGGACACCTTTTTGTAGAAGTTTATCCATTGGACATTTTATATTCCTCCCAAGTTGTAGCTCCACAGGTGAAACACCTGTCGTCTCTTGAACTGCAGAGCTCACAGCAAACCTTGACTCTGGGATATATTTGTCCCAGTTCTTATGATTGTCTTCCACATAGGAAGCAATTGTGCTTTTCACTGTGCAGTTCACTCGTTCTCACATATTAGTCTGCGGGTGATAAGCGGTGGTCAGTTTTGGGATGACTGTCCATTGTTCACAGATCTCCTGGAAGACAGAGGAAACAAACTGGGATCCTCTATCAGACAGGATAAAATCTGGAACACTCCATCTTGTAAAAATTTCCTTTTCCAGGATTTGTGCAACGTTCTGAGCACTGGCAGTTTCGGAGAGGGAAGACCTCGGTCCCTTGAGTGAAATAATCCACAAAGACCAAGCGATACTCATTCCTTTCAGGGCTGCGAGGTAGTGGACCCATTATGCCAACGCCTAGCATGGAGTTTAGTCTTGGTACTACAGTTTCCCAGCAGGTTTTTGGTTATCTGCTTTTAGACGCTGGCAGATGACGTAATATTATGTGCATTTCTTGCCAGGCAAAGAGTTGGAGGAGTAGTGCAGAGAAAGGATACAGTATGTCGCTTATATAATCACACGGAGGGAAAAAAGGAATTCACGGCAATCGGCTCAGAGACCGGAGACATGCCTGTGAAATTCCCTGCATGATGTTACCCGGTTTGAGTCAGATACGCAAATCACAGAAGCAGTCACAGAGGCTCTGACTCACAAAGTACCTGTATATACAGAGTGACAGCAAAACTCCGCGTCCGGCACACTGTAAGCCCGCGACAAGACATGTGGTAAGCTGCTTAATGTCATCGCAGAACAGAGGGAAGTAGAGCTGAGGGAAGGGAGCGGGGTAGAGGGAGGGAGGTGCATGGATGGATGGATGGATGGATGGATGGGAGAAGAGAATGAGAAACCAGGATTTGAGCCTGTGATAGGACAACATGGGATGGGCGAGAGGGTTGGGGATGACATGGAAAGAAAAGGACGGGTGTATGTTTGAGAGAGAGAGAGAGAGAGAGAGAGTGGGAGCAAAGTAGACAGACAGTGAAACGAAAAAGCCCTTCTAGACAGCTTGTGACAGGCCTACGTAGCCCCCCCTCCCAAAGTCAGCCGGCACATAATCCAGGTAACGCGGTACGAATAATGGATGAAACATCAAACGGCAGCCCCCTCCCATTACGCCCTGCCAACCTCCCACCTTCAGCTAACCAACTATAGCGTTCGCACCCCTGCCTGCCTGCCTGCCTGCCTGCCTGCCTGCCTGCCAGCCCATCCCATCCATCCCAAATCCCCTTTCATGTTACACGCTCCAAAAGCTTATCGCCAGTGACAAATCCTCCTTTTTTCCAATAGGCTGGGAAAAAAACTAGAGTAATTCTTTATTACATATGATTGATATTTATTACTTGAACGCATCTTGCATCTGTGTCCTTTGGTTGGAAGTTGCTAACGTGCGCTGAAAGAGTCCCACTACAGTGTTAGCACTCCAGCGATGAGAATTTGAAGGGATCGTTACATAAACACGGGTCCCATTAAAGTGGAGCTATTGACTTTTACAACCTGGACCTTATTTCTGGCATAAAAACTTTGGTGTAATTTGGAGTCCTTCGGGAGATATTTAGATCAGCATATATCCATATAGTGGGAGTGAATGGGGCACCGAAACGCAGCCTCTAAATAACGCATTATCTGCCACCAAACTCGTTCATTTCACCAATATTTCTTTATTGTACGCTAGTGCTATTTCCTGTTGAGTCCGGAGTTACCTGTTATCATCAT
Source organism: Chelon labrosus (assembly GCF_963514085.1). Lineage (NCBI taxonomy): Eukaryota > Metazoa > Chordata > Actinopteri > Mugiliformes > Mugilidae > Chelon > Chelon labrosus. The sequence goes on from NC_140356.1 coordinate 14,347,058, forward strand.
CCAGGGTCTGTAGATTGACCTACAGACCCCAGATGATGTCATTTCTGAGCGCCGCACGCACCCGTGATGGTCAGCTTGTTTTCCTGTAATTTGCTATTGCTAGTTTTTTGCAACATGGCTGAATATTTTTCCGATTCTGAGGTTGTGGACAAACCATAGCACTAGCATACGATAACAAAATATTGGTGAAATGAATGAGTTTGGCGGCAGATAATGCGTTATTTAGAGGCTGCGTTTCGGTGCCCCACTCACTCCCACTATATGGATATACGCAGATCTAAATATCTCCCGAACGACTACAAATTACACAAAAGTTATATGGGTGAGTGAACGATTGTATTTTATGCCAGAAATAAGGTCCAGGTTGTAAAAAACAGTAGTTCCCCTTTAAGTGTGGTGGGGGGAGGGGGGTGTAATTTGTGGAAGTGACAGATCATTCTTAAGTGTTGTCTGCTAATTGCAGACGCTGCATCAATGAGGCTGTGAGTGACACGGATTCACAAGGGACGTGGTCAGTGGGGGGTGGGTGCAGCCCGTCGTTTACGTGTCTGTTTGTGGAAATTTCTGTGCTCAAAAAAAACTTCTGCCTCTCCTAGCTGCTTCCACGGCGCATTGCACATTTTGGTCCCTAGTTAGTGGAAGCTTTCACATAATTGAAAGTGGCAGAGAGCACCCCCGGAGGCTGAGAGGAGGCAGGGTTTTATTTATTTATTTATTTTATTTTCCAGGAGTTGGGGGTCACAAAAGGGCAGGAAAGAAAAGAAGCAAGAAGGGGTAGGGGTTGGTGTCCGCCTCCCTTAAGTTCCTGAGGTGTTTTTGATAGGGGATGATTGCAGCTTTCTTTTCCTTTTTCTTTTCCCTGCCTGCTATCAACACACTCCCACACACACACACACGCACTCTTTTAGAGAGTCATAACTTACCTCATCAGAGCAGAGTCCTCTAGAGCCTGAGGGGGTCTCCCCTGCCCTCCTTTCCCTCCCTCTACCCCTCCCCCCACCCCTCACACTTTCTCTTCGCAGAGCCCCAGAGCCGAGACCTTAATGAAGACGAATGCGAGGAATCAATTTGCGGCATCTTCCCTCCATCTGGCCGGGGCTCGTCTCTGCGCCTCAATTAGCACGGCAGCTGGGGGAGAGCTCCTCCAAAACAGCCCTATTACACACACCAGCGTCTCGCGGAGCAGCCACGGGCTACTTCGGGCACGGCTGACAGAGGAGCGCATTAAAATGGGAGATATGCGCTACTTAAAGCTTAGAAGAGAAAATATGTTTTTCTTCCGAGCCGAGGAATGAAATAATAGCTTTGCCAAACTCCACACTGTGCCATTAAACGTCCTCTAACAACCAAGCTGGTGAACAATAAAGAGAATGAGTTCTTCAAATCAAGCAAGTAGCAATTTCTACATTAGCGACTTATAGCAATAAAAGTAATTGATTGTGTGTGTTTATGCCAAGAGGCAACCTGTGAGGCTGAAAAAAACACAACGCTTCTTGATTGGCCACTTGGTCACTTTAGCTAATATCTCAGTTTGTGACAACTGTACAGGGAGGAAATTTTATTTAACGGTCCCCTTTGAATATGATCGAGACTTAAAGCAGGTTACCAGCTCCACCTCTTTGCTCATGTTTGAACTAGTCAGGAGTTGAGCATGGTTTATGCCTCTGCAGGACATAGACGCCGTACGTAGCCCACACTGGTGTGAGCCATTTATACTCGTGCGCTCGTCAGTCTGGCTCACTCTGTAAAAACGTCACCCAAACACTAGTCGACGCTGTGTCTTTTTTGGTCAGATTAATTTTTGTGTCTACTTCCTGTTTCGCTTTAAACAATGGCGAACGAAACCTTCGCCAAAATTTCGCCGAAGACGAGTCCTGCAAATGTTTGTATCTCCGAACCTCCTCAGTTAACCTTTCTTCGATGTGTTCCATCTTTTTTGATCCAAAACAATAAATTCAAAATTGCAGAGATGTAGAAGCAGCCCGGAAATACTAAAGCGGAAACACGCTACTACCAACCGGATCAATCACAGTTCTTGTGGTCTGCGTCGCCGCAAATGCGTAGTTACATTTCTGGGGAGGTGCACGTCAGGCTACGACGTTATGGTCCATGTAGGGCATAAAACTGACGCAGAAGTCTAACGGAGTCAGGTGTGCCAAGATGGCGATGGCCGCACTGAGCTTCAAAACTTCAGGAAACTTCTGTGACGTCACAGAGGATTTTTTAGCCATGCTACCAAAAAGAAAAAAGTTGAAGATATTCTTGAAATCCACAGTTTGGGCCTGTTTAAATACTAAATATCCCCAGAGAATTGCCTTGTTCTCCTTTATCAAAAGCCACTCTTCAGGCTAATCCCTTGGCACAAACATCATGGAACATCTTTGCAGGAGAATAAAAAAAAATAAACAAACTTTCCACCTGTTGCACCTGCAGAGATAAAGCTGTGCAACTGTGCTTCCATCGTGTACATATAAGCATGACATCAAAGTATACGAACCAGAGGAACTGCATAAACCGTGTGCAGTGTACAATCATGCATGTGTGAAAGGCCAATTAATAAGCCGAGATGATAGGGTCTGCAGCCAAAAATTGAAAAACACTTTGTAGTGGCTGGCAGTGAATTTTAAGGATTCAGGCTCACTACAGGATAGAAGGAGCCTCCGCTGGGATCTGAGCTAACGACAGGGAAGATAAAACGACCTATAAATACTATAAAAAAGAGCTGTGTATGGAGATTATGTTGCCCACCGCGCCGAGTATCTATCTCCGCTCTGTGCTTGCCTGTCAACGCTGTATCCAGCGCTGGCTGATACCCAGACACGAACGTGAGTAGCAGCGTTTACCGTCCCCGTGCTCTGCTGTTTCTCTGGATTATATGAGTGTAAGTACAGCGTCACATACTAACCACATCTGACCAAATGTTGACGTCCCCCTTTCCAACGGTCCTAGCTCAGTGCTTGGCGTCCATCCTCCTGCGCTTCATATTAGCATGACGCTAACAAATAAGGGCGCCGCGGTATACTGCCAATATCTAGCTTAATCTTGGGGCATTTACACTGTAAGCTTGTTATGATGACAAGCTTGGCAAAGGATGGCTGGGGCAGATTTTAACACCAGACTAAAGAGCTCAGGCAGACGGAAGCCCCGTTCCTCGGAGGGACAGCTCAGTCTAAGTGGACCCCACTGAGGCTAAGAAGCTCAAGCGGAGGACACCCAGCGTGGCCCCACAGCAGAGGTGATCAGGGGACTTCTGGAGGCTATTTGGCTGGTGGAAGCCTAATTAACTGAGCAAGAAAGCAAGTCAGCTCACTATTTGCTCATTTGTTTGGCAGCGGCTCGCTGCGGGGTAGATTAATGGCCCTTAAGATAAGGGGGAAAATGAGACCCAGAGGAAAACGGAAGTCGGGATGAAGTCAACCCTGCAGTTTAAACCCCCTAATATCCAAATCGAGGTAAAAAAGTTGCCTTGATAGAAAATGAATTAAAAAAAAATCAAGCAGCTCGTGAATTTAATCTGAAGCCAGCGTGTTGATGGAACTATCAACACATCTTCTCTCATGCAGAACAGTCCCCTGCCAAAACCGCGTGGGTGTGCACACTCACCTAATTGAGTTCTCCCATGTAGGTCATACGTGTGATTCACAACATGCCTGCACGTTGTGTCTCTCTCCTCCTACTCTCTCTCGCCCTCCCACTCCGCTTTCCCGAGAACTAACAGTCTGCAGGTTTGTTTTAAGCATAAAAAAAATGTAAGTTAACTTTGATAAACAACAAAAAATAAATAATAAAACAGAAGAAATGAGTGGAAATGTGAGGTATAAGGAGGAAGAGGGGAAATGGGGATAATATGCACATATATGCACAGACTGGATGCAATACACTTGTGAGCGCTTACAAAAATTCCTCCCCCCCACCCCCCCCCCTTGTTCCTCTAACAGTGTGCCCTGCAGCGATGGATGCACACTCCGCTGGATGATCTGTACTAAGCTCTACAGGGATGAAAGCCGGGGAAGACCCCCTCATGCCGGCACAGAGCTGCCGCTGACGTCCACAGTTGCGATTGTGTGTGTGTACCAGCGCTGATGAGTCAGAGCGAACGCCGAGTCCTGCCTCTGGGGCATCACTCCTCCCTGGCAGTGGCTTCGTCAGCATCAGAGACATTTCAGCCAAATGTCAAGCGCGCCTTCCTTCCACGGCTACACATCTGTATTTATATATCCCCACTGCACATTTGCGTCCATTAGCTACCTGTATTTTATTTGTTTATTATTTTTTAACCAGCAGGTGTGCTTGGGGATGACTTATTTTTGCAACTTTTCTTTGCAGAGAGCAAATATATTGGCTCCGGTTTAGAAGGACGTTTGCGAGATTATTTAATTACCCCTTTGGTTGTTGTGTAACATACCATTAGCAAATGAGGATGCAAGGAAGGCCTCGAGCCAGTGCTTAATGTAACAAGGCTGAGTGTGTACGTACGCTGAACCTTCGGGATGCCCTTGGTAATGATTAAAAGAAGGCCCACGAGGAGGTGAAGAAGCCTCTTGTTTTACTGTATGTCCTACCACGCTTTCTGGCCTCCCCTCCCCTCCCCCCGCCGGCCACTCACCCGCCGAGTGGCTACACTCTCTGTGAAGTCAGTCCACACCAATTAGCTTTCGCTCGCAAGCTGCGCCTTCACACTGTCAGTGCAGATCACCTGCTAGCTCAACACTGCCCATTAAAGGTGGAGATGACTGAACGTGGAGGTGGTGGTGGTGGAGGAGGCTTTTCCTCGCGGGAGCGGCGCTGCTCGTCAGGAGCGCCCCCGGTTTCCTCCGCCTTTTCGGCCTTTTACTTCCTTCTGTCTGCCGAATTAAAGGTGAGAAAGGGAAGGAGAAAGGAGCGTTTGGGAGTAAGAAAGACAAGAAGAGGGACGATTAGTCTTTGCTGGTCTGTGGAAATGGGGGGGGGGGGGGGGGGCAGAGGAAGTAGCCATCGGAAAGCTGCATCTCTGCCGCCCCTCTCAGGTAATGAGGCGTAACTGCACGCTGTCTGTCTGCTGCGACTCTGAGGGGTGCTTTGCAGGCACCTCTCTCCGGTCGCCTTGCCTCTTCCTCCCCTTCCTCCATCATCTCCTTTGCTTCCCCATTTTCATGTTGCCTCTTTCACAGCCTCTAATCTCCACCCCGTCCCGCGCTCCTTTTACCCCTCCCCCTCCTCCCACTGCAGCACAGCACAGTGGAGTGGCTGGCCGTGGGTCATGCGTACCTGCTACAGTGAGCTCAAATAACCTGTCAGCGGAGGTAAGTCGCTGTGTGACATGAATTAGAGCAAAGGAAGATGAAAAAAAAAAAGCTTTCTAGTGAGGTGGTGACATACAGTAAATTATGTATTATGGTAATCTAAATGAACGTGTTCCCTCGCATAATATTTGTCCCACAAGTCCCTTTAATTGGAACGGAGTCACATTACTGGGCTGAGGCTTGGAAGTCCACAAGAGAACAATAACAAGGACTGGCGCTAATGGCAAAATTAATTAAAGCCATCGGAGAATGGGCATGTTTCCGCCGTAGCCCAGCATCAAATTAAAGAGACGCCGTATCTTCAGAAATCCACGATTACAATCCCGCTAGTTTTCCCAGTGATCAGTTCGGAGACTGCTGCTAGAGCGATGAGCCTTAAAGCGTACAACTCGGTCTACAGCTTTCTCTTGTGCCTTCAACTCAAACTGCCGAGACGCAGACAAAGAGTGGGAACCGTGTGATTTCTGCAAGCCGGATTATTTGAAGGTGCAGATGCTTTCACTTGTTTAGCCTATTGTAAAGTGGCAGCTGTGGCGATTGGTGGTGGTCTAATACCGCAAGTCATAAAATTCTGGTCACAGCTAAATAAACTGGTGCTTCAGTAGGAAAGTCATGAAATAATTTGCTTCTTCCAGTCGTTTTGTGTGCAGACATGATCTAATTAAACGTTTAAGGACGTTTGCCGCCCCTTCACCCGCAGCTCTTCATCTAGAGGCTCACTGTGGCTGCTCCTTCTTGTTCCATTAACGCCTGCAGTATTTCAAACTGGTCCACAAGTCAGCAAATGCCCCCCAAAAAATTACTAAGCTGAGCTCACTGACAAAACACATTCGTATTAAAAGGCAACTCGTGTTTTGGCAGTTAAATGCTTTTAATGCGAAGCTAGCAGTAGGAGATGTTCAGTTCGGATTAGCTGCAATCTCTGAACCCGTCGGCCACCGTCTCAAAGGGATTCAGTATTCTGCAGAGATGTAAACAGATTTCTTTTTATAGAAGTTATATTTGCAGTAACGCTGCAGAGATTTTTAGGGAGTATTCAGTGGGTCAAAGGCTCAGTCACCACCTCATCTGGAGCGTCTTAGCTTTTGTTTCCTGTTGGCGTTGTTGCACCTGTTTGGGCGGGAGACATTAATTTGTCTCGTCGGGTTTCTAAACAAACAGATGACACACGAGTGGATAAATGGAAGAGTTCGGCTTAACCCAAGAACACCTTTTTGTTGGCTGTTAATGATGGGTTTAATACAATGATGGCGCACCAAAGAACAGGCCTTGCGTCTCAAACAATTCACAGTTCCAGTGAAAAACATGGCTGAACAAAAAAAGGCCGTCTGTGTGGAGTTTAAAACTTTTTTTTTTTTAATGACAGTATAACAAGGCCACGCGTTTTCTGCTTCCGTGGCTAAAAGAGGACAGCCACTGCGAGAAGCTCGTTGGGGGAAAATGGTGCAAACGACACGAGGCTGTGTTAAGTTTTTAAAACCAATCGCCGGGTGCTGTTGTTTTCCTAATGAGCACAGCATCCATTAGACATAAGTCCTCCAGTGGGGATTTTAATACATTTAAATAACATTTGCCGCAGAGATGAGAGGACAATAGCCGCAGCGGCGCTGTCCGTGGTGCTGAAACAAAACTGCACCAAGCTGACCGTGGTGCTGAAAACTGAAGCTCACATGGCTCTAATAAATGCGATACTACACATGCTGCTTCTTATCTCTGCAGTTCTCTCTGCAGGAACACGAGAAAACTCACACTTTAGTCCCATGTTTGTGATAAATGTGAAAGGTACTGCACGTCTGCTGCCGCCGCCGCTGCTTCTGCTGCTGCTGTGCTGGGGTAGCAGGAGCTTTACAGCAATGCAGTGACAGCACCGGAGCTAAGCACAGAGTCTTGGGAAGATGTACTTAGAGCTTTAGTGGCGTATGCTAGACAGCAAAAGCTGACTACGGAGTACTGAGCACCGCAGGGATGCCAAAGGGAGACACGAGAGGGAGCAAGACAGAAGGAGAGCGAACGAAGGGGGGGGGGGGGGGGGGGGGGGGGTTGGGGGTGCTGGGTGACAGAGGAGATTCCATTACTAAACAGAGGGAACATTAAGAAGATTTAATTTGCTTAATGACAAAGGCAGATCCCTAAATGGCTGCGCGCTATATTGTGGTGAAGCATATTCCATTAGTGCAATACATCTCTGAATATTTAGGCTCTGCTCCCTCAGCTTTTTTTTTTTCCCCCTCTCTCTCTCTCTCTTTCTCTTCAGCTTCTGCATCCTTCCCTTCAGCTTTTTGCTTATACCCCTCTGTGCCAGTTTTTTTTTTTCCTTTTTTTTTCATTTCCTACATAACATTGCAGACAAAAAAAAAGTACACAGAGGCTGGTGCATGCTCTCTTTACGCCCCTTCCCCCATTACCGTCCCAGGACCAAAAAAAAAAAACACACATGCACAAGGCAAATAATTATTCATGCACCCATGCACAGAGTACACAGACACACACACACACACACACAAAAAAAAAACTTGTTCAAAACAATGCAGCATTCAATTGCGATCAAAGCAAAGTTTACATATCGAGCTTCTGGGGTGTGGGTAAAGCACAAATTACACACAGACACACACAAAAGAGGCCCAAATCTTCATCTTGCCAAAGTTACTGTATCATGATTACTTGCAATACTCCAAATTAACAAGTCCATGCATGTATTTTTCTTCTAAGACACCTGTATATCATGACAGTAGCTCCAATATACTTATAGGTGAGAGGACAGAGAGTGGTTTGCAGGCTCGCCGGGCCGGGCCGTCCCGCATGACCTTGGTTACCCGCAGGCGAGTTTGAGATTAAAGATTAGACGGGGAGAATGCAACTGGGGGGATTTAGGCTGTTAAAGGGAATCTGCGGTTTTAAGCGGGGAGAGAAAGGGAAGGTCTTAAAAGATACATTAAAGCTGAGCCAAGGCAGTATTGGGAGATGAGGAAAGAAGGAAAAAAAAAAAAGAAATGGAAGAGCCTGGTGTGTGTGTGCGTCTCGCCTCTTTGAAACGCCGTCGGCTAAAAGTGGTGGGAGGTCTTTAGGTTTTATTACGACCTAATTGTTAATCCCCCTAATTGTTCTTAATTACCTGATGGCTCTAATTAGGAGCGACCCTCCTGATTGTCCCGAGAGAGTCATAAAAGAAAAAAAAGAAGACCCCAGGTTGGATGAAGCCCTCTCAGGTGGACGCAGGTGTTGGAATCCAACTTTGAAGAAGATGACGGAAAGGAGACGGTGACACAGAACGAGCGGGCTCCCTTTTTGTCCCGCCCCCCCTTTTCTTCCTCTCCATCTTCTCATTTTTTCTAATAACGACGAGGGGTTGACACGGCAGAGGGCCCTGCTCTGTTAACCAGCTTATGTAACCGTGCCCCGGCGGCATGGAGGATGTGCTGACAGCGAGCTTTCTCGGCGTCATTAGCAGAGTTACACAGCTGGCTCCGAAACGGGGGGAGGAGCAAGAGGGAGGCAGGGGGAGATAAAGCAGGAAAGGGAGGAAAGGGAAATGGGGAGGAAAGCGTGAGTAGGGAAGTTGAGACTGGGGCAAAGGCATCAGCAGGGACAAAACGGAGAGAGATAGCTAAAGATAGAAAAAAAGGGGGGCGAGGAGGGAAGCGAAGGGAGGATGCTGGGTTGTCATGAGCAACGGGACCTCCGGGAGGTCTATCCCAACACTCCCAGCTGAGCATCTAACTCAAACACAGTTCACACACCTCAATCTCACATGCTTTTTTTTTTTCTGCACTTACTCAGTTTCTACTGCAGTGATGCAGCAAAAGAGACTCTGTTCTACTTCTTTTTCCCCCATGGGGTGCACATGCAGCATGCTAACATGCCCGACATCAGAGGCAACAGAAAGGCAATTCGCGTGCAAATACCAAAACTCCCCGCATACTGAACGCAGATTACGAAAACGGCAAACCTTGCATCACAGGCCGCGTCGGATAACACCAGCAGAACACGTGGGGGGGACATCAAACGGAGCCAGGAGCTGCACGACAGAGGAGCTTGTCAATCAAAACGTCTGAACTCCAGCACCTCGCCTGCAAGGATCAAAGAGAGCACAGACATAAGAGACCACACGGGCCCACTCTTCTTTCAGTTCCTCATTCTGCAGCTCGTACAGTGAGCGGGTTAGCGCGAGGCAACAAACCCTGCCTGATTTAGCAAGAAAGCTGCCTTCTATATGAAATGAAACAGCGGTTGAATCAGCACCTAAAATATCTCGGAGGCAGCTATGAGGAGTTTTATTTAAGCCACAGCAGCAATCTTTCTTGGCAACAGCGCGGGCAGGGGGGGAGGGGGGATAAGAGCCTGAGAGAGTCCGAAAACTGACAAAAACGTGACGGTAAAACGCAGCGACAGAAGTATATATTTCGACTTGCTTTTTCCGTCGCGCACACACAACCCCCCAAACTCCGATAAAAGCACAGACACGCATCCACGCACTTTCAATTTCTCCACCCCGCGTAGTTTAGCACAAGCAGCTTGGCAGCTGCTGTCTGTTTACGTGTTGGTATTCAAGCTGAGAATGATTGGTGGAAGGCCCAGTCCACTGAGAGCTGCAAGCTCAGAGCCTGGATAAACATCCTCTGGGCACAGCACAGAGGCAGACACAGAGAGGGAGAGGGAGGGAGAGAGGTGGGGATAGACTCTACATCCCCAACACCCTCGGCGGCGGCTAACAGCAGCAGCAGAAGCGGCGCAAAATCCCCTTTCCTTAAAACTTTGATGCTGAGGGGTGATGCCGCAGCAATCTGAGGCACCTCGTCTTCAAGTGTTGACAAAACAGAGATGAGTCTGTAGGAGGATTTGGGGGAGGCGCGCTTAAAGAAGTGGGAACAGCTGAGGACAGGAGTGGAGTCGGCAAAGAGGCGAAGAAGTGCTGCATTACTGCTGGAGGACGGAGGACAAGAGACCGTGTGAATATATATATACACCCATCAGCCATAACATTAAAAACACTGACAGTAGAGATGAATAACATTGAGCATAGCATTGAACATTGTTGACCTGGTCTCCAAATTCACTAGATCCCAAACTGATCAAGTATCTGTGGGATGATTCACAGAGGCCCCTCCCCTCAACCCATAGGACCCAAAGGCCCCCACTAACAACCTCCTGTTGCCAGACACCACAGGACACCCTCAGAAGGCCCATGTCCATTCTCTGATGAGTCACAACTGTTTTGGAGGCACAAGGGAGACCCACACAATATTAGGAAGGTGGTCATAATGTTGTGACTAATCGGTGTGTAAAAAGAGAGACCAAGAGATTGACATACGCGTTTGTTTATGCGTTTGGTGCAGTGAGGGGCGGTTTGAGAGCCGTCATCAGTCGGTCAATGACTTCAGCTCCGATGCCTCTTCCGCTCACAGTTGCACACAAATGCGGCGCTGCAGCTCATTTTGCTCCCCCCCCCCCCCATTCACTCCCCTTCCTTCCTTCTCCAGAGGGGGGCATTTCTACGGGACTAAGTGCCCCGTCATGGTCCGTGGTTATGTAACGCCTGTTTGGTCTGTCTGGTTGGTTGCGTGCGTCTGAACCTGGGTGTCTGTTCTGCGCACTGCAGTGACGTCACCGACAGAGTACTTTGACGAACCCCCCCCCCCCCATCCCCATCCCCATCCCCAAATGCCTCGGGGGCAAACCCACGGAAACATCCCACAGCGGCAGTTGAGACAGAGATCGACTGCTCTGACACACAGGTGCAATTAGGCGTCGATTTCGTCTTAAATACATGGATGTGGTGCACATGAAGGCAAGTAGTAAGAAGACATTCATGTATTTTTCATGATTGAAATTTAAAATACTTTATTGTACTTGTTCGAATCCATGGCACTACTGGGGCCTTTCTGTGTGGAGTTTACACGTTCCTTTACAACCAATAACCAAACAACCATGTGCAAATGTGCAAAAACAATAGTCTAACAAAGTGTCATCTGTCACACAGAAATGAGGGGTTGTACAGATGGATGGCTTGAGGCAGGAAACATTTGCTGTAGCGTTCTTTGAGCCTTCTGGAGAAGGTGCTCAGTTGTCTGTGTATTGTGTGGTGGAGAGGGTGGTCAGGGTTATCCATGACTGATAACAGTTTGTTTAGTCAGTCTGTTGGCCACAACAGACTGGTATAAGATCTCCAGCGTCATGCTGCAGCCCCTCGAAGGTCACTCCCAGGTATTCGTAATCCTCCACCACCTCCACATTAGAAAGCACTGGTTTTCGTTTTAAATTCATATATTTGACCCACGTCTGTTCTGTCCGAAGTGGAGGGGGTTATGTTTTTAACTGAATCTCTCAAAGTAAGTTGAAAAGTGGACAATGCAGCGATACAGCATAGCCGCGGGGCCTCCGGCACCGCCAGACTACGGCTCCTCTTAAGTAGGTTGGTACTCGCTGTGCTTTGGCTGCAGAGAGAACATCCCTTGAAGGAGGCGAGCGAGGGAGAGTGATAGAAGTGAGAAACGCTGCTGATTTTCCATTCTGTGTGAGGTGTGCCGCTCGTGTGCGTGCGCCTCCTGCAAATTTTTGTGTTTTTATTTTATTTTATTTTATTTTTATTCCGCAGCTGCTTTTATGTAGCTTACTGCGGGCAAACACAAATATCCCCGAGGCTGGGGTGGAGGAGGGGGGGGCTTGAAGATGGCACAGAGAGAATCGATTAAGACGCATACACACACACACACGGGTTCTCCAGACATTTCCTGGTTGGTACGTGCATTTCCATACACACACACTCATGAATAAACGTTACACAACTCCTACCCCACACCCCTTGCTCTCCCAAACTTGCCCTCTCCCCATTCATCATTCACAGTTTTCTCATTTTGTGCCATTTTCCCTAGCCTCTGTTCTCCCCACATTCCCCCCCGTCTCGCCATTATTTTTCACAACACATGAGAGACGCCAGCACCCCGTTCCTTCACTCATCCCGGGAATGGATCCTCCGTGCCTCTTTTGACTTTGATGAATCGTTCTCTGCGCCCGAAGAGTCCAATTATATCCGACGGAATAGCTTCCGCACCTCGCGATGTTTACCGAGCTAACCGGGCTTTGCCAGGTCTTGTGCTGCCGGTTACGACGCGGCTGTCACTCACTTGGATGAACTGAAAGTATGGAGTGTGTTGCTGCAGCTGCTGGTGTCAAGTAAACATGACAAGGCGAGCCAAACAAGCGACGACAACTTCCGCGTTTGATCCCGAAGCCAGTCCCGAAGCTGAATTTGACTCGGCAGCCTTGATATGTCAGAAAAGTATAGGAGGTTTCATTTTAATGACGGTTTTTACTTTGCCAAATCCCCTCCACATGGGCGTGCTCGGAACGAGACTCCAGGCCCGCTCTGCCCGTTGCCAAGCGGCACTCGGTTGCCATGTTTGCGAGGCCGCTTTTCAGCGCGTTCGGTAAATCACTTGAGATAAAAGCGTCTGTTAAATTATAGATTAAGCACAAACCAGAATTGCACTTGTGGCGAAATTATTTCTTTTTAAGAGACGCTGGCAGGCGAACAATTGACGCCGGCTGGCTGGCAACTGGGTGCAGGTGGTCAGAGCTCAGCAGTGTTTGATTAGGGTTTCTGCACAATGAGTGGATACACGCGCTCGCATAAAGGCAGGAACTCGAGCACGCACTTGTGTTTCCATTCTAGCGGGGACTCCACTGACTACGTTTGTCCTGAAACTGCGTGGTAAACTTTAATCCTCACTCTAACCACATCCCAAAATAAACTCCGGGTGTGTCCCAGAAACGTTGGCACCCTAAAACATGAGTGTGAGGGTTTGGGTCTTTACAAAATCATGCAACGAAATACACACACACACACACACACACACACACACACACACACACACACACACACACACACACACACACACACACACACACACACACACACACACACACACACACACACACACACACACACACACACACACACACACACACACACACACACACACACACACACACACACACACACACACACACACACTGACTATATTTGGCATGAAGTCCACCTATTGGTATTCAACACATACAGTAGGATTACTTTGATCCCCGTCCCACTCATGTTCTCCCTGTTCGGCACTTTTTATGCCGCCTTCTTCCTCCGTTCACTCAATTTAGCTCAAAGACGGCTCGTCCATATTTCAGTCTGATTTGCATGCCAGCCTTGGTTATGCCGTCATTTAAGTGAAGGTAGAAGTGGGACTGTTTGACAACTTGATCATACAAATGCAAAGTGGAAGCCACAGAGGACAGAAATCGGTAAAAGACAGAGGCATTGACAAACGCCCCAGATTACTTAAATCTCTTTATTGAGCGAGTTCACAGGGAGTTAAAATGGTTCTTTTCAGGTTTGAGCAACTTTTGATTTGGTTTCGAAATTAGCTCTTAGATGGCTCCCTCGTGGTGTTCAGTCACATGGCATCTGGTCAAAGTCATGTAGTTTGTCATGGTTGTCCACACTAAGCTGTAAAGTAAAATTAACATAATTTACTTATGGTATGAACCCCTGGCTAATGGAAAGCAGGGAGAAAGGGGTGTGTACACACATGCGGGACATATTTAGATCTGCGTATATCCATACAGTAGGAGTGACTGGGGCACCGAAACGCAGCCTCTAAATAACGCATTTTGTGCCGCGAAACTCGTTAATTTCACCGATATTTTGTTATCGTATCAACGGGGAATAGCACTGGCGTACAATAACAAAATATCGAAGAAAAGAACGAGTTTCGCGGCAGATAATGCGTTATTTAAAGGCTGCGTTTCGGTGCCCCAGTCACTCCCACTGTATAGATATACGCAGATCTAAATATCTCCCGAACGACTACAAATGACGCAAAAGTTATATGGGTGAATAAACAATCATATTTTATGCCAGAAATAAGGTCCAGGTTGTAAAAAACAGTAGTTCCCCTTTAAGTAGTGCGTGTTTGTATACTCTGATGTGTCCTGGCATTCACATGGATGATACTTTGCTATGCACAGCCCGTATAAACATGTATTCGACATGTATTCATAATTATTATATAAAAAATAATTATATAAACTGTTCATTTCCACTCAGTAGATAGATCAAATAATTGTTTCACAGCCTTGCATAATGTAAAGCATATCTGATCAAAGTAAAGCTAACGGAGACGTTGCAGACTGGTCTTCATCAAAACCCTTCTTTCCCTTTGATCTATAACAATAAAAAGCCGATCCCGAAGTTAGACGGGAAGGGCATTGATCTGGCCTCATGAAATATCAACTACGCACCCGGCCACACTTGGCTGAGCGCGCCCAATCGAACTCACGTGCGAGTGCGTACGTGTGTGCAGGTGGGCGACCAGTGGAAAGAGCTCAACCTCAGACCGCCACAGTATCGGCTATCCAATAAAACTTGGATTACAGGAATAAGATCGGTGAGTGGAGTGATGCTCGCTCTCTCCGGTTCGACATTACAGCGTGGAACTAAAGCAATCTTTTGGCTGTGTACTCATGCAAACTCTGACAGCCTCGCCCCTGAGTCGCCCATGCCTGGGGGAACGAGTTAAGAGTGCTTCATTAAACCTCCTCAAACATACCCCTCCTTCAGCCGATATAAATGTGCAGGTGCACAAACATGCATAAAATATAAATGCACAGACAAGCGAAAATGCATACTCACAAAGACAGGACCCTCGGCGGCTACAGTGACCTAGCTGGCAGGCTTCCTCCACCTTACTCTTATTGCATTAGCTGTATAAAGCAATGACAGGCATGGCTATGACTGTTTGCCATCCTTGAGGGCCTGAAGACACTTAGCGACGTACCAAAGTCACGAATGATCGAGGGTGACACAAGAGTGTGTAAACTGAATTAAAATCAAGTGTTGAAGCGGGGAATGCATACAAGAAAAAAAAAAAAGCACATGAAAAGAGCAGGGAGGCAGCTTGGAGCCGGGAAGAGCAAGTTAATGACAGTAAATCTTTGTCGACAGATTTACTGTCGACACAAGCACAGTGTGCTAAATATTTAAAAACTTACAGAAGATGATGAAGGCTTTGCCCCGAGCTATACCGACTCTGCGTTACCCGGCAATAAACAATTCTTAACAAATGATTAAATTGGCATGAAGATCGCTCATTAATGATAAACATGGCGGGGAGATGTGCCGTGTGGCTTGAGCAGTTATGCTTTTAGATCACACTAGGGAAACTAGATAAAGACAAAACCTCAAGTCTTGAGAAAGAAAAGGGTTCGTTCGTTCCTTTTTTGGTGAAGAATGAAACAAAATAAACAAACAAAAAAAAAGAGATACAGTTTCTATTAATATGGCTTCTCATTGTGTAAGTATAAATTTGTCACGCTGCAAAGCAGTGAGAAGAGAGAGCGTGGCAGTTCACTTGGATGACTCAAAATGTGTTTACTCTTCTGGCTTGCCACTAAGACACTAAGCCAACAGTTGGACATCAGGTGCTGTCGGACTGTGTGACTGCTTGTCAGCAGCTCTATTTGTGATCCTGCTGCCAGACTCCAAAGATCAATTACTGAGTTTACTTGCTACTTGTGTACTTTTTTTTTTTTTTTTTTACTGTTACTTGTTTCTGTTGTAGCGTAGAATATACAGTACAATCACAAATGTGTTGGAGAGAAGAACTGGAGCAGCGGGCAAGCTCAGAGGGTACGTACCTTGCATCAGGAGTGGCATCAGTGAGGCCAAGCGCAGATACGAACACTTCAACAGCAACAACTCCAAAGCCCCGTGGCAGGGGTTAAAGGCAAGTACAAAGAGAACCACATGGACACAGACACCACGCCCTCCAAGACGCACTCGACAACTTCTTTGCATGTTTTGATCATCACATCCACGCAAGCAGCATATTCCCCAACACCACAAGAAAGGGACACCCCTCCAGAGTGGCAGCTACACCAGGTCAGAGTCGTCCTTTGCAGAGTCAACGCAAGGAAAGTGACTATCCCTATGGTGTCACGGGAAAGTTCTTTAAGGCGTGTGCAGACAAACCAGTGGAGGTATTTAGCAGCATTTTCAGCCTCGCTCTCTTGCAGTCTGCAGTCCCAACCTATCTTAAATCAGCCACCATAATCCTGGTATTGAAGGCACTGGGATTATGGCATGGCATGCACCTGCACCATGCACCTGTACCCTGCATTGTGGGTGTATCCTGCTCAACGCTTGTTGCATTAACTCAGTGATTAATAAAGTACCTTTTTTTTTTAAGGTGAGCTGTACTAATCTTTACCAGATACTACAACGATGCCCCCCTTAATTCACAAGCTTTGTGGTGCTTTTTTTTTTGTGCTGTTCACAGTTGCTAGCCACAGGCTGGGTGTGACATTTAATCACAAACATCCATTACGTGCACGCTCAGAACATGCATTTTGTTGCAGAAGAACAGCAGAGAGAGGCCTGCAAATGTCCCCTCTCTCAACATGAAGCTCTGCACTCCCGCGGCTACTGACACACCAGCAACTTCTTCTCTGCTGATTTATTGCTTTTGCTGCATTCTCACACGGTTTAGTGTGAAATATAGCGAAGTGCAATATTTTAGATGTAAAAAAAAAAAGGCAACAATTTATGTAAGGCAACATCAGGCAGTCTGTGTCACTGCTAGATCCTTCTAGGCATCTTTGTGTAAGGATCCCAAGTCTGTGAATGCTACCACATGCCGTAACAAAACTGGAATGGACGCCAGAACGTCAGGATGGAGGACACCACATCATCCGCCCCCATCATTAACACTGGTACCCCTCAGGCCTCTTCTCTTTGCCCGAGTCGTGCCCCCATTCACACGACCAACAGCACTGTCGAATTTGCAGACGACACCACCGTTGTAGGACTGATAGCTAACCACAACGAGTCAACCTGAGCTTCATCATCTTGTGCAGTGGTGTGGTGACAATAACCTGGACTTAAACACCTCGAAAAAGGAACCTATAGTGGACTAGGAAATCTAAACACAACTCAGCAGTTTGCCCTCTGTATACAGGGAGAGGAGGTTCAGAGGTTGGACCGCAAGCTCAGCTTTGGATAATCCCCATTCTCACCCTAAGAAATAAAGAACTCCGGCATTCAGTCTCCACAAAAACGTCCAAAAGATATCCCTGATGAGTTACAACCCGGTTTGAGGGTGGAGACCGCATTTATTCGAATAAAAAGAAAACGAAAATCAACACGCGAAACTTGGTGAGCTTCTGCTCAAGTACTGCTACTGCAAGGCCAATGGAGGTGCAGCGGGAGAGTAAAACCTCACCACCTCTAGGCCCTGCTGGAAAGAATATTCCTCATCCTTTACCTTTTGCTTTCAGGTGGCATGAAGAACACCGTCTGCCAGCATCATTAATAACTGAAAAAGCGTTGATCTTTACTGTTAACAGCACAGGTGTAATCAGACGGTAAGTGATGCTGACACATTACTGCTCTGCATTACTCTTCTTACCTACCATCCACAGGGGACTATACTGATCTTTTAAGAAGAGAAGATGAAATAAAGAACCGCCACCACCACCTGTCCTTTAAAGGTTTTGTCCATGTCAAAGCAAAGAAGCTCTTATTGCTTTTTACTTCTCCTGCTAGACTTGATGAGGAAAGTTAAAAAAGAAAAAGTTAGACAGGAAGAAGAAACAGGAGATGAGGTGACCTCAAATATCAGTTTTTGATGAAATATAAATGAAACTATAAATCAACTCTGTGCCAAGTTACTATGCAGTAGCAAACGTAAAGATTTTTTCATATCTTTTTTTTTTTCTGAATATAAATTTCCATAGAAACGTATTTCAATAAGTCTACTTTTAAGACAGAGGTTTATTTGCAAAACCGACACATCACAGACACAATGCACTGAGAATCAAATTGAATTAATACAGGCAGAGTCAAATTGAATTACGACAACAATAAGCGTGTCTATTGCGATAAGATTAAAAGATGATGCTGATGCTATTCTCAGTTATATAGCCGTGCTGGCTTTCAGAGCTCTGCCCACTCAAAGACTGATGGCTGATATAAAAGCGGGTGAGCAAATGAGTGATCAACCAACTTAAGTATATGGGGAGGAAAATCACTTCATATCATAATAAACCATGACGGTTCATGGATCCCGCCATCTTAAGATGTAAGAATTATATTATTTATGGTGAGAAGACCTTGGGACATGCCATTAGTTTAATACTCTGTGATGAATAGATAGTTCCTAAGACAGTTGTACTCACTGACGACTGACGCCGTGGTGGCAGCGTGGTCCGCTGGCGCCCTGCCAGAACACTCACGGGTCAATTAGAGCATATCAGCTGGGATTTCAAACAGATTAGAGCGTGACAGTTATTTTGACTTATCAGTAGACCACACACACACACCGCTCAATCTGTGGTGTCCAGACAGGCAATTAAGATCCTCCAGGTGTCGTTGAAATCACTGCCACTGCCACTTTTAACATAACTTTGCAAGAAAGAGAGAATGGGGCTCGGCAGTATATCCAGAATAGTTTTTTTTTAAAAAAGGAAGAAAATCAAGGCAATTCATGATTTCTGTCTGCATGAGGTCAAGTGGTTTTCTTTATCAAAGCTAAATATATGCTCTCGTTGACCACAATGTGTGGTTGTTGAGTTAATGCAAGGGCGCACCAAGCCGGCATGAAAGAAAAATCCTTAAAAAAAGGCCAACCATGTGGCCGACAGCGGCTGCACTTGTCTGAGAGGAAACAACTACTCCATACCAGCAGGTGGCAGTAGTCCGTATTGGTCATTCGATATGGGAAGCCAGAACAGCAACCATTAGCTGGGAGGCTAAGAAGCTAGGAAGTCATTGTAAAGAGCGGGCCTCCCCTGAGTCATGTTGATCAGCTGGCGTTTGTTTGTTTATTCGAGACACTCGGATTAGATGAAGATCAGAAACCCTGCCCGTTTGATTGTTTTGTCTACTTTCAACATTTACATTTCTCCAACCAGAGGAGCCTCTCTGACCAAACTGTCCGCCGCCCATTCAACATGCTGAATCCGTCGAACAGACCTAGGAAAGAAAACTAGAGTCAACACCGACAAACAACGTCTTCTTCAACGTCCTGAAGGTTCATACCTCCGATCCATCGTCACGTAGCCCGACTTTTCAGCCGTTTAAATGGGAGTCTTGACCGTTACGAAATGCTAACACTTCAGAAAGTTCCTGCCTTCAATGCCCCATCTTGTCATATAGTGTGACACAGGAAAATGAGGCTGCTAAAGTTTGTGTCTTCTTAGTTGTGGTTTTGAAACCCAGAGCTGGGAACAAGCATCCGAATCTGCTCCTGTTCATCTGGATGTTTTTGTTTTAGGTGAAGCAACAGGTTTGTGATGCAGTGCGGCGGTCTCTTGCAGGTCCAGCCTTGCAAACTGAACCATTTGCATTTAGAACTAATGTGACTACCTTTATTTTTCTCCTCTTCAGCGGCGTCCATTCTTTAAATGTGCTGTCCATTCGCGACTCAAAGCCAGTTTCATTAAATTTAAACTTTAGCATAACATTAAAACTGGCCTGCAATTCTTATCTATATTTTTT
The DNA here is from genome assembly GCF_963514085.1 of Chelon labrosus. Lineage (NCBI taxonomy): Eukaryota > Metazoa > Chordata > Actinopteri > Mugiliformes > Mugilidae > Chelon > Chelon labrosus. Next base: position 14,366,879 of record NC_140356.1, read on the forward strand.
GATTAAAGGGGAATTACCATTTTTTACAACCTGGACCTTTTTTCCCAGCATAAAATACGGTCGTTTACTCACCCATATACCTTTGGAGTCATTTTTAGATTTGCGTATATCCATATAGTGGGAGTGACTGGGGCACCGAAACTAGCATATCATAACAAAATACTGGTGAAATTAACAAGTTTCGCGGCAGATAATGTGTTATTTAGAGGCTGCGTTTCAGTGCCCCAGTCACTCCCACTATATGTATATACACGGCGCGCCACTGGATCTAAATATTTTCCGAACAACCCCAAATGACACCAAAGTTATATGAGTAAACAATGGTATTTTATTCCAGAAATAAGGTCCAAGATGTAAAAAACGGTAATTCCCCTTTAAGGCATTTTTCACAATGTGCAAAAGCAAATAAAATAAAGAGAGACTCCAGCGCATTATTTGGCTGCTTGATGCTATTACGGCAACTACACAACAAACTGCTTTTCTGTGAATGAGGGCCGTGAAGCTGCACAGCTGCAATAAAAAAAGTATGTGTCCGAAGAGAACGCTAATGGAATGAGGGTTCTCCACAGGGAGTCCAAGTTAATCCCACAGATGTGTCCTCTCAGGTTTTGGTTGCCTCCCTCGCTCACATCATGTCTTGGGTACTCTTAATGTTTATAAGTGAGAGAGGGAGGGAGGTGAAACGGTCAAAGTTCTGGCTGCAGGAGCAGAAAACGGAAAAGTCATGCACGTCGTGCGTCGCGGTAGCTCGCTTGTGCACACACCCACCGAGACATCTTGACAATTACAGTGTGTGGCACTGAAAGCCTGCAGCCACATCCCTGCTAGAGCAGCATCCTGCATCACTCTGCCTTCCACACAGCGTTAGAGGACACAGCCCCACACACACACACCACGCACGCGTTGCACAAACACTGTCACAGGAAGTTGTGCTAAAAATGTAGAGGACAGATGCATACTCAGCTGGGGAGAGCGAAGCCAAGCTAAAAGCATCGAAGGGCACCCGCAACTGAAAGGGCTGAAAGAAACAAGAAACAAACTAAATGGACGGCTAATGGCAAGTAAACCGGGCTGGAAAAATCCAAACGAAGCACAAACATCAACTTCAACCTTGACGCGATGTCACTAAAGTTCCACTTTAAAGCCGATCACGCCAGAATAAATTACAGCCAGGGATCCGCGCTGAAGCAGGGCGAACCCCGGACCACATTCAGTGCTTTGTTTGCAAAGAGAAGTAATCTAAAGTGATGTGTAATTAATTTCCAGTTGATTAATAAATTAAGCTGAGGAAATGAGTGGGGAGGGGGAGGGGGAGAGAAAGAGCTGATCTGAAATGACCTTGTATGAGGCAGGTAGAGGGTGGACATCCATGTCTGTGATATTTGTGTTAATCCTACCCCGTCATCTTTGGTGTGTGAATGATATTAACCTCGTATGTAGCAAAACATGAAACTCGGCTCTCCTAATTGAGGGTAGCGGAACTTCAGGCAGGTCATGTGGTCGAGCTCCGTTCACTAGCCCAGCCATGATGACAGTCGATTTACAAGCCATGCCATATCAGCTGATAGCTCAGCTGAGGTATCCATGGGCTAATCCCATTCAGGGCGTCTTATTTGAAGCTGGTTCTGCCTGCCTACCTTGGATGTGCTCCCAGCAAGACTCTGCTCAACCCACCTCCACTCCAGCTACTCCTTACATGCCGCTTCGGTCCTAATCAGTGTCATTTCTGTTTGCTCTGTTCTGCAACCGGGGGGGTCTTTGCTGCTGCCGCTCCCCTTGCCTTGGGCTTTCCACAAAGGCACATGGAAAGGCAAGAACAATGCGCTCTCCCTGCCTTGGGCTTTACATGCAGTTACATGGAAAGATGGGAACGGTGTGCTCTCCCAGAACAGAGTGAAACTTTTTAAAAAAAATTACTGCAAATGCAAAAGAGTTCCTTTGGCTAAAGTCTTCCTCTAGTTTCACCTCCAGTACTATGAGTGTCTTCTTTATCTTTTTCAATTATATTTCGTGTTTGGAAAGAGGGTCAGAGTGTACTCTTCTCAGGTGGCGCACGGCAAACTGCAAATCTCCGAAAAGCGCTAAAGTTCACAGAGTCTAACCCACGCTGTACTCTCTCGTGTGCTTTCAGCAGGAAGGGACGACACAGTCTGTTCTGTCGGTGTTCACACAACTGGATTTTACCGCAGCCGACGTGTATCGACTCCGTGGCCTTCGAGTCCATTGTGCACACACACACACACACACACTATCTGACTCATCTCACCCACGGATGCATTCAAAGGCATTGATTATTTTTCACGGAAGTCCGCTCGTTTTGCTCTCTCTTGGTCATGTGGCCTTCACCCTTTCCATCAAGACGCCTTACCTGTTTATGCTCTGTGAAAAGAGACACTTGGCGAAGGGGAAGGGAAACTATACCCTCTCTATCTAGTTATTGTTCAGGCAGCCCCGATCCCTGAGGTCTGGTCCCAGCTCTGGGTGAGGATGGAGGCGCTGAGCAGGCACACGGTTCCTAGATTTCTCTGAGGGGCGGGAAAGGTTTAAGGGGTGAAGGATGGGATTGCCCTGTTATGAGTCCAGACACACTCTCCACTTTTACTAGCACCTCATATTACCCTGTGGAGTTCCCCTCGCAGACAGTATCCTAAATTAACAGTCTGGAAGTACAGACACTGGCAGCAAAAAAAAAAAAAAAAAAAAACAGTCAAAGCTAGGCCTGTCGCATTTATTACATAATCACCTGACTGCAATTATTTGAGCTGACTGGAATCATTTTACATAATAGTTAGAAGCCTTTTCATGCCCGTGTATGAAAACTCCTGGGTAAAACCAAGCAGAAACCTCAGGGGCTGAAAAACAGAGCCAAAATGGAAGTGTCAAAAACTGTAGTTTCCTCGACTGGTTCCAAAAAGCAAGTCAGTCACCATATATCCCATGATAAAATGCCCAATTCCAGAGTTAAACATGTTTAAAAGTCTGGTACAAAAACAGATTTGGTCTCTGCAGCTAATTTCACAATTCATATCAACTGTATGGGGGTGGATTTATTCAATTATCAGTGCTTAAAGGGGAACTACCATTTTTTTTATAACCTGGACCTTATTTCTGGCATAAAATACGATCATTTACTCACCCATATAACTTTTGTGTCATATATGTATCCATATAGTGGGAGTGAATGGGGCACCGAAACGCAGCCTCTAAATAACGCATTATCTGCTCCGAAATTCGTTCATTTCACCAATATTTTGTTATGATACGTTTGCGCTATTCCCCGTTGAGACCGGAGTTACCTGTTAACATCATCCGGGGTCTGTACAATGACCTACTAACCTCTGACCTGGATGATGTCATCTCTGAGCGCCGCGTGCACCCCGCTAGCTACTGCTAGTTTTTTTGCAACATGGCTGAATATTTTTTACGATTCTGAGATTGTGAACGACGACTTTGTTTGTGATGGACGTCCTTACCGTTTTGAGCCAGAGTATACGGATGAGGAGCTCGTTGAAAGGAGAATGCGGAGGCAGAGAGAGGAACAGCTGGCCAAAGAACAACAAACCGCTGCACGTCCACGTATAGATAACAGGTAACTCCGGACTCAACGGGGAATAGCGCTAGCGTACGATAACAAAATATTGGTGAAATGAACGAGTTTCGCGGCAGATAATGCGTTATTTAGAGGCTGCGTTTCGGTGCCCCAGTCACTCCCACTATATGGATATACGCGGATCTAAATATCATCCGAACGACTCCAAATGACACCAAAGTTATACGGGTGAGTAAACGATCGTATTTTATGCCAGAAATAAAATATGAAATGGTGACGGCGGGGGGCCATCTGCATTTAGAAACGCTCCTCAGGAATCTACGGGTCACACGGGGTTTGTCCAAAAGGTCGGGATAAAACCAAATGTTATCCACCAGGCTATTTGTCTGCACTCTTACCCCGTCTTGCAGTAACTGCTATGTTTTTATGGCACTTAAGAGGAGAGTAAGTGCCACCAACTGTTGACATCTAGGCACTTAACTTCTAGCAGGATGACGATAAATGGACGAATAAATGCAGCCATTCTATGCGGTTAAAATACAAACTATTATCCTAATCCTAAAGATATGACCTGCTCGGATTAAGTTTTTTTCAGGCAAATCCTGAGTCCTTTAGTATTGGGTACTATATGCCTGATTCCGATTATCTGATTAAACCTGTACCTAACAGCCTTCTAAATTCAACAAGACTTACTTTTAAGAAGATCCCCATTCAAAAAAACTCAAAGCCCTGGTTTGACCCTGCCTGCTAAGCTTAAATTCATTCATATGAAAGAAGTTTCACTGGAATAACGTGACTCCTGGAGCAGATGTGACACAATCAGGAGGTGTTCAGTCCCGGTACTGAGCTGTAAATCGTGCACATTTTGGGAAATGTTCGTGCTCTAATACAGAATCACTGCAGTCACACGGATGGCATGCAGGGAAATAGACAAAGCCTAAGAGTCTGCTTCAGTTTGCACTCATGGGAGTATGGCATGAGTGAAACGAAACCCGTGATGGGAAAGCAATTATCTCTGCCGTAGTTGTTCATTTCGATTTTTTGAATGAAGACGGCACAAGGTGAAAATTAAGTGTTGGGATTAAAGGATTATATCGAAAAGCATAATTTTGTATGCTCCATTAGGATGCGGGGGGGGGGGGGGGGGGGGGATATGAAGTCTTTCCAGTATAATGCAGTCCAACACACCACATACACTTTGAAGTTGAATGATCACCTTTTCCGTAGGCACTGTATTTGCGTTGTAAAACTAAATTACATCAAACAGAGCTCTTTATGTTTGGTTGGCATACACTCAAAATCCAAAGTGAGCAGGGTTCAGTTAGAAGGAGACACTTCCATCTCTATAGCCACTTGTCTAGCATAGCTTAAAACCAGAAAGGCACCATAATGGAGTTTCTGTTCTGATAACAGTAACTTTTAATCTTACATGTGCAAAAATATGAAAAAAATATATATACGTCAGACAACACAGACACAAGCTTAGCCTCGAACAACAAAAACACACATCTGCTGTCCCCACACTCCCAATTCTTTGTGCCGCCGTGGAGGGGATCAATGTGTCAACACAACAAAGCCAGGGTGGCGGCCTCCTCGCGGCATGACAAGGTGGAAGATATTGAGTGCCTGGCCCCTGATCCCAGCGGTGGCGACAGACCCTCCGGGGGGAGGGACGGGGGAGAGAGAAAACGGAAGCAAGAAGATGGAGAGGCAGGAGGAAAAAAGAAATGATGGCAAAAAGTACAAAGAAGGAGAGTAATGATGGGAAAAGATTGAGACAGGGAAGACAAAGGTCTTGGAGGCATGGAGCAAGAGGCAGGGAAGGGGAGGAGGGAGAGAAAGCTGTGAGGTATAAATAGTGTAGTGTGTGAGAGAGCGTGGGAGAAAATGTGTGCTTTTTTGTGTGTGTTCATCAAGTGAATGTTTACAATTGAAGCCCTACATTTCTAAGCTTTATATCGATTGTGTTCGTCTATACGCTCGTCCTCCAACTGTCCCTGCAGGTACTTATTTCTTTGTGTACTGGTAAGACACAATATATGTTGATAGATCTTTCTCTTGTCATAGTTCTGTTAAAGCAAAAGCAAAACATAAATGAATGAAAAAAAAAAGAAAAGACCACCACCAAATTAAAATCACACAGCTACAGTATGTTCAAAATCATTACCATTCTAGGATTTCAGGTAAGATTATATAAGATGAGATGGTTAAGACAAAGATGGTTAAATTAAGATATGGTATGTTAAGATACCAAGTTACGGTATATATTAAGTTAAAAGTTAAGCTAAATTAATTTAAGATATATGTTAAGATATAAGTTAAGATATAAAATTCAAGATAAGTCAGGTGAAGTTAAGATAACATAAATTAAGCTAAGTTAAGATACGTTAAGATATATATCTCAGCATAACTTATAAGTTAAGTAAAGCAAAGTTAAGTTAAAAAAAGATTTGTTTCCTTTATTGATCCAATAAATGGAGAAATTTGCAACAAGACAAGACATAAAAGATAAAATAAGATATTCAAGTTAAGATATAAGATAATATGATACAAAATGAGTTGAGATTAGATATGTTGAATTGAGTTGCGCTGCAATACATTGAGTTAGGCTGAGATCCGTGGAGTTGAGATCCATTGAACTGAGTTGAGATCTGTTGAGTTGAGATCTGTTGAGTTACGTAGAGTTGAGATCTGTTGAGATCCGTTGAGTTGAGATACGTTGAGTTACGTAGAGTTGAGATCTGTTGTGACACGTAGAGTTGAGATCCGATGAATTACATTGAGATGAGATCTGCCGAGTTAGACTTAAACTTAGACTGACTTTATTTGTCATTTAGATTTTCATCAAAACGAAATTACGGTGCAATGGCTCAGAGTACAGCAGGAATAGTGAACAGAAACGGTATATAGAGATCCACTGAGTTGAGATCAGTTGAGTTGAGATCCGTTGAGATACGCTGAGTTGAGATACGTTGAATTGCGTTGCGTTGAGATACACTGAGATACGTTGAGTTACGTTGAGTTGAGATAAGCTGAGACCAGCTAAAGTGAGATATGTTGAGATAAATTGAGAGATTATCCTTTACTGATCCCATTAATTGGGGAAATTTGCAGCATTACAAGACAAAATAAAATTTAAAGTGAAGTGGAAACCATAGCCAACCACGTGTTGTGGAACTGATACAAAAAGTAATTTTTAACTCGACTACATGCAGCAAAGTTTGTTTCACATACTCCTAGTGTACCTATTAAACCAGTATGTGCAACAGACTGTAGAAGTGTATGTCGTACATACTGCTGAGCAAGTGGCTTCCAACTTCTTTGTTTATTTATTCATGGCTGGGAGTGTCACGGATCACTGTCCTGTGCATGTACCTCTGCTATACAGTAGTGCATTGCGGCTGCAGCAGGAATACATAACTACATTATATTTGAATATCTATACAAGCTGGCATCTCAGGGCTACGGGGGCTCGCTCCAAACTATAATACTGCATTGCGGAGGATTCCCCTGGAATCCCTCTACTCTTTACCGAGCACGGAGACGTGAAAGATGCAACCGCTTCCCGTCCTCTCTCTCCCTTGTCCGCGCACACGTGTGCATTCAGGTGTGCACGGAGTGTGCTCTGTATGTCTGAATTAATCTTTCCGCCTCCTGAAAAGTGTTTTTAACCGAAGAGTTAGAGATGACAATGAATATAAACAGAGGTGGCTTCTGTACGAACATAATAAAAAATAACTGTATGTGATGACTGTGTGTGCCCGTCTTTGGTCCGACTATTAGTCCTACAGTTTGATTTTGTGCAAAGTACACGCTGTGTTGTGCGTGCATACACTATTTGCATGTTCAGAGAATAAACATGCGCCCGTATTTGTGTGCACACGTGGCCATGTGTGTTTACTGAATGCGGCTGGCTTCAGATCCTGATGGCCCAGCTCTGGGAGAAAAGAAAGAGAGTGTTGTTGGGGGGGGGTGTAAGGATAAAAACGAGCGGGTCCAATCCTCTGAAGCTGATGACTGCGTGTTTGTCAGAGTGAATTTATTTATCACAGATGCCAGGGAAATTAGCATTGAAATGATTCTGGTGACAGACTCGCCCCGGATATCTCAGATGGCAGACACCCAAAATGTTTATGTTTACAGAACTGGAGGGGAGAAGCAGAAAGGGACGCCGGTGTTAGGAAGGGATGCGAGAGGGAGACTATGCGGCACGGGGGGGGGGGGGGGGGGGATAATAAGAGAGGTAAGATTAGGTGGGAGGAAAAAAAAAAAGCCGGGGCAGGAAAATTGGAGGAAAACGCTGAAAAGAGATAAAATATGTAAGAAGACGAGAAAAAAAAAAAAAAAGAGCGAGACTCTAGAGGACGAGCTCCACTGTAGGAATAGTTGAATCGTGCGTCACATTTGATAAGGACTTCGGCTGAAGAGAGCTCCTCCTACACAGAGGGGTTGAGAAAAGAAGAGAGAGTGCACACACACACACACACAGAAAGAAAAAGAATAACAGAGATACTTCTCTTTGTATGGGAGAGATACAGCCAGTGGACAAAATAGGCAAAGAATGTGAAGAGAGATTGCGGAAAAAAGAAAAAAAAAAAGTTGGGAGAAGAGTGGCTGAGCAGAAAGGCAGAAAGATGAAAGCATCTGCGAGGAAGTGACAGAGAGGAGGGGAAAGAGAAAGGAGGCACAAAGGAGCAAGTGAATTAGGTGTGGAGAAAGAAAGAGGCTGGAGCGGCATCGAAGGGGCTCGGGCATGTGCACGACGAAGCGTACGCACCTTCCCCTTTTATGTGCATAATAATTTAATCCCACCTATCAGCCGCTTCTTTTCATTTTTTATTATTTCTTTTCCTCCTCTCAGCGTGCCTTTACCTCCTGAGCTACCACCGCTGCTTCTGCTGCTGCACCGCCGGCTAAAGGAGAGAGGACTAAAGAGAGAAATAAAAAGAGAATAAGAGTGTCAGAGGAAGAAATGGACGAAAAGGAGGAGAGAAGGGAGGGGGAAAGAGAAAGAGAGAGAGAGGACATTTGCAAATTGCTTCTGGAAAGAGAGAGGAGAGAGAATGTTGCCATGGTAATAGATACACTTGTGGCACACAAGTGTGAAAGTGTGCATATAAATTGAATGTCGGCAGTTCATTCCAAATAAATACCTCAATTGAATTTTCTCATCTCTTGCACCTTTTTAATGTCAGGGTCTGTCATAACCTCCACCCCCCCACCACCTTTCATGAGGCTTATTATGTGCGTGGCGGGCATCAAGGCAATCTAATTGCTAAACGGAGCGCGCGCTTTGACGGGGAAAAAAAATGAATCAAGTCAAAGTTTCTCTTAAGACTCGCGAAGCTTAACGGAATCTGAATCGGGCAGGATTCATTAATAAGAGATGGAATAGGCACTCCGCAGATAACGCACCCCCCACCCACCCCCCGCGCCGAAAGCCCAATCGCTGCGATATCTGGCTGTGACTAAACAGAGAAAGATTGCAAAACATTATTCATTACGGAGCTCGACTGTAAGCGCATCCATAGGGGATCTGAGGAGAAAAAAAAACCTTATTAAATCATGCAGTAAAGCTCCAAATTAACCACTTAGCCTCTTCATTTGTGTTGATTATTCAAGAAATCAAAAGCTTCGGCTTATGCCGTTTTGGGACAGGCAATCAGGCGGGTAATTGTTCGCCGCGCACTGGCCAATGTTATCATCCAAATGTGCACTAATGGCATAATCAGCGCACACTCCCGATGCGGAATTAGTCCAAAATAAATAATAATAATAATAAAAAAAATAAAGGGAGGCAAGTGCAACAAATCATATCAGCTACATTTACCTTTAGGTTGCATGAGATAAAGAAAACCAAGCAGCACAATAAACAATCCCAGCACATAATCTTCAGATGCTGAGATGCTGCAACGACAAAAAATAAAAAATCCCTCCCAGGCGCAGATTTATCCTTTTGTTTACTTCTAATTTTGCAATTAAGCTGCATATTAAAAAAGAAGCAGGAGCATTTTATTTTCATATAAAAACACATGCATAAATAAAATACTACAATGGATAAACAACTCAAGGGGATGAACTCCACACGTGCCAAGACTACTTTTTTTTTTGTCTGTGCGAGAGGTAGGAAGTTGCATAAGCACAGCCTAAGTCGAAGCCATTTCTTTCTGTTTGCTATCTGTTCCATTACGGTAATTAACCACTATCTTATGAGCCGAGGCTGAGCGCATGGCGCCTCTCCCTCCCTCCCTCTCCTCCCTCCCTCTCTCATCCTCTCACTGCGGTGATTGCAGCAAGGCATCGGGAAGAGAAGAGAGAAGAGAGGAGAGAGGATGTTTCTGGGTCACCAGCTGCCTACGTTTTCTGCAAACACAGCACTGCTAGAACTCACCAGCTGTTTGCTCTCACCATCTCGACCCCTCCGAACTTCCCCTCTCTCTCCCTCTCTCCCCCCCTCTCTTTTCCCTCTTCTCGCCGCACGTTTTCTCCTCCACGCCGTTTGCAGATGCTCCCCGGCGGCTAGAGGAAAATTAACCGTCTCCTCTCTCGCTACGTGCCGGGCATCCGCGTGTAGTTTTGTTTGCATGTTAATCGAAAAAGATAACAGAGACTGTAGAGGAGAGGAGAGTCTCAAACATGTCAGGACATATTGATCATTGGTGAGGAGGCAAAAGAGAGAGAGAGAGAAGGACAAACAGAAGATGTGGAAATTCATCCTTTGATTCTGGCCTTGGTGTCATCAGTAGGGCGTGTTGATCATACAGCTCGGAGAGAAACACGCGATTACTCTCCAGTTCATTTAATTATCCCTCTGTAACCTTGCAAATGAGGTGGAGATGGAAAGAGGAAAAGATAAAAAAATATATATATATATATATATAAAAGGATCAAAAGAGGACAGGGAGCAAATGGAAGGGGGAGGGGGAGGGGGGGTAATTGGACAAGTGTGATAATTCTAATCCTACAGTTGTTAAATATGCATAAATGGGATTTAATCCACGGGGTGGAAAATGCGTGGCGCCACAGTGGTAATAATTACAAGTGCGTTTTAATGCACGTCCCGTATTACGTACGAGCGATTCGGACGGCACGCCGCGGCGCCGAAACACTGCTACGCCCAGAAACATTTGCGCAATTCATCCCTCCGCTAAAACAAAGAGCAACCGAAATCACGGCGTTTCTCTGCTGATGAATATGGATAACGGTGTGCAAAAGCTGGACAGCGGGGAAGCGGAGTCAAGTGGTGGAACAGGAATTGGCTTTGTGGAGTAATTACAATTTAAATGCTCTCTCTCTCTCTTTCTCTCTCTTACACACAGACACACACACACACACACACACACACAATTGATGAATGAATTCGCTTCCCCAGTTCTCCTGCACTCCAAATATAATCTTGATCAATACGTTCTGGGCTCGGAGCTAATCTCTCCGTGGTCCGCACGTGCGGCACTGTTCAATCTTTGTGTTTTACAGATAAAGGATCAAACACAGTCAAGTGCCGGGGATTTATGCTCGGAGGTCACATGCACCCCCACCGATATCCACTCAAGATGAGCGCACGGCGATAGGCCTCGACCAAAAATCTCTCGAGCGCACTCTCAGATTAACGTCTCCGCCGATGCATGCACGCATACATGTACAGATAAAGTCATAACAACTTAAGCGAAGCGCAAACTTTTGCAGCGTACACCTGGCATGTGCGAAAAAAAAGGAGTAGTAGCTCTAAAAGGCAGCACCAGGGGCCAATTTGAATTTAAAAACAAGCGATCAATCACCTCAAGCGAAGATTATCATTTCACTCACGCCTTGAGCCGAGACCCAGTTGGGAAAAAAATAAAATAATGTTAAGCTCTCCGACAGCAGCCAATACGCCCTTGAACACACTTCACGCTGCGCCACAGTTCAGTAAATCTAGCGGGAACAGTTGCAGCACCGCTACGGCAACACACCATCTCACCATCTTCAATAAAGAAATGAAACTTTGGTCTTTAGCAACTCGATATCTCCCCAACTTCAACCACGCCAGAGCGCTCTGATCATGTGTGACCCTGAATAGATATTCCCTTATCAGGCTCTGTGCTGGTCTAGTCTTTGGGCTACAATTTACAGCTGTAGGCTACTTTATTTTTTACTCTTTTTTTGCCTATTGAACAGTAGAACATAAATTAAATGGACTAATTTATACTGAGTTAGTGTCCAATAGATACTACCTGCCACAAGTTAACTAACTTATTTTGGTTATACACCAATCTGCCACAATATTAAAACGAATGACAGGAGAAGTGAATAACATTGACCATCTTGTGACAATACAATGTTCTACTGGGAAACTTTTGGACCTGGCATTCATTCGTGGAGGTTATTTAGACATGTAGCACCCACCTAGACCAGACCAGGCACCCTCACCCCATAGCAATGACACTCCTTGATGGCAGCAGCCTGACACAGGCACACACACAAAAATGCTTTAGGCACAACTCAGAAAAACATGAAGAACAGCACAAGGTGTTGACCTGGCCTCCAGATTCCCTAGATCCCAAACTGATCAAGTATCTGTGGGATGATCCACAGAGGACCCTCCCCTCAACCCATAGGACCCAAAGGCCTCCCCACTAACAACGTAGACACAGACACCACAGGACACCCTCAGAAGGTCAATTCTCTAATGAGTCACAACCAAAGGGAGACCTACACAATATTAGGAAGGAGGTCATAATGTTACGCTTGATCGTGTGTGTGGAATCGGTCATGTGCTGCCAATATGGCGACGGCCGGAGCAACCACACTGAGCTTCGAACCAACACGTCTAAAGGTGACGAGCAATACCCCATCTTTATATCTTTTAAGCCTTTTTTTTAGTTTATAGTTTAGTTTATAGGTATTATCATGTGTTATATTCACTCAATTCATTTTATTTATTTAAGATAAATGTGGAAGTATTTCATAATTAGACCTGATTGAGAAGAGGGCTGCACTTTAGGACTGGGGCGTGGACTCTGATGAGCTAAAAATTGGACCCCGGATATGAAGATCAGGGTTGAACTGATTTTCGGAATGAAATGGCCATTTATTTAAAGAGAACATATTTAAAGTTTGACAGCAATTCCTGTACATGATTGGCGCGTAAGTGTGGCGCAGTCTTAAAGGTTTAAGCCGGAAAACGCCTATAGTCAGCCGATTAGAGAAGCAGGAAGAGGGAGAGCATAAATGTGAGCTCCCTGATTAAACACACACCAAGCCTCATTTGTTTTTTGTTTTTTTGTACTGTAACTTCAACAAGTTTGACCTTCACAATGCAGTAACCTCAGCTTCCAACAAACAGCACGTGCAAGTAAGAGATATCTGGCGTCCATTAAATTTCCATATTCACATTTGTTTAGTTTTTTAAATGTTAAAAATGTTTTTCGAAGCAGATATTTGTCTTAAAATCATCCTTTAGAGTAGGCTAACTACCACCCACACCACTGCTCCACAGCTCTGTGCAAGCTTGCCGGTAAACAAATAAAAAAAACATAATAGAAATTCTCATGGAGTAAACAGTATTCTGCGTTGTTCTGAACACAGCAACGGCTGTATGCCTCTGAATGTCATTGCCTTGGTGCAACAATGCGCATGATGCTGTAACAAACCTAGAATGACAGAGGAAATAACAAACCACTATTCTCCAAAAGAATGATCGCCGGAATAAACCAGGTCCTGCTGTAGTAGGAACTATTTTAATGTTACATGGAAAGAAAGAAAACATAAAGCAAGCTACAAATGAATGGCAGTGAGTAGCAACAGGGAATGATGCAGAAAAAAAAGAGGAAGGTGGAATAGGAAGTAGCATCTGGCTTAACGGGGGACGATGAGGAAAGGTTGGAATTAGGGAAAGACGTGGAGGACATGCTGTCAAAACCCCACATAATCTCTGTCACCATGACATCAACACTTTCACCGTCTCCTTTTACTGCTTAATCAAAGTCTAGCCTGAGTGATTACACGGCCCCCCCTTTTCTTTTTTTTTTCCCCCTCCATGAAAGTGCCACTATTTTTAAAAAAAAGCTCCTAATGCAGCGCTGTAGGAATCATTTCTAATTTATTCTCACCAGTCCTGATCTGCCAGCCAACGCTATTATAGGAAAGTCAGGATGATGTGCTGTCAGAAGCCAGAGAAATAGATGTCATCCGCGGCAATAAGCCTGTAATAACTACCGTCAAATTATTTTCAGGGACTAAGTAACTTTTCCCTCGTCTCCCCATTTGGCCCCTGGCGCCTCTTTTGCAGCTTGTAAAATGCTTATTATCATAATTGCATAACTGCACATATAGCATCTGAGATGTTAAATTGAGGCAATATATGGCTCTTCCCATCATTACCATACAAGGAGATTACAGAACTCCACTCGTGCACAAAAATCCTCCTCTCAAGTGGACATATTTTCTATAACAGTTGTGACTAATGCATCTTTATATATATATATATATATATATATATGCTACACTAGTGTTCATACATACACACACAGACACGGCATGCAAGTACTGTACAGAGCGCAGTTAATTACAGAACATGTCTAAATTTGCCTCCTAAGAGGAGGATTTAGGTGAGCACCTAAATGAGGAAGAGGACAAGAGAGGCAAGAGAGCACAAAGCAGGATGAGGACTTGCTTGTGTTTAGGGTGGCTCGCTGGAGTTAAAGTGACATTCTGTTGAGATGTGCACTTTCTAAAAGCCCCGTGGGGGTGCAAGGGGCATGCCCAGCCATGCCATCCTACTCTGTGCAGTCACACTGTATCCTGACACTGAGCACAACAGGCAGGCCAGGCTACGCGCCCGAACACATTATACTCTTCCCTATCTGAACCTCAAAGAAAAACACATTCATTTTTATCGTACCTGACATAAATACAGTAACCTCTGATAATCTAACGTGAAAATGTGCACACATACATGACACCTGCATCTCAAGCACTTGTGAGATTACACAAATGTAGCATCTAGGTGCTTAGAATTTGAACTGTTCCCACTGAGGCACAAAACAGTGATGGACTTGTGCCGTAGCACACAGGAAGCTCCCTGCATACAACCCACAAGGTCTCTGACTTTGATCCGGCACATGGATTGAGGTAGTATGGATTTTGAGTGGGTGCAGAGTGGATATGATTGGACAGGACAAGGGTTATATGGAGGAATTGACTGAGAATATTGTACGTATTGAACTTTGACACTGGTTAGGGGCAACGTACACGTACCAATTACAGTCTGGTACCCCGGGGTGCTTTCGGAGGATAATACAGGTTGATTTTTTCACACTCTGACAGAACCACTAATGCTAAAATGTCAGCACACTGTTGGGGGTGCAGGCGAAAAAGCACAGCTTAATTTTACACCTGTGGTTCAGTTCCGGTGAACATTAGTGGAAAAGAAACTGCAGATATAGCTGCTGACCTTACAGTTAGTACATCATCACTTATAAGCGTAGATAATTTTGTTTTTGTTAGCGGCAAATTAGCCCTTCATACACAAAGAGCATGCCTTCTTCCATGGTGCCTGCTATGGTGCACGACCATGGGTCAGGGTTAGCCAACCAAGCCAATTGACCGTGGCGACATTTGTATTGGGATATGTGACATTAGCATCAATACGAGGGCACCAGTATAAGAACATTAGCATGTTTGATGCTTAAGCTGCACTTTTAACGGCACCACTGAACTGGAAAATACAATGAATGCGTCAGGTATAAGGTGCAGTATGGCTAGGAGTGCCAAGGCAGGTTCATCCATCACAACGAAAACTACACAAGCCACGGGACCTGGTCTGGAGCCAGATGGATGCGCTGTGCTGTCAACAAGAGATTTTATTTACCAGCTCATGAGAAATAAAGCTCACTGGACGCTGGACAATATGCAGCTGGATTACCTCATATGGTAAAGTGTGATACCAATGAGAACAAGCTATAAATTAATGAAATATATGGTGACATTTCACAGAAAACCTTCCCAAAAAAAGGCCTGCTATGAAAAATTTATTTAAACACTGCTTTGTCTGCAGTCTCATGTCAATGGCTGTACCTTGCCAAAGACTGTTTATGAACTAAAGGAAGCATCGCTGTGTAAACACCATTCTACAATCATGTGCTTTTGAAGTTCCAACAGAGTGCAGAGTATTTTCTAATAAATCTATCACATGGTCAATTCATGTCAATTTCTTTAATCACAATTTCCCATTTTCAGCTGACTTCATATACCAATCTCTGAGAAAACTCTACTGTGTATGGGTATAGGTCCCCAGTATGTACAGAGGTAAAAAGGTGTGCGAGTACGCAGGATATACGTAGGTAAGAATATATGAGCGGTTGTAAGTCCCCAGTATGTACACAGTTACCATAAGGTAGGAAGTCAGTCCTGAAATACAACAAATGTACTACTGCAATGCACACTTATGTGAAAAGGCATCCGCTAACGCTAGCAGAGGAACGGTGCAAATCCTCTCAACGACAGTCGGTTAACAACTTCACCAAACGTAATGTGGAAATAGAAAGAAGGACGCTGCTGATCAACAACTTGTTGGTGAATTTCATTGTCTAATGTTATTAGACCTTTAGCTGCTATACACGGAAAAGGCTTCAGAGAAATACCGCTTTTTTTTTTTTTTTTACCCCAGCTACACTATCCTATCTTCCCATCTTCATGCTGTGAAGTTCTATGAAACGCTATTGGCATTGCTGATTATATAGACAAAATGCATCTCCAGCGCACAGTATCGACAAGCTCAAGTGTTTATGTTCATTTCTGATGTGTGTTCTATTAGTTGACATTGTTGCCGTGGTTGTAGAGTGGTTTTTTTTGTTTTGTTTTTTTTTCGCCAAGCGAAAGACGCTTATTAGAAGTGTCAGACTGATGGTATTTATGGTATTGACATGGGCTACGGCTGGCAGTAGCCCGTGTTCAAGCTTCAGTTACCTTGTAGAAAAGCCTCCGTAGCTTATTTTGTGTGAAATGCTTCAATATATGCAGATCAAGAATATAGATTTCACTGTTGCAAAGCATTACTTTCTACTGTGTTTATGTGTGATGTCATCAACTAGTCGACTCTCACCACATATTAGTTGACTTTAAAAAAATCCAATGTCGTTCAACCCCTAGTACATAGATAATGAGCCATTGTAAGTCCCCATTATGTACACAGTCACCATAAGGCATGAATGAATGTAGGTCCCCAGTATGTACATAGGTAAGAATATATGTGTGGGTTTCTAAGTGTCCAGTATGTCCATAGAATTTGCACAATCATGGTGCGCATTAAACACGAGTATCAACTCATAGACTTTATAAAATAATATACTGTCTCCTTCCTATGAATAAAATCCAACATTGCTGTGAATTTTAAGTCTTTTTAAATTATTATTTTCAGCAAACTGAAGAGAATGAAAAAAACAAATGTCTGCATGGAAGGATAGGAAAAACATTCTGCAAATAATACACGCCTATTCCGTCAAGTCATATCCCTTTAATGTCTTCTGAAATGTTGGGGCCAAAGGTCACAAATTAAGAGCTTCGGATTTTAAATGTTCTCAAGCTGTATATATGTGAGTATTTAGTCAATTCTGGATTTGCCCAGAAAGCCAGGACACCATGCCTAACCTCACCTCAACACAGTGCCTTCACTGACCTGTGAAGTTTTATCCAGTGGACAAAACTACACCACTGTGCGGCTTTCAAGTAATTTGGAACGGTCCAAGAGAAGGGGCAAGGAAACCCAGTCACCTTCAGCGTTCACCGTGGTACAAGGACGTCACTGGCCTATGACCATCTTCTTAAATTTAATGGAAATAACTGAATGGTTCAACGAGCACATCAGCTAAAGAGCGCTAACAACGGTGCTGACCAAGAATGTCCAATTTGTGCTTCTTCCACTTCTTTATATAAGGGCCAGAAGTGTATATGTAGGCATAATACATAAGAACACGCCCCCCCCCCCCCCCCCCCCCCCACACACACACACACTCACACACTGGTCCAAGACTCCAGAGACCAAGAGCGCCCTTTCCCTCTCCCTCGTTTTCTAATCCTGGCAATTAGCGAGAAATAATTAATGATAAAAAAATGAAAAAGTTGAGGGCAGAGAGCCTTGAAGATAGAGTTCTGCACTGTAAGCATTCAATTCCCCCTCTCAAGGTCCTCAAGGTCCAATGCTCTCTGGCTCTGATCCCCACACAGCTACTCGGGAAGGCTTGAACAAAGGTCCCTTTGATACCACGCCTGCCCTCCCTCCCTCACTCACTCAATTTTACACTCACCCTTCATCTTATGCACTCTTTCATTTGTCTTTTTCCTGTTTTCTTGACCGTCTTTGCATACGACTTTATTCATCTCCCTCTCTCTCTTGATTTCATCCTCCCAAACGCCAAGGTTGCGGCCTGGCTGCTAAGGATGAAAATATTCCAAAGGTTACGCCAGACATCTGCTGCACTCCCCAGATAAGACTCTGTTTGATTGCCTCTCTGTGAAATTAAAAGAATAGCCATTAACAATCTGGTATAAATAGGAAGTCGGTGGATGCGTAGCCGGGAAGGGACGCGTGGTGCAGCTGAGCCTTGATAATGCAGCGCGGCGACGGAGCCATGAGTTGGGGGAGGAGGGGGGGGGGAGGAGGGGTCGTGACCTTGTGAAGTCACTTCGGGGCTACATATGAGCGTAATGTGGACAGAGCTGCACTGTCATCTTAGGCTTGGGAGCCACCGTAATGTGATGCAGGCATCATGTGCAAAAGCATCTAAATATTTCACAGGGAAATCAATATTCATATTTAGTTCAGGGCATGTGTGCAGATGTATGTGTACATGCATGTGCAAATGCACAGTTACTCTGGGCTGACAAACCGCTGCTGGAGAAAAAGTGATTAGGAAGAGAGGGTGGAGAGAAAAAAACATTCCTGAGCACTTCTGCCCCCTGGTGGAGGTTTGCAGGAGCACCTTGCTGCACTATGCATAGAAGGCTGCAACTCCAGTCGAAGAGGGACCACTGCAAGAATAGTCTAGGGCTTTCTGCTTATTGCACCACCTCTGCATCCTGAAGGGTGGCTTTGATCTTTGCATATATTTAAATTCCAAAGAGGAAAAGGAAAAGAAGAAGAAGGAAAAAAAAAACACAAGCAGTGGTGAAGCTCATTCATTCATAAATGCAGCAGCTGGGATTAGATCTTGAATTACAGAGGGAGCGGGCATCATTTCATAATACTCTCGGAGCAAATTGTGTTTCATTTGCTCGATATTTCAAACGCTTGATGTCAGACTTACTTAGAATACTGCTTTCACAGTGATGGCTTATTCGCCACTGGCGGTGATAATTTAGTACAAATCAGAACAGATAACAGCAGCTTCCCGAGTCGCACGTCAGTTTGTTTAATCTTCTCGGGGCACAGAAATTTGGTACCAGCTCCAAAGTGACACAGAAACGGTTAGAAAGGGATTATCGTGCTATTAGAAGCGCTCAAAAAGTCAGCAGGAAGGTACTTGATCTGATAGACGTGCCTGTAGTTTACACTTTTAGCCAGCAGATGGCATCAGCAGTTAGTGCAGTGCCCTGAGATGCAGTGAAACCACCCCGGTGTTGTGTGTCCTCTAGGTCAGCGCCTATGGTGAGGCAGCCACAGTTAAGCAATCTGCTTGGAGCAAAAACACCATGATCAGACAGCCGGGATTTCCGATTCTTATAAGGCACTTTTTTTTTTTTTTTTACCACCACCGGACTCATTTCTCTCCGTTTCAAACAGCCTCTACTCCAATATTTCAGCCCCCTTCAAACTGCTAACCCTCCCACACACTCACTAGCACACACACACACACATGCAGCCCTGTCAAAGAGTCTGCGACCTAGCAGCACAGCAGTGGCTGCGAGTGTGAAAGCGATAGATCATTAATACGCATGCTAAGGAGCATGGTAAAACTTGTCCGGGGGAATCGATAGAAACATCACAAGGAGGAAGAGGAAGATTAGATATCGACTGAGGTAATGGGGTGAGGTGAGAAAAAAATTGCATTTAGCTAACCGGGGCTTTCATCTTAGCGGCTCTAATACGGCCGCTCTAAATGGGTGAGAAGCGCACATTTATGCTTTGATCTGTGTAATGTACAGCCAGCGCCATGATGGGAATTAAGAGTGCGAGTGCAATAATAGGTCCGAACTACCGAGTCAGATAGCTGTAAATATTTTCTCTAGATGAATTCACCGCCTTAAATGTCAGTGAACAGGAAGGTTCACAAAGACAGTAAAAGGGCCAGATGCTTTCTGAGCGCTGTGGATGTCCACGCAGAGACTCGTATTACGCTAGCAAGGTGGGTTGCACAGAGAAACCCCGGTAATTTCTGAGAGCGCAGCCTCAAAAGAATAGTTTGAAAGTACTTCCTCGATCAACTAGACAATTATTACAGTTATCTTTGTCACAGCTGTGTCCCCCTCCATGTTGCAGGAGAGCAGCAACAATGCCCCACTCCACCAAACTACTACATCCTTTTCTAGCTCTTATTGTGCGACTTAATCCAACAAAGGCACCAGAACTTGCTAAAGCCCAAGCAGCAGTGACCTTGGGAACAAACGTTAGCATTAGCAGTAAGCTTTGGTAAAAGGCTAGTTTTCAATCCAAACAACAACAACAACAACAGGAAACCTTCAGGAAAGCATCCAATTTATCTCCGCAAATTAATACTGGTGGCACAGCATGTTTATTCTTGCAACCGGTAAGATGTCATGCGCATATACTTTCATCTGGTAGCCTGGAAGCCAGCCTGACTTCCACAGAACATCAGACATTAGAGATAGCAACATTAAATACTGGCATTGGTCACTGAATAGCCTCTACTGATTGACCTCTTCTTTCCAGATATTGAAATGACAATAAACACAATTTGATACTATCTGCTGTATTCACCATACAGTGAAAACACGCTCTTGGGAACAGGGACTATAAATGGACTGTTTTCAAAGTAAGTTGCAATCCAAAAATTCAAAAAGGAGCCCTTTTGTCTGTTATTTGTACAAAAAAAAAAAAAAATGTAACCAGAAAAGTTTAAAACATACCCGAAGACAGGTCTTCCATGAGCGGGGGAGGGGCTCACGCGATCGCTTTTCTGAAGGATCCAACCGTTTCCACCGAGGTTTGTCTTGAACAAGTCCAATATGGCGTCACCTAGGTCACCTGGAAGACATAAACAGGCATTGCCGTTTTAGTTGCGCAATATTCAAACTGTCCTCGCTCTGCAGAAATGTCACAAATTGTCTTGACTTCTGCGATTACTCAAAGCTTAATACTAACTATACCGTCAGTCGGTCAGCACTAAAAAAACATGACTCAAAGGGCCAGTTTAAAGGGTTTGAAAGCAACAACGATCCCACTTGATCCCAACAGATTAAAAGAAACTATAGAGTTTGGAGGAAGCTGTTGCATCAATACACACAATTACGCAAAGTTAACAATCCAGCCAGCGTCTATACAAGCGCCATTTAAAGTTAACAGTAACAGTGGTCAGTTTAGTTGATGAATATATATGTATATAAGTAGCTTTTTGATATTTTACTACACGAAGGAGGTTATTTATTACAATACATTAAATGCACACAGTTTATTTTGTGTCTTTTTGTGGTTTTATTTGTCGAAATTAAGCTTTTTTTTTTTTAAAGTAAACTGAGAAGTTGCATAGACAAATGCCTATATATGCTGCTTCCTCATTAAAGGATACTTCATATAGTGGTTCCAGTAATTGGAAAACCGGCCCAGATAACGTGTGTGTGTGTCTACATGCTAGATCCCAGCTGTATGATCTAGATCTGCCACCGTGACGGCTGATTATATCGTCTGACAGCGAGTTTCAAGCATGAGGGAGCAAAAGAATAGAGTCCCTCGTGTGCTGTCTTGTCGTTTGCGCGCTCTCAAGGTGAACCACGGAGACCGACCGATATAAAGTCACCACCAGTCCGGATGTCTGTCTGCACCGGCGCGTCGTCATAGCTCAGAAAAGTGTTGGAAGGCGTGCATCATTGGAAGGTTTTCAGTCATGTTGGTTAAGGTCTTGTCGATGGAGAGTTTCAGAAACTGTCAGAAGCTTTGGAGAAATAAAATCAACCCAAATGATTCTATTTGGAGAAAGCACGAGTGGAAAGGTAGTCAAAAAACTCTAGATACCATTTATTCAAATCTTCAGGAGGTGCTGTTCTAATCTTTAAATCTTTAAACAGTCAAGAAATCTGCATTTTCTATCATTCTTTGGAGGGCATCATAACATTTTAGCATCCGTTGGTTCTGAAGAGCGTGCACACCTATATCTTACATGGTCCGTGGGAAAAATGGAACGGATGGAACGTGGAGAGATTAATCTGACGCGCCATAGAATAATCCAAGAGAAAATAATGACAGCTCTATCACTGGATGCTCGGACGGTCAAAGCAGAGAGTGATCTATAAGCGGAAACAGCTGCTGAAATCCTCCTTGGTGGTTTTTTTGAAGATGCAAGCGAGGAGATGCTAAATCAATATTAAGAACAGCTGTCCAGATGTGTGTTTCATAACTTTTTTGAAGTGTGATTTGTTTGGGGAAAATCACCCCAGCAACTGAACACTACAGTCCACGACCATCCCACGATGCCCGACGCTGCCTTAGCTTCCTTCTTCCTTCCTTTCTGCAGCATCACCACCACTCATGTGCCTCCACCCGGGTGTCACGAGGCTGGAGTGTGTGCACGTGCCCGTGTGTGTGTGTGCGTGCGAGCGGCAGTGCGCGGCAAGGGTGGGGTGGGCAAGCCGGAAAGGGGGGGGCCACGCAGCGCCGCATGTCACTTGATCTCGGACATCAGAGCAGATAGATAAAGCTAAAGCGATTAAATGGGAGGAGGGCTTTGCGTCACTGGAAAGGTGGCTGCCCTGGATATGTGAATGGATTAAGAGGAGGGCTACATGAATGACTGCATGAATGAAAGAACAGTGAATGGATACTATAAAAATAAATCCCGTGTTTAATTTGGCCTCCTTTTGCAGCCCAGATAAATCTCCTTACAGTAAAGTTAAGGGAGTTAAAAGTTGGAGATTCGGCAGAAAGTAGCATCATGATCTTTTTCTCTCTGTATATGTGTGTTTATTTGTTTTATTGTAATTCCTAATGAGTTTAAGGTTGATATTTGATTTATCCACATATTGTCTTTCCAGTTTTTATGCAATACGAGCTAAAATATGTGTTAAAATACTTATATTGACCTGTATAGATAATAGTTTGAGCTTGGTGACGAAGGATCGCTGGTTTCAAATGCTCCCTGGCTCCTTGTTTCAGATAGCAGCGTGTTTGTTTTTGATTTAACCTTCGCTCAGAGTCCCAGGCATCAAATTCATCTAGGTTACAGGGCAAAAAAAAATTAAAAGCACCAGACTAACAATAGCTACGGAAGTGCAACATGAACAGCTCACTGCAGAGCTATTCATGCAAAGTTCAGGGAACTTCCTGGGGTCCAACAATAAAAAAAGAACCTGAAGGGTTAAAATTCAGCATCGATAGTGGCCTTAACGTACAGCAGGATTTGTTTTGTTTCCTAGTTCCTAAAATTTTTTTTTAAAAAAAACCTAATCCTAACCATTTTGGTTCTGAGATAATATTTCCATTTTGTAAATTCATATACCTAAAATCAAAGCAGGATTTAATGGGAGTTGAAGTTTGTTTTTATTTCTTCATTTCTCTTTACTGTAGAGCTCACACTATAAACCACAGTAGCATCATTGTAATATTGCATTCAATAAATCAGTCATGTAAATGGGAATAAAAACAATCAACACAAAAACTGCTGCCAGACACAACTGAAGAAATATTACTTTTAGAATGGGACTGTAAAGCAGGGGTGTCAAACTCATTTTAGTAGAGGGGCCAGGAACGGCCTAATTTTTTGTAGTTTTCCAGTTTTTGTATTGTATGTTCAATGTATGTTACTGCTACTGGATGCTTGAATTTCCCTCGGGATCAATAAAGTATCTATCTATCTATCTATCTATCTATCTATCTAATTTGATCTCAAGGGGGCCGGAGCAGTAATACCATAGCAAAATAACCTACAAGTTACGACAACTCCAATAAATGCAATGTCGGTGCATTGCTGCCATCTGCTGTTTAGTTCTGTGTCTCAGTGTCATGTAACCTTTCCTCGATGCGTTCCATCTTTATTGATCCAAAAGAATCAATTCGGGAACAGCGGAGATGGAGAAGCAGCCGGAAATACTAAAGCGGAAACACGCTGCTACCAAGCGGACCAATTGCAGCTATTGCGGTCGCCGCAGCGCGTAGTTTAATTTCTGGGGAGGCGCACGTCAGGCTACGGCGGTAGGGTCTGTGTAGGGTTTGCTGACACAGAAGCATAAACCGTGCATTAGAAGGAATCAGGCGTGCCAAGATGGCGACGACCAGAGCCGCTGCACTGAGCTTTAAAAACTTCAGGAATCTTCCGGGTGATGTCACAGAGGATTTTTTTTTCATCTTCATTTACAAACATTGTGCCAGCGAAAAGAAAAAAGGTTGAAAATATTTATCCCCAGTGAACACGGCGTCAAATTGACACATAAGCCTAAACTGTCAATTACGAAAACAGTGCGACCCCTAGTGGAGAAATTAGGGACAGCAGTTAGTTTGCACTTTTAGTGAAAAATGCTTGCAAGCGTCTAATTGCAACGCCAGGCGCTCGGCGTCTTGCATCATTTTAAATAAAATTAAAAAAAAATAAAAATAAAAGATCCCTGCAAGTTTCATTAACATCGAGTGCGACGCCTAGTGGAGAAATTAGGAATAGCAGTTAGTTTGCACTCTTACTGAACAATTGCAGTTCTTCAACGTAATTTTTACACTTTGCAAATTCATCCTGCGGGACAGATTGGACCCTCTGGCGGCGGGCCGGTTTTTGGTCCCCGGGCCATATGTTTGACACCCCTGCTGTAAAGCATCAGGTCCCGTAAACGCACCAGTGAATTGCTCATGCTCCGGAAACGATACCACTGAAATATGATATTATAGTGTTAAATATAGCACATGGCAACAGCCCTGAAGCACAATACAGTAAGATGTTAATATATAGACCATATAGAGAGCTGTTGGACCGTTTACTGTGATATTGTGTATTATATTTAAAAAAATTAAGCACAAAAAAAAAATACTCGGGTATAAAGATGCTAACTGAGACAAAAGATAATAGAAAAAAATAAGAATTCAAATTACTACATTTTGAATGTGATGAGATGGAGACTACTGGATGAAAACCAATGAGAAAGGGGTGTGCGTTTGTTTGTCTGGTGGGGGGGGGGGGGGCGGTCAGGAGAATATGGTACTGATAGAAAGCAACAGTCGCCAAAAAACAGCCCCACAACTACCCCCTACATACCCCCAGCCCCCTTCCCCCAAGCCTGGGGTTTGAATTAATGCGTTTCTATTTTTGGCTCTCCCGTGTTTCCAGGGGAAACCTAATGACGCAATGACGTCAATGCAGGTCACCAGCAAGAAGCAGACTGGAGGAATTGAGTGGCTTCCATTAGAGGTTTTGCAGCATTTTCCGGAGAGGAGGGGAGGAGGACAAAATGGATTATAGGAAATGCACAGAAAATAAAATAAATACGGGGCGAAGTGAACGGGAGAGCAACGCGGACTGACGTCTGGGGAAGAGGAGCGATGGGGAGGGAGGGCGAGAGGGGTGGAGGTGGAGGGGTGGAAGTGGCGGCGGTTGTGGCGGCGGCGGCGGCGGTGGTGGTGCTGGAGGAGAAGGGGGTGGGGTGGTGGAGGAGGTGGTGGTGGTGGAAGAGGTGGTGGAGGTGGAGGGGGGGGGGACCCTACTGCTGCATATCAATGGGTGCCGTTCAAATTCCCAGGGATTATTGGAGGGAAAAAAGGGGGGGGAAGAGGAAAAATGAGGCACGCTTCTTCGGGATCCGCGGTGACTGGGTGAGCCCATTCTATTTTTATTATATTGTTGGAAGTGAGTGAAACAACAAGCTGCCATTCTGTTGTTTTCTTTCTCTCTCTTTCTCTCCCTCTCTCTTTTTTTTTTTTTTTTAACCCGTGGTGCTTATAGACTGTGTACAGAGCCATTGAGAAATTTAGTTTGAGCGTGAGTGGCCGCTGGTTTCTCGTGTTGATGTGTGACGATAGGGGAGAGGAATACATATATATGCGTGTATATATATATATATATATATAAAACCTAAAACAACAACAACAAAAAAACAAACTAAAAGTGTTTACTTCCACCGAGTTGATTGCAATTCTTTATCATTAACCGCAGCGGCGGACGTGCTCCGTCTACAGCCCTGCTACTCCGATGCAACACCAATTCTGCATCCATCCACATATATCTATAACCACACACACACACACACATATATATATATATATATATATATATATATAGATATATTCACTGCTGACAGCCGAGTGTGCACCGAGACACATTTTTTACTATCTATAATCATCTGGCTGTAAAAATTCGCAACGAGAAGAAAGGAAAACAACAAAAAAACGGATCTGCAACACTCGCAAGCGTCTAATTGCAACGCCAGCCGCTCGGCGTCTTCTTGCATCATTCTAAATTAAAGAAATAAAAAAATAAAATAAAATAAAATAAAAGAGTTTCATTAACATCGAGCTATCTGTAGAAATGGAGCTGGCTTGATCATCGTTCGCCAAGAGGCTACTTTTCATAGCCGGGTGGAGTGTGTGTGTTTGTGTGTGGTGATGGAGGGTTGGGGGGGGGGGGGGGGTGAGGGTGGTGGTGGTGGTGGGTTGTGGGGGGGGGGGGGGGGGGGGGGGGGCAGTCGTGCGAGTGCAACCTAGAAGAAGTACTTCTTTTAGAGTGGAATAGGCGACGATTAGACGCAACGCGCACCCCGGCCACTCGGCAGGCTTTTCCCAGTGGCAACAAGTGCCAATTCACGCGCGATCCATTCCACGGTGACGCCACAAAGCAACAGATTCTACCACGGAGCCGGGTTTTAAATCTACTTTTCCTCTTTATTTTTATTTTTTTATTCTTTCCTAACCAACTCTACTTTTTCCCCCCACCCTCCCTTCCTCCCTTTCTCTCCACACATTGGGCTCCAGTGCAGGGCGTTCACCGCGCAGGGAAGCGCTGCTTTCAGCACCGTGGACAGCTCCCAGTGCATTTCAGGACCACGGAGAGCGCTTCTTCTGCTCGCACTCGTCTTTGACCTCATCTCTCTCTCTCTCTTTCTCTTTGCCGTGTAAAGGTACCACCTCTGCAACTTCTATCAAGACCTCACTGCCACAAATTTTTTTTTAAAAAATGAGATAACTGGAGCCGTCACACAAAGGCCATCATTTATTCATCAAGGAAATAAATAATCAACAAAAAACATAGCATCTTCCATCAGTGATGGGATATTGTAGGGCACATTTATAGAAGAGGAATTGTGACACTTCTTTTTTCCCCCCCTTCACATATGACGCATGTGGTGAGGTAAGTGTGGCAGATGCCTACGTGTGCAGATGGTCCAGTCTGCTGCTGCTGCTGCTGCTGCTGGTCCCTATCCGCCCTGGGCTTGACGTAAAAACACCCATATGCAGGCGAAAAGGGCCCCAGTCGTCCAGATGTGGTCGTGTGCCCCCCCTCTTTTTCTTTCATTTTTTTTTTTTTTTGTTAAAACCCCTCTTCGTGAACTTGTTCTTTACTGGAGCACGAAATTGCACGACGCACGCCCCGCACAACCGAGTGGATTTACACAGCTTGTGTTTAATCCTATGTTGCAGGGGTTTCTCGTCTCTCCCAGATTTGCGTAAAGAGTTCAGCTGGTTGTTTAATTCAGGAGAAACCGTCGAGACGAAAACAACCCACAGCTGCAGACGTGAAGCGTGCGTCTTGTGATGAGATTTGAAGCAAGTGGAAATGGTTCGAACAACTGGCCCAGTTAGCTAAAGAGGCCGAATGCAGTGGCCAAAATAATGTCTTATATTAAACAAATGACTTAAAAAAGGGGGGTTGTTTTACGTTAAATATATTTATGAAAACTGTGAAAGAGTGGAGCAAAGCAGGAGGTGTGGCAATTCCTTCTCTCTGACGTGTATCGTTTTTCTTTTTAAGTGACACCGGCCTACGCTGTGCAGCATTTAAAGTCCTCGATGCAGCCAGAAAACGGGTCAAGAGAGGACTGCGTTCTTAACAAACATCGACAATTATCGGAAAACACGCCCTGGCTGATGAGGCGGTGCGCCGTGTTGTCTGGAGCAGTTTGGATCCTGCAGCAGGTGGTGGCTTTGCGGGCAGTTGTTGCGTTCTGATAAGGGTGTGGCAAGGGATGCAACCATTGGTGCCCAAACAGCATGAAAGACGGAGCGTCACATTTACCAGTTTCAAATGCCTTCTTCGTCACACCGACATACACTGCCTGGCCAAAAAAAAAGTCGCCACCGGAAAAACAGTGCGCATTCGCTGTGGCATTGGTTCGATAAGCTTCTGCAATGTCACCAGATTTATTTCCATCCAGTGTTGCATTAATTTTTCACCAAGATCAAGTACTGATGATGGGAGAGTCTGACCACTGCACAAAGCCTTCTCACTCCAGCACATCCCAAAGATTCTCAATGAGGTTAAGGTCTGGACTCTGTGGTGGCCAATCCATGTGTGAAAATGATGTCTCATGCTCCCTGAACCACTCTTCCACAATTTGAGCCCCATGAATCCTGGCATTGTCATCTTGGAATATGCCTGTGAACATCAGGGAAGATAAAACATCCATTGATGGAATAACCTGGTCATTCAGTATATTCAGGTAGTCAGCTGACCTCATTCTTTGGGCCACATAATGTTGCTGGACCTAGACCTGAGCAACTGCAGCAACCCCAGATCATAGCACTGCCCCCACAGGCTTGTACAGTAGACACTAGGCATGATGGGTGCATCACTTCATCTGCCTCTCTTCTTACCCTGATGCCCCCATCACTCTGGAACAGGGTAAATCTGGACTCATCAGACCACATGACCTTCTTCCATTGCTCCAGAGTCCAATCTTTATGCTCCCTAGCAAACTGAAGCCTTTTTTTCCCCAGTTAGCCTCACTGATTAGTGGTTTTCTTAAGGCTACACAGCTGTTCAGTCCCAATCCCTTGAGTTCCCTTCACATTGTACGTGTGGAAATGCTCTTACTTTCACTATTAAACACAGCCCTGAGTTCTACTTTTGTTTTTCTACGATTTGATTTCACCAAACGTTTAAGCGATGGCCGATCATGATTAATCAGGATTTTTTTCCAACCACATTTCTTCCTCAAAGACGATGGTTCTCCACTATCCTTCCAGTTTTTAATAATGCGTTGGACAGTTCTTAACCCAGTTTTAGTAGTTTCTTCAATCTCCTTAGATGTTTTCTCTGCTTGATGCATGCCAATGATTTGACCCTTCTCAAACAGACTAACATCTTTTCCACAACCACAGGATGTGTCTTTGGACATGGTTGTTTGAGAAATGAGAAGCTACTCGTTGCATTGGTTGGGGTTAAATAACTTGTTGTCAGCTGAAAGATAATCACCTATGCTGTTATTATGCAATAGGAGGCTGGTACCTATTTGCTTAGTTAAATCCAAGTGGTGACTTTTTTTTTTTTTTTTTTTTTTTTTATTGGCCAGGCAGTGTGTGTGTGTGTGTGTGTGTGTGTGTATATATATATATATATATATATATATATATATATATATAGTGGCTGGTTCCTGGTGGTCGGTACACACACACATTACACGATGCACGGATTTAAATCTGGGTGTGTGATTGTATGTTTAGTGAACTTATCCTCTAGTTTATTTGCCTTTTAGAGTTTATTGTTCTGAGAGCTCGGGCACGTTTGAAGCTGAACACGTGGCGTTTGTAATCATGCATGTTGGAGATTTATCGTCCCTGCTAATGTTGTGTTGTGATGTCTGGGAGCGAAGGTGTGATTCAAACGAAACTGGAATTGGGGAAAGAGTTCTTCCATGTCGTGATTTGTGCACGGCTGAAGGTGAAAGGGCCATCACGAAATGTCATGTAATAATTAATGCGATTTAAAATGTGACAACATGTTTGGAGTCGGGGCCTTAAGGCCGTATTTTGCTGTGAAACCAGACGAGTCCGCAAAGTGGAGCAAACGGTGTAGAATAAGTGGAATTTAAAGTCTTTAAGAGCAGGAAACCAGCTTCGTTACTGTGCTCGGTTCAGAGTTGCTTTCTGAGAAACCAAATTCAAACGTTTGTGTGACCCTTTCCTCTGAATCAAGGGAAAACAGATCAGATCATTTAATGAGAGCTGATGATCTTGATGGCGGGGCCTCAGAAAAAAAAAAAAAAGAGAAAAAAAAGACCTGGACTCTACCAGCTCCCTGATGAGCAAAGGTGGCCGGTCCAGAGGCCGACAAAGAAGTCCCGTCTCATCAAGTGAAGGCCCCGTCGGCTGCATCCCCGCGTCCCGATGGCTGAAGGCGTAGTGGAGCACAAGATGGTTGCACACCTGTTTCATCACCACAAAGCCGTGACAATGTGGCCCTTTGAAGACCCGCTGAAGACATCAAAGACCGAAGCAGGTCTGCATCCTGTCCTGCACCGCGTCTGCGCGGAGGACATCTGCATTTTCAGCCATTTTGGCTCCATGATGCTCGGACTTTGTTAAAAGGGAAAAAGGGGGTCTGGATGTCGCAAGCTCATTTAGCTTCGTTTTGCGGTACAGTCGTCAGGAAAGAGGCCTGGGAAGGAAAATGGCAGCTTCTCATTTTCCTTGTTTGGTGCTGGGACGAGGGGGAAGATGGTGCCATTAGAGGAGACTGTTAAAGCTTCGTGCTGCTTCTAAATATTATTAAGACTCGGTCTTTGAGCCACACCAGGTTTAGACTGAGACAAAATTAAATGCATGTATGAAAGTGGTTGAAAAAGACATGTCACGTGGAAAAAGGAAAGGGCATGAAAGTGAATCTAATTGTTGAGGGTGGTGGGTCTCATTCACGAACTGCGTGGAGAAAGAGATGTAGAAACAGATTTAAATTTAAACCAAATGCCCACGACACTATCTTTACTGCATCTCTAAACCAGCAGACGGCATCGAATCTACGTTAATTTATCAGGAATTGGATTTGCACTCTGCCAGTGTTCAGCTGTTCTGCGAAACCGGTCTGAGCCTCCCAAATACGGAGTCACATCTGCACGGGACGGACACATTCAAGGAAGAAGGAGACTAGGTTGAAACGTTTCAGGACGAACCAAATCTTCTGACAAATATGCGCAGGCAGGAAGCCGACCGTGAAGCCCAGGAGTTAAAAGATTATCCGACTTAAAGTCTCAATTAACATCCAGTCAAGACAATACAGGTGCAGGACATAGAGTTTGCAGTCGGGGTGTTTTCACACAGCTCACGTATACAGTTAAGACATCTAACCATAAGACTTTAAGCAGGGTACAGGAAGTTTCCGCTCTTCCTTACGATGACATGAAGACTGAAACACAGACACAATATGCTGCATGTAGATGAAGGTGTTTCTTTCTTCAGACCCCTATGCTGACAGCTCTTCTTCTCTGTCCAGGTGCCGAAGACATCACCGCAAGATCCACAAGTTTCTTTTGTCCTTCGTGGGTCTTTTTGCGGTCTGGGCTTGCTGTTCCTAAGGCAGTAGCCAGGAAGCCCTTACCCCAAAAAGTATCTGCGCTGGATTCGGGCATCTGTAGCAAAACCTCCCTTTGCCCCCCTATACCCTCCAGCGGAGCCAGTGAGTGTCTCATCATCGGCGTGAGCGTTTGAGAGCGAGGACGCTTTAAGGTCGGTCACAATCCGAGGAGGGCGAAAGGGAGACGCGGCACCGGAGGAGTTGTGAAATACAAGAATGAGCGGCAGAATATGGGATGCGGCAGAAATTGATTGTAAATGATCGTA
Source organism: Chelon labrosus (assembly GCF_963514085.1). Lineage (NCBI taxonomy): Eukaryota > Metazoa > Chordata > Actinopteri > Mugiliformes > Mugilidae > Chelon > Chelon labrosus. The sequence continues at coordinate 14,398,324 of NC_140356.1, forward strand.
TTACAAAAAGCTTTACTGAACTCCAATGGAAAGCTACACTTCCTTAATAGAGACAAAACTTCTATCCAACTAAATTCATTTTACATCACATTAAAACACTCCAGACTAATGGAGAGAGCTTTAATTTGACCTAAAATCCAGCTTTGATTGTGTTATATGAAGCGCATATTTGTTTCTTTGCTTTACCAATATATCTGCTTGGAGATTATTGTAAAACTTTGACATTATGAGGGATTTTTTCATACATTTATACGTGTTTTGTGCAAATGTTCAGTCATTTTGCTTCATTTCTTATGTGAGAAGTGTCCTTTAACGGGTAAAAATACATTACACACGCGGTTAAGGATCTCTCACTGCGATTCAGGATTTCTCGTCCTGCGTTGCTCAAAATATTTCCGGTTATAATACTGCAGCGTTACAGTACAACCAGGAAAACGTCACGCCGTCACGTATGCGTTTCATTAAGCGTTTAAAATAAAAATTATTGAAGGGCTTTTTCCGCCGCAGGCCAGACATTTATAGAAGTAACCCTCGTCAGGATGTACACGATGAATAAATAAGCTGAGGGGAAACTGACGCGTAGCTTCCAGCCTTTGACGTACAGGCTTACATAAACGCGATTACTTATCCAAACAAATTGTGAGCTTTCACAATGTGGTTTTTTTCTTCTTTTTTTTTTTCGTACGTCAAACCTCAAGGCTCTTTCTTTCCCGTGCACTTCACTGACTTGACCACACAGGCTACGCACACACTGTACATACATACATACATAGGGCACGTGTCACATTCTTTCTGGCATCGTGGGCAAATGCAATTAGGAGCACATGTGAAGTGATATTATGCACCCATCGTCACTTCTCTCTCTCTCTCTCTCTCTCTGTGACTACGCATGTTCTCCTGTCTGTTGCTTTTCTGCAAGTCTCATACATGTTGGTGCCTTTTCTTTAAATAAAAATAAAGACAAAACACTTTCCTGTTTTGTTGTCTGTTCAGAAAAGTAAAAGGAATTTAAACCTTTTCGGGACACTGCAGCTGCAGAACTTCATGTGCATACAGTCATGCTAAATATTAGCAAACAAATGAAGGGATTATGATTTACAAAACTTATTCTTTCTGAATATTTTTAAGCCAAAAACAACAACAACCTGCCTCACGGTGTTTCCACTAATGCCAGAGACACGTTTTTTTTTTGTTTTTTTTCCCGCAGGCCGAGCCCCTGCATCCATTAACCGACCTTCAGTCTGCAGCCAGAGATTCCCAGTTAAATCGCGGCTACCACACTTTGTGTGTCACACATCGCCCTGGGAAATAGGGCACCGCCTCGTTCATGTCATCAGATAGGGACGCGGGTTGGTGGATGCACTTTTGCTCCTCTTCCACTTGTAATGGAGCAAATTGAATCGGCGACCGCAGATCGTGTTTGGCCATTCAGGAGTGGAAATGTATAAGATTTCACGGCCGTGCACGGGGTGAACCAGAGAGTAATTTCCTCTTAAGCAAAGACTTTTAGTGTATGAGGATTAAATAATTACTAAAAGCAGAGTGTGTGCATTTAAACTTGAAGTGAATGTTAAATTATTGCTAATAAAGAAGGAAATAATCGCATGAAACGGGGAAAAATAACTCAAAAGATGATTGCACAATTATGAAAAACAGAAGAACATTCAAACAAACCATGAAACACCACACACTGGCTTGGGATGCATATAATTAGAAATAAAACTGCTTAAAAATTCAAAGTCTGTCAAAGTATGAAATTTCATAGAAGGTCCTTTGAGCCCTGAAAGGGACACAAACTGCAAAACGAGCTGCCCTGTTCAATCTCTGGGTGAGTGTAGCCCTCTAGAGGACACACAGAGAACTGCAGCCACTGTGCAGCTTGCACCACTTTTCACAAGTCCTAACTGGAAGCAGAACGTGTTTACAGTAGTTTTAATCAGTCAAAGTATCACGTCCATACCGGTAGTCTCCTCCCTCATGACGTGCTCACCATAAAGTTACGGTAAAAAGCTGCAAACGTGAACAATTGACTGCCTTGTTTGGTGTAACAAAATCTGCTCTCTGAGTAAGGTTGCCTTCTTGGAAGATCTGGTTTGTGTTTTGTAACATCTGTTCTTTTTTTTTTTTTTTTTACCGAGCACTGACTGGAAGTATTTTCTTTCACCTTGGTGATGTGAATTTAACTGCCGAAACCCGGGCCAACGATGGAGATTTGACGTGATGCGAGTCGACAGAATATAAATCTCGTTGTAGTCATCTGTGCTGCTAGTTGGACAACAATACTGTTTTCTTATTCAGGCCACTGGAGATGACGCAGAAAGGAAAAAATGAAAACGTACGGGAATAGAGCACGTCTGTTAGCCCTTGTTGACATGTGTCGTTATTTTGAGGTTCATAATGTGGTTGAAACTTATCCAGACGGAGGTAGGTGTCACGTTTGAGTTTGATCTGTATAAACAAATTAAGTGATTTGTGGCCAAGCTGATGCTAATCACAGAGTTAGCTTTTGTACTGTCAAGCAACTAAACATAATAAACTGAGTCACAGCTGCCATGTGAGCAGTATTGTGAAACTACACCACCCATAACAATGGAAAATTGAGAACTTTGAATTCACCATGCTCAAAGTTACAGTTTAACATGCTAACACGTGATATTTAGCACCAAGACAAAGTTAAAGTTAAGCTAATTAAGGGAATATTATTGGTTTGGCAGACAGATAGATAGATTGCTATATTGTCCATTTATTCAGTACATTGATAAATATTTTAACCATTTACTGTATCTGTATCATTATAGCTAACTATTGAAATATATTTTATTTTTATCTAACCATTTCAACCATTAATTTCTTTCTAACTCACTCGACATGCCTGCTTTTTGCTACCTAGCTTTAACAAAACCATTGATATAGTAGCGCTAATTAGCAAATGTTAGCATGCTAAACACCAGCACATGCTCACTGTGTTATTCACTATTGTCATTTCTAAATACTTTTTTTCATGTACACCTCAGGAATGATGACTCGCTAAATAGATAAAAAGTTAAAGGATCAACAGAATTTATCCTGTCAGCCTCAGTGGCTTATTTGCATTCAATCGCAATGGTGCAAAACAGTCCTAGATGAGAAGCAAAAATGTAATTAAAAGTCAATGGGATTCATCATCTGGTAACTCTGAACGTTTTTACTAAATTTTAGTGCCAATGAGCAAAGAGACACACATCCACACACGCATGCTGAATATATATTATTTTTGGAGGGTGAGCACATTTGTTTCATTGCAAAATTCACAAATCTGATCGTTCATCTTCACAAATCTCATCATTTTCGCTGCCAAAAGGCTTTCTGTGCGTTCGACTGTCTGTCTCAGCGTGGGCATACTGATCATCAGATACGAACAGATCAGGCTGCGCACGCAAGGGAAATCTGGGCCTTGGGCGGAGTTAAACATATCATTCCTGTAGGGGAAAATACATTTTTACTGATATAACTTGTCACTTCTCATTTAGTACCAACACTGAACTCAACAAAGTACCATGTAGATATGAGAACATGACTCAAATAAGCAGCAGCTTACCGTATACACTGTACTTATTCTCTTGGTTCCACTGGACCACATTAAAATACATATCAAATAAAAAAAATCTGATTGTTTCTGTCATTTTAGGTTAATTCAAGTGTCCATTTTTCTCATAAGTTTCGTTTTAGTTAGTTATATGATGCAGGATGTGACATCATGACTACAACTTGCCATGCCAACCGCTCTGTGACGTCTTATAGGATTGTGAGAGTTGGAAAAAAAATATACAATAATAATAATAATGTCTTTGTAACTGGTGGAGGTAGAGGAGAGCGTAGTATTAATTAAAGGAGGAATTCAGTGAGCCTGGCGGGAAGCATGCTTTGGTTATCGATAACGTGGCTCCACTCTCAGACCGTACTGCGCAAACTCTGGCTCCAAACTCATGTTGTCCATATTCCCAAGAAAATGGCGTCAGTTTGGCAAATGCAAGGACGTGGGGACGCGTTGTCCATATTTATATAAAGTCTATGGTTATTACTGAACGAGAACTGACGATTTACATCAGTAAAGTTGGATTTTCCCTACATTTATCACTGTGCCCAAAGTCCAGAATTCCCAGTTTCCCGGTGACACCTAAACGCTCCATACCTTTGTGGATATATGCGTCTCAGAGCTCCGCAAGTGAGCGCAGCGGGATCTGTGCGCGTCTGACGATCCGTCTGCGCACGCTGAGACAGTCGTAAACACCGGAAGCGTTTGACAGCGAAAATGATGAACTTTGTAAAGCTGAATGATCAGATTTGTAAACTTGCAATAAAGAAAAATGTACATAAAATAATATTTATTCCGACTGCCATGTGTGGATTTGTGAAATTATTTTGCACATGTTCAAATTTGTCGGTACACATTTGTGACCAATCAGATTCACAGAAAAAAAATCGTTGCACGCATTAGTGGATCTCGTGTTTTACTTGTGGATCACATAACACGCATTTGTGACCATTTGAGACTAATTTCACTCTAGCCCCGATACAGGTGGTCACTGCCAGTCACTTACCTTTTGTGCCTGTGCGTGCTCTCAAATTCAAACAGAAGCCGTGGCCAATTACCGTTTAAATAGAAGCGTAGATAGGCGCATTGCTGTGACGTCACAGTGATGCGCCCGATCCTATTTTTTAATGTGAATATGTGAAACAAGTTCTTTGCACTTTATTGAAGCGCAATAGTGTGGGAATTGATAATGTTAAAATAGAAATATTTTTGTTCTCATTTAGAAAATAATGTATGGTTGTAATATGGAGAAAACAAGATCGTGGTAATTAATGAGGCTGGTGGGAGGGGTTTACCTGTTTAAACCGGCCTCCTGCATTGAGGAGTCATTCCTATGTTGGTTACACTGAAGGTAATATATTTGGCCCGAAGTATGGACATCAGTGACAGGGTTGGGTAGTAATGGATTACATGTAATCTGGATTACGTAATCAGATTACAAAAATCAAGTAACTATAATCAGCCCAGATTACAATACAAAAATTGTGTAATCAGATTACAGTTACATTGTTGGGGATTACCCGATTACATTTTATCATGCAAACAATGCAACTTGTTTATGACAGCCTGGGCATGAAAAAATCCTAATATGTTGTAAAAAGAACATGTTCACTTTTGTTCTATGATATGTTTACAGACTTATTTTCAGACTTATTTTGAGATTTTGAAAGACATGTTGTGGATATGTTATGAGAAATGTTCAGAAAGAGAAATATGAGAAAAGATAGAAAAATGTTTTAGGAATGTTTTTAGTTGTAAACATTCAGTATGCTGTGAGAAAAGAGTTAAACAGGTTGATATGAGGATATGGTCTGAAAAACGGATATGTTCAGAGTAAAGAAAGTACTTAGTAATAAATCTAAAGTTTTTAGTTAATACAGTTTTTAGTTCATTCACAAAGGAATGCTTTCTCAGCTTTACTGAGAACAAAAAGTTTTCTTAGATGTAATGAAATAATAAAGAGAAAAATAAAAAGAGATTTCATTGATCAATTCTGTGACGGTGTCTTTTACTTAAGGTGCATATTTATTGAAGTAATCTAAAAGTAATCAGATTACGTTACATGTTTTTGGTAATCCAACTGATTACGTTACTGATTACAAAAATTGCCATGTAATTTGTAGTCAGTAATGGATTACATTTCAAAGTAATCTGACCCAACCCTGATCAGTGATTGTAGTATGTGAGAGAACCCCATCACGTAAGGTGTCGGAAGTGGGATGGTGAGAAGAAAGACGGCAACTCATCTTCCAAGGCAGCAGACAGGGCTTTTATTTATGCCAGCAGCCAGCCCACAAAGAAGAGAACAATGAAATAGGGAAGAAAACCTACAAAACTGTGACTGTAAATGGCCAGTAGTTTGCTGTATTGTGGAAGCTCAACTCCATCTCCAAGTTTGATGCCTACCCAGTGCTGAGGATTGTTGATTTGCTGGAAAAATGGATGATATTGTCATTTTCAGCAACTCCTGCTTTTGCATATCATCACCTAACAAAGGTTGTGGGGAAAAGTCCAAGAGGCTGGTCTAACGCTGAACATCTCAAAGTGTGAATGGACCAAGCAGGAGACACGGTACCTGGGCTACCATCTGGGAAGAGGAGGGGTGCGGCCACAAGGGGATAAGGTGGAAGTGATCCTGAACTGCCCTCGTCCTCGCACCAAGAAAGAAGTCAAGTCTTTTCTGGGACTCGCTGGTTGGAACGGACACTTTATGCCACAGTTCTTTGCAGCCCCACTCAAAGCACTAACAACCAAAGATACAAAAAACCCTTGTTCAGGACAGAAGAAAAACACAGGCTCTCTTCAACATGCTGAAGAGTCCTGACTTGAGCAAGCAATTTCTGGTACAGGCAGATGCCCCTGTGGTAGGTCTTGGCACAGGAGACAAAGGAGAGGACAGACATATGCTGCAAGCTGCTTCCCCGGGAGACCAGGTACTCTGTGGAGACGAAGGAAGGCTTAGCCATCAAGTGTGACTTGGAAAACTTGCGGTACTACCTGCTGGCTAGAGAATTTGATCTGGAGACCGACCATCGGGCCCTCACCTGGATGAACTCCATGAAATACCAAAACGGCCATCTTACCCGGCGGCATCTTTCCCTGCAACCATTCAAGTTTGTTCTTCAACACCGATCAGGCAAGAGGAACATAGTTGAAGATGACCTCTCAAAGTTGCTGTACATCGGCAACCCTTGGGTTGAGGGGGATGGTGTGACGGAGCAGTCCCGTCACTGACTGTAGAGGAGCACACAGAGAGTACATTCATTCTGACTGGCTGCTATTAATTTCGAGTAGGATGCTAAGGATGCACACTTAGCATGTCTCTAGCCAAGATACATTACAGGTGGTCATCTTGAGTTTACTTACCTCTCTTGTGTGTGCATGTACTGGCCAATCGCACTTTAAATAGGAGCGTAGTTAGACGCAATACGGTGACGTCAGTCATGTGACCGATTCTGTTTACATTAATGTTATCAGTTTTTTTCTGTCAAACATATTCTTTGCACTTTATTGAGAAGCAATAGTGTGAGAATGAATAACGTTGAAACAGAAATACTTTTTTGTTCTTATTTAGAAGAACATTATGCGATGATGACGGAATAATGAGCCTGGTGGGAGGGGCTTACCTGTTTAAAAAGGACAGTCGTATGTCGGTTACATAGTATTGACATCAATGATTGTAGCACTTGGAACTCAATGAGTTTTTTTCCCCTTTTCTATCTTTGTAAATATTTGGTTTTTGTTTACTGTAAGTATATATATTTTTATGTTGCACTTTTGGGAGGAGTGCCAAATAATTTTTCACTATTACTTTACTGCGACTACGCCTGCGATTGAGTGAGACAGCCCCATCACACTCCATCATGAGTGTTAAGCTCACTGCTATTTCCTGTGCAGACAAGTCAGTTGGTCAAAACAATAAGTGGGTTGGGGCGACGAGGGGGTCAAAGTGAGTCAGCCATGCTAACTTACTGGAAGTGACCAGAGCTGGCTTCCCGATAACTAACTCCTCCCATGTTCCCCTCCTTTTCGCCTCCTTGTATCATCTACTTCACAAGCAAAGTATTTCCATCTGCGTCACGCTGCTTCCACAACATTAAGGAGCAACGTGTCGGTGCGTATGAGGCTCAACGGGATGGCTGAAACTCTCAAACTCTTTTTTTTGTGAGCTAAATTACGGTTCTTACTCTTACTCAATAAACTATTATTAAAAGTATAGGTCGACAGTTACCTCTAAGTTTCAAGGGGAGACTGATACACATCAACAAAGATGGGTTGTTGAGAGGACAAAAAGACTATTTCATTCTATGTCCCATGGTTACATTTGATTTTACTTGAAAGAGCAGCAATAAACCACAACTTACTAACCACAGCAGGGATTCCCCTCCAACGAAACACCTTTAACTATCACCACAGCCAGCTTAAAGGCAGCTTACCACCCCGGCTGGGGGATTCCATATGAACAGTATGAGTGTGTTTTTAAATCTGTGCTAACTTTCAAAACATGTACAGTGCGTATCTTTGTCATTAACTAGGAACAGCAAAAGCCTGGAGATGTCTGGACATCTGACACACTGTTAGCCTCCTTTCTGGGACATTTTCTCGTCAACACACAAACAGGCAGGTCACCCGGAGGAGATATAGATAGGTTAAGAGCAACATGGGAGCTTAGCATGCCACGGGTCACATGCATGGCTTTCAGCATTCACTACATAAGGCTGGTGTCAGTCCTTAGACTTTTATATCCACCGAAATGGACTTGAGGATGACGGGAGTAACAATGAATGAGAGAATCCACTAAAAAGTCAGCCAAATTCAAGACCGTTAACATCGTTTTTAATTACAGAAAAAATAACATAACCATAAAACAACTGAAGCTACAAGAATTACTCCAATAATTCTTGGAGGCGATGTACACGGGCCACCCCAACACTGCCCAATTATTGTCTTGGCTCTGGCTGCGCCTTCTCTCCAACAACTACCTCTACTGCCGACAGTCTGGCCGTCCATTCACGGCTAATGGGAACTCCAGCCATTGCCCACAAAGCTCTTCTAAAAGTTCCTGGCAGTGGTGGGATTTGAACCCACGCCCCCGAAGAGACTGGAGCCTTAATCCAGCGCCTTAGACCGCTCGGCCACACTACCACAAGAAACACACCGAAGTACTGAAATACCCCGATCAGCCACAACACTAAAACCACTGACAGGAGAAGTAAATATCATTGATCATCTTGTGAGAATACAGTGTTCTGCTGGGAAATGTTTGGACTTGGCATTCGTGTGGATGTTACTTAAACATGTAGCACCCACCTAGACCAGACCAGGCACCCCCATCCCATAGCAACGACTCCATCCCCAGCAGGATGCAGCCTGACCCAGGCACACACACAAAAACACTTTAGGAACAACTAAAAAAAACATGAAGAACAGCACAAGGTGTTGACCCCCTTTATCCCAAACTGATAAATTATCTGTGGGATGATCCACAGAGGCCAATTCCCTCAACCCATAGGACCCAAAGGCCCCCACTAACAACATTGTGTTGCCAGACACCACAGGAAGGCCCATGTCCATTCTCTGATGAGTTACAACTGTTTTGGAGGCACAAGAGAGACCTACACAATATTAGTTCATAATGTTATGCCTGATCGGTGTAAATTTCCGTAAGAAGTTTGCCAGTAACTTTTCAAAGAAGGGATTGAGTCAGACCCAAGCTTTCAACGATGCACAAATACAACATGACAATAGCCTGGTCAGATCAGCGTTGAGGACCGTGTTCGCACAAGGCGTTACTGTAGAGTCTGCTGTTGGAACCAACAATGGAACTATCGTGGGGTAAATCATCGATCTAAGACAGACAGTACGTAACATTAGAGCAGCAAAATGAAGAACATACTGTCTTTCGCACGCACAGTAACACATACACACACACACACACTGTCAAAACCTCAGTGGTTGGAAAATTTGTCCCTCTGACAGAACTTAAAAAGCACCTCTGGAAACCACCGCAGTTTAAGAAGAGCGCCGTTCCATTACGTTTCCATTATTCAGTCCTTGTTTGTGCGATTGTCTTCGACTGAAGCGATAAAACTAATTGTTAAAGTCATCGGTATCGACAAGATTTCACAGTCAGTCACTGGGTATACATTTTAAACATAAGCAAAATAAAAGCAGTGGCGAACAAGTAAAGATGACTCACTGCCGAAGCTCTAAATCACCAGATGGTAAATTCTAGTTTCTTGAGTAAAATGCATTTGTTGATTCACTCGGTGGTACACATGAGTTATTAGCTCAAGCTTCTACCTACACATTTTCCATTTCTTTAAAATTTTGGGATATACCAACAACAACGGGCTCACATTCGTATCAGTTTCCAGGAAAGCAAAACTATGGGTGTTTTCCAAATCCCTGAATCAGTGTGGCCTATCGTAATTAAGGCATTCAGTCAAAGTCGGAGCACGTTGAGAAGATGACCTGTGAGGGTCAGGCTTACGTTTTAGCCGTGGGGGAGGAGAAAGGAGGGGAACGGTGTGAGTTCAGAGCCGACTGTTTAAAATGAGGGAAACGTGCGGACCTGTGTCATCTCCGAGTCACCGCGTGTTACAGGAACAAAGACAAAAACAAAATGGAAAAAAGGTAAGGGATGAGGAATCAGCTTTAAACTTTTGGTGATTTTGCAGAGTTTTGTTGTTTTGTCATTTTATGAATTATCTCTTTTTCTTATTTTTTCTTTTTAGGATGTGCGTCCTGGTGGCCTTTCTTTGTGTCTGTCTAATGGCAGCTCCCGGGTGCACGAGCTTCTCCGTCAAAAAAAACACAGACGACATAGTGAACATTGCTAAGATAACCCTGGTGCACATTAAGAAACTAAGAATGGAGGTATGCACATTCCTTAAGAGTAACACAGCTGTTTTCTTTGCAAGAACAATACAATCATGAGCATAAAAACTGAGCACAAAGCCCCTCTGTTCTCCTTTTCCTCAGCTGTCAGTGTCTCCACCAATAGTCACCACTCCTCCCATTGAGGGACTAACTGGTATCAGTCATGACCTTGGACTTTTGGATAACGAACTCAAGAGCCTGCAGACAGATTTTCTCAGCCAGATCCAGGCCGACGTCTCCAGCTTGAAGGGAAGGGTGCGCTCGCTCGCCTCGTCTATGAACTGTCCGGTCCAGGCCCAGCAGAGAGCGCCGGAGACCGGTATTCATCTGTACCCGGAGAGCCACCTTTACCTGATGCTGGGGAAGGTGCAGGGCTACCTGGACAGCCTAATTCTCCACAAGGAAAAACTCAAGGTCTGCTGACGAATCCACACTTATATGCCAAGTCTTGCCGTAACGCATATATACGAAGCTTATTTGCATTATTTGTAATTTTGTAACTGGTCGTTGCAAAATACCCTTTTCTCTTATTGGAGTTTTGTAAAGCATGCAAACCTTTTTTTAAAAAAATGGTTCTCAATATAACTGAATGTCATGCAAGTAGCTCAATATTTGCACAAGACTTTGTACTCTAGCTTTTACATGAACAGTATAGCATTATAGTGTAATTATTATATTTCAATACAATAGTATTGCAAAAAGCTATATAACTCTACGGATGTTTCGTCCAGAAAGCTCAACAGTTACGTAGGATTGAAGTGTTGTGTTCTGAGATGTTAATTTTTTACATTTTTGAACAACTTTTTGATGAATGTTCATCTAAAGTTCACATTTTAATAAGGAGAGAAATTAAGCTAAAGATGATCAGGATCTATGTAAGCTGAAATGTATTTCTTATTGCAATAAAGTTATTCCAGTAAACTGATATCTTGTGGTTGTTTCTCCTACTTTCAAAGTTGAAGACTTTTATCTTTGAAATAATATATCTTTAGTTTAAAAACAAAGCTCACTGTTTCAAATCTGAAAAAAAAAACTTATAGGAAATGATTATATACGTATATATGTGTAGATCCTTTCATTTTTACTACAGAGCTTTGTAAAATAAAACAAATAAATGCATACCTACAGTGCTTTTGTTAATATGTCATTTTAACTATCATTATAAAATATATAATGTGCCTTTAAACAGGAATAAAAAAGGTACCACACAAAATAGCAGATTGAAATAGCTATAAATAATGTTGCTTGACTGTTAATTATTGTATTTTATTATTAATACCATTATTAGTTTTTTACGTAACTGTGGGAAAGAGACTGACTTAGACACTTCTTGTACTTTCTTGTGCTTTAATGGCGCAACGTTAAGTTTACATTTTCTAAAGTTAACGTCCTATAAATCATAATCTATATTATTCAGCTACAGAAGAATGTTCCAGTAAAGGCTGAACTTTGACCCACATGTAAGCGCACTAACACAAGCCGGGGAGTATGACGCGTATACACAGATGTAGACTATTACACCGCGCTGACCACCTAAAATATATATGAAACGTACGTGGAACGGAGCAGAGATGAGTGCGACGAAGAGCCACGAGCACTCTTATCTGCATTTTTGTGTTTTCAACGCAACGAAGAAAAAAAATCATAATATGTAGCATTATATAAGATTCACTGCACATTTATTCACATTAAAAGAAAGGAAATTCCTTAAAAAGATTAAATTAGAAACAGGTAGCTGTATGATCTTCTTTAAATACTGAGTCTACTGTATAAAACTATGCATTTATTCATGATGACTGAGTTTTATAACTTGTGTTTTTTAAGAGATAAAGTGAGTAACAGGAGAATTTAAGCTAAAAAAAAAAAAAACAAGTAACTGTATTCTTCTGAAATGTTGTGCTTTTGTTTCTTTTGTAAAAAACATTTTATAATTTTTGGAGGGAGGTTTATTTATTATTTATTAATCCGAGGGTCAAAGGCCATGGGGCAAACTGATTCATTTGTGAATAAACTATACAAAACACTGGATTTTAGTTGTAAATTTACTTTTAGTTTAACAAAATTGAAATTTTAGGGGCTTTATATAGAAGTAAATCAAAAGTCGGTTTACAAATAATAAAACTTAATATCTGTAATTTGACTCTTTACTTAAATTCGGCTTGAAGAGGTGAAATATCGAGTATTTTATGGGACATTAATCGAAAGCTAATGCAAACTAACCTCACAAACAGCATATGTGGATCAACTAAGTCTAAACTGTGTTAAACATTCGGCTTTCTTCTGCACTTTCGTTCTGGTTTTTATACAAAACTGAACAACGTGGACTGAGAATATAAACTCTGTATTCTTGTGGCGACGTCAGCGCCTACAGTACTTGTTTTTAGAAAACTCGTGGAGAAACGGTGTAAAAACCCCGACCACGCAGACATGGAAAGAGCTGCAGACAATTTAGAGACAATAGAGACACTAACGTGTGAAGGGTGGCGAGGATCAGACGACGTCTGTGTGAACGCTTCAGAGCTGTGAAAGAGGTGGGATAGCGGGGGCAAGGTGTGCGTGAGACCATGAGACGATGGAAACGTTTATTTATCCAAGACTGAGTGTGCTGCGTGTTTATTCATCGTGTGAGAGTGTGTTACTAAAATCGAGCAAAGATATATACATACGACTACTAAAAGGTTTCCCTGCAAGCAGAATCTTAAGATATGAGTCATATATTTTATTATTATTAAAATTATTTTAAAAGATATATCTTTATACAAACTGATCTGAATAAATGCATTCATCTGTTTCTTAATACCTGAGAGATTGAGAAGATCTAAACTGGCTTTATGTCTTTCTGGGCTTTTACTTTTTAAGCTGATGTCGTTCACAATTGTGAGAGTTAGGAAAATAAAATAAAAGAACATGGGAAACTTTTAGGGTTGATGATTTAAGGCCAGATGAAAGGCAAAGATCCATACGTACATTCCTTTACCAGTTATTATTCATTCTTCCAGCAGCCTATACAAGATATTTACTTGCGCCGTTTGCTGACGAATGCAACTTTAGGTAATCTTATCCTGATCCGAGCAAGCAGCAGCAGCAGCAGCAGCAGCAGCAGCGTGACTCACCCTTATATAAACAGTGGGTCTGCTCGGGCTCACATACCGCGGCGGTCCCAGCTTCACGTGAACGTCACGGCCCACTCAGTTTATCTAAAACAAAGGCAGCTGGAGCTGTGTGAGGATTCACCGCTCATCCCAGTGGCTTATTTAGTCTTGCATGACATTTTTAAGAAAAACCTTTGCCTTGTTTTAGCCATACCGTGACCTGGATGACCAAGAGTCTTCGCAGATACGCCGATCAGCCACAACATTATGGCCACTGACAGGGGAAGTAAATGACATTGACCGTCTTGTGACAATTCAGTGTTCTGCTGGGAAACTTTTGGACCTGGCATTCAGTAATGTGGATGTTACTTAGACATGTAGCACCCACCTAGACCAGACCAGGCACCCCCACCCCATAGCAATGACACTCCTTGATGGCAGCATGACACAGACACACAGAAACGGCTTAGGAACAATTCGAAAAACATGAAGAACAGCACAAGGTGTTGACCTGGCCTCCAAATTCACTAGATCCCAAAATGATCAAGTATCTGTGGGATGATCCACAGAGGCCCCTCCCCTCAAAGGCCCCCCAATTACAACATCCTGTTGCCAGGCACCACAGGACACCCTCAGACGGTCCATGTCCATTCTCTGATGAGTCACAACTGTTTTGGAGGCACAAGGGAGACCACTACAGCCATCCACCACTAGGTGGAGCTTTGGCTTCCAGACAAGCTCCAAGTTCAAGCTGCCAACTCCGTTCACCTTTGGTTTTCACTTTCACCGGATTATTTCCTCCAGCAGTAGTAAACAGTAAGCTGATAGTGCTTTCAACTTCACACCGTGTTTCTGATCATACCATCTGGTCGTGGATTAGTGGTAGATACCTCTTGAGGAGCAAAATGTTTTCCTTTATCTACTCTCTTATCAGTCCTTATCCCTGTTGAGAAATGTTGCTGCTGTTCACACCACAAACCAAAAAAAAAACTCCAACTTAAACAATTTAAATACCTCAGAGGGCTCCTTCTAAAATCATCAAGAGAGAAGAGCTGTGTTAAGAACAACAATTCATATTTTATTTACAGTGCAGAAAACAGATCTCTGGTGAAGTAACAGTAGTTGATTAACCAATACTCACTGATAATTAATGGCCTACCTATTATGCATAACAAGCATTCCTTGGTTAAAACATAGCAGCAGTGCAGAAAAATAAATGCATTAAAATAATTTGTAATAAATAAATAATATCACAGATACAAGATAAAATACTCAAAGTGCATTCTCTTTGAAATGATAAAGCATTTTTTTAAATTTAAGCCTTTATTGTTTTTCCCCACCCCCCCGTCAGTTTATGTTTTTGCCGTCCGGGAGGAAGCGGGCAGCGAGTTCAGGAAGCGCTGCAGCGTGGAGAGGTAATCCTCCGGATGGCACCGCATGTGGGCGGCGTGCGTCGACACTTTCCACTTCCTGCTCTCCACGGCCACTCCCCTCTTCCTCCAGGAGTCGATCAGCTTCTCCATGACGGCCGTGCTGCACAGGGCGTCGTTTTCGCTGAAGAAGAAGAGGGCCGGCGCCGTGACCGGGCTGTTGTGGAACACCTGGATGCTGCTCTCGTAGAAGTCGGCCGTGTGGGATTTGAAGAGCCAGAAGTAAAGCATGGCGGTGTTTTTGACGAAGCTCTCCAAGCGCGGCACCAGAGTCTTGCCGAGGCCTGAAGGACAAGAGACAGTTAATAATTAAAAGGCTTATTATGAGTATAATTTGATTTATTTTACTGTTTTGGGACATTCAAAGACTAAACAGTCATTCAACAAAAAATAAAAGAGATAAACCAAGACTTAAACATTGATTAATGGATAAACTACTTACAGATACTATCCTAAAGCAGGTCAAACAAGCTGCTCCAAAGAATTCCTGACTAAGTGGAGCAGCAGGTCAGCTGGCTGATAAATTATTTAAAGAGCTGACACAAATATCTGACACAAAGGCACCCTGACCCCCAGTGGGACAGTGGAGGATCACTCTCACTCACCTATCGCCATGTGCTCCAGCGTTCCAACAACTAGGCTGTCATAGACGTGTCCCATCACCCTCCGGGACAGGCCTGCGCGCTCTTTAGGTCCCTGTGAAATGTGGGTGAGTATCTGGGTGAAAGTGAAGCCGCCGATGGAGGACGCATGGACCAGCACTGGCCTCTCCGAGAACCGGGGCTCCTCCAGAACTTTCAGAACTTCCAGCCCGTAGTCGAGCCCCCATCGGGGCCACAGGAAGTGCATGACACTGCTCTGGACCAGCAGGACGTCCATGCCACGGTCCAGGTAAAGGTCCCTGTACTTGGCCACCGCCCCCGGCTGAGCGCCGAGCCAAGAGAAGAAAACAAGCAACGGGCGGGATTCGGAGGCGGAAAACGACTGGTTCTGCGAGGTGAGAGGCGAATCGGAGAGCGAAGTAGAAGAGGAGTCACTGAGGGTCAGAGCTGCTGGTGAAGGGGACGAGACGGAGGGTTGTTCAGATTCTTTGGCAGGACATACAGTCTGGTATTCAGCCCCTGTGAGGGGTGTGTAATAATAAGTTATGCCATTGCGGATCCTTCTGGCTATGAACTTCCCTCTGGTGACTTGATCAGATGTGATTGCTTCAGTCCTGAAGAGACTGAAATAAGAGACAAGTCAGATTTATTTATTTTTTTTAAAAAAAAGGAATCAATCGCAGAGTGTGACAGAGAAGATTGAGTCGCATAATCATTCAAAATACTATTTAACTTTTATTCGTATTCTCCTGAGACCCGGATATAAACCCTGATTATATGAGTCATGTGAACTGTTGTCAATAAACAATGCAAACACAATGCTGTAGTTAACTGCTGACGACTGTCTTCACTATGCTTAGCGAAACCTTTCAACGACAAGATCCCCTTTTCATAGCACAAAATGTTGCTGTGTGTACACCAATCAGGCATAACATTATGACCACTGACAGGACAAGTAAATAACATCGACCATCTTGTGACAAAACAATGTTCTGCTGGGAAACTTTTGGACCTGGCATTCATTCGTGTGGATGTCACTTAGACATGTAGCACCCACCTAGACCAGACCAGGCACCCCCACCCCATAGCAATGACACAGACACCCACACAAAAACGGTTTAGGAACAACTCAAAAAAACATGAAGAACAGCACAAGGTATTGACCTGGCCTCCACACTCTGCATTCAGTATCTGTGGTTTGATCCACAGAGGCCCCTCTCCTCAACCCATAGGACCCAAAGGCCCCCCTACTAACAACACTGTGTTACCAGACACCACAGGACAACTTCAGAGGGCCTGTGTCCACTCTCTGATGAGTCTCAAGGGTTTTGGAGGCACAAGTGAGACCTACACAATATTAGGAAGGTGGTCTTAATGTTATGCCTGACCGGTGTACACTCCCATTGCCATTAAATTAAGTCTTGCTCAGCCTTTTAAGGTGTTTTCTATAATATACCATTTCTATACTACATACTAATACCTACATATTTTGTTAACAACTTATTAGATCTTATTTTAGTCTTTCTTGTTGTTATTATTTATTGTTCTTCCGGGATATGTATCCTTATACTTTATGGATGTCTAATTTTTTTCTTGCCTGGCGCACAGAGAGCACTATGATCCCGTGGCGTACATCACTGTCTCGCTTTAACAGCAGGTTGAAGAGTCAGCTAATCTATCTAATGCACCTCTTTGACTCGTTAACCATTACCGGGTCTCGGGAAAACACAGGACAGGTCATTTATTTTAATATACATGCAAGTTCCGCAATGCAAAGCGTGTCACGCGCAAGCAAAGCCGAAGCGACGTATAATCTGTTACCCCGTGGGCAGCGCAAGGTTTCCCATTCTGCGACGCCTTCTCCTCCCGGGGTGAGCGAGGGAAGAAATAAAATGTAGCCTGCCTCGACACCGGCGTATCCTAGCGGCGGATAACCCGAGGAGGATGAATTGAGGAAGAAGGAGAAGAAGAAGTGACGCCGGCCGGAGAGCCCGCCTCTCTATAAGTCCCGCAGTACTCCGTGAGCGCGCACCCTCCTTCCTGCGACTGATGCGCGCACGCTCCCGAGCGAAAAACTGGAGCAACGCGCAACCCCGCTTAAAACCAGAGTTATTGACGGTAAATAAAGGTTAGAAGATTAGGTATTTATAAACCAAACGTCAGGTTGAACTTCATTAACCCCCCTCTCACTTCATGCGTCTAAATAGGGAAATATCACAAGGTCAGAAAAGGTCAGTTTCTCGTGACCCGCTAACCAAATAACCGCAAGACACGTCTGCGCCACAAGATGGCGCCACAGTCCCGTTTTACAGACTGAATCAGAAGAGCTCACTCATCACAAAGTCACCTCTTAGCACCTTCTATGTTGTTCAATGCTCTGCAATAACTGATTTGTCCTTGTCCTGTACGTGTTTTAGTTGTTTTTCTTTATCAATACAAAAAAAAAGACACGGGTATAGCTTACTCGTCTTCAAACCACACAGATCTATCTAAGCTGATGCTGCAAACCGTTTTCAGAAAGTGCAATAAAATATCCTTTGTAATGTTTGACACGTGGATTATCTTTTTCCTCCTATTTAATTTTTTTTAAGTGACTTTTCAAATCATACGTATCATTGTTTTATTGTATAACTCCATATAGTATTGGTTCAAATGTGGTTAAGTAATATTTATTACTGGAATGGTTCATTCAAACACACCATCATGTAATGGGTAAAGAACGACTCAGATGTGACTGTGCACTATGAAGAAAAAGTTAGGTACTGACATCCAAAACTAGATCATTTACCATTGTTTTGGAAAGATTTTTTTACTTTTTTTACTTCTTAAACGCAAACCAGAAACCAAAATCCAGCTGTGTCGGGGTGACAACATTTAGACAGTTAAGTGGGAACAACAACTGCCCCCCACCAGTCCAGAAAATAAAACCGCTTAGGCCTAATTCACGTTAATAAATCCAAAAGTATATCTACAAATAAAAGACGTAAGCGTGCCAAATTTGAGCTTAAACTGCTAGTTTTCAACCAACCTAGCATGTAAAGAAGATCTGATTTGTCCTTATATGAGGCATTATGCCTTTTACCAAGTGGTATTCTATCCCTTACATCGGTATAGCGTGCCGTTTAAGCGGTTGTCGTGTGCGCCGTGTTTGTAGGTGACTGTAGAACGACTGGCACAGTTGTGATCACATCTTTCCATTCTTTCACACAAACACAGGCAGCAGAGGCAGTTTTAGGTCATCACGTTTCCTTCTCTCTTTGGACCTATTTTCCACTGGCACCTTCCCCCACCGGCGCACAACCGCAAGAACACACACTACCTTATATTTTCCTGGACTTCCACTTCATGTCTGACCTTTTGGTAAGCGTGCAAAAAGTCTGGAATAATATTAAGATATACTTTGTGGGCGAAACGTGCATGTTTCTTGTAATATGCCTGTATGTACACCACTGATGTGCTACATGCATCAGAACTCTGTATGAGCCTTTAGCCTGGTTTTGACAGCTATTTGCAGCACTCTATTCTTAGACTGCCATTGTCTCTAATTATAGGAAAAGTATTGTCACCCTTCTTCTACACTTGTGAGCTACACTTTTTTTTTGGCAATGTGAAGAAAAATCTTGTCACTTGTCACTGTACTTTACTGGTAATCAGACAGAGAAGTCAGCGCAGCAGAATAGCACATAAATGACAGATGTTTAGTTGTTTTTGAGTGAAAGATATATCTACAATGGCATTACTGATCAGAAACCAGGGTACTATTCCTCATCAGGTGGTGGAACAATTACTGAAAACATTATTTGACCATAGTCATCAAATCAGAACAAGCTAACAAATAGCTGCCAACTTATTGGCGGTTTAGACTTTGGCGTCAAATCGACGACGTAGCTATGGCGACAGCGCAGACCGTAGTGCCGTAGTCCGACATGCACCCCCCCAGAAATGTAACTACGCGTTGCGGTGACGCAGACCGCAAGAGCTGTGATTGGTCCGCTTGGTAGTAGCGTGTTTCCGTTTTAGTATTTCCGGCTGCTTCTCACATCTCCGCAATTTTCGAATTGATTGTTTTGGATTAATAAAGATGGAACACGTCGAGGAAAGGTTAACTGAGAGAGGTTCTGAGATACAAACATTTGCATGACTCGTCTTCTGCGAAATTTCAGTGAAAGTTTCACCATTATTGAAAGTGAAGCAGGAAGTACAAACAAAGATTAACCCGACTGGCAAAAAAGACACAGCACCAACTGAAGTTTGGGTGGCGTAGTTACTAAGTGAGCCAGACTGACAAGCACACAAGTATAAATGGCTCGCACTGGCGTAGGTTACAGCGTCTAGTCCCGCAGCACTCTAAAATAGCCTTTAGACTGAAGGATTCCTCCCTGTCTACTGCATGTTTAGCTGCTAAATGCTCAACCACGACCAGAATACAGTGGTTTTATGGAGAAGCAAAGTCCAGCGCTTTGAGGGGACCAGCGTGACACCTCAGTTTTGAAAAAATACTTTGCTATGGTGGTCAGAGACGAAAGAATTGTGCCATAATTTACACATAAGATGTCGAGGATCTTGCATGTAAATAATAAAGTCGCAGGTTGAAATAAAACTGTTAGACAAATCTAGAAAGTTGCGGACATCTCTTAATGGTGATGCTGAAGATCAAGATTAATAGGTAGATAGTAGTTTTTTCATGTCTTTTAATACTTTTTCCACTCATTTTGGAATGAATGGGGATCGACTATCTTACTATCTTTATAAAAAACAGCTACAAAGGAGGCAACAGTAAAACTGAAGGCCCTAAAAGCAAACAACTCGAGCTATAAGTCCCAACGCCACCACAGTTGAGGGCAGCTGCAGAGTTGAGTAATAATTCTCCACTCCAATAGTGACTGCGTTCCCATTACACACCGTCCATTTGCTCCACGGGTAATATAAACGTATTGATTAGTGCAGCTTTAATTTCTCCTTTGTGTACAAACGTGTGTCTGGGCTCAACAGAAAATGCCAGAGTTGCTTTCCCTCTCTCAGCGCGACCGCTTTCAGGCTCAGTCAGGCAGAAAAGAGTTTGGGTCCCACAAAACATAACCCTCCTCGCCCTTTAGGCCATGTGCCTCAACACAAGCTGCCATGCCTCTAAGCTACACTTCTTACTCCAATCTTATGTCATCCTCTCAAACAACCCCCCTGCTGAGGTTCTATACATTCCCTATCCAAAAAGGAAAATTGGCAGCAGAGACCACCCCCGAACAAACCCCCGTCCTTTCCTTTTAGCATTGTTTCCCCATGGCCTCTATTGTCCGAGCTAAGAGGGAAAGTTGGGAGGGAGGCGAGGGCAGAGAAGAAAAAGAGGGAAGAGTGGGGAGAATGTGCCCTCTCTGTTCTTTGGGCAGGAGGCGTCCACCCACATCAGGGTGTGGAGGTTCCGCTGTAGCTTCCTGCTTTCTTCTCCCGGCCTTTTTCCTCTCAGTCCTCTCACTCAGTCATCTCTGTCATATTTGCTTTACAGACTTTTATCACGGGACATCAAAACATTGGAGAACTTAGATTTATGCTTATGTGCAGGTGGTGATGACGTCATTTAAGGCTTAATAATAATAGAAAGGAGAATATAACCAGAACCAAAGAGGGGAAACATGTGGAAATTGGAACTTTTTGCAGTTGGAAAAATGCTTCCTATGCTTGGAAACTGTAGTAAAACAAAATTAGGCTTAAATCTAAATCATGGATGCATATGTGCCTTTGGCTGATCTCACAAAACTTTAAACACAAGCTAGTTATGAGTCCATCTTACTTACAAATCTGGATTTGGTAGCACATTACCAATATTAATGAACAGAGGAAACCAAAAGCAGCATTAGCAATTATTTGGCCCAGTTTTCTTTCAACTCTGGTTTGGTCTCCACCGGCTTTCTAAAGTATCCAGACTTTGTCAACTCTTTGGCAGCGTGCAAGGTAATGTACAGCTGCATGGCGCTGCGGGAAGGAAGGCTGCTCATTTAATAAATGATATGAGTGGACCAAAACATTAAAGAACATTAAAGATGTGGCCCGTAGAACCACAACTATGAGCTAAAAGAAGCTAAAATGCTCGTTAGGCCTTAGTGTAATATTGATTTAAACATTAATCACTCATATTTTTTTCAGTGCTAAAGATATAACACTGTTCATCTATTCATTTCTTCACCCTTCCACCCTGATCCGTATCCCAGCCTTGATTTGCATTCATGACACGCTCAGAGGGTGTCGTACCGCACGTGTGACACCTGTCGTCCGGGGGAGGAGCTTTTCTTTTCATTCCATCAATCCTCCTCGTTGGTATGGAAACCGTGTTTAAATCCCCGGTAGGTGCAGAGAGCCGGCGTACTGAAGCGCACAGTCGTTGATTTACAGATGGCGCCTCACATCTATAGCGCAGAAATCCCATTTTGACGCCTGTAGCTGTCGTTTTGCATTTTAACCAGTGTGCTGTAGTCTTCATTCAGGTGTTGGGGACAGACGATACCCGTTTCTGATTGGTTGGCAGGTATCGGTTTAGAATAAAATCTCTCAAAAAAGGTTTGGCATTGTTCGTATTTGCCTGATTTGTTACTTTTGGACATTTGGGCACCTCTTAGTTGTTCATCTTCTCAATATATCGTCATTTTCTTTTATAATAACAGTGTTTACTACTAGCAAGCAACCATGGTAGAGTGTTTAGCTGCTAATGTGACTGATTTAATGGAGTTTAAAGCAGAGTAAACACAGAGTTTTGACCCATAAAGGGTTTTCTTAAAGCTAATGCTGCTGCAAGTTAGTGAATGCCTACCCTCCTCATAAAGTACGCTGGTAAACCGTTTCATACGGAGATTAAACAGTCCTTTAAACCCGTCCTTTACAAAGGGTACGCACTGCAACACTGTGAAGGTTTCAGTGAAAGCTGGCACGACTGTTTATACCAGTGTCTTTTCTCAGTGCTTCAAATGAATGCAGATGACTTGTCCCACCAAGGTCATCCCTGGTCCTCATCTAATAGCCCTAATCAGCCGTGTCAAATCTGAAGGGAAAACCGTCACACATTTACAAGAACACACACGAGAACCCACACAGCAGCACTCTCTTGAACGAGACTCGAGAAACACACACGGAGATGCCGTGTCGTTTGTGTACATTGGATTTTTCCTTCAGTCAGATTGCGTTTATGGATTTTTTTTAAAGGTCATATTTACACCATGGCTCCTGCTGTTGGACTTCGATTAATGGCACGCCTCGTGCTAACATATGGTGGCAAAAAGGCATACAACTACACTCTCTGCAGACATACGCATCCAGTAATGTGAGCGCAAGTTCAAAAGTCTTCTTTCAGCAGAGTAATTGTTTTTGTGGGTGAAGTTTTTTGTCGATGAGGGAGGTCTTGACCTTGGCATTACTATAAAAAGACCCTGGGCAGAGCCAATAAACAGTTTGAGAGTGCCCATTGTTTTCTCTTTTTTTTTCCCCCCCAGACAAAGAAACTTTCTTTATCACAATTAACCATTGTCCACTACTTTTCCCTGTGCTGGAGCCAGAGGACTGCACACGAGGAGGACATCAATCTGAAGTCACAAACACACACAACACACTGCTGAATTATCTGGGGACGCCGATCTCCGTCACAGTGTCCGCAAGACGCCGGGCAGGCATGTGAAGGCACGGAGTCCCTTTAACACACTGTACACTGAAGTCCGGTTGCCGTCAGTCGCGCTGATAACACAGGCATATGTGTAAAAGTGTATCACACTGCTATTTTAAA
This sequence comes from Chelon labrosus, assembly GCF_963514085.1. Lineage (NCBI taxonomy): Eukaryota > Metazoa > Chordata > Actinopteri > Mugiliformes > Mugilidae > Chelon > Chelon labrosus. The sequence continues at coordinate 14,421,666 of NC_140356.1, forward strand.
CTGGAAGGAGGAAGAGCGTTATTATCGGCACAGCCGGATACGGGGCTCCTTTGATGTCTGTGGAGTAGAAGCTAAATAAATTCACAGCTGTGGGGAAAAGTGAAACGAAATAATTTGTTATTGTTCAAAAGCAAGGTTTGCTTTCTTTATCCGTTAATCTGATTGTTAATCTTCCTAACTGCCATCTTTAGTTTGTTTTGTATTTTTAATATAGATCTCAATAAAAAGAAATGTACAGATCATCATATAAAAAAAAGTTGTTAATCCTTATTTTTGTTAGGTATTTGTATTAGTTCAGAGTATTTTGTTTTACGACAAAATACCATATGAACAGCGCCCTCTAGTGGTGTTCCTAACCTCCTTAGTGGCCTCCAGTTCACGAGTTGTTACGTGCTTGCCAACATTTCCAGAAATAGCAGAGGTGGACCTCAGGGAGGTAGGTCTCTCTTGTCCCGACCAGCTAAGACGTGTTTAATGTTTGATTTAGTAAATTACTCGTATTCACTAAGGATTTAGAAGGAGTTGCACAGAACGTTAGTCGTACACAAAAATATTCGCAAATATCATGAACCAGAGCCAATCCTGGTTCTTAATGTGTTGTCAGTATCATTTCCTCCACTCATGCCTTGCCCCGGACATACACCAATCAGGCATAACATTATGACCACCTTCCTAATAGTGTGTAGGTTGCCTTTGTGCCTCCAAAACAGTTGTGAGTCAAAGAATGGACATGGGCTTTATGAAGCTGTCCTGTGGTTTATGGAAACGGAGTGTAGTGGGGGTAGCTAGTGGGGGCCTTTGGGTCCTATGGGTTGAGGGGATCCCAAACTTGATCAGTTTGAGTGAATTTGGAGGCCAGGTCAACACCTTGTGCTGTTTTTCATGTTTTTTCATTTGTTCTTAAACCTGTTTTGTGTGTGTGTCTGTGTCAGGCTGCATCTTCCTGGGGATGGCTGCTCCCATCAAAAAGTGTCACTGCTATGGGGTGGGGGTGTCTGGTCTGGTCTAGGGGTGGATGGTACATGTCTAAGTAACACAAGATGTAAATGATTTGATTTCTGGCTTTAAAACCTTTACCACAGTCTCCAATATTTATTTATTTTACCGTAAAGCAGCAGATTCTGTAAAGTACACAACCAGGACTGGGATTGCCCCTTTGTCATTTCAGTCTAGTATGGGAGATCGCCTCTGTCAATCCATAATACATGACGCTATTAGCATGTGGCTGTCTTGGTTACTGTTGAAGGTCAGCATAATAGACTGTATAAAACCAGTTATTTTATATAAAAGCACGGCAATGTAATGCATTCAAAGTAGAAGAATCGAATCAGAGTCGCGCAAAGAAACTGGTGTTTAATATAACCAGTGCGGTGTAAAGGTGGTAAGAATAGCAAGGAGAGTCAAGGTCAGATATGTTATTAAGGCGATCTTGCCACTGCTGGTGGGCCTGGGGCCGAGCAGGGGAGAGGGGCTTCGGCCTCCGCTCAGGAAATTATTTTGCCCCAATCAGGGAGTTTGACGATTGTTTCTATATTTGGGGAAATTCCTAGGGATCGTCAAAGCAAACATCTGGGGAATGTTGCGCCAAAGTCATTGCACAGCTGTAACACACACTCACTAGACACCTTAGATGTCACTAGAGATAAGTCAGAGACGCCGGCGGACAAAACAATGCCCCCAAAACTGTGCTAAAGTTGAGCTCTTCCTTACCTTATGTAAACTTGGCTGAAGGCTGGAAATGACGTTAGCCGTTCTTTATTTGGGTGGGGGCATAAACTACAAACACAGATGTTTTAAAGGAGACCTTGAACTTTAATACAGTTAGTTTTGAGGTGATATGCTATGGTGTGCAACACTGGATGCTAAAGGTTCAGACATTGGTGTGGTGGATGGACACCGTAAATGCAGCAGATCAGAGTCTAGCAGAGAACTGCAAAGAACTAGTGAACAGGTGTTTTAGTTGAGGCATGAACGTAAATGTTCCCTGTTCTTAACCCTTACATTGTTAGCCCTTTGTACACATTGCGAAATTGAGCATAGCACGCAAAAATGTCGCTAAGATCTAGAAACCCAGCACAAAGACGGAGAGAGATTTTCAATTAAGAGCCCTTGTTTGGGGGTGAAAATAAATGCAGATTTGTTTGTAGTCCTGTTGGACTGAATCAATGTCACCATGTACCTGGATGACACCTTCATCCCTGGGAAAAGTACAGGATCAGCAAATACTAATATTAACATATTAACATTGGAAGCAAGGGAGAAATTAAAGTGACATTGTTACAGAGGAGTCTGGGGCGGCTGGACGGGTCAAAAAAAAAAACTAGAAAGGCAACACTTTTAATAGCACTGGATCTGAAGTGGTCTAGAAACACAGCGCAAAGACAGTGGGGAGAGATTAGAAGATTAAGGCTAATTTGGTTTAAAGCGAATAAATCCGGCATATCCTTGAGGTTATTTAGAATCTAACAACCTGATTCGACCCAGGTGACGCCTTCCTCTCGAGGAAAAAAAGCACAGCATCGGCAAATCAGTCCAAAAATCCCATCAACACTAGAAGCAAGGGACGAACTGGTGCGACGCTGTTATAGAGGAGGTCGGGGTGGTTGGATGGATCAACAAAAAAAACCTGAATCCTAATAACATTTCGAATTATAATCATGTCAAATCAGGTAATGTTGTTTTTTTTGTGTACAGTCTTTGATGGCACTAACAACCTGTGCTTTTTTTTTTTTTTGCATATTCAAAAACTCTGCATCAGCATGTCTAAATTTAGCGCCTAGAAAACAACTGCATTCAAATGTCACCGTCTCTCAAGCTGCACACGTATGAGAGTAACACCAAGTGTGTTATTTCCAGCTTGTGTGTGTGTGTGTATGTGTGTGTGTGTGTGTGTTTGCATAAGCCATTGTGATCTCCCCAACTCTGTTTCCCGGTGTCCGCCGACTCTTGGCGATCTCCGCTAATGAACAATTTGCTCAGCGAGGTGTGACCACACGGGCATTGTGATGTGAGCCACACAGTGGACTACTGATGCAATGAGCGAGAGAGATAGAGGCAAATGGAGAGTGAGAGAGAGAGAGAGAGGGTGAGAGAGAGAGAGAGAGAGAGAGAGAGAGAGCAAGTGGGAGGGAGGGACACTGGAACTCTATTCCACACAGGCGAACCTACATAGGCTCAGAAGACACGGTCTCGCCTGCAGCACACACACGCACACACTCACACACACTTCGGCTGGCTGTGGATTCTCCATCTTATTTCATACATCTGCAGGTAAGCTGCCGACTCTCCCAGCATGTGTGTTGTTGTTTTAATCAGCTGTTCTAGAAATATGTGATGTGTGTGTGTCTGTGTGTGTGTGTGTGTGTGTGTGTGGTGGTTGTGACTCCCATATGCATGCTGGCACACGGTGAGACGCGCGCTCTAGCCGCAGTTATAGGTAAACACGCTGTCACCCTCCGGATTTCATCAAACACACGTAAGAAGGCGCGTGGTTGACGGTGGTGCAGATACTAATTAGTGCCAGGATTAAGATCAGAGGGAGGAATTAAGGTCCAAATCTATAGGATAACAGGCAATGTGTGTGTGTTGTACGTACTGTACACGGGAGTGTGTGTGTCATCTGGACGAACCTGATCTATACAAATGTCAGCATCTATCATCTTCATTCATATTTCAGAGTAATAATGTGTAGAATTGCATGTGGATCTGTTTTGGTGTTGCTCGTGCAAGGACAGATTTTCTGTGTGTGTGTGTGTGTGTGCGTGTGTGCATTTGCATGTGAGTGCAGCACACTCCGGCAAGCGGAATCCAAAAGGTGCTCAAATCCGTGGGATTAGCGAGACGTCTTTGGCTTCAGCTGTCACCATGGCAAAGGCAGCCGGTGGAACGCTCGTGTTTGAGGGCGTCCTTTTTTAATAAGCGGGTTCAGCGCAGTCGTCAGCTCTGGGACTGACACGAGCATTAACCCCAGGCACAACTAATGTCATTCTCAAGCGTGGGGGGGGGGGGGGGGGGGGGTATGTTTTTGGGTAGTGGCCAAAGTGAGGTCTTAAATAGGTGGAGTGTAAGAAGGATGCACTGGAAGATAGCTGAAGCAAGAAAAGGGAAAAACGGCTTTTGGGCGAATCAACAAGTTTTACTAAGAAAAAAAAATAAATCAACTTGAGAAGATGTTACTAACTGCACTGTTGATGTTCAGTGTGTTCAGTGTGTGTGTGTGTGTGTAAATCTGACCTGGGAGAGGAAACCCCACAGATTAGAACAGCAAGGAATTAATCTGTAAATAGAATGACTCGGGATGTTGCCGGGCCATAAAGCCAACACACAACTACTGGTTCAGCTATACTTAGACATAAGAGCAGTTCTCATTATAGTCAATAATGTCCAGGGACAATTGACTGTAGCTGGTTGCACAACTGTAGCTGTGAATCTGGTGCAGCTGGCAAGTTAGCGAACTGGGACTTTAAACCTGAGAAATGATGAAGAACTGAATAACTGTACGCTTAACATAAAACGGGATTGGTAAAGCACATGCGGTAGTTAAAGCTGGGAGGCTACAACCAGAGGGTTAGTTAGCGTAGCTTAGCATAAAGGCAAAAGAAAACCGCTAGCCTGGGTTTGCCACAAATTACAAAACCATGCACCAGACTACTATTGCTTGGCCAGAAGCTGAAACTTGAAAAGCACCGTCACTGCACACAATACAAGTTAACGTGCTCTCCTGTGAAATATGGGACTCGCCACTAAGCTCGCCGATTCATTTTAATGTGCATTACTGATGCGGCGCGTAGTATTCAATCAATGTTTATGGTCATGTCTGAACATGGAGTTTGCTGTAGCATTGGAAGACCGTAAATAAATTCACAAACAGCAAAGGATCTTCGGTGAAATGGGATTATTTATAACTGAGAGTCTTGTGATTTGCTCTAAACATAAATTAGACATTCAGATTATAATTTTCACCTTGGTTGTCCTCTACAACCCCTCTTCGACAAACTAAACAGATTCCATGATCGATATGTTGACGCCTGCCTCTCTAACACTTCAAAAATACACTTAATTCTGTAAAATAAGTCCCTGTCGGATTGAATCGGTGCAGCATCGACATCGGTGCGTAGCATCAAAGTCACTAAGGACAACAGGAAAAAAGCCATATGCTGAGTCCTTACACGGGAGGTGATGTTAAAGTACCGTGCAATGGACCCAACAGCGCGTGGGAGTGACGCACTCACGAGTGCACTTGCGTGCAACCATGGCAATAAGAGCGAAAACTTGTAAATATGCACACCCACACAGCAGAGTCAGAGAAAAAGAAAAAGAAAAAAACAACAACAATCACCTCGTAGACATTTGCAGGGAGGTAAATTACTCCATTATCTCGGACTGTGTCATTGATCCTCAGACCTCGCTGGCGCTTATAAAGGGTTAGTTAAATAGTAATGACATTGGGGACAGTCAATTCGTCTCCATTTGTGAGCCCCCTCCGCGTGGAGCTTCTTCATTTCAGTCACTCAGGAGAAACGCACGCCTCTCATTCAGTCACTATGTTTCTATTTCGCCTCTCCTTTAATAGCTTTCTTTTTCCCTTCCCCTTCCTCTTACTATGATTCTCGGAGAGCCCCTTTCTTTATTGGCCTTACTACAGCTACCTTGATATGATCGCAGTGACCACAGAAGGGTTTGTGATACCAGATATGAGACTGATTTAGAGATTTCCACAGAGAAATATGTACAACAGGGGAAAACCTGATTGAGATAAAGATGTTCCTGAGAGAAGTGATCAAGTAAGGACAGGGAGGGGGGTGGAGTTCTCCTGAAAATAGACTAAGCTTTAAGACTTGAGTCTGTTTAGACTTAATAAAGGAGGTTCAGGCCAACAAACTGAAATGAGCATTAAGGAGATTGCTGCAGAGTTGACTCTCCTTGACTAATAAAGCCAATGCCAATATGGTGGTTTTGTCTTTCTCCTCCACTGCCCTTTTCTCTTTTCTTTTTTTTGTCTCTTTGCGTCTCCTTCTCTTTCTCCATCTCTGCTCCAATGAGCACGCTACAGTGCCAGGGCACCCCCCCCTTCACTCCAGTCTTTGTCAGGAGCAGCGAGACAAAACGCCAGCAAAATAATAGACGGGACTTGTAAATTCCCCCACAGACACTTTTTATAGTTCCTTTCCACTCGCTCTGCTGCCTGTCAAGCCAGACAATGCCTTCGGCAGGCATGCGTTTGATGTGGCGGCGAGTGGTGACGAGCAAGCTAAAGGCCCGATCTGTAATAACATTAAAGAGTAAACTGCAGGGGTTTTAGATTAATTGGTGGTTGGAGGGAGATCAGTGAGTTAGCCTGATTGCTAGTTTGTTTAAATTAGTTTATGAAGGAAAGTGATTCATGTAATTCTGGACAAAGATGCTAAGAATGTGAGACAGCTAGACACTGGCTACTACTTATAAGCTGTTTTGTTTACACATTAAACCCTGCTATTGTCAGTAGTTTATTAATAAGCGTGCATAAGGCGTCTCTTTCTGCAGTTCTCCTCGTATTGTTTTCTGTTTTCCAGTCAGTAGCTTTAATGCTTCAGTTGACTCTCACAGCTCTCATCAGCAGCGTTGTATTTTTATGCCGTAGGCTACGCTGTAATAAACTGCGGCCAGACGGCAATCAAGTGAACACAAGGCCGCTATCAAGCACGCAGCAGACCACAGGAGACTGAGTCCGTGTCAGGCGAGTTCTCACTTACTTGAATTGCGTTGTTTTGGTTGGGGCGATTGTGCAAGAGTTGGAATCTGCAGTGGTATCCTTTTAATTTCGATTAATAAGGGGGGGAGGGGGGGGATGTACTTGGGCGTATCCGTAACATCAACAAAGGAGTGGAAATCAATAGAAGGACGAGCAGAAAAGAGGGCGACAAGTCAAAACCATCAAAGCGCTCATGTGTGATATGTGCAATACATGGAGTAAGTACTAGGGAGATGGCAGGATAAACTCAGCTTAATGTCCACTCTGACTTTCAAAGTTCATTCGGGTAACGTCCTGAAAATACCTGCGCCTGTGTGAGAGATCTATAGTCGTTATATTACCAAACTGAAGTTGATATTTTGGTTTTTTTCAGGGTTGATCGGTAAATAATCCCTTAATAAGACAACGACATGATCAAATCATAGTTGTAGTCACTTCTAATGTTTTTTTAGAGGTGGAAACGTCTATAATAAAACACAGAACTAAAAGACACCTTCTCACTTCCTGCTTCAAAGCGTATGGAGACGTAGTCACAGTCATGTAGACTGTCAGTGACTTTCTCTACCAACGATGCAGAGAGAGAAGGAATTGAAGTAAGCATTTTGCAACTCTACATGAGTTACCGCACTACATGATACTGAATGAAAGTGATACCTAAGTGAAATGTGAGAACGTTAGCCAATAATAAATTAAACATATTCTTCCCTGCCGTCTAAATAATTGATATCTCAAGCACGAAATCAACAGAAAAGAGAAACTGCGGATGAAAGGTAATTTTGCGCCAAGCTTCAACAAGACATGTTTCCCTTTTGCTTCTTTTTTTCTTTTTAACACTTATTTGCTTTTCTGAAAGCCTTTACAAATTGCTGGCAACCTGTATCTACTACCGAACACCTCACGTAGGCGAACAAGCACGTAGCTGCGGCAACATGCAGAGTCAGGCCCGAATTCGATCTACGATCACATCTCAGCACGCATGAAATGCGAACGTACGCGGGTTGGTTGGTGGCCAGCTCGAACACACGGGAAGCTAAAAACAACCTCACCACCTTGGAATCGGGTTTTTCATGCCTCTCAGTCAAAGTGCTAAATCTGGGGAGTGTGTGGGAAGCTCTATGTTTGACCCCACGTTAGTCAGTCTTCATTTAAGTGAGCGTCTGACAAGTGTATCCAGGCTCGTTCATATCCCTCCAGGCGGGAGCAGGAGGAAGGACGGGTGGTCGGGTTCTGGCTCTCCTGATCAGAGTGTGTGCGCAATAGAAAGTAGCCAGAGCTCCGGAGATTAGGGAGAACTGGCAGGGATTAAAGGCGGGAAAAAATAAATAAATAAAAATAAAGTGAGCTGTAAATAAACCTGTCAGATAGAAAAACAGAAGCTGACGGAAAAAAAAAGTGTGAAATAACACACCGTATGTTAAAAAACTATGTTAGAAACTGGAGAGCATTGATGTTTTTTTTTTTTTTTCTCACTCCCACACAAACAGATCTTTTCCCCCATCTGCTTTAAAGAATAAATAAATCTGAGATTGAAAGAGAGCAAGGCCAAAGCTGGGAGTTATTGAAGGGGGGAGGTGGGTGGGGTAAGTGTTAAGTACAACTAAAGCGTACAGGTTGTTGTTCTCGCAAGGGGAAATTCCTCTGGTGCTCCAGTCTTTTCACTGAGGCAACAGGCTAGTGACTTTAAACCATTCGGCGCTCCACAAAAGAATAAGAGGTCCCTCCCCCTAATTCTTCACTCACCTCCCCCAACTCAGCCCTCGCACATTATTATTTCTTGACCACTCCTTGCTGAATAGGATGCATATGGATGGAAGTTCTTGCTCTAATTGGTCGCTAGCCCAACCGCTGCGACACAGTATGCCTGTGAGCAACAGCGTGACATAAATACTGACCACCACATCCAACAAAACACCACTAATTGAGGGGTGTCCGCAGCGCTTAAGCTCTTGTTGTGATTTGTGGTGGGTGACATATTTTTTTATTATTTTTAGCCCGGCTAACTTCAGCAGCAGTCGCTTGCAATGGGCGGCATAGTTTCTCTACTCGATTTACGTCACCGTCTGGAAAAGTGGCCGAAAAGCTAGAGGCATCCAAAAAATAAAAAATAAAAAAATAAATGTTTCACGCTAAGAAAAGGGAACAGATGCGAATTCCATCGCAGTTCTCGTCCGGTCAGTTTTAGCTGTCCTGAGAGTGGATGAAAAGTGTGTCACCGGGTGTCTTGTGTGCTCTTGTCTTCTAGGCCAGTTTGCAGGCGAGCCAGACAAACCCGCCTCAGGGAGACGGAGAATGGGGAACAACATGTGACCGACGCCGTGCGCCACTGTCGACAGCATGCCTCGCCTCCACCGGACCTTGGCTCTGTTCTTCTGGTATTTTTTGCTACTTCACAGGCAGACTCTGGCCGATGAAGAAGGCCAATGGGGGCCGCCAAGTAAAAAGCCACCAGTAAATAATAAACCAAGCTCTTATTGGTGGGCCCCGTCTCTACCAAAGTTACCTTCTCTACCAAAGTTACCTTCTATTCCCTCGAATCCGTTCAGTAAATACATTTATGGGAGTTCGGATGATAAAGAGGAGGCAGATGTTTTGACCACAGCTGCCAAGGGGCTGACACCACCAGCTGAGCACTTGCAAGACCACTCGGGATCGGGAGAGGGGAGCATTTCTGAAGCGTCTCCACCGCCCACCACTTTGACTCAGGGGCTCGAAAGCAGCGTAACAAAGATAAGAACTGAATCACTTCCCACAGGAACATCGGATTCTCCACACGGCAGCAGATTTCAGAGCGACAATGATTCTCTTGTTCCAGACTCCTACTCTCCCACAAGCAGCTCTATCAGAAACACTCTGTTCACCGACAGCCCCACCAGCACCAACGCTCCTGAACAAAATGCAACACATACCCACCCACCATCGGGCACCGAGCGAGTTGCTGAACCCAGCATGGGTGCCACTCCACGACACCTCCCAGAGGAACACAGTGTTCATCAGGAGGCTGTAGATTTTTCAGGAACGGCATCTTCAACAGTGCCGCCAGAAACTAGAGTTCCCACCGCCTTGACGTGGGCAACGGCCCAAACCGCAACAACAAACCGAGAGCAAGCGGAGGTCACACCGACGAGAACACACCCTCTGGGGTCTGTTACTCACCCTACCTCCACGGGAACCGCGTTTGTCAGAGGGCCACAGGCTTCAACTGTTAGCGTTACCTTGGAAGCTGGAGAGACCACAATGTTTGAGACTCACCCCACGCAGAGTGAGGCTGACCTGGGCCTCTCAGAAGCCAGGTCGGGGGCTGCAGAGGAAGGGCCAGGGGGAATCGCCACAACCCTGGGGATCGATTACAACCTAGTCCTGGAATCCATGACAAGCACAACTCCGAGCCAAGGGGTTAACTCCCCAATAGCAGGAGGTAAGCAAAGTTAAACAAATCAATAGTGGCTGGATTGACGCTATGGATGTGATCAATCACATGTAGACAGGTCTTTAGTGTTCAATAAATGGCTGTCAAAAGGCTGCAGACAGTCGGGCTTGATCAATGACATTTCTGACACGGTAAGCAGTCAAGGGTCTCAGATTTGCATGAAATCCAGAGCCCAAAGAAACCTGAAAGTGACCAATCAACATTAAAATGGTTAGACTGAGATGTTATGTCTTGAAGGTTTTGTCTAGCTAGTTTGAACACACACGCCAACACATATAAATGCCAGCTTTCAGAAGTTGCTTCACAAATAAAGCAATCAAAAAAAAATAAAGAAACACTGGAACCACCTCCAACCAAGTGACACATCTTTATTGTGTTTCCAGGGATTAATCTGTCAAGCTTTAAACAAAAGAGAATAAAGCGTCAGAATCTGTTGGGCAATGTGTTGTGGTGGGTAAAAAGGATGCTCTGAATGATCTTTTGTCGTTTGTTGTTCCCATCCACACCCATATAAGTTAATTTTATTTAGTACCACCCTGTTCAAAAGCAAACTTCTCTCACCCTCTAACTATCCCTTCAACCATCTATGATGAATTTTCCAGCAGCAGTTCCACTTCAACGTTGCATAAGCCATTACCTCAGAGAACGGAAGGAAAGACGATTGAAATCGACTCGACTGAGGTTTGCGTGCACGAAACGCTACGATCTGAAACATCTTCTGGTAGCTAGCACCTTTCAGGAGACCCTGACATGACATTGAGGCAACACCTCGTTTTTCTCCTAACCCATCCCCCCCTCAGACACCGGTGGCTGTCGGGTGTCTGTATGCTTAATGAGTCTTTGGGGCGAAGATCCTCCTCCGTGTACAGACACATTCATCATGTAGGGTCAAAGGTTGGGAGAGAAGATGATGAGTCCATTACTCTCGGCCAGGGAGGTTCAGCATCCATCTGATAAAACCATCATTGTTTGGTGGATGTGTACATAGGGCGGTGTCCTAGCGTGTGCAGGACATAATCATATAGTGCTTGTGCATATAGATATACAGTACTTCTACATTAATGTTAGCAAAGAAACACTAGAGGAAAATGGTGTTTGCTCATATAAAATGGATAAAAATCACATATCACATATTAATTGCGCTAAAAATGCGACTTTTGGTCACATATTTTATATTTAAATCTAAAAACATTTACTAAGCATGTTTGCAGCTGTTCACTATAACACTTCCACGCATTTACCCCTTCTTAAAAAATGTATATTTTTATATTTATAGTGTCCTGTTGCTTTCGAACTCATGCAAATTTCTCTAAAGCAGACGTTAGATACTGGACAACACAGCAATGACATCCTTTGCAGTGTTGCCCAGTCTCAAAATGCTCAAGAGCAACCTCAACCATTGGATCCTTAAGTAGCAATGCAATCTGACAATATATACAGGTCACACTTCTTTTGTGAGTTTGAGATTAGTGGTGCTGGAAAGCGACCTCTCTAGGTTTTCTATCCTCCACTCCGGTTAACACTGGCTGTATTGTAACTGGTGGATATTGTGTTTCGTCTGCTGTGATCACTGTTGTGTCTGCACTTGTTTTCAGCTGTGCACCGTGTGGCAGCATACAGAAAAGAAAAAGGTGGTGGTGGTGGTGGTGGTGTGGTGTGGTGTGGTGTGTCGGGGGGGAGTGGGGTTCGTCTGGGTGGGGAGGGCCCGCTGCGTTCACGTATCAGTATTCCAAACGCGCACTCAGCGAAACTACCACCACCTCTCCTCTGGGACCATCCGCTCGCCAGTCGCTGTTCGGGGATGCTGAACATGCTTCTTGCCATTTAGTCTCCCTCCCTCCCTCCCTCCTTCCCTCCCCTCCCTCCCTCCCTCCTCTTTGCCATCTTTGTGCCTCTGTACAAACACAAATCCCTGTCACTTTGCTCCGCGGTCAGACATGTCAGCTACGGCTGCTTTGAAGGTTGAAAAGACGGCTCGACAGGGATGAGAGGAGCGTCTGGTCAGTCATGGAGGAATGGAAGCTAATAGAAATAGGAGGTCTGCTTGTCGGAGTACTGAAAAGGGCATCTTGCGGTCTTTAAACTTGGAAAGGACACAGGTGGAGGCTAAAATGAAAATTAAAGCACAGCACCTCTGCATTATCATACATTATGCCAATGTGAAGTCTATCCATGCGCTGTAATTCATTTTAAAGCCGCACAAGGTGAATCCTCTCCCTACTGGAGGTGTTGTACATCTTCACTAAATAAAATGGCTGTGTTTTTATTGATTGAGACAGCGTTTGTTATGTGGCGTTGCCCTTGAGGAGGCTGTCAGGTATGAAAAAAACAAAACAAAAAGAAAAAACAGCAGTGCTCTGTATCTGTGTCATATCCCCTACTAAGGGACACTCCAACATCCGACAGCAAGGGCAATTATGGGGGGGAAGCGAGGGGAAAGGAATTGTAGGTTTTTTAAAGCCGCCGCTGCTGTGAATTTTCTTCCAAAAAGCTCTCCTTTATCCTGCCAATGCCTTCCCCTTCCCCCTTCCTCCCACCACCATTTCCATTACTGTAGCCTGTGCTAATGGCAAGTGGCGAGACGAGACCCGTGGCACGCTCCATTAAAACCTGCAAGGACGTACTGTCTCCGTGATCTGAGCACTGTAGCAAACATTGATTATAGAGATGAATTATAGATTTTACATGGAAGCGAGTGGACTTTAATGCAAATAAAGAAGCCTGTGTTTGCCTTAATATTATGTTAATCTTTTCGTGATAATTACCAGGCTGGTTTGTTGCTGTAAGACTTGGCTGGATTAACCCAAGAAAAAGCACCGACTGACTGAAATGAGGATTATTTTATACTTTTACTGATTTCTAAAGTGACGATTCTCTGAGGTAGTTAGTGCGAAGACGAACCAAATTAGCAACAACGTGATGAAATCCCGTGCAAGTACATTGAAAACTGAAATTCACGCCGAGCATCTCTGTCATAGTATTCCCTTATTATGCATATAATTACAGCGCGAAGATCCTGCTCTCTTCTGCAGTGCTCTCCAGCACAATCCTGTCCCCCCCCCCCATCGCATTAAGCTCGGTGTATTTGTTACGAAACCCATGCAAGTATCGCTTTCATAAAGTCACTCGGGGGTTGCGCAGATAAGCAGCAAGTGAAACGGAGTGCAACATCGTGTTTTGTTTGTCATTTCTGGAAGCTGAAGATAAATGGGGAGCTTCTGAGACGCTGTGTAATACGTGCCACACTAAAATGGCCACCATTGACACAGAAATGTTCCTCCACTGTGGACTCTGCAATTTAGGCTATATCCATGGAGGAAAACGTAAGTTTTTATTCTGAGGGAGAGTCCACAGGCTGAGGTGAAGGAGATGTAGAGAATTGAGAAATCACTGATCAGACTTTAAGGTCAAGAAGACAGTCAAATTGACGCAGAAGCTATGGCGACAGTGCAGACCCTAGCACTGTAGCTGACGTGCACCTCCCCAGAAATGTAACTATGTGCGGCGGCGACGGAGACTCAAAGGCTTGTGATTGGTCCGGTTGGTAGTAGCGTGTTTCTGCTTTAGTATTTCCAGCTGCTTCTCCATCTCCGCAATTTTCGAATTGATTGTTTTGGATCAATAAAGATGGAACACAACGAGGAAAGCTTAACTGAGGAGATACAAACATTCGTACGACTGAAATTTTCAGTCACCATTGTAGAAAGTGAAGCAGGAAGTAGAAACAAAAACTAACCCGACTGGCAAAAACGACACAGCACCGACTAGCGCTGGGTGGCGTTTTTACAGAGCGAGCCAGACTAACAAACACAAAACAATACAAGTATAAATGGCTCTCATCGGCGCAACATACGTAGATTACGGCGTCTATGTCCCGCAGTACTTTAAAAGAGCCTTTAGCAGTATTAGGTAGATGCCAAAGTGATTATCCAGCACAAAACTGTCAAGTCGAGCTGTCCAATAAGCAAGATGAAGATCATTTTTATATTTTTCTTTCCGCAGTGGTTTTATTTTTGCTCTTTCAGCACTATGTAAATACCCGGTCATCGGTAATTACGCTTGTGATGTGCTGAAGAGATGAGTTCCACTGTCCGCGAGTCAGCGAGCGAGTGGGCAAGTGCACATGTTTACCCTCCTCATCTCATTTGAGGCAGGCAGATCTTATTAGGTGCTGTAATTTAATCTAACGCTTCAGGCACTTGGACTGGCGTCGACACATCTAAGAAGCTCGGGAGATTTGGCCGTGTTGTACGCGAAGGTTGGAGTTGTATCTCTCTTTTTTGTGTGAATTTGAAGCATCAGTTTTCAGCAAAACTATAACAAGTACTCAGAAATATTGGATTTTTCTTATTATACTATCTAAGAGTCTCGGCCCTCTAACGGTACGGCTGTAGGTAGTCAACCGAAGCAGCATAAAGAGCTGCTAAGCCTATATATATGTGCTACGTTATGGCTGAAGCATCTTCTGTAACCCGCTTGGCCTGTGAAGGGTCGTGGGGGGGACATCGGGCGAGACAGGTCTCCAGTCTATCGCAGGGCTAACACAGACAGACAACCATTCAAACTCACACCTACGGCCAATTTAGAATTAACCTAACAAGCATGTCTTTGGATGGTGGGAGGAAGCCGGAGTACCTGGAGAGAACCCACGCAGACACAGGGGAGAACATGCAAACTCCACACAGAAGAATGGACTCGAACCCAGAACCTTCTCGCTGCGAGGCATCAGTCCTAACCACCACGCCACTGTGCCGCCCTCTCTCCGTCACCTTGTAACTGTCACTTTATGGGAGCAACGGCAACAAAACAATTTCCTTGGAAGAGACCCTAAACAACATTTGTGGCCTTTTTAATCTGCGTGTAATTCCACATTACTCGACGTGCCCTTTAGCAAAGACAGAGCTCTAACTGCGTGGCAGTCAGCTGTGCGGTAACAAAGCGACGAGCGGATTTATCTTGGGAGACTTTTAAAATTTGCGATTAACTCGAGTGCTATGAGCATGACATGGATTATTTTCTAAGATGCTAGCTCGTGTTACCTTGTAGTTTTTTTTCCCCCCCAACTCATTGTCCTCCACGCTATCCTGATGTCTTGCTATCTTTAATTAATATTAATACTTAAGTTATAATCTAAAGCTGCACCCGGTCCTTTGCTCCGTCAGAGTCGGCTCAACAGATTCATTCACAGGATATTGTCCTACACTAATCAACGACTGCTGCTCTGAGTTGCTGAACTGTGAAAACATATTTTTTGACTAAGCCGAAGGGAAAAGACAATCATATGTCCCTGATATGTAGTTACTGACTTTCTTTTTCTAAACCCAGTTTGTAGAACTAATAAGTCCAGAGTCTGTATTTGTGGTGGACCAGGATGTGCACACACCAATAAGGATGTCAGTGTAATTAGACCAGAGAAGCCCAGTCTACTGTGCTATGGATGACTGGCTACAACTAAGTGGATGATAGGCCCACCTCTGACAGAACTGGGTTAAGAAATATAGTCCTTCCATTTACTACAGAGCTAAGTCTCAGACGTGCTGTGAGCAGAGAACAGAGAGGGTTAAACTGTCGTCTTCGTGCAAGCTCCAGATATGCAAATCTGTATCGCTTTGGAGTGGGGACGCTGTGTGATTTAAAATTGTATTCCTGACCGCTTTGAGACCGCTCAGAGGTTAAACTGCACGTGTCTTCGCAGAGCCGCCGGGCAAAGAGGATAAGGAGGCCGAGGAGGGTGTGGTACCTTCGGCTGCGGGCGGCTACGCTGACACGAGCTTGGCAGACACCTCCACGCCGTCCGCTAAGCTGCTAACGGCGTCCCTCACGCGGAGCGCAGGTGAGCAAAAGCATCCTTTGAGGTGTTCGAGCCGCCATGGAGGACAAGCAATGTTCTTTGTTGAATTAAGCCATCCTGTAGCCGTTTCAATATCTGTAAATCTGTCAGAGGACTTGGAGAAACAATTACCCTGCATCCTTTGCCTGGAGCTACTAATTGCCTCCAATGGGAGGAGAAAACTGCGCGTTCAAGCTGTGATTTAGAGAACTCCTGAGAACACAAGAGGCTGGGAAACGATGCATCGAACGAATATTTCTCTGTACTGTATCAGATAAATAATCATAGACACCGTACTGGAAGCACTAATTATGCATTCAAATGACGGCAGAGCACTTTAAAAAACAGGAGTAGCGTTAAAGAACAAAGGATCTGTTCGGGAACTGTGGCAAATAGTGTGTCAAATAATACAGAAGGTGTGTGATTTATCTCCAGGATAGAGTTGAAACATACAGACACAGAAACAAATCAAGACCAGCAATGATTTAAAGATTTAACATCCAGCAACACTTCTGCTCCAGTGAACACCGGGAAACGTCAGCTCTATATCGAGCGATATGAAATGAATCCACACAACAAACATCGGTTCTTTAGTTCTGTCATGTCTTCCACATTGTTTTCCACCGTTCTGGCTTTGTTTGTTTTGGTGCCCTGTTAATTAATTAAGTCCCCCGTCTTCTGCAGCGGTTTATTTGCACCCCTCGCCGTCTGTTTATCCCAATAAACCAACTCCTAGTGTTTGTGTAGCTACAGTGCATAAGACACATTCATTTGCATTTTCTTTTGGAGGTTTTCTGGGCATACAGTTATAACTTGCGCTAAATTTAAATGCAGGCAACTTCCATTTCTGAATATTTATCTGTGGCTCTAAGCTCCAAGTTGATTGGCTTTTAATTTTGACGGCATAACTCGTGCAGATTTGTCATCTTGAGCATTTTCTTCAGCAAATTAGCGTCCAGCGAGCTTTACAATGCAACAGTGTGACTCATCCAAGTGTGTTTGATAGATTTTTATGGCAAAGAGAAAGGCTTTGGCTACTCAGACCATACATGTTAAAGGAACAGTATGTAAGAAATGTATTTCAATTAATCATAAAATGGCCCTGATATGTCACTAGACATGAAGAAATCATGTTCATTTCAAATACTTATATCACTGACAGCAGTGGTCCGGCCAGGATATTGTCATTCAAAAGTGAGAGTTGCAGCCCTCAACTGATGTTGATGTTGTCATGTTGTGTTTTGGCCTGAGGCGCCACCCTCAAGCTATCTACTAATCACGAAGTCAGTAGAGTTTCGTCTTCCGGGTTGCCAGCTCTGCTCTAGTAACCGCAGCTGCAGCTACGAACGTGTCGGATAAAACATGTATAACGTTACTAAACCTAAAAGACCTCGTTATGAATCCGAAATACGTCGTGACAAAGTCCGGAATGGCATGGAATTGACCCTCGACGTTTGGATGCTATACTCTACCATGTTTGTTGGTATAGGCTAAAAGCCCCGTGCTTCCGTACATATAGACAGTGGATTTTCCGTGGTCGCCCGTGCTAAATGCGTTCATAAAAAGCTTTATATCGCACCACTAGCAGGGTATGAAAACAATCTATGTTCCGACTGAAATGTGGTATTACAGTACATCTTTACGAAATATTTGGCTAATCGCCATTAGTAAATTTTTGCGATACATAATTACTTCGCAAAACATCTCTCATGAAGCATAAACTTTATTAACAGAAGAAAAAACTTACTGTGTAGGACTCGTCACTTGCCATTGGAAGCTCCTTGTAGCAGCCTACGTTCCTGCTGGATCCTGCAGCTTAGCTGGCAACCTCGAGTCAGGGGGGAGGCTGAGGGGATACACCGTTCTACAGTATTTTGAAAGTGATTGCAGTACCTGTTTTGGCCAGTTTTGGCCACAATCCTACATACTGTTCCTTTAAGGAACAATTTGCTGCTGGTCTCAACACGGCACTTGTAGACAGTTACAGAAATATACGCCAGACTTCTTCTTCACTGTAAATCAATTAAGACCGCCATAATTCCACTACAAAATCTGGTAGAGAACAAACAGGAGCCACATTCTGGTCAAACACGCCCGTTAAAAGAGCCGCTTTCGGCCCAGTTCACAGGAGCAGATGTAACCCACATTACCTCGCCCAGAATAGCACAAGCTGTCAAGTGATTTTCAAAAATAGACCCGTCCAATGTGCCGATGAGAGGACGCTACGGGGCTGATCGGTTTGGTGTGTCACAAAGTAAGGCGGTCAAACAATGATGCTGCTGGTCCGCGTATCAGCCGTTCGCTTAGCGTTCCCCCTAAAGCAAGAACCTGTTGCGGCACATAAACAAATTTATAGTGAACAAACTCTCACATTTGCTTTCATGGACCTGCAGGAGGTGGGTTTTGGTTGCAGAAAACTGTTTAAGAAGAAGCAGATTTGACATTTCCCAACACAAAACAGGCTCCTCTGTATACTCAGCATGCGTAATCTCACGTCTCCGGTTGTTCCCTCAGTAGGTTAACTGCCTCACGTGGGACCGTTCAAGATTTATTAATACGGCTGTTAGAAATTAAGACATAAACGTGCACCAGTGAAAGTGTTTCCACTGTGTGCAGTCGGGCCCTCATTAATAACTGATTCCACTGTCTTTAGACCGCTCTTGGATGAAATTATATTCAATTGCTCAGCTAAAGGTTGGAAAAAACTACAAGAGATGTTGCAGTGTTGGTCAAATGAGGCCTTGATATGCTGCTGGTTCAGCTACAGGGTCAGTTTGTAGATTGGTTCAGATTAAAATATCTTAACAGCCACTGGATGAAATCTTATAGATGAATCCCACAGCATGAGGTTCCTGTCTGTGGATCTGGGCACACATTTGAATATTTGATATGCGACCGCAATCACGGCCCCACCAGGATGATTTACTGCATTCATCAGCAACCAGAAAACATATTACATTGAGAAAACCAGGTGCACCCACTAAAAACACCTGATAGAGGGTGAGGCAACAGTCTGCCATGCCCTGATAACCCGCACAGATGCACATGCACATTATTTAAGTCAAATGCAGCCTCAAATAGAAGAAATATGCATTTTTCAAGGCAGGCATTTTGCAAATTGTCACAGTAGAGCCAGCTCAGGTGCAATTAAAGGTGCCTCAGTTCCATTTAGCGTGTCAGCAAGCCAAGATGGCGACAGCGCAGGCGCAAAAGTAAGCGCTCAGTTAACGGCACGCAGCTGCCGCAAAAAAAAAAAAATAAATAAATAAATAAAATACGCAAACAGACGGGATAAAGATTGTAAACATCTTACCTGTGTGCGGAAGTCATCTCCCCGTGGTCCAATTTGCTTTTCAGTGAAGACAAGAAGAAAGTTCCGCCACAGAGGGTTTTAAAATACAAGTCGCTGCTGCTTCACACGTTGTCCTGGTAACCAGTCCACCGTTGGGGAAAAGTAGCTTCCGGCAGGTTGATTTATGTCTGAATTAGCATCACCTGACTGCCATATTACGGGAAAACAGCGCTGGATAACGATGTAAAGGCCCCGGTAACAAAACTTAATGTACCACACTTATTTCCCCTCCATTACCTCCACACAGTTATGTGAATAAATGCCCTGTTTCTACTTTGTTTAAACTTGCTGCTTACTAGCTAGCTTGCTAGGCTCTTTACCTTTGCTAGTGCGCATGAGCGGGGATGATTGACAGGTGACGACAGACGATTGACAGATTTACAGTTAATAGTAATTATAATAAGTGATAAATAAGCCCCAAACACATTTATTTTTATTTCTGAACTATCCTATAATACAGAAAACATGAAAAAAAAAAAATGTTATTGATTTATTTTTATTTATTCAGACTTGCCGTGTCATTGGGTGGGCCTGAACTCAGGTGGGTGGCTCCACCCACGCCCACCTGTAATTGGCAGGTACATTTCTAGAAACTTTTCCAATACTTTAATAAGTGACATGTCCAAAACTCAACTTGTGCAGTGATTTGACTCTGTTAGGAGAAATGTGATGCCTAATATAGTCCTGTAGCATAACATTGAGCATTTACTACATACAGGTAGCATAGTTTCAGCCACAAGCTGCAGAAACTCTCATCTTTGTAATAGGCTAAACTCAAACTTTAACTCTTTAAGGTGCATTAAAGATACTTTGCACAGGATTCTGCCTTGTGTCTCCAGATGTGTTAACTGCGCCTAGCATGGGCAACTTGTTCCCACAGGAATGTGTCAGACAGCCAAGCAGCATGCAGTGGAACATAACGCCCTGATCCCTCCCTGTACCGTAGTCGCCGCCGCCACATATCAAACCCTTTCCGGGCCGCGCAGATTTGACGCTCGCTGACAAGAGCGAGGCAACAAAACATGGCACTAATTCAATACCCGTCACGTTTTTCCACTCGGCCTGGCTCAGCGGCATCCAATTCACTGCCTTGGAAAAGTAAATAAATGGGCAGACTAGTCATTGACATGTAACACTGTGCTTAACCTCACCTACTTTATCAGTGGGGCCCCCGTGTTCAAAACGCCCACAGCTGTTTGTTTTACACTCCAGCCACATTTCCCACACTGTTACTGTGTGTTATGATAAGATGACACGGTTATACGGTGCAGGTTTATGAGGTTAATGCCCTAATTTTTAAACCACTTATGTCACAATTTCCACGGTGCCAAAAAAGTGGTGGAAATAAGGACTATCAATGTTGTTGATTAATTGAGTTTTAGCAATGCAAGCTGGACTGCACTAGGGTTCAGTAGGTCAGTCCACCAATTAGGTCCAGACATAAATATCCCTCCACTCTTGGAAGGATTAACTGAAACTTGTAACCGACACTCCAGTGAATCCGTATAACTCTTGGCAAACCGTTCCTTGACATTTGTGGTATTGGTTTTCACAACTAGTGGAGTTTTGTCTTGCAAATTGTAGTTCATGACCAAACGTGCAATCAGCATCAGTTAGCTTAGTGCTAATTATTATTCTTAGATGCCTACGCCAAACTAAACTGGCGACCCTGCTAAATATAACGTCCTGATCGTCAGATGTTAGCAATGACACAGTGAGCATGTCACCCTTGCTACAGTTAGCCATGGTGCTAGCATTTAGCTAAAAGCGCTTATATTTAACAGGAATTAAATCAGTTATATATTAATTTATATTTAATGTATGTTTTTAACTTGCTTGTTTCCAATTTACATTGTGAAACTAATGTTAAATTAACATGTTTGATGCAGAACCAATGACATCTGGTTGTTTCGCTAACTCTCCAACTGGTAAATCAAAATTTGTTGGACACTGTGTTCATAATTTAGTCACTCCTTCCTACCGCCTCCAACGTCAACGTAGAACAGGATGTTTAGTCTGGTTGCTGAACTGACTCAACTGAATTGCTGCACAGCATGTACAGTACTTTCTAGGCAGAGCTCAAACTGTGGGGTTACTCAATCTACTGACTGATGCTCACACTGTGACGAAGGTGCGTAAGGGAGCTGTCTGGGCAAACTTTTGCCATGAAAGAGTCGTCAGGCCGTAATTAAAATTCAGTGCATCACCAAAAAAACGAAAACAAAGCCTGCACGAAAATCGATCCGTGCTCTTCCTCCCATTGAGGAAATGATTAAGCCCGGGACAGCTCAGCATGTTGTGTGAAATAAAACTGCTGTGTCACACTGAGAGATGCCCGGGCAGCTGGCAGTTGGGGTCGTATTTCCCCGAGCTTGACGTTTTCATCGCGGCTTGGGACCGCGATAAAGCTGTGAGGTCGCGAGGCAAGTGGGGGAAAAATGATAAAGACAAACAGAAGGGAGGCAGGAGAGGGATGCTAAGGCTTAGGCACTCATGTGGATCTGAGGCACGAAGAGGGCATCGCTTTGTTCTCAGAGTGGTGCTTAAATGTCAATACTGCAAATACATGAATAGACAGACCCCAAAAGAGACCTTACACTGACACAGATTATATAGGAAACATTAAAATGAATCGGAGTATATGTTGGAAGGCCAGCAAGTGAGAAAAACAAAGCAAAACATAAAGCATGGGAAGAAACTTGTAAAATTCAGGGCAGTCAAAGAGAACGGGACAGAAAACTGTCCCAGTTTAAAAATAGCAAACCCACCTATGGGAGTATCCCCTTTTGAAGCAGCCATTGAGGGGAAATCAGAAACAAAAGAGTGAATTAGGGGACCAGGACAGGGTGGGACGGGAAACTCGCGAAAAAAGCTTTTAAAAGACACGCGAGAAAAACATGAATCCCACTTTTAGTTTTACATGGGAAACAAATCAGCCATCCTTCAATCTATACGCGAAGATGTTGGGGTTTTGTGGTCGCCGCATTTATGTTCTCAAAAGGGCACACAACTTTGTCGCCACGTATAATGTATTCTCCGTACATCGCCGGGCGCCGTTTTTCACAGATCCAGACAGAAGTTGCGTCAGCGCTGTTTGCTTGGATGATTCAGAATGATTGCAAAAAAATATTTATGCGCGTACACTTCACTGAACCTGCTGCTGCTGCGTGATTTACAGTACCGTGCCGTCAGTTTATTCTGCCCGCTCGTCCCTGTCTCCGTGGTCCATTATGGCGCCTGGCTCTTTATGGAGGACTTATTGTCTTTGATAAGCCTGCAGCAAAATGACTGATGATCCTGCGTGCGAGTGCAAATCACTGACGTGCAGTTAGAAGCTGCTTCTCTTCTGTCTACCTTTTCTTTACGAGGCTTTTAAGCAGCCTTTATTAGTGCGGGGTCTTTTCTTGGATATAAAGCCAGCACGCACGTGATGACGGTTACAAAAAGCTCCGGGATCTGGAGCTCGCCGATGTGGAGACGGGGAGACTGAAAAATGTCCTTTTGCCCATCTGTGAGGCATTACGCCGCGCGAAGCGACTTGCGTACGTCCCCATTCAAGTCGGTAATTGAGCCACATAACCATGTACGGCGCAGATGAGCTTTGCAGGCGTCTGTAAATTTCACACGAGCACACACATACATGGGTACTCCTTCATTTCCAAAGCCAAACCGCTTCCTTTGCAGCGCTAAAACATGTCTAACACAATCATAATTAACTATACTCGCATGGAAACTCCAGATGGCTTACGTAACGCAAGAAAAGCTCTCTCTGTGGTTCTGAGTGGGCTGATCTCACACACACACACACACACACACAAATACGCACACACATTCCTCCTATTTAGGGCCTAGCTCAGTTTGAAGTCGCCTTCTTACAAGCTTTTACACAGGATTAGAACATTACAAGGACACCGCTCTTTCACAATTCCTGGACCGGGGCCGGCCTTTTTTCTGGCTCAGATAGTTTGAACGCTGATTAAATGCTCCTGTGTATTCTCATGAGTGGACGATTAGCATGCTTTTAAGTGAAATGAAAGTGGACGTTTCCAGCTTTGGCCGTCTCCGAGCTCATGCCTTAGCTCTTTCTTTTCAAGGACTTATTCGAATATTAATCTTGTTTATCATACAGGCGAAATAAATCTGATCAACGTTATGTTCTGCTGTCTTTCCAGGCATCCCTACCACACCTACACATACTCCTCCGAATACTAAAGAGTGGATATCCAACCAGGCAGGAAGTGACGTCACCTTCCTTCCGGACTGCAATAAAGAACGCTCCGGGATCTGCAACCTCTCCGACACGTGGGACTCCTCCACGACCTCCTCGCACGTCAAGCCCACGCAAAACACCACTGCCACGAATCAGTCAAGCAACCCCTTCCTGATCCCAGCTCAACCCATGCTGGTGCCCCTGTACACCGACTGGAACAGCGCCATGGCGGCCTGGGGCGTGGCCTGGGAGGCGCATGTTTACGGCGCCGGTTGCGTCTTCGCGATGCTGACGATAGCCTCGGCGCTCAATCTGCTCTGCTTGCCGCTGCGGTGTCCGTCTGGATGCGGCTACTTCGCTCTCGTGAGCTTGTTCCTCCTAGCTGCCGGTTGCACCAGATCTTTCTCACTCCTGTATGATGCCTACGGACACCAGGACCGGTTATCTTCAACAGAGGCCTCCCTGATGCTCTACGAAGCACCTTTTCCTTGCCTCACCGCAGCCTTCGGACTAGTTTTCCTCCTCCTCTCCATGCGCTCAAGAATGCAGCTCTCTTACTCGGCCTTCCAGAGACCCTGTTTCCTGGCCTGCCTGGTTTTCGTGCACTTTGCTGCTGCGTTTGGTCCGGTCACATTATTAAAGTTCTACCAGCAAAAGCCTCCGATGTGCCTCTTCCTTTCACTCATCTCCCGTGGAGCCTTTGTGGCGCTGGCAACATTCTTGTCTGCTGCCTATTTTGTGTTCTACATCTATGTGCGTGCGGACTCAAAGCACATCTACCACCTGAATAACACATCTCCAACACCCGCTGAGCGCTACAACCGCTGCCCCTTCGCCGAGAGCCGGGACTGGGAGCGTGCAGCTGTAACAGTTTGTCTTTCTGCACTGTTCTCTTTAGCATGTGCAGGACTTCAGTTGTATGCAATGCTCAATGCCATGGGGGTTGCAGGTGGAGAGGAGGTCTTCCACCCTTGGCCGTGGTGGACTTTTCAGTTTAGCTGCAGACTGTGCGAGCTCGGGGTTTGTCTCACCTTAGCCTTGGTGGTTGCACAGCCAGTCTATTGCTCGGACCACCTTCCAGCTGCTGGGAGCTGCTGGACTGAACTGTTGGCATCGAAGTCGCCCATTCTTCCTGGAAGCTACCAGTGGACGCTGAGCCAGCAGGAGAAGCTTGCCATCGTTGACACAGTAGGGCTTGGAGAAACTGAGAGCCTTCCTCTCTACACCCTGATGGATGACAGGCTTGGGAGCAGTCTGAATGGCCTGGACCTCCTCTACCACAGCAACCGAGCCTTGGCATACCGAGACCTGGATTTGGATTTGGACTTACATGGCTCAGGAAAACCTGAGGACGCAGGAGGCAGAGAGCCGTCGGGTGGATCATCGTTCACCAGTGACTCCACCACAGACCTACGGCCGCCCTCGCCAATCAACTTGCGTCGCAGCATAGATGAGGCGCTCTTCAGCGAGGCGCTCTTTCCCATGAGCCTCTTCGGCCCTGCTCGACCCGTTGGCTGCGGTGACCTGGCAGTTGGCAACCACTGGACACTTCCCAGCAACGGCCTATGTGATCCTCTCTCCGCCGACCCTGGCCTTTATCGAACCTCTTCCTGCGTGGAGATGGCTTCCCAACCCCAACCCCTTTGCACCCTATCTCAGAGTGTCGAAGGTGCGCCACCATCTCCCTCCCTCTGCTCTTCCTCCAGCTGTTCGTCGCCTGAACGCTGGAGGGGCAGCTCTTCCTCTTGCTCCCTCTACCGAGCCTCTCTCGGAAGCTCCTCGCTGGTCCTCTGCCCGAGCCCAGAGAAACATGCCCGGCAGCTTCACCAGCAAACGGGTGCAAGACACGCTGCAGACTCGGACCACCAGGGCCACGCTGACCCTCAGAGGAACTATCAAACGCTGGGCGCAGCCTCACAAGAGAGCCTGGACCTGGATATGTCAAGCGAGGCAGACCGGTCCGTGCAGGAGGAATTCATCAGTGCTTGCAGACAAATCGATGCTTTGAGCATCTGCAGCGAGACTATTGATTTATAAAGGAGAGTCTGGTCAAACAAGGGTTACACTAAGGACTTAAGAAGGTTGTTGAGAATCTTTACAGAATATTCGATAGTGCATGGTAGCTTTGCATACAGCATAAAGGACCTATCGCTGCCGTAATCAAGTATTTGGAAGTTGGGTAAGCTTTCTTCAAGTGGTCAGTAGTGAATGTCAATGAGGGTCTAAGTGCCAAGAATGTCAAAAGCCAAAAGGTAATTTGTAACTTTTACATGTTTGATAAAGGTTGGCGAAGTTTGATACAGTCAAAAAGAATAGTAACCTTTTACTGAGTGGTGATATAACAAGAGATGATTTGTACAAATGTTTTTATTGCATTCCGACATTCCAATAGATAGTACTGTGACTCAATTAAGCACTTATTAAATACTACTGAAGTCATACACTTTCAAATTCTGAATATCATTATTAAATCTCCTGCTGAATGAATGAGATTAAAAATATCCAGTATGTCAAACTATAAACTCTCATACCACCCAACTGTACTTGCAGGTATGGTGCAGCAGCGCCCTCTACTGGTTAAAAGCACACTACAGTTATCGCTCTATATAATGGTCCAAACTGCGTATTCTACTAATTTATTTATGTTTAAATATAACTCTGCTCAAAACATTGTTTAATAAAGTTTGTTTTATAATATTTGGCTTCTTATTCTTGAGGTTCAAAGCGGCGATATGAGTTTGCAACTCAGTCAGACAGCAGTCCCGTCACAGTTTTACTTATTTATTTCTTCTTTAACATATAGAACAGCAAAAGCAACTTTTGTCTGTAGAGTGTTTTTCACTGTAAACATGTTCTGAAGTGATATTCCTCAAAATCCCCTAATGGAATTACTAAATACCGAGTCTTTCCCATCCATTGAGAAAAAAAAAAAAAAAAAAGAAAAAAAACAGGTTTCTTATTGTTTGGTTGTTGAAAAAAATGAAAACAAAATAAAGCATCACATTGTATTTGTG
Organism: Chelon labrosus; assembly: GCF_963514085.1. NCBI lineage: Eukaryota > Metazoa > Chordata > Actinopteri > Mugiliformes > Mugilidae > Chelon > Chelon labrosus. The sequence continues at coordinate 14,448,229 of NC_140356.1, forward strand.
CTTTTCAGATGAACTAACAGGACGCAGCACTTCTTCATGAGTAAGACATTATTAAAAACCTGGATTACCTCTTCAGGTGGGAAATTGAAAACAAGCAGCATTCATTACCAACTAAACATAGGTATATTATTTCTCCATGTACATCTTCCTTGCAATTCAGTCCAGTTGCAAGATCAGTTGTTAGTCAAGTGAACACCAACATGGTAGAGAAAGCAACTTTTACAATCTGGGCCACTTTATATATATAGATATAAAAAATAATAATAATAAACGGCAAAACATGTGAAAATGTTAGAAAAGCCAACTCTTACGTAAACAAGAACAAACAAAGACACTGTTTTAAAGTAAGACGAGGAGACGAGAAGGTTTGTGACGTCATGAATGCATTTTATCCATCCCTGCTTCAAGGCATGTCTCCGGTGAAAAGAAACGAAATGAAACTAACGTACGGGGGAAACCTATGCCGCAACGTGAAAGCGCAGGAAGGGCCGAGGTTAACGGGGCGACTTGTCGCGCCGCTTTGGGTTTTTCAAGTTAGAAAAAGAAGAGTGTCGGAGGAAGTGTAAATACACTTGGCAGTATGTATGCAATTAAAGCAGAAATATAAATACAGCCAACATCTGGCTTTGTGAAAAAACAAACATGCATATCAAAAACCCTTCATGCTCAATTCAAAGCCCCCTCCCCGAAGACTATACAGGTTTGTTATAAAGTTGCTTTATCTAAAAGTATTCAAATTAAGGGCAATTCTTCTTCAATATCAACTATTTTTGATTGACTCGTTTTCTCCTGATCGTCATGCTTTTGGTCCCTTCTACGCTTTGAGGACTGCGCATCGAGATGGGACGCAAGGTATTTGGCTCAGGCAGTCTTTGAGGGGGGTTAATGAACGTCCACAGTGGTAAAGGCTGTGTTCTGCCTACTGATTGCAGGTGTAAGTGTAAAGTTGACAGGATAACGAACCAAAGGCCAATATCGCGTACCTCAGAATACACAATACACAGAGTAAACATAACGCGCTGAGATATAAGCAGCTACCCTTCAAGTAGCGTTTATCCGTGATGCAAAAACGACGACATCGACGCTGCACGTATAAATGCACATATATTGTCTTCTGCACGTGTATATACTAGTGTGTTTAAGAACTGGGATGCGTGAGGCTTCCGACAGGTTTGCTGGTACGGGTGGATCCCATAAAAGCCAAAAAAAAATGAAAAAGATGGCTGCCTTCGACTCGCTAATATTAAACAGGACGAATAGAAACAGTGCACCTTCACTTTGTTTGTCCCAAGCACACACACGCACTCAACACGCGCCGTTGTACAGTTCGTTCTCTCACTACGACACAAAACTGAGACCGGGCTGCAAGATACAGGTGTGTATGTCGTTTCACCAAAAAAAAAAAAAAAAAAAAAAAAAAAAAAAAATGAAAAAACCCTGATGCGCCACATCTTGAGTGCAAAATCCGAGGTGTTCGGAGAGTCGGGTGTCAGTTTCGAAAGGTTCTCGCTTTGCTACGATGCCCACCCTTTCCTCCTCAGATCCGCTGGTCGGGATCAGAGGGAGCGGAAAGCAACAGTGTGATGCGATGCAGGGGAGGGCAGAGATGGTGTGGTCGGTCGGTGGTGCGTATTTTAGCAGAAGTGGCGATTTAACATTTGGTCGCTGTGAGATTGGTTATGTCACCGGTGATCTGCGCTCCGTTCCTGTGCGCTCAGTAAAGCCGCTTCTCGAAACTGTTGGGAGAAACGTAAAAGGCAAAAATAAGTGTTTGGTGCAATGTGAGCCAAGTTTGCTGCTGCTTCAATGACAGATATTGAGTTTAATGCATCTGTGTTGAGGCTTTTAGAGACAGTCTGAAAACCAAGAGCTAAAATTATAGTCTTGCTTCTTTCGCTTGAGCTGCAATGTCACCCAGTTTCTTGCTAAAGCGAAACAGTTGTCATTTTCACTTCATAGTTTCACAACGTCAGCACACAAACAGGAAGTACAGCAAGTACTGCAACATCATGACGTTAATAAGAATTGTGGTTCTTACAAGTACAAGTCTGTTGTGGTTCCTTTTGTTTTTGTATGCTTTAAGCCGCTGCAGCTTCAGGGTCGATAGGTACTTTCCCAGCTCAAGAAGGGCCTGCAGTGACGTTCGTCAAGTGCACGGCGATTGGTTGAACAAACGTCCATGTTTGGACAGCGGGGTGAATTGTTGTCTAGAGGTTTGAGGATTTTTAGAGTGCAGAGCACAAACAGTACAGTGTGTTCTTCTTTCGCCTCAGATTGCATCAAACTGCTGGTATGGGTTCTTTTAATGTGGCTAGTAACCCTCTGATAAATTACTTTGCTCTTCTTGCAGTGCACAGATGGCTTGTTTCACTTGTACAGAGGGATCCTTTGAACCCAATGGAATGACAGCTACCCATGAGACAGCTTTTGGGTCAAGCGTCCAATCACTTCTGCGCCCCCTAGAATAGGGGGCTGTGTATAAAAATGGCTATAATTGACCTGTTGTAGGCCTTTATTATTGGTCTGTTGAACACCAACCAGAGGGCTCCTACCTTTTGTCAAGTCCCGATTTCTTACGTTATCGTTGCTAGGTTAGAAAAACAGTAGCCATGCAGGGGTGGAATAATAGAGTCTACCTGGAATAATAGAGTCTACCAGTAACGTGGAAGCAAGACGGCTCACATTTGCAATTTTAGCATTTTAGTTTTTAAAAAGAAATGGACCCCTGCATTGCTATACATACCTAGCAACATTAACATAGGTAATTGGGACTTGACAAAGATGTAGGATCCCTCTTGTCCCCGTGGTTGGTGGTCAGTAGACCAATCAGAAGGCCAACAAAAGATCATTTCTTAGGACCTTTCTCCAACTTGGACATAATGCTGTGTTCCAGAAAACTTGGGAGGTCTGAAATTTCAGACCTCCTACTAGGAAAAGTGCCGTGGAACGCCACTTGAAGCTGGAGGTCCTACAAGTGAAGTCAGGGCAAATCGATCTACCCCGAGTTCACTGAGATGCAGCAGCCTGGCGTCACGGGGGATAAATCTGACATCCCAACTTTCTGGAATGCAGCTTAAAATAAAGCTGACCGTCTGACTGCACGTATAAACAACAACAAAATCTTAGCTATCCAGTGGCTCTTGGAAAAAATTGGGCACTTAAGTCAAGGCCTTATGAAGCCTTTATGTGACTTGGTTGTGTTGAATGTCACTCATAACGAAGAGATGCTGCTATTCCAACCACCAGCTGGCTATTATGTCACTTCATTGTTCTTACTGGCAGCGCACATGCAAACAGTTTGATCTGAAAGCTCCCAGAGAAAACCGACTAAAATCAGTTGTCCGGGAACAAAAAGTGTACTCTAGACAATTTTTACAGCAAGTGTTTGCAGATTTTTTTAACTTACGAATGGAGTCCATGAACGCCTCCCTCCACTTGCGCAGACATGGTCCGCTTCTCAAACTTCAGCTCTCCAGAGTACATCATAGAACTGAGAAAGATTCAAAAACGCTTTAACATCTAATCCACATTAAACATGAACAGTAATCCACACACATACACAAAACTCACCGGAGAACAGAGAGACTCTTTGCTCCGATGTCCTGGCAGCCATGTTGAATACCTGCTATCAGGTAAGGTACAAACTTGTGGATGGAGCCTTTGTCCTGGACTGAGCCCGACACACCCTGAGCCACCTTCACCTTGTCGCCCTCACTGTGGATAAAACGTCACCCCTGATTAATGTTCATCACAAAACTGAAATGCCTGCTCTTGTCATTTTCGGGACTTTCCACATACCTAAAGTAACGTTTTTGGCTGCTGGTGCTCTTCTCCATAGCGTCTAGCGAGCCCATGCCACGATACTTTTTCAGCCGCACGCCATCTGAGAAGAAGTACTCTCCAGGAGCCTCAGTGGTTGCCGCTAGCAACGAGCCCATCATAACTGGAGTGGGAGACAATTATCTTTGTGTTACTGCACACGCCAAACCACATCAATGCTGTGATAAATAACTTTTTTGTTGCGTGTAAATTCTCACCGGTCGACGCCCCGAGCGACAGAGCCTTCACCACATGGCCTACGGTCTGAATGCCACCATCTGCAATGACTGGCACGCCGAAACGCCTGGCGTACTCTGCCACCTTGTACACAGAGGTCCCCTGGGGCCGCCCACATGCCATCACTAGAAAGAAAAATGCACACACACAAACAAAACCGAATCAGGTGACGAGCGGAGACGATCCGCTGAAAGTTAATAAACCGTCTGCTTTGCCGCAGCACATCTCCCCTTTTGGTTAATGTGACCCAGCGTGAACATGAGAGACCTGTCCCCATGGCAACGCAGACCGGAGGCCTTGGCAAATCACCATGGCAACCAGGAGTGGTCTCAGGGTTTCTGCTAGCAACTGATAGCCTTTCTTCTTGCTGTACTTCACAGCCAGACGGTGCTAAATTTAAATGTACGCTTCTTTATCCTGATCCATTCTTTTCCCAAATATTTTTTAATTCTCAACTAGCAATAATACGGCCATGCAGTACGGTATAAATCAACCATTTAAACCCCACTTCCAGCACTCTCTGCTCAGGATATAAATAGACACAGCGAGTCCTGTACCTTCCTGCGTGATGCAGATGGAGCCGCAGCCCATGCCAACTCTCAAAGCATCCACGCCGGCATCGATCAGGTTCTTGGCCTGGGCCGCTGTAACAACTGCAGGTAAGCAAAAAATAATAAAAAAAATAGTCAGTAAATAAATGTGTGCAAATACATGCTATATTTTGAGTTCATATACTCAAGAGCTGTCAACAAACTCACCGTTTCCTCCCACAACTTGCAAATCTTGATACTTCTGTTTAATATAATTTATCATGTTGATTTGATACACTGAGTTGCCTTGTGAAGAGTCCTAGAAATAAAATGAGGGAAGAAAAAAAAAACATTCCGGGTTTAAGTACATGATATTGCAAAATAAAACTTGAAGGGGAACTACTGTTTATTTTTCAACCTGGACCTTATTTCTGGCATAAAATAAGATCGTTTACTCACCCATATAACTTTTGTGTAATTTGTAGTCTTTCGGGAGATAATTAGATCTGACTCAACGGGGAATAGCATTAGCGCACGACAACAAAATATTGGTGAAATGAATGAGTTTGGCGACAGATAATGCGTTATTTAGAGGCTGCGTTTCGGTGCCCCAGTCACTCCCACTATATGGATATACGCTAATCTAATTATCTCCCGAATGACTACAAATATCAACCAGTTCAAACAGTAAGAGAGTAAAGAGTTGTATACATTTAAATTAGATACTGGAAAATCTAGTTAGGAGTAATCTTTAACAGTTAATTTAAAAGGACAGTCCCAAAAAGAAAAAGGAGAGCGCACACTCTTGTATATGTGCAAGGGGTACAGTATTTGGACCAAAAACCAGGAGATTGTTAAAGGGATAGTTTGGTTTCTCTCAGGTAGAGTTGTGTAAGTTACTTATCCGTGGTCAGTGCATTACTTGGAATAGATGCTGGTTGAGAAACAGACTGTGGTACCGACACCGAAGCCAAGCAATGAATTGCTGTGAATGGGGCAAGCAGCAAAATGTTTTTAGTCATGTAAAACGAGGCCCACCTAAAATAATCAACATCAGTTTAAAGGGGAATTCCTGTTTTTTTACAACCTGGACCTTATTTCTGGCATAAAATACGATCATTTACTCACCCATATAACTTTAGTGTCATTTGGAGTCGTTCGGAAGATATTTAGATCCAGTGGAGCGCTGCGTATATCCATATAGTGGGAGTGATTGGGGCACCGAAACGCAGCCTCTAAATAACGCATTATCTGCCGCGAAAACCCGTTCATTTCACCAATATTTTTTTATCGTACGCTAGTGCTATTCCCCGTTGAGTCCGAAGTTACCTGTCGTCAACATCATGCACCCGCCGCTCAAAAATGACATCATTCAGGTCAGAAGACATCATCTGGGGTCTGTAGGTCAATCTACAGACCCCGAATGATGATGACAGGTAACTCCAGACTCAACGGGGAATAGCATTAGCGTACGACAACAAAATATTGGTGAAATGAACGAGTTTGGCGACAGATAATGTGTTATTTAGAGGCTGCGTTTCGGTGCCCCAGTCACTCCCACTATATGGATATACGCTAATCTAATTATCTCCCGAATGACTACAAATTACACAAAAGTTATATGGGTGAGTAAACGATCGTATTTTATGCCAGAAATAAGGTCCAGGTCGTAAAAAAACAATAGTTCCCCTTTAAAAATGTCCTTATCATTTATCCTTCCTATGTATATAGTGTCTATTTACTTCTAGATCTTGTAGATTTGTACATATACACATATAGACACTTCCTCTAAAATAAGTCAAAATTCTCTGGTTTGAGCTCTTGCACCACCAGGATGTGATGGCCATGACAAAAGAACACAGGGAGTCACAAAACTGACTGTGCTGATTAACTCATTAATTAGCTAAGATGTTTCACACCAACCAATATGAACAGAAGTGTAGAGAAGTTACAGCGATTTTTGGAAAATCTGTGCCAACACGCAAATTTCCGGTGCGAAAAATTTGAGTCTATTCTCACATAACATTCTCAGTGTGTTATGTACACTTCAACTATGTAATGTTGTATGTTATATCCCAGGTTATTGTTCGGTCAACCAGAATTCAAAATACCCACCAGTACAACCACATCCACTCCGGCTTGCACCAGCAGATCCAGTCTGTACTTGTCGTCGTCCCTGGTGCCGATGGCGGCGCCGCACAGCAGCTGTTTGCGCGAGTCTTTAGAGGCCAGAGGGTAGTCCCTGTTCTTCTTCAGATCCGTCCTGGCGATAATGGCCACCAGCTCGTCATTATCATTCACTATGGGGAGTTTACCTAGATACGGAGAGAGTGAGAGTGAGCTTATGAGATTAAACAAGGAGATAAATATGAAACTAGAAAATGCTGCGCTCACATATATTTTTTCTTATTCACCTTTTTTGCTGCGCTGCAGGATGTCATTGGCTTCTTTTAAAGTAACACCGGCTGGAGCTACCACCAACTCCTCCCTCTTAGTCATAGCCTGAGGAATCACAGCGTGATTTAAATATAAAAATAATGAAACCAGAATGAGCGTTCTCAAACCTCGTAAAAACCTGACTACACACACCTCCTCCAGGGGTCTGCTATGGTCCTTCTCAGACAGGAAGTCAATGTCTCTGGAGGTGACGATGCCCACCAGCTTGCTGCCCATTTTCCCGGTCTCCGTGACGGGGATGCCCGAGAAGCCGTGTCGCACTTTGGCCTCGAACACATCCCCGACCGTGTGGCGCGGACTCATAACAAGCGGGTCCGTGATAAAACCCTGCTCAAACCTCTGGAAACCAAAAGGAAACCAAATAATAAGATCAAGTCTCGTGATTAGAATTATTATTACTTCTATGTGTTCAAAGCAGGAAAAGAAGCTCAAACTCAAACTCAACACACAGGGACGACAAGTGAGCAGCAACACACACAAAAATGACGCAACAAGAAGAAACGAAAATGAAACCCAACACACACACAAAAAAACGAAACACACGTGAAAGACAGTTACCAGATCCTATATAGAGACAAGATGAGACAAAATTTAAGTCAAGTGTGTGAAAATGATGATGAAGAGCAGCTGTATTAATCAATATTCCTGCTTATATTGAGCATTTGACTCAACTCCGATATGCTTTAACATAAAATACAGTTTGAAAACAGTTAAAAAATATAATTAAATGTACTTTACCTTGACTTTCCGAACCTCATTAGCTTGGAATTCTGGCGTACAGTTGTGGTGAATGATGCCGATGCCTCCCATTAGCTACCAAAAAGATTAACAGGGAAGTTTTAGGTACTTTTCAATTTGGGGAAAATTGATGAACTCAATAAAAAAATGAATAAATTGTTGGCAGTTTCTTACCGCCATAGCTATCGCCATTGCCGACTCTGTCACGGTGTCCATCGGGGACGAGATGAGGGGGGTTTTCAGTGTGATCTTTCTGGTCAGTGCGGACGTCAAGTCCTGGGAGACAATAAAAGAAGGGGACACTTTTCAAGATTGACCAGCAGAGGGCGCAGTAAGCTGCAGGGAGCTGCATACAGTTGTTCTGCTGACTTCATGCAGTTTGTGCTTCTAAATCTGACACCAGATGGCAAATCCCCCAACTCGCAGGAAGTCAATGAGCTCAATTAAAGCAGCCTTTCATGAGATTAGCATACACTACATGCGATTAAAATGATTATTTTGAGAGCTGAGAGCTTCATTAAGGGTCTATCTATTGAATACATCTAAAGCATTGTTGTTCCTCCCAGGTGCAGAAACCTGACACTGACTGGAAAAATGGAAATGAGCCAGTATCGGCCGACAGCCGCGTTTACCTTCACTTATCACCGATTCCCATAACAGCCAGACACCTTTTTGTTTTCCTCCACTGGGAGACGGGGAAAAAATAATAGCATTCCTTGTGCATGGGAAAACGAGCAAATGACTTCCATGGTGTCCAGGCTTTTCTCTTTATCTGAGGCAAACATAAACTACGGAGCCTGCTGGCTGGGTTTCTCAGGGGTTCGTGGCGAAGTCAAGAGCAATCTGCTTAAAGGGCACGGCCGCGCTGGCCTGCTAAATTCAACCGGGGCTTTATGGAAAGTATGTCAAAGAACATCACGACCCCCGGAGAATGTCCCGTGAAGGCGGCGCGCACCGACATGTGCACCCTCTTCATGTTTCTAACACTTTACCCCGCGCATGATGGTATCAAAGCTGCGTTCAAAGCTGCGACCGAGGCCGCACGTGTAAAAATTTGCGTCATTAAAGCTTGAACCACTATCCAGCACAAAACTAGGGCACACCAAGACTTTGTGGAGGGCACTAACCACATGGCAGGCAGGCAAATATCCTACACAGTAAAAGCAGGCTCTCTTTTACTCGAAAGGAAACAGACATAGAGAGATTACAGATAAATTCAATTAAACCCCTCAGAGATGGATGGAGCAGAGGAGAGGGACTTCATCTAAAGCCGGGAGATTAACTCTCCTGTCATCTGCCGAGAGAGACGGACGAGTAACCGAGCAGACACAAATGTAAACACAAGAGGGGCGAGGGAGCAGCCAGCGGGTGACCACATCGGGCAAAAATAGCCGGGCGACGAGAGGAGAAATGTAATTATAAATGGGAGAAAACCGACACTATTTTTGTGAAGGCTGTAATTAAAAATTGAAGCTGAGGTTTGGTGAAGACAGCAATAAGGTGGACGGTTTGGAAGCAGCTCCGCCAAGGGAACAATCTGTCTGCTGACACGTTCGTCGTCACGAGGGGCGGAGGAGAAACTGAAAAAAGCGATTGGCTAGCTCGAAAGGGTCTCATGATGTTACGCTTACTTGTGACAATTCTTGTGAGACCAACTGAATGCCCTTTTGTGCTCTCAGATACGTGCTCCGCGCACGTACGTACTCACCACTTCGTCTGAGGTAAAGTCGATGAAGCCGGGTAAGATCAGGAAGTCACTGAAAGACATAAACGGAGCGCAAAGTAAGGGCTTGCAGCTTAGCAACACAGAGGTCCAAAAATAAAATCAGTAAAGCATTCAAGAGGACTTCCTTATGTTCAAACCAACACTTGTCATAGTGTCTTCAAGAAAAGCAGAGGATTGATGTTTTCCTACTACTTTCTTTTTCTTTTTTATTTTTGAGGGGAACAGAAAAGATGGGGAAACACAGATGTAAATGTGAGAAGTAGAAAACAAAACACAAGTTAATGAACTTCTGCCACAATTACAGCTTAGTATAATATTTTGTCATATTTTCGTACTTCAGATCCCATTCCAGGATTCTTGTTTGCGTCTCTTCCAGGTTTCTAATAAAACTGCAAAGTGGCCGAGACACTATAAACGCTACACTTGAGCTATTTCAGCTCCTGGCCCGTTTAATGGAGTGGAGGAGAAAGAGCTAGACGCAGGAACGTTGTGACGCGTTCGTTTTCCAGCCGGAGCCTGTATGTATTTTGTGGTTTCTCTCAGACGGGTGTGAAAGTATGCGAGGGACGACATGGAAGGATGGAGGAAAACAGGGCGCTTTGTGTGAGGAAAGTGGACATCGGGGAGGGAAAAGTATGAGACGGGAATAAATGAAACTTGCGGACTGATCTGCCGACAGATCGCCCTCATCTCCTCTGCTTCTGTGTGGGGAGGGGAAGGTCGGAAATAGATGCATTAGGCGGGACGCTGCAAGGGAGGGGTCCTCCCCCGCAAAATAAAGTCACCTTAGAGCGCAAACACCCGCAAGTTTAAAGTAAGAGGGCAAGCAGGAAGTCCAACACACATCTGCCATCATTTAGCAGGAGCCACAAACCACAGCTGTATCTACTGACTCGGGGTCAGTCAATGCAGGGTAAACCAGAGCTTCTAAACAAAACACCGCCCGTGGTCATTTAGGTTCTCGTTTGACTGTTAAATGTAGACAAATGCTTTGTGGGAGCGTTTCAATCTAAAACCAAAGACGTCAACTGGTCTTCACTTGCAGCTTCTTGTCTTCGGTATAAAATTAAGTATAGTGCTTCACGCCTTGAAAACATCTAAGCATCATCTGACGTCACTTTAATAGATTCGTGTGCCAGAGAAGCCGAGATCCAGCTATTATCTCACTACCGCTAGCAGCAGGAATTTATAGTGAATCACAGAGTGACAGAGTCATCCTAACCCTGCACCCGAGGCAATCAGAGGTGGTTTCCCTTGCTATCTCAGTTTATGTTAGGAGCTCTAAAGAATGAAGCGTTAATTAGTGGTATCAGCCTTTGCATGAGCGGCAGTAAAGTGATATTTACCTGCTGTAAATAGCCTGGGGCTAGGGCGAAATAGGCGCATTTTAGAGGGCTCTTTTCCTGATGCGTGTTATGGCGTCTACGAATACAAAATCATTCCCTATTTACATGCAAAAGCGCCAGCGCCGCAGCTGAACTTGCAGGAGTGCAGACGGAAAAAGAAATATAGCACGAAAGCAGATTTGCTTAAGACAACATGTTTACTGTTATTGTCAGGACAGGATTTCTGCACCTGGTAGAAGGTCACAATAGTGCAGGAAGCTGTTACTCCCACTAAGCAGCTTCTGTCTTCCTGTGACTTTATCAGTTTCTTTTTCCTCCGTCAGAAGAAAACTCGCAAATCAAATGATTTAAATTTCTATGTTTCATACAGTACGTTATAGTTCATTTAGGATGTTTTATTTTCTATGATCATTTTGGAGGGTGTAGTTAAATTAAACACAAAAGTACTTCTGTTACAGGGTTGTCAAAATGATAGAATCGTGTGTTGGTACAACATAATTCAACAGTAATACAAACCACAGCCTCCAAAATGAAAACACAGTCGATATGGATTATAAATAGATAAGATTTTGTGCAGGACTGTTATATTGTCTACTACTGTCTACTGCAATTCACATGATGTAATTTTAGGCAATCATGCTTTTCCTTCACATTTTCCTGCACATTTCTCCTCAATTAGCTTCTGCAAAGCAGGAGTAGCAAGGTTACAGCAAAGAACTGAATGACTTTCAGCTGATGAAACCTTCCACCCACAGCAATAAATCAGCTAATGGTTCTTTAGGGAATGGCGAGATTGCAGGACTGATTGTAGTGGTTGTTGGGATCTGTGGCAAATGCATTCATGAGGCAAGGCGCTAAAGGATTTAGGGGCAAACGTTTAGAAGAGCGAATGCCCAACAACCACTACAACTGAGCCGCCTTGTGTTATTTATGGTTGTGAAATTAAAAAAAAGGGAGCGATTACGCGGATAAATCGAGTCAGACCAAATGTGTGACATGCCGATCTATAAAAGCACCAGAATGCCAAGCAGAGGAGAGTGAGGTTATGGAAGAGGTGAGGAATTAGTACTCAATTAGTACTTTTAGTAAAGGCATTGGCAGGAAAGTGCACGAGCTGCTCCAGTCACGCGCTCTGCGTTTCCAGGACAGGTCGTGCACTTTGATGATTAGTCGGGAGTTGTAATGCGGGTATGTCCACTGGAAGCAAATTTCATCCCCATGACCGAGATCACATTAAGCATTTCGACAAGCCCTGTATTTACCTTTTTTTTTTTTTTACGTTCATGCACTTCAGCTCATGACAACACGATAAAGATTTTGGGTTTGCCGCAGTCACAGTAAAGCTGCTTCAGAAGGACAATCATTTGCTTCCCCCTCACTAATCAGAGACATTAGAGGATTTTTTTTTTAACAGTTTGAAGATGACTTTTTTACTCACTTGTAAGTCAACCCATCTCCTTTAGAGCATAGCTCTTCAGCCGTATGACCATCGGAGACAACACACTGTTGGTCAGATCTGCTGGTTCAAAATGCGTTGGCCATTACAAAGCACTGGTGCGCACACTTCACCCACCATAACGCACAAGATGAGGATTGTTTGTTTTTTTTTAACCTTATTTAAATTAGATTTTCAAGAGGGACAAAAAAAAAAAGTTTGTGATGCAGGGGAAAAAAAAAACTTACTTGTACGTGAGGCCGTCTCCGATTGAGAAGAGCTGCTGTGCCGAGAGTCCATCTTCGGGGACGTAGCCCGTGCCACCGCTGATTAAGTAATCCGCCATGCTGCAGAATTAGAAAAAAAATAAAAGAGAGCAAATCAACTGAGCAGCAGAAACACTTGACATAAAGATGCTTATCTACAGACGGCAATAAGAACTCTAGACATCCTCTTCCCAGGCTTTGATGACCTCCTCACAGGAAGATATAACCATGGCAACCATAACACCCCTCGGGTCAGTGCGCATGCGCGTCTAGTGTAAAAACAATCCACTTCCTCTGTAAATAATCCTGCAATCTACGTGCAAGCGTGCTCAAAACATTTACTGTGTAAAAAATGCAATTATTAGACAAACAACGATTTAATGATTTTGAGCCGAGAGTCACAATAATGCGTAGGTCAAATTTGAAAACTTTGCCTTTTATTATTTTATTCTATTTTATTTCCAGAAATTAAATCGACCATACAGGGAAGTAAAAGCAAACGACAACAGCGCAATCGTCCCCAGACGACCGCATGCGAAGCAAAACATGGCCGGGTGACCCACTAACCGTCCGATCGATTTTTAAAGCAGTGGACACTCTTATTTGCAGCGTTGCCCTCTTACTGTACAGCCTCGACGGGGACCTAGCGATAACTGCCCCGGTGACCTACATTACATTATCAGCAGCTAGCAAACACTAGCCGCTTACAGAGAGCACACTCACGGTCGCCTAAATATTCCCGACGTGTTTTGTTTACGCAGAGATGCGCAGCAAAGCAGCATCCATGCTAATGCCCATCTGTGTTACATCACCCTTACAAGTGTTATTATCCGTGCTAGCTCCACGCATCCCTCATGCTTCACAAGCACATGCCTCCCATTACCACACCAAGTAGGTTTTGGAGTGTTCAAAGTGTGCCGAATTAAAGAGCAAGTTCATGTTTACTGTGAATAATGTAAAATATGTCTCTATGCGAAGTGCCGTCTTTCTGGGAACAAAATCATTCCTATTTTGGTGGAGTTTTAAAGTGAGGTTTCGTGCCGGTGTGTGTCGAGCTTCCTGCCAGAAGCGTGAGTGCATGCAGGTTGATAGACGTATAGGCTTTATATCTGACACTTCCAGAAACGCGACAGATAAATGTCGTGTTTCCAGGTAAATTAAGTAAACACATACATATCTGTTTACTCGGTCGCTGCAGCAATAAAAGAAGTTAACGAGCTTAACCATTAACACCACTAGCCTACGGTATCTAATAATAACAAAAAGCGTCAGCGTTTTTTGTTTTTTTTTTACAAGCAACTTTCAATTTCACCGGCACCAACAACTACTCATGCAAGTGACAAATCAACAAGTAAATTTAAAATAACTAGCAAATATTTTAAATATCACGTTTTCACAAACAGCTTTAAGTTATAAAGCATATGTTTTACTGTTGTTAAAATGCAAAATAGCCCTATTTTGCTGAGGATACTATAAAAATGTCTCCACAAAATAGATATGTACGCTGTTATAAATAATAATAATAGTAACAATAATAATAATGATGCTAAAGTTTTGGTGGAGCAGACATGAGCCACGTCCAGACATGTGGGAGCAACGGTTAGCAGCTAGCATTAGCGGCATATTAGCTTTAGCTAAATAAAAGAAAAAAGGCACGAGACTTTCACCGTTACACCGTTAACAGGAGCAAACAAGCGATTCAAACCGTGCTACTTTCCTCGCCAACACGGTCTCCCCGGCATCTTTATTTATTTATTTATTATTATTTATTTTTAGCACTAACCGTTAGCTAGCTACCTTGTGTGGAGCTGATGCCCACGTTGACCAGAAGGAAGCAACTTTCCAGCTGTGTAGTGTAGCTTCAAGAAAAATCAAGCCGAGAGAGAGGCAGGAAGAAGTCCCCCATTTTTTTTTTTTTATTTATTTTTTTTTTTACCTCGAGGAAGGAGAATAGTAGATGAAATCACCGGTCGCTCGCGGCTCCAAGATGTAAAGGTGGCGGTCGGTGAATCAGAAGTGATTGCCTGTCGCTGTCCGCAGACAGTGCGTGTTGGTGTTATGTACTAGCGGCAGCGTCACATCCCCTCACCCCCTCCCCTCCCCTCTCTCTCCCTCTGTTTCACCCTGGTCGCTAAAGTTTAACCCTGTGCCTCCTGTCAACTGTAAAATCAATCATAACTTGAACCATGCGGATTTAAAGCAACACTAAAGAGTTTTTAGTACCTTAAAATAATGTTTCAAAAATAGTTTCAGTGATTTATCACCTCAAAACCGGGTGAAAGCCAATTCTGTATTCGCTTTGCGGCCCTCTATTGGCTGTAACCGCACTATGTAACTTTGCTTCGTCGGGTAGCGTTTTTGTAGTTCTAAAAAGACTACAAATTTGACCTGCTTTACGGCAACGCGGCTACAAAATCCGGTAGGTTGAGGCTCAAATCAGTGAGAGAGTGAGGCTAGCTTTACACGGAAACTATCTGAACCAAAAGCGCAAAAGTGGCGTTTCGTTTCACTTTTAACTCCGCATTTAGACGAGCGTTTCTGAAACAAATCTGTGTTCAAACGGAAACGCAAAAGTGTGTGAAATTTCATACACATAGATGCAGTATACCGCCAGATGGCTAGGTGGCAACACTCCCAATAGTGCCTGCGTAGAGGTATTTACTTTTCTTCTACTTTTCCGAAAAATTGCGAAATACATTAACCAAAACAACCACTTGGATACAAATTATTGCGGCTAGGGCCTGTTGAACCTCCATCGCGGAGCTCGACATGTTGTTTACTTGTTTTTCCGGTCCTGTCGCATGCTTGTCACGTCATTTCTATTCGACGAGAAACGCAGTTTTGCGTTATTCACCCTTTGCACGGTGACGCGAGGGTGGAGTGTTTTTAAGATTTCCACTCTGGAGGGTGGTTTCACTTTTTTGCGTTTTCAACCCCCAAAAACGCCGTCACCATCTAAACGATATAGGACATCCGATAAAATGTTTTGCGCTTTTCACCTCCAATCGTTTCCGTGTAAAGTGCCCCTGAATCAGATCAGTGAGAGAACACTCAGCAGGTGTGTGGAAGATACCAGCTAGATAGTTTTTAAATTGTCGTCATGACAGAGCCTGCAAAGAAAAGGAGGAGTGTACTGTCCGATGAGGCGAAGAAAAGAAAACGAGAGCATGATAAAGAAAGAGCTAAAACGAGAGTGAATATCCGACCGGCTCATACTCGATGGCGACTTGGCTTTGCTGCTGCTGGACTTGTAAGTAATACCGGTAATATTTTTTTCAAACAGTGTGCATCGGTGTACAATACATTGTCAATTATTTTTTCGGCTCATCTTAGCTAAGGCGTTAGCTATTGTGCTAATATGTAACTATCGCTATGGCTCATGTTAGCTAAGGTGTTCGCTATTGTATGTAACTATCGCTAAGCTAAATATCGCTGTAACTATCACTGCAAGCTAAGACAATAACTGCAAAAATAACCCCAAATGTTTGATCGTTCCCAAAGTTGTTGATTCTTAGTTCACAACGGTCTCTGAAACTTTTTTCAACAACATTCACAAGATTTTCACAGACAATGCAAATGGCTATTACATGCTAAACTGTTAGGCAATACGTTTCTTTATTTTTCATCCTTATGTAAACCTATCTGGCTATTGCTAATCTGCTGTTTCAAATTTACAGTTTCACACAGAAATAAAAATAGCAAGCAATGTCATTATTTTGTTTTACTTCATTCTAATGTTGCAATACATCATACTTTCGTAAAATCATGCAACCTACTCTACCTTGTCACTGGACATCCTTCGATATCGTTGATTGTTTCCAAAGCCGGTTCTGCATAAACAAATAACGTGCCTGCGACAGTAGGATGCAGTAGGCTTACTTATTTACGACGGAAGTAATGGACAATTACACTTCCAACCAGTAGGGGGACCGAAGAGGAAAACTTCTTTAGTGCTGCTTTAACTACGCGTTCACATGCTTAAATATGCCGTCTAACCGGCTTCTCACGTGGGAAGTCTTTCTGGCTACTAGAAAAAACATAATAAAGGTCAGTTTTCCTTTCATTTTGTCCACGTGTGTCTACTCTAATCCATCCCCACGCTGCTTAATGCCAAATAGACATTTGAGAATGACTGTCTTTTAACAAAGTGAAAGACGAAATGTCATGCCTTTAAAATCTATTAACAAACGCACATCCATTGCCCCACTTCCCCTTCCACCACCAAAATAAACCTACCCCTTCTTGCCTCAATTTCCCCTAACTCAGTGAAAAGTGAATTTTGGTCACAAGTAATTCATCTTAACTAGATTTAGTGTGCTCAGAAGCCAGCGCCGGCCACATTGTACTCACATGATGACAGCGTGCTAAGAGGGACGGTCTGTAGTACGCCGGTCGCCGGAAAGCGATTCTGTTGCAGCTATTTTATTCAGATCTGATATCAAATATCTCAAAGTTGTTAAATTGAGGAATGCGAAACCTTACCGTGGATCAAATTCTGCGATTTATTGCTACTTTGGTGCTTGGGCCTCAAACCCAAGTGTCTGCAAGAGCATGTTGAGGAAATATCAACCAGTTCAACCAGTACGAGAGTAAAGAGTTGTATACATTTAAATTAGATACTGGAAAATCTAGTTAGGAGTAATCTTTTACAGTTAATTTAAAAAGACAGTCCCAAAAAGAAAGAGGAGAGCGCACACTCTTGTATATGTGCAAGGGGTACAGTATTATTTGGACCAAAAACCAGGAGATTGTTAAAGGGATAGTTTGGTTTCTTTCAGTTAGGGTTGTGTGAGTTACTTATGCGTGGATTACTTGGAGTAGATGCTGGTTGAGAAACAGACCGTGGTACCGACACCTTAGCCAAGCAATGAACTGCTGTGAATGGGGCAAGCAGCAAAATGTTTTTAGCCATGTAAAACGAGGCCCACCTAAAATAATCAACGTCAGTTTAAAGGGGAATTCACATTTTTTACAACCTGGACCTTATTTCTGGCATAAAACAAATACGATAAATAAAATACGATCGTTTACTCACCCATATAGCATTGATGTCATTTAGAGTCGTTCGGAAGATATTTATATCCAGTGGAGCGCCGCGTATATACATATAGTGGGAGTGATTGGGGCACCGAAACGCAGCCTCTAAATAACGCATTATCTGCCACGAAACTCGTTCATTTCACCAATATTTTGTTATGATACGCTAGTGAGTCCAGAATTTTGCGGCACTATATGGATATACGCGGCGATCTGCTGGATCTAAATATCTTCCGAACGACTCCAAATGACACCAAAATTATATGGGTGAGTAAACGATCATATTTTATGCCAGAAATAAGGTCCAGGTTGTAAAAAACGGTAATTTCCCTTTAAGCGTGTGCTATATTTAGATCATTATGCTCATCAAGGAACCCAAGCCAGTATATTGATATACGCTCTATATGCTCTTCAAAGCCGCCAGACTCCATTTACAAAAATTGTAATTTTACCTCATGGAAAGCACGAGTTCCCTTGATCAGTTATTGTTTGACTTTGGTCTTTTAACACATTAGTCAGGATCTGAATTAACATGTTAAAACACTAAAGTCACGCAGAAATAGACGAGCAACTTCCATGTTTCTATGAGTTCATCTTGCTGTCAGACACCTTTTCCCAATAGGGCTATTGTCTTTAAAGCCACCGTACCGTTCATTTACGACAGCAGTAATTCAACCTCGCAGAACATGGGGTTTGCACGTCTAACACTACGTACCTTTACGTAACTCACATGAAAACCCACCAAAGTCACACGATAACGCTAATCAGCTAAGATAATGGAAGATCAGCAGCCCCCATGTTCTATGACATAAAATTTGTATTTTTGTCAGTGAATGTTCGGTGGCTTTGAAGGAAGAGGCTGTTTCAAGGCAGGGTAAAGCTGTGATGACATTCTCAATATAGCATGCACCAAAAAGGGTTATTTGAGTTGGCTAAAATACATTTTGCTGCCGACCCCCTCCCATAACTGGGCTCCTCCTGTGCTTCTCCAAACCTTGGGATGCACCAACCACCACATGCTGCAGCTAATGGAAACCATAGTAACTTCTGTATGGACCACTTCTTCTACCAGTTCTTCAAAGAAACAGAACTATCCCTTTAAAACTGCACAGCCACGTGAATACATTTACCTTACTTAAAAGCTTGTCAGTGTGGTTGTGACGAAGATCCTCATTGCCGGAATGAGGTGTTGACCAGAAATTCCAGTTGTTTCGTCACATCCAAATGACGGTAGCTGATAGTATTACAGCCAACCAGGATGAGGTGTGGCCACTTTAAAATAGTCTTGTTGTGTTTGCTGCAAACATTCATCCAGCCAAGTATGTGGGTAATAATTTATCTTTAATAGGGTTGCTGAACATTAGTTTGCTGTCACCTTCAACTTCAACAATATTTAATTGGGTTATAGTGTAACATTGCACAGATGCATTTAAGATATTTAATACAACGGTCTTCCCTGCAACCCAGTACGCTTCACCGGCCTCCCTGGTTCTATATTAATCTTCGGCGAGAGGGTTGCTCGATACGTCTGCCAAGGTGACTCAAGGGATCTATTCCTTACTCTGTGTTTGTGTCAAATTAAATATGGGTCGCTGCAGATATGGGTCAGTGGTTCCTTTATGCTCCGTAGCTATTCTGAGCACCTGATTCAGCCGTGTTTATCCTGCCTGCAGCATGCCGCTCGCTCTTGCCTTGATGGTGCATCACAGAATTTTCAGCGAGGGGCAGTGGGGCCACATTAAAAATAGCACCTGCCAGCTTAAGATGGGACATATTTCATTGCGTTGGCGCGCGCTCGTTACGCACAAGAGTCATCTGCAGTAGCTATCACACTGTCCGAAACAGAAGGGACTCAACCTCTCGGGCATTTGCAAATTGGTCTAGTGCAAGTGTGTGGACATGGAAGCTGATCCAACAAAGTGCGGTTAATTTACATGTGTAACCTTATAAGGCAGTGAAAGCAGTCAGAGCCCACGTTCTCATTTTATTTTGCAGAGACTCTGAAGGCAACTACACATGTAAAGTCATCTTTAGTCTTGTCGTTTCAGGATTATTGTGTCGTGATAACAAAAACCTACAAAAACCTTTAGTGGATTAATCTGTGACAGCATTTTAAAGTCAAAATACTTTGATTTATGCCATTATCAAGGCTCTTTCCCAGTGACTCACCTCTCTGGGCCTAGACCGGCTTGGATACGCGTGGCGCTGTATCTCTGAGCTGCAGTTTCATGTCCGTGTGAGGACTGCCGCATATAATATTCCCCTTCCCTGGGTGAAACGCCGGTCTGCCGGGGCTGAGCGTCCCCTACGACTCTTCGATAGCCCTCCTCCTGGTCATACCCAAGTCCCTCCATCATCTGTCCAAGGTCAGACTCTGACTCCCGTGACCTTTTAGCCAGGTTTTGCAGCCTTTTTCAGCAACAGTTTTTTTTTTTTTTTTTTTTTTGTGAGTGAGTGAGTTAAAAAAGAAAAGATATCCAAGAGATGAAGGTTATATTTGTGCCAAAATTCACAAAAATTAGACTACTGCCATAGCCCGGGGTTTAGTAAAAGTTAAGGAGTTACAATTTGCAAACCAAATTCTCTATTTGTTTCTACATGCTCTTATCTGAGTGTCTGCTCTGTTTACTTCTCTCTCTTTCCCGACTGACAAATAGTTGCTCCCACGGAGAGAAAAGCAGAAAAAGCTCTGTGAGGATACTCCGTCTGCCCGTGCACAGGATGCACCTGCCTACAAAAAGACACCAGCCACCTCTAGGCGTGTCAATAGAGGGCGTCACCTTGGAGACTCTCCCACTGAGAGGGGGGTGTCGTCGTGGAAATGATGCCAGCAGCAGAGCGTTGTTGTTGTGGAGAGGCCGTCGTGTTGATGTCTTCCGCGGTCTTGGAGGAGATTTTCTGTCGCGGCGCAAAGGGGAAGGGTCGGGAGAGCACGGCGCTGCTTTATCCTACTTACAGTGCATGTAGGATAAAGCAGCCATCGCCCTGAGCACTCAATGCAGGTTGAATGGAGCGCCGCTGTCCTGCAGAGTGCTCCAACGAAGCCCTCTTTATGTCTTGCTGCATCTCTATGTACGGGTTAATCCTGCTTCCTATCAGCAGCACCACGTCATTTTCACAAAGAGGATTTCAGAATTAGAATGAACACAGCTCTGCAAAGAGAGCAGCACTTTTGTGCAGCTCAAACAGCAACAGCAGCATCACCAGCTATTTACCTCGGCACGCTTATGACTGACGTGGAAGTGTTCTGGAAGCACGTGGCACAAAGCAGAATTCAAACTTCATTGCTTCTCAAACTCGTCAAACTGATCCGTATGAAAACAACCATAGCGTGGTGCAATCTTCTAGAAGAGGCAGTCGCAGGCCCGAAGGTCAGACCCGCCATCTAACACAACATGTATTTGTAGATGCTGAGCAAAGATTGCGCCAAAGTGTGAGCGATAAATAAGCGCTCTACGGTTTTGAAAGTGTTTTGTTTTTTAAAAGGACACCCACATATCTGCAAGTATGGAAATGATGAGTAGGAGTCAACGGTAAGGGACAGTTCCACTCTTTTGAAGTGGGGGAGTTACTTATCCAGGGTCAGTGTGCTACCTACAGTAAATACTGGTTGGAACTTCCTTCATTTTACAATATATAGAATATTATCACCGATCTATCTTGCTATCACACAGCCTTTTCCAGTCAAGTTCTTTGAAGCCACCATACTCCCAATGACACTCCTCAGAGAACACGTGATTTGCCAGTCCTTTGACCTTTAACGGTCACTCAGTACCAACAAAACTAACTTCTCAATTCGTGACTCCCACCAGTGAACTGACAATTGATAAGCATCTGGCAAAACCCCAACTTCCTCAAAGAAAATGAACAATGAAAACACATTCACCTCGCTTGGAAGCTTGTCTTCGCACCTTTTTTCGTGTCTAAATATCAGTCGGTACCTATTGCCACCTCTTCTGCGCCTCCGCGGCATGGAAAGGCCAAAAATGAAATGCCTACAAAGTCATATTGTCTTTGTCTGAGCTGTGGTCACTGTAAAGCAGTCTGTTTGCTGCAGACCAATTACCTTCAACAATATTTAATGTGGGTTACATACATTAGCATTCTCTTTTTTATAAAACTGAAAGGATTCCCCTTCACATGCACACACACACGGACTGGCAGTCACTTTTTTCAAAGGGATCACCTCCAGGTGACTGACTGACTGTTTGTGACAGTTGCCGAGACGTTAAGATGGAAAATCCTCTTAGCCCACCCTCGGAGGCTCTGGTAAGTTCCCCACTTACAACCCATCTTCAACACACATGGTAACGAAAACCTGTCACACACAATATGCACACAACAAGAGCCTGTTTTTTTTATACGTGCGTCGATTTGTAATCTGAACGGACGGGCGTGAGGCTGATTTCCTCCTCCGTAGCCGCTGTAGTGCCTTAAAACCGCGTAATCTGCGGCATTAAAGTGTCACATGCAGAATCACTGGAAGGAGCCCGCTCTTAATTTTGCAGCATGCATGTCCTCAGGTTTGTCTCCCCTCATTCGATTACATCTGTCGTAATGACAGTCATGTGCGCAGCGTGGACAGCCATTGACCGGCTGAGACAAATCAGAGTCATGAGATTTAACCCACGAGCGGCCGTTCTCAACAAAAGAGTTCTCCTTGTGTGTGTGTGTGTGTGACTGGCCGTTGAGGACTTAATCTGTCAAATGGTCTGAATTACTTACATGAATCAATTAGTGTTAAGGTAGGAGTGTGATATTTGTATCAAAAGACAGAAAGACGGCACAAAGTGGATTCTTCAGGAAGAAGATTTTTACAGTATGTGAAGAAGCAGAATATCTATGTGCAGTAAAACGATTTACTTATCACGAGGAGTGGTGCACACCCCGTGAGACGAGTTATATAATGTGTTCTGTCACTTCAGTGAGAGATTTCTTAAGTAACTCACGAAATACAAACTGGGGGTGTGGCGTTCAAAAGATGAGGGTAGGATAATTAAAAAGAGAAGAGTGTCTTGTGATCTTGAATTGATCAGAAATGCATTCGTTCCATGTTATAGGAGTTTGATCCGTGTTTGAGACTAACAGTAGGTGTAATTTGGCCTCTGCTGCATCAGTCCTGACCTTTAAATACTGTTAAGAATAAAGATAAATGCTCTGGTTGGTTATGAATAGCGTCAGTGTTGGGTTCAGTAGGACACAGAAGGCGATTTCAACAGCTGGTCAACAGAAGACATAAAGTACAATGCTTACAATTGAACACTAGAGTCTACTGTTAACTAAAAATACTATGCTCTAAATTACACCTATCAGCCACAACATTAGAAGTAAGAAGACAGGAGAAGTAAATAACATTGACCATCTGTGGCAATTCAATGTTCTGCTGGGAAACTTTTGGACCTGGCATTCATTCATGTGGATGTTACTTAGACATGTAGCACCCACCTAGACCAGACCAGGCACCCCCACCCTATAGCAATGACACTCCTTGATGGCAGCAGCCATCCCCAGCAGGATGCACACAAAAACGGAAAACAAAAAAAAACATGAAGAACAGCACAAGGTGTTGACCTGGCCTCCAAATTCACTAGATCCCAAACTGATCAAGTATCTGTGGGATGATCCACAGAGGCCCCTCCCCTCAACCCATAGGACTCAAAGGCCCACACTGACAACATGTTGTTGCTAGACACCACAGGACACCCTCAGAAGGCCCATGTCCATTCTCTGATGAGTCACAATTGTTTTGGAGGCACAAGGGAGACCTACACAATATTAAGGAAGGTGGTCATAATGTTTTGCCTGATTGGTGTATTTTCTTGTGCATTTACAGTATGTTAACTGGCAGCAGGGTTGCCTCCACTACACACTGTATTTTATACACTTCCCAGTTAGCTGATTACCTCTAATACACAAAGAGTGAATACAGAATAATTTAACATCTCTGTTAATGACTGGTTTGTTTCAATCGATGACAAGTTTTCTCATAAAAAATCAACATATGCACAATGAAGCCATAACGTTAGCCAGGAAGTGCCTTATTTAGTCGGCTAGCCGTCCAGGGACCAACCAAAAAAACTACTTTGTGGCACATAAGGACATGAAATCCTAAAACATCTTGTCAAAAGTTTGAACGAAAAACATAAACTAAGCCAAACTCATCAGACTTCCAGAAATCCACGGCGTACCATCAGGTCTCCTGCAGTAATTTATGTCCGGTGACGGCCACTTGGCTCAGCCACGATGTGACGTCAAATGTCCCATCAAGTTATTTACAGCGGTCCTGTATTATTAGCCTGGTATATTACAGTCAAGCTATAGCGAGGTAACAGTAAGCCCAAAATATACTGCAAAATGTTTCAGCTCAGTGAAAATTACCCAGAATGCAATATGAAATATGGTATTTTACTGTAATGAAGGAATGATCTACTGCTATATCTACTGCAGTGTTGCACTTCCACCATTCAGTAATGTTTGTCCAGATTCCTGAAATTTAAGTAAGGAAGACTTGCATGGGAATTTATTGTGTTAATATTGCGAGAATGAGAAATTCCATTGAGGCATTCTTGATTTTTATTCTATTTTTTTTGCATTCACAAATTGAGTTAACGTGTTTTGGCATGTCACACTGATCTTGACCTTTGACCTTTGATCACAGAAATTGTCAGTTCATCTGTGAGTCCAAGACAACTCGGAAACGTACTGCCTCTGGCCAAGGATGCTGCAAAACTGAACTAATGTAGCTCAGTGTAAATTGAATAAGGATGACTATCTTTATCCTCTCTCTCTCTCGCTCTCTCTCTCTCTCTCTCTCTCTCTCTCTCTCTCTCGCTTCCTTGATCAGTTGACTAAGGGAGTTTC
The DNA here is from genome assembly GCF_963514085.1 of Chelon labrosus. Taxonomy (NCBI): domain Eukaryota; kingdom Metazoa; phylum Chordata; class Actinopteri; order Mugiliformes; family Mugilidae; genus Chelon; species Chelon labrosus. The sequence continues at coordinate 14,472,681 of NC_140356.1, forward strand.
CAGTTACACCATTCAGATTGAACCCCCAATCAGCCAATCATGTGATCACTGTGAAACTTTAAATATATTCTCCCCCTGCCGCTGTCAGCTGTCGTTTCAGTTATCACTGCCCCAACCCTCTTCGGGGCTGGCCAGTATTAACATCCAGGGCCCAGGTAGAGCTCATCAAAGTCCACTCCTGCAAGATATTTGTTTCTTTATTAAATCCAGACATTTCGGCTGGACATTTCTCAAATTGTGCATGGAATTAAATAAAATCTTTTAAAAAATGGGGCTAAATGGGACGCATCCATCATCACTCTCATTGTTTTTGTACCTTTTTCTGCTGTGACATGATTCAATATAATAAACTAAATTAAAGAAACTGAGGGAGGAGAAAAAAATACCACCAAAAGCACATTTTGAAATGTCACATCGGTGTAAATAATAAAACGAGTAACGGCTGAATTCCAGGGTCAGATTTTCTTGGCTTGGTGGGACATTTCTAATTTTACTTTTATGATAAATGTAATTTGACAAGACGCCTAGTGATCTGATGAAAGTGATCCGAAATGCAAGAAACTTGCACCTGGAGCTCCTAGCTGTCGAGCACTGCCACCTAGCGGTGGTGGCAGTCACCTTACAGTGACCTATTGCATCAAAGACTCTTTTTTTTTTTTAATACAGTATATACATATATAATTTCCTGAGTAAGGGATTCCTTCATGTACAGTTTGCTTCCACTCCTCCACAGATGTACAAACCATGCATCAGCCAGCTCTGTTCTTACATAGAGGAAACCAGAATCTGTTTAAAGTTCATGGAAGTTCATCTGTGAAAATACTAAGAGTTACTATTTACATCCAGTCGATCCGTCATTTGACAACATCTGGATACTTCCCTCTTATTTTGCTGCCTCTGAACACTTTCTGGGAAATACATGACTGTTTCTCCTTGAGACTTGAGAGATTGAGTATGTAGATGAGTAACTTCAGCTCCTCAGAAAAAGCTGACTGTTTGTGAAAAGTGCAGAGGACTAACTCGGAGCTACTCCCTCACCACCTACACACGCAATTCTCAGAGTCTGGGATCCAGTTTAAGTATGAATCAGCGGTTTGTTTTAAAGTCAGTCTTGAGTCAAAAAGCCAAAACGATTAAGAGACACTTGAGCAGATCAACCCTTTCCAGTGAAGTTAAACATGTACTGCTTCTGGCCTTATGTGTTCCAGATGGGTCCCATTTAAATCTACTCCGCAAGCTGATTGCGCAACATTGGACTTTTTTTTTCTTAACCACGTGAAATCATAAGACTTGATTCTCTTCTCAAGAGCCATTACAAAGTATCGACGCACACAGAGAAGCATTTACATCTGTAAATGTGCAGGCTAGTGAGAGTGAAAGTGTTTCAGTAAGTCTAACAATTAACAGACTCCCAGCTGACCTGAAAATACCTCAACAAATCCTGAGGTAAATAAGCCTTAAAGTATAAAACAGACAGCGCAGATTGACCGATTACACTGTGCCTCATGCGCAGTGACATCATAACATCAGCATAATCAGAGCAATGATATTTAGCCACGCTCCTTGTCATGAATGGGAAAGCTCCGCTCTGGAATGAGCGCTTGATTTTTTTAACAGGCATGAGCAAGCCCAGTAAAGTAAGCAAGTGACTGTGCGCGGTGATAACGCAACAATGTGTCCCATATTCAGAGTGAGTCAGTAAAGGAAATGCCAAACAGCATGTTGCTTAATGCTTTCCTTTTGTCTCCAAATGCCAATCTGATGGTCAAAACCTCACCACCTCATGACTAGATGTAAAATAAGGAAGTGAAAACACGTATAATCCATTATATTAGGCTACATGTATAAAAGAATGACATAGCCACCGTATCTGAAAAGTGAAGCCTCCCATTTAAAAATCAGCCACTTCTTTCAGGAAATACTGTATCAAAACATTTATTTTACAAGTCATTATGTCCTCATTAACTAAATTCCCTAATCTGATGTTAGCTGGTGGTAGTCATGTTCTCATATAGTCAAAAATAAGATGGCATCTACAAACGAATGACTCAAGTGGCTGCTTCAACCCCGTGTGGAATTTTCGGAGTTATCGTCTCACTCTTAATCTTCTTGGTTGACTACGGGACATGAAACTAAACAAAACAACAAAAGTGTAATTTAATCTACAAAGTCTCTGAAACACTAAAATAAATGTTCTGCCGAAGAAAGAGCTTGTCACAGCATGTTGGAGCAGCCCAAAAGCCTATCTCAACAACAATTGGCATGCAAGTTTGTACAGACATTCATATCCCCTAGAAGATGATTTCTACTGACATCAATGTTAATTCAACCCGACTCAAATAATTCTGATCAGAGAATCCAATTTAATTATTTTCGTGGTCGCTAAATAACATCGGAAAATTCTGGCTATACTCATCTTTTCAAACTATTTTTGGAACAACTTGTTGTTTTGAAACTGCCATGTTTCTTAAACTTCTCTAACTCGGGTCACTTAAAAAGTCATTTTGATCAGAATAATCTGTTCTCACTGAGGTGGTTACTCAGCTAAATAATGCTAATTTTGAAATGTTACCATGCTAACACGCTAAACTGCAGTTTAACTATCTTAAAATGTTGCTGTTCACACTATTAGCCACAGTGTGAACACAGCATTTTAAGAATTCCATGTTGTTGGATACTAGGGCACTTATATGTCACAATTCAAGCAACAAAAGCTACAACTCGGTCAACGTGGCTAGCAACATTATCATCCAGTTGCCATTTAAGTTGTCAACGGCGTTATCCATTTCGTTTTTAACTGGTAAAATAACATATATGATTGGTTGAGGGTCGTTAGAGCGAGTGACAATAAAAAAGTTGAAGCTAGCTAAACTTTGATAGTAGCTTAGGCCCTAACGCTATCACGTAGCGACAAGTGCTGGGCGTCAGTTATAGCGGATTGTTGGCCTTCTTTGAAATTTAACTACAGCTTGTTACAGAGCTAGTGTCAAAGTAGCAAGCGACACAACATATCAAAACTGAGCTAGAATTTTGTAATTTTGTTTCAGCAGTCGTAGGTTAACTTTCAAATTACTGACGTCACCAACGAATTCGTCAGCGAGCGCTTTACGTCAGCGTGCTACAGAATGCCGTCAATGGGTGACCGTGATAACATGCGCTCAAATTACTTTTGATACAAACGGCTACAGCAACTGGTGTTGAAGTTGAAACTTTAATCAGCCTATTCTGTGAGTTAATCTTTGAACAATCGAATCACCTATGATCATTTCCTGTGAAGTTTGATTCATCAGGTTAAGAAGAAAAACTGGAAACGCTTTAATCTGATATAATCCCTCAATGAAAAAAAAATAAATAAAATAAAATTCCCCTGTAAAACCCAGCAGTCTGTCCAGGGTAACTCGTTTCCAGTTTCAGGAAGTTGATTGCTCGTGCTGCTGCTGTTACCCTGTGATGTCACTGGCTCGTATAATAAGGTGCCACTGCTTGATACAGAAGCGGCCAGAGAGGTACAAGGCAGCATTGTGGTCTGAGCTCCGAAGAGATGAAGAGTTATTCAGCGTTTAAGAAGAGAACCCAGTCCGTGATTATTACCGAGCGACAGGATCTCTGCGCATTTATTTGAGACAGCCGGCGACGACTGCTGGAAAAGTACAACACATCTGCGAGAAGAAGAAACGAAGAAAGACGCCTCAGATCAGCCTCCGGTATGTAGGCTACTTGTACCCCTTAAAGCTCACAACATATCTTAACAAACTGCTCTTGAAACTCGTTAAGCTGACAGTTTATCTCAGCGTGTGATTTTTAACACCATGTGCTCTGCCCGTGTAGATGCTGCCTTCAAAACCGCGTTTAATTGATTTTTGTTGAATTTCTATGTCAGTGCCGTAGCGGTTAAGAAAAAAAAACAAAAAAACAATGCTGGCAGCTTGAAAGCAATACACATTCACGGCACGTATCAGTGCTGTTGCAGATTTTGCAGTATTCACCGTCGCGTCGGGTCCGTTTTGCATTGTTTTTCTGAGTAAACTCCCAGTAGCCCTAAATGCACCACTGTCGCTGATCATTTCTTCCTGTTAATGTGGCGAGACAAGCTTCCTTGTAGGCGATTTCTCCACCAAAACGATCACTTTCACTCAAACTGCACCAAATCATGTAGGCTATGCGTGTTTATCCATAATAATATCTATCTATAATCGTGTTGGTCTTGTTTCGTGCAGGTCCCTGTCCCACGGGAGCCATGGTGGCAGCAGTCCTTAAGATGTATTTCATAGGAACGGCGCTGACGGTCCTCGCCGTCCTTTACGGAATCGTGGACTCCTTCGGCGGCCTCATGTACGTCCAGGACCATCCCTACATACTGGAGCTGAATCACCAGACTCATGAGGGGCCCCTCTCTCCCAGCAACACCCTCAGGGGACCCCGTGTGACTAGAACCATTGGCTCATGAGGGAATTTTAATGCCTGACTACTTGGATGCACTTTGGGGGGGAAGGGAAAGGAAGAGAAAGAACACACAGACTCTTAAATGATGGACTCGATATGGATGCTAAATCCAACACGTTACTGTTTTTGTTTTAACTTGTACCGTCTGCTGTCGGAAAACTGTTGCAGCTAATCTCTTAGAGCAACTGACGAGCTGTAAGAGCACTACTGAATAATGAATTGCACTAAAACAAGTATGTTTTGTTTATTAAATGATTTTCTTTTTTTAAAAAAGTGTTGTAATGTAGTTTATGGCTGGAATAAAAGCGAAAATGTTCTATATATCCAATTTCAAGGTGGTCGAGAGATATTTAAAATGTTCTGATATCCAACAAAGGTTCAAAAAAGGCAACTGGTGCAGCTAATTTCCATTAACCAGTTTCTGGTTGTTAGCATAACAAGCAAGTTTTCAGGAGGAGTTCCTATTTAAACCTCAAACTTCCCACCAGTCCCCTAGAACTGATGAGTGGTGAAACATCTTCTCAAAAAAAACTCTACAAGTCCAGTTGCCTTTTTTTGAACGTTTGTTGGATATACCATGACCTGGATGACTGATAACCTTCACAGACAAAATGTTCTGATGTTCAGATTCGTTTTAGCTTTTTGGGCGCTTCTTCTAATCTTCAATTTTTAGCGGGGTATTGGATCATTTCTCATTACACGTTACAGAAATGAAACCACTGGAGAGGTTTAGAAGGAAAATCACTTTTTAGTCATTTCATAATTTCCGATTTTATGATATGTGACCCTGTTTGCACACTGCCCAGACCAGACAGTTGTAAAACCAGTGGTTTATACTTTAACCACGTGTAAAATCAACATCACCATAAAGGCAAAAAAAAAAAAACTTTACATCAGATCTAACGGATAGTGAAGTGGAAAGAACGTGGTAGAATAAAAAGTGCAAGTGCACATAAGATATGCAGATATGACTAAAAGCTTACATTCCACCACTGGAAAAGTCCCTGTTATCTGTCTGTGTAGGTATCAGATGTACTAAAAATATAAGACAGTTGGAAAAGTATGCTGGCAGCGACTGAGGAAGTGAGAGTCCGACAGGCCCCGACAAAGTCCGAGCCATTCGAGGGACGAAAACAAACAAACAAACAAAAAAAAACTTCAGCAATTCAAACAGACCCTTCATTCTTGAGAAGTGTGATTACGCAAGCGCAGCCCCCGCAGATCCATTCTCACGCTCATTCGAGTGAACAGAACGGTTATGCGCCAAAAGAAAAGAAAAAAAGCCACGGGGAAGCATGTTTCTGGATGTCTACTGCAGTCTTTCTCCGTCTGCTCTTGTGGTTTTATGGCTCAGTGCCACAGCGTGCGTCAGACGCCTATTTTTCTCGTGAACTTGCGGATATATGTAAAAAAAAAAAAAAAATAAATATGAGAAAACGTATTTTTATCAGCTAGAGTCGTTACGCGCACCACATGTGCAGACAAATGTTGCAAATGCACTCATTATCTACTAAAAAAAACCATCAAAGCATGCAGGATGTTGCAACTTGGAGGGTGATTGTTTATTAATTGGATAAAGGGTGCGTTTTGAGTCACAGTTTTAAACAGACTGGAACATGCAGCTTTCTTTATTTACTGCTGCACGGTGGGACGCTTTCACCTCATAAGTCTTGAGTAGTTCTCTAAAGTTGGGGGGGGGGGGAGAAAACAACCCTCAACGCTTCTAACACTTTCACTTCCACCTCCACCCTCTATTTCTCTGTCTTCCTTTCTCTCCCCTCTGCAACAAGGGGACCACTTCCATTAAAGCGTTTTTGGCTGTCGTGGGTCACAGTAAAGGCTATAAGCTGTGAGATGTGCACGTACACACACCCACACACCAACTCAGACTAATAATCAGCGGTGAGTCACCAAAAGGGCATTGAGCTTAGTGTTCTGACACTTCATGAGCCGCTCAAGTTCTCACTAATTATCAGTTTCCCACTTGACTCACTTGTTTGCTTCACACTTCGAGATCTTTCTAAAAAACAAGTGGAAATCCCAAATTTGACGAAGCCAGTTTTGTATTTTTCCAGTGGAACCAAATTGCAAATAATCTTGTAATAACAGCACGTCTTTTGTCTTTAATCGGAAACAACGTCTTACCTCAGCTACACAATTTATTAAGACAATTACAACATCCTCGAACGAACGGGCACGTATCCCTGGCATTTTGTTATGGCACACAGGTTGGAACATCAGTCTGAGTGAAAAGACGTAAACCTGACATGCTGTTCAATCAATCTGTTTTCCTTGGTAGAAGGATAAAAGGGATGAAAAAAAAAAAAAACTTGGCACAGATGTATTACTTCATCACCCCTCGGCAAAACAGCTGCCTTTATCTGGGTGCCACCCTGCAGTAACGTGTGGCATCAGACGCACACGCACCTCGCTTGTTCAGGTTTTGACTTGACTGTTACGGCAGCTACATTCTGGAAATTATAGCCGACGTTTCTCGTGCGTAAAAGCGCAAAAAAAAAAAAGAAAAAATAAGTTTCGAGTCGCTTTGGCACACACAGAATTATGGGTTAACTCACGTCGACCTCTTGTGTTGAGTTGTCCCAACTACCTCTCTCTCTCTCTCTCTGCGCTCACGCCTCCTCCTCCTGCTTTAACAGCTCTTGAGAACTTCTCCATCCCAGTTCTTTTTGTCCCCGCAACGCATCCGCTATTCAGTTCTTAACTAGACGCACTGAACGTTTCATTTCCCCAAACTCTGTGTTTGCTCCAGTGGCCGGGAGATGCGTTTCCACGTACTGCTCTTGAAATGTAAATCCTCCCCTGCCGCTAGGTCACCTGGATGCGGGCAGAAGCACCTGCTGACGGTGGACGCGCAGCTTCACACAGCACTTTTTATGTTAATGACCCGTTCAAGCACTTCCCACCCCCACTCGACTTTAGAGCGCGGCTGAGGCAGCATCTCCGGTCAGCAGCGCTCATATTTTCACTTTGCACTCTCGCTGTCGTCGATATGATCTGGAGACTCGCGGCCCTCGGTGGGGTGTTGGTTCTCCTCCTGGGAGGTGAAAGCAGAATTTATGGTGGGGAGACGGTGGCTTTACGCAGGACCAAGCAAGGGGACAGCCAGGGACAAGTGCTCGCACGCACCAGGAGGGACGCCAGCAGCTCCCAGGGCATCTCCACTCCTTCTCACGGTCCTCCCTTCACCTCCTGCCGGCTCCCACTCACCCCAGCCGAACACAAGGTTCTGGATGACAACACACACGAGGTGAGGTGCATTTAAGTTGAGCTGCTCTGAAGCTGGAGAGGGGTCAATGTCCATCAAATGAGTCATATAAACTTTGGAAGAAACTCTCAATAAACCCCTGAAGATATTTTTCTTCTAGTGTTTGCTTTGCTTCAGGACATTGAACCTTTCTCAAACATGTGAGGCACAAAAAAAATAATAATAATAATTGAAAATTTGTGCACAGTGATGATTTATTTACTACCAGCAACTATTTTATAATTTTTACTCCACATTAGCAAGCAGTGCAATGTGGCAATCGCAGAAGACAACCTTGTGTGAGTACAAGTTTTGCTTTTTCAGACGTACCCTTCTATTCTCTTTTCCTCTTAGACAGGGTTTAACGGCGACGACAGCCCCTATGTAATCCTCACATGGGTGGGCGACGGCACAGGGGTGAGTATCTTAAAGTGCTGCAGCAAGAAAACATAACTTTGGATGTGCAGCTTCGATACTTTTTTGCAAAATATTACTTGTTACGCCATCGAAGCTCAGAAATAATAATAACCACATCCCTACGCTTCCTTTAGGTCATCCTTGTGCTGTCGACTATCAGCGCTTCTATTGATACTTTCCTAGAAGGAGGCTCCTCACGACTTTACCGAAGGTGAGCTGGAGTCCGATCATCTCATCCTTCCTCACGTGTGCTGTTAGCAATTATATCTCCTCTCTCTCATCAGCACGGATTACGGCAAGTCCTTCCACGACATCTCCCAGCTCATCAACCACACCTTCATCAGGAAGGAGTTTGGAGTCAGCGTCGGACCGGGGAGCTCTGTAAGCTGACCCGTCGTTTTGAGCAAAGTTTCAGTTGGTGAATTATGTGTGTTATGCGTCGGGGCCGGGAAGTGTGTGGTGTTGCCTCACAAAAAAAAGTGTGAAGACATCTTGTCCTTGTCGCCACTTTTGAGCGTTGTGGCTGACATGTTCAAAAATGCAGCCACAGAAATGCACACGGACGGTTATCTTGAGAAGGGCGAAACTTGAGCTTACCTAACCTTTCATTTACATTTTTTTTTACATTTCTTCTTTGCTTTGCATGTATGCAAGATCAATTAATACTTTACAGTTTAACATTCTGTCATCGTTCCGTCCAACCTTTTACTTCTACGCTGACAGGTGATACTGACTGCAGACACTCCAGTGGTCAACAACCCAGGTGGGGTTATCTTCACCTCCACGGACGCCGGTGCCACCTTCAAGAACATCCGGCTCCCCTTCCACCTGGCCGAGCCCATCACTTACCACTTCCTCAACCCTGACTACCTTGTGGCCCTCAGCATTGATGTAAGTCTTCTAATAACCACCTCCTTGCACACGTTTCTGGCTGATTTTCAACATCTCAAAACCGGTCTTCCGTGCTTTCTTTAATTTTCTTTGCACGTGTAGCGAATGCCTCCCACATAAACACACACACACCTAGAACACACCTTAAACCAAGGGTAAACATTCCTCTTTTTTTTTTTCTACCCCGACTTGCAGGGCAGTCTTTGGCTCTCTCTGGACTTTGGTGCCGACTGGACGAAAGTTCACGATGGAGTGCATTCTTTCTCGTGGTGAGAATAAACAAGAAACACAATTAGTCACAACGCATCGGTGCGGAAGACGCAGAAAACAATTGTTAAACAATTCATTGCAAAATTGTTGTACCATTTTGGGCCTTTTGTGCAACGTTTGTGACTTCCTCTTTCCATTAGGGGGGCTCGCAACAATTTGTTCTTCAGCTGCAGTCGAGTAGACACAGGTAAAAATGACAAAACACATACTTGACGATGCCAAACGGTCTAAATGAGTGACGGCCTGAAAGTCTATTTAAATATTATTTTAATATGCAGTTAGGATACAAGTTGAAGTTTGCATGCCTGCCCGAAGTCATAAACTATACGCAGTGTTTTTGCGTTTTGTCACAATCAGAGTATGACAAGTTGTGTTAGAGCCTTTACTGCCAGATTTTGAAGGCTTGATGGGTTTAAGGGAAAGTTTGCGCCAAATTTGAAGAAATTCCATGGAGGCGTTCCCGAGATATTCTTGAGAAGAGGACACTGAGTGGAAGCGAATGTTTGTGCCAAATTCAAAGACATTTCCTCGAAACGTTCCTGAGATATCGCCTTTATGAGTTGACAAAGGGTCAAAAATGTGTCATCCTCGGCTCCAATTCTGTCAAGGATTTCCTGAGATATCATGCTCACAAGAATGGGCAAGACGAATACACTGCAAGTGGAGGAGTTGTAACCTTACTGTCAGAAACCTTCTCATAGGCTAAATACCTCATGGTTTTTAGACTCAGTTGGGTCCTGGTTTTCTAAGAGGCACACATTCCTAATGTTATCCAGTTTATTTGTTTTTCGTCATTAAGATTTCAACACCAGCAAATCTGGGATAAAACACCATTATCTGTTTGCTCATCAACCTCAAGAACAAGCGCAAGTCAGAACACGTATTTAAGAAGGTTCATATTTTCCTTTTACATATTACTGCAGCTGACGCAGAAGAGAGGGGAGATTTAGTGCTCAAGAGAACCAAGGATCTGGGGAAGACCTTCACAACAATCCATGAAGACATCTACAGTTTTGGCTACATAGGCGCCTTTCTCTTCTTCTCCGTGATGGAAGATCCGGTAAGACTTGAGGACAAAACGCCTCCTTTGGACTGTCGTACCAATATCTCATCAATTGCCATTTTTACGCCATAGTTCTTTCTTCCAAATGTGTATTATATCTTTGCACTGTTCTGCTCCCAGAGATCTCCTCGCGTCATGTACTTCTCGTCGGACCAAGGAGATACCTTCAGTCGAGCACTGCTCCCTTCTGCATCCACCGAGCAGGTGAGAGAAAGTTTTGACTGCAAAAACAAATCTCTAAGCTGAAATCAAGCTGTGATAAAAGTAACCCCACATACTGGGCTTGGTATTAAACAGATGGTGTTTGATACGGAGCAAAGTCTCTTTTTTAAAAAAACAAAGAATCCCATTAGTCAGTTTAGCAGGGCCAGACACACACACAGCATCAGCAGCAGATGGCAAAAGGTAACAGACGGGAACAGCTCGGACTGCAGATATACAAAAAGTCAGCCACGTTGGCCAAAACCGTTAGACCTGCAACTCAAGCAAGTTTCTCGTGATTTGATGAGATATGCCATGACCTGAATGAGTGAGAATCCTCACAGACGAATTGGTTAAACCAAGTCAGAGTCACTAAATAGGGCACCCCCGCCCCCATAGCTATGACACTCCTCAAAAAACATGAAGAACTGCTCAAGGTGTTGACCTGGCGTCCAAATTTACTAGATCCCAAACTGATCAAGTATCTGTGGGATGATCCACAGAGGCCCCTCCCCTCAACTCATAGGACCCAAAGTCCCCCCACTAACAACATTCTGTTGCCAGACACCACAGGACACCCTCAGAAGGCCCATGCCCATTCTCTGATGAGTTTTGGAGGCACAAGGGAAACCTACACAATGATGATTGATGGGTATATCCAAGGTATAAAAATATTGTTTCATGCAAATTGCCTTTGACAGCAGTAAAAAACGTGTATGCAAAGTGTACCAGTCCCCGTTGGAAAGTGTTTTCAATATCTTAAACTCAGAAGGCAAGCCTGATTTTGTGCTACAGGCTCCAAACAAAATAACAGAGGGGCCGAATTCAGCACATTTCCCAGTCTGCTACTTTAAGGTTGTGCTCTCAGGATGTAAGTGTAGAGTTTCGCACATGAAGAAAACCATTTAAATCACTGACTCTAGCTAGTATTGAAGAACTGCTACCACAAAAAATCAAGCGTGCTGCCTCATTAGAGACGGTTCATCTTGGGGTGAGAAAGTCTTAAGCTCTTCATTTAGAGAAAAATGCTTTTTGTGGTTTTTAAGCAAGAACAAACGTGGCAACATTTCCTTTTTCGACACAACCCGAACACACACCTGCTGTGACGAAACCCCCGCCCACACGTCTTGTTGACAGCACAAACACACACGCTCTCTCACGACGATTAGACAAGGTGTATGGCAAGAGATTAAATTAGTCATCAAAACGGCTTTTTTTTTTTTTTTTTTTTTGCAATTTCACATCCCTTATTATATATGTGTGTGTGTGTGTGTGTGATTGCAGTTTTACTCCATCCTGGACGGGGATGAGGACATGCTCTTCATGCATGTGGACAACCCTGGAGGTATCAAGCAAACTCGTAAACACACACACAAAAGCACGGTTAATCTGTCTGACACATATTTGCAAATGTACCCACACCACACGCCAGAATTTATAGCTCTCTCAGCCTCTTTTTGTTGTAATGGAAAAGCTCAACGGTGAAGGCCGGACTGGTTTCACAAGTTCTTGGTGTTGCTGACAAATCATTCCATTATATCAAGTGTGTGTTTGTTCATGCAATTCTAGCTGCCCTCTCTTTGTTCCTTTCTTTCAACACTTCTCTCTTTCTCCCTCCACCTTATTCTCCCTTCCTCATTCTATTAACTGTTTACTCTCATATAATTCTTCTTATTTTACATATTTGTTTCCTCTGACAACCTTTCCAGTTTGTCACTGCACGGATAGGGTGAAGGGACTATTGTAGTGCAGAGATAAATAGGGGCGATATGGGGTAAAGGGGCTTTATCTTTTGTTGGCTGGAGGGAGAGAGATTTAGGTTACGCCGCAAAAGCTGACAAACATATCTTGGGATCAGGGTGTAACACACACACACACACACACACACACACACACACACACACACACACACTCAAAAACTCAACCGCGTCCATCGCCCGCTCTCAGCTGGGCTCGTCCTTCATGCCTTTAGCTGACACGTGTGTGAGCTTCAAACGGATAAAATATGATTGATGCTGGAAGGTTTGTGTCAGCGCGGCATCACCTGTTCCCAGGTGCTGATGCACTTTGAAAGTGATGCACGTTGCAAAAAAACAAAACAAAACAAAAAAAACACTGGATATTTCCCACAATGTAACCGTCGTTTCATTGAAGGGATATTTTGGTTTGTGCAGTTGTAGTTGGTGTATTACTGACAGTAAATAATGGTTAAACCACCCAGACTTTAGAGGAAAATCCGCATAGAAACAAAGAAATTAACCATTAGCAAAATGTATTTTAGTAATCAATATTAGTTTAACTGAATATTATATTTAGAACGCTATTACAGCTTTACTTTGCTGCCAGGCAGCTTTTTTAAATGGGGAACTGAAGCCATTATATCCATTATTTGTGTTTTCCTCATGTTCACCAGACTCCATTGAGAAAATCAATAATTTTGCCCAGCAGAATATGGGAGTAGGTCCACTGCTACCTTCGACTGGTAAGGGTTGGGGTTATTGTGTGACTTTCGTGTGTGTTAACGTGTGAGATCGGATCCAAGTGAACCCGTTGAAACAGCAGAGTCGCGCGGTGTAAGGCCAGGAACCCGTGAGTTCTGCAAGGTAAAATTGAGTTTTTTGTTAATGGAGTCTGGTGGCTTTGGTGCGATCAATACAGCGGCTACAGTTCCCTGTTAGAAAAGGTTGCAAGGTAAAGCAGGGATCATATTCTAAGTATATTGCAGACTTAAACTGATCTGAGTCCTGATCCAGCCCATTGAGTCCGAAGTTAGCTGTTATAAAAAAAGTAGGTCAATCTACAGACCCTGGATGATGTCTTCTGACCTGGATGATGTCGTTTCTGAACGCCGTGCCCACCCGCGACTGTCGGCTTGCTTACCTGTAATTTGTAATTTGGCGCTCAGAGACGACATCAATCTACAGACCCCGGATGATGATAACGGCTAACTCCGGACTCAATGGGGAATAGCACCAGCGTACGATAACAAAATATTGGTGAAATGAACGTGTTTCGCGGCAGTTAATGCGTTATTTAGAGGCTGCGTTTCGGTGCCCCAGTCACTCCCACTATATGGATAAACGCAGATCTAAATGTCTCCCGAAGGACTACAAATTACACAAAAGTTATATGGGTGAGTAAACGATCGTATTTTATGCCAGAAATATGGTCCAGGTTTTAAAAAACCCCTTTAAACTCCCTGAGTTTTCACTCAGAGTTTCTGTTAAACCCTATTTTGATGCATTGAGATGCTAAACATCTCCTTTGTTTTTCTCTCTTTTATCCCAGACACCTTCTTCGGAACCATGTACACCTCTGACGACCGTGGCATCCTGTTCTCCAAATCTCTGGAGCGCCACCTGTTTGATGGGCAAAGGAAGAGCGACTTTACTAACATCACTTCCCTGAGAGGAGTTTACCTCACGAATAAGCTAGACGTTGGTAAGTCTCTCCACGTGTGTGTGTTTGGATATCTCCCGAGGCCTGAAAACACAACAGTGTGCTCAGTGTTGTTTGGTTTGACGTGATACTGAATAAAGAGCATGTTGTGTCGTTGCAGATGGGCGAATTAGATCTGTGATTTCCTTTAACAGAGGAGGGACCTGGAGGCAACTGAACAAACCTGAGAACGTGGACTGTGGAGACCAAGTCAAGAGCGTATGTTACGTACAGGAACAGCCCACATGTGCATAAATTAACACTTAATCCTTTATTAAAACCTTTCTCATTTGTGTTTTTTTTTTTTATTAGTGCAATCTTCATATTCATGGTGAACACAGTCGCAATAAAGGAATCGTACCTATGCTGGCTCTGTCTGAGCCCACTGCTACTGGTCTGGTTATCGCCCATGGTAATTAAACATTTACCCATAGTCCTTTTCTGTAAATCCGAACTAATAATGCCAGCATTCATATTTATATACAGTGACAGCTCCTGGCAAATCAGGCATAACATTATGACCACCTTCCTAAAATTGTGTAGGTCTCCCTTGTGCCTCTAAAACTGTTGTGACTCATCAGAGAATGGACATGGGCCTTCTGAGGGTGTCCTGTGGTGTCCTTAGTGGGGGCCTTTGGGTCCTATGGGTTGAGGAGAGGGTCCTCTGTGGATCATCCCACAGATACTTGATGGGATGGTCTAGCTGGGTGCTACATGTCTAAGGAACATCCACAGGAATACCAGGTCCAAAAGTTTCCGGGCAGAACATTGACTTGTCACAAGATGGTCATAATCTTATGCCTGATTGGTGTATGTTTTGTCTCTCCAGTTTGGGTGTAAAGGCCACTACTTCTCTATGAGAACGATCTAGGAACCTGTACTGGACTATATTCAGAGTCGTGTCTTTCTCCCTTTTAGCGGTGCATCGTCTGTATGGTCTTAAATATGTTGTAATGGCATTTAAGAGGTGTATTGTCTCTTCACCAGGCACTGTGGGGGACTCTCTGTCATTATCGCAGCACCCAGATGTGTTTGTTTCCTCTGACGGCGGTTATAACTGGAGGGGGACACTGAGGGGCCCTCACTACTACAGCATATTAGACTCTGGGGGTCTCATTGTGGCTGTGGAGAATCAGCATGGAGGACAAGTCAAAACAATCAAGTACTGAAAATAATTTTTTATTTATTTTTTTGCACAATTAAACGGCACCAATGTGTTCTCATATTAACAAAAAACGTTCTCTGCTTCTGTCTCTCCCGTCCCAGATTCTCCACAGATGAGGGCCAGTGCTGGAAGTCGTACAACTTCACCGAGCAGCCCTTTTATTTCGCCGGCCTGCTGTCCGAGCCAGGCACCATGAACGTCAGCGTGTGGGGCTTCCGGCCCGAGGAAGACGGCCAGCCCATGTGGGTGGCGGTCACCATCGATTTCCAGAGCCTAATCACGAGGCAGTGTAAGTCCAGACACTAATAATAACACAGACCAACACACGTGGGACTCGACACACCTTCATAACTTATGTTGCCACCTGGTGGTAGATGCACAAAGGTTACTCCGGTGAAAGTTTACATTTGTCATGTGACTTTCCCTAACCTTTGAGAGAGTAGGACAAGTTCCTCCTTATTTTCTGAGGCTTTCTTTGCAAACAAGGACAAAGGCTTCTGTGTTTACCCCTCTGTTTGTATTGTGGTCCTAGATTTCTCTCCTTCTTCTCTGGGATCTTTTGACTATTATGAAGAGATCATGCAGTATAGTTTGAAGTCAGATTTTCTTTAATACTCCAGTATTATCCACCATGTGTTTGCATTGTCGTATCTTAGTAGTAATCTGTTTGAAACAGCCTCCATGAACATCAGGGTTTCTGGTGAACTCCATTTTTAGGATCTCTTTAATACTTGCAGTCTTAAAAGGTAATTGCTCATCACTGAATTCCTCAGGTAACGATAAGGACTACGAGGAGTGGCTGGCTCACTCCACACAGGGAGGCAACTCGAAGAGAAATGGCTGCGTCCTTGGCGTCAAGGAGACTTACAGGAGGTTAAAGAAGCAGTCCGTGTGCAGAAACGGCCGAGGCTTTGTGGTGAGCAAGAAGCAAAGGCCCTGCTTGTGCACCAGAGAAGATTACTTATGGTACGTGTAGGCTGTATTGGACCTACCCAGATATTACACTATACTCTCTTAAGCTGCTTAATACGGTGATTGGACGGGGAACCTGTTTTGCTTCCTTGCATGGAGAATACATTCTCATAAAACCGCCCTCTCTCCTTGACAACAGTGACTACGGCTACTATCGTCACGTGAACACCTCGGAGTGTTTGAGGCAACCAAGCGCTGCAAATAAAACCCTGGAGATCTGTCTGAGTGGAGAGGAGGATGAGCTCCTTACAGCAGGGTAATATTCTTTTATAAAGAAGAGGCACTCCTTGTTTGCATGCTTACCCACGTACCGGGCAGGGCCAGTTGTAGCATGTACCTCTTTACTTCAACACGTAATCCAGGTTCTTTCTAGAGCATCAAAAGTATCAAAAGAATCAAAAGAATTGCTGCAGAAGTTTGATGCAGGTAGAGTTTATTCTCAAAGGATACAACCTCCAGTCTGATTCTGGGCGCCATCAGACTGATTTCATGGTGTCGTGCATCAGGTTTTATAGTGTTTGGTGCTTCATTAAAGGGAAACTACTGTTTTTTTACAACCTGGACCTTATTTCTGGCATAAAATACGATCGTTTACTCACCCATATAACTTTTGTGTAATTTGTAGTCAGTTGGAAAATTATTAGATCTGCGTATATCCATATAGTGGGAGTGACTGGGGCACCGAAACACAGCCTCTAAATAACGCATTATCTGCCACGAAAATCGTTCAGGTCACCAATATTTTGTTATCGTACGCTGGAATGGCCTACAGACTGGCCCGGATGATGTCTTCTGACCTAGATGATGTCATCTCTGAGCGGCGCGGGCACCCGCGACGGTCGCTTGTTTACCTGGAATTTGCTACTGCTACCTGTTACCATCATCCGGGGTCTGTAGGTCAATCTACAGGGCACCGAAAACCCTGTAGATTTAAATATTGGTGAAATGAACGAGTTTCGCCCCAGATAATGTGTTATTTAGAGGCTGCGTTTCGGTGCCCCAGTCACTCCCACTATATGGATATAAGCAGATCTAAATATCTCCCGAACGACTGCAAATTACACAAAAGTTATATGGGTGAGTAAACGATCGTATTTTATGCCAGAAATAAGGTCCAGGTTGTAAAAAACAGCAGTTCCCCTTTAACATATCAGATGGTTGGCTCTGTGGGCTGCTCTTTTACATGGCAATTAGATGTCAGTTAATTGTCAGGCACCTATGTCCATTTCCATATTATGTGATTATATGTTCAATCCTTACTGATGTGGTACCTAATATTAGAAACACAAGGTAACAAAGAGATTATTTTCTCTCAAACAATTCTTCACATGTTTGCTCAGGTACCGCAAGCTCCCGAGTGATCGGTGTGAGGGAGGATTCCACCCTCAGCTAGCGGTGCAGACAGTCATCAGACCCTGTGGCGTTAAACCAAGCCCAGAACCACCGAGCAAGTCCACGTCTTCGGTCACACACTTCGACACACCGGTTAGTTTGTACTTCCTTTTTTTGTGTCAGTTCTTTCACGTTTTTTGGATTCCACAAGCTGTTTGCATGTATTTTTTTTTCCAGAGAGAAAAGCTGGTGCTGATCCTGGTGTGCGCGGGGGCTGCTGTCATCGTCCTGGTAGCCATTGTCTCCGCAGTCCTCACCGTCAGGAGAGTGGTGTACAGGAACAGGTGAGTCGGGGACGCGTCTCTTGCGCATGTCGCCCCAAAGTGAAGAGCTGACAGCTTCCCGTTTTGTCTCTGCAGGACACCCGCGTACCGTTTCTCCAACCTCCGGATCCAGGATGACGAAAACTGCATCCCAGCCGATCTTGAAAGCGCCACTAGCAGCAATGGCACGGCCTGCCAACCGGACTCAGATGATGTAAGAGTCATTTAACACAGTTTCAGGCTACTTTAACGGCCATATAAAATTTTGTTTTACATGTCCATATAGTTTCATTTCCTTATGTACTCTAATGTGAGTCCTTATTTTGCCAGGATCTCATTGAATGACACATCTTTATGGATATAATGGATACGAGACCAACCGCGCTAAAAAAAAAAAAAAAAAAGACTGCTGACTACATTTTTGTTTTGGACTAACTGGAGCCAAGTTATGCGTTTTTTGCTTTTTTTTTTTTAATATGAAAATGTTAAATGTTTTAATTTATTGAGCTCACTGTTTTATTGCCTTACTTTCTCTTTGATTTGTACAGTATTTCCTTTTTATTTTATCGATTTTATTTTCACTTTGTTGCGTGCCACCTTTTTACGTCTGTTCAATGTGAAAACAAACCCTGAACGATCCTGAAAATGTGCATTTACAGCAAAACTCAATTCTGACTGTTGACTGTGCTGCCATTTAAAATATTTTTGTTTCAAACCACTTTCCATTTGCAACCTGGCCATCAGGAAGAACTGGTGTTCCTGTGACCTCTCCCAGAAAGAACAGGAAGTCAGTGTGAAGATTGTTTTGACAGATGTATCACTCATAGCTATTTAATGAACAGTAAAATATGGTTGAAGTCAGGACGTTTACCTGCACCTTAGCCAAATGTATTTAAACTAAGAGTAAGTGCTTGGTCAGTTAGGATCACCACTTTATTTTAAGAAAGTATAATGTCAGTATAATATTTCAGCTTTTAATTTCTTCCCAGTGGATTAGAAGGTTGTATGCACTTAGTTTTAGTAGCCTCGTCTTCAAATTATTGAGTCGAGTTTGCAATGTATGCATTGGAGACGCTGCTTCAATATATCCACATAATCTTCCTTCATCATGATTAAGTGCACCAGCACCCACACAACATGAAGCTGCCACTTCTGTGCTTCACAGCTGAGATGTTCTTTTCAGCTTGCAAGCCTCCAACGTTTTCCTCAAGACATTACAGTGGCCAATTGCGGTTATATTTTTGACTTATCAGACCAAAGAACATTTCTCCATAATGGCATGCGTATAGTAGATGTCTTTGCCGAAAGTATAGCTTGTTAGCATGAAATCTGCACAGTAGTAATTTGAAGGACTTCAACCCAAGTAGCTTAAACTGAAGCAAGACGACTCGTTTAACGGAACTTGCACATAAAATACACACTTATCATGTAGATAATACAATATATAACTTAAACAAAACTTAATATATTTGTTTGAATGATACTTCTTCCATATTCAGATTTATACGGATGCAAATCACAATAAGGGATAGAGTATTTTATGCACAAATCTATTTAAATCTCTTTAAATTGTTATCATGGTAAGTAACAAAGGCTAAAAGGAGACTAACTATACCCATGCTCAGGAAGTTGTTGCTTGCTAACTAAACGTGTAAATAATATTTTCTTTCTTTCTTTTTTTAAATGTGTTTTTACGGCTGTATTAAATGAAATTCATTAATGAATTTATCAGTGCACTACTCTTTGTGATCTTTTGGGGGGGGGGGGGGGTAAGGCAAGTCCAGCCTTGTCTCTTGTTTTTCTGACAGAGTGGCACCTCTCAACCATGTACTCCTCTTTAATGGCTCGAGTGTCATAATACAATCGATCTCATAAACCGCCGCATATCTACACGCAACAGCACGGTGCTGACCTGACGGACCAGGTGAGAATGAACATTTGTTATAGGTTGTGCAACTATTTAAACTTCTGGAGCAGTTATTTTAGTGTAAGTCATTACTAGGTTTTATATTAAACAATGTTTTTATTTTAGAACTTCTTTCAAACAGCTAAACGTAAATAGTGTATGCAAAACTGGACGTTTTGCATACACTATTACGCACTACTACACGGGATAAATTTAACAAACATAAAATGTACCAACATACAGTAAAAGGAAAGTATTTTGCAACTGTATTAAGATTACATGCAAAGGGAAATCTTAATCGAAACTCAGAATTGGGAGAAATTAAATGGGCATGGGTTGGTTTTAAGATTTTTTTTTAACCCTTTTAACCGCGTGATGGACTGGGGACCGGTCCAGGGTGTACCCCTACTCTCGCCCAAGCAGTTACTGAAAATGAATTACAATTAATTGTTTAACCACTCCACAGATTCCATGTCAGTAAACTATTCACTGTATCACAGTTGTAGATAAAGCTGGGACAATTCCAGAAAATCGTGCCCTTGCTTTAGAAGCTTCTAACTGGCTAATTGGAGGAGGTGCAGCTACAGGTGCATTCTTCAAACGTACCTCTTTGTTAAAATCAAAAAGCAATTGGTCCCCCACATTGCCTGAAGCCGTCATACCGCTCGAAACGGAGATTTGTTCTGGCTCGTAGAAACGAACGTACTTTGGCAAGAAAAGTGCTATCAATCCCGGAACTAGTGTTGCGCATGTTCATATTAATATGAAATATGAATATGATATTTCACAAAAAAAAAATTGTGAAATGAACAAGTCATTTTTCCAACTGTGATCGTAGATGTGAGTTTCAATCTCAGTCTGGACGAAAATAATGACGTTCGCCCCCGTTCAGGAAAAAAATAAAAGTTTTACGACAGCCCGCGGCCTAGGTGTGAATTATGGCATACAGCATGGCTGGTGCAGCTCAAACAGAAACCGCCTCCGGCTCCGCACAAACAACTTATCCACACAAACAGTTGAGTGATTTATTAGTCTATACAGTTAATAGTTAATCAAGAAAGCAGTACAGATCCTGGCGGAAAAAAATATGAGGAATATGGGGATTAGGGTTGCCAACTCCTTGAAAAACCCTTCCTGGCGTGGTGATTGTTGTTTTTTTTTTTTTTTTAGCCCTTTTTTGTGTGTAAAACGATTTTTGAACTATTTGACTTAAACCTGAATTGAATTAGATGCATATTTTAGAGTAATATGAACACATGGGAAACAAATTCTTATCCAACTATTTAATTTTACTACAAAATAACACAATTAACCGGGTTTTCTGGCTTCCTCCCACCGTCCAAAGACATGCTTGTTAGGTTCATTGGTGATTCTAAATTGGCCGTAGGTGTGAGTGTGAGTGTGAGTGTGAATGGTTGTCTGTCTCTCTGTGTTAGCACTGCAAAAGACTGGCGACCTGTCCAGGGTGTACCCTGCCTCTCGCCTGATGACAGCTGGGATAGGCTCCAGCAGACCCCGCGACCCTTAACAGGAACAAGCAGTTACAGAAGATGAATGAATGAATGAATAACACAATTAACAGAATAAAATAAATATCTTTCTTAAACAGAAACCCGTCCTGCGTAACTTAAAACTGTATAAATTAATATAAAACTATAGAAAGCAGAACATTCTACGGTGGCCCTGAAGGTCAAAACACAACGACATTTCAGAAATAAATGACATTTCAGAACAATGACATTTCACAAAACACAATGACATTTGAGATTACAGAAAGAGCAAGGACAACACTTCTTGTTTCTGATTGGACAGAACCCGTGCTAAAATATAAACTGATGTGATTGGTTGTTTCGCTGCCAGTCAAGAAATGACGGTTTGTGAATGGTCAGCTACATGGAAGTGTAGACACTGTGATGGAAAGACATTGGCATTATTTAAAGGGGCAGAGGGGACGCACGATGAGGACGTAGTTGCCCCGTCTCCTCAGTCCTAACTCCTTCTGCCGTGCTTTCAGGGTTCCGAGGGACATGTTAATGTCATGACGATGTCCTCTTTCAAAATATTCCTCTATTAATGCCATATCGTCTTCCATTCTTTCCAACGTGGTTTAAAATATGTGCACGGACAAAGCGGACTAGAATCAGGAAATTACGTTACACTGTCCATTCTGTCCAATCAGAAACAAGAAGTGTTGTCCCTACCAGGTCCCTATACCCTTTCCTATTCTGAAATGTTGTTGCGTTTTGTAAAATGTCGTGTTTTGACCTTTACTGCCACCATAATATTCCTCTTGTAATAGCGTAAAAAGAAAAGTGCTAACAGAAAGTGTGAGGAAAAGTTGTTGCTTTGTTGTCTTCTGGTATCTTCTTCGCAAGCAACAGTACCTCGACCAATGAGATGAGCGGGATTCCCGCTGTCAGCTCATTGGCCACAGAGCAGGAGACAGCCTGGGAATACGTTTACCGTAAATGTTGATATAAAGCGCCCTGTTATTCATTAATGCCATTAACATTTTACACACTTTGATTCCCGTAGTATCATGAGAATCTAAAATAGTTTCAGCTCAATACGAGACACGTACTTTTGTTTCTAAATATGGCACAATTCTGTTTTTCAAGGGACGGTTGGCAACCCCACCGGGGATGGATGGGCAGCTCAGTCCGAGATCCTGTTGAACAAGAAAAGCTCGAAAAAAAGGTAAAAAAAAAAAAAAATGAATGGTTCACTTTTATATGCCCAAACTGAACTTTGAACTCGTTCTTGTTTAATGTGATCTTGCATAACACTGCCCGGAACAATAGCAAAGGACCATGTGAGGACACCGCAGGAAACAGGAACAGGAACAAAAATCTATATTCACAGTAAAGTGAGTCACAACGTCAACGTAACCAGAAAGGCTCTGAAAGGCTCTAAAACTACCACAAATGTCCTCTGGTGAATGCTGACCCGCTGGGACTGTCGTTATTCTGACAATTCACTTCTTAAATTACGTTCCTTATTGAGCTATGAGAGTTAACTGTTTACTTTAAACCTGAACCGTCAAAGCGTATTTGGCTAAGGTGTATGTAAACTGTCTGACTTCAACTGTTCATACAGCAAGGTGTTTTATATGCCTCTCAAATCTAAACGCTGTTATGATTGAGTTCAACATGTGTAAAGATAATTTAACTCTCATATAGTACCAAAAAAAAAGAGAATATACACCAATCAGCCACAACATTAAAACCACTGACAGGAGAAGTGAATAACATTGACCATCTTGTGACAATTTAACGTTCTGCTGAGAAACGTTTAGACCTGGCATTCAATGGTGTGGATGTTACTTAGACATGTAGCACCCACCTAGACCAGACCAGACACCCCCACTCCATAGCAATGACACTCGATAGGAGCAGCCACCCCCAGCAGGATGCAGCCTGACACAGGCACATACACAAAAAACATGAAGAACAGCACAAGGTGTTGACCTGGCCTCCAAATTCACTAGATCCCAAACTGATCAAGTATCTGTGGGATGATCCACAGAGGCCCCTCCCCTCAACTCTTGGACCCAAAGGCCCCCCCACTAACAACATTTTGTTGCCAGACACCACAGCCGTTGCCTGGACTATCACTAACTTTGTGTGGTTTACTGGCGTTATTTAATTGTATTTCTTCTTTTTCTTTCCATTTATTGCTGAAAGTCTTTGTAATGTGGTATAACCTACACAGATAGGTAGATCAAGTTGACATCACCTAATGGACCCCCTTTTTTATGTTCTAACTAAATAAGTACAACAGGAAAAACTGATTATGTGTTTTATTGGTACAGGTTTTTAGCTGGTATGAAGAGAAAAAAGCAGCGCGCTAATATGGCCAAAGTTTCGGGTAAGTCAAGCACATCTCCTTAAAGCTGTGCACTAAATTATCTGACAAGTGTTGCTCACGCGTTGTTATGGTTTTCTTTTCCAGCTCTTGTGAGGTTAGCAGCGCTCGTCTTGGGTTTCATCGTGGCTTTCAAACTGATCGGGTTGAAGACAGATTTCAAACTCTTTTGTGAGCAATCTTTATTTTAGATTAAGTGGGTCTGTGTTTACTCATGTAGAAAGTGTGTTCGGGTTCAGGTGTGACAACCCACCTTGTTGAAGGTCATTTAATTTGTCCATTTAAAATCTCACCATATTTATTTTGCTTTTCAGCAAAACAGATGGCTGTCAGTAAGTATCCTCAAATGAAGATGCTAAATGTGTTTATGTGTTTTTGATGCATATTCCACCTTTTTATTTCTCTATACCAGCCACTGCAAAAATGGTAATGGTGAGCTTGTGTCGTCTAGTTTAATTGTGTGAGCCAAGCTTTGGTATTTAACATGTAAACAGACATTTTGGTTGAGTTCTCTTCATTGTTTGTGAAAAGATCGGTGTGATTGGAGTGGCTGGTACCTGATATGGCCTTTTGTGTTTCCAGCACCAGAGCCAGTCAGTCCCAAGTGTGGGCTGTCCAAGCCATGTCCCTTCGGACACTTTTCCTTCACGATGTCGAGTGGTGCAGCCAATGTGATAGGGCCCCGAATCTGCTTGGAGGACAAACTGTAAGTAAAGGGACAACTTTCAGACAAACAGGCAGACT
This sequence comes from Chelon labrosus, assembly GCF_963514085.1. Classification (NCBI taxonomy): domain Eukaryota; kingdom Metazoa; phylum Chordata; class Actinopteri; order Mugiliformes; family Mugilidae; genus Chelon; species Chelon labrosus. The sequence goes on from NC_140356.1 coordinate 14,496,975, forward strand.
TTCTAACTTTTTATAGCTTCTCTCTTAATGTTTTGTTTTTATGAAGCACAACAGATGCAGAGTAGTTCTCATAGATTTTATAGTTCCAGTAACGACTTTTGCCTACTGATATCATGAGAAGCACCCAGATCACATTATTATCTGAACAATGTGTAAGAAGCATTTTTAGAATAGGTGGGGCTGGCTGGCACGACTGGGAAAACCTGCGACTAATGAGACTCGCTCTACTTGAATTTCGGCCAATGATCTCATTGAATGAGGTGACAAGACAAGACCATTATGATTTCAGGATTTTTGCGTAGGCTATGAACCAAAGTTCTTCCCGGTTCTCGTTACATTCCTAAAAAATGACATGACATACCAAGCCGGTGACTGCTGTTGGGCAGTCGATAGCTTTGGAGGTGTCTCCTGCACCGTAGTCACTAGTGGGACACTTGACGGCAGCTTTTCAGCCAGTCAATTAGTCTCTTTTCTCTTGACTGTTACCACATCCGAACATTCAATAACGACAGGGAAATTGTCATCTGGAATCAATAGACTTTAGACAAACATTTGAAGCTCTGCTCAGGTTCCTAGCTAGTCCCAGGTCTTCCGGTTTTCCCTGCCACCTACTGGTATATGCATCTGTAGTCTTTGCAGTGTATTCAAGTGCAACTTAAAGGGGAACTACTGTTTTTTACAACCTGGACCTTATTTCTGGCATAAAATATGATCGTTTACTCACCCATATAACTTTTGTGTAATTTGCAGTCGTTTGGGAGATAATTAGATCTGTGTATATCCATATAGTGGGAGTGACTGGGGCACCGAAACGCAGCCTCTAAATAACGCATTATCTGCCGCGAAACTGGTTCATTTCACCAATATTTTGTTATCATACGCCAGTGCTATTCACCATTAAGGCCGGAGATAGCTGTTATCATCAGGTTGCCAAAAACTAGCAGTACAAAGTACAGGTAAGACAGAAAACCTCATCATATGATGATAATAGGTAACTCCGGACTCAACGGGGAATAGCACTAGCATACGATAACAAAATATTGGTGATATGAACGAGTTTCAAGGTAGATAATGCGTTATTTAGAGGCTGCGTTTCGGTGCCCCAGTCACTTCCACTATATGGATATATGCTGATCTAATTATCTCCCGAACGACTGCAAATTACATAAAAGTTATATGGGTGAGTAAATGATCGTAATTTATGCCAGGCCCAGGTTGTAAAAAACAGTAGTTCCCCTTTAAGTTCATGCGCTGTATGCGTTAAAGCAGTACCCTATCTTTTATTGTCCCCTTATTCTTTCTTGCAGACTGATGAGTCATGTGATGAACAACGTGGGGAGAGGAATCAACATCGTTGTAGTTGATGGTAACGTTATCAGCTTGAGTGGCACAACTCAAAGACAGATCTCTGAACCACAATACGTATTCACTTGTAGTGATATAACACATAGCACTGAACTACTACCAACAATCTGTACCTCGTACAGAAAAAAAGTGTGTTTGTTGCTTTTTCTGCTGAGTAAATTATATCTTTTTACCACATAGGGAAAACAGGGCAAGTCAACGAGACAAAGGTTTTCGATATGTGGGGAGGAGGTGAGTATACTTCCCAACCATTTTGTTTTCAACTCTTAAAACCATGCATGTTAACCCAGTGTGACTTTGCATAGATGTGGCTCCCTTTATTAAATTCCTGAAGGAAATTGAAGAAGGGTCCATCGTAATGATGGCCTCGTTTGATGATCCCGCGTCAAAGTAAGAACGCTTCACTTACGACGTATTGACGTGATACATTTCCTCTGACATTGATTGTGTTGCTGCAGATGTAGCCAGGGAATAATAACAGTCTGCTTTGTCTTATAGACTCGATGATGAAGCCAAGAAATTAATTGGTGAGATGGGCAGCACATATGTTCAAGATTTGGATAAACGGGACAGCTGGCTCTTTGTAGGAGGAAAAGGACTCCAGAACAAGTCTCCATTTGAAAAGGTAAGAATACCCACAAAATACGCAAAAATACGCAGAAAAAAAAAAGGAATCCTTGAATCCTTGAATCCTTGAATCCTTGAAAATCAACATCTGCTCCCTTTCTGACTAAGAACTGTAAGCAATATTGTCCTTGTCTTTCTTTCTGTCTAAATACTTAAATTAAACAACAAAATCAACCAGATAACAACAAATCGTGTCCTGTCAGACACACCTTCATAGATCTTGGGCATATTTGAGGATGAACTGGTTTGGTGAGCTCAAAGGACTGGGCCATCAAATCAAGTTTTATCATCACGTGGGTGGCCAAGTGCCTGTGCGTTACTTCTTCCCATAGCACCAATATGTGCTACAGGAAGGAGGCAAGTCAGCAGAGGCAGTGCTTTGGGCAATGTTCTGTTGGGAGACGTTGGGTCCTGCCATTCATGTGGATGTTACTTTAACATGTACCACTTACCTAAGAACTATTGCCATATTCACCCTTTCATGCAACTGCTATCCCCTGATGGTTTCAATCAGCAGAATAATACTTCCTGTCTCTATGAAAAAAGGAAGGATTTGAGGAGCACGATGAGTTCAAGGTGTTGACTTCCCAGATTAAGGATCTTCAAGTATCTATGGCATGGGCAAGACAAAAGAGTCTGACACATGGGGGCCCCACCTCGCAACTTGCACTACTTAAAGGATTTACTGCAAAAGTCTCGGTTCCAGATACCACAGCACACACCTTTAGAGGTCTTGTGGAGTCAAAAACACTCCAACCCTGTTTACATCGTCAGTCGAGCGTACTCTTTCTGTCGTAGCCTTCTCATTTGTTTTCATTTTGTTGTCTTTTGGACAACTCAGACAAGCTGCCAGTTAAGCACACTGCGTGTGTCTTGTGTTTACGTCCCCAGCATTTAAAGAACGACGAAAAGAACAACAAATTTGACGGCTGGCCCGATGTGGTGGTGATGGAAGGCTGCGTACCGCGAAGACAAGACTGATATTACCACTTTTGTAGTGGTTGTGCCTCTTTGGGCTGAAGAAAGTCCATTTTGCTTCCAAAACTTTCTGCCAAAACAACATCTCTTTAGAAGATACTCGAAGGAAAGGTGGAGCTGCTCGGATACTTTAGAGCAGGAAACGAAAGCCTTCAAACACTTTTTCTGTTTTGATACATAAAATATATACTGGGGCTTGTAATTGGAGCTAGTAAGTAGAGTACACTGATTAGAGGGGAATAACTTTGATTACTGGCTTACTATAATCTGTGACAGAGTTGCATTGTTGTGCTGTCGCTGATTGAAATGGAGGTTTCACGGTAAACAGTTTGTTCAAACTTGGCTTTTATTTGCTTTAAACTATTTAATGTCACATGGCGTGCACACATTATGAGCCCGTATTGCCAACTTGTCCATTTGTTTGCTTTGTTTCTCCTGTTAATTGTGTTAATTTGTTTGTTTGTATTTGAGTTACCTTGTAGTCCTTCCGGGAAAGCTAAAAAAAAAAAAGGATGTGGGTGGGGCTTAAATGTTGGAGACTGTACCATTTGCTGCCATAGCATGGGGTAGTAGCTGAATAGTTGTAGTTCATGTCTATTTATATACACCTTTGTGTTCCATTTGGTTTGATCGAACCTGTATAATGTTCCCATTGTTCCACATTGTGTTAGGTCAACTAATATTTATTTTGACAGTTAAGTTATTATTAAGGACATTTAAAGATATTATGACCAAATAAAAAAAAGACTGTGAATTTTGTAACCTACCACAATTATAAAATCCACCACAATTTTTGAACATGACACAGTCTAATTAAAAATCTAAGATAGATGACTAGCAAAATGCAGAAAGATCCGGACATGTACAAAACTGTGATACCTCTCTCTCTCTCTCTCTCTTTATATATATATATATATATATATATATATATATATATATATAAATTTTGAATTTTTTACTGTGAAAAACCCTTAACTCTGCCTTTTCCGATCTTAATACTTGATGATTTAATATTAAAGATTTCTGCATGTTGATTCGTGCCTAGATCTTCAGCAGTCATTCTTATCCACAAATGAATTCACTCTCATGGTTTAAATACTATTTCAATGTGAAAGAAAATGAAGCTTTATAGCAGCATCTACTGTTCAAGAAATGTAATATCTGCAACAGCCACGGCCATTGGCCCCATCTTAGCGAGGCTGCCTGTGACTGTCCTGGTTATTGATTGGTGAATTCAACGATGACCAGTCAGTACATACTTTTAAAACTGCAGGTTTAAATGTTCCTGACCCCCCCCCCCCCCCCCCCCACAACCACCACCATGGTTATAATGTCTCAGTGCATAGAGGACAGGAGAGAGAGAGAAAAAAAAACTACTTTTAACTTTTGCCTACATTTCAGGACCTCTAAAAGGGGGTTCTCAAAGTTTTGTGGTGCAGCTCTCGCCACAGAGCCTGGTGAGTCGAAGAAAAAAAAAACGTCTGTGTCCTGGGTGTCAAGGTGACCTACAGGTTACATATGCGATCTGTGGTCTGTGTGCAGAAATGGGTGAGGCTTTGTGGTGAGTAAGAAGTAAATTATCCTGCTTTGTGCAATAGAGAAGAGTACACGTGATACGTCAGACTGTATTGGACCTACACAGACATTGCACCATACTCATTAAGCTGCTAAATAAAATGATTTAAAGAAGAGAGACACAGTCTAGGTGGGGAGCATGATTTGCTGGATACATTCTTGTAAAACTCTCTTCTTTCCTTGACGACAGTGATGATTAAAATGTACCATATTTGTGTTTTGAATCTTACATTTAGAAACCACTGGTGGCGCTGTAACTCACCGTCCCACCTGTGTGATGATTGAGCTGCAGATAGGAGCAGCGAAGAAGAAAGAACAGGAAGTTGGTGGTAAGTTTTGACAGACGTCTCACTCACACACACACAAAAAAAAATACCATCGAGTGATACTACTTAAATGGAATAAATATATTTCTCATTTCGACAAATCGTCTGAAATACATTCAGAAGAGTAAAACTGTTTAATTTGGAGGCGAAAGTGCACAAATATACGACTTTAAGCTTTGTGACAGCTTTACTAAATGATATAAATGTGTTTTGCGATAGAAACTTGTCTAACAATACGGTTTCTTTTGTACGTGTGGATTTTTTTCTAAGTGATAATTAAAAAAAAAATAAATAAATGTTGTCAAACAGGAAATATTATCTAAGAGAGTTGCTGACTCTGTGCCTGTGCCAGAGTTGAACCACTTCCTGGAACCGTGTCCCCGTGTTTGCTTTTTCCGACAGAGTGACACCTCACACCGTCTGTTCCTCGTCCGGAGCTCAGGCTCAGCTGTCATGACGTGAGTGAGCGGCGCTATCGGTTAACGCGGTGTTATCTGTGAGCAGCGCCAGGTGTCGAGGTCGCGGTGGTAACCGAACGGGTGAGCAGGACGTGAATATTTATCCAAATGCGTGCATTTAACTACTTTAATCTTCCACTGCGGTTACTTAATGTGTCCGTTGGCAAAGACAGGCAGAAACGAGGAAGTGTGACAGCACGCGCCAGTTAGCGTCAGATTTTTGTGCTACAGTTGACGCCGGTTAGCTTTTCAAAAAGTGTAGCTTCCAAGTTGTTATAAAATATCAGTCAGTGAGCTATAACGCTAGCGGAATACTCTGCCTTATAAGAAGAGTTGATTTTAAAAAGCTGTGATCACGTTAACTTGTAAAAACAACTAACTTTCCTGCTTTATTTACTAGCAAACAACGTACACTGCTAGCTAAAGTTGACATCGCTTTATTCATCTGTAGTCAATCTGATAACGTGTGTGTTACTACAGGTTGTTAGCTGTGAGGAAAAAATAAGAGACCGGCTAAGATGTTGAGAGCTGGCGGTAAGTCAAGATGATCTTCTCAACCCTGTACACCAAAAAAAAAAAAAACGTTTTTCCACGTTATATATTGGGGGTAAAGGTGACGAGCTATGATGTTTTTCCCTCCCCAGGGGTCTTGAAGCTAGCAGCGCTCATCTCTGCTTTCCTCCTGGCTGTCTTCCTCGCGTTTGAGTTGCTGGAGATAAATATGGATTTTAAACTAAGCAAAGTGATTTGTGAGTAGCGTTTGAAGCAGCAGCACCACACAGGATGTGGTTCTGTGTTTATTTATTTATACATTCATGTATATCAGTGTTTCCTGCATGTAGCTTCAGGTTACAGAAATCAAATACGGCCCTCTGGTTATTCATCTGTGCTGGGCATTGTTTGCAAAAGCTGCTGTGTTTAGAGAAAGGAGTGCCTGTTTACATAACATATAGGTGCCTACTGTAAATGTCATTACACACACACATATATATTTATTTTTTGTTTTTCAGCAAGATCTATACCGGACATCGAAGGCCGTAAGTATCCTCAAGTAATGATGTTACGTTTTTACTTTGTTTAAATTTTTTTGATGCATATTCCACCTTTTTATTTCTCTATACCAGCCGTCGCAAGAATGGTAATGCTGAGCTTGTGTCGTCTAGTTTAATTGTGTGAGCTAAGCCTTAGCGTTTAGCGTGTAAATAGATTCCTTTTGGTAGAGCTGTCTTCTTTGTTTCTGAACAATAACAATGTGTTGTTACCGGATACTGCGCTGGGCGTTACTTGACGCTGAACTCGCTTTTGTATTTCATAGCAACGAAGCCAGTCAAGCACAAGTGTGGGCTGACCAAGGCCTGCCCGGTAGGACACTTTGCCTTCAAGATGACGAGCGGCGCCGCCAGCGTGGTCGGCCCCAGAATATGCCTGGAGGACAAACTGTGAGTAAACGGGCGAGATAGCTTTTAATTCATCAAGAACTACTTATTTAAGATCCTGTCACAGTGCCAGGAATGTGGTTGTCTGTACAAACAATGTATCAAATGTATCATGTTGCAAACACGGCACATCACCACAAACACAGTATTCCCACTGTGAGGCACGGTGGTGGTGGTGGTGGTGGTAGCTTTGTTTATGCTTTTTGGCCGCACCTGTGCAGCTTGTAACGCTAAAGGTTAAAATGAGTGATGCAAATTATAGGGAAATTCTCGTCTACGACTTAGGAAAATAATTATTTTCCAGCAAAACAATGACCGGAGCACGGCCGAGTAAAACCCTAGACGTGAATCCATTAGAGAATTAGTGGCAGGACTTTAAAAGTGCTGTTCGCGACCAATCCTTGTGAAACCTCGAGCAGTTTGGAGTAAAACTACGGTGTCCAGAAGTGCACACAAAGTCTTTGCTGTGATTTTGACAAAATGCCGGATATTTATGCTCTCACTTAATATTTTTCATTAATTGACATTACTATGTAGAAATGATTTTTACTTTGACCTTGAATAGAGGTTTTTTATTATTATTCTTCACTATAATTTCAATTATAACAACAATAAAAGGGAAAAATCATCCAAGGGCTAAATACTCTTTATAGTCAGTGTATTTCGACATGTAGGACCATTGCTTGCTAATGTCATTAGGTGCACCTCGCTGATGTTTGAAGTTACTGCTATAGGTACGAAAGCCTAAACAAGCAGAGGTACTGGTCTGTATGAACCACATGTAAAGAGCATTGTTACAAAAGGAGAAGCTAACGCCATTTGCAAACAAAGATGGGGGGAAAATTTGTTTTGTCACTGGCTGCATACCATTCAGTTTTCAGGATTTAGATATAGGCTTTGTACCAAAGTATTGGTTTTCAGTACCTCCCTAATAACTATTTAATAGGTTAAATTAGTTCGTGGCTATAAGGACGGATTTAAGCGTTTATGTTCATACTATTTATATTTATTATACTATAATACCATTGTTTTTTTTACATTATTTCCTGTTTAAACACCAGCCTCGATTCTCGGTTGGCTGAGGGCTGTGACATGCCGAGCCGACAGTTGGTTGTTTGCAGATCTCCATCTGCAGCTTTTCAGCTGGTTCAACATGTTGAATGCTCTCTTCTCTTTAACTGCATCACATCTGAATATTCAAATACACACATGTTTTGAATGAATGAATGAATACATTGTAGACCAGCGGATTAACGGGGAAAATACCGTCAGGGAGTGGCGACGCGTTGTGCAGATTTATGGTCCAGACACAAGTACCATGAGGCAACATTACAGTCTGTTTTCGTTGCCACTTGTTGTTTGATGTCAGTTAGAAGTGTCCCTACTTTAAGGTTGTCATTTCCTTAAGTTCATGTGACGTATCCCTCCATTTAAATGCCCCCTTATTCTTTCTTGCAGAGTAATGAGCGGAGTAAAGAACAACGTGGGGAGAGGAATCAACATCGCCCTGATTGAGGGTAACGTTGTGTAATGTTATCAGCTTGAGTGGTACGCCTCAAAGACAGATTTCTGAACCATAATATGTTATCAGTTGTGACTATATAACACATAGCCCTGAACCACTGCTTGATGAAGAGGAAACGTGTGTGCAGCTTTTGATGCAGAATAAATTGTCATATTTTTTTTCCACATAGGGAGAACGGGGGAAGTTCTCAAGACAAATTTCTTTGATATGTGGGCAGGAGGTTAGTATACTTCACATCTGTTTCGTTTTTTGAAAATATACACGCACACTGTGTTAACGCGTGCGTGCCCTTGCACAGATGTGGCTCCCTTTATTAAATTCCTGAACGAAATCGAAGAGGGGACGGTCGTGATGATGGCGTCGTTTGATGATCCCGCAACCAAGTAAGAACATTTCACCTGCGATGTATTTACACGGTCAATTTAAAATTATCTCTGACAATAACATAAGTCCCCTCCTTTGTTTTTTAGACTGAACGATGAAGCCAGGAAATTAATCGCTGATCTGGGCAGCTCATCCATCAGCAATGTGGGCTTCCGGGATAACTGGATCTTTGTAGGAGGGAAAGGAATCAAGACCAAGAGTCCGTTTGAGCAGGTAACAATAAACACAAAACTGTTCACATCTGCTTAATATTAATATTCTTGATGTTTTGCGACATGTTTGTGTAGGAACTGACGGTGTAGGAGGAAGCCATAGACGTACAGAACATGCTCACCCTTGGTGTGAACTTCAGGCTACATGTTCTTATCAGAGGGTTAAACACTCCCCACCCTTGTAGCGTGAATTTATCTGTTGCACTGCGCTTCCTTTCAGCCATGTGAGACCAGCTCGCTGTGACGGCTGGATTGTAACAACAATGCGGGCTGTTTCTTGTTAAACTCACTGAGCTCGTGTGTCTGGTTTTCCTCTCCTCAGCACGTGAAGAACAGCGCAGACACCAACAAATTCGAGGGCTGGCCCGAAGTGTTGGAGATGGAAGGCTGCATACCGCAAAGACAAGACTGATCCGAGCTCTTCTTAGAAATGTCGACCGCCTCGTCAGCCCTCCTTAGCCTGCCTCCGCCGTTTCTGTCCTCATGAGATGTTGTAGTAAGGGAAAACGCTGACATTTGCCAACTTTTGTTTCTAACTTCCTACCAAAACAACATCTTTCCAGAATATATTGTCAGGAAAGAGATGCTGCTGTGATACTTGAATCAGAGCAGAAAACTGAAGCCTCCGTGCGCTCCTCCTTCTGTTACAATACATTAGATGCTATTGGGACTAGTAAATAGGGTGTACTCTTTAGAGAGAGGGGTGGGTATCTTTGATCATTGGCTTACTATAAGTCCCAAGGCTTATCCGAGTGTTGCATTATTGCACTGTTGATGATGTAAAGCGTTTTTACTTTGTCCTGTCTTAATAATCCTATTCATATTTTTGTACTTCCTCTTCTTTTCTCCAGAGACTTTTATTTTGACTAAGTTGTTATTAACAGGTTTCGAAGATATAATAACCAAATGAACCAAATTCACTGTGAAATTTGTAAATATCTGTTTAGAGGAGGGTCTGGATTTGAAAGATCCTAATTTAATAAACACTGTAATTACAATTTCTTAAAATAAATGATTTTGTCTGCCGTGAGCAGGTGTGGGTGGATTGAAAGAGTATTAAGTTACCCCCTTCAGTCTTAAGTAGTTCTTTTAATGCCCCTGCGAGGCATTTATCAGCCGTGAGTGGTCAGCTGTGTACAGACTGAATGTGTTTGTTTTGTTCACCGAACGTTGGTTATCAGCCTGAGTGTTAATCATTACTGTGTTAATCAATAAACTGGTGATTAACTTGTTCTCTGGTTGAAAGAAAGGGAACCAGAGAAAAAAAAAAAAAAAACCTCTGAGAAGCTAAATCATAGAGCAGAGTCCCAGATGGAGGTAGTAGATTAGGACAGGGCCCCCTCTGGAGTCTAGACGCTGGTGGAGATGGAAGAGATGGGCTGATAGAAACTTCAGATAAAGGAGAACTACTGTTTTTTTACAACCTGGACCTTATTTCCGTCATAAAATACGATCGTTTACTCACCCATATAACTTTGGTGTCATTTGGAGTCATTCAGACGATATTTAGATCTGCGTATATCCATATAGTGGGAGTGACTGGGGCACCGAAACACAGCCTCTAAATACCGTATTATCTGCCGCGAAACTCGTTCATTTCACCAGTATTTTGTTATGATATGCTAGTGCTATTCCCCATTGAGTCTGGAGTTACCTGTTATCATCATCCAGGGTCTGTAGACTGACCTACTAACCCCCAGTCACTCCCACTATATGGATATACGCGGATCTAAATATCATCCGAATGACTCCAAATGACCAAAAAAGTTATATGGGTGAGTAAATGATCGTATTTTATGCCGGAAATAAGGTCCAGGTTGTAAAAAAACGGTAGTTCCGTTTCTTGAGGCTGTGTTTCGGTGCCCCAATCACTCCCACTACGTGGATATACGCAGATCTTAATATCTCCCAAAGGAATATGAATTACACAAAAGTCATATGGGTGAGTAAACAACCGTATTTTATGCCGGAAATAAGGTACAGGTTGTAAAAAACGGTAGTTCCGTTTCTTGAGGCTGTGCTTCGGTGCCCCAATCACTCCCACCATGTGGATATACGCAGATCTAAATATCTCCCGAAGGAATATGAATTACACAAAAGTTATATGGGTGAGTAAACGACCGTATTTTATGCCGGAAACAAGGTACAGGTTGTAAAAAACAGTAGTTCCCCTTTAAGACTCCATGAACGATGACGAGGAGGAAGAGGATGAAGGAACTCGTTTAAAGAACAGGGACTTGGGTATGACATTTGCGGTCGATCGGGCAAGTAGTGACGTTGTAGCTGAGAATGAAGTGTTTCTCGACTGCATGGGAAAGCAGAAGTGAAGCAAGTGAGCTAAGCTTTATTGACCTTTCGCCTTAGCTTTATGAATGCAAATATTAGATGGTGTGGTCCAGTTTTCTAGAATACACACACATACCATCTGTGACTTCCTCTCTTAATTTCAGTGTACAGTTCATGTGGGAAAACTGCGAATTGAACCCACCTACAGACTAATGTAACAACGAGGTGGATTCCACATCACGCCGAAATGTAGTTTACGCGTTTTTACTAGTAACACTTTGTTAGTGTTGTGCAGTTTGAAGATTTTTACATCTATCCAGGGATGACGGATGTAAAATGTTGTCTTGCAAAATGAACAAACAAAAGTAGTAAATTGCTAAAATAGCTGCTTGGTCTCTCTGCAACCAGCAAGTTGTATTTGCGGCTTGTTGTTGTTGTTGCAGAAAGCACCAAAATGTCCAACTTTGTGATACTTCCCCTTTTCTACTTGTTTTGTCACTTTTTTAACTTCATTATTAACGTCTCTCAAACCACCGTCAAGTGCAAAAAGTTTTTGTTGATGTTTTGCTAATGAGAGTCCAAAAAAATAAAAAATAAAAGACTGCCTGTAATTTCTGCTTGTTGTCTTATACATATTTATTTATTCCTTTTTCTAAGACCTTCTGTAGACATTTTTATCCACTAACTTGCTTCCAACTCATACCATATCACCATCTTTCTTTATATGTATGCAAAAATCTCCAGTTTAATGTCATTCTTGGTGGCTGCAACCGCTGTGTAAGCTTTAACGCTACCTGCAGGGGGCGCCATTGCCCCATTTAAGCCAGCCTGTATGTCCAGTCTCTGCTTTTATTATTGTGCTTCAGTGGAGCAGATATGTATATCAGTGGCTTCACTCCTTCTAATTAGTATCAGTGTCTCTGTAATTACCACCTCATTAATGGAAATGTGCCCCGACTTAAAAGATAAAGTACATTTGATTTATGCCAAATGAATAATTAACATCCAGACAAGGGCATAATGAGCCGAAATGCTGTACAGGCTGCACATGTAGAATAGCATATGTGGGATTTCCAATCTCTGCTCCTATGATGTATGTCATGATGTATGTGTGTATGCACTTTTTCACTTTTGCATCTGTACCTTATTCCGGCGGCGTCTTGAGTTCCCCTCGACACTCCTCCTCATCTCCAGTGATTGAAAAACCACTCCAGAGCTTTTCCTCTGATCTCATTTGAGCTCTGGCATTTTATAACCCACCCCCCTCCCTCCTGGTGTGTTTTCATGAGGATGTAAGGGGCAGCATTTGTGTGGCAGCTGTTCCAGTGCCTTTATTAGTGTCACCGGCATGCACCGCGGCCCTGTCACGTGTCCACGCCGGCATGTTATTGTTTGGGTACGTGCGGTGTGTGTGATGCTGATCGGCGTTGGTGTGGGCTGAACCTCCTCTCAGCTCCGCGTATCTGCTCTGAGAGGTGTAGGAGTGAATCATCTCCGGCTCGTCTTATATAAAACGCGCTATGCGATGCATTATGCATGTATCTCCCGTCGCATAGACTTCTAATGATGAGGCATTTCACGCGGAGTGCAAAGCTGTATGAGTGTTTTCACTCCCAGAATAAATCAGCCCCCTAAACAAAAGCGCTAGCTTCTCAAAGAACCTCCGAAGAGCTCAGCTTTCTCCCCGACCTTTGCCCTTTGACCTCCCCCGACCGAGACCCTCTCCTCGGGCTCCTGTTGTCGTCAAAACAAGCTCCAAAACCGCTCCTATTTACCATAAACCTCGTAATAAAACCTCATTTCCTGTCGCCCTAGTTCGGCTGCTGCTAGCAAACTCAAGGCCTTAAATACTCAAAGCAGAATAACTGGTGAAGTTAGATCAACATTGTACCCAAACTGCTGCCTATGTCTTGCCACAAACCAAAATTCAAACACTCATTTATACCAAACAACTGCCTGTAGAATTTTTGCAGTGTGGTATCTGGCCCAGCTGTTGCAGCACCGAGCTAACCGATGGAAAGAGTTGTGTTGTAATTGTGAATTGCTTTTTGACTTGTGGAGGAGAAACTGGGCATTAAACCACCAACCGCTAAGATTAATAAACAACCCGCATTGCTACTGGAGATGGTAGATAACCATACTGATGTCATCTTGGTCAGGTTTAGATGCAACAAATTGACAATAGCAAACCAGGAAGTAGAGCCTAACGAAAGCCCCTGTTAAGCTGCTGTATGGGTATTTTCTGATCTGTGGTTACTGACTGAAAGCTGCGCATTGTCTCACTCCTTCCAGGGTATAGCCTTATCCTGACACTGACAACCGCCGTTCCTTTTCTTCCCAAATACTCGAGCTTTTATATTTTTCCTTACACCGTTTTACAGCGAAGTGACTTCCAGATTTTTCTCCCACATTCACATGGCATGAGCAATTTGGGATTCTGTGTCTGGGATGAAGACACATGTGGGCAGAAGCAGCTGCCGCTGCTGCTGAATCACCTCGTGTTATTAACGGACAACCAGTGTTAGAAAGTTTTAATCTGTCTGCGGTGCATGATTAAACCGGAATAAAGTCAAAACTGCACCTAGGTGTGACAAAGCATTTTTAGTTAACTCAAATAAAAACAACCAGACTTTCTGAAAAACTGATACGACATTGTGTTTTAAATAAAATAAAGCCAACGCATTAGTGCCCCAAACTGCAGTACCTCTGATGACCACTTGAGGCTGGCTCCAAACGTGAGTCGGTCTCCACAGATTTATATGCCCGTGTAGCTGTTTTTTACCGTAACAGTAAAAATATAAAGAGGTAAATTTATTTATAGCTCACTTGTTTAAATTATAACAAGGCTTAAAGTTATGCATAATTATGGGCGTGGCTGCTTTGAGTGGCAGGTGGGTTGCTAGCTGTCTGTCTAGGCATCACCCACCCGACTAAGCTCCGCTAACACTCCACCTTTTTGTCTATTTGCAAATAAGTTAGGTGGAGTCAAGACGGGGTAGGGGTAGGGACCCATGTAATTTCTTACCATTAATTAAAAGTCTGAATATTTTACTCTCTCTGAACTACTTTTGTTTGCATCTGTTCTTTGATCTTCAAGGTGCGATGGTAACTCGCCTCTTGAACTCCTTCCCTTTCTGCTTTAGAAACTGTTCTAAACAGAATATGTTTTCTTTTGTCTCTATTGTTCCCTTTGATAGATTCCTAGAGGATAATACACAGAACCACAGGTCCTGGCTCAGGGCTACGGCAAACCTAACGTAAACACAGTTATTTGTGTGTTCATATTAACTGTAGGTTGTAACCACTCCCATAATCTCTTATCTGATACTGAATCCCGGACACGGCCCGGCCCACTTGTTTACATGCAGCTCTGCATTTCAGCCCCAGGTCACCCTCAAACTTTTTTTTCTCCACAACAGTTTCTTTCAGGATCTCCAACCCCCACACTCATCCCCTGCGACCCCCCTCTCATTCTGCAGTTGCAGTAGTGACCTCACTGCCCTTGCTTTCCAACCCACCTCCAATCCTATAATTGCCAACGAAGTGAATCCCCCACCCCCACCCCCACTGATCCAGACAGCTGTGTTTACACTCAGTTGGTCTGTGGGAACTTCCTGCTGACCTCAGCAAAGACAGAAAAACACCACACGTAGGATCGATGGCTGATCATATGGATCTGCTCACAAGATCCGTAAAATGCACTCAACGTATGAGACTTTAAGCAACTGACACAAAGAAGCGGACAGGAGACAAAACCAATGTCTGAAGTTTGCTTTAACGTCTTGATTCGTTCACGTCGTGGATGTGTTGTTCACTCCTCATGGACTTACAGTATATAATCCCATCACAGTGATTTCTTGGAAACCTGGAACCTTAATCAAAGTTTTACACTCCTTGCACGCTAAGCACCGAGATAGCGCTAACCTTTTCACCCCAAACTAATGGCTAACATGGCTCATACTCAAGTCCGCACATGGTCTCTTTGGTCTTGTCCGTAAAACAAAGGTCCCTTTCATTTTGACGTTGGGCTCGGGGTCAGGGAGTCGAGGTGGATCAGATCACAGCTGCTGAAAAACAGACACTTTTGACATGCTCCAACCTCGACTGGTGGAAACCACAAACCAGTAGACTGCTTCCCCAGTATATAATAACACCCAGTTCGCCCCAAACCTGTATTTTTAGAGGTGCACACTGTGCGTAGCATGTTCTTTTGAGCTGACTCGGAAGATTGCTCCTTTGCCATATTGTGTACAACATAAATAAGATGATTCTTTTATAAGCAGCTGCATAAAGATGCTTTTCCATCACATGCACTCTCTCCAGGAACTAGGAACTTTTGGAGGAACGTGTTTGCATTTCAGTTACAAGAACCAGCAACTAAATTAACTTCCAGAGAAACAATTTTACCCCCAAATAAGTCCCTGCGGGCAAAACAACATAAAATCATAGAATTTGGAGGTGGGGCTAACTGGCAGCATTTTATCTCATGGTCAATGTCCACAGTGGCTCATAAAATCAATTTTGGCCATCAGAATCTGTTTTGCTACTAATAATAGCCCCTTTTTCCAGCTTCAATGACCTCAGCATACCGGACTGAATCTCCTCTATGCCTGCTGTTTTTATTTGGATTTGGATAGTCTTCTGCATTACCGCCACCTACTGGACAGGACCGGACTGTACATCTGAAGTTTAGTTCCATGCAAAATATTCCTGGGACCAAAAGAAAGTAGAAATGCACACTTTCAAGCTGCTGGGCTTGAACACATGTGCATACGGTGAATGTAAGCTAATGTGCTGTGGGTTTTAAGATGAAGGAACTTAACAAAATAAACTAGAAATAATGTAGTGGTGGTAATAATGGTAATAAAAATAAAGACTTGCTTACTGTCAATCTAAACACAGTGCACAAAGGGACATTTTAATTAGGGATGCAGTTGGATAAAGCCTCTTGTTAAAAGTAAAAGTGAGCTGTTGTGATAACTGGTATTTACATTCGAATCACAGGTTGGGCCTTTGAGCCTCACTCCTTACGGCAATTGCAGTGGTCAACATTTCAAAGTGGCAGTTTCCATCTTATTGTTTTCCTCTGTTTTCATGCGTGCCGTCTGGAAGAATAATGTTAACGTGCTCGATGGACTTCCACTCCTGTGGCCACAAAGTCTGCCTCATTCATTATGCAACGGTCTAGACAACACTCCCTTTTACTTTCCCTGATTGAGAGCCACCCCTCCTAAAGCCGTGGATCCTTACTTTAAGGATCCAGCAGCTAGTATTAACTCCTTATATCTGTTCAAACGGCCTTCTTATGTAAGATTTGATTTCTAAAAGCTGCTTTTTTTTTGTTGTTGCATGTCATCAACCACATTCGGCTCAACATATGTAGCTGACCAGTCAAAACGACTTTGATAAGAGTTATTATACTATTATAAATATATGTGACACAACAATCAAAATGATTACAGGCTCAGGGCCATAAGAGAGCCATAACTACGCCAGCTGAGCACTGAGTGAGCAATGAGAGCTGAAATGCGCACTATATTTTTCTGGCAGGCGAGCAGCAGCCCTCTCCCATAAATGTAGCCGCCTCGTAAATTCCACCGCATCACTTTGCGTTTCGCACGACCTTCGCTTCAAAACATATACATAAGGAGGGGACAGCATTAAAAACTTACAGAGTTTCACTGCAGCGACTTTGTGTCATCGCGGTGCACCCTAGATTGAATTTGGAGCCAGGATACAGGTGGTGTGAAATGGGCAGGGTTGGGTAGTAATGGATTACATGTAATCTGGATTACATAATCAGATTACAAAAATCAAGTAACTATAATCAGCCCAGATTAAAATACAAAAATTGTGTAATCAGATTACAGTTACATTGTTGGGGATTACCTGATTACATTTTATCAATAAACCTTTGATTAATGAGCTTTGAAACATTAGATGTGAAAAAATCCTAATATGTTGTAA
Organism: Chelon labrosus; assembly: GCF_963514085.1. Lineage (NCBI taxonomy): Eukaryota > Metazoa > Chordata > Actinopteri > Mugiliformes > Mugilidae > Chelon > Chelon labrosus. The sequence continues at coordinate 14,514,114 of NC_140356.1, forward strand.
AAAGAACATGTTCACTTTTGTTCTATGATATGTTTACAGACTTATTTACAGACTTATTTTGAGATTTTGAAAGACATGTTGTGGATATGTTATGAGAAATGTTCAGAAAGAGAAATATGAGAAAAGATAGAAAAATGTTTTAGGAATGTTTTTAGTTGTAAACATTCAATATGATGTGAGAAAAGAGTTAAACAGGTTGATATGAGGATATGGTCTGAAAAACGGATATGTTCAGAGTAAAGAAAGTACTTAGTAATAAATATAAAGTTTTTAGTTAATACAGTTTTTAGTTCATTCACAAAGGAATGCTTTACTGAGAGCAAAAAGTTTTCTTAGATGTAATGAAATAATAAAGAGAAAAATAAAAAGAGAATTCATTGATCAATTCTGTGACGGTGTCTTTTACTTAAGGTGCATATTTATTGAAGTAATCTAAAAGTAATCAGATTACGTTACATGTTTTTGGTAATCCAACTGATTACGTTACTGATTACAAAAATTGCCATGTAATTTGTAGTCAGTAATGGATTACATTTCAAAGTAATCTGACCCAACCCTGGAAATGGGAATGCAAAAATGAGGTCAAGAATTTATTTAATATTGATTTTTATGCAGACAGATATGGAGATGTCTCGATATCGCTCCCAGTCTGCTAGCACTTGTAAAACACCTCAGACAATACCACACCTAATTCCATTTTATGGCAATTTAATAATCCCATACTCATAGAAACCAGGATTACAATATGTAACTAACCTAGCTTTGTAGGTAGGTGGCCTCTCTTCTGAACTGGCTTTGCTAACAAACAAAAAATCCAAAAGAATAAGAAGGAGGTCTTGGCACTTCTTCCAGTCTGCTAGTACTTGTGAAACACCTCAGATAAAACCACACCTGATTCCATTTTGTGGCAATTTAATATGCCCATACTCATGGAACCTGGGATTACAATATGTAACCAACCAAGCTTTGTAGGTAGGTGGCCTCTCTTCTGAACTGGCTTTGCTAACAAACAAAAAATCCAAAAGAATAAGAAGGAGGTCTTGGTACTTCTTCCAGTCTGCTAGTATTTGTGAAACAGCTCTTATAAAACCGCACCTGATTCCATTTTATGGCAATTTAATATGCCCATACTCATGGAACCCGGGATTACAATATGTAACCAACCAAGCTTTGTAGGTAGGTGGCCTCTCTTCTGAACTGGCTTTGCTAACAAACAAATAATTCAAAAGAATAAGAAGGAGGTCTTGGTACCTCTTCCAGTCTGCTAGTACTTGTGAAACAGCTCTTATAAAACCGCACCTGATTCCATTTTATGGCAATTTAATATGCCCATACTCATGAAACCCGGGATTACAATATGTAACCAACCAAGCTTTGTAGGTAGGTGGCCTTTTTTCTGAACTGGCTTTGCTAACAAACAAATAATCCAAAAGAATAAGAAGGAGGTTAGCATGCAGTGCAAGTCTTGCTGCTGATGTGGTGAAAGTTTGCTGCAAAATGGTTACACATTTTAAACATTCTGCTTAAAAAACAAGACAGCAAGAAGTGCTGACTCACTGGAAAAGCTGATGCTATATGCTACTTGCATGTAGCATGATGCTGCAGTCTCTCATTGACCATCAATTTGATCCTATAGAAAGTTACACTCTATGGGAATGTACCAGTGCCACAGACCAGAGCATTTATGGCAATGCCCGTTGCACAAACATAACAACGGAAGACATTCAAAACTGTATAACAGTTTCTGTTCCTTACCACACTGTACTAAATACCCAGGGATTTTCACATGCCTTGTTGACCGTTGTTTACATTCTGTCCTCCGCTAACCCAACAACCCACATGTGACGTCTTTCACACCACAGACTCCTGGCTACTTACTTCGGGGCTTTCTTGTGTTTGTTGTATTTTTTGATCATTTTTATACAACTTCTATAATCTTGAGCAATTTCCCTACAAGGGCTAATTAAGTTTTTTTGATTCTGACAAGAGTGTAGAACAAACTGTTCTTGCAACACATTTTTTAAAAACCCTAGATACAGGAAAGGGGAAAGGAACTCACATTTCCAGGTATTTTAGATTTTTTTTTTAACTCACTTTGGGTGGTGTATTTCCAAAACCTCTTAAATCCTGCACTCAGTGGAGCACAGTATGTTGGGCGTAACATTCTCCCAACTCAAGACTATTTGGATTAGAGGAGGTCCTTACCAAAGTTAGTCTGCAGGCATGCTGAGCTAGATACTATTCAACTTTGTGCTAGTTCCTGCATCAGCAGTCGTGCGTACAACTTCAGAATCATAACCATGGCAGCTATGAAAGAAATGCGTGCAGGGGAGGCCCCAGACGAGGGTGGGCTCCTATATATCAGGGCTCAGCCTTGCTTTGTGGTTTCCACATAAGTGGTGTGTTGTGTTTGAAGCAGACGACACACCCGCTTTGATTCTGTTTCCCCTTTTCAAAGCTTTATTTTTTTCAAATCGAGGGTCCAAGGACAGAGGGAGACGTGTTCTGGCCCTTTGAGATTTGCAGTGTTGTGATATTGGGTTATTTTCCTTCTTCCAGCAGAAGAAGACAAACAATGCCGCAGCCCACAATAATTCTGGCTCTCGTTTGCCATGTTTCAGTCTCTTCTGGAGACCTGGGTTTTAGTCCAGGTGAGACCAATATGGGCAGAGAATGTATTCCTTCCCACTGAAAAGAAGCAATTGGATAATTTACGTGGTTTTAAGGTGCCTATTTAACAGATTAAATAGGCACTGCTTCTCTCTGTCTGACTGAAACCTTCCTCTGATTGGTCCAGTGTGTTCGGATTGAGGTGTATGAGACGTTAAGACATTTTTATTCGGATTATTAGCAGAATACAACTGTCCATGTCTATGTTGCCATTTTTTAAAAATATTATATTGTGAGGCCTGCTCACCATATGAAGCGAGAGCAGTTGTATTTCCTTGTCCAGAACATCAGTATATTGCATTAAATAGCATATGACGTTAAGAGAGCAAGTCTGGTTTTCTATTAAAGCTGGAACACATAAAGTGGTTTAACACAGAATGTATGTTTCTATCCTTTTACACTTTAACTCCTGGGACAAAGTATATCAAATCACACTTTCTATATTTGCGGTCAACAACACTTTGAACTCCTAACTGCACCGTCGCCGTTCATTTAAGGTGATCAAAGCTGCATAATTCGCACGACATAATCACCGGCGAGCCCTCAAAGGAACACGAGCCTCAGCTAACCAGTACGTCTGGAGGATTGCCTCTTATTGTGCCACTGAACGTCCTCTTATAATGACATAGATGTTGTCATTGTCTTCACTGGGTGGAGGTACGAGATCAAATTACCCTACGCTGTAACACTGCATTTGAGAACGCTCTTAAAAAGCTTTGTTGCCTAAATGTTCTCATGTGTTGAATGGTACTGTGCCCCGCCTAACACACTATGCTATATCGCGTGTGCTGTACACAGTATATATACATATAATTTGAACGGTGGTTTTGCTTTGTGCAAAACAATTTCCCAACAGCCCAAATTAAATGGTTTCCATCCATGGGGTGTTTTGACTGGAGCTTCGGAGCAGACTGAGCAAACAGAGTCTGCTAATGGCAGCCATGTTGCTTTACCATTTGTGCATGTATACTTTGAGACCGTGCCAAGCCAACTGTATACGCTGTAGGTGACGGTATTTCACAGTTTCTCCCCCTGGTTCTACAAACGCAGGACTGTCTGCCGTGTTTTCGCTTCCATAAAAAGGATGCAGGTGTGTAGGTTTAACCTACACCTTCACCTCACGGTGTGCCCCCCCCCCCCCCCCCACCCCACCCAACACATATATATAACTGTATATCCTATGAAAGCTGTGTTGCTTTAGTTCCCTTGCGAATCTTGGTAAAAATAACCTCTGGCTGTTTTCAACCCTCAGGGCCCTCAAGCGCCAACAGAGCATCACACCTCCATATTTCAGAGCTGCTTTTATTCATGCTAGTGTATGCATGCAAAGCAAACTCATTCACACACACACAGCACATTTGAATGCTTTGTTCTGGAGCAGAAGAGAAAGTTAGTGTAGAAATCTTTGCATGGCGTCTAACAGGACGAGCTGCACGGTGCGTCTGGATGGCAGTTGGGTATTTGTGCACATATGCTGCTGAAGTATGTCTTTTGGCAAGACAGTATAAGTCACCGCAGCTGACTTCCCTCTGAGTCATCCGGCAGATGTTGATGGATCATAGCAACACAGGGAGCAGAGGTCACTGAACCAGCGAGAGGTGTTGCAATCTCTCTCCCTCAGGTGACCAATGAGAATCCAGGAATACCTGACGATCGGAGCGGAGGGGAGTGGCCCGCAGCGCTTGCTCTGGCAAAACAACGTCTTGTTGATGTGTGTTGCAGAATGTGTGTCAGAGGGTGTGGAGGAAGAGGGTTAACAGGATTGATAAGGTGATTGAGAAAAACACACCCCTGAGGCGATTGGACGGATGACGGGGGCGTTGCCACGGGAGAACTGGTTCCAAATGTTTTGAGCTTTAACATGAGCCATACGGGCGTGTGTTTATGTTTCAGGCCTGTACGTACGGGTCTGTGTTTGGGCTTCGTTGTCTGCGCGATTGCTTGTGTATACCCACCGCCGCCGAACCATGTGCGTTTCATTTTCAGGACCGGCGCAGATCTCTTCTCACAACATCCCTGATCTCTGCCCCTCTGCAGCGAAAGGCCTCCCGTGTCACACGAGCCGCGCGGAAACACAACACCATTTGGCCAAAAGCTGTCCAAATATGGCCCGCGGCCCATTTGGTCACGCCTGCCCACGCCTCGAAGGCTGCCACAAGGAATTGTTCACCGTGCTCCTAATTCAATCACTTTCATTGCTGCACAACAGAGACGGATGGCGTTGGCTCTCATTCTCTCTGTTTTCCAGTAGCAAATGTGATTACCAACTACACAACTTGCGCAAAATGCTAATGCTTGTGCTGCCGAGGACAAAACCTCCTCTGTTTCTATTGGCTGGGTGCAGGGGGGGGGGATGTTTTGTGAGCTGCAGAATCAACTCGTTTAGGCTCTATTTGCCTTTATTATGTGACCTCAATATCAAGCCTATCATTTTCTACGCCATTGTTCGAAAACCCCCGCCGCCGCCGCCGCTGCCGCTGCTTCTCCCACTCGCTCCCTCCTCCGGTAATCTGCGTCGGTTTTGTGATAATTATAGCTTACTGGAAGAGATGTGGCTGGCTGTAAGCGCTGCCTCTTGGGGTGAAAGAGAAAAAAAAGAAAAAGAAAAACAGCAGGAAAAACAAGGAGACTACCATTCTCCTTCCTCCTCCTCCTCTGGGAGACAGAATGCACGATTGTGTGGGTGACACTGGAGGTTAAACAGGATCGCTGCTGCTCTCCCGTCCTTCACATCTCGGTTTCACTTCCTGCCAAGAGAGCTGGGCTGCAGGGGAGGATGCTTCGCCGCTGCCATGATTCTGAGCCCCTTTCTTAAAGTCAGGCCTTCACGCTCGCACACGCAAAACGGCCCCGTATGAGCGCAGCGTCGGGCCTCTTGACACCGAGGGGACGTCTGCAGCGCGTACATGCATGCGTGCGGTTCTTTTTGAAAACTCTCCGCGGCCTGATCCCGTTACACTAATGGCTCCGTCTTTAATGGCACACGGAGTTCACCAGGGACGGATGGATGACACAAGGAAGAGCGAGACGCGCACGCAAACACACTTGCGCGTACACACATAAACTGCACGAAGCAACAAAAGGAAAACATCTCCATTACAAGGGGCTCTTACGTAGAGGGTCATTTAATCATCGAGATAACATGTCCTTCCCATAACAAGGTCTGGCAGTTTAAAAACCCATGCAGCCTTTTGTTCCTCCTCATATCTTGTTGACCTCCTTTCTTAATCTGAGATGATCAATTTAAGAAAGCTGGCATGTAACACAGAGCATGCTGTGCTGCAAATGATTTTTACACTGTAAAGGCCTTTATCTTTTCCATTTAAAAACAGAGTAAAACTGCAGGATCTAGTTTTAATTTAACTTTAACTGTAAAGGAAAAGGTAGATGTACAGATATGCAGGAGTTACAGCTCAGCAACTAAAGCGTGCGCCCCTCATCCAGGAGAATTCGTACCGTATGCGTCTTTGGCTGCAATCTGCATATCCCCCTATATTCCTATTTATAACTTTCCAGCTCCGTCTCCTCAGAGGAAGACAAGTACATTGTTTTTGTTTACGTGCGCTAGGCTGAAAGCACTTACATACAGCGTTCCTCTGTCCTATGGGAGCGGCAATAGCCTCGAGGTTTAAGAATTCGGATTATGGTGGAAGAATATTGGCTGGCGTCCCGGAACGAGCTGGAACGAGGCCGGGGCAGAAAGCGTGGGGCTCTTTTTTTACTTTCTACTTCTGCGAATTATCTTAAGATCTGCCCGAACAAAACGCTTAGTCCCCGATTGCTTAATTGTAAACATGTGTGTGTTATGATTTCAGAGTGAATCTAAAATCTCGGACTGGTGCGTTGCCCCGGAGTGGAAATGTTGAGCTCAGCTGATTTAATTATCCACCTTTTCTTACTCGTGAATAGAAAAATGTTCTTGTTTTTCCTCTTTTAGCACTGAAAAATGTGTGAATACCTGCAGGACTGGCTGCCAGTCCAATTCAGTTGTTGTTTGCTGTTGTGACAGTAAACTCTGACCTGTGACCTGGGTTCTTAGACATATGGTGCTCCTCCTTTGGTGATAAAAAAGCAGTTGACCTGTGGTTTTGCTGTTGACATAGTTAACAGTTTTATTTATTTTGTTTTTGGAAAGGCTCCATCACGGTCATAAAACACAGCTTAGACTAGACTTTAACAAACAGATCAGTTTACAAGCTGTGTATTTAGAAATGTACACACAGATACGTGTTGAGAGGAGCAGCTCAGCTCTTATATAACGTCCTTCACCTTAATCTCATCAGGAGTTGAGTTTATCAGGTGTCAGTGAGCCAGAACTGTATCGTTACAGGCCACATAAAAAAAAGCCCAGGCTCAGCTTCTACCAGCAGGAGCTCGTTGTTACCACCCTCAGATCCTGGCTCACGGCAATACGGCAGAATTCAGACCATAACAGACAATAGATAGGAGCGGAAAAATGCATAAAACATGCCTAGAAATTACATTCAGGCACTAATTTGTTCAGGCAGTTTGGAGTCCTGTTAATGTGGCACATGGAAGTCAGTGGGAGATGGCCAGGGTAGAGGATGGGTGGATGAAACACTATAACAGAAGTCCTTTGTACAATGTCAAGGATACATCCCGGTTTTGGTTTAAGCCGCTTTCGACTTTTTAATGCTCAAAGGGGAAATCTGACGGACTTTTGCGCATCAAAAGTGTGTTTACGGGGAACTGTTGAGAACTGTGCTTCTGCGTGTGTCTGCTCTTGCTCCAAAGGGAGTGTTTGTGTGTGTGAAATGTGCTCGGTCGGAGTCTGGTGAGGCTCAAGGTGGGAGTTTGAGAAGGAAAAACAGAATCCGGCGACGGCGAGTTGGAAAAAAATAAAAACTAATCACCGTGGCCTGCTTCTCGTCCCTGTTAGCCAGAAGCTAGCTGCCTCGGGCTAGCTTAGCATGCTTTTACAAAGTAGAATTGCGGCTAATGTGGAACCATGTTGACAAAACAAGAAAAGAAGTTTGGTGTTTTCTTAAAAAAAGGTCCAACATAACTTCAACTGTCCTAAACCTTCCTTTAATCTTAAACATCTAGTGTTTGTATTGCACTATACTGTACATGCTAGCATCTGGGTCAGTACTACTACTGCTAATCCTCTTCGTCCCAGGATTCAACGATCTGTCTTGATTGGGATCTTGCACTGCATGCTGTGCCTGGCCCCATGTAAGGCTCCTTTAGCTCAGCTGTCACGGTTTGTCACCAAGTTGTTTTGGGGCGACCCTGACTTCTCTTCCCAGCCGGGGTCCATCTCAAGGCGACCTTTGGTATTCGATCCATTCTTAGCACATGTCTCAACCATCTTAATCAGCGGCATTTGATTTCCGACACAACACTTGGTCATCCCATGCGAGTCTTTGTTTGAGATCTTCTCAGGCCAGAAGATACAGCAAATTTTCCAGAGGCTTCTATTGTGGAAGGCATCGATCTTTTGCATGTCGTTTGCCACAGCACTGATTTCACATTGCTCTATAACACCTTTGTTGCCAGGCCTTTGTTCTGAGGCTGTACTCCTTTGACTTTCAAATACAGTAGGATGGAGGTTTACAAAGACACCGTGACTCAGTAGTGACGAATTATTTTCTAGGAATCCTCAAAGGTATTTCAGTGTAGTGGCATTTCCCGACAAACAATTTCAAAATATTGATGACTCATCCCGCACTGGTGGGCGTGTCCTAATGAACAAAACGCTTTCTCGAGTTTTCTCACTTCCTGCCTCCTCCCCGTTGCCATCTACCCCGCCGGCTCCTGGGCTTGGCTCGGCCGTGTATGGGCGACTGCGTGTGCTCAGACCGTTGGAGCTGACTAATCAGAACAGACTGGATTTTTTTTTTTTTTTTGCGGAACATTGACAGAAAACAAGGGAATACACGAAAAACAATCACTCCCATCACTGTTTCGTAGAGGCTTTAAACAAGCGATGTGCGTGACACAATTCATGCAAAAACAAAAGAAATAAAAGCATTTTCTCGTTATGTTAATAGAAATCATAAGGTGTGGGGGGTTTTATGTTGCTTCTTGCTAATTTAAGCAAATTAGCCAAAATAAACTAAATTATAGGAAGCACGGTTACAGGAAGGGCAGGCTGTTTTCATTTAGTATTGAATACTTCTGGAAAAGCTTTCCCATGAAGCTGTTTTCTTCCTAGAAAATGCATTTTTTTCTTTTTTTCTTTTTTTTTCCTCTCTTAGTTCAGTAAATGTCAGCACCTGTATTGGCTCCGTGTACTGTAAAGAAACATCCATCCCGCTAGTGGGGATTTCTTGGAAAGACAAAATAATGGTAGAAGTGAGTCATAAGAAACAGCATGCATAAAAAAAAAAAAAACATTGATTTATTTCATTTTACTGTCACTAAAGATTAAAATTACTGTTAACAGGTGATAGATGCATGGAAAATTCCTAACGGCTGAACAGATGTGACGCTCCCTTCAGTGACCAGTATCTCTGGCCGGGGTGACTGTGGTTTCTAATTCCGTCCTCTTGACGGTTTGCAGTGTGGATAATCTCAAAAGGCCTCGTTTGTTTATCAGTCCCGACCCTCGTTTCCATTTCCGGGGAGCTTACACTGCTATCAGCGCACTCAGCATCGTCTGGGACAGTCGCAGCTGTGGCAAGCGTACACTCTTTTTCAGTCGCGTCACTGATTGCTGATGGAGTCAGCCGCGTTGCTAGGTATTTTTATAGATCAGCAAGTTCATATTTGCTCCCCCACTGCGCACACACCCTTTTCGACTTCATACATTGTATAACAGGTGTGGTTGGTTCCCAGTGATTATGTTGGTAGAGCAAACAATGTGTCTAATTTACTTGCCCGACCTACTGGCAAGTGTTTGTATTGTGCAAGATGTGGAAAAAAAAAAAAAGAGAGAAGCTCCAGGTGGCTTATTTACACACTGATCTGAGTCTAGACACGAGAAGTTGCGCTTGACTGCACGAACATTGACGCTACGGACAATATGCAATACACTCAACTCTATGTAAGGCTTTGGAATAAGCTCACTGAAACATGTTTTATATCAAAACACTTCCAGCTTGAAATAATAGCTTTCGGTCTTTGTTTATTCAGTGATTTCTTTTTTTATTTATTTCAATTTATCTCCTGCGATTCTTCATTCTCGTCCAGCTCTCATTCCAATTCGCTGCCTGTAATGAGATTGCTCTCTTTACCCTTTCATTCATCAGCTCCACAGTCACTAAGAGTAATGGTAATGAGGTAATGGGTGATGTCTGCTTCTCCTTCCGTTGCCTTTCCCAACACTCCCCCACGTTATCCATCTTCCTCCTCCCTGCCTTCTATTGCACGCTGCATCTTTATGGAGTGAACCTCAGCATTGTTAATTACAGTTTTCCCCTCTCTCTCTCTCTCTTTCTCTCTTTCTCTCTACAGCTCTTTGCAGGCTTTGGCGAATAATTCAGACTTTACTGCGCTCTCCGACCAAATCATAGTTGCATATAAATCTGCGTCCGCACTGAATTTGTGCTGGAAGTCGTTGATATTTTACCATTAGTGCCCTTTCATGTTGGGAATACCGCTCTGAGCTGCACGTGCCATTACAATGGAAATCAAACGCAGCACGAGAAACCTGAGATAGTCCATGCATCGACTTGTCAGAACACTCAGACTGAAAATGCCATATCAATAACCGAGAGATCAATAAGTGGCCATTCACCGAGCAGCGCTCCCCTTCTTATTTGTTGCTACCTCTGTGAAACTCCAGCTGACCTTTTAATATTTCCCTGTAAAAGGGTCTTAAATATTCATGTTATGGCTACATACATGACATTATCTTATTTGAGCTATGTAATGACACAAAAAGATCTTTGGTTAACTGTCCCCTTAGTCAGCAAGGAAATAAAGGAGTGTTTTTGCAGACCTAGTATTGTATGAAGGTGTGCATACATTACTTGTAATTTACTGCAGTGCAGACATTCCCAACACATTGTTCTATGATTTAAAAAAGATATTTGTTTTTGTTTTTCATCTTCATTCTTAAGTAACTTGCACATACAGTCGTTGCAAGGAGTTTGTGGCTTAAGACAGATGGAGTCAGTTTGAGAAAACCTAGCACATTTATGATTTATTATTATTAGTTCCTTCTTACCTTTGCACACTTAAAGGGGAACTGCTGTTTTTTACAACCTGGACCTTATTTCTGGCATAAAATACAGTCGTTAACTCACCCATATAACTTTTGTGTAATTTGTATTCAGGAGTCAGTCGGGAGATATTTAGATCGGCGTATATCCATATAGTGGGAGTGACTGGGGCACCGAAACGCAGCCTCTAAATAATATTATCTGCAGCGAAACTCGTTCATTTCACCAATATTTTGTTATGATACGCTAGTGCTATTCCCTGTTGAGTCCGGAGTTACCTGTTATCATCATCCAGATGATGTCTTCTGACCTGGATGATGTCATCTCTGAGTGTCGCGCGCACCCGCGACTGTCAGCTTGTTTACCTGTAATTTGCTACTGCTATGGTTCGTCAAGGTCAGAAGACATCATCTGGGGTCTGTAGGTCAATGTATGATCCCGGATGATGATAACAGGTAACTCCAGACTCAACGGGGAATAGCACTAGCGTATCATAACAAAATATTGGTGAAATGAACGAGTTTCGTGGCAGATAATGCGTTATTTAGAGGCTGCGTTTCGGTGCCCCAGTCACTCCCAATTTATGGATATACGCAGATCTAAATATCTCCCGACTGACTACAAATTACACAAAAGTTATATGGGTCAGAAAACGATCGTATTTTATGACAGAAATAAGGTTGTAAAAAACAGTAGTTCCCCTTTAATGGGGGGAACATACAGGAGGAAACTAGCAGGGATGTGGTGACAGTAGACTGTGGCATGGAAATTTTTCCGCGACTTGAAGTGCTGGCAGGCAAAATAACCTTTGGTGACGCAAAGTGAATTGACCAAATGTCAACTCTGAGGTAACACGATTGAGGTGCCGACCAATGGGAGTATCTAATACATTTGATTGACAAACGTCTAAAGCACAGAGGTAACATCCATGGCTTTATTTCCTACCACCAACTTCACCAGACTGATAGCAGGCTTGGAGGGTCAGGTGAACCCAGATGGAGCGCTAGTTGTGGTGATGGTATTTTTGAGCACTGGCAGCTAAGTACAGCTAACTCTGCCCATAAAATAGCATTATCTTATTTTCCTGCTTTCCTGCTTGAGACATTTGGGGTGAGAAAATATGAATGAGCATTATCTAGGCAACCACATTCTGGAGCATCCACCAGTGACCAACTATCGGCTACAGAGCGATAGACGGCAAGCAAATTGCCAGCAGTCATGGTGCAGTCAACTACGCAATGGCAACATCTTTCAATGATCTCCTGTGTGGACCTTCCAGGATGGGGGTCATCTTCCAGGCGATGCCTACCTTTAAATTTAACATCCTCCCCTAGTTTTGCCACAATGTTGTGGTGAAAAATCCTTGGGCAAAAAGCTCGGTCACAGATCACCACACAGAGGCCGATGCCGTCCAGTCGCTCAGACATTGCTGACTTGCAGTTTTCAGTCGCCCCAACAGAAATACCACAGACGTTTTTGACTCGCTGAACTGCACATGAACTTGACGAGAGCTTTATAACTCATCCCCTTGGATCTTGCACCGCAAACGCATCCACTGCTCCTCTTATATGTCACTGACCCAAAAATAAACGAAAGAAAGCAAGCAGAGTTAGGCGTCTAGATGTGTTCAGTTAGTGGCTGCAACATTTAAACGAAAGCGGCAGCGTGCCATTAGCTTTTATGAAGCAGCAGGCCTGGATGTTTGCCTTGGCATAGATGAGATGGAGAACAACTGCTACTGGCTGCAAACAGGACCAATATGCTCCAACTACAAGTCACAGTACATAGAACACAACCATCCATCGCTCGGCCAAAACGCGCTCTCCAAGAAAAATCCTGGCATTTTAACGTCCCCAGTCATTGCTCTGTAAACTGAATTTTATATTCTCAAAGGAACGAGAAAAAAACAAAAGGCTATTGTTGTTTTTAACACTTTTTTTGCAGCTGCCTAAAGTATTTGGTTGGCTGCTGGTGTTATTAGCATATAGACATATAGGAAAAATGACACACACAGAAAGGATTTTTCACATCTAATGCCCTTACGTCTTTTTTTTTAATTTTTTGGATTACAATATTAAGTCAAACAGACGACATTATTAGATATAAACACTGGCCATTGACTTCAAAAAGGGACATTTGTTAAACAGCATTACCCATCCCCCCCTTAAAAAAGCCTTCTGGATTTCTCTTTTCTTTTTCTGCAAATAACATCTCTAGGGGACAAATGCAAATCTAATCCATATGGCAAAGAAAGACACAACATACCCAGCAGAGACAATACACTTGACTGACAAACTGTTTTCCTAGGATCACATATCCGCTGCTTTCATAATCAAAGACGTTAAGCTGCGAGGCGGTCTGTATTCTAATGTATGTAAAACCTTTCGGGGATCTTGCAGCGAGCGTCCTTGCAGCAAGGTGAGGATATGTATGAAATCAGGTTATTATTGAGCTCGGAGGGAGGATCGGCCATGCAGCTGATTGCCAAGTGCAAGTGAAGAGGAGCGCGGATTGATTCCTATGTAATATTGGACACATGTGGCGCGAGCGGCGAGGTCTGAGCCGAATATCTCAAATCAGCTTGACCCCGGAGGCTTTCTCCATCTGCATGCGTGATTTTGGCGTGTGTTGAATGGGCTTAGTGTGTGAGTTCAGCCGTTTCCATGATGTGTCAGTCCAATTTTCTGCTCCGACATGTCATTATTATGCCATGAAAAAGGGGGTTGTTTCTTCACTTTAATCTCAATCAGCTGTCCCTGCCTGAGACTTCGGCCTGAACTGAGAATAATGAGGTAGGATGCAGGTACGGTTAGTATGTCCTGATAAAATAAAACACTGCTGTGGGTATTTTCCGCAGCAGGGGGAAAGCTAAAGGACCAACAACAGCAAAAACAGGAACAAGGGCGATGGTTGGTTCACCAATCAACCACAACAATAAAACCACTGACAGGAGTAAATAACATGCATCTTGTGACAATTCAGTGTTCTGCTGGGAAACCTTTGGACCTGGCATTCACGTGGATGTTACTTAGACATGTAGCACCCACCTAGACCAGACCAGGCAAAAACAATTTAGGAACAACTAAAAAAAGGTGTCATTGACAAAGATCCATGTAGCACCAGTAGCAGCATCAATCTCTAACGCACCAAAAGAAAAAATCTGAATGCTGTGGATTGATATCAAGCTGATGTATAAAACGATTGGGGTTGTCCAGTCTTGGCAACCAGATTCCTGTCAAACGCAGGGCCTCGAGATCAATAACGAAAGAGGAACAGTTGGAAAGAAAGCTACACGTACGATGGGGGAAACCTGTAAGCATCGACTGCAAGAAGACGTATCTTCACTTTAAAGGTCACGAAGCAAAAAAGGACGGGAACTAATGCTTTAAGATTCTCTGAGGACACGCACATCCTGCTGTTCTTTACAGCCCTTCTGTCCTTATAATCCTCCCCTTCTTCGTCCTGCTGCTTTTGCCTCGGCCTGTACAATAACCCTGTGTCTCCCAGGCATTGTCTAATTACCGGTCAGAGTGATAGAGAGGGTAACAGACGTAGCATAGTCTCATCTAAGGGACGTACTGTATTTACCAAATGGCTTGCCCTGTGCATGTGACTGACAGCGGGCCGAATACTGAAGACCCCTCTGCTTCTAAGAGGCCTTTTGAAGCACCACTAGCTAAAGTATTAGAGGGTACTTTTCAATGTATGCACTTCTTTAAAACAAAAAAAATTGTTTGGCCTAGTCATTTCCATTTCCAGGAGTAAAAAGCAGTTTTTCTGTATCTGGTGGCAGTAACACTGAAATGTTTCCTCTTTCAGGGTAGTGTGGGGATTTTATGTCAGTGTTCCAGCTGCGGTTTGTGGTGTGAAAACATTTACAGAGAAAAAAAGGGGAGTTTGAGAGGGACTCGGGCTGAGAAGAGAAAAGGGAAATAGGCATAAACAGAAAGGGTATGAAATATGTCGCATTGCCCAAACCAAGACTAAATAGTCCGCTTGGAAATTTTCTCTCTCTCGCCGTAAACCCGTGTCACACAGAATTACGGCTGCAGCGGCCAAACAGTAACAAATGGCATCCTGCAGATCTCTCGCTGCAGCACAAAAGGTCACTCAGTCCGCAGTGGACGCTAAAAGGCCAAATCGCGAGCCACTGTAAGTTAGTGAATAAGCCCCAGTGTTCTTCCTGCGCATCTGTTGTCTGACTTGGTAATCAGCTGTGGTCTGACACTGGCAGACTAAATGGATAAACCAGCAACCAGTTTGAAAAACTGTATTTTATTTGTCTTTTTAAGGGTCCAAAAGGTGGGTAGCAATAGCTGTAAAGCACTAATTTTGGACAATATGGCTACCAGGCCAACTAGGGCTTGTCTTTAGATGTTTGAGACACTTAAAGCGTCACCATGGTACTGACACAGGTCTATCTGTTGTAGGAGTCTTCTATCACTTGGCAAATATGCGGAACAACCAGAAATGGTAGCTCTTTGGCAAACTCTGCTTTGGTTGTGGTGAACCAGATTGCTAGGGGCAAAAGGATGTAAAATAAATGAACCAGGTGGAAACAGGTTCAGTTGGATGGTAATTGTTTAATGGCCACTGATTAAAACATGAAACAAAACTCATGCTAGCAATGGATTGTACTCAAATCAAACAAAACATGAAGGAAGAACTTTGCCAAAGTTTATGAAAGTAGCAGTAGCATGAGAGTTGTTCAAGTAAACAGGGATATCAGAACAAAACTTAAAAACTTGTCCCTAGTCCAGTACAAGACATGCAAGGATTCTTATCATTATAACAACACAAAGTCTTCCAGAAGCTCTATTAAACACATACACCTAACAACATTTCTCAAAGGAACTAACACAGAGGCACAGCTGCCTCGAATCTGAGGCATAACGACCCTTTTAAACAGTTCGCCTGATGGAGACAGCGTTCGGATTGGTGGAACGGACAAACCCGGAGGAATGGGGGGAGATGGAAGGCGGATCAGGGAGAAACCAGGAAGTAGACGTTGCCCAGGCCTGATTGAAGCAGCTAAAACACAGACAGGAGTACTCCAGACCGTAAAACACCCCTTCCCAATTTCGGTTTGTTAACACATAAACTAAACAAAACTCACACACTGGACAAGGCATCAGCCAGCGCTTTCTCAGACCCTTTTTTTTGTGATGGTTATCCAGATGGATGCTCTCATCCCAACTCCCAGCCGTATCTAAACAATGTTTGCGCAACACGGACTTCAAAGTTTGACGTCTCTGTGACTCTGGGTGATACGCACTTGAAGTGACGTGCTGAATATTCACTTGGCAGTACAACTTACACTAAAAGTTGATACCTTGATCAGTCTGAATGCCTTTCGGTAGACCGAATGTTCCTCTTTACAGCTAAAGCCAACCTTTTAACCAACCAATGAATATTCAACCTACACATTGGGTAGTCTCTGCAGCCTCGGCACTGAATTTCCATATCTTTTCACTCTATGTAGAAGGAGATCTACACAAAAGGACACCGACACAGAACCATGAATCTGCCCTTATTTTGCGTCATGCAATCTTAATCAAGGAGTGTCTTCCACTGAACTCTGGAGTGGACACCAGCCAATCAGCAACAGATGCCAACGTGACACAATAATATCCTCCTTTTGTCACGCGGCTTCATAAACAACGATTTTATCAAATGGAAAAAATGATAGCAATCAGCTGTGTTTGGCATTCTCCTGATGCATTCTGGCAGATGGGCGGTGTTTTTGCTCAGCAAACTGACAAGTTACACGGAACAAAAGTGTGGCTAAACTTAGAGGCCTTTATTTGTTCTTCAGTGGAATGCAACATCTGCTGTTTTTACCGAAACTGAGCTTCGGTTCAGAACTTGCCTTTTCTCTCGACTGCAACCAAACTCAAGTTCTGGGTCGTTTTCTGTGACTGCAACTTAAAGCAAACATAAAGCCTGGAAACAACAGTGGGTGAATGAGAACAGACACTCAAATTAGTAGTCGCACAAGAATCTCAACACATTTTATCTCAACGTGCACGCTCTATCTAACACACCATATATACAGAATGAAGATCCACAGGAGGCATTCAGCCTCTAGCTCTCCAGTCAGAGGACCTACCAGGCTGCACGCCTCATTACAGGTCCTCAGCCCTCCTCCGCAGCCCTGTAATTATAAATCCCCCGACAACCCATCCACATAAAGCCTTTCATTAGCATACAGGAGCACAGGAAAGTATGAGTTCATCATTGTCCGAGATTTCCATCTAGCTACCTCTGGGGTTTTCAAATTTGCATGGCCTGTTTGTTGACAGTGCAGCTTAAAGGGGAAGTGGTTCAGATCTGCCATGTTTGATGCGTTTACATATCACATACCGGCACAGGGGCTGCTCGAGTGTTTAATCTGTGTGTGCATACTGCGTGCCTGCCTTTGCTGCAGAAAGGCAGGGTAAGACCGATTTGGTCGGAGGAGGCAGAGATGTAATCAGCGTCGGCAGATGCAAGAGTCTGAGATGACTGTTTACGCTTATCAGGCGCGCACACAAACACACGATTCATTTTTTTTTTGTATCCACCCATGCAGGCGCTGCTCTCGCCCGCTCGTACGCACATGCGAACTCACGCTTGGTTTTCAGGACTGCGGGGATTATCAGACAAACTTGTTATGGTACACGGGGAGCAGTTTGGCAGATAAGAAAGCTGCGGCATGAAATCCACACATCATCTGCTGTCATTAGCCGGCCTTTTGTTGATTCAGAGACGAGTCCTTGGCGATACAGTCGTCTGTGTGTTTTTCCAACAGACTCGCTGTCCCTCGGCTGTTTTGTTCCACTGCGAACCCTCAGGACATGCAAACACAACAGATACTATCCCACTCCCTGCTTCTCTGGGTCTTCATGTGACTCACTGATTTGCATCCCCAAACAGTCGGCCATGTTGGCACACTGGTGTGGGTTACAGCCTCAGACAAGCTCATTTATTGTGTAGCATTCAGTCACCTGAGGGGTAATTGTGCTTTTATGATGTATTTCCTATTATATATAGAAATATACACTCACACCGACCACTATTTTCCATCTGACAGAATTCCGATCTATCTTAATTAAATTAAATATCCTGAAATAGTCACTACAGGTAGGGGAGACTTTGGATTTGTGCAGGCCAAACTTAGTCCCAGCATTGTTGTGTTGTAATTTTAGGACCCCCTCGAAAACGAGAGGATTCCTCTCAAGGGGTTTATCCTATTAAATAAAATTTCTGATGATGATGATGATAATTTGTCCCTCTTTTGTTCTCCGGTGTAAAATGTCCACTGTGTCACAAGGGACCGTGGCTACAAGCCTCCATCGGCGTCCCGTCTGCCAGCCTCCCCATTTAAAACGTATTGTGCTGGATCACGAGACGAGCAACGGATCGCCCATGCTTTTCCCACGTGCCCACGCCGTCCCCTCTCTGTGCCAGTCTTGTTTGGCACTGGCCGCCGCTCTTCGCAAAATACAAGCGGCCCATTGAAAAGAGCGAGGGCCACCCCCCTCCCCCCTGGCCGACAGACAGTTCCGCGGGGGTCGAAGCCTCATAACGAGGCGCTTGTTATATGAATCTGAGTCAGAGGCAGGTTGTAGTGTAGTACGCTTGCTTGAAAGTGATAGTAGGCCTGTGTGTGAAAAGTTGTTGTGAAGACTCATCAACTGAGCATTGTCGATTATGTCTCCACCCGCCTCTACTCGCTGCACTTTTTGACCCTTCTGCTTTGTGAGAGACTTCTTTTAGAGCCACTCGCCCGCAGAGGGGGGGCTGCCCAGGATGGGTTTGTGCGAGTGTTTGTGTGTAGATTGCCTTGCTGAGAGACTGAATGATGTCACCAGTCCCCGTAGTACAATCGGCCCTGTTGATGTCTTCTGGGCAGACTGAAAAGAAAGGCAGTGTTCATTGTCTTGCCCTGTGGCCACGCTACTCTGTTATTGACCACTCTGGTCAGCACCCAGGATCAAGATACTCTACAAACTGTGCTTATCTCTTTGTGGCAGCAGACAATGGTGGATTAACCTTAAAGGGATACCATCCCTTAAACCCTCAATGCGGGCTGCTAGAGCAGGGTATAAAGTGACTCAGCTGAATAAATTAGCTGTTGTTCCCCAGGGGTAGAACATATCCTTTAGATAAAATAACTCTAAATTCTAAAATAATCATGTCTTAGCTTCCAAAACTTTATGTATTTCATTTTAATTTTCAGGCTATGGGGGAAAAATAGAGAAAAGACAAATATAATTCTATATTTTATCTTTTTATATACTTACTATTCCTCTTTCCATTAAAACACTGATTCAGTACATTTATTCTGATATTTCTGAAACATTATACCCTGTAATGTATACATGAGCAAACCCAAAGACTTTAAATCATGCTAAACGTTAGCATGCTAACAATGCTAACATCTGTAGTCGTGTTCCTGCGATAGCGGCTGCACGACAGTGAGTCATTGTAAGGAAATATACAGATGAACATTATGGGGAAGACGTCGGCTCTCGTCTAATGACTTAATTAGCCTCTGAGGGCAACAATTCTGTTGGCCGTCTGGTGCAGCTAGCAGATATCCGGATAGCGGATACAGGCGGCGGCCGTTGTTTATGGTCTGACAAGCAATCTGAGATGAGATGATATAGAGATGGAGCTGACAGATGATGTTTGTAAACCGGGCAGTTTAAAAACCACGGCAACGGCTTTGTTTAGAGATTAGCTCGACAAGCGCGACACGTTAGGTGGCTTGCTAACAGGTGTGGCGGGGTCTTTCAGTATCATCATCTTGCTTTTTTTCCCATAGGTTCTTTATATTCTTGTAGATATTTCTGTACAAACGTGAAAAGGACAAATGTTATATATTTACCCCGACATATTTTTGCTAACCAGGTTTATAGCAGGTTTATAGTTAAGCTACAGGTCTGTTACTGTGCTCAAGTGCTTTTTAACTTGAAAACATTACTGTGTGTAATCATTAAATGGAAAATGTACCCTCAGAATGAAAGTAAAATAAGCAGGTCAACTGATGTTACGTCATTTGCATAGCCACTGGCTACTCACATCTCTGTCATTTGATACCTGGAGCCTACAATGAGATGAGAAAGCCTGAGGGGATGTTTGTCCCCAAGTGTCCTGCTTTTTTTTTTTTTTATTATTATTATTTACTAAAAGTTAACCAGCCGTGAAGTTTTACCACCAAGATGTTCTGCTTATAACGCTAAACTGATTTATGAACTGTAACGTAACGGGCACTTATGCGCGACCGACGGCGTGCATAAATCGGGCATGTGCACACGTATGCAGTTCCATGCACATGTGCATGCGTTTGTGGTCAAACTCGCCGTGAAGGTCGTTCTAAACTGCTCTCGCTCGTAATTAGGCTTGATGAAGTGTGACACATTCTGCATGATGCCGTGAAAGGTTCCAGGTACTAAGGTAGAGCAACAAACCCAGTGACCTCCGCGCATGGAGAATAACAACACATGGACATGCATGCAGGCATACGCGCTCCTCAGTTGGTGTTTCACTGGAGGTCGTGGCCTCCCCCCTCTCCTCTCTATCAGAGCAAATCCCATATTCCCTGAACCAGACCCCCGGTTAGCTCTAACACGCTGGGTGACATTGAGATGCCTTTCGACCCTATATCCCTATAATCTCTGGGTATTTTTACCCCGTGGCTGGCCTCCAGTCTTGACTTCATTGTCAAAGTCCCCCGTAGTTTCACTTCATCCTTTCCCACATTGTTACATAAGCAAGGCATAAACATTTCGACATATCAAATACATACTGTACAGTACACGCAAGCTCCGTTTATACACACACTGCATATCTTCACTCAGATTTTATGGATACTATTTCTTCGAATCTTAGCAGGGCACGGTCATTTATGAGGCAGTATAATTGCCATAACACTTGACTTTGCTTTTGTTCTTTCCTTCACTGGTTCAGGCCAGCCCGTCAGATCCTCTACATAAAGGCCATGCGTACATAGTTGTATGCTTATGTATGTGTTTATTATCAGATTTTATGATTGGGCACATTTTGGGCTCAGTTACGACTGCAAGATGTGTCTACAGCCGTGTCAGAAAGTCCTTTAAGCTCCTCTTGAGCTGCTATGAGCTAAATGCTAACGCTAGCACAGAGCTCACATAATCATGCTAACAGGTTTATTAAGCTCACAACCTTATTTTATTGTGTTAACATGTTAATACGCTTGTTAAAACACAAACTAAAGCGAAAGTTACTTCAAATGCATGTAGCCTACCACAAATACATTTTTTACCTGCTATATATAAAAGTAAAGGAATCTAACATGTAATTTGGATGAATCATCTGGAATCCATGAGTGTCTGTGCAAATAAACAAATGTCAAGGCAGCTCACAAGTTAAGTAAACATGTATGGATGAATCACCTTTCTTTTAGTGGAAAGAAATCAAATAAAAAGTAAAAGTAAATGTAGAAAGCTGTACAGTTTATAGGAAAGCTTGAATATACAGAGGGGGAATGCCGCTGCAGTAATGACCTCGTGTTTACTCCAGGTACTTTCCTGATTCACGTATAGAGCTGACGGTGGCCATAGTGGTGAATCAGGATAAACATCTTTTGAGCAACACTGTTAAGGCTCATTTAAGGTACTGGGGGACGTAGACGCCGTAACTTACGTACGTAGCCAACATCGATGCGAGCCATTTAGCCGTAAGCCACGGCGTCAAACTGACCCAGAAGCCTAAACCGCCTATAAGGTGAGTTGGGTATCTACATAAAGAAATAAAGTCTGTACCTATTTTTGAAATTTGGTATCATGATCCCAAGATTTAGATACCGTTATGATACCAGGCTATATACTCACAAACCATTTCTGGCTGTTGTTTCATTCACACGTACGGTTTTATTTTTTTAGCACATGGAGGAAGAAAAAAAACAAGGCACACACAAACAATGAGCTCACGCGGATTCTATCCTCCCACCGGTCCCAAGCTGTTGATACTTGCCCCACCTCCTGCCTGCTCTGGGGTTTATCTCTTATTTATAAGACTCGGAGGTCAACACCAGAGAGGCACAAAGAACCACAGAGTTCCCATGAGGAGGAGACACGTAGCTTAGTTTTCATGAAATCGTTTGATTTCTCAATCAACAAAAAAGATGTGGAAGATGCGGATACACGTCTTGTATTAGAAGTGTGTGCAAATGTGTGCAGGGAGGAGACGCAGTCATGTTATCCCCCCCCTTCTGCTGCTTGGTTTCCCCACCCCAAGAGGCTCCCGTGGAGTATGGGGCTAATAAATTTAGCAGAAATCACATCAAGCAGACTCAGTGCTCCATCGATTGTCAGAATGACATCACCCTCAGCTCCTCTGAGATCTTCCCATCCCTGACGGAGGATGCAAAATACGGGAGAGAGATCTTTATCCCGGTGAGATCCTCTTTCAGGAGGAGTTGTCAATGCTCATTTTCTTTTTGCGCCCGTCTTCCATTTCTCTCCCTCACACAAACACGTATACGCATCGAGCAGCACTGGTCTACAGAGGGATTTTTAATTCCCCCTCTGTCCGTGATAAAAGTTTCCACATTAGTCTGCTGGAGACGGCGAAGACAATCTACGAGACAATTACATTAGAGAGCCAAATGCGTGTGGAAAAGCTCCTCACACACACTCGGGGCGAGAGCTAATGAAAATGAACCCATGGGTGTGTGTGTGTGTGCTGTAAAAGCGGCCGGTTGGTATTGGCGTAAAAAATAAACGGCGAGCTCGCGTGCGTCTTTGCTCATTTTCAACCTTATAAATGTTCTTGTTCCGTTATGAACTCTGGCAACGTATGGCCATTTAGTGCTGACTTGTGTTGGGCGTTAATGGAACAAAGGGTGTTTTAAAAGGTTTGCTTTCTGGCTGCCTGGAGAGTTAAAGCATTTTTATAAAGTTGAATTTCTGGACTGATTTCTCTCCATCATTCCAACCTTAACCTTAAAAAAAAAAAAATCCATGAAATGCTAAATCACAATACTTGCACAGAAAGATCCACATCTGTAATAAAGCAACACTAAATAAAGCGCGTATATGTGCGACTTTATGGCAGATAACAGCATTATCTTTCTCTCTGTTCCTGAGAGCGGCTGTGCTGGTGTGTTTGCGTACACTTGTGTGTGCTAATTTGTGTGTGTTCAGAGCGCTTGGTGACTCATCCGGAGCGAGAACGCCCTGTACTATTCCCATCAATCTCATCCTCTCTGTGTGCTCAGGGGATAAAATCTTTTGCCAAAATGGGCACGACCACCTGCACTCCACACGTACCCACATGAAAAGGGTTTGACCACAGAGTACTCAGAAAAAAAAATAAAATTATTGATTGAAGTGTTTCAAGTAGAACAACAAAACAACATTTTGGGCTTTTTCAGGCGTCACTTCATCAGGAGCTGGAGCGTCTTTGAAAGAGCTCCAAAGGTGGTGGGTGACGGCTGAGATCAACCTCTAACCTCTCCGTGGAAACCTCTCCCTGGGGCATGAGAAAATGCCCCCCAGGTTCCCGTGTCCGGGGCCGACATTAGCATTGTGTCAAGAAACACAGCCTCCTCATTCATTTCAGTGAGACTTCTGCAGTGTTCACAGCATGGGTCCAGATGTGGGGGGTGGCTTGCAGGGGTCGAGCAGCAAAAAATCTGGCTCATCTTCTTTTTAACACCACACTCGCAACATCATATGGAGACAAATGAAATAGATGCAAGCATTCATTGCCGGTAGAATACTTTGTCAAAAGAGTAATTCTGCTGTAAACAACGTTAATCATCAAGATGATTAACAGGCTGAAAATAACTGTTACTGTGATGTCACAGTGTTCTGACTTTCATTACTAATAGGCGGTTTAGACGTAGCTACGCAGACCCTAGTGGCGTAGCTGACGTACACCTCCCCAGAAATGTAACTACGCGCGACGGTGACACAAACCGCAAGAGCTGTGATTGGTCCGCTTGGTAGAAGCGTGTTTCCGCCTTAGTATTTCCAGCTGCTTCTCCATCTCCACAATTTTCTTAATGATTGTTTTGGATCAATAAAGCTGGTACACATCGAGGAAAGGTTAACTGAGGAGGTTCGGAGACACAAACATTCGTACGTCTCGAAATTTCGGCGACAGTTTCAGTCGCCATCGTTGAAAGTGAAGCAGGAAGTAGAAACAAAAATGAACCTGACTGGCAAAAAAAGACACAGCGCCGACTAGCTTTTGGGTGGTGTCTTTACAGAGCGAGCCAGACTGACAAGCGCACAAGTATAAATAACTCGTACCGGCGTAGGCTATGTACGTAAGTTACGGCGTCTATGTCCCGCAGTACCTTAAATGAGCTAGTCTAAAGCTCACTAATAAAAACATATGGTTTGTTTGGTCCATAAATAGATAGACCACGAATTCATTAACAAAAGTAAGTGTTATCTTCCATGTTTTCTCTTTAACCTTAAAACATGGGCAACATGTATCATTAAACGATACAGATTGCTGTAAATGGTCCATAAAGCCAAATGAAGTTACAGGACGTTTGCTGGGTATGCTGAAATGGTTTGTGATACTGGGAAATACACGTATTGCCAAGTGTTGGACGGGACCGATTTCTCTGTCACGCACGATAAAGCCCGAAACCGTTGACTTGCTGCGACCTCCTTCAGCGGTGATGGCAAGACCACAGCGACTCATCGAGCCAAGCCAATAAATAGCTGGGCTCAGAAGTCCCCATAAAAAAGCACAATGTGGTTTTTATACTCGAGTTTTCATACCGTCCAAACAAAAACAGTTTATGGTAATTAGTGTGTTTAAAGGTGTTAGAAGCATTTTTATTTTATTTTATGTTTCTGCCTTTGAGTGGACCTCGGGCCAACTTGTTCCCTTGCTTTCAGTCTTTTTAGCGAAACCCAGTGATTCTAACTCAGAGCAGCAAATGTGTGTATTTCCTTTAAGCTAACAACAACTTTAAGATTGATTACGTTTGGGATTTAGTGAATTTGAAGGCCAGGTCAACACCTTGTGCTGGGTATGGTTGCTGCCATCAAGGAGTGTCATTGCTATGGGGTGGGGGTGTCTGGTCTGGTCTAGGTGGGTGCTACATGTCTAAGTAACATCCACACCAATGAATGCCTGGTCCAAAAGTTTCCCAGCAGAACACTGAATTGCCACAGGATGGTCAATGTTATTTACTTCTCCTGTCAGTGGTCATAATGTTATGCCTGATCGGTCCTTAGAGCATAGCATCATGAATTTACAAAACACTTTTCAAATGTTCCAAACAGCTGTGTACGTCCTGCATGACCACATCTGGACTGTATTAGTGATCATGTGGGAGTGAAATTTTGGGGGAACTGAAACTCTCTATTGGTAAAGGTATTCAACTGGATGACACCGTGACAGGAACGAGAAGATATGATCACTTTATCCGCACAAACCGAATACATATGTGTGTCTGTTGTTTCTTTTTATTGTGTTTGCCTGCACGAATCTGTATGCATAGCTGTGTGATATTTCTGTGTGCGCAGGAAAACCATCCCGGTGTGTGCATCTAGGTATTTGTAGTGGATATCGAACCAACCATACACCTCCAGGACAGTATGGCCAGCGTGTGTGTGTGTTTGTGTACGTCTTTGTGTGTGTGTTTGCTCACACTGAACCCTAAGATTAAAACGGTCTGACCATTCATCTCTCTGTCATATCTATCAAATATAACTAAGACACACAATCCCTCCTCTCGGTCCCCGCGGCTTTACCCAATGTCCCTCTATGTTTCTGCGGTCAATATTTGTTTCTCGGTCCACCATTCCTCAACTTCCCGTTTATTAATCTCCCGTCCTTTAGAATATGTGACATTTAATTATAAATGGATTAAGAATTCAGGTTCTGACAATGTGGTATAGGGGAGGAAACCAAATAGATTGAGGGCTTCACGCACGCCGTGGCACAAGATGAATGGGCTCTGTAGAGGTTGTTTCCATTAAAGCCTAATGCAGACAAATTATAAAGAAAGATTGATTAGTGCTTCTTTGAATAGCAGTGTCTGGATTCTTTTCAGCTGGAGGACTTCTTCAAAGACTATCTCTGAGACAAAGGCCTGTGTAGGACAGTTGAGATCCCAGTAGTAGAACTACTTCCTGGTTTAAATTCGCTCAAGGATCCTCCGGTAGCTAGAAGCCTCCATCATCTCTGTCTTCTTTTCATTTCCTCCTTCTTTTTTTTTTCTCCCCTTCGCCGACTCAGATGCAGCATTAGAATTCCCATTCAAAGTAGGTCAGCACCCCCTCTCTTTCCTTCTGTTGCCCCATTCTCCACCTTCCCCTGTCTTCCTGGCACTGTTCCCCGTGTAATCCCCATCCAAAGCACTTCTCTAGAAAAAAAATTAAAAAAATGGCTGCGGATGAGACTTGGGTGCTTTTGATTTGAGTAACTCCGCTTCAAGCTAATTTCTCCTTTCCCTTTGTGGCTTTCGTTTCATCCTTCCTCTTGATGTCTGCTTTTCTCTCTTCGCTTCTGCCTGAAACCGCTTTCTCTCCCTCTCTATCTCTCTCGGCCCGTTCGACCGTCTATTCTCCTCTTTACCCTCTCCTTGGGTTATCCATCACTGTCACTGCACTCCCTTGCAGAGCTACTGATATTATACATCAAGGTTGACCCCAGCCCACATCTCCCTGATAGCTCCTACACAGCAGTCGGGCTGTTTGGCTAATGCTCTTATTAATAGGTCTCGCTGTAAAGCTGAAGGACGCTGGCCGTTGTTACATCATGTAGTCATGGGACTCTGTTTCTAATCACAGGGCAATCTTGTCATCCTAAACTCTAGTAGGCCTATGCATGAACTGATGACTCCTGCAGATTTAACCACCTCCCCATAAAGGGGAAGTAACAGAGTGGAGTATTTTATTACAGCATATGCTCTGTTACAATCTCGGTGATTGCTGTTTTATCTTATCTTACAACATTAGATTAGGTTGATTTAGCATTAAGGAAGTAGCTAGCAGCTGGAACAGCCTCCAAAGTGCAGTATAAATGTGTGCTATTAGCTTGTTTTCTAGTGTTAGCCTAAGGAAAGCATAAATTCAGTATTGAAGTTTAAGCTGCTAATCTTAGCAATGCTCCATAACTATTTGGTTGCTAGCTTTTGGTGGAGCAGTGATGAGTTATCCCCAAAATCCTGCAGTATTTCTCTATATTCGCTTGTGTGTATTGTGCTATTAGCTTGCTAACATTAGCCACTGGCAAGGCTAACCACCTTGAAAACAAGCTGCTATGCTAGCTGTTAATGTTTTCTTTTTATCGTAGGGAGGCTGTGGTTTTTTGGGACATGTGTTTAATCACTTTATGGTCAAGAGCATGAATATTCAGCAACACTATGTTCACACTACAAGCTTCAAAACAGCCAGGCGTGGGCCAGGTACATTGCGGACGAGCAGCAGATGAAGTGTTTCTCATGCTCTTGTTGATTTTATGCCGTCACCTATTCAAAAATGACCTGGTGACACAAATATATAGTTGGTTGATCTGTTACTGTAGCTCGGACCAAAAATAACTACAAAATGACGTGTAGCCTGTACCTTATTTGTAGCACGTGTGAACAAACTTATGGAAACTATTAGCAAACAGAAACTCGTCGAAGATATTGGTTGCGTCGGGATCACTTCCTGTTTACTTACTCACAGCTTCCTTCTGGTACATACTCAATACTCCATAAATAGGAGTATTTTAGTACTTTGGACACTTGAATCATCATCCCACAGTGATAAGGGGGTATATGAATTCAAAGTATATGAATGTCTTTTGAATTGAATTTAAGATGGTATCTGATTAGGGTTAAGGAAAAGGATCGACTGATAGATTTTTCAGTACAATTATTTTAACACAAAATGTGTACTAAGAGCACACAATGTGAATTACCGTGTTACTCATACTGTTGGGCGATTGCAGGCTGCATGAGTTGCAGTCCGTGGCGCCCTGGAGTAGAACAAACTGTTCACGCAAAAGCAATACAGAGGAGAAAGAAAAACCTTGATAATCCATTTTAATTATAGAGAACAAAAGCAAAATACAGTCACTTGAAGGTGACACGGGGATGTGCTTCAAAGTATATGTCACCATGGCGATATCTGTGAGCAGGACAGCTCCCTGTGGGATACATCAGCATTTGCATTGTTAGAGTTGGTGTTGGTCTTGCAAATGCTGTATGTACTGTGCTTAAAAGGAGTGGTAAGTGATACAGTGTAATATTTAATTTATCCTCCTTGGTCACAGCTAAATAAAAGGCGCCCCAACAGCTTTCAAATATCTGTAAAGGAATAAAAATGCATTTGTTCTATTGTTAACGTGACATTTTTTTCCTCGACGGTGGGCACAAATTGCAGCGTGTTCCCCCGAAGGAAGCAGCAATACAAAGCTAAGCTTTATCTTTTATAAACACATGCCGCCGTTTCTCTCACCTACTGCCCCATATGGTTGGGATTTCTATGGGCTGGCGAGGCTACTAATGAAGGGATGCAGAGTATAGTCTGCATGGCGATGTGTGCACAGGTATTATAATGCTCCCTTTATCACATGCTCCATAAAAGACCAGGTGACTTTTCTATACTCCTGTAAAACGATATGTAGGAACTTGACCATGTTTGTTAATGATTTCAAGAAATATTACGAACAACTTTTAAAGTGAATTGTACAACTGTGCGCTCTGTTTATTTCGGGGAATAACTTTGAATAGCTGGATTGTTGACCCTTAGACACTGGGTATTTCCATAGTTAAACAGTCTTTGAGACTGGAGGGCAGATTAAAGGTTGTTTTTTCCAATATGTCTCTAAGTTGACGTCTGACCATGTAATAGCTGCAATAAATTCAATAATTTTTTATTTATTTATTATGGTACAGTAAGTTGTAAATCTAAGGGGTCAGACGTATGATAAACTCTACTTACCTTTCTGGCAACCTGTTGTTATGCCACTAAAATTTATATATGTTTACTCCATGACTTACATGTTTACTTGGTTTTCTTCTCTTAGCATTGTATGATAATGTATATGTTTGCTTTTTCATCTTAATATATCTTTTGTTCGTAACTTAAATCTGTTCACAGTCTTCGGGATTTTTTTGCAGTTTATAGTTTAAACTGCAAAAACTTGTAAACTTGTGGGAAAATAAAATCACGTTGGACGTTATCGCTCCAGTGAGGGGTCAGTCTTTGCCTCGCTGAAAATATTTAAGCACACTTGATTTCCCACAATCAAAGAGTTTCTTGAGCCGAGGCGCTGGAATGCCACTGTCTTAGCCAATTACAGTCAGCTGTCTCTCTTTTTCTCCGCTTTGTTTTATCATCCATTAACTGACATGGCAAACCATACGCTCATGCAGGGACATGTGTGCAGCCTCGCACACACTCCCTTCGCTATTTATTACTAACAGCGTGAAGTTTTGCCTTCAAATCGTGCAATTTTTTAATCATTTTCAATACTGGAGTCCGGCAGCAAACTGTATGCTAATCTTCAAAGAACAGCTTTGTCGTACATGAAGGGGAGCATTTTACGCTCCGCTAACCTGTTCCTTGCTTTACTTAATACCACGTGTTAGAAAATACGCTCATAAATACAGAGGCTCGGCTCCGACTGGACACAGGCACCCTGTTCTTGTGGGTGGGGGGGCGATGACAGATTAAGTCTAGACAGAGGATGTAGCTGGCTGCAGCAGCAGGTGTGTTTACCCCGTATGTGTTGTGTTGTAAATGTAAACCTGTGCAGGTGAGATTTTCCAAGCAGCAGACTTATAAATATAGTTGTTCAAGGCTATGTTTATTACCAACCAGTCCCTTTCATTCACAAAGCAACCACGGCTAGACACTCGTGCTAGAACCGTGAATTACACAGCGTAGGCACATGAAAGAAACAGCTACTATTGAGAGAATCTGACCCTTAGATCATTGTTTGCCAGTGCTGACTATCCATTGAACTATAAATAGGTAGTTATAGTTTGATCTTCCAAGCGGAGTATACTGGTGGTTAAAATGATGTTAAAAATGATCCCGTCTGCACAGGAAGGGGTCGTTTTAGGATTTAGGGATTAAACGTGATTTAAGTGTTAAGAGTATTATATGTGTGCATGTTTTGCGTCTTCATTAAAGCTGCACCACGGATTTAGATCGTAGCCTCGCTTGGTAATCGCCCCGAGAGAGTAACAGACACTCAGAGCAAACAAACCTTCAGCTACTATTCTGTTGAAAATGTTGAATAAAACTCAGGCCTAAACACGAGCTGTGCACGCAAATAAACATGCACAGATTTAATATGAGCGTCTTAGTGAGGCCAGAGCTGGATATGTTTCCTGACGGGATCAGAGATGATCGGTTAATGCTAATGACGCGTGGACAGAAATATGAGCAAGTGCAGGTCGAACAGCTGCTGTAACAAGAGCATGACAGTGTCTGCCAGGCCGTGACCTGTACATGACTCTCTATGCTAACCTGCCCCGTGTTCACTTTTATTTATAACTCTCTTGTTTGTATTATGCGTGTTATCTGCTACCTATCAGACACACACCCTATCTTCCATCTATACGCTTGCCCTCTCTTTTGCTATCTTAGCTATTAGATCCCCTCACTCTGCTCTTTCGTTTTGCCATTACCCAAAAGACTATTTACATTTTTTCCTTTGTCTTTGACCTCACCTTTGTCCTGCTGCATGACAGTTTGGTTAGCAGGCCACACACATTGCTGGAATTATTTCGAGGCATTCCACTCTTGTGCATGTCACACGTCACATTTAAAGCCCTTCTTTTGTCTTGTCGTTCTTTTGCTATTTAGATCTCTGCAATCTCGAAGCGACAGTTCATCATTCCTTTTGTCCACTGATTGATCTGACCACCAACTTCCTATTAAAAGAGACTACATTAAATAAACATGTTGTCTCTTTTGTTTTAGGTATCTTATCTGACAACGCAGCGCGATGACAATAGCAGAGGCTGGTGTAATCAGATACCATCGGCAAATCCTCGTGAAGTGCGAATATGTCTTCCCTCCCAGGGCCTGAAACGTGCCAACGCTTGATCAACAGCATCGCTGCTGCAAGTAAAGAAGCCAATTAACATCCTCTGTCACCTTCCAGCTAACTGGAACCATCGTTGAAGGGTGTACAAATTGCAGCCAGGAATCTAATTTCGGATGAACACACACCCCGGGCCCTCCGCAGCAGCAGCAGCAACAGCAACAAAAAAAATAAAAAACTACAAGCTGAAGAAATATGATGACTTGCATTTGCTGCTCAGTATTTGGTTTGGCCCAACAGCCTAGGGGATGGTGGACATTCTCAATCAAAGCAGGTGCGGTAGTGTTAAAGAAACAGTCTGACATATTCGGAATATCAGTCACATGGTAAAAATAATGTCAAACTATTTCTGTGCAATCAGGTATGTAGGCCAGGCAGCTAAGCATAACACGGGGAATACCAAAGTTCACCAGCTTTGTTAGCTAGCAAACAAGTCAATGTTTGCTAGCTAACAAAGACACACAACTACACAACTAATATTGCTAAAACCACAATCCCAACTCATGAACTCGGACCTGTACCAAAAGTTTAAGTTCCTGAACACCACAAGATGGGGGCTGATCTTTTCTCATGACATTTGATGCCAATTGAAGACTTATAGAGCGGCTGCTAATTAGCTTAGCTAACTTTTTCATAAAGAGAGTTAGCCTGGCTAGCTTCACGTTTCAAAATCATGCTAGCCAGTCGGTTACCAATTAGCACGTCGGTTCTTTCTTGTTCAGTTCATGCACAAATAGAAAGGTGAGCAGTTTGTTGAGAGGCTGGCAATTCTGAGGTTGTACGTAGTACACTAACGCATTGTGCTAATGTTAGCTTGCTAGCATGGTCCTAAAGACGTTGTAATGCCTTTTTCACCATGTTAGCGAGCTAATATTAGCTGGCATTAGCACGTGCTGATGTATAGCAAGGGGTATAATAAATAAATACACCAGATTCAATAAAGTATGAAAATTAAAACAGTTGGAAGGTGTCTTTTTACACATTAATTTCTTCAAATGTTGGACTATTTCTTTCAGAGACGTCCTTGATGTGTTTACTGCAGGGAGTGTTCAGGGGTGATCGGGTCGTAATAAAATAGCAGCGTCCGGTAACTACGGCATTCATTTTACCGTATAGTATTACAGTTGCTTTTACTGGCAAATACCATCTCCGTCTTGCTCTGACTCTCGAGGCCACACATGCTGTCTGTCACCCTGACACAATATCACTTTCTCCTCGGCAGTTGTAAATTCTGCAGTGAGACCTGCTCCTTTTCACCTTAACACAATCTTCACCCCAGCCGTGTTCCAAAAGAACAAATTGAAGCGAGAGAGGAAACGCACCGGCCCAAGGCTCTCGCTATCGTGTGACATCTCTCTAATACCCAAGTAAAATTGGGCTGCAAAGAGATGCTGTGACATTCACACTTCCTCCGCTCATTTCCCCTCTAATCTTGATAGACATTTCTCCCAAACTCTAGATCTGGGCTGTCTCTTGATTTGTCACTTTCTTGCCAACCTGCCTTGTTTTCATTCCCTCGTCTCTCCCGGTGACCACCCTGCTCTCATTTGCTCGATTTTCTACCTCGGAAACCGCCATCCTCTCTGCCTCCGCCACCTGTACCCGCCTCCTGAAAACACTGACAGCAGCGACAGAAGCTGCACAGGGCCAATTTCCTGAGTGCTGCTCACCACCGGCACTCATTTAATTACTGCAGAGACAGAGGTGGGAGGCAAGGGCCTGTCAGAGCTTTAGCCCGGATCAGTATGGTCCCTCACAACTCCCGCTGTCCTAGGGGAATGTGGGATGTGTGTGTGTGTGCGGGAGGTGGGGGCGTACCTGTCATATATTCTATAGCTTCCATATGAGCCCGAGCTGACAACGAGAGATTAGCATTCTTTGTTATAGTCCTGAGAGGCTTGGTGGCCATATGTTCAGAATACTACACACATACACATACAGTTTCTGTATGACTAATGAAGCCATATAATGCTCACAAGGAACATCACATGGCTTCATTTAATAGAGAGTAACCAACCTGCATTTGCCAAACATATCCTCACCCTTAAATTTAACTCTTTGCCTTATGGGTACTTACTTTTAGTCTCCAAAAGGGAGGCAAGGCCCCATAATGAGTGAGCGTGTGTAAACGGATTTATATCCCTATAGCATGAATGAACCATAAATCAACAAATGAACTACAGGGATTATTAAAAATAAAATGTCACGAAGAGGAAGTGAAACGTTTTCTCAGTTGCTTCATATGCAAATATGGTTTCTGGTTCATGATATACTGTATATCTGTGAGATTCAGTGTGGTTCAAACACTACTGAAAACTCATAAATGAACCTTTGTCCAAAGATATAGATATTTGCTTCACAGTTGATCACGAGGTTCTGGTTGCTTATTATGTTTTCTGCAGCTGAATATAAAGCAATGCACGTGTATGGTCAGAGTTAGCTCTCCCTGCTATTAATAATGAAGATACAGTCAACGGCACCTCCTCATCTGGGTTCTCCTTACGCTCTACGACCACTATCAGAATGGTGAAAGTCGTGGACGGTGTTTTATTGGGGTAAATGTTTGGGGAACTCATTTCACTTCATGGTGTCTTGTCACCATATTGCTGGTAGTATCTGCGTACACACCTTGGGCCTCATTGTTTCACTGGGTTCCTTTATTACCATTAATATACACTATACATTATGACCACCTTCCTAATATTGTGCAGGACCCACTTGATCCTCCAAAACAGTTGTGACTCATCAGAGAATGGACATGGGCCTTCTGAGGGTGTCCTGTGGTGTCTGGCAACAGGATGATGTTAGTGGGGGGCCTTTGGGTCCTATGGGTTGAGGGGAGGAGCCTCTGTGGATCATCCCGCAGATACTAGATCAATTTGGGATGTAGTGAATTTGGAGGCCAGGTCAACACCTTGTGCTGTTTTTCATGTTTTTTGAGTTGTTCCTAAAGCGTTTTTTGTGTGTGTGTTTGTGTCAGGCTGCATCCTGCTGGGGGTGACTGCTGCCATCAAAGAGTGTCATTGCTATGGGGTGGGGGGGTGCCTGATCTGGTCTAGGTGGGTGCTACATGTCTGAGTAACATCCACATGAATGAATGTCAGGTCACATGAATGAATTGTCACATGACGGTCACAATGTTATTTACTTCTCCTGTCAGCAGTTTTAATGCTGTGCCTGATCAGTGTACTTAGAGCAGAGCATCATGTATTTACAAAACACTTTTCAAATGTTCCAAACAGCTGTGCACGTCCTGCATGACCACTTCTGGATTGTATTAGTCATCGTGTGGGAGTTAAATTTGGGGGAACTGAAACTCTAGAAGAAAAGTTTATTGGTAAAAGGTTTTCAACTGGATGTCAAAGCGACAGGAAGGAGAAGATATGATCACTTTATCCGCACAAACTGAGGGCCCGTCCACACGGAAACGCAAAAACGCCGAAACGCATAAGTTTTTCATCGTTTTGGCCTTTCGTCCACACGTATCCTGTAAACGCATAGCCCT
Source organism: Chelon labrosus (assembly GCF_963514085.1). NCBI lineage: Eukaryota > Metazoa > Chordata > Actinopteri > Mugiliformes > Mugilidae > Chelon > Chelon labrosus. Next base: position 14,548,464 of record NC_140356.1, read on the forward strand.
AAAACGCACTTTTCTGAAAACGGGTCCCAGGGTGGAGAAATTCGAAAACGCAGCTCTTGCGTTTTCATGTGGACGGCGAATACGGGGAAAACGATGACGTCATCGCCACACTCCCGAGCAGCCTTCCACCTCCCGCGAGACGTCTCGTAACAACATCAACAACAATGGCGGACTACATGCTAGTTTTCATGCTGGAGACGATATTGAGCCTATTAGGGTTACTAGGGCAAAATATCATGCTCCTGTGCCACCACGCTGAGCAAAAAAGGCGATTTGTAAACAGCGCTCAAGCTTTATGCGCATGCTCCGCATCTTCCTCTCCATTTTTGGTGAATTTCTGAAACCAAAACAGCGCCACTTATAGGCCTGGAATAGGAAGTAGCGTTTTCGGTCGTGCTGAAACGGATCCGTGTGGACGCGGATATTTCTTGAAACGATGATCGAAAACGGAGAGGGAAAAGATCGTTTTCGTACGTGTGGACGGGCCCTGAATGTGTGCCTGATGCCAGGTCCAAAAGTTTCCCAGCAGAACATCGTCACAAGATTGTTAACGTTATTCACTTCTCCTGTCAGTGGTTTTAACGTTGTGGCTGATCAGTGCATAGGCATTTTGAATCCATACGCACTGCCTTGAATAGCCACTAGAAGATCAAATGTTCAGTCTATTACCGTGTGGCTGAAAATAGGACCAACTGTTTGAGGAAACCTCCTAGTCCATAGTTACATGATGATTCTCTTCTCTGAGTCTTCAGCTCAGATATGAAATAGGAAGACACACACGTCAGGTTGTGTTCACTGAATCTGACAATAACAAGAAAAATGCTGAATGTTGCCTTGTATTTAAGATTAAGCTTTGAAAGCAACAATAAACTATCAGCATTTCCAGTAATAAAGTAATGAGACACATGCCAAAGCCTGTTTAGCAGCTGATACATGCCGAGCCAAGAAAACATTTTGGACAACAAGGCCGCTTTGTTTTCGGTAGCAAAAACAGAGTGGAATTAATTAAGATGGTTTTAATTTATATTCTGTGGAGCATTTTAATAATTATCAGGGTGGTGCTGGTCGATCCGGTATCTTCGGGGAGGGGGGAGGTGGATTTATTTAATCGTCAGACTGGCTGATCTTTCAAACCTGTGTTTTCTAAGTAAAGGATAAAGCTAATGTGTGTTGTAACCTCCTGCTCAGAACAAGAAACTGAGAGGTGTGTTGTGTGCAGTAAGCGTCTGAGCAATTAAAGGAAAAGAAACTTAACACAGGGAGAAGGTTTAATAGCTCCTGTTAGCCATTTCAGGATTTTTTCCATTAACTTTTTAGTCTCAGGAGCTTCATGATCAGTCATCGTAGCTGGCACCGCATCCCGCATGCGATCACATCAGTTTCCTGCGTGTGGTTTTTTAATCTGTCCTCCCACGGGAATGTTTCTGTGTAACTGTTCCTGCATGTTTCAGACGCCGTTTCCCGTCCCTTTCAGATGTTTAGATTGAGCCCACGCGGAGGACGGGAGCGGGATCTGTGGACGTCGCCATGGCAACAGTGACCACGTGCGCTCTCCACATTAACAAACACAATGTGTCCTCCTTTACATCATCATACAACATCATAAGCGCAACTGTACTTGTTGTTGTTTACGTTGGACACATCGTCCCTCTTCGCTTCAACCTGACATCGGAGCGGCCTGTTTTCCTTAAACACGCCCGAGTGTTTGCAGCCTGCTGCTCTGTAAGGCTTGAGAATTTAGACAGGCTGAAAGATGTTGAGCATCTTAAACGCCTCCTCCGATACACTCCTTCCACCCACCCCCCCCACGCACACCTCAATTATCCTGTTCAGCAGAGTCCCACGCCGACTCGGCTGAACATGTCCTGACAGAACTCTGCAGGAAACTTCAGTAACACCACTTCACACACGCACACAAAAACGAACGAAAGGAAGTAGACTTATTTTATTCTTCTGATCATTTCTTTTTGACTCATAGTGCTCATGGAGAGTAAAAGTGAAAATCGAGCTGACTGTTTTTTTTTTCCCACTTCAGCCCAATCATTGGCGTGGCAGTTCTTCTACATGACCTGGCATGTCTCCCAGCACTGAATCAGCTGGTTTTCATATGGCAGAGTATGATTTGAAAGTGTTTATGGCCGAAGACAGCATGAAACAGTTGTATTTTTACCCCATAGAAGGAGCTAGATCAGTTTAATCAGGTTGTGTGATTGCAGTTTAGCGGATTAAAAGGCTGGTCTCTTTTATTTCCTAATGTCCCAATCCAAAGCAAACCCATTTTAGTTTTTTAAAAAATCTCTTGGGCACAGTTTCTTTGACTCAAAGTCAATAATCATGCATCTCTGATATGTTTTTAATCTTTGTCTGGAGGTCTCTGACTCAAGCTGTGTCATCGTTTGGCTGCACAGACTAGTTGGAATAGGTATTACGGGGAGCTACAGAGCTAGTTAACCCAAAAGCAGACACAGACAAGGTGAGACAGGTTGCACGTAAACGCTATCGAGGGGGGGGGGGGGCCCTAGCAGGTGTTTTGCTGAGGGGAGCCAAGCGGACTTCCGGTTGCAAAGGTGCAGGGGTTGGAGTGGGTGCACACGGGGCCGCAGGGTAAGTAGAGGATAAGATGAATATGAGGGAGCAAGCAACAGAAATTGGTCACGAACTTGGGATAAAATCACTGGACCGGCTGACAGCGGCTCTATCTCCGATCTGGCAGAGTGAAGGTGGCAGGGCTGTGTTTGTGTAGAGAACTTGATTATAGAACTGGTTGCAGCTGGTTGAGCTCTGACACACAAAGACACACAAGGAGGGGGTAGAGAGAGGGAGAGAACACAAAAAAATATTCTGCATGACAATAGTCCGAGGATTTTCTGAAAGTTTTCCACTGGTGTCGGACTGGTTGGACGTTTCAATCCTTCAACCACGTTATGTAAAAGGTTGCCATTGAGGATGCGCGTATCTAAAAGCATACTGATAACCAAGCCTTTCATAATATTTCTAAGTAGGTGTGCATATGCTTACATTTATGGGCATGGATGTCTACTTCAGCCTAGTTTGTGTACAACCCGTCACAAACTCCAGTACAAACCCCAACTGAGACGCATAACCTAAATGCACTGTTGGCATGTATATGTGTCCAAAGAATGCACCTAAAATCTGCATGGAGGTCAGTGGATTTCGTTGACTGACAAACACATGAAAGCATCGCCACACGTGTCCTTTGAGGGTGCATGAAAGGAGAAAGGATTTAACGATCAAAGCAGGATGAGTGACAGACAGCAGAAGAAGAAGAAATAGTCAATACCGGTTATCTTTACCGGCAAGAGGAGGGGCTTTGACAAACCTCCATGGACGGGGATATCTGGTCCATGTATACTGTATCCACCTCACCCCATTAGCTCAACATGCTTACGTTGCAGGAGCAGCTGCAAGTTTAGAGTCCCTTTTAAATCTTAATACCAAATCAGGTGTATCCCCCTCTCACAATGCCTTCATGCTGACATCTGTGCTTTCACTTCCTTGATCAGAGTTAATGCCTGCCTGTCTCAGCTAGCTGGCAAAGGCGAGTGCCTGATACCGCAATCAATAACTGGTATTTTTTTTTCTCTTCTCGACACGTTATCATTTAAAGTGCTCTTCGACGTGCTGTGACAGGCAACCGCAGGCTTATCAGCCTGGAGGAGGTCAAGGGTTGCGTCGAACCTGTGCAACGCTGCCGTGCAGCTTTAATTACATGCTGTTGCTAACTGTAGGTGAGGCTTAGGCAACATTGCTCAGTCAGGAGCTTTGAAATGTACAAAGCACTGTTTGTACTGTTGCAAGATAGAAAGAGAAATCATTTAAAGAGTCCTGCATGCATGGTGTGATACTATTTACAAGTGTACATGTGTCTTTGTCTCAGGGACAAAACTTTCCCTTTGTGAAAGTCACATTCGGTTCAGCGTCTAGGCGCGACAGCCCCGCTTTTTATTTCTGCAGATCTGAAGTGGCGAGCAGTCCACTTTGGATTTAACTTGGGTCTACATTTATCGCCTCACTGTGAAACTGTAGCTCGCGTCGTGAATAGAAGCGCGGCGGCGAGATGACAGCCTGCGTAGGCCCAGACTGGATTTGATCCCCAGCTGTTTGAGGCTGTTTAAAGCATGAGTCACGTCGAGGGCTTTAGGTAGCACTGTCACTGACTCTCGCTCTCACAGACTCTCGCTCTCACAGACTTGTCTCCCTCCCTCTCTCTATCTCTGTCTCTCTCTCTCTCTCTCTCTCTCTGGAGGGCGGACACAGGGCAACGGTATTTCCCTCAAGTTGAGACATAGGAGCCGATGATTAAACCTGAGTGTCTGTGCGTTCTGCCTCAATGATAAGGCTATCAAACACTTTCTGTCGGCCTCTGAAGTCTATATTGTTATATAGGTATATGGTTATACAGCTGGCAGGCTCTTTAAAGTACACAAGGCAGTCAAAAAGTGATTATGCCGTATCTGATTTAAGTTTTGTTGTTCTACACTACTCTGAGACCTTGTGATTATGGAATAAAATTAGCAAAGCTCCTGGGAAACTGCTGAAAATATAAGGCTGCTGAGTAGCTATGTAGCAACTTAGCTTAGCATAAATCAGATTTCTGTAACCTAAAAACACATTTAGTGTATTACAGTGTGAGCCTGTTTAAAAGGTGTGTCACTTTCTCTTTGAGTGTCCATCTCAGCAAAACTAAATATAACTGCGTCCCTCCAGCCAATCAGTATTAAATATTCACTCACGGCATGATATAATATGGTATTAATCTAGGCTGAGCTGCAGCACGCAGGATGCCAGTCTGGCGCCTAACACAGCGGAGTAATATTCAGTATGTGTGAAGACTTCGACCCAGATAGAGTGAGAGGAACACGTATGTAATATTCATCGAAATGTTACATATTTATATCTCGCACAAACACGGCGCAGTCAGACGCCGTGCTGTGCGGCCTGCTCAAGCTGCCAGTGTGTGAGTGTGTAATAATGACTCAACCGCGGGGCGCTGAATCTTGGCCATTCCACCAGGAGAAGTAAGGCGGCCGTTGCACGAGAGCAGCAACGTGCCACATGCAACATGCCACATGCACACTAAGCAGTCAGCGTGGGTACTCTCTCGGCGCCGTCACATGCAAGATTTGCTCGAATTACACAACTTTTAAGCGTGGTTACGTTCGTTTGAAGGCTCAGATAGCTACTGTAACTGGGCCGACGTGACCGATGACGGTGCTGACAGACACCCCCGCTCAGCACCGGGAGAAAATGTAGATGTTCAAACAATCGTAAAAGAATGCTCCATCACGGTGTATTTTGCAAGAATTACTCAGCGGATGTGGGATTGGAGGGGAGGTAGCGAGAAAATATTTTGGGTTCGAAACTCTCATCTCTCATTTTTTACAGAAAGGTTTGTTTTCCAATATTCATCTGTGATACTATTCACACCCGACCCAAAGATTCAAGCTAGCAGCTATGCTGGCTGCTCCCTCTGATAAATGCTACTGCTAGCATGCTAATGTATGCATGCTGATAAAATGTACTCTGTACTTCCCACAATGGCGAGGGGAACTGAGCAATAATGCATACATAATAAAGTATTTAATTTTATAGCAGCCGCGCAAAGATCACAAGATCCGTCTTGCTATATTTCAAGCTATGCGGTAGTGGCTAATCCTCAAAAGTGCAGACAAATCAGTCCTGGTAAGAACTACTGGAAGCCATCTGTGTTTCTGGTTTGGCAGGGACTCCTACAAGTGCCTTATATGCACAAATCTTCCACACACAGCAGACAAGAGTTGTCTTCCTGCATGCTAACACGTAGGTAGCTACACTGTCAGCTTGCTAGCTTTCGAAAGTCGTAAGGTTAATTGAATGCCTGCCCTTTCCAAACAAAATGCTACTGCTAGCATGCTAATATGCGCTGCAACTGAAAATAATAACATGCTTATCAAGTTTCTTTGTCTTGGTTTTGTTTGTTAGCATGCTAACACTTGATCATGTGTTTTTTTTTTTACATTTGTGGGTAATTTGTCCTTCAGTAACTGTGACTTTGTTGTCAGCCTGAAGCTTGGATTAGCTGTGTTGAGTTTCACTCTGTACGTCACACAATGGCGAGGGGAACTGAGCAATAATGCATACATAATAAGGTATTTCATTTTATAGCAGCCTCGCAAAGATCACAAGATCAAATGGCGATCCGTCTTGCTATATTTCAAGCTATGCGGTTGTGGCTAATCCACAAAAGTGCAGACAAATCAGAGTCCTGGTAAGAACTACTGGAAGCTATGGGTGTTTCTGGTTTGGCAGGGACTCCTACAAGTGCCTTATATGCACAAATCTTCCACACACAGCAGACAGAGTTGTCTTCCTGCATGCTAACACATAGGTAGCTACACCGTCCGCTTGCTAGCTTTCGAAAGTCGTAAGGTTAATTGAATGCCTGCCCTTTCCAAACAGTTTCCAAGACCGTCTTCTCAAGTTGTACCGAGTTACAAACTATGTGATGTGTCAGAATAGCTCCGGGTGGAAAGCCGGACGAATGACAGAGGTAATTATGATTCCTTCTCTGAGGAATGTTTTCACGAAACTTCATAGCAATCCAGTAATCAGTGGTGGACTGCCACTGACACAGCAACACACCCATCCACAGAGCTGTCCACAAAGGCACTAGCTTGGCCATAAAGCTGTGTGACAAGTTTCTTATAATACATTTGAGACACTTGAACATCAGTTAAAAATCTGTGGTGTAAGACATATTTTAAGTGGACAGGGAGGGAATACGTGCACCACAACCAGTGTCTGGATCTAGTTTCGGTTGTACAAGCCCTTTATTATTATGCAATGCCTTACGCTGAACATCCTTAAAAGGTGATGCAGGTCATAGGCAATTACAAGATATGCAGCTAAGTAGGTGTATCTTACAGTCTGGAGCCCAGACGACTTGCATATCGCAAGATAGCACTAGCTGGCGTTACAGACGCTATCAAATCCTGCAGACTTTTTGTATTTTACGGTTTAAAGATTTGTTTGGAGATTGCAAAAAAAAATGTAAATGTGTCACTCGATTCACAGACGTATAAAGGTGTTGAAGGGAACATGTGGTAATCACCTTTCAAAGCCAGACCTGACAGGTCTCGGCAGGCCCCTGAAAGTCTCAAATGTCACTGCTATAAATACACGCAGAAGCGCACCCACAGCTATACGGGTTTTACATTGTTTAGCTCGTGGGCAGAAGTATACATGAGACCTCGTTTCTTTGCCCCGACTTAGAGTCACAGGGCATGGAGAGCTTTGTGTAAGAGTGGAAAGAGAAAACGGAATAATGTAAATTCAGCTACAGGCAAGTTTAATCTTCCCAATTTAGATCTGTGCATTTTATCTTACCAAGCACAGAGCATAAATATTTCAGGATATTCAACAGAGCTATGCGTGGTAAATGGAAAAATGGAATACATCAAAAAGGCTGTGTAGTGCTTATAATCGCTGGATCCTTATGCTCTTAAATCCCGAGTAAATACGGAGGAATTCGAGCCAAAATTATTTTTCCAGAAGTAGGAAAAAATACATACTACTGGAAATCAACTGTTCCCGAGGCATCCAGTGTGCACATCATTTTTGCAAGTGAGTCACGGCCAAGCCAGAGCCCACAGGAACAACAGTCCGGCGGTAGGGGAGGCATGTTGGGACAGATTCTTCCTTGAATTACCATCAGCCAAGAGGGGGAGAAAGAGAGAGAGAGAGAGAGAGCATCATGGAAAGTTTGTGGTTTTCTCAGATGAGTCTCTTCCTGGTCACAGAGGATCAAAGTGGGAAGGGCGTAGAGAGAGTTGGTCTGACTTGTTTTTCTGAAAGGTGATTACTCCGTTGTCTGAGACACACCCATGCATCCATGACATCACAGTTTGGCACCTCTTGTTTTTTCTCCAGTAAGCCATTTAATGGCCTTCCACAGAGTCGCTCTGTTTGTTTTATGTCGACTTTGGTAACTTATTTGGTGATAAGCGTAACCAAACAGCTGATCTTTGCTCCCCCCCAAAACAAACAACAATACGCTGTTCTAGGGAGGACGTAATAATCTTGTAATGTTCTCTATTAGTTCTCGTTCATGGGTGCGCTACGTACTGCAGCGGTCAGCAACTTTTCTTGAACAATGTCAACAACAGTGGGTCCGTGTGCAACGCTTTATCACAAGTCACAAAAGTATTATGATCCAATTTTTCATGGAGTCATAAAAACTTCTGCTGCTCAGTCGTCACAACATCAATGTCTGTTTCATACACAGATCAGGCATAACATTATGACCACCTTCCTGATATTGTGTAGGTCTCCCTTGTGACTCCAAAACAGTTGCGACTCATCAGAGAATGGACATGGGCCTTCTGAGGGTGTCCTGTGGTGTCTGGCAACAGGATGTTGTTAATGGAGGCCTTTGGGTCTTATGGGTTGAGGGGAGGGGCCTCTGTGGATCACCCCACAGATACTTGATCAGTTTGGGATCTGGAGGCCAGGTCAACACCTTGTACTGACGTCAAGCAGTGATGGGATCTAGGAAACATCCACACGAATGCCAGGTCCAAAAGTTTCCCTGCAGAACATTGTTTTGTCACAAGATGGTCAATGTTATTCACTCCTCCTGTCAGTGGTTTTAATGTTGTGGCTGATCGGTGTACGTCTTCCACTGTACTGTATTGTCATCTGTGTGCAAATATCTGGGCAAACACTGACAAGAAAGTCACTTTGTTAGTATTCTTAAAGGTATTTCCGAGTTTGTCATCTCCTGGGAAACGATTAAAAGATGGCCATGACTCATACTGTATATTTGTTTCCGGTGATTAGTTTTTCTTTTTTTTTTATGTTACAAGTAACATAAATATGTGGAAACGGATAGCACTAGCCGCTTCATGGCTTTCAACTTTAAAGTTTGCTCACATGAGTTGCCATTAGATATTAGTCATATCAAGTGAAGTCTTAAGGTCCTGTTTTAATAAAGTCACAACATTTCCCTCAGATTAAAACCATTAGAGCCACCATAAACTATTGGTCATCAGGCTCAAGTTGTTCAAGTTCCAATTTGTAAAAACAAACACAAAAACACACAAATTATTCCTCCTCTCAGTATCAAAATGTCTATCACATTTTCTAAGGTAGGCCTTCTTTATGCATAAACTCATGAAACCGGCGGCTTCTTATCACGTTGCTGCAGTTTAATCCGTAAAGAAGCATCATATATTATGGTTAAAATATTAATCTGCAAAGCATAATAGCTCGTGCAGCCGTAGAGAAATGCAAAATTAAATTAAAATATGGATAATAAATTATCCTAACTTTAGCCAGTAGTGGTGTATAAGTGATGATCCAGGCATAATCAGGATTCAGATTTTAGCGCAGTGAACACCAATATGCTGAGTGTGGCAGGTAATTCCATGTTATAGTACAAAGGGGCGTACATCCCAATTAAAATATAATCCGGACCCAGCCCCGACACACAGATAATCATGTGTGATGTTGTCTCCCGTCTTGATAAACTCAGCCTCATGTTGGTTCAACTTTTGTTTGACCCGCAGGTGTTGCTGCCTTTGCCGGCGTCTGTGTATCTCTCTCTCTCTGCCCTCATCAACATCCGAACATGTGTGTGTTCACCACCAGCGTGAAAGAAAAACAAAACAAAGTGTTTGGAAAAACTCTGTCCCAGATCTCTCCCTCTCTCTCTTTTCTATCCCGACCTGACATTCTTTCCTCCGCTGTAGCTCACGAGCGGCTCCAAGATAAAAGCCTCCATTCATTAGTCAAACTGAGAACCCAGCGTAACCACAGGATACCCCACCCTTGTCTGGCAACGTCCAGGACCGTATTTTACCCTGTCCTGGTGGCCCACACGTTAAAAACAGCCAGCCGTTCAGGACGCTTTCTGCAGTTTTCTGTGTTTTTTTTTTATTTTCAAGGTGCACTATTTCCACTGAATTTATATATGAAAGAGGGAACAGGAAGGTTCGGGGGTTTCCAGGTCTAATTGCCCTTGACTGACTTGCTCTGTTCTTGCATACACTTCCTTTCTCTTTCTCTTTCATGGTATTTGACTTTTATCTCCCCCGCTGAGCTGCCAAAAGTCAACCATACACCCCCACGCTCTGCCTGTCAGTAACGAGGCGCTCGCCCGCCCGCAGATGTGTGTGTGCGGTACAGATGTTTGCTCCGCTGCTACTGTTACAATGCCAGGAGGAGCTTCCTGCTGGACTGGGGAGATTACTTCCTTCGGTGTTTGCTATTGTGTACAGTATTTGTGGCTTGTGTCACCTGAATACGGTGCGGATAAATCAAAATGTGCCTAAAATTCAACCCAAACAGACTGGCTGTGAAAAGGCCTTGTCCTTTCTGAACGCTGAAGCTTTCAAAATAAAATCAATAACAAATTTATTTTGGCAAAAAAATGCAGATGAAAGAGATGGAATTTGTTTTAAAAGAAAAAAAGTGTCCCATTTAAAGTAAAAAAGTCCGTTTTTAAGGGACGTTTAGTTTGGCCCAAGTCCCATCCACTAACATGGAGGAGGCGGAGCTTATAACCTATGCTGCAGCCAGCCACCAGGGGGAGCTCTACTTGCTTTGCCTTCACTTTTGAGGAGCTGTTCTGCCGTCTACCTTTAATATACAGTCTGTGGCTGGGAGGCTGTGAATCCAGGAACAACAACAACAAACTGTCAATAAACCGGTCATGTCACGAAAATATTTTTGTATTTGAATGTTGATATGAGCTGAACTTTGTCGTTTTGTTTCCCCTCTCGTGCGCTGGTTCGCTCTTAGCTCAACATCCAATCAGAGACTAGTTCCCCTGATGAGTCAACATACCGACAACCCACTAACAGGGCTCAGACTAGTGCCAACGGCGCTGCTCGGTGTGTCACAGACCTCAGTGTTTGGAAAGAGATCAGTTATCTTGCAGCAGTGAATGAAAAATTTACATTTTTTTTAAAAAAGCAGCCACTCTTCTAGATGAAAGTCCAACTTCTTTTGCAAACCTGTGCACTGGTGGCCAGCTTGGGGGCTTTATTACTAAATGTACGGTAAACAACTTTGTCTCTGTTAAGTTCCAGGCCCCACTTGGCCACTGTGGAGCATCAGGTCAATAATACTTTATGCGGGCAGCAAAATATTTCACTCTGCTGCTGCTGTGAATAAGTCAGGAATGTGGGAGTGATGTGAAAACTCAGCAGCTCGCACGTAAAAAGTGAAACAGCTTCGTGGAAAATCCTCGTCCCTGCTAAACCGCAGCTTCTGCAGCTGAGACAAACTGTGTTAAAACGCGTGAGGCAGAAATAGCTGGGGGCCTCCTGTGACACGCCGAAACCCTCCATTGTTTCACAAAACAGCCGGCCGTCGTGTGGGCGAAACCAGGATTGCCAATGTGTCAGCGGTGGGGGGGGGTGGTGGTGGTGGGGGTGGGCGGTGGGGGGGCGGTTGCACATGCATGAACTTGTACAGGACTTGTACAGTGACTCGTCGTCAACGTGAGCAGGAACTGAGACGGCTTTGGTGGCGGTGGTTATCAAGTGGTCAGTGAAGGGGAACACGTTTGAATTTAAATGCCAAATGTCAGCATACAGAAGCTGAGAAACTCTTTTTCTTTTTTTAAGGAGTGGATAAAGCAAAAGCCGAGCAGAACACGTCCGTACAGGACCGGTTTTTAAAGGACAGTTAAATCCCTGTTACGCCGATTGTTGTTGTGTCTTTTGTTCGCACATGTACACACCCACGTCCACATTTTGTGTTTCTATATGCCTCTGGGTCAGCTGTTGAAGCAGTCGGCGTGGCCCTGTTTGATTTCATCATGATTGGAAGGCTCACCGGGTCATCATGACCGTGTGTGTGTGTGTGTGTATGTGTGTGACAAACAAACAGAGGCGACCTGTACTTTTCCACTGATTTTAATGAGCACTTTTCAGGACCGGCCTCTGAAAAGAAGCCTGGCACAATTGTCGCCTCCTCTGCGTTTAACAGGGTCACACTAGACGTGCTTTTTTTTTTTTTTTTTTCTCCAGTCCGTCGACACTCTTCCTGTTTTCTCAGGATCGCCCTCGGGGGCCGCTCGGCCACGCACGCCGACGTACACGAGACGAAAGCGACGCCAAAAAAAAAAAAAAAAGAATCAGACACTGAGGTGATATACTGATTTATGGTAATGTAAACAGTCTTGCTCTTTCTTCCTGTCTCTGTATCTCTCTGTCTCTCTCTCTCTCTCTCTGGCCTGTCTAACTTGGCGTGACCTGAAACGAAGCAGCAGCAATAAAGTCATTACTCTGAACACATGGCACCATAAACAACAGTAGTTTCAGTCCTAAATTTAGGCCCTGTGGCGTAAATCGCAACAAAAAAATGCATTTTAATTTTAAGATGAACAAGTCTTATGAGATAAACGTTGCAACATTTAACCTGCAGCTTTAATATTAACCTCTGCACACTGGTATCGTTCATTCATTCACAGCGGATGCGTGCCGCAGGGAGCATTTCCAGCAAATGTTGCCCAGTAGAAATGGAAACTGTATTTTGCTATAGAGGTAAAGGCCCTGCAGCCTAATATTGTTATACGCAAATGTGCATTATCACAAACTGAAAACGGGGGGTGCATTATCTCGGGAGCAGTTCATATGTTAATGGGAGACAGTAGAGAGCTGGCATTAAAAGGTTAAAAGAGGCGGGGGGTTGACATGAAACAAAGGCACACACCTTTAGGGCATCTTAAACTCCTCCAGACAACATGTTGGAACATATTTCTGTATGGAGAATGGGGGAGAAGAGAAGGACTACTGGAACCGAGAACACTTCTTACAGTATATGCAAATATATATGAATAGAAAGCCAGTATAAGATGAAGGTAGATCCGTTAAATGGAGCTGTATACACTAACTTTTTCTTTTACTATACATGGGACACAAATCTTTCATTGCACATGTTGTCACAACAGATTGTATTTCATTAGTTTTCTGTGATTTTCTTTGTTTAGCTGACCTTATGTATGTGGAAAGGGGTCAGTTTAAAAACCTGGTGATACAATAGTCTTGCAGTGACCACCAGAGGGTTGTGGGTTGCCCAAAACTTGTACATAAATCCATTCAAATCAGAGGCCTTGGTCTAAACTGACTTGTTTCCCCTTGGGGATGCAACAGCCAGATTTTAAACTGAATTCCTACTTTCTTTCTTTCTCTTTATTTTCATTACAAAGTTTGTCATTAAAAGATTCAAAAACAAGATAAATATTCACTGGTCCCCGAGGGGAAATTTGGAAAAGAAGTAGCCGATAGATATTATGTAGTTGGGGCGATCCCGGAGTGTTCTATATGTTTGCTAAGGTGCTTTTTGGACCCTGGACCCTGACGATCCAAAAGTCGAAAATGACCTCTAGAGACGTGGGTTGTCCAAAGCTTGGACATGGATCCATTTAAATCAGAGGCTGTCTGTACTGACTTTTCTTTTTCCTTTGAGTTGCAAAAGCTTGATTTTAAACAGAATTCCTCCCTTTTGCCTTTATTTTTATCACAAATTTTGCAACTACAGGTTTTAATTTGAATGTTTTCTTCTTTAATCGACCGACTTTGCTTTGAATTTGCTAACTTTAAGACAAGATAAGACTACACTGGTCCCCGAGAGGAAATTTAGAAAAGAAGCAGCCTGTATTGTATGGAAGTTAGAGCAACACTACGCTGTTCTGGAAGTTTATTAAAGTCGTCCATCGTGTTCAGTTTGAATTTCGGAAACCTGGTGACACAATAAGTCTGAAATGACCACCAGAGATGTGGGCTGTTCGAAACCTGTAGATGGATCCGTTAAAATCTGAGGCTGTTAAACGAGAGGTTCTTAAACACGTCGACTGAAACGTAATCAAATAAGATTACGGTATTGTAGTTTTCCTTCGAAGTTTTAACAACTCGCAGCTGAAAAACAACCTTCCTCGAGCAGCATTGTGTGTGTTTTTTTGTGCCTCGTCCTCGGTTTTCGTTTCCTCTTCTTTTGTTCTACTGCCCGTATTTCCGACAGTACCAGAACGCACCACGATTTCACGCCGTGTTCCTCTGTTTATTTTCGGAGCAGTGACGCGGACGCCGCACTCCTCCTATATGTGGTTCGTCAGTGTGCTGCGCGCACGGGGATTGGTGAGCTGCAGTTGCTGTAGAAGCTTGTGTCTCAGCTCGGGGTGAGGGAGGGAGGGGGCACTATAAAGATCCTCTCCCCGTCTCCGGGACCTTCACTCTGGCGGAGGAAAGTGAACAGGGAGGGTTGGTGACCGTTTCAACCAGGGACTCCCCCCCGACCTCCTGTATTTACCAACAACAGGCGTCTGTTTCCCAACACTGAACCGTCCCAGCGCACGGACTCTCTCTGTTAAAGAAAAAATAGAAAGAGCTTCCCTCTACCTCGACTAAATAAATGCCAAGAGAAACAACCCGAGCGCCGACAGACAAGGATCGCTGCTCAGAATCGGAGAGAAAGAGTCGGACGAACACGTAGAAAGAAAACGACGAGAGCGCACGGATCGTCGCCATTGCCTTTCTCAATGCATACCCTTTGTGCCCGGGGAACGATGAAACCAGAGATCAGCGCCGCGGTGACATTTCTGTCGAGATTTCTGAGGGTAAAAGGACACGTAAACGATCGACAGGTCCAAACATTCAGCCAAAGCTTACAGGACATTTTGGCAGGTAAGGAAACACGAAAATTATCCATTTGCGCGCATCCAAAACGCACCAAAACACGAAATATTAACCCATATAAGAAGTTCAAGCGTAGTTTTATTATGATATACTGAAATTTGGATTCGGATTGACTTGAGAATGATTGAGAAGAAGCCTTTCTTTGTTCTCCCTAAGTATCACTATCAGCACTACCGACGCGCGCCACTGTTTGCGCACGTCGGAGAGAGCGAGAGGAAAAAAAAACAAAATATGTGTGATCCGAGACGATCCGTCGACGATTACGTTGATACAATGTAGTATTTCAAACTAACGAACGCTAATTTAAGTTTAATGTGTGGCCGTTTTGTTGTAGTTTTCTCGGTGAAAGGCTGCGGGGGTGGGGGAGGAGAGACGCTTGGCTCAAACAAGGAAGTGCGCCTCGCTCGATAAGGCTCTCGGAGCAAAACAGCCCCCAGTGACACAGTAGAGGCTGCACAATTACGTAATGCTTTGTAAGAAATAGGTTAATAATGTAAAAACCTTTCGCAGATTGCGGCCAAATCTTATTTTTCCTGCGCCGAAAGTTAATGATTTTTAATTAGTAATCCAAATTTTAATCGTGATTTATTTTTTATTTTTTTTAATTTTTGCGTTTAATTCGCAAGTTTGCGCCTTTCTATGGCATAACCGTTTGACTTTCCTTTTGCGATTGCGTTTCAATCACGTTTTTTTTTTTTTTTTTTTTTTGATTAAGATTTATTTCCACACATTTTTACCGATAACGCAAAGATCAGTCAACATTTTTATTTACTATTTCCTGGAAATCGAGACTAGAGAGCCGTCGTTTTACGCACAGGCATAGTTTGGATACGATTGTAGCGGTTTGTACTCGGGGACTGTGCCTCCTTCCCTGCTGTAAACACATTCCAGTCTTGGCGCTCCATGGCCGCCATACATCTGCTTCAAACCGTACAGATCCAGCAGCGGATGACCTGCATATCCTATAGGAGGGCTTTTACTAGATCAGAAACAAGCCTTACTTTGTTGGGTGTTTTAGCATTTTCGTCCCAAAAGACACAAAAGGTCCATTCATGTAGAATATATTTAGTTTTTATTATTTAATGGGCATTTTTACGATAAATAGTGTGTTGTTGTTGTGGCCGAAGCAGATTTATCCATTAGAATCGAGTGGAAGTGTCTTGGGAGGCCTTGATTTGTTGGCGCTGTTTGTAAACAGACAAAAGTTGGGAGTCTGTTGAGGCCTGTGTGGGGGAGGGGAAGTGTTTTGGTGGGCCTCCTATAGGCGGACATTAAACATGGAGCACAGCGAGGGAGGAAATGGAAGGGGATGGCCGCTGAAATGGAGCTAAACCGACATATATTTAGGAAATCTGAGCTGGCTTATTTGTATTTTATGTTTATTGTCCTGATCCTGTTTTTCAGGTTGAGACACAAACAAAAACGTGTAGTTGGGAGCCTGTGGGGGCTCGTTGCTGCTTAAACTAGGCCAGCCAGAGCTCCTTTGTGCGTGGATTCGTCACTATTACTCACTATTGTGTCTGCGTGCTGAACAGCCAGAGCACCCAGCTCCTCCGGTTTGTGCTGAGCATGGGGAAGTGGGGAAACGAGTCCCCGTGTCCAGATTGCGACCGCGACGGTTGCGTAATTGCAGCGAGCCGAGGTTTCTGTTCTTCTCTTGACGTGATTTGATCCTCTCCCAGAAAGTGGCTTGGAGCGGAAAACACCCGTCGGCCCAGCAAAACGGGCCAAATCACATAATGTATTTCTAATGTTCCAGGTCAGCTGCAGCTAACAAACAGCCCTCTTTGGTTAAACTGTTTAGGTTAAGCGCACGCTCGCCTGCTTACTTTTCCGTTCCCCGCCTCCTCCTCCTCCCGTGTGCCCTGGTTTTTAAGAATAGGCCCCGCTGAGCTGATCATTTCCCAGCTGCTCTGGGGTTTTGTAGGTAGCCGCCTTTGTGAAAGCTCGTCCAGGCCCTTGTGCTCTTTCACGGGTGCCAGCCCCTCCATTAGCCCAGCAGTATACAGTCTTCTGTGATGGGGAACATGAGGAGGAAGGAGAGGGAGGGAGGGGGGTTGTTATTATCCTGTGGACGCATACAGGTGGCCCTCGGGCTGCAGCCTGAATGCAGGCCTGTTTCACTTAACCCCCTTTTTCATTCTCCACAATGCACTTCCCATCAATGGGAATTCATTGTTTCACTTGTCAGAGTAAATGAAGGGTTCTTACTTGTGTTCTTTTAAAGTGAGGGAGGTCTGTAAATTAAATAGTTGGAACAAAGGAGGGCTGAAGCTCTCTATTATAATAATAGGTGAATTTAAATGTATTTCTTTTGCCACGTCTGCCTCCACATGCATCAAACACTATATGTTCTGCTAGTCGTCTCGACCAGTAGCGTGAAGCATAGCGAAAGCGGCGTCATTATGAATCACCGGTTTCGCTGCAACGCCAAAACTTCCACAAAGACGAGGAGAGAGGAAATAAAAAAACAAACAAATAAGGCCCTGGCCCTTTAAGAGGCGGAGCTTCGTGTCCCAGATGGCTGGCCGGGACGCTCTTGGTGTTTTTTGTTGAGCCAGTCATGGGGGACTTTGTGACACTGACGGCGGCCGGGGGAGGGATTGTGCAATTCTGTGGCAGTCTCTTTGTCACGTAGGCCCAGGGTGCCACTGGCCGCCTGTTTATGGCTCCTTATCGGGCCTGTAACAGGTGGTGATGTTTTTCTTTCCTTTCTCTCTTGCCGCGGTGCACATTAACTACTTATGGGCAAATAAGTACATCTTGTTATTTTGATAAGATATATATTAACTCTGGTCTTTATTAAGAATCTCTGCGGAAATGATAACAAACAAAAACAGATTTCTATTTTTATCTCATTTAAGCCCTGTTGTTTTCTACCCTTCTTAATTTATGTGATTTTCACATTTTTTACATTAAGTTTTTATGACCATGAGATGTTTTTTAACTCAGACTTGTCTTGCACAAAGTACAGTCTGTCTACCTTCCAGTCAACCTTTGTTCAACTCCCGTTTACTGCAGATCTCACCTTAACACCTACAATTGACTTTTGTGGTCGCATACATTTCTTTGCCTTTGTTTTTTTTTGTTTTTTTAAACGGATGCCGCCTACATTAGTAGCGCTCTGATGTGTTTTGCGGCAAAGCTAACCTTTCCCCCACCCTTTTTCTCCTTTTTTGTGTTCCTGCAGAGCAATATAAGCACCACTGGTTCCCAGACAGGCCCTGCAAGGGTTCGGGTTACCGCTGCATCCGCATCAACCACAAGATGGACCCACTGGTGGGGCAGGCGGGCCAGCGCATCGGCCTGACCATCCAGCAACTCTACCTGCTGCTCCCCAGCGAGCTGACGCTCTGGGTGGACCCCTTCGAGGTCTCCTACCGCATTGGCGAGGACGGCTCCATCTGCGTCCTGTATGAGTCGCAGCCCGTCCCCGTAGTAATGCAGGCGTCAGCCGCCGTCGGCGCCCCCTCAGGAAACAACGGGCCAGTGGGCTCCATGGTGGACAGTCACATCAGCTGCAAGGAGGAACTGATGGTGCTGGGCAGAACCAGTCCCTCCAAAGCCTACAATATGATGACTGTGTCCAGTTAAAGTGGCACGCTGTCACGCCGGCCTACTCTTGTTCAGGGTCACGCCGTGGCTGGTCTGATCGTCTGGCCAGATCAGGGTGAGCCTTTTTAAAGCTAAAAATATGAAATGAAATAGTGAAAGAAGAAAAAAAAAAAAAAGCGAAAGGAGAAAAAAAAAAAAACAGAGGATGTGGCCTATCGTCCAGGTGATGGAAACCTTGTAGGTTTGATATTTTTTACCCTCTCTCCCCATTATCATCTGTTCTGTTGTGTCATTGGATCAGCTGGGCACTCCGTTTTTTAGGAGGGGCTTTGTGGAAATGAAACTGTTGGGGCAGCTAAACCAACCAACCAACCAACCAACAAACCAACCAACCAACCAGGAACTCCCACCCCACCTCCACCCCCCCATAGAGACTGGCTCCGTCTACCCCACCCCACCCCCGACTGTAAACAGCATGGTGATAAGCTCCATCTCTGAAGGGGGTTATCAGCATTGACTTTGCACTTTTCTTACTAGTGGTTACTATGGGTACACGTTCAACACACCACTTTTGCAGAGTCTAAATTGTAAGGATTTATTTTCCAGGATCTACCCGGTGAATTTAAAAGGTTTTTTTTCCCATTCAACATTTGTTTTGTTTTCTGAGTGAGGAGGAAGTTGAAGTTCAGACCGTGTCCGTTGCAATCCAAGCTCAAGGTAAAGAAACGCCCAAATGAGAGCATCTCTATTTTCTATATATAGATATATAAAAAAAAACACCTTTTTGGACCACAGGGATTATATTTTCTTTATCTTGTAGCTACGATCTAAACTTCTCTTCCTCCCTCTTCTAACCATCCAACAACCAGCTTCAGAAAACCTTCATCTCAAACGTCTCGGCCTGTACGTAAGCGCAAGTGGAATGTGTTGAGGCACCTGATACCTATGGATACCAGTGTGTCCTGTTGCACTGTCGCCCTCCCATCACCCATGTGTGCGTAGCTTTACCCGTCCCCCTCTCTTGCCCCCCTCCGAGTTAATGAATGTCGTTGAAATTCACAATCAAGTTCCTGTGTTGTTTAATTTTGCTCCCCCTCCCCCACCACCACTTTGTCATCTCCTGAATTACCAAAAGTCTCAAAGTGTAGCAAAAAAAAGAAATAGGGGGGGGCCTGTTTGCCCAAATTTCGGTCATGTGGCCCAGTTAGAATTGACTCTGAATGCACTTTGACGTGAGATTGTGTGGGATGTGTACTTCTTTGAGAAAATCGCCTGCATTCCATCCATTCGAATGTCATCTTTTCACGCCGTTTTCACTGCCCCTTCTCGTTTTTTTTTTGTTTTTTAGCTGTCCTGTTCATACTGTAGCTCCCGCGGCGGCATGGACGGACGTCTGTCGCGAGCCGGGGGTGCGCGAGCAACTCTGGATTTCAAAAAAAAAAAAAAATGAAAAAACACTGTATTCGTGAACATTTCAGAGCTGTTGGGTTTTAGGCGCGGGGTGTTGTGGGTGGTATGTTAGAAACGTTCTGTCATCCGTTCATGTGGCACTGTTGACTCTGGCACGAGCTGAGCTGTCCTGTCCTGTCCCCCCTCCCCTAGACACACTCAGATAGTCGTTTGTGTTGGTGATTTAAACATAAAAAAAAAAAATGTCTGAAAGGTCTGGACTTAGTGATGACTGTGTGAGACTTTGGCCAAAACGGAGGTCTGGAGCACTGACTGTTCGGAGATTAATTTTTAACTTGAATTGAAAACAGCACCAGGCCTAGTCTTATATATATACACATATATATTTTCATTTACATCAGCTATTTCTAAGGTCTTGTGAAAGGGAGTTGCTTTTGTATGAATTGGAGTTGCACTGCCTTAACGAGACCTCATTGTTATGAATCGTGAGCCATTTGTGATGTTAAAATATCAGGCTTATTTATGAGAGCCAGCCTGGTGCGTTGTGCTGCCCGGACCCTCTCTTTGCTGGAGGTGTCCCCCTTTCCAGCCTGGCAGCTTCAAATCCCTCCCCCTCCTCCACCGCCCTCGGCGTAGAGGGGGGGCGGTTAGAGTGCCTCAAGTGCCGCATATCACCCCTCAGCTCAGACCTCCCGTTCAGCCGAAAGCTGCAGCGTGCTGCTAGCTCGACCCCCTGTGGACGCAGGTAGACTTAATGTGACACATATCATCATCCATCACCGTGGGGAGCTGGGTAAGGAAGGCCGGGGGACGGGGGGGAAAAGCTGGTGTGAGAGAGAGGGGGCCAGGGCCGGACTCTTTTTCTTGTCCAGGGCAGCTAAAATCCCTCCAGCCCCCTCTCTGGACTTGTCGAACATCCCCCTACCCCGGCCAGAAGCCCTCCACCCTCCTCAGCAGTGATGGATAACCAGCACACGCGATTGGCGTGCTCAAGCTGCACTAGGGGGGCTAGTGAGAGACGAGGAAACATGGAGTAAAGATGAAGAATTTGAGGGTACTAGGCCATTGTTTTCATCTCACTGGACTGCGCTGCACTTGATTACTGAGTTTGAGTAGCAACTTTGTTTACATGCATATGAAAGGATGCGATGGCTGTCTGATGTACCCCCACCCTCTTCCCAACTTCACTCCCGGGTTCTGGGGTTGAGCGGCTAACAGCATGGTGGAGCAGATGCTGGAACGGCTACGGTGTTGCTCAGGCCTTAGCCGCTGGCCAAATCTGTCACGGCAGGCTGGTTCGCTGCTCATCACCAGGCCTGTGGGTGTTTAAGCTCCCCTAAGCCTGAGAGGATCATGGGTAATATAGCTATAGCCTTTGACGCACTGCAACTCCCCCCTCCCTTCCCCTTTCCAAACCCCAACCCCATCCTGCCGCCCTGCTCTCTGCTGATACTCCCTTCAGCAATCTGTGAAAAGCAGTGATTCCACGTTGGCCCGGATAGAGAGAGAGAGAGAAAGAGAGGAGCCTGCTGGGACGGGAGCCCAGAGCTTTGGTTTCCACGGTGGACGCCCCGTTTTTTTAAAATCATGCTGCTCCGTTATTAGCTTTGTAATGTCAACGCGACACCAAGGTGTTTTTGAGATTGGTCTACGTTCCGGACGCGGGATGGTCGTCTCGTCTCACTAGATGTATTTTATCGTCACACTGGTAGATTTTATCATCTTTCCACTCACCCCCCAACATTTATCTCCCTTTTTCCGAGAGGATTTTTATTAGTCTGGTGATCGAACCCACTTTTATCTTGTTTTTAGAGCTTAAAAAAAAAGGTTAAATATTAAAAAATAAACCCAAAATCCCCTTGGACACCTTCTCAACTGTGCGACCACCACCACCACCACCCAAAAATGATTTGAAGTCCTCAGTACTATTGATTATTTAAATGGCATCCATTCAGCTTGTGCGCACATAGGTTACAAAAATAAAATTGTCGTGAGAGTGCTTTTGAGTAGTCAGAGGTGAAATAGCACATAAATGCACTAAATGTTGAAGTTGTGACATTTTTCTTTTCGAGACGCGAGGAGTCTCTCCTGGAATGTATTGCCAAACTCAGGCCTCGGACATTCAATAAATACTCTTTATGGAGAAGTTGTGCATGTTAAGACATGAAACAGGAAGGGAACAGCAGTTTTTTTTTTTTTTTTGTTGTCGTTGTTGTCAATATTGTCATCGATTAGTTGAATTATTGCCACTTTCACATTTGAGGTGTTTTACATATTGTAGAATGTATTGTAACTGTACAACAAATGGTAGAGTGCATAACATTACACATGGGAAGTGCCAATAATTGCTATCCTGAGGTGTTTTTTAGATGTGTATTCCTTTTTTGTATTTCATCTTTTAACATGGATAACGCTTTTCGTAAGTGAAGCCATTTGTGATGGGAGTGTTGGCAAGGACCAAAGTTGTTTTGGTAAAAAAATTACAAAAAAAAAGAAAACTTAGTTTCCATGATCTGTAAGTGTAGACGTATCCTTTGTTTTGTTTTTTTTTCTTTATTTCTTTCATTTCTTTTCATTTTTTCCCTTATTGTTTTTTTTTTTCTATTTACATACAAAACCAGAAAATAGACAAAAAAATCTGAGCTTACCCAAGAAGAAAAGCTGTATCTTGTGATCTCATGTCTGTACATCTTTATCGTGTTCAGTTTCTTTTCCTTGGGTATGTTGT
Source organism: Chelon labrosus (assembly GCF_963514085.1). Lineage (NCBI taxonomy): Eukaryota > Metazoa > Chordata > Actinopteri > Mugiliformes > Mugilidae > Chelon > Chelon labrosus. The sequence goes on from NC_140356.1 coordinate 14,570,859, forward strand.
GATGAACTGCTGTAAATTTGTACAGTTCATGTAAATTGATTGTGCGGAAGTTGTACAGATTTCTATATTTTGGAAGAAAAGTTTTTTTTCTCTGTAATAAAAGATTTCCTATCTTGGCATCATATTCCCCCCCGTGAGCTGTCTCGTCATTTACTCGGCGGCTTCAAAGTCTGACTGCCATGCCAGTCTAAATAGTGATGTCTTGGACTGGACTTTGACCCATAATACTTTTAGGCCTGACCGGTCCATGTGGCAGCAGGATGGTGGAAGTTTTTAGGTCACATATTATCTATAAGCTCATTGAACCTGCCACACAGCTGACACGCAAGTGCTCAAACCGTACCAGGACTTGTAATTCAAACTCCTGCTTCGTGACTGTCTGTTACATTCATCTGGAGACTAACCCTGGAACATTTCCTAAGCTCTTCCTGATGCTTTCCCTTAAAAAGGTCCGGCCCCAGATCAGTAAATCCAATCCGAAAAAGCTCAACGCACGCAATGTTTTCCGACACTTAAAATAAAACCGCTCCGGCTTTCCGCCTAAGTGAAGCTACCGACTCGTCCAGTATCAAAAATGATAGGATGCGACAGATGGTAATGTTAAGTTTTATTGTCTGGGAGAGAAGAGGAGGAGGAGGAAGGGGGGAGTGCAATCTCTGCCAGGGTACTAATATGCATGATACTACTGCACACGCAAAAACAGCTGACTCTGCAAAACCCCGAGTTCGGATTAAGACTGCAATCCTTTGCAGCGCTCTGAATCCCACAGGTTGCTTAGCAGCGGGCAGAAAAAGAAAAACATGTGGCTCATTTTTTGACACACGGACAAAGGAGGGAACGGGAAGAGCTGGTTTAACCGGAGCTGGAGGCCGCGGGGAGGGAAGGAGGCCAGGCCCGTAGTTTGAGTCGAGATTTACCTCTCCAAACACCGGAAGCCTTCAACAGCTGGGGGGGGGGGGGGGGGGGGTCAGCGCCGGCGGCCATGTTTAGGCCCGTTCCCTGCAAACTTTCTTTTTTTTCTGTGGAAGAAGGTCAAAGATTCCTCGGGTGTTTCTGGGTTTGTGGCGCAGCGCGGTTAGAGCTGCCTGGAAATATCATCTGGGTTAGAAGTGAACAATGAACCGTCCAACAGTAACACAAGTGATTCAGATTTAGCTGGGTTTTGCAACGCTTTTGCAATGACTCATTTGTGCAATCTGTTTTTATATATCCAAAAAAACAAAAAAAAGAGAAGTGGGTTGCAGAAACAGATAATACAGACAAAATGACGGCGGTTCAAATCAGATTTTTGCACAAATCTGACGCTAAAGGCCCCATTTCTTCTTTTAAAAACAAAGATGTAGTCAATTAACATTCAGATTGCTGTTCAGGCCCTGTTGCAACGCGTGTCAGAGTATCATCAAGCTGCTTGCGAGATTGCATTGGAGTTTCGGCTTGGCACTGATGAAACAGCGGTGTAATATTTTTCTGCCCTACCCTCCCACTCGCATAGCAACAGAGGTCACGCTGCAGAGATGGTTTGATTAGGCAGAAAAGTCCCAGAAGGTGTGGCTGATTACCGTGGAACGATAAGGTCGGGGACGATGAGGGTAAACAGAGTCGGGCTTGCATCAGTCGGCGCAAAGTTATTGCCCTTAATTGTTTTATTTTCACATTTTTATTTGCGAGCGCGCCCCGTGACGGGCGTCGGTGGCAGCGTGTCCGAGTGGCATCATGCACGAGCGACGTGTTGACGTCTGAGAACAAAGGCTGCGGTGAGGGACGGCGTGTGCGCCTGCTAACGGGTGGGAGGGCAGACATCTGGGAAGCGCTTTTATTGCCAGCGAGATGACAGGGCAGGCCTCCTGCAGAGAGAGAGAGAGAGAGAGAGAGAGAGAGAGAGAGAGAGAGAGAGGGTGTTTATGCTCCTCTGCTTGGAGGACAAAAGCCATGCTAGTGCTTTGCAAGTTCTTTTTTTGCAAATGCACCTTCCTGGCTTTGTGTGTATTCAGAGGTGCAGAGAAAACTAGTTTACCAGCTGCACCATCACATTTATATTATTAAAGTCCAAGAACCAATCTCATAAGCCTCTGGTTCGAACTCTTATAGAGTGTGTGCTCGTGGCCGAATGTTCACAATCTGTGACCCAAAGCTTGCAGCTGTGCAGGACTCCAGTGTAATTGGATTTCCACTGTCATTAGCGTCTCTTGTGAGTCCGTGCGTCACTCAGAAGCAAGAGTTGATTCCTCTTTGGAAACGGATCCCTGCACAGATCCGCCTGAGCGGGGTCTCCGGGGGGAATAAAGGCTGCTGTACCAGCCATCTCTCGCCTTCCCCTCAGGGCACTATCCGTCCTCGGCAACTGACATCTGCCCCGCTGCATACGCCCTCCCCACCAGCATCCAAAAAAAAGGAGACAATGGACGAAGCAGGAGACGGCGAGGACAAAGACGTTCAGCTCCGGGAAGCTAAATGACGATGGAGGGAGGAGTTTTTCGGGGGAAGATGTTTCTATAACACGTGTGTCCACTGCCCGTGATTGAATTAAGATTGTGTGGATGACAGAGAGTTCAAACATGATTCTATCTCAGCTGCTGGTCTTAAACATTGCTGCCTCGGCTGTTTACTAGAGGGAGAAAAACTAAAGACGGTAGCCTTTCAAGGAAGGAATCTGTAAAGTTTTCACTTTCATTCAAGCAGATTTTGGGATGTTTACCACAAACTGTATGCCACCACTAATCTCTGGGTAAACTGAGAGGACAGAGGCGAGATGTGATGACTCGTGTCGCCACAGGCATGTTGACTGACTGGACTGCTTGACTGTCAGGTGATCTCCAAAATGAAAATCAAGACTTAAATAGCCACTAGGAATTTGCGTAGCCATGCTCCTGCACAGAAAGTTGCACCTCGGAAGCAGCGACAGCAGCTTCTGGGTGGAGAGGCATTTGTCGCCGCTGCGTGTCTTACTATAGATCAACCGTTTGCTCTCTTTATGGCAACACACAGAGAAAGAGGTAAGTAAACGGCGCACGATTGGATCTGCGTCTCTTCATCTGCTTCCTCATGCCTCCTCTCCTTTCTTTGACCAAAAATAGATCCGCTCGGCACTTACCCTCTTTATCTCCCTCTCAGGTTATGTATCCCCCCCGCCTCCTCTCTTCTAGATTCTCCTCATATCACTTCCCACCCCCTCGCCCCCTGTCTATCTTTATACCTCCTTCTCCAGATTGCTGGTGTCACCAGTCAGCTCGCGCTCACACGGCAGAGGAATTCATTCCGGAGTCTGGCATCGGGCCTTATTGGGGTAAGGTGTAGGGCCTCGGTGGGACTCATGTGATAGAGTGTCTCTCTTATGTGCACGCAACCCTTGTGGTGATAGCTAAAGTTGGTCTGAGTGAGGAAAACTCACGCTGGAAACCTGAAAACGACACTAATCTATAACTCGAGCCATGTTTCCACCCGAAGTACCGGTAATTTTTAGTCCTAGGAACTGGTTTCAAGGAACTAAAAGGTTCCTTGAAACCAGTGACATACACCGATCAGCCACAACATTATAACCACTGACAGGAGAAGTAAATAACATTGACCATCTTGTGACAATTTAATGTTCTGCTGGGAAACTTTTGGACCTGACATTCATTCATGTGGATGTTACATGTAGCACCCACCTAGACCAGACCAGGCACCCCCACCCCATAGCAATGACACTCCTTGATGGCAGCAGCCATCCCCAGCAGGAACGCTTTAGGAACAACTCAAACAAACATGAAGAACAGCACAAGGTGTTGACCTGGCCTCCAAATTCCCTAGAACCCAAACTGAGGCCACTCCCCTCAACCCATAGGACTCAAAGGCCCCCCATTCTGTTACCAGACACCACAGGACACCCTCAGAAGTCCCATGTCAATTCTCTAATGAGTCACAACTGTTTTGGAAGCACAACAAGGAAATTTGATTCAAAACTCGTGCCGCCAGGCCTAAAGCACTACCAATGACCAATCAGAAGCGTTCAAATCCTATACTCGAAGATCCTGTGCTTTTGAAAAATACAAACCCAGAACAAGAACTGTCTGAACTTAATTTCAACACTGGACCCTACAATGGAAACCCACAGATTTCCTCTAAAAGTTACTCATTGCTGGGGAAAGTGGAAGCGCAGCTTAAGAACAGCCAAGATTCATATGACAACACTTTAATTCAATTTTAAATTTTAAATTTCTGTATCAATTTGGGATGAAACAATCGAAGATTTGCCAAAATCCTAAAAAGATTAACTACAACTTCGCCCAGCCTTCACAAAAGCTGCCTTTCAACAGCAGCACACATGGAGCCACATTTGCATCTATTGTCTTGGCCTCCCGATGGATGCAAATCCAATATTTAATCTCCTTATTTGGCTTTTCTGCCGCTTAATGCTTCACAGTGTTCTGCGGGGAGTTGCTAATTTTGTCTGTCTGCCGTTCAGTGCTGGGCAGATGTTTAAATTATTATTTTTCTTTCTGCTGACAAAGGCTGAGTGTAATGGTGGGATACGTGATAAAAGCGAGAAGGGGCTGGACCATAACAGCGCAGTTACGGGCCAGAAAACCAAAACAATGACCTGAAAGATGCCAACATACGCCATAGAACTTAGGGGACCTGCGCAGTGATTGTTCTCTGCAGATTCATCACCATGGCATTAACACTTCTGTATTTTTATGTTGGGCAACCCTGAGCGTGCAATCCAGAGAAAACACCCAGCATCCGGAGGCAGCAACTCCTTCCACGTTACAACTCCCGAAACAAACTGTGTTTATGTTTTCAGTCTGTCCCACGTTCTGTTTCTGGCGGGCAGCAGTGATACCAACAAGCTCTGCGTTCTAATGATAAGCTAACATGCTAACCACCGCTGATGTCTTCATCCGTTTGTATTCTCCCACATATGGTTATCTTAAAGTCGGCGGTGAGACATGGAGGCAACATATTCCTGTGGTCGGCCTCTCCCAATCAGTAGGCAACACTCTCAACCACTCAGAAGGACAGAGAGAGAGAGAGAGAGAGAGAGAGAGAGAGGGAGAAAACCAGCCGCCTAAATATAGTCTGGCCTTGGGGCTCAGCAAGAGGCCCGATCTGCATGAGGTCTGGCCACACACACACAGGCGTGCAAGTGTGTGTATACGCGCATTCACACACACATTCATTCATACCGACACACATGCACAAGTAGATTTATTTAGTTTCGACCCTCATCACAAAAAAATAAAGTACATGGTACTCCCAATAAATCACATAGTGTGCAGGCAGTTCATTCAGAAATACAAACACAGTGTGAAGGCTGCACTCACTTCAATAAACAGACGAACACACACACACACACACACACACACACACACAGGTTTTGGACCGAAGGTCGCTTGCATCAGTGGCCGTCAGCTTTCTGCTGACTGGAGGAGAAAATACCCCGGGTGAGAGGCAGTCAAAACTCAAGCCTCACATCCTCAAATTTTCGCACTTTGCGTAAACTGTTTTCAGACTGCAACAACACACGTGTGTTTCTGAAGGTTGCAGTCAGTCCGGGTTCACGGCTTCCTGAAATCTATTTCCCCATTCAGCTGCAAAAAAACATAACAAAAAACGAAACGCTGTCTTTTGCCCTAAAGCACGTGTTCATTTAAAACCCTCCGATGCTTGTAAACACGGCGCAGCTCGCTAACCGCCAACCACGTGACTCGCTCGACTGCACAGTCGGTTTAGATGTTGGCTTCGATTTTGGCTTGGTTGAGTTTTTCTGAGAAGCTGACAGGAAAACGACGCCAGAACACAGCACCTCAGCTGTTTCCTGTTTGTGTCGAAGGGAAGGTGTAATTTGCCAGCGAGAGGTAACAGAAGGAGACGGAGAGACAAAGGAGGTGATTTCAAAGAGGGGCATCAGGGATTGCAGGCTTGAGGCAGAGTAATCGAGAAACCTGGGGGGAAACAAAAGACAACTGTTCAAAAGAAGAGTTTGAGTATATTTCCCTTCAGTTCTCAGTCAGAGAGCAAGAAAGAAAACAGCTGACAGGAAGATCAGCGGCTTTACAAAGCACACAGATGTGTGAGGACACACGCACTTTTTTTTTTTTTTGTCAAACGGCTTCAAAACAGCCACAATCAAGATGTGACAGTCGGCGCCACGCAGCCGTAAAATGCACAGAACGCACTGTGACCAAGTGGAAAGGGGAACAGAACTTTTTGTTTTGCACAAATCTACTCGCGTACAAAGGCGCACACACACGTTTGGTCAACCGCACTTGACCTTGCAGCTGTAGCGCAACAACATATGACTTTGCAGTCACGTCGTCAACGTACTTTCGGTTACTACAACGTACGCACACACACAAGCACATTTATTTTTATTTATTTTTTTGAATCACAAGCCACTACTCTACCAACATGGGACTTAAAATAATAATCTCCCCATTTTTCGGAAATAATGACAGTAAACATTCATGTATAATTAGTTTATTCCAAACATCACCGAATTTAATTCATCCACACTGGCCAAGTTTGTGCTTCTGGCTCCTGTGGCCGTGAGATACGGATAATAAAGCAGCAGCACAACATTTTAACGTGCAAAAACAGCCGTGACCTACATAACACTGGCAGCTTAATGAGTAACCGTAGCAGACTAATTTCCCTATGGGACTAATATGTTACTGATTACCCATATATGGCTTCACCGTGAAAAGGTACACAGCCTGAAATTGGATAAATAATTAAGGTTACGCAATGTAACTCTAATTCTATGAGCACACATGCAGACCTGTAGACTTTGGAGTAGAGTACTGCAGTTTGGATGGGTGCATTGATGCTTTTACAATGCATTTTACTACAAATTACACAGTGCACGCCTGTAATTGTAACAGATTACTCTTAAATACTTTGGATTACTTCTATTATAACTGTGTGAATGTGGAATTCACCTTACACACACCCTGTTTTTGTTACAACAGCTGGACCTGTTTCGCAAGCTAGCTAACAATGCTAACAATGCTAAGTGCCGGATTTGCAGTTGGTGAGAACTTTGGCCTGCTAGGGAGCTGGACAAAAGTGACTGTAGGCTGTTCTCTTTTGGTGTCGAAAGGCGTTTGTCGTGGTATAGAGACAGCTAAAAATCTTGGACATGAATGTGAGCTGGTATCTGTGACAGAAATGCACTTCAACCATGGCTGTGTGTCAGGTAGGCCTTTGGGTGAATAAATTAAGGAGCGTTTGTTGCCTTCAAATGGAACTCATGAGCTTGTGGTCACAACATAGGAAGTCGTGTGCACAAAATGCTTAGCTCTTAAGTGGTAAGTGGTGAGAAAAGTGTTGGTAAGCAGTTATTGGGTGTTAAGAAGCCACTGTGGCTAGCATGCTAATAACCGGGTTACTCAATGTGGGAAACGCATAACAAAAAGACACTGTAATATCAGCTGTTTCCTCACACTTGAATAAATTTACCAGCCACCTCCGGCCATCTCTGAAAACATCAACAAACACGTCATAACTGAGTAACACAAGCCTTTCCACTTAAGATGTTGGGAATACCGAGGGGCCCTTCATCTGGACTCTCCTCGAGAACATGGTAAACATGATATCATTTCAAGGCAGCATCTGCTTTAGATCAGAAGCTTGGAAAATTTGTGATGCCTTTTACATGTTAGAGCGAGTAATGCACACTTAATTAAACAATCCCTTAAGAATATAGATGTATTCTCATTAACCCCTACTGAATTTGTAACTGAACTCAATTATTCATACTTTGTGTTATAAACAGAAACATCATTACATGTATTTAGCTTTTCCTCAACACTGGATTCATCATGTATGAGCTCATTCCCGCCTTTGGATAATAATGCTGCTTCTTTTAAACTGGCCTCTGCTTTGTTAGCATACAAACAATACTTTTTACGGATAAACTTATATTGGCCCTAAAATCAGTAAAATAACAAGCACTTTTAGAGACACCCAAAGATGCTTCACATGCTATTGCGCTAGTTTTGTTAATTTTAGCCACAGACTGTATAAAGATGGACGGCAGAGCAGCTCCTCAAAAGTGAAGCCAAAGCAAGTAGAGCTCCCCCTGGTGGTTGGCCTCAGCATAGGTCATAAGCTCCACCCCCTCCATGTCAGTGGATGGGCCAAATTAAAACACGAAAGTTCACCTCAAATAATGTTTTCAAGGATGGTTTTAGTCATTTGAGGTAGTTAATACTCAAGTGTCAATTGTTTTGAGAAGTTTCCTTTTCGTTAGCTATTTGACGCTATAGAAACAGGATGTGACATCATGAGCACTAGAAGTTGCCATGCCCACCGCTGAGTGAAGCGGTCCGGTATGACCGAACTTAACAGGGAATAGCACTAGCGTATCATAAAAAAAATATTGGTGAAATGAACGAGTTTCGTGGCAGATAATGCGTTATTTAGAGGCTGCGTTCCGGTGCCCCAGTCACTCCGACTATATGGATATACGCAGATATAAATATCTCAAGAAGGACTACAAATTACACCAAAGTTATATGGGTGAGTAAACGATCGTATTTTCTGCCACAAATATGGTCCAGGTTGTAAAAAAACGGTAGTTCCCCTTTAACACATTGTATGTGCCACATTGACGCCATGTCTCAGAGACAGCTGTCAGCAAACAATATTAATGGTAAAACCCTCAAATGATACTTGATATCTTAATTTTGGCGAAATAAACTATATTCTATTAAATTGGTAGCAAGGCGTCTCCAAAGATATTTTCTCTGGCATTACATTTAATAACATCTGACGTGGATGCTAAATCAATTCAGCTGACCGTAAATGATTTTCACACTTCAGGTGTTTCAGAAGAAATAATGCAAGAAGTAATGTGAGAAATTACGCCGAGCAATGAAAGCCGGAACAGAGGCTAACCCAGACGTGGCCTGAGACTCAGCTGAGTGTGTGAAATTACCTCCATTGCCAATATAACTCTGGATCATCTTACAGTTATATATGGAGCAGTGTAGAGCGGGATACAGAGAGAGAGAGAGAGAGAGAGAGAGAGAGAGAGAGCGGGTTAATATGGGAAAAGTGTGTAATGGGATTCAAATAGAAGGGGGGATATAGTTCATGTTTCTGTATACAGTGGATTATTATCTCCCCCCCCTGCTATTTCAGACCATTGGCAGTGATTAGTAAATCATCTGAGGCGTCACTAGTTCTGAGTTATAGAGCTTTCCAGAGATACCTGGAGACAGACGGAGCAGATGGAGGACATTGGCTGCAAATTAAAGATTGGAATATGGAAAAGCAAGATAGTGTGAGAGGGGGAAAAGATGATGAAGGGAGACAGCAGCGGAGCCACTGGGAAGAGATTTAGCTTTTTATTCCTTTTAACAGTGGGGGACGGTGGAGACATCCACTCTTTTTACTGATGAGGTGAATCATTATCTCTTATTGATTTCACTTATAAAAATTAAATCACAGCAGGGGGGTGGGCGACGCAGGCAGACAGAGGACTCCGTTAGAGCTAAATGATATATGGAAATGCGGGTTTTTGACTACTGTTTTTTACAACCTGGACCTTATTTCTGGCATACAATACGATTGTTTACTCACCCATATAACTTAGTCTTTTGGGAGATACTTAGATCTGTGTATATCCATATAGTGGGAGTGACTGGGGCACCGAAACGTAGCCTCTAAATAACGCATTATCTGCCACAAAACTCGTTCATTTCACCAATATTTAGGTTATCATACGCTAGTGCTATTCCCCGTTGAGTCTGGAGTTACCTGTTATCATCATCTGGGGTCTGTAGATTGATCTACAGACCCCAGATGATGTCTTCTGAACTGGATGATGTCGTCTCTGAGTGTCACGCGCTCCCACGACGGTCGGCTTGTTTACCTGTAATTTGCTACTGCTAGTTTTTTGCAACATTGCTGAATATTTTTCAGATTCTGAGGTTGTGGACGAACCATAGCAGTAGCAAATTCCCTTGGATGATTTTAACAGGTAACTCAACGGGGAATAGCACTAGCGTATCATAACAAAATATTGGTGAAATGAAGGAGTTTCACAGCAGATAATGCGTTATTTAGAGGCTGCGTTTCGGTGCCCCAGTCACTCCCACTATATGGATATAAATATCTCCCGAACGACTACAAATTACACAAAAGTTATATGGGTGAGTAAATGATCGTATTTTATGCCAGAAATAAGGTCCAGGTTGTAAAAAACAGTAGTTCCCCTTTAACGTTCCAGCCCAAGCCAGAAGAAGAGGGAGATAACGGGCCCAAAAATGCGGACAATTCATTAGTCATTCGAAGGCCGACGAGGACACACACACACATGCTTCATCACAGCTGTTGGGGAGGACTGATATGTGCTACAAACCCAGCGCAAGCATTTGCAACAGTTCTGCTAGGATTTAGTGCGGCTTTGGCTGGAATGGGTTGGACCAGTGCCATACATTCCAGCCTCCGGCGCTCTCTCTCTCTCTCTCTCTCGCTGTTGGCCTACTTGTGTCAGTGGGGAAAGGCACGTACAGAACTCCCTCACACAGGTACGCGGCGTTAGGAGGACGCCACCTCACTGTTCAGACTGTAAATAAAGACTTGAGACGAGCACATGGTGAAGACACACGTAGGCGAGCTCACATCGCTGCAATTGTGCGAACACACTGTACGCGTGGTTTTCCTATGGAAAGATCACACACGGACGTGCAAGTACACAAACTGTTTGAACTCTATATGAACTTTATATATATATACATGGATTTGCACACTCCCATGATGAAAGTAAACACGGTGTGCTCCACTGGCCTACATCTCACTGTACATGAAAGCATATGATTGAAAATGTGTGGGTTGATGTATTCAACCCATGAAACTTCTCATAAGGGAAACATCTGCTACCCTTCATATCCGAGCCCACTTGTCTTCCTTTCTAATCTCCCTCCACGTCTCCACTGTCATCCTACGTCTCTGAGAGCTTGTTTCTCTCTTCTCCCGTCTGTCCCCCAGCTTTTTGCAGCCCGACCACTCTCAACCACAGCCGGGGTTGTTTTTTTTAAAACCATCGAGTTCGTCAGCAGCTGAAACCCCACTCCCCCGCTCCCTGTACAGAAACGCTGACATCTCCAAGACTCTCCTGGCTCTTCTGTGTCGCCCCGTCTTCTTGCCTTTCCCTGTAGTTCTTCACATATTTCTGTTTTGTCGTTACAGCAGGCTTTAAAACAGCTGCGGTTCACGTCCTACGTCCCTGCCTTCGCTCGCTTTGCCAAAACACAGAATTCCAGGGTGAACCAAGTGATCCGGAAAACGACACAGCACGTTTTTTTTTTTTTTTTACTTTTTTATGAAATGTCAAATGCAGGCCACTGTGGCCATCTGACAGGGCTGGCGTAGCGACAAGCCGCCTGGCAATTGACAAAATGTGATATAATAGGTTGTCTTTGACGTGCATTTTGGCAATAAATGAATCCTTTATTAAATAAGTGCACACCAGTCCACAGTTAGAGGTATACCACGCTTACACTGAGTACTTTATCCCCTTCTCTTCGCCCTTCATCTATGAGGGTTAAAATGGAAATGTTACGCTGCGTATATGCAGCATGTAAACTGCAGTGGCATACTGGAACATGAAAGCCGTCTTTGACTGCGTCTGCGTACGCTTGGCCTAGTTTTTGATTCCATTAAATTATTGGGTGGGAGGAAAGGCTGCTCCGTCTTATACGAAGTTTTCAAATCGAATGTCAGAGTATCCGAGTGTGTACACGAGTGTGCATGTGTTTCTATGGTGTTCCTTTCTGTATGTTCAAAGGGAAGCACTGATCTGTTTATGGGCTGTGTGTGAGCAATGACAACAGTATGTATTTTTATGGAAGTCATCCGTCACTTTGTGAAAGTAAATTCACGTGTTAACACTGATCTAGATGTTTTTTCCACGGCCATTCGCTCGGCAGTGTTGTCTTTAAAGTCTGTAAACTTCATTAATAATATTTGCGGGCGAGAGGCTGATGACTGGCTGAACATTTATCTGTACTGTGATGTTTTAATAGGAAACAGGCGAGGCAGGGGACCATAAAACAAGATGAGAACCTCGACTTGAACCTATAGAAGTTATGCGAAGCAGGGACGCCTGGAGCTAAAAAAAAAAAAAATGTCAGGCAGCAGATCGGCGACGCCTGTTAACTCTGCAGCTTATTTGAATGCGGCTCTTCGGAATTCGGTTTATTTGCATTCAGCGAGTCCTCCTTTATTTGCAAGTTTCCACCGGCGCTGCCAACGTCCTTGACTAGTGTGCAAATTTAATGCACGTACAGAACACGTTTATTTTCGCAGGCGACAAAAGTTGGGTTTTGTACCAGAATGTGCCGATCTAGGAGCTCCAGCGCTGGTATCAAAGGAAGCTCCTGTCTCATAAAACGTTGGCAAACGTCATACTTATTATTATTCTTTGTTTACTGCCTTGTGGCCTTGCCTGTGTTTGTTCATTGTTAACTGTCATTCAGCAGGATGGCTCAAACCCACAACACGGGGTGTGTCTCATATCTTTGTGGTTGTATGTGACACAAGCACAACAAGAAGCACCTTGTAAATGCATTGCTTCATACATGTCAATACTAGTGGCCACATAACTCCATATATCGTTTGTAAAATGGTAGAATTAATAGTTTTGTTTCTTGGATTGAGAGAAAGCTGAGTAACCATTAAACAGAGAGCTATTAGCAGTTTCTCCTTTGGCTTTATAGGGCTAGGATCATGACTAAGAAACTGGCTGATGCGAAGGAAACATCGTTGTTTTGGGAACCAGATCAGATGCAGTTGCGCTCGTCTCTCAGGCGAAGGATTTCAACGTGACCGAGAGCACGATTGCGCTGCAAACGCTCAATGCCTCGCATATTTCATAACGAGCTCACGTGAGTAAGAGTGAGTTTTGCGCTGATGTGCCAAGTATCACGTTCATCTCCTTCACCCGGGGAACGGCAGCTATCTGGAGCCGCCCAGGCTTTCTTTAATTTTGCAGGATGGAACAAATCTGTTAAACTAATTTCGGTAGAGGTATCCACACCGAGGCTGTTTTTACAAGTTGTTGTTTTTGTGCCCCCCTGCAGAATTCAGTATGGGAGCCAAACAAAGGAAGGCCCGCATGGCTCCTGCCAACAACTAAACCTGTTCAAAGAGAAATTCTAAACCTTCCTCTCCCGCATCCCTGCACCTCACCAAGGACATCTTTGATGTCATCCAAAACAATGTTTATCTTTCCACTGTATAACCCAGCTGTGTTTATGAGTTATACTGCCTGGATAGGTGTGTGTGGATGTGTTAAATGAAAGGATCAATAGCGGTCTCAAATGTGTGGGTGCATGTGTGTGTTAAGCAGCTAAAGGATTGGGTTGATTAGCTTAGCTTAGCTTAGCTTAGCTAACATAAAGACTGGAAACAAAGGAAACTGCAGAACAGGCTGCAGTTTGTAGAAACAGTTACAGCAAAAATAAAATAAATCTAGAAAAGCAGACAGTCGTTTTTCGAGTTAAACAAAGATACTTAATCTAATGTATTTGCTTTAAAGCTTGTAGACATGTTGAGACTTTGCGTTAAGCTCAGCTACCTCAAATATGGGACTGATCCTCCTGCAACCTGATATTCACCAGAAAACGTAACCTTAACTATTTTGTAAACCTTTTAATGGACTGTTAATAATTAACATTTTATCATTTAATGTCTTGCCTCTTTGTCTGAAATAAAAGTCTATTGGTTTAACAATCCAGCGCTGCAACTAATCGTGTTTTTAAAAGGAATCAATAAATCTAAAAAATTATAACAAATAATGAAAATTTATCGTGATCACAGCGCGGGCCAGTGGACGCTTAATCCTTTTGATGTTTCTCGACTCCATCAATCATTCGGCTAATCCGTTTGGCATAAATTAAACTACAAACAGAATTCGAGGACTCTGATGTGCGCTGGTGTACTTCTGGCTTTTGCTCCCCCCCCCGCCCCCTCCGCCCCACCAGTGCCGGCAGATGCTCGCATTCTGCGTGAGCGTACACTTCGCAGACAAGCGAGCAACTGTGCACATATGTGCGCCGTGCATGCGAACAATGCCACCAGTTGCCGTGGGTGGAAGCTCCCTGGTCGTCTGCCAGCGTGCGGGGAGGCACTGGCCACACAAAAGAGGGTGTGAGGAGAAGGAGGTGGAGGGAGGAGGGAGGGAGGGAGGGGGTGGAGGTGGCGAGGCCAGGGGGGTGGTAAGTAGAGATAAAGCCAGACAGATGGGGCAGACAATGACGCACAGACACCCACCCTGCATGTCAACACCGACCCCCAGTCTCCTATAAACTTTAGCTACTCTACTTACCACCCCCAACTTTCTTTACACTCTTTTCTGTTTTCTTTTTTTCTTAATTGAATTGAAACAGCACGCAAGATCTTTTCTCTTCTCCAAATTGAACTTTCTTCCTCTCACTGTTTGTTCACCGACTCTCCTCCTTTTCCTCTCCACTTCCTTATTGTTCCCTGATCTGATAAGGAGAAACCTTGATACAGCTGCACAGTTGGAGGAGAAAAAGGACGAGAGATAGAGAATGTATAGTTTGAGGAGGCTTGGCCGTCACCTGTTGTCCTGAACACAACTCCCCCATCCCTCCCCATGTGTTTAGAAAGCTGATACCATCTCCTGTTTCTCAGGTTTCCATAAACAACCTCAGCTGTTATCGTCGCGGAGCTCTGGGCCCTCTTCCACGCATCTCTCATCTGTCTCTCACGGCCCCAATCACAAAGAAAAGTTGGCTTTTTTTTTTTGAGAGAGTGTTCCACTTTATACATAAAACTGATTGCAGTGAATTCAACCCTCTTAAAAACATCCAAAACAATAGTATTCAAAACCTTTCCGGGGTGAGGCGAAGGCTAAGAACCATTTACAAAACCTGTTTTCACACACCCACAGCAAAACAAGATCGTAATCACATGAAATCTTCTCGGTGAATATTTTAATTTTTTTATCTCACATGCTAGAAAGAGCCGTGGCGTGGCTCCACAATCATGCAAGAATGTGAAGGTGGCTGCTTTGCATACATGTTGCACTATCCGCATCTGTGAAAAGCTCCGTGTGAGTCCTTGACTACGAGCCGGTGAGGAGACAGGAAGCCCAGAAGCGTTCACGCTCTCATTCCACATGAATAAGCGCCGATCCCGGAGCAGAGAAAAGGTCAGGGCCTTTTCTTTATAAATGTGACCTCTGACCTGCCAGCTGAAGCAGGAGCAGGGGGGGCACTGTACTGCTTCAGTGTGTCACCAACAAAAGCCAAATAACTTAGAGGAAGTTAAAGAAAGAGTCGTCAGAGAATATATTCCCTTTGGAAGATAGTTTACTAAGAAACAAGCAGCTTGTGCTTAAGCAGTCACTTAAACAGAATAGTCAAACAGAATAAACATTTCCCAAACTAGTTTTCTATTTCTTTGACTAAACTGTATGAAACTGTGCATACATCTTGAGTAATTGAAGTAAAGTAGCTTTGTTTTGTCCAAATTATTTATTGCCATGGAACCATGGAACTGATTTCACTCCTCACCTCCTGTCATGGCGTAACTTTGGCATGACTCACGTCCAGTCATGTCCTGCTGACGCCAATGCCAGAACTTTCCATATATTGCAATGTATTGAAACATACTCGTGGAATTGCAACAAAGAACTAACCCTGACCCTATCTCATATGGAAAATTACACATTTGTTTTCAGGCGTTGCCAGTGGGAAATGTGCATATGTACAAAGGTGCGTGCAAACCCTGATACAACCCTGCAAACACCTGTTCAGCCAGGATGACCTATATACGTGCTCATGGTTTCAGGGTACACATGATGCAACATCTGTATCCTGTGCCAGCTTATGTAATGGAAAAGTTACGTTGTGGTGAGGTCTTCAAACATGCCCTGGCTTGGCCTCCCTATAGCAACAGGTGTTGTAGTGTGTGGCTGTGTGTGTGTGTGTGTGTGTGTGTGTGTGTGTGCACGAGTGCTACTATAGGACACTTTCGTGTCGCTTCCGAACTTGCTGCCACAGAAATAGAGTTTATGCACAAAGCAGATGTTCAATGGTGAATCAAGGGTGACCATGCAGGGCTGTAATAGACGGTTTAGACTTCTGCATCAATTTAATGCAGAAGCTACGGCGACCTGTAACTGATGTACACACAAGAACTGTGATTGGTCCACTTGGTTGTTGCGTGTTTCCGCTTTAGTATTTCCATCTCCGCAATTTTGTTTGTTTTGGAATTGATTCCAAATTGAGGAAAGGTTAACCGTGGAGGTTCAGAGATACAAACATTTGTATGAGTCGTCTTTGGCGAAATTTCGGCGAAAGTTTCAGTCGCCATTGCTGGAAGTGAAGCAGGAAGTAGAAACAAAAATGAACCCAACTGGCAAAAAAGACACAGCACCGACTCGCATTAGGGTGGCGTTTTCACAGGGCGAGCCAGACTGACGGGCGCACGAGTATAAATGGCTCACACTGTCGTTGGCTACATGCGTAGATTACAGCGTCTACGTCCTGCAATACTTTAAATGAGCCTTAAGGGTTTGGTTTGCAGACATTTCCTTTGGTTTGAGTGGAATTTTATTAGCAAATGCTATGAACCAACATTTTATCAAAATTAACTTAAAGACATTTGATGTATTCAAGTATTTTATGGCCATATATCATAGAAAAACAGATTTTCTTTTCATAACAAACGCTATACCATAGCATCGCTCTCATCTGAGTTAACCTAGCATGCCAAGCATATACATGATTGTCATGTGTTAAAGGAAGGGATAGAAGAGCCTAACACAGTCTGGGGAGCAAAACTGTATGACATAACAAAGTTCAGTTTAAAACTGATTTACTTAAAGAAACAAAAAGTGCTCCAGTTGAGAGGCAGGGCAATCAAAGAACAAGAAATCACAAGGCGAAGCACAGAAACATGAGGAGGAGACAAAACAGAGGTAGCTAAACAGGAGGAACATCATAGACAGAAGATGACAGAGCACAAAGGTAAAGGCGGGGCTATATGTACACCTGGGCAGAGCTAATGAGACACAGGTGAAACTAATGAGGGCGGAGCACACAAGGAGAAACCAATCCGGCGATCAACAGAAGGAAAAAACACAGGACAAGAAACGCCAAGGAAGAACTTTACTAAATAAAAATATAAGGGAACACAAGGAAAACCAAACAGGTCACGGAAAATACTCAATGGACCATACCATGACAATGACTGCAAATAGACTGTGGCAGCTTGTAAACACTTCAAACAGTAAAACAGCACACGACATCATTTTAAAATTGCCATCACTGTTTTCTGTTTGTAAAGTAAATACGGTCGACTACGGTATCTGAGTTCATTTGATGCTCCAAGCCTGCTATCAGCACGGTGACTTTATTGCAGGGAATCACTATCCACGACTTTGGTTCCCACCGTCAAACATTTGGGGAACTCCCATTGGTCAACGCCTCAAAGTTAAGATTAGTTTTTGGTCTGTCATCGCAACAACTCATTGAATATCTTGTTGCTACATGGCCGGTAGCGCCTATTTAAGCAGTCTACTTTCTCTTTATTAAATCTACAGTGTGGAACTTTTGTCCGCCTGTTACGGTGGTGAGAATAATTACACACTACCGAGGCGTACGGATGACTTATACCTACACTTAACAGTCCCTTAATGCCTTCTCCTTTTTCAATGTTCTCCAAGAGGAAAAGACACACCCATGGTAATCTGTTTATGTCCTGACTGTCAATGGCCTTCTTGTTTAGACTGTAATCCGTCCTCTGAATTCCATTTCTTGGATGCTTTTCTTGGACGCTACCTAGATTCAAAGTCACGAATGCCAGAGACGGTGAAGTCACAGAACCCGAGTTACGTTTGTAACCCTCGTTTTTCTCTGCAGTCAGTCCATCTTAAGTGCTACGGTCGCTCCCTGCAACAGCTGACCAAGACCTATGACCTAAGTTAATAATGGACAGCTAGCTAACAAAACCGACAATGAAGAAAGTCTTGTGTGCCGGTTTGCGCGGAAGTGTAGGCTTTGTTGTCAAGGCAACACGCCCAAAATGTGGTGGTGTGTTGGAAAACACCGCACATTAGTCACCATGACTCTCCCAAACCTGGCAGGACACGTACGGACCACGAAAGAGTTGAAGCACGTCTACGTTCATCTTCTTCGCTTACAGCCGCCTTTACAGTGTAAACGACCGTTCTTTACAAGCCAACCTGGTAGGAGAAGAGTTAAAGAAAACGCAGTGTCCGAAATCCTTCATCCAGTAATTTCTTCTTCTGCTCCACTTGTTTCAGCTCTTATTCTGGCTTCAGGATACTGAGTACAATATTGAAAACCTTTATTGCAGTTGTGTGAAAAAAGAAAGTTATTATTACTGTAATAAAGATCAATGTTGTTTTAGTGCTAAATTCAATACTTTGCACTTGGTGAGGTGAGATTAGACTCCGCTAAGAAGTTGTGAAACCGTTTTTGAAGCCTTTATGGAGAGATTTAAAAGAGAATTTTTAGCTAATAGTGCAAGGGGAGCGCCGCAAATCAATTCTGACAGCAAAGCAGGGCACTCCCTGGAATGAAAATGGCATGCAACCCGAGGGGAGGAGAGAAAAGAGAAAAAGGGTCTTGTCTGTATGTGAATGTGCTAGAGAGAGAAGCTTCCTGGACGGACGGGAAGCTAAAGTGACCTCACCCACTGATAACTATAGATTGGATCTAACATGTGACACAACATGCACGCACAAATTCCTTCTCATTCTTCCTCAGTAATCAGCGTGCTCCCCACTCCATAATCAACAGTTAATGATGGCTTTGGAGTGATGAGTGTTTTTGTGCAACATCCACTGTGTGTGTATGTGTGTGTTATCCAGTATATATATATTTATATATATATATATATATATATATATCAAAGCTTCTCGACTCTCTCTCTGAGTATTTATGAGGCCATTACTTGTAATCACAGCTCACCTATTGACCGTTCGGTTTACATTGCTGCATTTTCTTCCCCCTGCAGTATTTTTCTTCATTCTGTCAAATCCCCGCGTGATTATCTGTCATTGCGGCCCAGTTTCAAAGACGACGAAAAATCAGTGCCGATACAGATACAAATAACCAAGAGGTTTAACTAGTCATTGAGGTCATGGAAACTTGCTTTCTTGTTTATCAAGCAAAAGGAAGAGGGATGAGGGTAAGTTGTGATCTCTTCTATCTTCTCACTTTCCAAGAAATGTCTACGGTCGGTGATGGCAATGCTGTGGGCCAATCACAAGGCAGTAGCATGGGGGTCAGGTCAACAAAATCTAAAGTCAGATAATCAATGATCAGTCGGCAGATGTCTCAGATATCTACATAAGTGCACATTTGTGTTCCAACTAGGGCTTTTCAGTCAAACGTGTACAGTCAGGACTCCCAGCAGATGCCTCATTGACTCATTAAATGGTGTCAGGGCCGATGTGACTGAACAGGTGGGCCTCACTTGCTAAAAGAGGATTAGGAAACAAGATGTGTGTGTTTGCCCAGGCTTGTGTGTATGTGTCTCAGTGGTAATGTGACCTTGTCCTGTGCTCTAGCTTTTGTAGGAAAACAGATCCGCTGAAAAGAATTGGAGGAAATACACAATACACTCCCCACAGACACACAGAAAGACATGGTGTGAGAGGATTATACGTACACACAGTACACCTCCCTGCATATACACAAGCCGAACACAAGCCATTTGCAATGCTCTGTATGGCTGTGACAACTTGAATCGCCTCGCTTGTCAGTCAGGAACCAGACGCACACGCAATGGATACAATTACGGCGAAAACGGCAGCGAGTGGGCAAAGTAGGGCACCACAGTGCCCATCATTCAAGGGCATCACACAGCGGGGCAGCTTTCATTGAAAAGAGCTGTGCAATTACTGGCAAAGAAACAGGCTCTGTGGCCATCCACCTCTGTCTTCCTGTGCGAGAACAGTTCCCTAGACACGCTGAAGGGTCATTATAGGGGCATGAATAGAGAGGACGCCACCTGCAGCCTCCTCAGGCTGAAATACCCCGCCAGTCACCTCTGCTAAGGATGTTTGGATCCCGCTGCTGAAAGGGAACATTACCGGCATCGTATACTGTCAGTATATACTGTCAACTTATTGTAGGATGGTAATATATTATTTTACTGTATTATACTTCCCTGTGTATTTAGCCACGCTAGAAGCATAGCACCAGGGATCGCAATGTATGGCCCAATATATTTTTTTTTTTCCCTAGAGATGAAAAAAAAACATTTTCACAATCCACTGGCTCTTCTTTCAGTCCTTTTATGAACCTCAAATTTTACCTTAATGGCTGTACTTTGTGTTTTTGATATTACACTTTTACCAAGCTGCTAGCATGACTAGCATAGCCTTTTAGCCCATAACTTTTCACTTGTCTGGGTTTAGTCCATAGACAGTATAAAGATGGTCGGCGGAACAGCTCTTCAAACAAGTAGAGTTACCCCTGGTGGCTGGCTGCAGTATATATAGGTCATAAGCTCCACCCCCTCCTTCATGTTAGCGGATGGGAGTTGGGCCAAACTAAAAATATACGTTAAATATTTTTATTTTCAAGGATGGTTTCTGTCATTTTAGGTAGTTAATATAATGCTGATGCATGTTCAAGTGTGCATATTTCTGATAAGTTTCGTTTCAGTTATTTGACGCTATAGAAACAAGATGTGACATTGTGGCGACTACCAGTTGCCATGCCAACTGCTCCGTAAAGCGGCACCGCGGGACCGTGACTCACAAGATGGCGCTGCCTGTATCCCCGGGAAAATAGCTTCAGTTTGGCCAATGCAAGGAAGTGGCGACACATTGTACATATTTGTATACAGTCTATGTAATTACAGTTCATAGAGTTGTTGATAGCAAAAAGAGAAGACTGAGGATTGTACATGGTTGGGTTTTCAATACATTCAATGTACATAATCTTAGGTCCATCTGCTAGTTGCAAAGAAGGCGCCATTGTGTACACTGTACTCGTGAGTTCTCCTACGCTTAAATAGATCTAACTCGTTTAAGCTATTTTAAAACACAGCTGACGCCACAGACTTTGTAAGTTGTTTATGAGTTTTACGTGACCACATTAATGCAAGAGGTGTTTTTCGTTTGTTTGTTCCATGCCGGGCTCCAGACACAACTGTCAAAGAGAGAAGTTAACAAAGAGCAACAAAGCAACAAAAATAAAAGCGAAAGAAGGACTAATGTTTGGGAGGATACCAACACCTGCGTTTCTGTGCCTTTGGAAACTACCCCCCCACCCCCGCCCCCTCCCACACACACTCCTGTGAACAACAGTGTTGTGTTCTTTCACTCCCGTCGCCATAGATACCCACGAGAAGTTCTCCAAAAGGGTGCTCGCAACCCACAAAGTAGCCAAATCCTCGCCATTCTGCGTAACCGTCGGCAACAATACGTACACTTGTTTGGCCGATTCGTTTTGTAGGTCTCCTTTGTGTGTCAGGTTGAAGAGGAGAGGGAGGAGTGAGCAGGCGGGCGGCGGTGGGGTCTGGGGAGTGTTTTTGGACACTTTCTCTGGGCAGTGTGGGCAAAGACGGAGGGGCACATCTGAGGCGCAGCCAAAACAGAAGCCTGAAGCGAAATCCAGTGTGTTTGTGTGGACGTATCTCCCTGGTGTCTGTACCTGTGTTGGGTTTGTTTGGGTTGGTAATCAGAGTCTCCCTGCTTCATTCTTTTATTTAGCTCTACTATTTTTTTTGTCTTCTGACTCCAATCCCATGCCTTTTTCTCTTTGGGTTGACCTATAATCCCTCCCTATCCTTCAACACCCAATGGCCCATTGTCCCAAACGGCACACACTGAATAACCTGCACACAAGCGCGCACACACACACGGTCTTGCAGCCTACTTCATTGTCCTGTCACTGCTGGCCTAAGTCCTAATGCTGCGTTGGACCTGTGCCCATGTAAACAAGCTCCCCCTCCGTCCGTCTTTCTATCCGTCTGTCTCTCTCCCTCTCTTTCGCATCTATTCACATAACCGTGATCGCTCCTTTCCCTTTATTATGCCGCTCTCCTCCTTCTCAGTCTTTACGTCCAAGTCTTCTCCCACTCGGCTCTCCGCTCACGCTGTTGTGCTCCGTAAGCTGGGCTGAGCAATTAGTTAATGTACCCTCCACCCTAGGGGTGATTCTGGCACAGCCGACTGACTGAGTGTTTGTCTGTGTCTGCAGCACTGTGCGTGAGTGTGTGTGTGTGTGTGCGTATATGTGTGTGTAGCTTTGGCACTGCCACTGAGTGGGGTTGCTGGGCTAACGGCGGCCCATCCAGAGTGTTTTTGGCACTGGCGGCCTTTGGACAGCCCTTACCTCTTCTCTCTGAACGTCCACTCAACCATAGTAGCCAGCCCTCTGTCCAGGGCTCTAGTAAACAGCCTTTTAATTACCACAGGGAAAATACACAAAAGGTCTAAGAGATCAATTGATTCACTGATACGTGTATTTTTGGCCTGTAGAGATCAATTTTAATCTGTTTTTGTCGTTGTTGTTATTGTTTTTACACATTATAATTCACAAATGTCTAAATGGATATTCATTTATCATTTTGTTGGCTCCCCAGCTTTTCTTTTAGGATTTAAATCGGCTTTAGTGCCATTACAACAGGATTTATACACAAAATAAAAAATGCAAAGCAATGACTCCTGCCCCTGCACATGCAACAAAGAGGGATCTTGTCTCTGTTTCTTCTAAAGAGGTATCTCCCTGATTTATTAAATCTTGTCATAATATAATAATATGGTCTCTCTCCAACATTTAAAGGTAAGAAATCTCTTGTCGGTGCATATGAACAGATACGACATGGATTCATACACCTTTGTCAAACAGTTTTCACGCCTTTAGATTATTTTCTAACGTCTCTGCGTGCTGCTCTCGTGTGAAACGCGAATAAAAGAAAAACAGCAAAGCCTCCTTCCTGAATTCTGGTCGCGTCCCCTCTCCGCGCCGCGGTCTAATCTTGGAACCCGCTCCGGTGCCTTTCAAGCCGCGCTCGGGCCCTGCGAGGGCGTCAAAGGCCAGGCAGGCGCCTCGCTGGACACCTCTGTACTTTTCTAAAGGCCTTGAAGGACGCCCAGCGTGCGCATCCACTCGGTACGAACAACAAAGGGAGGGAGTGCGTCACAAAGGGACACCAGCGTGGACGAGACGGAGCTCGGCGTGCCGCAGGGGGGCGAGTGGAAATGCGTTTGTTTTTGTGTGTGTGTGTGTGTGTGTGCAGGGCATTGATTGTCAGCTGAATCCCATTAACAGGCAAGGAAGAGCTCCTTGGATGTTCAGTTTATTCCCTGCTTGGAGTAATAGCTGCATAAATGAGGCTTGTAACGCTTTTGCCCTCAGCCCTCCTGTTTTCTACGCGGACTGGCTTTGGCCTTGTTTTTTTGCATTGATGCCATTAGGTCACGGCTGTGCACAGTACATGTAGACAGTTAATGGCCAATGGCTAGGTCAAGTAGGGGGAGATGTGTGTGTGAGTGTTTATATGTGCATAGCGGTTAGCGTGTGCACGTGTGTCTGAAATGTAACCGAAGTGGGCATAGCCAGAAGGACAAAAGACGAGACAGCGGCTCAACCTTTCACCTCCCCACCCCCATCATCACACACACACGCACACAAAATGTTTACCCGCTATTGCCATCCTAATTTTTCCATTTTTATATATATTTATTTAAAAAAAAGAGCAGCCTGGATGCCCTGAAAACAACGATGCGTAGTCCAACCCCTTGCTGTGTGATTACTTTTGTGCAGACGCACAATCGGATGATTCTGACGGGTTATATTTATATATTTCTGTTGTTATTCTCCGGGCCCCGCAGAGAGATGACCCACTTCCACCGCTCGGCCCTGTACGTGTCTGTTTGTCTGTCAGAGCGAGCGCACGTTTGTGGGCAAGCCCGCTCTCGGCGCAGACATCTCTTCAGAGGCCGCGGAGAATTCAGCCACCGTCTGTCTCCTCCCGGCTGGCAGGATGTTTGCAGCTTTGCTCTACGTGTGTGTGGTGAGTGGGTGCTTTCCAGTAAACTGGGCGATGTGTGAAAAAGGCAGACATCTGTTAACCTCTGCTGATTTTATACACGGGAAAGGCATATATTGTTACTATCTACACACATCATCTCTAATTTATTAAAAAAAAACAAGGTGTTTGTGGGAGGAACACACACTGTGTTATCAGCAGCATTAGAAAAACATACAATAAATGTTTTTGCTGCTTAATTTACATATAGCCGCCATTTTTATGTTATTTTCAGGTAATTTCAAGTCCTGTATGTTATTGCTGTAACATACAGGTAAAAAATATACGTATTTGGTGTTATGTTTCTGTGCATGTCTGCTAGCTCGCATAGCGGCCTTGCAAGTCTGCCCTAATCATTACGAATGAATCCATGGCTCATTGCGCAGCCCGATGGGAATGCATGGTCACCTCCAAGGAGGTTCACCTGGTTTCTAAGGGAAACCGAATCATGACCATCGCAAAAGCCCGTCGGCCCTTCGGTCTCTTGACAAAACAAAAAAAAAAAGGCTTGTCATTTTGATGCATGGCATTGTAATGCCTCCGCCGCTCAGTGTCACAGAGGTTTCTGCAAAATCTGCAGACGCTGATATTTCTTGTTTTTCTTCTGCTTTTCTTGTGGTATGTATCAAACTAAATCTACCCACATGTTATCTACCATGCTCTAGTTTCAATGTTCAAGTGTTTAACTTGACTGAAATGGAAAACCACAACATATGAGCACTTGTTCTGCTTAAATATGAATTTTCTGACAGTTTGAGAACAACTTACAGTGTGACCCTGGTTACTTTGCATAATTTTCTTTGTTTCCGCATGTGTTATTTTTCCATCGTCCAAGCCGATGCGGCATCTGCTGTGCTCCTGGAGGTGACCCGAGAGGCAGCGGCAACCTGAGCCAGGCTGGGCCGATGGCCGTCCCCGTGCCCATATGTCCGCCCCAGGGACACATGCGCGTTCTCCTGGCAGGGCGCACTCCCACACACACTGGACGCTTTGTTACCTCACGTACACACGAGAGCGAGTCGCATCCAAGCGGTGAGCCACACCTCGTGCACGGCGCCACGTCATCCGTGCAGGAGCGTGGAAAGGAAACGAAAAGGGCAGTAACGGTGCGTGCTCTGCCAAATCACCGCATTATGGAGTGTTCCGGGACCATCCGACCTGCAGACCATATGGGCCCAACAGACTTCTAGAGCCTGTAAGTACCTACAAACAAATGTGTAACTGGGGTTTTATGTTCTGCAAAGTACACACGCACATGTAACACCTTGGCCCCGTCGCTACAGGGGAATATAAAGTGGGAATTAAATAGTGATGTCTTTGCCGCTGTGAAGCCATTAACATTAAGTTTAGTTTAATGTGATTTTAATAGACGAGGCTGGTGATATTCAACATTCATCAACAGTCAAATCCCATTAAAAGGTCAAAGCCAACAATAGACTGAGCCGATTGCCTTATTTAGTCAAAAGCCTGATATACACCAATCAGCCACAACATTAAAACCACAGACAGGAGAAGTAAATAACACTGACCATTCACACAGCCGCAAAAACGGTTTAGGAACAACCAAAATAAAAACGTGAAAAACAGCACAAGGTGTTGACCTGGCCTCCGAATTCACAAGATCCCAAACTGATCAAGTATCTATGGGATGATTTTTAGGATTGTTGCAGTTTACAAGGTTTAAGTAAACAGAAATAGTCGTTTATTTACTTGTAAATGGGTATTTCTGATGATAAAAATCATCAAAGAACATTAGATCAGCTTCCCGAACTTTGCATAATGACTTTACGATGCACACTCAAGTGTTGCAGTTCTCTGCGACAGCGGAAGCATTTCTTCCCAAGTGTGATTCTAGATGCACATCATAATGGAAACAGGTGTTCCAACCATTGTCCTTTCATCACTGGCAGCCTTTGTTCTCCGGGTGGTATCATCTGCGGAGGAAGAGTTGCATCGCCCGGTAATGTATTTCATCAGCTACAGCTGTATCGGACGCTCTCCATTGGTGTGGAAATGAGGGTCGTCAAGTCGCCAAGTGGCTCCTTCATCCATATTAGAGAGACAGAGGGGTGGGGTGGGGGGGGGCTGCTCATTTATTCTGGCTCAGGTGTGAAAGTGATTGTGTGAGTGCGTGTTTGCTTGTGTGTGTGTGAGACGGAAAGCACAGAGCATGAAGTTTTTCTCCCCCAAGTCCAACTACGAGGATGGATGGCCCCATTATGGAAGGTTTTTAACCCCTGACTGAGAGATTGAACCATCACTGTAGAAAATTGCCATAGAGATATAAGAAAATACTTGTCACAGGTGCAGAAATTGGATGGTGGTGGTAATAAATAATATATTTTCCTAGAGATTCCACCGTAAAATAAAAAGCCAAATTCCACTAGCCGCATGGTTCAGTTGCCAATAATGGTTGGTCCACCACTTTGGTCCAGATGGAAATTTCTCAACAACTATTCAATGGATTGGACAGAAATTTGGTACGGACATTAATGACCCACATATGATGAATTCGATGCACATTCTGAAACACACAAATATATCGAGGCGGAGCACACAAGGAGAAACCAATCCAACGAAAAGGGGGAAAACACAGGAAGTGAAACAAGACAAGAAACACCAAAGAAGAACTTTACTAAATAAAAATGCTGTGTTGCATGGCTTGAACAAATTAATTCAGCTCACAACAATCATTTTTAAATATACAAGATTCTTTTTTTGGATCAGAGCTGTGCAGTTTTGGCTTTTTATTAACCCTTGTTGTTGATTAAAACACTCATACTTTCTATCTGAAATCGATTCCTTTGGGATTTTTCAATTGCTTTCAAAATGTCCATAAGCTTTGAGAGTGAATATGAGATTAAATGATTAAGATGTACTTATTTTTTCAGAGAAGGGTATTCTAATCCTCAAACATAACTGTTGATGATGTTCACAGCAGATGGTTCCTTCTTTGTGTTCAAATCCCTCATCTTGGAGACTGCCTTAAAAGCTTTTGTTCCAGGTTGAAGAGGACCAGAATCACACTTTAAATCAATCTTTCTAAATTTGCGTCTTTCAGCTCAAAAATACAGCTCTGCAAGACAAAGAGCCCACTGCAGAGAGCTGTTTAGAGGTAATGCATGTCAAATGTGACACGGGGCTTGTGCTGCATTTGTATGCTGATGTCTTTGACGGTCAACACTATTTTCAGCCCATTTTCATATCTCTTGAGCTCCTCCGACTGTCGGAAAGTGCTGAGGTTCACAAATAGAACAAGAGGTGGAATTTAAATGTCCTCTATACATAATCATAGCTGATTCAAGCGTGTGTTCTCCTCACAGGTTTGTTCTTTTCACGCACCGACTGTGCCACAGCGAGTAAGCAAAACAAAAATCCCTCTAGCGAAGCAGAATCTAAATTCTTTGAAAGAGAACAGGAAGGCAGATGATGGAATATCATAAATACAGAGTGGTTCTGTATTGCCTTTCGATAATGGATGCTGCTGAAAGTGGCCGCTTTGATTTTGGGCTTTCCTGTTAAGATATGCTCTGTATATATTGCGGGGGATGGGGGCGTCTTTGTGCATGTGTTAGCAGCTGTAAACACTTGTGACCTTGTCTGTCTGTTGCCATGTCATGTCCACACCATAAAGCCTTCACCACCTATGGAGATATAAATCTTTCATAAGGCCCATATAAGTACATTCCTATACCCGGAGCTGCATGCTTGAGATGCAACTTTTTAACTTAAAGGAGAACTACTGTTTTTTACAACATGGACCTTATTTCTGGCATAAAATACGATCGTTTACTCACCTATTCAACTGTTGTGTAATTTGTAGTCATTCGGGAGATATTTAGATCTGCGTATATCAATATAGTGGAAGTGACTAGGGCACCGAAACGCAGCCTCTAAATAAAGCATTATCTGGATGATGATAACAGGTAACTCTGGACTCAACGGGGAATAGCACTAGCATACGATAACAAAATATTGGTGAAATTAACGAGTTTCGTGGCAGATAACGCGTTCATTACTGATGATGAGCGCATCCTTTAATTATTCCGCCCCATCTGTAATTACTCAATGTCAGTGGTTACACTCATATCCTTCATAAATCTCTAAGCATGTTGCAAGTAACGCAAGGAATAAAGTGGATTACATTACGGGGGACAACACTTCAGTCGGCTCATGAAATGAAACGAGGCAGAAGAACAAGCTTCAGGATCTTGTACTAATTTACTGGAACTACAGTCAAACACATCTTATGGGGTTGAACTCTACGAATCCAATCAAAACCAGTGGTGCACTGGGAACAAACCCCCTTTTACAAACAAGTATAATATTGAACATTACACTTTGTTCTTGCCTCGACTTTGGCCGGGAAGTTAAAGACTCACAGAATGACTAAAAAACAGCAGTTCAAAGATGAGCAAACTCTATTTGGTGAAAATGGGAATGGGATTTGGTCACCATGTGGACTTAGAGCTGAGATAGTTTTCTCAAAGCGCAATATTATGAAGCACTATCTGACCCTAAACCTAGTTAAATTAATTGATATACCTTTGAGGAATGAAAAGCCAAGATTATTGTTGGGTTATTAAGACTTTTATATCCACTCAGGATAATGAATTTGAGTATTTAAAATTGCTGCTACCTTTCAGTAACACACATCCAGGACTCATCTACTGAGCGCCTTCTGCTTAACTTGTGGTAGAACAAATAAAAGAGGCCCTCACTTTGCTGCTTGTATCACAAAGCAAATTAAAGAGGCCCAGGCGGCATTCATGAAATGAATTCACAACTTCATTTAAACAGTCTTTCGCAGTGTGTTTCTTGGCGAAGGCTACGTGGCTCTGACAAAGTTGTTCAGTGTACTACAAGTGCTGCTGGAGTCTTGACCTTTTTAGCATTCAAAATGGTGAAATGTCATATAAATTAATTCCAGTTGAAATAATTGCAATAGAGACGGAGCTAATACCAATTAGCTTGGAGAGCTAATTTCTTGATTTCACCATTTCAATCTTGACAGCAACAAGCCAACAACACAGAAAAGCTCAGAGACCAACTGTGGATGGAGATTGCTAGCCTTACCAGCTAACATGCTAGGTGCATTTTACATTGTAGGTATGAAGTAGAGCCATATCCTACGCTGTAGCCTAATGTGCACCTCCCTAAAATTGACTCTCAGTGGCCAGGCAAGCTCTTCTTCCTTCTGCCTCCTACACACCATTTACACAGAAGTTATGTCAACAACAAGCTCAGTTCCAGTCGCCACTGAAGCACACGGAGAACCTCGACACAGCTGACTAGCCTCACGACGCCATCGACTTTTTATAGATCAGTTGCACAATATGAACCAGTCTTTAGCTGTAGCTCTCCAGCTGCCACGTATTTCAGCTTCTAGTCCCCAGCAGGTATTCCTCGTATCACCAAGATTTATTTAGTCAGTGTTTGGTTGAACTGATAAAAAATTTAAAAATAAGTCCTCCACTTCCGACAGCGTAATCAGAAAAACAGGCCCTGCCCAAAGGGAGGAAGCACACTGAAACAATGCATATCCCTGACGGGTCTCACATGTTTTTCAGCTGTGAATGCTTCTGATACCTGAAGCCCTCCCAGAAGACTTTAAAGCCACGGTGTTAGCACATGAAAAAGCCTCCACGGGAGGGTGTGTCCCCCATCGCTTTGTTTCGCTATACCTTGAAAAGCAGCTTTAGCCCAAAGCAATCATTCCCCCCTTTCTGTTAATGTGAGCCACTGGGCCCTCCGCCCACCATACAACTCTCTTAATAACCCTGTCACCTCCTCATGTGACCATGTTCACCTCCCTCGGTTTGAAGATAGAGTTACATGAGCACAGGATGGGGTAACAAAGGGCTGGGGAATCTAAGAAAAAAAAAACACAGAAAACCGTGTTTCTGGCTTTTTGAGAGATGATGAGTTTCGAAAATGGGAATTTAAGCTGACCTTGTCGTGCTCTTGAGTCAATATCAGTTTCTGTGTCCTTTGGAGAAAACCAATTACCCACGAGCTGTCAAAGGTCAAGGTTTTCTGCGTGCGTGTGCATGTTTTCATCATGTTATGGTTGCACGGTCGCAGTTAGCGGTGCAGTGATTGCAAGTCTGAGCGAGCGCCGTCTGAGGTCCTCGATGCAATCATGACATAAGAACACGCCAAACAACACACAACCACCCACTAAGCGCGGGTTTGAGCAGGAATGAGTCATAGAAAGAACGGCAGGAGGGCTGTTTATATAAGTGCATCAAATGGTAGCCCCCACTGGAGTCTGCCATTACATAACACTGAACAAAGTGCACTTGCTCCGTACTGTAAATACACAGAGACAATGGGAAAGATGCTTCCAACTGAACAGCCTCGCTGACACCCGAGATGGTGGTTGTTGTCCAATTTAAAGTCTATAATAACACAGATACGCAAAAAATTTTAAGCCACTTCGAGCTACATTTTTATGACAACAATGGATGGACGCTTTTCTTGTCACATGTACCACAAAGCAGCAGGTAGCCAATATACTAAAAATAGCTCCGACGCAATCATTGCATTCGAACTCGTCAAATGGAGCTGTCAAAAAGCCGCCAGTAACAATTTGTTGTGTAATAATGTCAGTTTTGTGTTTATAGCTTCTTTCGTTCTTAAAAATTGTGCCGGCCTAGCCTTATCTGGACATGTTTTGAAGGATTTAAGCTAAAGTGGAGGAAAACATGACGTGCCAAAAACTTTAACGGGTGATTGGACAATCTTTCTGTGATCTTACATCCTAGGCTAACTTCAGCTACAACTCTCAATCTCCAGTGCAGGCCAGCAGTGACAAGAGACAAGTGGCCACCAAACAGACAATCTAAGTCTCTTCCAAATACATTTGGCAAACCAGATAGGATCCAAGGTTACAATATCTTTGCAAACTGGATAACAATCAAAGGTGAAAGATTTTTTTTATTGTCATTTCAACCATTTAAAGCAGGTGCAGCTCACAGTGAGATGAGAGGACATTCCTCCAAGACCGTGGACCATGAACGGTACAAATGGAGCAGACTGTGTAGATAAACACTGTGTAGTGCCAACGGTGCAAGAATGAGAGACAGTGCAAAGACAAACCATACAGACAGTACAAAATACTTGGGAGACAGTGCACTTATAAAAAGACACTGCACAGCAACAGAGAGAAAGTGCAGACTAATAAGCAGACTAAAGGCTCTTACATACTCTGCAAGAAGCAAGAAACTTGTTCTCACACCAAGGGCTCGGGCCTAGTTCTCGCAGCTTGTTCTCGACACATCAACCGGGCAGAACTTTTTTCTCGCAGGGTGTCCGGTTACTATTCTGTGATCGATCAGAAATTGGAAGTGGGCGTGGTTAATGTGGAAATGCTAGCGGCTGGCAAAAATGCTCTGTGAGCTCCCAGATGCTAATATTCGTAGTGTGACCGTTAATCTCTCCTGAGTAGAGATTGGCATACTGTGTGTGGCTGCATGCTGAATGAACGGCGTGGTCCGACGGACGCGGTTGTCAAAATGACTGACCGACACCCGTAAATAAAAAGAAAGGTGCCTCTCCTCGTTCGTCTCCCTGCATCTCCCACAATGCTTAGCACGTGTGAGGTATGCTGCAGTGGGAGGTCCAAAACAAACTTTTTCTTGTTCTCGCAGCCCTAGAAGCAAGAACAAATTTCTCTCTTCTTGCAGAGTATGTAACAAGCTTTAGATTGATTAGCTGCAGCATAGTGTGTGCAAAGAGCTAAGCATAGGTCATGATATGATTGTGGTTGTGTGTTTGTGTGTGTGGTTGTGTGTGTGTATTGTGTATGATCAGTCCAGTTTCAACGAGTTCAAGAGTCTGACGGCTTCAGGTTAGAAATTGTTACACAGCCTGGTTGTAAGGGCCAAAACGCTCCGATACCTTTTCCCAGATGAGAGGAAGGTGACGGGTGGGAATCCATTTGTTGTTGCTAAAAGATGCACCTGTAGGATTTAAATGCAACAGCCTCCATCTTAGCCGGATTCCCATTACGCCAGGAGCCATTTTGTAGATGCTGCTGCGGTTTGTCTGGCCAGACAAGCCACAGATGTCACTGTTGTGTGATTCTGTTAATTGCTTTAATTACTGTCTGCTACACAAGCAACCGGCGCCCATGTGCTGTTCATCCATGTTTCTGATACCTAATGGATTCTCTCACGCCGCCACCTCGAGTGTGTTTCTGACAGCTCTGTGATTACAGCACATTGCATCAGACTGCTGTTTATGCTGCGCTCGACAATTCAGAGACACTTCCACTTTCTCTTTATGCCACCCTGTTACTGAATGGCTCCGCATAGCCACCGACACTCACAGCCTGCCAGGTGATATCGGTGGATAAGAGGCCACTTTGCCTCCATTGCTATTCAAAGAATAACATATGTTTTGAGGGAAAGAGCTGGCTGGGGAATCCAACTCAAGTACGTGACATTTCCAACATGGAGTTGGTTTATGTGAGTTTCACTGAAGCAGAAATCCATCATTTGGGTGAAATGACACCAAGCCAGTTAGAATGATTGATATGGAAAAAAATAAAAATCACTCCAAGCAGATTATATTAGATTGCCTAATCAGATCCATCTCTGCAGTTTATCCAGGCCAAAGCGGCCGAAGGCTAAGCAGGTTTTTCCAGATGTTTGTCTAGTCAGCAATGGTCTCCAGCTCCTGGAGGTCCTAGGTCACGTCCTAGCCGGATGCGTCTCCAATAATAATTGTTATTTAATTGATTGTATTATTTTGTTTGTTCATTTTTAATTGTGAATTGTTTATTAAAGGAACAATAATAATAATAATGAAGAGTAGCTAATATTAAATCCTTTATTGTTCCATCAGTGGGAACAAGGAACAGAATAGACAATATATGACTCCTGAAAATGTAATTCCTTTAATGGGTGTTTCCAAAATCTAAGCAGGCATGGTAGTAAGATAGACCCTAACCTTTGTTTTTCTTTACACTGTTGACTTATAAAGGCTCTTTTAGGGTACAGCGGGACATAGACGCTGTAACCTACGTACGTAACCTACGTCAGTTTGAGCCATTTATACTTGTGCACTCATCAGTCTGGCTCGCTCTGTACAAACGCCACCCATGGCGAGTTGGCGCTGTGTCTTTTCTGCCAGTCGGGTTAATTTTTGTTTCTACTTCCTGCTTCACTTTCAACAATGGCGACTGAAACTTTAACCGAAATTTTGCCGAAGACGAGTCGTACAAATGTTCGTATCTCCGAACCTCCTCAGTTAACCTTTCCTCTTTGTGTTCCATCTTTATTGATCCAAAACAATCAATCTGAAAACTGCGAAGATGGAGAAGCAGCTGGAAATACTAAAGGGGAAACGTGCCACTGCAAAGCAGACCAATCACAGCTCCTGCTGTAGTTACATTTCTGGGGAGATGCACGTCACCTATGGCGTTAGGTTCTGCGCAGGGTCTGTGCTGTCGCCATAGATACAGCGTCAAATTGATGCAGATGTCTAAACCGCCTGTACGTCATTTTTCTGGTGAGTCAGGCCTGGAAATAGTGACTAAAAGATGAATGACGTGTGGAA
Organism: Chelon labrosus; assembly: GCF_963514085.1. Taxonomy (NCBI): domain Eukaryota; kingdom Metazoa; phylum Chordata; class Actinopteri; order Mugiliformes; family Mugilidae; genus Chelon; species Chelon labrosus. The sequence continues at coordinate 14,604,459 of NC_140356.1, forward strand.
ACTGCTGTTCGTACAGCCCCTGCATCTTGTTTTCATGTGTATGCATTGACTCTGGACATGCTAGAGGTAAACAAGTCTCTAAATTTGCATGCAACGCTGTTTATATGCATTCACAGGTGTTTCAAAAGATATTTTTTCAATGTATGTGCGGTTTAAACAAAATGTGTACAAATTTAAAGCAGTGCCAGTGAGGAAGTGCATTGGAAATCTTCCTTTAAATCAATTCTACATTGTCAACACGTTCTTTTTGTCCCCAACCCTGAAGTGTTGAGCAGAGAGGCAGAGAGAAAGCTGGTGGTGGTGGTGACTGATCATTGCATTATTCATGGTCATGCAAGGGCCTCAAGCTCCGTCCGTATGGTAAGCCGAGGCGCTGCAGCGTGGCAATAGGTTAAGGGAGCTTTAATCGCGACGTAATCGGCTAGCGCTCATCTCAGATTCCACTCTCCTTGCTTTACATTGCAACTAGTTGCTCCTGTCCCTGCGTCTAAAACCGTACGCCTTTCGCTGTCAGCAGTCCGACAACACTTGCTTTATTACATCACCACATCCCACTCGTGCCCTCTTTTTTTTTTTCTCCCCCTGATTTTTTTTTTTTCACCTCCTTTATGCCGCCGAGCTTTTGAAGCACTTTCCCTTTTCATCTCTCCTCCTACTCCTCCAGCTCCGAAAGGTTGATCTGTGACTGAGCTTGTTGCGTCTTTTATCGGCGTCTCGCAGCGGCCCCGGGTGACAAAGGGCAGCAGAAATGTCACAATGTCTCTATATTCTGCCTGTGTGCAGATGCATGAAAAGAGACTGACATTCAATCATCTGCGCTCAAAAGCTGAAATGCAATAGGGGAGACAAGGAGGATGAGGGCGAAGGAGGGGGAGGAGGAGGAGAAGGAGGGGGCTCATTTTGTAATTGATTATGCTAAATCCCAACCCGGGAGCTAAATGGGAGACTAGACAGCGGATAACCAGGGGGAGAGACAGAAACCCCTGTGGAGTCTTTATTTGTCCTTGGTTTGTTTTTGTATTAGCTGTATTTTTTTATTCCTCTTTTCCACACACAAATATTTAATAATTTTCTCATTCCTTTGTCTGCTTCAGATGTAATCCTGCTTCAGTTCAAAGGCCAGAGGGCAGCTAGCCGCCACCTCTTAAATCCACTGTGTGCGTGTGTGTGTGTGTGTTGATCCTGTATCTCTATCTGCTTATCTGTCTCTGCTGTCCGCCCCGATCCCCGACTCCCGACACGTCTAATCTTGCCATCCTTCTGCCCAGCAAACACTCCGACGCCGTGTACGCGTGGATTAACATTTCAAAACAGCATACACAGCAATCGGCTCCATATACGAGCGCGTTTCAGCCAGCAGAGGTGAATTTCTGTTAATCTATCTCTAACCTGTGTCTTCAAAAAGGTTGAACCGGGATCCCTTTTAAACACAAATCAATGGACAGATGAGCCTCTGAAGACGTCTCTCCATTACTGCACCCCGCCGTCACCGGCAGCCTATAGCAAATTATCTTTAACATACGGCAAAGAACACTTTTAGAAATCGATAAACTAATGCCGTCAAGGGAAATCCTGCAAACTTTAGCGAGATTTATGTTTCTGCATCAGATCTCTGTACGCCATGCCGTCGCCTGACATGATCCAGGCTGCAACATCTGCAAATGTTCAAAATTCACCCCTCTACCCTCTCAGATGTCTTATCTCTTGCACTGAATTCAGTAAAACCGCTGTCCAACAGTTAGGGGCTCAGTAAATCTTTTGGAAATTTTATTTTATTAGATTTATACTTATATCTTATTTTATTTTATCTTTCTTTTTACTTTCTCAAGAGTGTTTTTTATGTGCAACTAAGCTACTGTGACCAAGCAATTTCCCTTGTGGATGATTAAAGTCTAAGTCTAAACGCCAAGATTTGTGAAGTGTACAGACACAAGCAGCCGACGAGACGTAGAAATCTCCATCTTTGTTTAAGCAAAGCCAACATTAGCATTTTAACAATGGCAATGTTAACATGCAGATGTGATGTTTACCATCACGCCCTCTTGGGTGACTGTATTAGCATGCTAATGTTTGCTAATTAGCTCTAAATACAAATTAAAACCAAAGCTGATTCTAACGCTGGTAAAAAATAAATAAAATCTTGACTTGATGATGTGGTGTAGGTGTTAGTGGGGGCTGTAACACCTTAACAACAAGTCCAATAGCTGATGATGAAACCATCATCAGGAACAAAAACTCTACAGGTTCAGAGAAGAGCAATAAAAAAATTATAAAAGAGATCCTTTCTTTTTAAACCAGACACATTTTCATTTTCCTCTTTCGAAACAAAAGAGAAAATTGTGACCTTTAAACCTTTTAATGGACTTCCATCCATTCATCTTCCATTTAATCCTCTACTTACCAGCCAAATTCATTCCTCTTTTAGTTCTAAAGAAAGACACCTTGCTTCCTTCTAATTGTAAGAGTGGGGCATTTTAAATAAATGTGGGACACAAAATCAATGGAGCTTTGATCAGGCCGCTGCTCCAGCTCTGTGCATGTTAATGTAAACGACTTGCCCACTCACTGCTATGGAAACTAAAGGGCGACCGAAGGTCGCCTCTCTTCAAGAAAGTGCTAATACATGCATGCAGTGGGCTGTAGTAGGCCCACCTGGAGATGAAAGGAGGCAAACATGAGAGGAGATAGAAATGGGGGGGGGAGGAAAGATGGGGCAGATGGATGCAGTACGCTCACTCACGTATTATCCCAAGAGGTCTTACAGCTTCCCAGACTATGTTTTTCTGGATTCAGTGAGCGTGCCCTAAACGACAATCCCATCTTTAGCCTGACTGCACCCACACCTCTGCTCATCCTCTGTCTGGAGTGCAAGAAGATTTGAATATTCTCAACTCAGCGTGCTGGGATTTTGTTTCTTAATCCTGCTACCCGTGGCACAGAAGCTACCGACCCAGAATTTGCTCACGGAGCACAATCAAGCGAGAGCCAGAAGAAAGGCCGCAGACCTATCGAAGAAACCTCTCATGGAAGCCCTAATACATTTCTCAGAATAGTGACAAATTAAAAATCAATATACACTTGGAAATTAGAGTCAAGAAATAATGTCTTCGGTCTATCATGCTTAATATATTGTCTGAGTGTCTGCCTTGTTTAACTTGGACCCTTTTGCCCTTTACTACCTCCATCACTATAAATATTGAAGAGAGAAAGAGGCGCTCTGCTCATTCAATATAGTCCAGTTTTACAGTGGTGTGCTCTCTTTATGAAGATGCATTGGTCAACGTCTGTGCTCGTGTGTATGTGTGTGCATATATATATATATATATATATCTATGACTGAGTATGCTCTTGCTAGGCTTCTAAGTGCTTTACCTTTGCTGCTGTTTATGCACTGAATCAATCTATCTGCATTGTGTCACATAAAAAAAAAAAAGTGGCGCACAATGAAAATGGATCCGACCCCGGGGTCTGGAGTCTCAGAGCTGCTTTTACGCGCCCTCGACTAAAACAGGTTCCCTGAATCACGAGCACAAGCCAGGGAGAGCATGTGTGCACGTTTCAAAAATAGTTTCTAATCAAATGCATTAAAACTAATGAAGAGAATTCTCAAATGTCTTCAGGAATATTGCAGTAATTTGATTTTGATTGTTTTCGTGAAGGTTATTCTTGTTTTATATCGACAGCGGGACATATTCAGTATCTACTGACCTGAACTACTCTGCAGAACTGACTGATAATTTGAATGCTGGCTCTATCCTTTCTTTCGATCTATTATCAATCCCCCATGTATCATGCAACACATCATAGTGTCATGTACTCCTGATTATTTCATGTATATACTGTATGCTGCATGCATGATTCATCCAGAGGCAAGTATGGATTTATCTACTTGGTTCAGCTGCTCCGTTCTCCCCCTCTCCTCCCTTATCTCCTCCCTCATCTCCTATCCCACCTCAGCTCTTTTTTTTCCTGTTTCTCTACGCGGTCGGCCTTAAGCGGTTTGGTAACATATGTGAACTCGGTTCTCTTTAAGGGTTCTCTGTGTTAAAAAGGGAGTTTTTCTTTGCCGACATTGCTTTAGCAGTAGCTCTTGGGGTCTCAGGCTCTTGGCGTCTCAGACTCTTGGTTCAGAAAGCATCTAGAGACAATTTGGTAGTGTAGAAGTATGTGCTCTCAAGTGCTTTCCGTGCATTTTTCTATTTTCTACGTCATATCGGGATTCTTTGTCTATGAAATCATCCTAATGACAAGAAGTTCAGGTTTGCCCGCTGCGTCCTCTGTCTGCACATTCTCTAACAACACCCACAAGACCTATACGTTCCCGTCACCGTCTTTAATTACTAATTACTTCTGTCTTTCTTTCTGTCTGTCTCGGGACACCTCCTCTCATCGGCCCGACTCCACTCCAGCAGACAAGGACGGGACGAGGGCGATGGGATCCTGTGAGTCCGCGTGGGGATTTCATCGTGGCTTCCTTCCAGAGGAGCAAAACAGCAGCAAACAAGGACTTGCGCAAGGACGAACACCCCAACGGGCCGCGCTGGAGTTTTTCACACACTGCGTTTACTGAAGGTGACAATCCCGCACGTGCTGCCAGGTAGAGGTGGACGCTGTGTGCTTTGAGCGCGTGCGAAACCGTCGTTTCAGTTGTTTCAGACCCGTCTCCATCACTAATGCATGTCTGTCTGCAGCCTCCCCCCACTTCAGACACTTCCACTCACACTGGAATGAGGTCAGATAGTGTCATGGTTGTCTCCGCTGTGTGTCCTCTAGCACTTCATGCTCCGCGTGTGGATTTGCGCGCGCCCGTCTATGTGTGTGCGTCTTACACCCGCTCCGGCCGAGTTTGTGGGCGTGTGTGTCGGTGAGGTTACCGTGGGGGCATGGGTGGTCACCGCAGCGTGTTGTCTGATTGGGGGAGTTGTTTACACTGCATCTCTGTGCCCAGCGAAGGGGAACAGACCCCCCCCCCCCCCCCCCCCCCCCCCCGCAGACTGTACCCTCCACACCAGACAGTCATCACACCAAACACACACACATGAACCTTTATTCCCCATATTTGGGCAGGCCTTTGTTACTATGCAGACACACTTCTGCTCACCCACTATGGTAGGCTCGCTTCCCAGACAGAAGTGTGGTCTTCTTAACAAGTTGACAGATGTAGGGCAGGAAGGGGGCAACCGACAAACAAGAGGAAATGTTATTCTTGTGGTTTTACGTAGGTTTTGCATCATGCTCGTACATTGTTTTCCATCAGTGCATCAATGCTAATCTAGGATCTAAGTATTCTTGTGTAACTGACCAACATTATTTAAAGATAAAACCTAATGAATGCGTGCAAACTTGAGCACAAGTGGCCATCTTTCAGAAACAATCTTAACCCACTGAAAGATACAGAAAGAGAGCAAGCAATGGATGCATGAATCATGCGCAATCTTGTTCGGGTCATTATACAGTATCTGAGCAGAACAGTGTGTTATGTACATTATGTGCACAAGACGGTACCTTTGCACGCAGGAGGAGACCGCTGTGCGTGTATAAGAACCAAAGCTGCGCTCCTAATTGTATGATCATGCATGCATGATAGTAATGTATTTCTACCGTGGGACGTGTTCAACAGTCTCCGCGAAGCATGAGAACAACTCCGTGTTCTCAGTATGTGGTAATGATGCGCATTCGCTCGCGGAAACTGCGCGCACGTCTGTTTGTGTCATGTCTGAGGGGTGAGCATTACCCTCCCTCTGCGGGATGATGTGATGATTACTGTTTGCTTGCATGTCTCAAGGAAAACGCTTCTTATGTTCGGGTGTGTCCCCCGGCAACAGTGGAATTCCAAGCTCGCCATATTTCCCAGCATTAGCAGAGGGGGTTGTGTCGGTGTGAAGTTTGTGCTACTTTTATTAGGAGGTTTCAATTTTTTTGGAGGTCCATGAAAGAGTTTTCTAGAAATGAAGAAGAAGAGTGGTGAAATATTTCCAAGGAAACAGAAGAGGGACCAGGTCCTTGACTGTGTTTTAGACAAAGAGATATATACCAATCAGGCATAACATTGACCATCTTGTGAAACTCTGGACCTGGCATCGATTCGTGTGGATGTTACTTAGACATGTAGCACCCACCTAGACCGGACCAGGCAATGACACTCCTTGATGGGAGCATCTATCCCCAGCAGGATGCAGCCTGACACAGACAAACACACAAAAATGGTTGCCTCCAAATTCACTAGATCCTAAACTGATCAAGTATATGATCAACCCAAAGGCCCCCCACTAACAACTGTTTCCAGAAACCACAGGACACCCTCAGAAGGCCCATGTCCATTCTCTGAAGAATCACAACTGTTTTGGAGGCACAAGGGAGACCTACACAATATTAGGACATATAGGTCATAATGTTATGCCTGATCTGTGTTCTTCTTTGCCATGTTGACCAATGGGAATGTATTAATGCTGAAGATAAAATCAGTAGGATACAGTTTCTTAACTATAATAAACTGCTTTCTTTGCACAGTAGAGGACAGTATTCCCATCAAAATTCCAACTGAGTTCTCTAATCAAGTTTTTTTGTTGGAAAAAGTCACGGCAGGCAAGGAACTGTAAGTAGGGCAACGTTGTTTAGTCGGCACCGACACAACTGGGGCAGAATATGTTTCTCAAAGTGGAACTGAAAGGAGTTATGGGTTCTGTAAAGCTTCTTGAGACAACTTGAACGGTTAAATGAAATACCACTTGAACAAGGTATGAAACATCTTCAAGAAAAGTCTTTGAAGAAGTCTTTGGTATGTGCCATGACCTGCATAGCTGGTCAGTCATATTGCATTAAAACCTTGGTGCATTTTAATATATTTAAAATGGAAATAAAGAAGAATGTCTGTGCACCAGTACATGCACCGTACAGAGAAACCATTCTCTTACCACTGGGTAAGGGGTAAAAACAAAACACCTCGCTGGAAAGACAGATGAGCTGCTGGATAAATTCACAACAGGGAAGAAAACTTTCCACAAATGTCTGCCAGGTCAGCCGGTCATGCTTCCTGTTTCCTCTCACCTCTGTCTCCGTGCCACGGCTTTTGACAGCAGCGCCGTCATCACGGGCGCACGGAATCTTCCATTTCCATCTCCGAGGGCTATAAGAGAGAGTGGTCTCCGTGGTAACGCCACTTAAACTCTGCTGTTGCTACCTGCATTTGGCCCGCAGTGACGCAGGAGTCACAGTCCAGTGAGTCTGCCCTATGTAACCTGACTGACACTAGAAAGTTGCCCAAGGGAAAGTTCCGGGAACAAGAAGGAGAGCTTTCAAGGATTTGTGTCGTCTCGGAAGCGGGGAGATAAGTTGAAGTTTATGGAAACTAGCTCGGTTGTTTTGCACAGCTGGTTACCTTGAGTGATATCTGTCAAGGTGGACAGCAAAGTACTTGAGTTACAGCAGTCTCTGAAGGTAAAATAAGCAACTATGATGAGCAATTTAAGAAAAATAGCCAACTGTTTTCCCCCCCAAGGAACAATGTCTCTTAATTTACCAAGAAATACATGAAACATCAGCACAGAGCAGATGTTTGTGGTGACATGTGCCGCTCGCTGTCCTTGTTCCTCAACCTCTTGTTCACATGCAAGTGTGAATGAACAAACACAGTCAAACAATTGCGCTTCGAGGTACTTCGGAGAATCAGACTGAAGCAGGATTTCCTTATTTGATCTCGCTGAGTCAGGCGCTGACGTAAGAGGCCCAGCGGCCCATTTTTATTGTTTCTATAGTGACCTAGAGGCAAAGTTCAGTAATTTCGAATGTGATATAACAGCCTAAATACTTTAACTGCTTAACCCTGTTGATCCGACTTGCCATTTTGGCATGGTCCGTTGTTAAATGAGCTAAGCTTCATTCCAGGAACTGCACAAAAGTGCAGAACGTTTTCCAGACCTTGGAGAGATTTTCTCGGACGCAAAAGTTGTTCTCGAGGATAAAGTAAGGAATTTGTGAGCAGGGAAAAAAAAAATCACCACAGTAGTCATAGTCTTTGCCTGTAACAATTAGGCTTAAAAGCTCGAGAACCTCACCATTATGGTGCACAGCTTGTCACAAAATGCGGCATAAAATGGTCTCTCATCAAACCCCCTCGTCCTGTTAGACCACAACGACTGAGGTGGAGATGATATCTCAACAGGCCTTGTAGCTGGTTGCCATAGTAGCGCTGTTCTCCCAAGGTCAAAGCTGCAACCCACGAAATGCTTCACTGGAGTCTGCTGCAGAGGTGCAAATGAACTTTGCCATCGTGTCAGCGTGAATGTGTCCGTGCGGTTCCGTCGGAGGGAGGATTAGGGGAGACAAGAAGAGGAAGAGGAAGAGGAGGAAAGGGGGAAGTGAAGCAGGGACTTATACTGAAGTCACCACAGGGAGAGAGGAAGGAGATAATGAGTGAGGAGGCAGGGGAAAAAAGTAGCTGTGAGTGACAAGCAAAATGAGGACAAGAAGGGGCTAGCAATCACACAGTTTGAAATATAAATGGAAGGGAAATTGTTTGAACTGAACAGGAGCCACTGAACAGATTAATGGAAAGAAGGTCATTGGTGGCAGCTGTGTGCCAGCGTTGGGACGGAGGAAAGACTGGCGCAACAAGACAGAGAGAGGGAGATGGGGGAATAGAGTTTAAAGCAGCGGGAAGGTGAGGGGGGGAAGCATACCAAATCCTTAGGATTAGTTCCACACATTCTTGGCATCCAAAGTCACACCCGAGGCTGACGGAGGGATGGCATTTGCATTCACTGATTAGGTCTGACTCCTTCCGTCGTGTTTCAGAACTTCTTGGATCTGTTTTGCCTCTTGCAAGCCCTCCTCTCCTCCGTCGTCTCATTCCTCAACGCAAACAGGGGGATTAGCCTACAAAGGCCTGCGATAAAGTACCTCCATGACAGAATGAGTTTGACAAGCCACGTGTCTGATGAAAATTAGCGACTTGAGAAATCTACCTTTCCTATGGGTATGTTTGCGTGATCAGAACCTGACCGACAGATCGTTGCCAGGAGGCATTTTAGTATCAACGAAGGTGACTTTCCTTTGGAAAATGTAACTTCTGACTGGAAGAAATTTGTCTGTAACTTTTTAAAGGTCTTTCAAAGTGAACATTTCCATAAAGCTGGCATGGCCTCAGACTAGGGGGTCAAAACTGACTATAAAGCCTAAAAAAAGCCAAATTCTTCACAGCTAATTACAACTAATTGGAGCCCATCCCAGCTCTCGGGATTGGGCGAGAGGCGGGGTACAACCCTAACCCTAACCTTAACCCTACAGAATCACCACTTAACCTAACGAGCATGTCTTTGGACGGTGGGAGGAAGCCGGAGTACCCGGAGAGAACCCAAGCAGGCATGGGGAGACCCCAGTCGGCTGGTGGCTAACAACCCAGAATCGGAGGACGATAGGAAGGTTAAATAGCTCTAATATCTTTCAATAGAAAATGCAAAAGACATAAACTGAGGAGGTTTTTGTTAAAGATGTGCCCTTCACTCCTTCACTGCAGGAGCTAAAAGTGTGTGAAGGCAATTAGAGTTAGGGTTTCTCAGAACTCCACATGGCTTTTTTATTTAGTGTTTTTTGCTAGCTTGCCATCTTTAGCCACAGTTTACATTCAGGAATTGGAATTTTCTTCAGAGTTGAAGTGTCTGTGACCCGTCCAAGCACTCAAGTGAATAATTAATTTAGCCAATTACTATTCCAGTTGCGTAATTAGAATTAAAAAAGTAGGACAGTTGTGTAATGGTTGAGGACACATTATAAGCAACAAATGCACCACTCTGGTGTTTGCAGTGGAAAAAGTAGATAATCAATGATCAGAAACACTCCCAAATCCCTGACCTGTGTGCTGAAGGATTTATCTTCAGCTCAGTGCAGGATTTTTCAAATCTAGTCCAAGGCTTTCAGATGCTTGACATAATAAATACAGCGAGTTGACGCCTACCTGGCTTAATTTGTTTTTATGGTTTTAGCGCTAATCCTCCCAGATAAATCTTCCTGGTACAAACAACTCCTGCATGAGCACTTTGCCAGGTTTCTAGGGCCGGTTGAGCAAGACAGCAGCTGATTGCAACAGCAGATTGTATTTAGTTTGTGGAACAATAGGCCAGTACCCACATGAGCACTGACTATTTATTTCTCACCGGCACTTCAAGGCAGCAGACACAATGTTAGCTTTGTGGGGAGTCAAAACACGGTTGACACTTGTTATTAAGACGGGTTCATGAGAAACCAGCTAAACATCCTTTGTTACGCAAGGAATGCCTCAACGAGAGGGCTTGTTAAAATAAACACGTTTTGTTTGAAAGGGCAGGGCAAAATTTAAAGATATCAAGAGTGGTAGAAAAACTGAGGAAGAGCACAAAGGTCAGTCTGAAACTAGGCCTCACGTTGGGACTTTAAAATCTATGATCTATGCTTTCTCACGTGTCCATGTGACTTCCAGTATAATTGTGCAACAGAAAGTAATTTAGAAATGTGTTAAGTGCAGTAATACATCATTTGAAAGATAATATCCAGCATCTGTCCTCTCAATTGCCATCCAGTAGAACCAAACCACCCAGGAGGATGTGTTGGCGTCTTGGCGGTACAGTGGAATGGTGGTTAGCACTGATGCCTCACAGCAAGAAGGTTCGAATCCAGGCCGACTGGGGCCTTTCTGTTTGGAGTTTGCATGTTTTCCCTGTGTCTGCGTGGGTTCTCTCCGGGTACTCCGGCTTCCTCCCACTGTCCAAAGGCATGCTCATTAGGTTTACTGGTCCCCTGTCCAAGGTGTAACCCGACATTTGTGATATTCTGGACAATGTCCGGGACTGTGTGTATGCACGTTTTAGCAAAGGCATATCTGGATGTCTATATGGGTACAGGCCATATGTATTGTCAATATTTATTCACGCATGCTTGGATGACACAGCTGAGTGACTGTTACTGCACTGTCTTTACTGGAATGACAGGGCTGAGAATAGCTCTTTGACCGAAATGCTTCAATATTGTTTCACTCTCTGGGGATTCAGATGTCAGTCTTGGTCTTAGTCCACCACTCTGGTGTAGGTTTCACGGTGCTGTTGTGAAACCTGGTACACCTGTCTGTTTTAATGGTATACAGATGGTGCATGCAAATGACTTTGGCAACCCTTTGACTTTTTATCTTGAACACCATCTTATCTTAACTATTGAATCTTAATTGTCTCCTGAATAGTCTTCAAAAGCTGGATAGCATGAAAACGATAGGCTATGCTAGTTAACATTTAACTTGTGGTAACACCTGGCACGTGTGTAGCACCATAATGTGGAAGAAAACACCAAGGCTCACTAGAGAAAAGTGTTAAAGACCAAGCAGCCATGAGAGCAGGGTGAGTTCTTATATCAACATAGCAATGGCAGGCACTCGTCTTATCCACACCCTCTCAGGTGTGGATAATTAAGGCAACAAAGCTCCTGCATCAGGTGAAAACACTTGAACTCTAACTGCAAGGCCGGTGAGGCTGCAGAATGGTGTAACACACATAAGAAAAGCACCCTTTTTGCATTGTGTTTGCAAGGAAGTTAGCATGCTGCTGTTCGCATTTAGCTGAAATATCAGACTGACGGTCTTGTTCCCCTCATAGTCATCATTAGCTTCTGTTCACTGGCTCCTTTTATCTATGTAGAATACAATCTAAAGTCTTAAACTCCTCATTGTACCATATCATCCCAACAGATCACTTCGATCCCAAAGTGCAGGCCTACTTGTGGTTCCTAGAATTTCAAAAAGTAGAATGGGAGGTAGAGCCTTCAGGTATCAGGCTCCTTTCCTGTGGAACCAGCTCCCAGTTTGGGTTTTGGGAGGCAGACACCCTCTACTTTTACGGTCAGGCTTAAGACTTTCCTTTTTGATGAAGCTTATAGTTAGGGCTGGACTGAACCATCCCTTGGTTATGCTGCAATAGGCCTAGGCTGCTGGGGGACAATGCACTGAGCGCATGTCCTCTACTCTCTTCTCTCTCACACTGAGCTCCTGTCCTCTAATTTCTTTTCTCTGGCATCGAGCTCCTGTCCTCTAATTTCTTTTCTCTGGCATAGAGCTCCTGTCCTCTAATTTCTTTTCTCTGGCATTGAGCTCCCGTCCTCTAATTTCTTCCCTGATTTCTTCTCTCTTACTAGTCATCTCTATTACTAGCATGTTAGCTGCCGTGTGTCCCTCTCTCCCCAAGATAGGTCCCACCATATGAGCTGGGTTCTGCTCAGGGTTTCTTCCTGTTAAAAGGGAGTTCTTCCATTCCACCGTCGCCTACATGCTTGCCTGCTTGGGGTTTTCAGGCTGGGTTTTAGACCGGATCATGTAAAGCATCTAAATAAAAGTATAAATACTGTATAAATAGAACTGAATTGAAAATATGGATTTACATAAGCCCTTCTTGTAATAGGATCTTAAGATGGCAATAAGTTGCCATATCTGTACATAAAACAGAACAAAATCAGGTTGATATTATTGTAGTGAACCTGTTCATTGCCATCACAGCACATGAACCGATCCTCAGCAGGACACGAAAAACACAGAAATAGCGAGGGTCCATTAAACCTATTAGTGTGGCTGCCGACTGGTCAATGCCTCTCAAAGATGATGGGTCCAGCTTTGATTACCATGGCAACCACCTGCCAGCTGTTTCATAACAGTCGATCAAACCCATTCCAAGGGCTGTACAACAGAGTTTGCACCGTTTTTACCAGGGCATTGTTCACGGGAACTGGGCTGCGTTTGACTTTGCTCTGCAGCTTCACAATGAGGCACTTGTCAGTTCTTTACGTTGGCTGTACAGTGCTGCAGTACGTGTGTTTATAAATACAAGATGACTGCGTGCCCTGCTGCTCGGTTCATAAAACATGGAACACGCTACACAAATGGTCCATTAAAATATTTAAGGTGTATGGAAACATATCGTCATCCTAGATGCTTGAACTATATAATGCATCTTTGGAAATCTGCAAATCTGCATGTTTCCTCCACGTTTATCTGCTATTTTTAAGACGTACATTCGCTGCCTTTGTGGAAACATCTTCAGTTTTGCTGCCTCTTCCAGGACAGGGAAATGTGTTTATGCAATGCTTTTCTCATCACCCCCCCTCCTACTATGAAATATGTACTGACAGAATGAAAGAGATTTGTCAGGATGGATGAGAAAACTCCTGCAATGACGGACCGGGAATGTGTTTTGACACAAAGTTGGACTGAAAGCCACTCAGTCTGTCGTCAGCTGCTGCAGGGACATAATCAGACTGGCTACCTGAGAGCACGCTGGTTGTAATCACCGTTATAAAAGTGGTCATTGGGATTATTATCCCTCCCCTCCCCTTTTATCTAAGCAGATAAAATGTGTGCACGTGTCTGTGTGCAGTTTTTGAGTGTGAACCTGTGTGCGTATATTGCTGTCAACAGCCCCCCCCCCCACACACACACACACACACCTCCTTTTCACCAGTCACGCCAGAATCCTTTTGTGGATTCCAGATGTCATGGCAACAGCTTGACAGTAGCCTCAAGCCCACGCAGCGATCGTCACTGATGAGGTAAATAAGCTATACAGCGCTAAGGGATGTCAACACACATCATGCCTTTCTCGTAACACTATGAAACGACCTCTTTCCACCGCGTGGCAACGATTTGCCGCTTTTCAGAAAGGCTGCGCCGTCTAATTTCAGTCAAAACAGAAACGGTGACAGCAAAAGCTGCTGTCAGACACTTGGCATAAACTTGTGCAGAGGCAGGTGACACCAGGAGGGGGTTCACTTATGCAATATTTAAAGCATTATTAAACCCTCCCACTTGTGAAACAACAGCAATCGGTTTGCGACGCTGCGCTACATATAATGACTTTTTCTTCATTTTCTTCAAGAGCTCATGCCAAAGCCCCCGGGGCGAACAGATAAAAAAGACAGCAGGTAAGGTAAATGAGGCGTCCTCAAACGCCATCCTTCACCTGGGAGGCCGTGTCTCTAAGATTGAACCACGTTGACATGCTGATGATCCCGCAATTATAAAGGTCAGGTATGGGAAAATCAAATGTCAGCATGCACAAAAAAAACGCACAAACTGAGGCGCAGACTAGCTGATGGCAAACTATTCCTGGGGAACATGGGAACCGACTGCGGGGCTGGTTGTATAATCTATTATTCTGGCACAGACCCAAGAGGGTGGAGATCTTGTTTGTGTGCCTGTAGGTGTATGCATATGCATATCAGATAGGTTCATCGGGTCAATTGTTCTGTTTGGTCAGATAGAAATATTTAGCAAATATTGATTTTTTTTAAAGGAGCAGATGCTGTTTAAACTATTTTTACAGCCCTTCAAAAAACAAAAATTTGTTGTGTGCTCACTATGATCCCAGGAACTTAAGCTTCTTAAGAGGAAGGCATAACGTCAAAATGAACTGCCGCTTGAAGTCTAAGTCTGATTGTGCTCCATTTTTACTTTTAATATGAAAAAAAAACAACAACAGAGTACTGGATTTTTAATATAAATCTCCATTTTGGGCTTATTAAAAAGCATGAAGAAAATATAATGAGTTCTCACTGGCTGTAGTTCTTGGAAGAATTGCCAAAGGGATCGACCAAAAAAGCAATGGCACCATGTTTGCTTCTATCCGGAAGGTGCTTGGATTTGTTTTTCCTGTTGTTCCACGTCACTCAATGCATTCTGGGAATACATTTAATGCTTCTTCTTTTTTTTTCCCCCCCCAAGTAAAGGCAACCCAATCCGGGCCGTCCATATTCAGCCGTGTGGGAAGCAGGGCGGCAGTGTCAGAGATGAACGCGGTTATGAAATCGCGGCTGAGTGGGTTATGCAAACACGTCCACGGAGGAGACAGAGTGCACCGAGGGCTCGATGAGAAGAAGTGACGCACGTCTGTCCCCGCAGCGATTGCACAGTCAGTGATTTTGAACGAAATGGGAGCAGTAATAGCTCGTCAGCAGTGATTCTCTCTGTACGGCAGGTTATGTGTTTCTTGATTTGAATAAATGCATGTTGCACTGCAGACATCACTACTGCTTCTTTGCAACAATATGAAAATACATAAAAAGGAAAGATCCCACGTCTTAAATGGTAATACTGGTATTTGCAAAAGTTACCCAGAGGCACCATCACTCTGTCATTGTCAGAATATGGAAGCGTTGAAGAATAACATCATGGAGTCATGGAGTTTTCCTGCTGCATTTGGTGCTGAGGAAGAGGTCACCTTTGTGTGTGTTCATCACGTACCTCCCTGCGCAACTTTCAGCCTTTTGATAAATTACTGTTTGCCTCCGAGGTTTGCTATTCCTGTAAAGAAAAAAAAAAAGTGTCGCCGAGCTAATTGAACAAACAACGCCACGTGTGTCCCTTTAATAACGGAAGCCACGGCTCCAAACAATATTATCTATTATCCAGAGCGCACTTCGCCACTTTTCATACAGCAGGCAAACACTAATGTTCCAGCGTTTAGTCAGTGTTCATCTCTCACATCAGCTCTTTGTTTACTGTTCATCATGGCTGCGGTGATGCAAAGCGGCGCACACATGCATACAAACGGCCTTATACATCCTGCTCGCCGTCTGTTAGTCTTTGTTTTCGCTGCGTTCCGTTTCTCTCACCCATCGTTCCGCCGACTCCCACACTCAAAGGTTTCAAAGGTTCCAGTTATGAGGACGGGATGTTCTGGCTCTGCTTATTTAATACGTGTTTTTAATGAAACGTCTCTGAGGCTGTGCACACACACACACAGCGAGAACCGGAACTAGACAGAACAAACTAATTGTCTTTCTTTAGTGCCTTTTTTTTTTTTTAATAGAGGTAACTGCATGTAGTGTGCAGATGTTGCAGTATTTAAATGTGTAGACCGACTGTAAGAGCGAACACCAGCCTACGGTTTGTCAAGGGCGGATACATTTAAAGGCAATGAAAGCTTGTAGGTTGTGAGCTGGATGTGAATGAACTGATAAATGAGACTTTGGTAACATTTGTCCCCTGCACAAAGAACAAGAGGTCTTTATTTAATCCAAACATAGGTGCCAGACTTAACTTTGAACATGTAACTCTTGCCCTAAGATAAGAAAGGCCTGATTTCTTATTTATCTGCATACACCTGCATGTTTTATGCTTTAGTTGGTAGAGCCCCATTTTTGGATTACCCTCCTTTCTCCAATTCGGGAAATAGGCATTTCAGGATGTGCAAAATAGGTTCAAACCCAGTGTTTGTGTTTTTACCCAGCCGCAACCACTCGTTGAACTGAAGCCAAAAGCCAAAATCTGCAGTTCCTCAAATGACCACAAGAGGCTTGATACAAAACCAAGCCAATCCTCAAAGACCTTCATGTTAAATCGTCCAACTTTACAGTAACATGTTTACAGCCTCCTACAAGAAAAGGTTGTGGTCTCTATAGGTTATTCTGTCATTCTTTTAAAATATACATTTGTGTGAATTTTTATATTAGCTGATCCGATTAACTTGTATTAAGGGGCATAATAAGGGGTTGACAGCTTTGAATGACAGGTGGGCACCTTCACAGGTTGCCGGCTGGCTGCCTGGCCGCCACCTGTCCACCTCCCGCTCCACATCTTAGCACCATTTTCAAATTAGCCTGGAGTAAGGAGGAGTCGAGCGCTGCCAGGAGGGCGACGGCCGCAGCCAGCACCACTGAGCTTCAAAACCACTCTTTGGGAAACATATGGGTGGCATCACATACGGTGCGTCCATCGATATACAGTCAATAATTTTTACATGTGAAGCTCATAGTTGCATGTCTGATGATATATTTAAAGAAAAACATGGAATGGGTGTATAAAACTAAATGTTTACAACCTCTATGTTTGGGAACCAATCAAAATGACAAATTACAATATGTAATATTTGGATATTTGGCTGTATCTGTATACGTTTAATTGTAATGATTAATTTGTCGAGTATCCTTCTCTTCAGTTTAATTTCAAGTTGACTTCCCGCAAACTTTTGTCCCCACAAACAAGACAATCTCTAATTAAAAAGCAACGCAAGCTCTTCCAAATTTGCTTCGCGTTACACGTCCACACACACTCACACAACCAATCACAGAGAACTGTGGTAGGTGCAGAGCACGCACACACACAAACACACACACACACAAACTCCCCTACCCTAGGTATAGTTGAGAACGGCAGGAAGCCTTGCTGATGCACCCTACTCCGTATGCTGTGATCCATGTCAGTCGTGTTCACACAACCGCAAACACGAGACACACCTTTCCAAACACCCACAAATTCTTTATTCCCTTATCTCTGTGCTTTGCATATGCAAATGGCTCCTTAAGGAGTTCCTCACTTGGTGAATTAGTCACTAAGCAACCAGAGATAACAGTTGAATTTCCACATATAAATCACCGTCTACACCCTCTATACGTGCACATGATTACATTTTAAGAGGATTTTGACAATTTGTCAACATATTTTGCATCATATTTCCACGTGGTGTATTTGGGCACCATATAATCCTCTTCGTTGAGAATTAATCCTCACAAAAATTATTTTTATTGCACTTTTGTATGGCATTACATTATCTGATAATCTGATCGCTCCAGAAACGTGACAACAAATATAATGCATTATTTTATACATAGCGCTTCACCAGATTCTCACAGTCCAGTTTGGATCCCAGAGAAGAATAGTCAGACTTCACCCTGATGCTCTTATGACTTTTAGTTTTATTCAGTGTTTGGATTTCTTTTAGGACGGGGGTGTCACACTCATTTTAGTTCAGGGTCCACATACATTTGAACTCGAGCAAGCCGGACCAGTAACACAAGAGCAAAATAACCTATAAATAACGTCATCTTCAGATTTTTTCTATTTGTTTTAGTGCAAAGAAGAACAAGTAAATTAGGAGAATGATTACATTTAATAAACTATCATTTAAAAAAAAAAAAAGTAATTTCTAGAAAGAAAAATAAGTGCAATTTGGGTAAATTGCTGTCTGCTGTTCAGTCCTGGATCTCAGTGCTGTGTTCTGTTCACATCTCTTACTAAAACAGTCGACAAATTAGGAATAGCAGTTGTTTTCATTGAAAGATTGCCGTATGCTATGTAATTTTCATGGACTTGTCAGCATGAGCTTTGCAAATTCATGCTGTGGGCCGGATTAGACCCTCTCTCGGGCCGCTTTTGACCTGCGGGCCATGTGTTTCACACCTGTGCTTTAGGAAATTGTATTTTTGAGTCAGAGGGGGAAAATAAATAAGAAACGAATGTAATTTCCAGTTCTTTGTCCTCTGCTAACGCTCAGTCTTTGAACACGTAGCCAGGTCATTAAATGCAATCAGGAGCAATATTCAAACATTATAACCTTTCAAGTTTTGTTAATATAGCATCTGATGTTGTCCAGAACATTTGACTTGTTGTTTGTCTCCAAGAATCGATTGGTTTACAAGCTTGGACACAAACTGACACTTAGCGCATTTTTTCCCCTGCCTGCGTGAAAGACAGTAACTCTTCACATTGGCACGTGGCAGTAGTCTGCATTCATCGTTCAAAAGCTGGAATGCTAGGAAGCTAGGAAGAGCTACTATTAGCTAGGATGCTAGGATGCTAGGAAGAGCTACTATTAGCTGGGATGCTAGGATGCTAGGAAGAGCTATTAGCTGGGATGTTAGGAAGAGCTACTATTACCTGGGAAGCTAGGAAGAGCTACTGTTAGCTGGAATGCTAGGAAGCTAGGAAGAGCTACTATTAGCTGGGAAGCTAGGATGAGCTACTATTAGCTGAGATGCTAGGAAGCTAGGAAGAGCAACTATTAACTGGGGTGGTAGGAACCTAGGAAGAGCTACTATTAGCTAGGAGGCTAGGACGAGCTACTACTGGGAGGCTAGGAAGCAAAGAACATCATCTACTCATTCTTTGGAAAATATGTGTGAATGTTTAAATAAAATGTCAAGCGAGTAGCATTTCGCTTTCTCTCCCCGTGCACTGGTCCGCTCAGCTGATCGGCAAATCAGTTAAGTCCAACGGTTTAACATGGTAAATGGGCTGAAAAGCTGATAGAAGGGGTCCAACTCGTCGCAAAGGTGCAGGGCACACCAGCACAACTAAGACTGGAAGATCAGCACACACAAGGAAAATCGCTGGTCTTAGGTATACCGTTTAACATATCAGTTTGCGATCTGCGTACTCCGTCAGTCTGTTGGTTCCCGTAGCACCTGTCCTGGCACTGTGGCTGATTGAATACATGGAGTTATTGTAAATGGCGAACAATGGCAGGTTATTGGTTTATAATTCCTGGAAGCAGGGGAATTAACTGGAAGGCACACCATGTTTATGCCCTTTTTGGCACGATTATAATGGGCTCTGCTAAAATACCACTCTCCCACTGGATCACTTACAGTTTGATGAGTGAAATCAGATTGTATTTTCCACAAATGCATCTTAAGCATACACCTCCACGGCTCTAAGGAGAGGAATAGCTTAAAGTGTAAGGAAAATCACTCTAAAGACACAGTACATGATCCCAGCAGTGTTTGTTAACACCGTTTCAAAAATCCAAACCAACACTTTAAATCTTTGGCCTCTTTGAAGGAACGTTCGTCTCCGAGCCTCCATCACAGCCAATTTCACAAATAACACAGACTTTTTGCATGCCAGAGTTTAAACTCTGACAGTAATTGGCTGAGATCTGCTCGAGAACTCCACGGTAAACAAGGCCTCCTTCTCTGAGGATGAGGAGGCTGCCACCCAATGCCTAATCACGCACATACACAAACCTCTCAACAAAACCTGCATTTTAGATTTATTTTCATTAGGGATCAGAATTAGATACCATCAAAGTGACCGCTCATTCAGCTTGAGGTCAAATGCGCCAGAGTGCGCGGTTTCTCTTGCATAAAATTCTAATTTACATGCATCCGTATTTTATACATACATCCACGCTCCTCATTATTTTCACAAGCCATTTCCCTGTCTAATTATAGAAAAATACACTGCCCTTTAATGTCTGTTGCCTGCAGAGGTTTGCCTGAGCCTGCAAACTTGAAGGGGGAAAATACAGCCTCTGTGCAGCCAGAGAATGTGTCTGGACCACTGAGTCTTTAACCAGGGATGTAAATCACCATTTAAGTCAGGATCATTTACACTAAACCACTCATCATGCAATTCTACACAGGGCTGTGTTCAAAGATAATGGCAAGAAAGAATGCCAACGGATGGAAAATGCAAGTAGGTTTAACACCATTAAGAGAAAATTGGAAAAGGAAGAGGACTGTTTTATGTTTTTATGCTGGGGAATTTTAGGGTGCACTTTTGTGTGGTTGATTGAGTGCACAGTCTCAGGTTTAAGGCTTCTGAGCAGATGTGTTCAGACCACCCCTCCACCCCTCCACCCCCACTCCATTCACTAAGGCCTGTACTGTTTTACCTCATACTTTCCAACACTGACAAGTGTGAGGAGGACTGGCAAGGTTTGCTGTTTATGCGCTGTGTTCCAGAGCCCTCTCTCAATCTTGAAACACAACCTTGACAGGAAGCCAACTACTGTACATAAAAAACCAAATAATTCAAGTGCCGTTCACAATTTTGGACAGTCAAGCATTCACGTTCTCCTTCATGTCTCCATTTTCAAGGCTTTCAAGCGCGTTTTGCTTCCAGTAAACGCTTCAAGTATCTGTACGTGAGCTTGGTCAAAGGCTGCCTACGCAACCGAAATTATTTCATCAGCCTCGCTGGCACAGTGAACTGTTTGACGAAGAACAGGGTCTGGGGCTGCATGTCACTTAGCAATGTTTAATAAGTGGCGTTATGCAAACCTTTATGTCAGAACGGCTTATTTTATCAAGTGTTTTCGAACAGCGGCAAGTCCTCACCTGCATAATTTAATTCATTTCTAACCCTGAGCCGTTCAAACGGAGAATGAATCTGGCAAAAAATAAAAAATTAAATTCATGTGAACAGAAACCACATCAGTGCTTCGGCACATTTTTTCCCAGGATGAGAGAAGAAAAATAAGACCAACGGAGAGATCACATGCCTAATGAAAGTCCTGCCCGGAGCCGCCGGTGCTTTGGAAACAATCACTGAACCATCTGGTAAGATCGACCCATTCAGAACCGTTAAGACGCATGCTGATGCCGTGCACAAAGAGGAATACGCGCAAAAAAGCATTCACACCCACATCAGGGATTTGTCTTCAGGTGCAAATGTATAATACACATTCAGAAAATCTCATGCTCCCTCTCCCTCATTCACTCGGCTGCTCTCAGCCATTCAGAAACACACACACACACACACACACACACACACCTCCTGTGACAGTGAATTGAAACCATCTGCTGGAGCTTGAATTCGCAGGCCCCGCAATAACACATTCACCAAGAAATAAAAGTATCGCCGTCGCTGTGGCAACGTGTTGTCAAGCACCGAAACCGAACAGATCTGCGTTTTAGGATCCCCCGTGTTGTTCCCGCTCAAGCCGGATAGGAGGACATCGGCCTAAATGCTTTGTTTGTGTTGTGTGTGGGAGCTGATCTTCCCAAATCTGTCCCCACACCGACTAATCTGGCGAAGTGACAGGCGCGATCGGTGTGTTTCGGGAAAACACAAAGATGCCCGGTGATTTTTCCACAGGTTTGATGCACGGAGCTTCGTGTGTTGTTTTTTTTCTTCTTCTTTCCTTTATTTTTATAGTTCGTATAATCCTGTCTAATTTCTATAATGCAGAGAGGGTGAGTGGAGCAGACATTGTAATCCTGGACTGGACTCCAGGGATTAGGCAAGGATTGTCTGGGCAGCGCAGTGGGAGCAGATTGGAGTTGTTTTCTCACACATGTAGCCTCGGCAAAAGCTTGGGTCATTATTGATTTGTGCTGTGATTGGTCAGTTTGGGTGAACTCCTCTCGGAGTGTTCTGTTCCCCAAACATTGCAGATTTGAGTTCATGGCCTGTGGACGCACCACACCACAACACACTTACACCTATCAGCAGCAACATTATGACCACCTTCCTAATATTGTGTAGGTCTCCCTTGTGCCTCCAAAACAGTTGTGTCTCATCAGAGAATGGACATGGGCCTTCTGAGGGGCCTCTGTGGATACTTGATCAGTTTGGGATCTAGTGAATTTGGAGGCCAATAGTTGTTCCTGAATCGTTTTTGTGTGTGTGTCTGTGTCAGGCTGCATCCTGCTGGGGATGGCTGCTGCCATCAAAGAGTGTCATTGCTATAGGGTGGGGGTGCCTGGTCTGGTCTATGTGGGTGCTCCATGTCTAAGTAACATCCACATGAATGAATGCCAGGTCCAAATGTTTCCCAGCTGAAAATTGAACTGTCACAAGATGGTCAATGTCTATTACTTCTCCTGTCGGTGGTTTTAATGTTGTGGCTGATCGGTGTATATGGACAACAAAGCCGACTCATGTCTCTGAACCTGTGTAATTTATTCTGATACAAATGAAATGTGTTTTTTCACCTTGTTCTGGCCACGTTCTGCCTTTAGTTCAGTTGTGCCATTCATTCACTTTCCTTGCAACCTGTTTCCTTCAGTTCTGCACAAAATGAGTCTTTCAAAGCACTGTAAATAAGGTTAAGAGCTGTTTTTGTAGAGCAAATAACATGTTAATCAGCTGTAAACTGCGTTCGGGCACCAGGAGAGCTGGTCCATCAGCGGCCGTGGTTATCCGCTATTCAGCTCGCCGTGTTGACAGAGAGTCGCTCACATGTAACACCTCAACCAGAAATTTGCCACGGTCACGGAATAATCCACTGGCGTCCGGAAAACCTCTTGATTTTTAAACCTGTGCGGATTATCCTTTAAATATAAAATTAACTGATATATTACATTTCAAACTTTAAAGGAATCGTATGTAAGAAATGTATTTCAATTAATCATAAAATGGCCCTGATATGTCACTAGACATGAATAAATCATGTTCATTTCAAATACTTATATCACTGACAACAGTGGTCCGGCCAGGATATTGTCATTTAAAAGTGAAAGTTGCAGCCCTCAACTGATGTTGATGTTGTCATGTTGTGTTTTGGCCTGAGGCGCCACCCTCAAGCTATCTACTAATCACGAAGTCAGTAGAGTTTCGTCTTCCGGGTTGCCAGCTCTGCTCTAGTTACCACAGCTGCAGCTACGAACGTGTCGGATAAAACATGTATAACGTTACTAAACCTAAAAGACCTCGTTATGAATCCAAAATACGTCGTGACAAAGTCCGGAATGGCATGGAATTGACCCTCGACTTTTGGATGCTATATTCTACCATGTTTGTTGGTATAGGCTAAAAGCCCCGTGCTTCCGTACATATAGACAGTGGATTTTCCATGGTCGCCCGTGCTAAATGCGTTCATAAAAAGCTTTATATCGCACCACTAGCAGGGTATGAAAACAATCTATGTTCCGACTGAAATGTGGTATTACAGTACATCTTTACGAAATATTTGGCTAATCGCCATTAGTAAATTTTTGCGATACATAATTACTTCGCAAAACATCTCTCATGAAGCATAAACTTTATTAACAGAAAACAAAAATTTACTGTGTAGGACTCGTCACTTGCCATTGGAAGCTCCTTGTAGCAGCCTACGTTCCTGCTGGATCCTGCAGCTTAGCTGGCAACCTCGAGTCAGGGGGGAGGCTGAGGGGATACACCGTTCTACAGTATTTTGAAAGTGATTGCAGTACCAGTTTTGGCCAGTTTTGGCCACAATCTTACATACGGTTCCTTTAATTATCTGTGACCATTTTAGGGTTCGTAGGATTTCTTGAGTATGCAGCCTAGCCTGAACTGAGCTGGAGGAACCACAAGGTTCACAGCACAGGGTAGTCAAAACATTAGCACTGGCAGGAAATAAAACAGAAAGAGCAGTAATACTGGCCGTATAGCCAGCAAAGTCCCTGGTGAATAGTAGTACTACTGTTTTTCATGGCACACCGCCAGCGCTTGTTGTCTCCTTCTTCAACAGCTGAGGGGACTTTAGAGCGAGAGCATGTTGGAGGCTGCAGTGACTGCCCTTTCAAAGTAAATCTGCTCCCCAAAGTGAAGGAAAGCCGCTGGAGTTTGTCCCAGAAGGAGGGCAGAACACTTTTACAACTTGGTACTGTTGTGATATAATATTGTAAATAATGTTTTTATTAAATTACACAATAGTTAATCCTTAAACGGGGTCAAACTACATTAAATTATATCTGCCATGTACAGAAAAGCTCACAGTACTTCATTTGTTTTAGGCAAGGAAAGGAAGTGGAGGAGTTTCAGTTGTAGCCCTGTAGGCCTGAAGGTTTCATTAGTCTGTAATCATACGCTGACAAGAGGGACACATTTTACTTTATGGCTTTATTTGAATGCAAAAATTACCAGCCACGGACAACCTGTTTTGTTTTTTTTATGCTATTTCCTAGACAAAATACCAGATTACACCTTAAATACACACCGATCAGGCATAACTTTACGGCCACCTTCCTAATATTGTGTAGGTCTCCCTTGTGCCTCCAAAACAGTTGTGACTCATCAGAGAATGGACATGGGCCTTCTGAGGGTGTCCTGTGGTGTCTGGCAACAGGATGGTGTTAGTGGGGTCCTTTGGGTCTTATGGGTTGAGGGGAGGGGCCTCTGTGGATCATCCCACAGATACGTGATCATTTTGGGATCTAGTTAATTTGGAGGCCAGGTCAACACCTTGTGCTGTTCTACGTACACCCTAGCGCCTGTAGCTGACAAAAAAAAAACATTCGACGCCGGGTCAGGTTGGCCCGCAGTTGCAGCACGCTCGGCTCAAGACTAAGCCTCCATCCGACCAGGCAATTTCGTTGTGCAATGTATAATGACAAATAAAGCACTTTACCTTTACCTTACCTTGGTCCACTCGGTAGTAGAGTACTTCCGCTTTAGTATTTCTGGATGCTTCTCCATCTCCACAATTTTCGAATTGATTGTTTTGGATCAATAAAGATGGAACACAATGAGGAAAAGTTAACCCTAACTGAGGAGGTTCGGAGATACACACATTTGTAGGACTCGTCTTCGGAGAAATTACGGCAAAAGTTTCAGTCGCCATTCTTGAAAGTGAAGCAGGAAGTAGAAACAAAAATTAACCCGACTACCAGTAAAGACACAGCGGCAACTAGCGTTTGGGTGGAATTTTTACAGTACGAGCCAGACTGACAAGCACACAAGTATAAATGACTTGCACTGGCGTAGGCTACGTACGTAGGTTACGGCTTCTATGTCCCCTAGTACCCTAAATGAGACTTAAGTAACATCCACATGAATGCCAGGTCCAAAGGTTTCCTAGTAGAACATTGTGATCCATGTACACCACCTAACTAACTAAAATATACAGTATATATAAATAAATAGTATAAATAGCATAGACCGAATGATTTACTATCAGTAATAGTTAAAATATAAAATGGCATTACAAACGTTCTGCTGCATATTTGTCCATCAATTTTCGGTCGTTTACAAAATCCCCCTGGCAGACGTAGTTATGTTCTGTAAACTGTGTATCAGCTGCATCATCACACTTGAGTGCTGCAGCTGTTGATCACAGCCTCTGACTCAGAAACGCCCACTGCCACTTCGCCGTGTCAGCATGCCGCGTTGTGAATATGGTTGTATATTTTACACTGACAGATGAGGCTCACGTCCGTGTGTGTGTGTGTGTGTGTGTGTGTGTGTGTGTGTGAGGCAGGTCTGCTGCTGACGGTGTGTCTGCCTGTAATTACCAGAGTGTTTGCACGTGTTTTCTTTAAACGGGCAGAGTGCCGCAGCTTGCAGCCTTCTGCTTTACCACATCACAAGGGGGTCACCGTCTTTTCAGACGTCTCTTCGCAGACCTTGTCGTTTTCTGGAGAAATGAGAGATTTCGCAGGAAGTGCCACCTCCCGGGGGAGAGAGAGGAGAGGAGCTGCGCATCACGTCGCATGTTCTCGCGAAGATCTGCAGGCCGCTCGGATTGGTAATTACAGGATGTACAGTGTCTAAGCATGGCGTCCACCCACACTGTCTGCAAAACTCGCAGAGCATAAACAAACGCATACTGTTCACCCACTGAGGATGTGAGATACTGAGAAATTACACCTAAACCTTTGTCTCCATGCACTTGTTTATCACCCACAGCAATTCTCTCTCTCTTTCTCTCTCTTTCTCCTGCCGACCTTACATCTAGCAACTGAATGCATCACAGCCACTGCAAAAACAAACACCTATTATCCCCAAGAGATGTGATTCAAATCCCCGAGTAAGCCCACTCAAAGCTTTGGAAACGTCGGTTCTGCAGCGGCATGTCTCAGCCTGCCAGTCACAAAGCCGACGGCATCAATAGAAAAAAAAAAAGTCACCACCTTTTTGTTGTCACTCAAAACAGGATCGCCGAGTCGAAAGATCCCAAGAAAGGTGTGTGCAGCACTTTTATTTGTTGATACGCCCCCACGACGAGGCTGGTGCCTGCTTTAAGTTGCCGTGTGTTTCTGTTAATATGGCAACCTTAAACATCAAGGTGTACCCCTAGCAGTGCTGCGAAAGACTGGGAAGTTCTCAGAAAGTTGCAGATTTGTTCCCTTTCATGGTTGCGCCACAGTTTTTTGAGGAGGTCAGCACTAACAGAGTGGAAAACTGGAAGGCAGGATTTGAGAAACATTAAAAGATTTCCACGTAAATCTGCTCAGAAAGAAAGAGGTTTAAAAGTTCTCCCTCCTAAGCATGATTAGTCTCTTAGCCCTCATTCTAATTCTGTCCTCAACTCTTATCATGTTTTTTTTTGTTTGTTTGTTTTTTCACGGCAAAACTTTCTCACATATCCCTTTCTGTTGTCTCTGTTGTGTTTTTCCTCCTCCCGCATGCGCTTCCTCACCGAGCGGCGCGCACGATTGGTCGGGGGAGGTGGAAAGTTGGCCAATGGGAGGCCAGTTGCCAGGCAGCCCGTGCCTTGTTTGGAGTGGCAGGCTGGAGGAGGCCCCGCACAGCTGTTCCACTGAAAAGCGGCAGGACATAATAACAAGGGCCCCTCGCCATGCAGAAACACTCACACACACGGTCGCACAAAGACACAAAAAAAGTAGGCTGGAACTGGATTTTGGGGGAAACTTATCTACCTTAGATTTAGTTTTTGTCTACATCTATATATAAAAAGTAGAGTTTAAATGTGCTGTTGTTTTCTTTCTTTTCCAAGAAGACTTTATTGTACTTGTAATTTTATTTATTTTTTTACCATTATTGCACTATTTACAGCAGGAAAACACCTAAAATTCACCGTGGACTCCTTGAAACGTTCTATATTAAGTTCTTCTTCATATAAAGTCTGCCTACGTTTTAAAATTCATCGAGTAAATAGTACGAAACGGGTACTTTTACATTTATTTTGAAGCACATTTCTAGTCAGAAGATGAAGTCCAATGTCTGTTTTAGCGCTTGTCTGGTTGCCAACGTCTGAGGGTAACGTATTTACCTAGTTTGGGTTACGTGGGTCTGCCAAGTTTCTGAGTATTTGGCGTCAACAGCCATGTAAAAAGTTATGCAGATTTTCCAATTGAATTTTCCCAGTCGAAAACCAGTTTTCTTCATCAAATTCACAAGCAGCTAATACAGAAAAAGGTAGCGGCCTTTGTCGTGTTCATTTCTCTTGCTGTACCGAAAGAGGAAATCACGAGTGTGTGAGAGAGAGGTCAAAAAATCTAACTCTGACCTCATCCGTCCGTCCGAGGCCTTGTTTTGCCTCGCGACAGATTGCTCAACAGCAGCCGTGAATTGTTAACCAGTCCCAATGACCCACATCACCCTGCACGAAACACTGTTTACCCATCTGCCCGCCGCATCCTGCTCGAACAATGCAACTCCTATGCATCCTGTGCATTTTTGTCCACACTTGTTGCCCGCGTCGACTGCGTCCGATCCGTGCCGTGCAGCTGCAGAGGATAAAGCCAGAGATGTAAAGACCGCTTGATCGAGTGGAATATGCTGCGGCCTGTGACACATGCATCGAGCAGCATATGCCGATCTTTTCTCGGCCGATAGCATCAATAATGTGCCAAGCGTCACACCCAGACAGGACACTATTATGATCATCATCGTTCTGGAGAGAGATCGCGGCAACGTATGAGTCACTCCGACGGGAACAATGGTGTAATTTAAAGGACAAAAGGAGCCACTCTGCCCCGGCGCTTCAGTGCTCTTTCTTTAGAGCGATACAGTGTGCTGCCTCCAAATGTCAAAGTCGCCGCAGATTGCTGCTTTTACGCTCTTCTTTTCCACACAGGAAAAAAAAAATGAAAAAAAAAACTAATGGATAGTTTGTCTTCTCCATGGGAAACATCAATTGAGAGAGTGTTTGTAAAGGCTTGCATGTGAGAGAAATCAATATGTCTCCTGGGGTGTTCTGGTTCTTCAAAGAAAGAGTTCATTTCAGAGATGAGTCCTCTCCGGGAAACAGACAGGAAGGCGAGACTAAAATGTGTTTTCCGTTTCCAAATTAGGTTTCTAGTAAAAATAAAAGCCTGGTTTGCGTACCCTGACTCTAACTAACTCTAAGGAACACTACGCTTAAACTTTAAATGTGAGTCAAAGAGCAAATATGTTGTTTTTTTCTCAAATCTCCGGTCTTCTTTTCTCGTTTCACGTTGAACTCGCTGACACGTGAGACGTCCGAGCTAAAACAAAAACACAACTTTTAATTTGGCGGAGCTATTCTAGGCAGGGTTAAGACAACAGAGCGTTGCCGACTCCTGTGGGGCCTTCGCCTGCGATCGCTCCCTGCCCTCTCTGGAGAGAGAAAAATATTTGGATGTGCTCGGCGAAGCATGGAAAATAATGAATAAAGCGCCGTCCCCGTGCTTCCTGTTTCTGGTGCTCACACGGGCGCAAATGAGTTTACTGAATGTTAGGCTTCCTCCGGCGCGGTTGAACGTTTTCTAAAGATCGGTCTGGATGTTCATTAACTCAAATCGCAAAAACAAAATATTAACCACACGTTCTTCACTGTACCAGGTCTCCATCCCACTGCTAAATACCTCTGTGCAGTGTTTGTTAATGTTTACTTTATACTCCCACGCCTGGTATCGGAACTATTCAAGAAATTTATAGAAAACGCACATCTGGAGACGACTCCTCGCTCAAACCTTCATCACATTATCTGGATAACATCAGATTTCTGTACAAAAGAACACATGAAAGCAGTTCATCTTGAGTCGACCCCATTTTATTTAATATGTAGTAATTGTGACCTCTCTACACGTGTGGAGGAGCATTGTTTTGGAGGGATAACGGGGTGGATGGACGTCCACTTCCATTGTGCGCTGTGGTCCAGTGAGTCACGCACAAATATGGCTCTGACGCTCTTAGCCAACAAATTGATCGTAGTCTGTGACCTCTGCCCTTTGCCCTTGTTAACCTCCCCCTGCCGCCTCCGCCGCCGCTGCCAGCAGACAGGCTCCGAGCAGATGGGACAGTTTGGGGTGAGGGGTGAGAGGTGGGGGGGTTTATTTTTACACAGCCGTCTTGTCACTCAAGCTTTTCCTTCGACTTGCCTGTGTTTACCACTCCATTTTTCTCTCCCTTCACCCCCCGCTCCTTGGTTTACACCCCCAAGTTATATTGATGTTTGGTCTTATTACTGTAAATTAGATTGTGAAGAGGGGAGGGAGGAAAAAAAAAAACCTGAGGCAAATGGTGTTAATGTTGTCATCAGTTATGTGTCCAATTACCCTAACTTACATCAATACATCCCAGAAGCTCTGCCGGGCTTCCACGCGCAGAAACTCCACACGTTCGTTCAGATTTATTCTTCCATATCCGCGACACACATAAACCCACCCAGAGCTAAATTCCGCACCGGATTGCGAGGCCACTTACTTGCCCTGACCTCAGTTTTTGGACAAATACGTGACAAATGCCTCTCTTTAGGTCGTCACTGAGGTCACTATTTGTGCAAAGGACTCGTTTCATTTCTGGCCAAGACGCACAAAACGAAACAAAACTCACAACCAAAAGGATTACGCTTCGATTATTTAAAGAATTTAAAAGTGCCCTTTCTCTCACTTGGGCCTCTGGGGCTTGGTGAGTACTATAAGAGTTGGTGGTACGGCTGCTGGGCAGCTGTCGGGGCATCTGGATGAACTGCGGAACAATCATTCAACTGTAGAAGTGATTTGGCTGGAAGGCAAAAGTCCAGACAGACAGACTGCACTGTATACCACGAGCTTTGTCTGTGAAAGGGATTTTTTTTTATTGAAGCTGTAGATGATGTATTAAAGCCACAATGAAGGATAAACAGGCACTGAAAATAAAAGGAGGGGGGGCATTGTTCTCTATCAGTTTCTTCCTACATACAGTAAGCCCACATGCACCGAAACCCATCTTGCGTTTTTACTCTAAACAGGTGCAAGTGTAAAAAGCAACCACCCCCACCTGCCTGCTTCTTCCACCATGGCCGCTTTTCACACCTACTCTCCTATACATTACGTCACCTTCAGCAGGAAATGAGATGCCACAGCTCAAGGTGTTAAATAGACTCCTCCACCAGGTTTCCTCTCAGGGGCTTTTGTTTCAGCCCCCTTCCCTCTCTGCTGTCCACTGTTCACTGTTCCTTTGTATAGTTCAGAAGATGAGACCTGATTTTGACACAGGCACAACATGAAGCCCCA
Source organism: Chelon labrosus (assembly GCF_963514085.1). Lineage (NCBI taxonomy): Eukaryota > Metazoa > Chordata > Actinopteri > Mugiliformes > Mugilidae > Chelon > Chelon labrosus. Next base: position 14,635,074 of record NC_140356.1, read on the forward strand.
TCTGCTGTTTTTTCCATGCCATGTTGTGCAGTGCCAGGCTTTCCAGGGCCACATATGTGTGAGTACATGCTGCCTCCTTGTGGTCGTTTGACGGTACTGCAGCTCAGTGGCTGTCAGAACATGCAGTTCTTAGTTTGAACACTAGATGTCAGCATTATTCAGATACAAACACCAATACTGCAATGTACAAATACTCCATTACAAGTAAGAGTTCAGTATTAGCAGTAAAATATAAGTATTCAAGTAAAAGTACTGGTTTGATTAGATATTGATGCAGTTACTGAAGCATCAGTGTGTAACTTCTGGAGATAAATGAAATAATGAATGGTAGAGGAAAGAAAAATTGGATTTTTACGTGAATCTTTGACTTTTGGTGAGATATCGGACATTTACTGAAGTGAAACCCTGTGAGCTTAGCTTACACTGAAAAAGCAAATCTCTCTGGTGGAGCCATTATCTGCTTTTTCCTAAAACAAAAAGTAAAATCGGCACCTTAAAAGTAGCCGTCAAGTAAATGCAGCGGAGTACGTATATAACGTAGCATAAAATGGAAATACTCAAATAAGGTAAGCAACTGTTTGTATTGACTGCTGGGTAAAATCCATATTTGCTGTTGTTTTTACATCAGTTTTAGGATTCTGCTTTCTCTAGTTATATTTCAGTATCTATTATAGTAGATAATTATCTGCCTCTTGGATTAAAGTTCCCCTCTCACCAACACTTGAGTTGATCTCCAGATCTCCAGTCGTCTGGTCCAAGACTCTTTGTGCATATACTGGCACTTCTGTTTATCTATGTTTGTTGTAAAGATAACAACACAAATGCATTTCCCCACAAATTCAGACTTTAGAGAAATCTGGGAGAAATGCACCCGAAATAAATGCATAAAGCATATATACAGTGTATAAGTTTGACTTTTTCCGTCTCTTTGTTTTAGTGCGAAGAAGAACAAGTGAATTAGGAGAATGTTTGTAATTTAACAGCACATTGCTGTCTGCTGTTTAGTCCTGCTATTAGTAATAACAGTTATGTTCACTGAAAGATTGCCATCTTCTATGTAATTTTCGGCAAATTCATGCTGTGGGCCCGATTAGACCCTCTTGCGTTTGGCCCGCGGGCCATATGTTTGACACCTGTCCTTTACACTGAATGTCTTTTTATCGTTGCTCAAAGAAAAACAAGATATTCAAAGACATAATCTGCATAATCAGGAACTATCTGTGAATGTGATGGCTGTTTTTTTCAATATTTACCAACAGTAGTAATTTAATAGAGACTTCAATTAATTAGAGGACCGACTGGCAATTTTAAGTGATAAAGAAAATAATAACGAGCTGTAGCTCTTATCAGAAATCCTCCCCGCATACCTCGTTTAATTTCTGTCTTCACTGCTGTGATGATTATCTGTGCAGTGAGGCATGAGTCATGAATTAGTTTGCTATTCTCTTGCCGAGCGAAAGCAAAAATGACCTTAATTCAGTCCTTATGATTTGTTGAAAATAAAATCTGTCTTTGCTCGTTTAAAGTACGTTTACATTAAAGGACAGACCAGTTATAGTACACAAAATGTTTTTCATTTCAGTAAATTTTTAAGCATTTTTGTAAGCTCTTAGTGAGTTAAAGTTAATTTAAGAACATAGGTTAAAGCTGTAGGGTAAAAAAAAACACAACTAAACCTTGACCACGACCATCTTAATTCTATAAAGCCACACATTAGCATCAGCAGTCCTCAGACATTATGCGGTACAGTTAGATTATTAGCATATGGGTCAAAGGCCGGGCTGTTTCCAGGAGCTGCAGTACTTGTCACCCTCGTATAACCACTGGGATGCTAATGTCTCCCCTTAGCGGGGCAAACAGAAGCCACTGTAAAAGTCAGCCGTCACCTCTGACCCCTCTTCCCGAAGTTGCCCCTCTTTCCCGCTATTGATCCTTTCGGATTCCTCTGACGTTGAGGGTAAGTGTGAGAATTCTCTTACAGATAGAGGTATTTCGGGAGTCATTGCCCACGGGTCACGCAGAGCTTGTGTGTGAAAAGCCTCCGTACAAAGAAGGGGACTGAAACGGATCGTTAAAGTCAGCTCTGCGTGGCAGGGGCTGGCGTGTGCGGTTCAAAGGTTGCCTTATTTCTTCTGGACTGTCCGGCTCAGGAGCTTTTAACTCCCGGTTCCATACGGCAGAGGCAGGTGTAGGGTCAACCGGAAAAACGCAGACAAATGCAGGAGGTCGGCTCTGAGACACTTTTAAGGAGGCCAAGCTCATGACAGGTAAGCTCTTCTCGTAAATCAGTGGAACAATGACTCAGCTGTGTCACCTGTGAGACATCTCAAAAGTGTAATATAATAATGTTTCTAATTGTGTTCTCCCATAATTTGGGGTTCAGGCTTTCTGTTTGTAGAAATTTTCCGTTAATAAAGAATTACGTAGGAAATCACTGACATGGTATACCGTGAGAAAATGAGAATGTACATTTGAAGGTGAGAAAACACAGAAAGGAACAAGAAAAACTGTTATTAAGGAAAATAAGGAATAGTTTCCTGCTTTATATGTGTCGCCAAATGTTGTTGAACACAGAAAAATGTATTGTATTAATACTTAAAATGTGGTTTCAGGCAGATTTTGAAATTAAAGTCCTCTTAATATAAGCAAGTCTTCAAAAATAAGTGAAAATCAAGACGTCAAAACAATGTTTAATATGTTTTTTTGTATCTTAAATAGATCATTATGGTAAAACCATTCAATTATAGCCAATTATTTAGAAGACAGCCTCAAAAAACACCCTTCTTTCTGTCCATCAACAGATAAAATGGAAGTTCTCGCACTGCTGCTGACGTTCTTCACTGCTTCAGGATTTTCATACGTTTTGCATCCCAGTAAGTAGCACCATGTTGGACTAAGGATTTGTTGAGATGTTTCATGAGAGTTTGCATGAATTTATTCAAATAAATTCTCATTGCTGTTGTGCTAGGATGTATCCGAATGACTTGAACTTTCTGTCCGAATTGTGCAACAGGACTGACTTTCGCCCAGATATCCGAGCTGGACAGAGGCGACAGGCGGCCGAGAGATGTTTCCATATCAGCGGAGATGAGAGGAAATGATGGAAACGTGGAGATGAGGAAAACAGATGAGGGGGAGAGAAACGCACCGGAGTCTGACCCCGCGTGGAAGCCTGTCAAGAATGAGAAGACCGTGGAGGAAAGAAGGGGAGAAGAAGAAGGTCTGACTTCACAGACGGACCCAGAGAGGCAAAAGATCAAGGAAGAGACTGAAATCACGCAGGAAATGCTGGACAGGGATCACGAGCATTTCAAAGAAAGACCCGAGGTATCTCCTACAGTTTCACAAGAAGAAACACAAATGGAGAAATACTCTTCGGATACAGACGATAGGTTTGAGATGAGAGAAAACAGGCTGAATTTGGTTCCTGGCTCTAAAACTAATCTTGGGGGCGTGATGGTAGAAACATTTCAGACAGATGACACAAAAAAATGGGGAAAAGATGTAAGAAGTCCTAATACTGGGATGCAAGAGGAAGCAAAGCGTGACGAGACGGAAGTGGAGCTAAAGAAAAGTGATCAAATGAAGGCAGAAATAGAGGAGGAGGAGAGAGAAAGCAAGCTAGTGGCAGGGCTTAATCTTCACGAGACAAATGGGGGCACTCACAGGGAGGAAAAGGAAATCGTAGAGCAGAAAAGGGCAGAGAAGGTGGAGGGCATAAAAAATGCTAACCATAAAGAGTTGGTAGAAAGAGGAAAGGAAGATCAGATGGTGGTTAACAATCTCACACCTCCTTTAAGCACGTCCTCTGCTCCTGAGAGGAAGGAGTTAGAGATCCCTGCCACAATTCAAATTATCACTCAGACTCAAAATCCTCCTCTTCGTGATCATAATGTCCCTCCTCCGCTTCCTCTTACGCCCACACACGTTCCTCCAGTCTCCTCTCACCCTCCCAGCCCTTACACCAAAGTTAGTTTTCGGCTTTCTTCACCTTCCGTAAATCTTCCTACACAAATCGGCCACATGTCAGACTCAACAGCGAGTCCTGGACACCATGAGATGGTCAAAAACATGTTGTTGAAACCACGGGAAATAAACACAGTCGATCAACCAGAAGAAGGGGAATTTATCGCCATGGTCCTAGCAGCAGAGCCAAAACCAAAAGAAGCAAATATTACAGTGACAGATTTAACGACCAAAGAACAATCGAATCAAAATATATCCACTGCTAAACTGGGCGAGCGTGCACTCGACCCACACACGGCGCAATCTGCGGGCAAGCCCAGAGCTGTTAAACGCGCGGAAAATGGCACCAAAGTTGCAGCGAAGCAGAATAAATCCTCTCCTCCCCAAACACAAGTGACCAAACCGCAGGTCACGACTGCCAAGACACCTTCAGCGAGGCCAACGAAAACCAACAAGAGCAGCAGAAATAGGACAATGAAGAAGTCCAGGGAGAAGAAAAGGAAGAAGGACAATAAAACCCAAAAGCCACCAGAGAAGAAGAAGAAGAAGACCACCCCAACGACATATTTTCCCTACTTCATGGACAACTACTGCCCACCTGAGTGCGCTTGCTATGGAAGGTAAGGCCTTTAGGACACAGAATTTGTGACGGAGGATATTGAAAATATTTAATATAGTTTTTAGTCCATCTGCTGCTGCAATCTACTTTTTGTCTCATACTCTAAAAGGTAATAATTTGGGGTTTTGAAATACACATTTCAAGTAACTAGCATGCTAAAAGCATGCTAAGCTCAGCAAACTGACTACTGGCGATACACCGATCAGGCATAACATTATGACCACCTTCCTAATATTGTGAAGGTCTCCCTTGTTTCCTCCAAAACAGTTGTGACTCATCAGAGAATGGACATGGGCCTTCTGAGGGTGTCCTGTGGTGTCTTGCAACACAATGTTGTTAGTGGTGGGGGGGGGGGGGCCTGTGTCAGGCTGCATCCTGCTGGGGATGGCTGCTGCCATCAAGGAGCGTCATTATTATGGGGTGGGGGTGCCTGGTCTGGTCTAGGTGGGTGCTACAAGTCTGAGTAACATCCACATGAATGTCAGGCCCAAAAGTTTCCCCAGAAGAACACTGAATTGTCACAAGGTGGTCAATGTTATTTACTTCTCCTGTAAGTGGTTTTAATGTTATGGCTGATCAGCTTTTCTCAATTTTCTGATCCAAAATCTTTACATTTGTCATTGCAAACATACACAAGGGGTGTTGTTGTAGTTGCAGAAGATCACAAAGGAACAGTCTTTACATTGTAGCTGCAGCTTTTAGACATGTATGTCATTTAAGTTGCAATGGAGTCAGATACCAAAAGAATAGTGATATAACAAGATCACACAACAGTCCTTCTCGCTAGGCCTCAAGCCATCCACAGAGGTGTAGATCGATCAGCATCCTGTGCCAATCTGTTGGTAGCTAGCTTAGTAAATTCAGTCCCAAAAATTGACCAAAATGTCAATTATTCTTTTAATTCATTTGAGAGAGGTTTGGAGATGTGCAGCGTACCATTAATCTCATGTTTTGTTTTCCAGAGTGGTCCAGTGCTCAGACAAAGATGTGGCTAATGTTCCTTATGGCATTCCCTATAACGCCCGCTACATCCTTCTCATGAATAACCACATAAACAGCATCCAGCTGGACCTGCTTAATGAATACGTCTCCATGGAGTTCCTCGTGCTGAGCAACAATCGTCTCACAGATGGCGCCATAGAAGGAGCTTTTGAAGGAGTCCCAGCTCTGAAACGCCTCTACTTGGATAGAAACCTCCTGCAGAGCGTGCCGGCTGACCTTCCATTTTCTCTCGAGGAGCTTCGCCTGGACAACAACCGCTTGAAGGTGATGTCGGAGGCGGCCTGGGCCCAGTGTCCTGGCCTCTTGGTGCTGAGCCTCAGCAACAACAGCTTGGGGAATGAATCTGAATCCCTCCCCAACGCAGTGCTCGCTCCTCTCCGCAACCTGCGCACTTTGAACCTGGATCACAACCAGCTGACCTCAGTCCCTCTAGGGTTACCGCTGTCCGTCAGGGAGCTCTACCTCAAAGGGAACCTCATTGAGCAGTTCCGCGAGGGAGCCTTCAATGGGATATCAGGGCTGGTGGTGTTGGATCTGAGCACAAACAGACTGACAAACAACGGCCTCCTTAGAGATTCCCTCCTCAATACGACATATCTGGAAAGCCTCAACCTTGAAGGAAACAGACTAAAACAAATACCACGACATCTTCCTCTGTCACTTAAGACTCTAAATCTGGAGGGCAACCTCATATCTTCCGTAAAGAAAGCAGCTTTCAGCACCTTGAGAAACTTGGAGCACCTCGGTTTGGCGAGAAATAACATTTTCAAAGTTGCAACAGGTGCGTTCAGGACGTTACCCGTCCTGCACCAGTTAGACCTGTGCCGCAACACCTTGCGGCAGGTCCCTAGACAGTTACCTCAGGGTTTGCACTCGGTATCTTTAACCTACAACAAGATTCAGTCAGTGCCTCGTGACGCTTTCTGCTGGGGTAATAAAACTCCGAGTCTCAGCAGGCTTGTAAGAGTCCAACTGGAGCACAACTTAATTGATATGGGGAAGCTGGATGCACAAGCTTTTAGATGCTTACGGGGATTCCAGGTGGTGCACTTCTATTAAACAAATAAAGGAAAAGATTAAAACAGCTGTGCTGCTTGGACTTTTCATTCCCTCGACTAAATAAATGTATTTTTTTCTATGTCACTGACACCTCTACTTTGAATTTGATATCCAAGTCCTGCGGTGAGTGCGGCTGCTCTCGCCAGAAACCAGTGTTGAAACGGAATAACAATATTTATTGTGTGTGAAATTCAGTTTATTGCGTGGGACCCACTCATGTCTCACTCTCTGACTATTTTTATGACTGGTTTCCCAGCATCCCTTCAGACTTACAGAACAATAGTTTATATGGAGGAAGGTGCGGCCAAATATTCAGAGCTATTTGATTACCAAACTTCCAATCTATTATAGACATTTTTGGCAGTTTTTTTACGACTGTTTCCCCAAAACACAACAATTTAGAAGAAAATCATTTGGTTTTCATTTACTGCAGTAAAAAATACAGCTCATATTCACCGTTGATTTATACGGGTACTCTGTCACAGGCCCCTCAGCTGTCGAAAAGTATTTACGTTTCATGTTACAGAAAGAATATTTATTACGAGTCAACATGGACAATATGACAAGGCTTACACAAGCGCTAGAGATTGAGATGGGTCCCCGAAGTCGTCTTATAAAGAGCAGAGCACAGGCGATTCCAATCATCCAGCGATCAGTGTGGACGTAGAAATAGATTTTGTAGAGCTCTTCCTTCTTTGTACGTCCTCAGATTAGAAACAGTCAAACACAAAGCAGAAAATAACAGAATTAAAACATTAAATCTGCAAAAAAACGTGTTGTATTCTTTGTGTATTATTGAATAAATAAATAAATATTCAGGATTAATCTTAAAATGTCCAAAAAATCAGAAGTGAAATTACGTCTATGCTGAAACACAATAATGTACCCATGTCATTAGTGTTCGTAGATATTGTCTTGTAGGTTTATTTTATATTAAAGCAGTTGCACTGAAAGTAAATGTCAAGATGTCATTTGGGTGTTAGATCGTGTGACTGAGAAGCATGATTTATTCTTTACGGGACGTGTTTAGGCTTTTAATTTTCAGTATGTATTTTTTTTTAGTATGTAGGCTACTAGTTTCCATAATAAATTTTATTTTTTTTTTTTTTGTTTTACTGTTCTTGGCCATGAGGCATTTCTATGGACCATACATCTATACAAACACGAACCAACTACAGAATAAAAAGTGCTGTAGAAAAGCCACCCAGTCCGTTTTCTATCTGCCTTTACCGCCTTAATAATATAAATGTGTGTTTCCTTCTGTTAGTCAAAGCATTCTGTTGTACATGGATTTTAAGACACCCAGTATATTCTGCAGAATTCTTTATTGAAATGAAACTCATTTGCTGTTTTTGAGCTTTGTTTGTGCAGCCTTCAGGGAAATAATTAAGAAAATGAACCGCCAATGGTGCAATGCAACAGTTTCAAGCTCCGAGGTCAGCTCCTCGTTGTGAATAAATGGACACTTGTCCTAATGCTCCACCACCATTTTCCACAAACAAATGAGTCAAAGCGGGTGCTTTTACACACGTGTTTGTGCGGAGGTCACAAGGACAAGAACGCCGTTAACCTGTCAGGATCTGGGTAACGTCAAACGATGGAGATGATGAGCGACAGTGTGGAACAAACAGCTTTACACGGGCGGCCACGTAATGATATGCATGAGAGTAAGAGGCCCTAAAAGGCCTCATTGTACCATATCATCCCAACAGATCACTTCGCTCTAAAAGTTCAGGCCTACTTGTGGTTCCTAGAGTTTCAAAAAGTAGAAAGGGAGGTAGAGCCTTCAGGTATCAGGCCTCTCTCCTGTGGAACCAGCTTCCAGTTTGGGACACCCTCTCTACTTTTTAAGTTAAGGCTTAAGACTTTCCTTTTTGATGAAGCTTATAGCTAGGGCTGGACTGAACCATCCGTTAGTTATGCTGCAATAGGCCTAGGCTGCTGGGGGGTGATGCACTGAGCACATGTCCTCTAATTTCTTAACTAATTTCTTCTCTGTTACTACTCATGCAGTTCTGTGCTACTACTGTATGGCGTCTTAACCTCTGTGTGCTGCTCTCTCCTTTCTGTCCCTACCCGGCCGGCCTTAGGCAGATGGGTCCCTCCATATGAGCTTAAGGTTCTGCTCAAGGTTTCTTCCTGTCAAAAAGGGAGTTCTTCCTTGCCACCGTCGCCTTCACGCTTGCTCTGGGGGTTCAGGCCTTGAACCTCTGGGGGTTCAAGCACAGACCGGATTTTGTAAAGCATCTTGAGACAGTTTGTATTGTGAATTAAAGTGAAGTGAATTAAAACACACCTGAAATGTTTGCTAGAACCATGTCCATTTTGGCGCATGGTTAAGCATCCAACCAGCAAGACAGAAGTTGTCAAAATTGGGTGAACTACAGCAATCTGTGTCTTGTAATGCTTTTTATTACAGAGCTCCCAAGTTAGGTGTCTGTAAACATGCCAACAGTACAGTAAAAAGTTGCAAAATGTGAACATGTTCTTCACAAAATAGCCACTAGATGGCGATAAGGTATAGGAAAACAGTTCTGATGCTTTAAGCTAAAATGAGAATTTGGCTTTTTTCCAGTTGTCAAACAAGAAAAAAAAAAATAAACACTGACAGTTTAAATGTATACGATGCAGGAAGTTCACCTTAACCTGTATATTTAAGGCACACAAATAGTCAAACACATACTTACACATGCACAAGTCATAAGATTGATGTGCATAGACTTATCCTGCAATAATGTGAGAGGACTCAACTTGATGAGAAGGAGGAATTTAAATAAAAGATGATAAATGGAGATTTTTTCTTTTAAGAGAAAAGCAAAGCAGAAATTAAAAAAAGGCATTAGCCCACGTGGAGGTGCTTTGCACTTTTTCTCCCTTTTCCCTCTTTCTCTCCCTCTCTAATAAGTTCACTCAGCAACGTGGCACTGCACCCATAGGGCCAGGGAGAGAGGAGCAGGAGGAGGGGGCCAGAGGGAGCGCCGGGAGGAGGGGAGGGGAGAGAAGAGAGAGTGGAGGAGAGAGGAGGAGGGAGGGAGGGAGGGCTTGAAGGATGAATCCAGGCTCCACTGGCTCCGTGCGTGTCCAGAAGGGAAGAATTTTGGCTGGGGCAGGGAGCTCACCAGCACCTCCCTACGGTCCAGCAGGACCCTGACCCTGTATCACAACACCACGTCTACCTGAAGCTGCTGGAAACCCACCTCCCTGCTTTCTCTTTTCTGCCCTGCACGTTTTTTTTTTTCCCCTTCACTCACCTTAAAACCAGATTGTGTTTCAATTTCTGCACACACTGTACCTGCAAGCACACTTGTCTTCGCGGTCATCTGGTGTTCATGCGTGGGATACATAATGATCTCGGGAACGGCTCCCTTGACAGCGTCTGAACTCATGTGCTCATTTAAGCAGTCTGGCAGATGGCTGAATTTATTTGTGTACCGCTGTATCCTGTTCTGGATGCTCTCTCATATTCAAGCTTATCCCAACAGGAGGTATGGATTAACAGCAGCAGCAGCGAGGGCAGTGACTCACAAGAAAGGCTGTTGCACTTCTGTGCAGAGTGATCGTATAGTGCACAAGCCAAAAAAACCACATCGCCATTAATCAACCGTCAGTCTTCTCCCTGGAAGGGAATGAAAATACTCTTCATTGTGCATCAAGTGGACTTTTCTTTGCTGCCTTAACAGAAAGTAAAGTGGACACCTTCCCATATTTCCAACACTTAAAGGGGATTTTTAATTTCAGACAAAAAAAAACACTGATGCTCGTTTAATTCTTCATGAAACATTCATCAGGCTGCTGCAGGAATCGGACCATGAAAAGAGAGAACAGGAAGACAGAAAGGAAAAGAACAGGATATTAAACCACACCCTGCTTGTGATCCCTCCAGACGAACAGACAGACTGACTGAGCGGTGTCTCTTTCTCAGATCTGTAAAAAAAAAATTCGAGGCCTCCTCCCTGTGATGCCCAAAAATATTGGATAATCACTTTTTTTTGGACATAAAAAGAAATTTGAAAGTTTTATGAGCTAAAGGAATAATTTTATAGAATGCAAATAAATTAAATGGATGTGTTTCAGTAACGTTGAGAGTGACAGCATGTAATTTGTGGCTGGCTTTTTTCACATACAGTAACCGAATGCATGCGACTGTAGGGATCCTTGTCCATGTGTCTCTCTCTTCCACTCTTGCACACACACACACCTCTTATTAAAGCTGCACTCATCCCCCTAAGCCCAACCCAAACTCCACTACCTCCACCGTCTCAACCCTAAATCAAAGCAAACCCTAATCTTAACCTTAAGCCCAAATTGAAGATAGGATTGACCGCCGTGACCTCCCTTCTGAATCCTAATCTTAGGTGGATGCAAAAGTCCTCGCGAAGAGTTAAAATGGCTGCTCGGAGGAGTCGGAGCAGTTTCCAGAGCGAAAGGGAGGTGGCGCTTGAGCCAGACGAGAGACGGGATAGGAAAAGAGGGAGGGGAGAACGTGAGGGGAGGAGGGGATAGCGAGAGAAACCATGGGAGCCAGAGGGACCTCTAGACACGCACACACTTACAGCCCATCATATGGTTCTGGTCTGGAGCTGCACTGACAAAACACACACACACACACGCAACAGAGTACAATTTACATATTTTACTCTCGGTCACACACAAAGCACATCTCCAGAATGTATATCATCAGATTTTACAGTTGTGCAAATTCAGACCTACTCACAGTCTCTATTTAACGAGGACACGCAGTGCAGCGTATTGCTTTCTAACACTGACAGACACACACACATTGTGCACACATGTTATTCAGGGGCTCCACAAGGGGGCCTATGAATGTTCCTCATCTGTAGAAACGCTGCACATCTTGCTCTGAAGGAAAGTGCAGAGATAGTGTCTGGTTACAATCCCCTCCAAAAAACTACTGAATCAGCACATAAATGGAGATATCTGCACCAATCAGTCAACTTTTTAGAGAAAGGAAAGTGGGGTTTGGGTCACATTTCAAATTGGAATTCCTTTACTTTGCCAGAACCTCTGTATGGAAACTGTTTTGTGTTTTTTTTAGTCACACTGAATTATTTATGTGGAAATGATTTTAAACCTCAACCGAAGGTGTCCAACAGTCAGAGTTACGTGGTCGTAGGAAGTAATGAAATACAATAACTCGTTATTCATTTGCAGCCCGTTTGTATTCGGGGAATAAATGCTCAATATCCAAGCCTTGCAAAGTTAGGAATACTGCTCAAACTTGTTCACACGTTCCACCTCAGACCTGGAATGCTGGATGGCGATTCAATTTACATAAAATGAAGCCACCAGGCAACTCTCCTCTCCTCGTCCTGGTATTAAATCTGATAGGTGTTTACGATTAAGTCAATGTCTGTTTAGCTTTCGAGAGACTTTCCTGCTGCTGGCCAGTTGTCTGAGACTGTTTGCTCGGGGACTCGACTCCTGCAAACAGCAATTACTGAACGTGCAATGGAGCCTACCTAGTGACGACAACTTTGATCCTTGCCTCTCATCTGTCGGCGTCTTACGATCTTATTCCTGAAGTGTTTCTAAATTGATTCATATAATCCCAACAGAATAAATGTAAAATAAAAGTTTTAATCTGCTGTAGTTCTTCTCAAGTGTCTGATTTTAAGTCCACTGGAGTCTGGTTTCAGTGATTTTACACCTGGGTCAAAGCCAAACAGTTATAGCACCTATATAATCTTTATATTCTTTTATCAAAACCTTATGGTGATATTGATCATTCTTGACTTTTATGAGGACAATCTGCTGTTTTCTGCCAAAAAGAACTTGTTCATGAAGAGTTTATCAGATAAATTGCGCATCTGGTGAGGAAGAAACCAATCAAATCGATCGGTCTCTACTGGACGTGATTTGCCGATTACACGTTACGCAGACGATACAGTCCTCTATTATGTTACTTGTTTCTTTCCAGTTTGAACATTTCTGATGCCTTCAAATGGGGTTGAGTCCTTATGAACTCTTGCAGTATTCACAGCCTCAAAAAAAGAAATTATCTGAAAGGTCAGGGGACAAGAGCTATGATACGTGGAAGCCTTGGAAGTTAATTTTTTGCATAGACAGCAACAGTTGCCTTTGCTGCCTTAAAGTGGGGAAGTGACTACTGTGTTCATGAGAAAAGCTCATATTAACAGCCTTCCCTTGTGGTATTTAGTGGAAATTGTCAGTAAGGTTGAGTTTATGCGAAGTATTTTCTGAATGTATGTGGTCTTAATTAACTTTATAGAAATAAAATATGCTTACAATCTATTTAAATTATTTGTACATCAAAGAGTCCGTGAATAGAGTTGGAGAAAAACTCAGGTTTTGCAGGTGCGTCAGCTAATGTATGTCCACTGCTAGTACACTTTGTCTTCTTTGGCTTTCATTTGGTCTTTTTCTCGAGTCAAAGGTTAATCTACCAAATTGACTTTTAGAAAATTCCTGACTTTAAACTGGCAGGCTGGTGAAACTGAAAAGCCCTCAAGCCTTCAGGTGTCCTCCAGGAGGGACTGAAAACATGTCAAAACCACAGACGAGCTTTAATGGCATTCCGCTTGGTGCGTCGACTATATTTTATATTATAGGGTCTTTAAAATAATGGACCAACTTTTAGTAACTCCAGTTTAGGGAAAGTCTTTTACATGAATCATAAAATAAATAATCATCACCAGTGGCATCTGAACGAACACATTTGCGCAGATAATTTTTGCAGGTGTTTCAAGTTTCTCCTCTGTCCTCAAACATCTGCCTGCCCCAGGCGCAAGACACCGAAAATCCATAAACCAGGTCACCCTCAGGAAGCACTTCCCCTGGTTCCCCCAGCTTCCTGTGTTGGCTGTTACCATGGCAGCACCCTTAATCAAAGTCTAGACAGGTTTGCGTGCAGTAAATCAGGTCAAACTAAACATTGTACAAAGATCCTAAAAATAGTGGGCTAAGAAACGGAGACAAAGGCAAAACTGGGCACTTTGAACAAATACGTTTTATTTTACTTGTGCATGTCTCCTAGAACAGAGGGTTTTCCATGCCGAGCAGTAGACATTACCTAAGCAATCATTCCCCCACTCCCATTTTACTGATGTCTGTTTTGAATGTCAATGAGCAGAAAGTAAGGCAGACAAAGCCAGCTGAGTCATTAAAGTGGATGTAGGGAAAGAACTGCTCAGAAGTCCTCGAGGCCTCTAACCTGCAGCACGTTACATGACATGAATATATTACAAGAGCTTCACAGAGCCGTCGACAAATCACCCTCACGCCACAAATCATTCTGTCACCTAGCACTGACACGACGGAGTTGGTTCCACTTCCTGTTTTGCCTCTAATTTGACACCTATAAAGTGAATTACCAGCGCTGGCAGCAAGATGGCAAATTAGAGGTGATTTCTTTCTCTGATCACAGCGCAGTATTACACGGCTTTAATGTGAGCGGCGGAGGATGTGACGCAGGCTAAGGGAAAGGTGAGGCAGCCAAAGGCACGGGCGACTGGGTGCTTTGATGAAAGAGAGGCAAGTCTAAACACAAGAGGATATGATAGAGAGCAGTGAGGTGTGCACAGACACACTCTGAGGTTTCCTCTGGGAGTTCGTCCAAAAGATTGTCATCGCCGACTTCAGTGAGACTGACAAATTTGGCACTGCGCTAACAAAAGCACGATAGGTGAGCTGGATTATGTGATAATATTAATGTGACAGCAAAATGAGCTGGCTGGTGTTCAGGGAGTTTATCATGACAGACATTAAAGTGACTGGGGGAAATGATGCAAACATTATCTGTATGAAAACACTGTTGCTGCACAAGGTGACTTCATCAGTGTCTCTCCCTTTATCTGATTTGGGCTACATTGCACTGTTTATTTTTAAAGCTCAGGCTTGGTTTAAAATAAAAATAAAAGATATTTGATTCAAATCACTCTCAGTTTATGTAATCCAAGGATGACGTTCGGTAAATATATGTAATTTTTCCATGAATGCATTAAGTCTTAACTTGGCAACTCACTCCTGTGGTTCTTTCCAAAACAAGATCTGGCCACATAAGAGATTGTCTTGAATATTTTCATGTATGAAAGTGTTTGTTAAGACAGTACCGATGGCCAAATGAGGTAACACAATGATGAGTGAGCCTATAAGCCACTGATTAAAGTATTACAATATACACACCGATCAGCCACAACATTAAAACCACTGACAGAAGAAGTAAATGGCGTTGACCATCTTGTGGCTATACAATGTTCTGCTGGGAAACTTTTGGACCTGGCATTACTTCGTGTGGATGTTATTTAGACATGTAGCACCCACCTAGACCAGACCAGGCACCCCCACCCCATAGCAATGACACTCCTTGATGGCAGAGCACAAAAAAAAATGGTTTAAGAACAACTCAAAAAACATGAAAAACTGCCCTAGGTGTTGACCTGGCCTCCAAATTCACTAGATCCCAAATGGATCAAATATCTGTGGGGTGCACTGGAACAAGCCTGATCCACAGGGGCCCCTCCCCTCAACCCATAGGACCCAAAGGACCCCCACTAACAACAATCAGGACACCCTCAGAAGGCCCATGTCCATTCTCTGATGAGTCACGACTGTTTTGGAGGCACCAGTGAGACCTACTCGATATTAGTCATAATGTTATGCCTGATTGGTGTACATTTGTCATTATTATGAACTGTGGTATTAAGTTACATATTATGTCATCTCTATAAACAGATATCTGGATGATGAATTGCGGTGAGATTATATACAGAATGGGTTCAGAGGCTTCTCTTGATGCAAACCAAACATTTCCTACGGCTGCAGCTTCACATTAAAAGCAGTTTACCGACTCACTGGGAGTTCTTTTATGAAGTAGTCACAAAATTAAGTTTGTTTATATAGTAGGGACGTTCTGTTCTCATTCTACCAAAAAATATGGTATTGGGGGTTTTTTAGTTGGAAATTTTTAGGTGGGCGTCAATGGCAATCCATCCTAAACCCAAGAAGAACAATTACCAAACAGATTATGCTTTATCCTCGGGAGAACATGAATGGTTGCAACAACCCATGTAACAGTGGATATTTCAGCTTCATTCATCATGGCTTATATTTCACCAGAGCCAGCACAGAGAAGCTTACCTAAAAGGGCCGTCTGATTTTGCTAACAGCATCTTAAATGGGTCTTCAGTTCATTGCTCACCATAACAAAGTAATAATTTTAACATTTCATAACAGCCATTTCAAAAAGCAGAGCACTCTGCGAGCCTTATTTGGATGTTCCCCTACCAATGTCGCTCTATTAGGTTGTGTTTTGGCTATAAAACAGCATGTGATTAATGTTTCCTGTTTTTAAAAAGTTTTCTACTTGACACCGTGACTCCTATTTTACACATTCGTCCGAATTCCCGCTGACTTTGATCCCCTCTGCAGAGATCCACTACTCTTGCTGCATCAGCAGAGACTGGAGCAACACTTGGCAACAACATAATACACTTAACTCTTCATCAGAGAGGAAAGTTTCCAGAAAGGAGTAGCTGAGAGATAGAAAACAGATGCAACAAACTTCTGCGACTTCTAACTAAGCTAGAGCAGGGAGTGAAACAAGAACCTTTATTTAAAATACTTTCTATTGTGTCATTGCATCTTATTTGATTCTGCTCAGGTAATAAAGCAATCAATCCTGACAGTGGTATTAAATAAGTTATCACTGTGGCATTTTTTCTATTTATGATAATTTTATCTCTTGGCACTGAGATTCATTCCTCTGAGATGTAAGAGACACACCTAATTTATAAATATATTATTTTCCAAATGCAAAATCTACGCAGCGTAACAGGCAACTGATCATAAAAACCTAGCAACGCAGGATTTATGGACCGACTGGCTGTTTGTGCCAGATAACGTGAAATAGCTGCCAAACATTTTCAGTTGTACACTGATACCGAATGTTATTTAAATCAGATATTTTTCATCCCGTGTTTTTATGTGAAAATGCTATAGCCAAGTTTAACATCTGCCTATTTTTTTCCCCCTCTTCCAGCCTCATCAAAGAGTCTGAAAGGGAGGAATGTTACGGGAGGATTATGGGAAACCACCCCAGTCGGTTGACCTGGATGTCTCACATCTGACGCCAACGAGTGATTGAACTTTCTTGAACACGACTGCGGTTCTGATTCAGAACTCTGTACTTGAGACCCCCCTTTACCTCAACATTGTCGTATTGAAAGGAGTACATGATCTGTTTGTCTGAAGCGCTGGTTTTCTTGGTACATCTTTGTAAATGATGTGGCAGAGGCCATTATATTTTATATTATATAGATATTTTGATTTCTAATCCCACAAAAGCACTGGATCCTGCGTGTCCCTTATTGTAACCAGTGGTCTCTTTTGTTTGTTGACTAGCTTTTAAACATTCACGTCTTTAGCCTATGGTCCCCCATGATCTTTTCTGACAAAGTTCTTCCAGCACTATTAGACATTATACACTGATCGGACAGGAGAAGTAAATAACGTTGACCATCTTGTGATGATTCAGTGTTCTGCTGGGAAACTTTTAGACCTGGCATTGGTGTGGATGTTACTTAGACATGTAGCACCCACCTAGACCAGCCCAGACACCCCCACCCCATAGCAATGACACTCCTTGATGGCAGCAGCCATCCCCAGCAAGATTACGGTTTAAGAACAACTCAAAAAAACATGAAGAACAGCACAAGGTGTTGATCTGGCCTCCAAATCCCCTAGATCCCAAACTGATCATATATCTGT
Source organism: Chelon labrosus (assembly GCF_963514085.1). Taxonomy (NCBI): domain Eukaryota; kingdom Metazoa; phylum Chordata; class Actinopteri; order Mugiliformes; family Mugilidae; genus Chelon; species Chelon labrosus. The sequence continues at coordinate 14,652,466 of NC_140356.1, forward strand.
GGGATACACTGGAACAAGCCTGATCCACACAGGCCCCTCCCCTCAACCCATAGGACCCAAAGGCCCCCCACTAACAACAACAATGTGTTACCAGACACCACAGGACACCCTCAGAAGGCCCATGTCCATTCTCTGATGAGTCACAACAAGGAAGCCTACACATTTTGACCAATTACCTATGATCTCTACTTTGTTTGAGAGACTTTGAGTTTATGCTACTCTCTGCCGCCTACTGTAGCATCTGCAAGTGTTTTTTTTCCCTAACCGCTTCTTGTAAATTTTCCTTGAATTTCCTTAAATCAAAACACGATGTTCTCTGAATCATCCGCCCTGCCATCCGTTAACTCAAAGTCTTTGGTTCAAGGGCACTTATAACGCAGCCATCTGAGAGAGGGTGAATGCAAACGGGTAGAGTGTGTAACCAGAGGAAAATATTCAATAGGTTAAAAATAATACTTGTTTATAATTGTGTCAAATCTGGCAAAACGGGACGGTATTTTATTTTTAACATTATCCTGCCAGGTTTTAAGATGGAAAAGTGGTTGTGACTACACCTGTGGGTTTTTTTCTTTTTTTGTGTGGTTGTCTTTCCCATCAGTTGGAGACTCTAGACAGGACAGATACTGCAAACCTGGATGTGAAAATGTGAAGTATGTGGAAAGAATGGGGGCAGACGCTAGAGTAAACTTACACAGATCCAAGAGCAACTCAATGATCCTCTGGCCTGCCGGTCTTTTTAAGAGCTAAAATATCCAGATTCAACCAGCCAGGCAGAAGTTCTGGATCCAAACTGCTGCAGCCCAGTGAGCACAGTATTAGTCACTGGCTTCCAATGCGCTGGTTCCCTGCCATACGTTGGCTGCTGGGAAACCAGTGAGTTGGTTATAGGTGACCACTCCAAGAATATTTCATTTCATCTCGGGCTGAAACACACATGGGGCTTTCTGAAGCTTCGGAGTGTTTGCAGTACTGGAAACTAGACAGCGTCATGAGAGCACTGGAGAAAAGGGTTTTCGACCACATCTCATCCGTTCCATGCAAAATTGGTGTGGCATTAACCGCAGATAAATTATTGGGAGTCTGGGAGTGAGCAGATTTGGCCAACACCTAACTGGCTCCACCGACACCCTCTCTTTTTTGCTAATTCCTCTCTGCCAGTTGTTCTGTCTTGTACTCACTCCCTCGAAAAGCAGATTTACTTTCTCCTCTGCACCGAAACAGCGGAGCAGTATTCATCATTGTTCTGAACTTAACATGTGTCTCGCACGTGACAAGTACTCGAAAGCATTTTTCCATAATCGAGCGAGCACTCCGACCACCTGAAACGCAATCCGTCCAATTCCCTTTCTTCCCCCATGTGATTTTTGGAATTTCTGAATGTGGATGCATGTGTTTTTATACGTGAGATATGGGGATACGGCTTCATAGTTATGCTGTGATATCACTGAGAAACGGCGAGTGAAGAGCAAGCACACGGTATCACATAAAAACAGAGGAAGAATCCTCTTTCCAAAGTATACAAACATTAAATCATTCTGTCAGTTTAAAGAATAAACAATGTGTTATAAATTTTATTCAGGGAAGCAGAAAATAAAAGACAAATTTCTCCTCGTCTGTGTTTTTGTTCTCTTTCTCCCACGTCCAGTCTCTTGCAGTTCCGTAACAACCTGCAGGTCCCATCCCACACTGATGAAATAAACTTAAAAAGCTAAAAAGGGAAGTTGGACCGCTGCTCTTCTGGCACACGAAATGATAAACGTGGATGGAACGGGAAAGCCTGTCTCGGGATACAAACAGAGCCATCAGTCTATCCAACTGTTATTCTGGCAGGGAGCGGACCTCCAACATATGCAGTACAAAGTGTTTTGTCGGATGAAAATAGACAAACATATCCTCTCTGTTTAATCCACGCTGGCTACTTAAAACTCATATGGCCTGAATTCACAGAAAAGTAAGATGGTTGACCTTGTGTTTGCCCAAAAGCTCGGACACAGTCTGATCTTCCCAAGCCAGGGCGTGGACTGTGATGGCTTATGATGGACTATGTAGGCCAGAGATACCGCATAGATCTTTTCTCTCATAGGCATGTTTGAACAAGAGAGAAAAGTTCAAGTAAACTAAACTTTGGACACAGCCTCTGCTCATCAAGAGCACCAAGGCTAGCAGTTTTATGTGTATTTGATTATATCTGCGGAATCTTTCTTTTTCCCCTTGTACTCCCTGTAATTGCGCCTTGTTCCAAGAGCAGGGTCAATTATTAAAGTGTATGACTATGTTAAGACAGTTCCCATGTTTAATGGTTCAAGATGTTTGGTAAAAATTTTCCAATGGATCTGCTGAAAATTTAGCCAAATGTAGCAAAGAAAACTTGGCCGAGTCACTGATTGAGTTCATTCAGGCTGCAGCGGTCCGCTTGCAGTAACCAGACAGAAACGCTCAAACACACAGAAACTGAGGTTCGAGAGAGAGAGAGCAATGTTATAGTGAAACGAAGAAGACGAAATAAAGACTTCTGTATGAGTTCTGACTGCATCCCTGAAAAAAACGAGGAGAAGAACAAGGTCCAATGTGGGTTCAAAAAAACATTAAAAAGTAGTTAAAATAAATAGTGGCTTGCTAAATTCTACTTAAAGTCTCTGAACTCGTTTTCTTTCTTGACAAAAGTTTTGCAAGAAGATTCATATCACTGTCGCATCTCATAGTGTATGTTAAATTTGAAGGTACGACCATCGGCCAATTAGCTTAGCTTAGCTTAGCATAACACCTACAAGCACTGGAGCAAGTCATTACATGACCAGGCTGCAGTGACTGGAACGGTTGCTTGCCAGTCGCGATAATGCCAAGATATTAATTGGTGCACTAGTACGTGCATTTTGGATATCTCTGAATATTCAGAATCTGTGGACAAAGATTTTGATCCCGAAAGCTTGAATGTGTCAGGAATAGTAGCATGGGAGGGAAGACCCAAATGGCAAGATGCTAAGGGGAGGCAGGAGCAAGGAGCAAAATTACTTTGATAAAAACTCAAAATCTGTCCGTGACGGGGAATAGCACTACAGTATCATAACAAAATATTGGTGAAATGAACGAGTTTTGCGGCAGATAATGCGATATTTAGAGGCTGCGTTTCGGTGCCCCAGTCATTCCCACTATATGGATATACGCGACGCTCCACTGGATCTAAATATCTTCCGAATGACTCCAAATGGTGGCAAAGTTATATGGGTGAGTAAACGATTGCATTTTACGCAAGAAATAAGGTCCAGGTTGTAAAAAACGGTAATTCCCCTTTAAGGCGCTGCAGGGAAATACTCAAAACAGGTAAGGACCAAAACCAAGACGAGAACATGGGAACTGAACAGCGAGAGACCAATGAGGAGATAGGAGCAGGCAAAAGACACAATGCAAGACAGGTGAGTGGCATCACAATGGCAGGAAGTAAAACCCAACAAGAAAACTGATCACAAAACAAAACAGGACACACCAGAAAAACCAAACAAGGTTACACAAAATATTCAAAATTCAACACCAAGACAGAATGGGCTTTGGTCGCATGCATATAAACAGACTGTGTTAAAGAGCTAAAGAGGTTCAATACCCAGTTATACAACGTCGGCGGACAAGCTAACACGTCACTTTTGTAGACCGCTGTAGTGGTGAACTGTCTGGTGGGCATGGACGTCGTCTTTCAACCTCCTACTCTGTTCCAGGTTGTTAGTCAGACTGCAAACAATGGCCAGCAGAGTAACAGGAAGTCTTGGCCCAAATCTGTCAACTGGAATCCAAGAAACATTCGCCTCCAGAGGCTAAGTTACAAGAACATAGGCGATTTCCTTTGGATGGACCCGGGCTCCCCTCAGTGCGCTAAGCTAACATCTGCCGTCAGTAGCTTCGCGTTCAGCAAACAAATAAAGCTTCAAATAAGTGGTTAACAGCGAACTGCTCCTTAAAATTTCCATCTTGCGAAATTAAATTAAAGCCATAGCTTGAGCAATACTGGCATTTTCGACGTGTTGTGGAAATCATGAGAATGAGCCATCAAGGATGTTGACTTGGCGGATTTCTTTGTTTGCAGCCATTTTGCTTGTCACATAAACAGATGTTTTTCTCCACCAACCCTTCCAGTGTGTGTGTAGAATCCCTTTCATAAGTATGGTGTGTTGTTTTTTTTTGTTTTTTTTTCCAGCTTCGGGAACATTTTGGTCTCGTCTCGTTGACAGCTCGTTTACATCCTCTCTGGCTGTGTGCTGCTGGAGGTGCTCTGCTTCATGTTCTCGGGCTACGCTGAAAAAAATACTGAAGATATTTGACATTTTAAGAAACAACTCTTCACAACAACATCTGTGCTGGCCGAACAGGATTATCTCTGTTGGACTGCTGCCCTAAGTATTGCTTAATACTACGAGTCTTGGACGACTCAGTGGTGGTGGTGGTTAGCACTGATACCTCACAGCAAGAAGGTTGTGGGTTCTGTGTGGAGTTTGCATGTTCTCCCTGTGTCTAGGTGGGTTCTCTCCGGGTACTCCAGCTGACATGCTTGTTAGGTTCATTGATTCTAAATTGGCTGTAGATGTGAGTGTTAATGGTTGTCTGTCTCTCTGTGCTAGCCCTGCGATAGACTGGTGACATGTCCAGGGTGTACCCCACCTCTCGCCCAATGACCGCTGGATAGGCTCCAGACCCCCCTGCGACCCTTCACGGGACAAGCGGTTACAGAAGATGAATGAATGAATGAATGACTATGACTGTCCATGAGTGTGTCAACATCTGTTTATTCATTATTTGGCAGCTGCACTTCCTCTAAAGTAACAGAGTTGGCTGACTAGAGTCCAAAAGGACACTGGCTCATTGCATTTTAGAGTAACTTCATATTCTGTGTTATTAGCCGTGGGGATATTTAAAAAAAAAAAAAAGAAATGTGATGACTTCATCTGCTCTCTACACTCAGGACTCTCTTTCTTTCCCCTAATGTCATCACTACATTAGCACTCTTTGGGTCCATAAACACTCTCTGTGACTCACTCAAATGTACACAGTGGCAGCCCGACACAAACCAGTCCTTGTTAGGGATGATCGTTTCTGCCATGCTGAGCTGACAATGCCACGACAGGGCTAGGCTGGTAATGGGTTTCCCAGGCAGACGCTTTCTGCCTCTGGCTGGCCAAATGACACCCGAGAGCCCCGGACTGCCTGGTGAAGACATCACCCATTTTACAGACGGCCTTTTCCACTAAAGCACATATATTCTTGCTATTTTGCAAAGGGAAAATGGTGTAAATCTGCAGTTAGTCTGAATAAATTGCACATTTGCACTAATTAGATTATAGGCACATATGAGAAAATGTTACAACGAGGCATAGGGGTGACCTGACATACCGTTACACATAGGGTGACACCATCTACAAATCATGCACGCTCAAATTCATCGTTCAGCAATTTGCTTTTTGCAGTTTGACTGCAAATATAATGTTGCAAAAGCCTACTGTTAAAAAAAAATATGCCTGTAAAGATCTGTTTTCATCCCAGACCCAGGGCCGAGCTTTGCTTTGTAAATGCCAGTCATGCCTCTCAACGCATTTACATTCCTTCCTATCACCTCAACTGTTTGCGCAACTCATCCCATGTCTGCTGTTGAATATGAACTGAAACGTTAAGACATATTCACCGGGAAGAAATTGGCAGGCCAGTTTGAACAGATGTTGTGTGGAGGGACCAGACACACCCTTCAATTTGGCTTGGAGGGAGAATCGGTTTGTTTTAGGTGTTTTAAAAATTCAAGTTGAGAAAAAGGTCAAATCAAGACATAATCTATCAACAAACATTTTTTCTTTTTGCCCTGAGGTTCTAGTTATTTCTTCGCTGGTTATAGATGAAATCATATTGGCGTCACACGCAGCATCATATCTGACACCTAGCCTAATGCCACCACACCTTCTCACTAACATTAAGCAGATGTTTAAAGTATTCATGTGCCCTTGTTTATCGTCTCCTGATGCCGCTGGATGTTTTATGATACAATAGGGGATTATCTAAATCTTTTACGCCAAATCATTATCTCATGCTGAGATGAAGTGCCTCTGCTAAGTCAAAATGTGTTGCCATCTTTATCTGATTCGTGACACGAGTGTTTATGTCAGAATCAATCGTGTTGCCGTGCGTCACCGATCCTGACAAAATGCTGACTAGGACCTGGCTTTGGATAAGCTCTGTCAAGAAGTATTAATTCGTCAACGCGGATAATCATTCAAGATCACGTTTGGTGCGCTGCCACTGGGAAAAACAAATGTCTGAACATGCATGCCTTGAGAAAAAACTCAATGTTGGACATTTGGCTCTTAGCGTAAAACTCAAAACAGATTCCTTTCATCCTTCAATGAGACTTTCAGTCTCATAAACAAAGAAATCATTTGTAATATTTTTTTGTAGAGATTGAGCTTATCAAGTTTGATTATGCAGTACGTTCATGAAAAAGTCTTGATGTTTCAATGGTTTGTGAACTCAAATGCCTTAATAGAATAAGAAGCCATGAAAGGTTCATCCTTCCATTTAAAGATGAGGACACACTACAACATTTTTGGCCAACGACCCTAACTGTAACCCTAACCCAGTTGGGCAAAGTCTGCACCAGCCTGCACTAGTTGGGTACAGTCGGCTTGGGTAGTTGGCGCAAACATTTGCAAGTGTGTGAGGGTAAAAGATCAGACTTGACTGACATGTCTGCATTTTTTGAGCCGAATCTGGATTGTGTGAACTGATTACCGACCCAACTGCAAACACATGGAAAGGAGAGGGTGGGACACAAGAAAATGGTGTCAGAAAACGACAGGAAGTAGTGGGAATATCAAAACAACGATGGCGAAAGTTGGTTGCAGTTTGCACGGTCTTTCAGTCCTCATACAAAATTCTCCCAAAGTTAGTCTGTTAGTGTGTGCTCCTAGTCTTTTCCAAAATCTGTAAGGACTGTGAAAGTTGAAAGCTTAACATTCACTTGAATTGCAGGATTACATTTCACATCCTCTGAGCGCAGCTGTTCAATTTCCACCACAGAGATTGGTAAAAGATCTTTAAAGGTTCGCTGTGCGTCACAAATATACATTATTGAACTTTTCCAATGACCTATAAGCTCGGATGCCTAAAGATTTTCCAGTCTCATGTGATGTTAATGGCGGTGCATCTAATAAAACTGAACGACGCACACACTGGCGTGCAGCGTTTGGCACGTGCAGCTCTTTGTGGATCATCAGCGACCGTGAACGCACCACCGAGTTAAGACTCCACTTTGTTTTGTTTCCATGACATTTAATGAATTGAAGACTGAGGGAGAACGTAGATATGTACTGTAGATCTCAAAGCTCCTTTCACTAAAAAGCTTGGCAGCCGACATATCTGTTTAAACCCAAATGGCTCTGGAAGGGTCACACTCGCTTTGTTGGCAGACAAGAGAGCTGCTTGGCTGCTCACCTCAGGCCCAGTAAATCAGAAACAGACCGAAATGGAAAGAAGAAAAATGCCCACCGAACATATCCAGGCCCATGCAGGAGATTAATGAAGTCTCTCAAACTCCCGGTGAACATTTGTACTCGCAGCGGCATATGGGGCAGGGCTTCACTTAATGGATGAACAGTTTTCATCCTGCATCCACTGCAGATTTGGGGACATGAGTAATGAGAAAATGATGTTCCTCCACTATGGAAGGATCATTTGACTGCAGCACAGATTGCACTCCAAATGTTTGTGTTCCTCGCATGAAAAAAGGCTGCTGGAACTGGACGTTAGCGCAGGAAATAAAGCAGCTCCGGTCATTTGGTTGAGATTACAATGAACTCAAACCACATTGAAGAAAATTAAAGTTAATGACGCTATTAAATAAGAAAAACAATTGGTCAGTTTGACCTCCCCGGCACCGCTTTCACAATATCTTAATGCCTTTTTAATTGCACACTCTTGATTTCACACTCACTTACTTGTGTGAAAAATGACATAAAAATCTACTCTTTCATTGTGCAATAGCTGCCTCAAAGTGCTTGAACAGACCACCGTGTGTTTTTTATTGCCAACTTGTGGTATTCCTGATATATCACCTGACAATGGATGGGTGTAGTTTCTTCTAATAGGTTTAAATTCCACTGCTGACGCTCACTGAAATTGTCTTTATGGCTACGGCTTTATTTGATAATTGCTAGTGGAAAGAAAATGTGATGGGGTGAGAAGGTGGACGACGTGCATCAAAGGGCATTAGCTGGAAACAAACATGCACCACTGCGGTGAGGTGGATGCTCGCAGTTTATGAGAGCTTTAAAGTGCACCTTAAACCTTTTCCTGCTCATGCAGGAGAGGCAGCTGCAGAACTTCTTTACAGTGACAGAGCTGCAAATGGACATTTTCTAACAAACCCGTCCATCTTCTTCTGCCCTTTCCCTCACCACTCCCACAAACTCCTCCAGAAGAATCCCCAGGTGTTCCTAGGCCAGATGAGAGATACAATCCCTCCATCATTCCTGGGTTGGCAATGAAGCCTCCTTCCTGTGGGTCATGCCCGAAACGCCGCTCCCCAGGAGGCGTCCGGGAGGCATCCTTACAAGATGCCCTAACCACCTCAACTGACTCCACTTGACATCGAGGAGCAGCGGTTCTATTCTGAGCTCCTCCCATGTGTCAGAGCTCTTAACCCTATCTCTAAATCTCAGCCCGGAAACTCATTTCAGCCCCTTGTATTCACGATCCCGTTCTTTTGGTCATTACCCAAAGTTTATGACCATAGGTGAGGGTTGGAACTTAGATCGACAGGTAAATTGAGAGTTTCGTCGTTTCAGCTTAGCTCTCTCTTTACCATGACAGACCGGTTTACTGCAGACGCTCCGATCCGCCTGTCGATCTCCCGCACATTCCTATCCTCACTCGCGAACAAGACCCCCGAGATACTTGCTAACAAATCATGCACAAGTATACCTTCACTGGCAATGGCGAGATCTTTAAGAGGGTGCAAGTTAACCGGCCACATGCGCTTGTTTCACCAGCTCATTTTCAAACGTTTGAAGACACGCGCCTGGCCATTTTTGAACACTGTTGCTCGGTAAACATAGCATTAGTTACCATCTGTGTTTCTGATTTAAGTAACTGTATAAAAAAACACAACCACTGAACCCAGAAAAAGAACATAACAACAACAACAACAAGATTTTCAGGTTTCAACGTGTGCTTCTTTTAGTTAAAAGGTGTTGAGATGGGTAACCAGTGCTTCCTTCTGTCTCACTAAAGCCCCAAAACACTAACAGGTGCAGACAGAGCAAGGAGGAAGCAGCTAAAACCCATAATCAGAAGAAGAAAAAGATGAGGTTTTCCAAATAAAAAAAAAAAAGACAGGCGCTAACAGATGGCTGGAACATGTCAGCCAGTTGAGTGAAACTACGGCCTGGTGACAAGAGGAAGTGGAAGCCTGGCGTCTTTATTGGTGCTGACTGTGAATCACGGGCAGCTGGTTAGCCACTCCCCACACCTGACTCCACTCCCATAATTAAACACGAGAAAGGTGAGGGGAAAAAAGAGATGCACCCCCCCCCCCTCAACCCCCCCAGACTAGGAGGAGGCAGCAGGCACGGCAGTTGTCTGTAATAATCACGGTGATGTTAATGGAGATATTTTAAAGCGATCAAGAATTTGCAGAGGGTCCGTTTTCGTGAGACGCGAATTCCACTCATTTCACTCCAATCATCGACCACACAATTGATTCATGCTGCTCACATGAAGTTAACTAGACGTGTAGTGGGAACACATTCCGTTCTGGTCGTGTTGATAAGACTGGATAAAAGGTTTCTGCCCAGCCTTGCGGCATACTGGGACGGTACAGACTGTACACCCACAAAAAAAAATAAAAAATCCCTGTGGCTCCATCTCAGAATGCATTAAGATTTAAGACGACACACTGAAGACATCAAAATGATATCTAAAGATCCACAGAGTGGCTCAAATTGATTTGTTTACAGGGTTCATTATAAATAATCCAATTTGTTGACTCTCTTAAATGTTCCAGCTCCACTCCGTGTTCTCCTTTTAACATCGCAAAGCTCCTCTCGTTTTTTTATTAACCTAATCCCTCTTCCCCATTTTAAAACCATGCAATCACATTAAATCAATGTTCTAATGCCATATTATTCAGCTGCCAGGCAGTTATGTTTAACTAGGTACTTATAATGCGACTACATGAATGATTTTATTATGCAAATGTCTGCAACGGGCAGACAGGACCTGCCTCAGGACTGCATATTAACTCATGTTTGTCCTTATTTTCAGCTTTATTGTACAGACTGGGTCAGTAAATGCTCCATCTTTAATAACCCAAATCCTTCCCCTCTTTTTTAAAACCATGCAATCACAATTAATCAGTGTTTTAATGGTACGCTGCTCACCAGCCCGGGCAGCTGTGTTTGCCGGCTTCGCCATATCCCCCTGCTCTTTATTACAGGATGCGATGTAAACTTGGCCGGTTGTGAAGCGAGCAGTCCCTCTTTCACCTCGCTCTCCGCCCGAGCGGGAGTCTGTCACCATGGAGACAAAAAGTCCTGCCCGGCCCTGAATGGCCGTGTTGATACCAAAACACCACTTGAGCGTGCTTCCGCCGCCTGTGTGCCTTTATTTTTTTTTCTTCTCTCTTCTTTCCTGGAGCCATGTGGGGCCGAGGTTGAAGGGTGAATGGCGGGGTTTAGAGACATTTGTGTGGTCTGTAAATTATTATGACAATAGGGGATGTTTCCGTGCACTGTCACCCAACTCTTCTCCCACATTCAGTCGGGCTAGCAAGAGTCAGAGTTAGAAGCATGGCTTGCAAATCATTCATTTTGTATTCAGCGTCCATTTTACTGCAAAATCTGATACCGTATTTAGCTTCTGTATTTTGGCTGCAAACGGCCTCTCAAACTTCACTAGGCCACTAATGGCAGAGTTACTGTCTGTCAGCCTGGCACCGTGGCACTCATCTCACCTCAAACATGAAAAATACCCATTAAAAGCTGGCAACTGAGCGGCTGAGCTTTGTGCGTCTGTGTGTGTGGGCCCCGGCGTGACTTAAAGGAAAGGGTGTAAACAGTGAACCAAACTGACGGGATTCCTCCGCAGCCATTATCATATGAATAAGTAACGCCACACAGCCTTCTCTTTGATTGGTCCAAATAAGGTCATTTCCCACAGTACCGCTGGCCCGGAACCCGATTGTCGGCCTGTCACCGCCGTCACTGGTGCCTCTGCTCTGCATTTGTGTGTGTGTAAAAGCAAGAGAGAGAGCGTGCATGTGTGTGCATGGTCTGTTTTGTCCATCACAGCCGAGATACTCCATTCAGAGATGGGAATGACAGATCTCCTCCACTTCGCTGCTGGGGAATTACTTAAAGAATCTGGGATGGGATTTGTGAGTTTAGTCCAACTGCTTTAAAGGCTTCCTTTGGTTTGTCAGTGGTATATGACAGACAAACAAAACTCTCATCGTGCAGGAATGTCACCAATGTGCAGGTTGACTATAAACCGTCACTGTAGGAAATATTCGCGTCTGTTTTAAATATTGGCGAAGGAGTCTGGAAAAGCATGCACAAATGCTAATTTGCGGCATATCTCCTTGCAAAAAAAAAAAAAGAAAAATCTTACTAATTGTGCCAAACTTTGTATGGCTGCTCCATCATGTGCCATCTGGCTTCACGGTTTTACGCTCGCAGCAAATCAGAGTCCCCCGTTCGCTAGTAAATCAAGCCACATCAAGGCTCCGTGCACACTGACTCTCTAAATGAAACATAATTTTAGCTCATTATGGTGAAGCAGTGTTAGCTGTCTAGCTGACCACAAACGGCACGCCAGGTCATTGCCGGTATGTGAGAACATGACAAGAAAGACTTTTTTTTTACCCCAGATTTAGTGACTCTGCAGGATTTGCATGCGTCCTGCGACAGAATATTTTACAAAAGGTTGTGTTTTTTGATCGTCATCAAGTCAAGCTCATGAAATCCTAGAGGAACAGAGGTATGACAAGCCGTAGGAATATCTTCTGCAAACTATGATTTGTGCATTTCACTGCTGCCAAAGTATATTATATTTGGTAAACGACATTGATTCTAATGCTGGCAAAAAGGCAAGGTGTTCGAACAAGTCGCTCGCGCAGACATCCCCCAAGGCCACATCTTTTACCCGGAACCACACCCGTTGTCTAGCCTCCATCTGTCAAACCTGCCCAGACGTAAAGATAGAACCCATAATGGCCCCATTTTACATCAGTTTAAATGTTTTGTCATTAACATTCTCATAGATCATTTCACTTTAGGGTGTCGCCAGCTGACTTTAATAGTCCTGAAATGACGCAATAGTTCGTTATACCCTCGCAAAGATAGAGAGGGTTTGCGCGTGAGGGAGTTGCAGCGGCTTGGGAAATGCCAGATTTAAGTGAGAGAGAGAGAGAAAGGGGGGAAAAAACGCTCTTTCCTTTTGTGGAAACGAGTTTTTTTTATGAACAGCAGGCTGAGTGCCAAGTGATAGAGAGATACAGTGAAGATAAAGAGGTGAAATGGAGTCCATATGTAGCCTCCAGCTTTCTCAAGAAGATTGTGTGTGTATATATACTGTATGTATCTGTATATACGTGTTTGCGTGTTGAGTGATGGATCAATGAGGTGCAGGTTAGGCTCACCGCCGAACACGTCGGCACAGGCAAACAAACCTGCAAAAAGTCCCTATTATCTGTCAAGTCTGCAAGACTACAAACGTGCGGCATATTAGCTTTCTGCTACACCTTACGAGGAAAATATTTCAAAAAATACGGCTCAAATTTGTTTTGAAACTGAAGCGAAGCCAAATAAAAACACCCAGCCTGTGACGTGCAGAGAATTACAGCTGACAACATCCAGATTGCTGCAGTACCCATTCATTTTTTGGGCAAATCCTCTGTGATTTACCTCAAAACAAAGGTCAGAACTTGATATGGACCCCTTGACCTCCCTCTAAAACGTCTTTTCTTCTAAGGATGGTTAATAAAACCTCCAATCTTTCAATTTTGCTTCTAGTTACCCACATATATAACTGCAGGCTACCTGAAATCCTACCTTCAGAAATCTATTTATTTGATTCTTCTCCCGTATAACTTTTATTTTTTCTACTCCATCTCTTGTGACTGCCCTAAGCTTGTTTTTGCCAATCGATCCCACCCTAACTTCTATCTCTGCTGTGAGAGCAAAAGGCGACAGGGATAACTTTAAGTAATATCTTCGCTGTATGACTTCTGATCCTTTGTAAATGCGTTCTCCTTGACTCTGCCCGAGGGAGGTCAGGTTCAGCTGCAACACTCAACGTTTCTCTCAAAGAGTTTTCAGCAGAAGGTCAGAGGTTAGACCTCCAAAACACGTCCACATCTCCGCAACAGCCACGTGTCCCGGCACAAAAACCTTCCAATTATAAAGAGCCTGTTTCCATCATCTTCCTCAGATTGAAGGACGCAGGCTGGATTTTTCTAGTGTCTTGATCCCATCATTGAAAAATGTGCCAGGTATGATCTCAGCATGTGTGCCGGACACCTGGCTCTATCCAATACTTTACATCATGCAGTAATCCTCCTGACCTCTTTCCACGCTAGTCTTTTGCTCCTTCTCCTCTTATGAACTCAATTTGAGCTCAAGGATTAAATGATGGCTCCCAGGTGGCAAGAAAGCCCAGAGATCCTCCATCCAAACGAGCCTTAAGTCTTTTTAAGACAAAGACGGACCGTTTCAACACACCAGGGGCCGCCGCATGTGTGGTCTGCCCTTTGCCTTCTGCTGGGAAAGACAGTCAAGTTGAGAGAGGAGAAGCCAGACAGGATGGAACCTGCTCTTCTGTTATCTGATCCCCTTTTCAGTCTTGAAGAGAAAGAGCAAGAAGACAAAGACAAAGCCGAGGCAGAGAGAATCTGTAGACAGTCTCCCCTCTGTGCTAAAAGTTGTTCTTTTGATCCATAGCGGCACAAATGAATAGCGCATTGAGGTGGATTCATTTGCGTGACAACAAGGAAGCATGCTCAGATGAAAACTGATCAGGATGAAACCATGAAAGAGGACTGATTTCAAATCTGCATGTATGGGATTAGGTGTTGGTGAGAGATGGACATGCAGCTTGCAAGTTACAAAGCTGTAACATTTACCCGGTCTTGGATTAGGGATTACTCACTTACCCAAATTGGTGCACACTTTGCTGTTGTTCTCACTTGGGAGGCGTTCATGTAAACTTTCCAGTCAGAAACATATACACTGCCTGGCCAAAACAAACGTTGCCACTTGGATTTAACTAAGCAAATAGGTACGAGCCTCCTATTGCATAATTACTGCGTGGGCGATTATCTTTCAGCTGACAACAAGTTATTTAACCCCAAGTGATGCACTGAGTAGCTTCTCATTTCTTAAGCAACCATGTCGAAAGACACATCCTGTGGTCAAGAAGGGTCAAATCACTGGCATGCATCAAGCAGAGAAAACATCTAAGGAGATTGTAGAAACAACTAAAATTGGGTTAAGAACTGTCCAATGCATTATTAAAAACTGGAAGGATAGAGGAGAACCATTGAGGAAGAAAAAAGTGAAAGTAAGAGCATTTCCACACGTACAATGTGAAGGGAACTCAAGGGATTGGGACTGAACAGCTGTGTAGCCTTAAGAAAACCACTAATCAGTGAGGCTAACCGAAAAAAAGGCTAGGGAGCATAAAGATTGGACTCTGGAGCAATGGAAGAAGGTCATGTGGTCTGATGAGTCCAGATTTAACCTGTTCCAGAGTGATGGGGGCATCAGGGTAAGAAGAGAGGCAGATGAAGTGATGCACCCATCATGCCTAGTGTCTACTGTACAAGCCTGTGGGGGCAGTGCTATGATCTGGGGTTGCTGCAGTTACTCAGGTCTAGGTTCAGCAACATTATGTTGCCCAAAGAATGAGGTCAGCTGACTACCTGAATATACTGAATGACCAGGTTATTCCATCAATGGATTTCTTCTTCCCTGATGTTCACGGGCATATTCCATGATGACAATGCCAGGATTCATGGGGCTCAAATTGTGAAAGAGTGGTTAAGGGAGCATGAGACTTCATTTTCACACGTGGATTGTCCACCACAGAGTCCAGACCTTAACCCCATTGGGAATCTCTGGGATGTGCGGGAGAAGGCTTTGTGCAGTGGTCAGACTCTCCCATCATCAATACAAGATCTTGGTGAAAAATTTTTTCTATTCTATTCTGACGGCACTTAAAAGCACAATACAAGTTCTGCGAAGGTACAAGAAGATAAGAAATGACGATTGGTGAGAATCTGAGAAGATGCAACATCTTCAATGCTTGAAATTAACTTTGTGCATGATGTGCATTTTATTCCAAAAGGTTCAGATGTAGAGACGTAAATTTGTAACCCTAACCACCCCCAGCGACAGCAGCTTGTGGTTCAAATGAAATTCAGAGTCCTGAATGTGTGGAAGTTTAAGACTTTATGAGCGGTATCAGAGCAGAACAAGACTAGAGATTAGTGCTTTGTCATCTTTCACAAGAATAGCTGGTTTTATGATCCGGAGTAAATTACTAAGAGGAAGCAGAGAGAATCTGAGCGACTTGCCAAAGTGAACACATGGCTACCGATGGAGACTATCCCGAAGTTAAACTTGATGTGACCTTCCTGCAACAGTAAGTTCTCTCTAAACACCGGACCACATCAGTGTCTTCCAGTCATACTAAGCCCAGCAAATTGGCTAGATATCTCCTGGATGGGTTTGCGCTATAGTTTGTTTATTCGTGGATTCAGATCAAATCCCAGCAGTTCTGACTCATCCAGGGAAATGATTCAACTCTCCTGGTTGACTTTCCCGCAAGAGTTTGTTCACTCGTGGTTTCCAGGGGATGCGTTTGAATCACTTTGTTCACATTGCATCAAATGCCGCAAGTCTCGACTGGTTGGGTTTGCAATGGATTTGGTTCCTTCATGGTTCTCGGATTACTCAATTACTATTCAAATGCTGACTTCCTTCTGAGCTTTAGCTGATATATTGGGATTAACTTTACATAAACCAACCAGGCTTTTCCAGACAGATGGAAGAAGGACAAAAACTCTGGATCTAAAGAAGGACGTAATTCAGGGTCTTGCATAATTTCCCGTTTCTGACATTCTTTATTAGGGATGTGAGCCTTTTGCCTCCTACAGAGTCCTCCAGAGAGTTTGTAGAGTAATGCCCAATAGATCCAAGTTCATTAAGGCAACTTGAACAAGTTAAATCAAGAATTACTAAATTGAGTTAAAAGAAAAAGGAGAAGGTTCACTGGGGGTTGGCGTCAGTGTCGGTGTATTAGACAAAAGTGTGTGTGTGTTTGTTTTTTTCCTGGGGGGAGGTCAGTGTAGCGGCTGAATGGGGATGAATGAGTGTGAAAGGGTGAGAAGGAGTGTTTGTGAGCAGCGCTCTCCGCTGAGCTCCACACAGGACCTATCATTACCAGATGTCACAGTGAGGGTGGCTGCCAGCCCAATCACTGCTCATTGCCTTAAACTGCAACTCTCTGCCTCTTTCTCTTTCTCTCTCCTCCCTTCCTTTCTCTCCTCGCTCATTTTCTCTCCCTCTCTCTCTTTCTTTCTCTCTCCACTTTTTTTTTCCCCTCCCTCCCTCCTCCATTTCCAGCTGTTTTTGGAGCGCACAGCGAGCGCGAGGGAACTTCTCCACCAATTGTTTCGGTCCTGAGAGGAGCTCGGCGGTCGGACCCCTCCCTCCTTCCGTCTCTCTCCCCTCGCTCTCCCTTGACTCCCTTCCTCTCTCGCCCTCTCTCTCTCTCTCTCCTCCCCTTGTTATGACAGAGCACACCTGCTTGATCTTGGCTGCACGCGCTCCGAGTCCAATTACCCCATAGGCCCTCTCAGCCACTTCACAGTCTCATCCCCCCACTCGGCTGGATTTTGGGAGTCAAGCTCATCTCACCCACTTCTGCTCTGTTTGCCTTGATTCTGCTGAGAACAGGTAAGGTTAAGCCTTTAACTCTGGGAGAGGGAAAAAGTATTGGTGTAAATGGATAATGTGGGGTAAAGAACAAGGAGTTAGGTTCAGTTGTGGATGCATTTTTTGTCTTTTTAAGATTTAATGCAATTTTAAGGATTAAAAGAAGCATGATGAGTCTATTTTTTGTCATTTTTCTTTTTAGTTAGTTGAATTGAAGTATGTCTCTTTCTCTTTTTCCTACTTTGTGTTGCTTCTACGTCCCTCTGCAGCCCTACTCCGAGATTTGTGCATATATTCCAGATATGTTGCCTTGTTGTCTTGTTCCCACAGCGCTCTTGGCTTTGTGATGAGAGACCTTTTAATCATTCCCAGTCCTGTCTACGTACAGCTCGGTGAAAAGAGCGGCGGCTAGGGAAGGGGGTGTGGTAGCGCTGTTGATGCTGATGCCTTGCCTCACTCCCCTGCCAAAAAAAAAAAAAAAAAAATTATTCTTCTAGCCCATCATTAATCTCCAAAGTGTCCTGGGCCAAGTGTTGCTTTTCCGCAGTTTACAATTTCATTGATTGCTTGCAGTTTTTTTTTTTTATGTGTTGGTTTCTGTGGCAATTGACCAAGTGAAGTGTTTAGTCACTTGTTAGCTGATTGTTTAGATGTAACCCATATGTGAGGGTCTCCTCCAGGCTGGGTTTTGTGAATGTGATTCACACATGGGAAGTGAATCAGATTCATAAGGCTCAACGCAGAGAATTTGTCCGCGAGGGGAAAAGTTGCTTACTTCTTCCCTTTTGTCATCTTTTTCTAACGTCAGTGGAAACTATTAGGATTTGTTGATTTTTTTTTTTAGCTTTCTTTTATTCTTTTTTTCCCCATCCCTGTGGTGTTGTGTGCAGGCTGCAAGACAAAAAAAAGCTGAAACAACAGTGAGGATTTATTTGTGTTTATTCAGTTCTTTACTGCTTGTCAGGACAATGATTGGGAAAAGTTGTTTCTCACACTTTCCATTCCAGCGGCTCGTTTTGCAAGCAGACCGCTCTAACCCCAATTCCTTATCTGTCTGCTCAGCAGCCTCCTCTGCCCACCGTGGCATTCGCTGCTGTGTTTTTTCACAGAAGCAGAGCAGCACCCAAATTGCTAGGGGCAACTTAAAGCGAGAGGCTTTGAAGAGGAGATGAAAAAAAAAAAAAAAAGGCTGTACCTGGCAACACACAGTGCCATTAATCCCGTAATGGTACAGCTTCCTCTATCAAAGAGAGGTCTGAAGACTTCCCGGCAAGCCACCACACAACTCTCTGCTAACTCATTACATCCTTTATGCCAGCAGGGGAAAAAACCTAATAAGGCTCAGCTGCTCTGAATGGAGTCAAACTGAACAAGGGGGGAATAACAAGACAAACAAAACAGACTGAGAAATGTCTCTTAGAACACAATAATAAAAATGCGTTCACGTTGTACTAAAACACTCAATTAAAGAGTGAGAGCAGTTTTGGAGCTGAGCAGATGTTTGACATTCGTAGAAGCAATGAGTGAGTGGAAGGTTGGAGGAGACAAGGCCCAGATTTGCACTCGGGGGGCTACATTTTTTCCATCTGGACTCTTTCTGGGTCAGAAAGACCTAAAGAACAATGGGACTGAATGGACATCAGCCACTATGTCTTCCCGCCCACCTCTTTTTTTTTTTTCTTTTCTTGCTGGAATACCAGAAAGTTCCACATGTCGGCCTTTTTCTGGCCAAAGTTTTAAGGGTCAGACAGAAAGAAAACACCATGAGAGAAGCTCGAGAGAAGGAAGGAAGGGAAAGAGCACAGAAAAAAATGGGAGGAGGAGATGGAAAGAGAAGAAAGGGAGAGAAGGTTGGGCAGTTCGTCCACGTCTGTGCAGCATAGACGGTTGATAATGGGACTGAGGTTGATGGCAGGATGACAGCTCTTCTCATGGAACAGCTGAACTGTGGTTTAACCACTTGCTGGCTTTCTCACACAGCGACTCCAAACAACCGACATGCTTTAGAGAACCTTAAAATGATCTTTAGTTTAAGTCATGCGCATTTTTTTTCTTTAAGAAATTGCACCAACTGCAGCGGTCAAAAGGAAGCATTCCTGGAGCCAAAAACATCCCATGCAGACAAACACATAGAGCCAGTCTTATCTGGACTCACTCTTATTACAAAAACTTTTTTGGCTCTGAAATTGTTTGTTGGCTCCGTCTTTGCATATTTTCACATGCAATGTTCTCGCTCGCAAAACGCCCTCAATACATAACAGATATTCCTTAAAAAATAATGACCACTGACTCCACAGACGTCTGCCAAATTAAGATTTTTTTTATTTTCAACCTTGGCATTGCTATCAATCATGCGTGTGTGTTTACGCAACCACGTGGGAGGGGAGCTCACATGCATTTGCTGATGGGTTAAAAGGGCCACACGTGTTTTAAATGTCCTGTGGCCTTGTAAATACCTTCCAGTGATTCATTGCCGACAGAAGCTCTGCAGAGGCAGATGCAGGCCTGTGGAGAGTTAGAGGGGAAGAGGGAGGTAGTGGGCAAGGGTGGAGGTTGGTAGTTGCTTCATATTGTTTTGTTCATCTTGGTGTGATTTGCTAAATTTAAGAGCGCCATGTTTGCCCAAGTCTCGTTCTCTCACGCCGCAGTATTTTGGTCCACATGGAGATCTCTCCGCTAGGATCTCATTGGTTTCCTACGCTCCAGGGTTTCAGTGGAAGGCAGCAACAAAGAGGAAAGTGACAAAGAAGGGAAAATTACTTTACTCCCTCATGCAAGCTCTGCTTCCTGTCTGGGAATCATTAGCAATGCTAGGGCCAGGCTCAAGGGGAGAGAGCAGAAGGAGGGAGGGAAGGAGGGAGGGAAGAGAGGGAGATGAGACAAAAGGGGGAGAATTGACAAGGATGCCGCCACCACAGGAAATGTCGCCCTCCACCCCCTTTTATATCAGTCAGACGTGGAGCGATGAATCGCAGGTTTTGCAGGATACATGGGAGAAGAAGATAGAGATGGAGACTTCTGCTTCCTGAGCTTTTCCATGCCGGTTCCAGCTTCAACATGCATTTGGGGATCATTCAAACCCCTTTCAAACACTTTGGAAGTTGTCCAACCATCATTCGGTGTTGCAGAGAGGAATGGCTTATGCTACAGACTGAAGTTCCTCACCACAAAGCCCAACATCACCTTTTCACAGTTAGAAGCATTGGGAAACACCGTCTGACTACGTGCTGATCTTCATTTTAATCCCATGATGACATCTTTTGTTGTCCTTATGTGTCAGATCCATCATTGGTTAAAAGGTTTTTAAAGTGAGAGTTTTAGTTAATGGCCTAATTAGTGTAATTTAGCTTCTTATGAGTAAAGCTTGTCCCACTTTCATCTTGCACGCAAGCACCAACTGTATCAAATGAATGAACCAACACTGACCTGAAACATTATACAAAGAACTTGGAAAATCATACAGAAACAGTCAGAAACCACGTTTTCCGAAGCTAAAGTGGAACCTGTTATTTCCTCCTCTGTGAAACCAGAAAAGATAAAGTGAACAGCTTATGTCTCACAACAGAGAGCTGGATCTTCCTTCAGGGGGCTTAGAAATGCTGAGGCTGATGAGATGCAGAGCGTCCATGGTGAAGTCATGTTCCTGCATGTTGTTTTGACATCCCTCCGGGGTGCGTTTGTTTGAGGAGCCGGTGTCGCATGTTCAGTGGATTTTTTTTAGGTTTGTGTGTGCATGTAGTTGGAGGGAGGGAGGGGGTTCCACCTTCTTAGAGCAGGCCGTCCCGCGGGTCCTGGGGGACACATCCGAGCGGGATGGTAATGAAAGAGAAGACGCCCGGGGCACGGCAGGTTGCCTCACGTATCGTGTCTGTAGGTTCATCCCAGCTGGGAGGATTCTTAGTTTTTGATTGTGTGTCTAAGAGTTTCACCACTCACCACCCTCTTACGCTCCATCCAAAGAAAACCCTTAACTCAATAATAATACCACTTAAAGTTTAGTCTGCAGCCGCTGTTACCAATTGGTTGACGTCCCAAACTATAATTCCCGAAAACCTCTTATATTCCCTTCTTTCCTGGTTTTATTTCCAATGGTTTTAATTCTCATCATCAACAACCCTAAAGCTTGATTGTGACTCACAAAGCAGCAGTAACTCTTGCCTTTGCACTGATGCCGCAGCCATTAAATAATCACAGGGCTTAGTTTGAGATTATCCCCAGTCTTCTTCTTCTTCTTCTTCTTGCCTGTCTGGGTTCCATTAGGAGCTGGTGAAATGTTTATGGACAAAGGTTGACAGATTGATGGCGGGACCCCATGCGATGCGGGGCCATCTGAAACGCAGCGCCAACAAACACCTTGTGTATCTACTTATGTGCTCGCCGCCACGGGTCAGAGCAGGGAGATAAGGTTCGGTAGTCGGCGGTGTAAGTCTGCTGTTCCTTTAAACAGAGCAGGGACGCTGGCTTTGTGTGGATGAGTCAGAGTGTTTCAGCCTGCAAGACGTGCCAGATGTGAGGAGATTACAATACGAGGAGCTCTACGAAAAGCCTGATAAAGTGGCTGTAAAGTAGTATTGGCTATTAATGCATTCTTCAGCAAGATAAGCCCCAACAATCTGGCATCTGAGCTGTATAAAACATCCCATCACAGACATCGACAACAAACTATTTGACCCAGGAGCGCTAAATCCAAGAAGATGTCAGCACGCCACGGCCAAGTCTGCAGACAAGGTTTTTGTTGGACTGAACTCTTCGGCTTTGCTTAGATACGAGAGCCTACCAAGATTAGTCAGGCTGCTCAAGACTGGAACATCATGTCCTCTGGATCTGCTGTATGTTCAGACCAGAGCTCTTTGTTTCAACGCCTCCCACTACAGTGCATACTCTGTGTTTCCAAAGGCATGGAAAACTGCAATCTAGACATTAAACGCTGTGCGACCAGTTAGAGAAATCTGCCTTTTTGAGTGTTTTTTCAGGTTTTTACGCTTCATCTCAAGAGAACAACAGCAATAAAAAGAACCTTTAAGAGATGGAGACACATCATATGCCCTTGATTCCCCTTTGATTGGAAGCGACCTCAAGATCAGTCATACTGTATGCAAGCACTGTAACCACTGGACTGAAGCTGTACAGTGTGTCAAAGTGGTGGCTGTTTTGTGGACAAAAACTGTAATTACTGCTCGTGTTGAGAGTCACTCTTTGCCGCGACTCTTTCCCTGTGACCTGACGTAACCCTTGGCCTGATTTAAACTACGTCAGCACATCTTTGTCTCCCGTTCTCACAGGCGCACACTCCTAAATTTGAAGAGTTTAACCCCTGCGAGACTTACACATATACACATTTATTGCTTTATTCGCACTTCAAAACACTCCAATCAGAGATGCGGCGCATGTGGAAAGCATAAGCTCGCGACCATACAAACCAGCCTGGATTCACTTTTAGCCCAGGGCCAACTGATGGTTTTGGGTAAGTTTCATCATCCCGGTCATGATGCTCGGGTCAAGGTCCGCTGCAGACGACTGCTCCCAAAGCATTTGTTAGCAGCTGCGGCTCAAGTCCGGCCTTCAATTATTGTGGCACCGTGAGGGAAGGAGCAACTTTTGGCTTCACGCATGACGAGCAGATCTCTGCATGTTTGTGTGTGTGTGAGAGAGAGAGAGAGTGTGCATTGCAGTGAAAAAAAAGGTCAGGAAGTTTAAATGGATGTTAATGGTATGTTTGCATGTGTCAACTAGGTTGTGGAGAGAAATTTAAATAGACAACTGTGAGGAAACAAGGAATCTCCTCTTGCACAGTAGATGCACGCAGTTTTGTTGTGTTTTTTTTTTTTTTTTTTTTTACGCACAAGAACTTGGCAAGCAAACAAACACTCTGATTTATTGCTTTCAAATAGTAGGAAAATGGAGCGCAGGGGTATACAGTTGCAGCCGTGAAATTTCCTGCGATGCATCCCTTGTGCATTACAGTAAAACCTAATGCAGATGTTCACTCACGCAGCAGCCAGCGTCGTCTTACTCTGTTGTAAAAGCAAGTTGCATAAGTACAACTGTAATTATTGTATAAATACTACCAACTACGAGCCATTAGAGGTTGATCCTAGAGCACGGTGATTCCCGGCATATGCTAAGTGACATACGGTAGAGTAGCTCAACTGTATATAAGTGATATCTGAACATCATGTGTAGTAAATTATAAAAGGCTAATCTCTGAACCACATTCAATAAATGGTTCTCAGACACCTGTTGAAATAGTTAAAAGGGTTAGGGTTAGGAAATATATACTTAAAAGTACCAGATAAATGGTTGAAATGTGAAAGCTAAAATTAATGAATTAATTAAAGGATGAAAAGTTACAATAGTTTGCTTAAATTAATAGGAAAAAAGTTCAAAACATCTAACATCTGACACTTAAAGTCACAATATTAGTCGGCACTGACACTTGAACTGTGTGAAAACATAACCCGTCCACCTAAACACCCTGAAGTTGTCCCTTCTGACAAACAAATATTGTGTAATTTTCTCATTTGGCTTTGGACCAAGCCCTGCTCTACCACCTTTAACCTTTTGCCTAAAACAGAGCGGTTAAATAGCTCATTTGACGAACCTCACTAGATTGTTAAAGTGAGGCATTTAACCTTCTCGTCCCTGCCCTCCACCCTCTTTGACCTCTGTCTTTCTGGACTTAAATCTCATGTTGTGTCTCTGCCTTTTCTTCACTGCAGCACTGAAAATCTACTGTGCTTTGTCCCTTTTTTTCCTCACGCAAGACAGTTACTTTTGAACATGTGCATCCACCCTGACTTGTGAACTCTGTCGTTTCAGGCTCCCGCTAGCAGCACCATGAGGTCAGCCTGTCTCTCTCTGCTCCTGGTCACCGCCTGCTGGGCTCTGCCCTTCCGTCAGTCGGGCTTCTTAGAT
Organism: Chelon labrosus; assembly: GCF_963514085.1. Classification (NCBI taxonomy): domain Eukaryota; kingdom Metazoa; phylum Chordata; class Actinopteri; order Mugiliformes; family Mugilidae; genus Chelon; species Chelon labrosus. Next base: position 14,676,342 of record NC_140356.1, read on the forward strand.
TTCATGATGGAGGATGATGGATCAGGCACCCTCGAACCGACCGCACCACCTTCCATGCCTGAAGGACCCAAGTGCCCCTTCAGATGCCAGTGCCACCTGCGTGTGATCCAGTGCTCTGACCTTGGTAAGACCTTCTCTGTTTGGAGCTTAGCTGTTTGTCAGGGACCGAAGTCTCTGGTCCTAGATGTAGCATCTTGATTAAATTATAGAGTTTTGAAAAAACGTCAGAGGCCTCCTCATCCATTTTCTTCGTGTAGTCCTCCATTTAGTGTTCTGGCCTTGATTCCAAACAACTGAGCTCACTTTGATGGATCAGAAGCTGAGGTCAGACGGTTGGCTGCAGAAGTTTTACTGTACTTTTATTGCGCTGAGTGACATTACTATTTTTTTAAGAGCAAAAAAGTCACAGACTTTCCTCCCTCCACCCGAAACCCACAGGGTCATTCGAAGGGTGTACTGTGTTACGCATTATTGTGAAGTCCCCCAGAGAACATGACACCAGTGTCGATAGTTTAAATGCTCACAGATGTTGTGAGTCTCACTTCCTGGAACAGTTTCTTCCGTCTAACCCTAACCCTAACCCTTTCTGTGCAAATTGTTTTCTTAAACAGAGGTGGAGGCTAGAGGTTACCCCGAACTTAGGAAAGTCCTCAACAAATCCTTTTATCGCAAAATGTGTCTCTCGGTATGAAACTTACCAAGACCATTGGTAACACAAGTTCACAACAGTTTACTCAGATGTCACCACGGTTGTTTGGAGCTCATCTTCTCTGTTTTTCTAATCTGGTGTAAGGTGTTTTCCTGCACAGTCGGGTTTGGTAGTCTTTTGGCTCATCTTTTGTTTTAACAGGGAAGGGCGCAAGCTTCAAGGAGATAGATGAAGGAGAGGGGGAGTGACAGATACAGAGAGGATGAAAAAAGAAGAAGAGCAGTCGGACGTAACTGAACAAGATGTTTCAGATTCAGAACAGCAGCAAACGCAAAGCGTGAAGTAGGAGCAGATGAGCAGGTGGCTCAAATGTTAGAGCGACAGACAGGCAGACGGACACACGGTTGGAGAAAGTCATTTTCGGTAAAAGACCAGTTCCATTACATCATTCCTCCAGACGGAGCTGTTAGCAGAAGCACTTTCCCTAAAGACGCATACAGCTCCATGCCTGGATTCTCCACTTCTGAGTCAGTACTGCCCCATCTGCTCCCCAGACCTGCTGGCGTGCAAACACACACTCAGACACACAAAGGAATAAACATATATATATATATATGCCCTTGTAGTCTGCTTGCCATTCAGAAGCACTCTCATGTTTTTGAAGGTGTGGACTTTGCAGCCAGCAAGAGGGAGGACATTCAGGGCGGAAAAGTTCTTCAGCCTTTTGTTCTTGGTCACAAGGATTCAAATGCACCTAATCAGCAGCTTCTGTAATTGTGTAAAGTGCACGGCTTGCACATCTCCTCCACCCACGCTTTTGAATGACCTCCCAAAAAAATAAAAAAAATCCAAGCTTGCTCAATCCTTTGATGGCGCAGCCAGATCGGCTTGTCTTGCTTCGGCCACCGCACCAGACAATGCTGGGAAATGCCGCAAATGAGTCCAGTGAAGTCCAAAGCAATGATATCCCTGTCACTTTGATTTAAAACGGAGTGATTGATAGTGACTAGAAGAGTGAGAATTAAGCGTAGAAAGCCAATTTGCTCAGACGAAAAGTGCAGAATCTGACTGAAACATTGCAACTAAATCATTAAGTTTGCTGTGTACTTGTCTAAAAAGTGATCGCTGTAGACTTTCAGCGTTCAAAAACTTTATATGGAAAGCATTTTGGTAATTTGATGGATCGTAAAGTATCATAAACAATGATCAATAAAAAACTAAACTGACACGTGATTTATTTACCTTCTCAACTTCTGAAGCCACAAACCCTAAGTGATCCATTTAAATCAGTTTACAAGCTTGAAAAAAAATCATTCCAGCTATTTAATTTCACATTTCACGTCAAAAAAATAAAATAAAATAAAATAATTAAGCTGTCTGACTTTCAGAAAAAAACAATAAAAAAAAACAATGTGTGTGGAAGAACAGAGGTATACACAGTGTGGTGCTGTAATGATGGCGGTGACCACAAACAGCTGTGATGGTTTCTCGGTCACTCGATGCCGAGCTGGAAAAGCAGACAGACAAAAAAAAAAAAAACCTAGCTGAAAGTAATGTTTGGGTGTTCTGAACAGAAGTGGTCACCGTTTTTTTGAGACACAACCTGTCCAGACGTACGTAAGCTTCTTTGTTAAACAGTTTATTCTACGCCTCTTCCTCTCAAATGTAAACTGCCCATTGTGAATCTCGGTGTATTTTTTCGGACCCTCCAGCTGTCTCTGCTCAACTTTTTTTTTAAAAGCAGCCCACTCGACCGTCTTCCACTGCCGAAGCCATTTTTGGCGTCACAGTGTGCTAACGATTTAGCGTGACCTCAGTGTCCAGGTATGCAGTCGCTTACTTACTCCAAAGGAAATTTGTTTTAAGGTCCATTTCCACCATGTGTGCCTTGGCGTGCATCAGACAGTCATTTGGTCCCGATGGAATGTCACCAGTCTTAAGACCTTAAGGCCTTCAAAATCCCAAATTCAAAGTACTTCCTTAGAACATTAAATATTCATGACTAAATAAGCTTTGAAGTTCGTCTTTAGTTTCCAAAGGTGAACTAAAGATGCGCCGAAGTAAAATCAACAAAAAACGTAACACATCTGGCAGGAAATTCATTCGTTAGAGAAAAATTAATAATAATAACCCTAAATAAGCTTTCGGAGAGAAGTAGGTAATCATTTTTTATCCATTTCCTGCTGAGGTCAGAGTCTGGTTAGCCCGAAGCGGCAATCAGACTGTCAGCATCCAACCTCCAACTTCGGTTTTCCATCGTTCATCACTGTGATGGATTTGCTGCGTTCGAATGCTGCTAACCCTCCTACAAACACACACATTTACTTAATTAGGTTCTCGTTTGAATACCCCGTCAGGTCTGAAGGCAGTTCCCGGGGACATTCCTGATGACACCACCCTGCTGGACCTGCAGAACAACAAGATCACTGAGATCAAGGAAGGCGACTTCAAGAACCTCAAGGGGCTGCACGTAAGAGGCATTTCACTTCCATCTATAGAGCTGCATGTCCGTGTTATGATGTTATGCAATGTGTGGTCTTATGTAACCGCTACACAAACCACAGCCAACCCTAAACATGAAACCTTGATGATCCCCACGAGGAAACATCTTGTACTGAACTCATTTTTGGGTGGATTTTGTTTGTGCTGTCAGTGCAGATGTATCAAGAGAAAAACATGTTCTAGGACGTTGGCACTGAATAATCTATACTTATTTAATGTGTGTTCTTAAACATTTTCACAGCTCATAGAGTGAAATCCAGCCATTCACCATGTCTCCTTATCCTCCTCCATAACACTCTTCTCCTTCCATCATTGCCAGCCAGAAACGGTGAATTCAAATCACCAGGTGCATGGAAACTATTCGCCCGTAGGCCTTGCACAGCCTCTTCACAGCCTCGCACCTCCAACCTACAGCTTTCTTGCTTGCAATAAATCCCTCCGTCTGACAGCAAGAGTTTGCTTCCATTGTAATGTAACTGGCCTCTCAAGGGGACTGGTCCACATACCACAAGTTGCCTGGTGTCTGCCTCCGAGAGAGGAAGAGCAGGAGTGGGATTCTTCTGTAAATGCATTGACAGCACAGACACCAGGTTGGAGAGTCTAACAGCTGCTGAGCTCAAAATGTCTTTGTAGAATATCACCCGAAAAGCTATCCTTATAGTCCCACTGTGCATTGAGTGTTCTTGAAGGGGAGAAGTGAAAGCTACAAAGGTGTAACGTTTCAAATAAAGTTTCAACTCTATTACAAGAGAACAGTGAAATTAAACAAGAACAGACTTGGAAAACCAAACACTGCTGGTTTTGACTACATGCCTTGAACCCATCTTTTCAAGCGTATAGTTGGTAAAATCATATCGCAGCGTTTTACAAAAATTTTATTCTGTCTTGTAGGCTCTGATCCTTGTGAACAACAAAATCACCATCATCCACGCCAAGGCCCTCAGCCCTCTGACCAAGCTGCAGCGCCTGTACCTGTCAAAGAACATGTTGAAGGACATGCCCTCCAACATGCCCAAGAGCCTGCAGGAGCTTCGCATCCACGAGAACCAGATCTCCAAGATCAAGAAGGCCTCCTTCCAGAGCATGTCCCATGTCATCGTCATGGGTATGAAGTAAAACAAAGCAAACATATATGATTTAAGAGAATATGAACAGGCAGGAGATCCAAAAAGAAGGTTTCCTTTCTTGGTGGTTATATCACAGATGAGTCTTGCATACAGGACCTTTTTGCATCTCACACTTTAATTGGAAGAGCAGTGATGGTGTGTGTAGTCCAACCAGTGAACAGTCTGATTTTTATCTAACCAAGACCCCACTTCTCTGACTTTACAAGTCTCTCACTTTAAACAACCCATCTCCAGCTTGTTAAATGTCCTGTTATACAAAAATGAAAGTGTCAGCCAGTGATTGATCAACTAAAGCGCAACGACAATCACATAAAATGCAATGATACGAGACTTAAGATCCCACTGTGAGAGTATGTGAAATCTGCTGTGGGAGAATGAGTGCTCGAGCTATACTCTTGCCCAAGACTTTACTCATATGTCAACTATTTGTTCCTGTAACACACCAGGAGAGGAATTAACTCCACAGACGTGATCCATTACTGCCGCTCTCTTTCTTTCTCTTCATCTTTCTTTTTGTGGCCTCAATCGTTTCTTCATTCTTCTTCTTTTTCTTTTTTCTTTTTTTTTTTTCAGAGCTCGGGTCCAACCCTCTGAAGAGCGCAGGAATTGAGGCCGGTGCTTTTGGTGACCTGAAAAGGGTCTCTTATATTCGCATCGCAGACACCAACATCACAGAAATCCCCAAAGGTACAGCTCCCGTGTCTGTTTCCACAAATAATTCCTACGATTTGTCTTGATCCGAGTCATATCCAGTAACGCTCGGCCAAAAACAACTGTCTTTGGTCAAACAACCGCATGATTTGATTTTGGTCTACAATGAAACAATGGGCTCAATGCGGAAAAAGGAAAAAAAAAAAACACTGCACAGTAATTCAAAACTACACAGTCTTGTGCCAATATGCTAGATGTATTTAGTAAAATGATACATGAAATGAGAAGTCTTTAGTAAAAGAGGTTTCATACGTAGTTATTCAAAGTCATCACTTTGCTCTTGATGGTAATCCTTCTCTTACGGACTGGCAGGTCTGCCCAGCTCTCTCTCTGAGCTCCACCTGGACGGAAACAAGATCACCAAGGTGACAGCTGACAGCCTCAAAGGCCTGAAGAACCTTGCCAAGTAAGAATTATGACTTTCTTTTTTTAAATCTTAATCTATTTTGTTAATTACCTCCAGACATCGTGTGTCAAAGCAAGACTTTGGAGCTATTGTTAGCACATGTATAAAGTGGCAAAGTCCACAACGGTGTCAGTTACACAACTGCATTGCGTCTTTCATCACTGATTCCCCTCCTAGTTTTGTCTTCTAGCGTCAGATCGCTGTTGCTGGCTGTGCTGATCATGTCAGGATTTTTGACTTCAAGTCCATCCACGGCTGAGTTTTGATTTGTCAAAGCCTAGAGCACGTGTATGGCCTAACATGGTCTTTGGTGCAACGTTAGCATTAACTGGCTAGCAGCTAGCTCAACTGGCTAACTATGCTTAATCCACAAAAATATTTTGAACAATTATCCTGTAACACAATAAGCATGTGTCATGGAAAACCTGGACTGTGTGTAATAGCTAACTCAGATAAATTAGTTTCCACTGTGGCTTTGGGTCATGGATGAAGAAATACTGCATTAACTTAATTAAACGACGATATCTGATGTTTGTTAAAGCTTGCTAAAATTAGCCATTATCCAATAGTACGGATTAGCTAGAATTGGACACCGTAAGGAAATGGTAAATGGTTCTTTATTAAGAGGGAGGCTGTGTCCAGTTACACAGCTACATCTATCTAAACAAAAAGTAGCTAACGTTAGCGTTATCCACCATAGATTTCAGGTCTTTCAAAACTAAGTAAGGTTGTAATTTGAGGTTGTTTCTTCATTAAAAACTCTCTCTTAAGATAATACACGTATTTATTATTCAGCTCATGTCATCTGGCAGCTTTTGATGTCGTTGACGCGTATTAGCTTGATAAGCTAGCACTAGCATTACTACTCAGGGAGTTTACTCTCTAGCAAAACCTAAACAGTAGTTTTTGCGTAATGACAATAACCAGTTAGCGCGTAACATTTGAGTACAACGTGTTTATAAGATCACCCCTCGCCCCTCAGATGTTTTTTTTACATTTTCCATTTGCTCACAATTAAGTTATATGAATCGCATTGCTTCAGTGATACATGTGGATGCTTTCCTGTATGCTCATTTCTCCTGGCTTGTCTGGTTGACTCTTTATTATTAGTTAGTTTGAATTTGGCTGCAGGAGACGAGCGCTGAAGTCAGTCCTGTGACTCATGCAATTTGTGTTCTTGCGTTTCATGTTCTACACGTGTCTTATCTATTTGCTGATTTTCCTGGCAGGCTGGGTCTGAGCTACAATGACATCATCTCTGTGGAAAACGGCACACTGGCTAACGTACCCCACCTGCGAGAGCTGCACCTCGACAACAACGCTCTAACCAGCGTTCCTCCCGGTCTGCCCGACCACAAGTACATCCAGGTACATACTGGTTTGATTAACGCCACACAGCTACGGCACTACTTAGTGTTAGAAATCCAGGTTTGGCTATGAAACATGATCACAGGAACACTGTTGTTGGAACCATTTAGTTCCAGCAAATAAACTCTGCTGGAGCATTGTAGCTGTGTTACTGTTTCTCTCACAGCGCGCTCATACACAGCCCTGATTTAAACCGAATTAAAAAAAAGTTTACTTTGATGCATTTTTGCTTTTGGATTGTTTAGGTTCACGCGAGCCGACTGCAAGTCTTCCCTAGCAAACGTCACATGGATTCATTTAGTTTGTTTATCGTGTAGACTGTTGGTCGTCTGTCACAGTATATTGTTACACATTCTGGCAGTGGGGGGGGGGGGTGCGGACATACCTGATTCCAGGCCATTTCACTTTCATATGGCTTCACTTAGAAGTTATTAGGCTTTTCAAAAACGAGCAACCGCTGCATCAATCTTATCTCAAAAAACCCTTTTCTTTCAGGGTGATTTTTTTCATATAATTGTTGAGCAGCACTGTATTCTGTATCCGTAACAAACCATGTAAAAGTTAAAAACGGCCTAGTGTTTGGAGAAAGTTTGGGTTGGGATTGGGTCGTTGAAGAAAATGTAATTGAATAAAGACAGACAAAGTCCCCGCGCCTTCTGGTGGACTCTCCTGGGACCTTGTTTCGGGAAAAGTACGTACGGTAGTCAGTGGCAGGAGAAAAATAACTTTTGAATCCTGCATTGAATCACATGAATGATGTTTGACAATTTAAATTATAATTTTACGGTATGCGTCACCCTGTACTTGCAAAATGAATGGGAAGGTACCAGAATGGGGATAGCTGAATGCTGTTGAAAACAAAAAGAAGACAAAATTATAGGTGAGCTATAACATCACAGTTGTAGTAGTGGAAGGTCAAGCTTCCCCTATAGACTACAACATGGTTGTAGGAATAGCATGCAGCAAATGGATGTGTTAAGGTGCTACTTTTTTCATGTTTTTGTGATCTTTCCATATTTTTTTAATACTTTTTGTTCCTACTTTGTTCCCCTCTGCATATTCCATCATATACAATGAGTGTGGGCCATTATGACATTTCTCCTTATACAGTCTGGTGGCTTTGTAGTCTGTAATTAGCATTATATTGTCTGTCCCAATGAGTTTGTGGCACTTCCTGCTTTCTGTACTTATTTCAAGGAGCTTTCTCATCCTCCTCACTTCACCATGACGAGTGCTCAAAATACAACTCCAGCGTGTTTGTTATATTCATGTTCTATTTTTGTGCTATTGTCTTTGTAAAGCCATTCTCAAGCAGCATAAACTCTTGAGTCCGTATGCATTTGACTCACTGGCACGGTTGTCGTTCATCTTGAAGCGTATTATTATCATCGTTAGCTTTAACAAGGTTTATTCGGGAAGAACTAAATTATTGCCATGCACATCTTATTCAGTGACCGAATGTTGTCATTATTTAAATCCCCCCCTCTAGGTGGTCTACCTCCATTCCAACAAGATCGGTGCTGTGGGAACAGGTGACTTCTGTCCTCCCGGCTTCAACACCAAGAAGGCCATGTACTCTGGCATCAGCCTGTTCAGCAACCCCGTGGCTTACTGGGAAGTTCAGCCAGTCACCTTCCGTTGCGTCTTCGACCGCTCCGCCATCCAGCTCGGCAACTACAGGAAGAAGTAGAGCAGCCCGCTCTAGTGTGTGTTTGTAAATGAGCGTGTGAAAGTTTTGTAAGTGTGCGTGTTGACCACCAGCCCCACAACACTGACGCCCCGCCCCCCCCGCCCCCCCTTTTTTTACCACCAACACTGCCCGCCCGCAAACGATGACGTCAATAATCACCGCACACTCATTTCGAAACTTTAGTGAACAAGGACCTCAAACGCAACACATCATTATCAGTATTTAGCTTCAAGGTTGGTGCAACAGTAAAACACACAGCTTCAATCAGACATAGGCACATTAATGCGACGCTCCGGCGTGCAGCACATCATCGTATTATGTGACGTATTAATGTGCCTATGTACGATTCATTCAGTGGACAAAGCGAAATTCAGAAATGAACCCGAACCAAAAAGATTTGAAATGTTTTTTTTAAAAGAAATCTCAGTTTGATCAACTTTTTATTTTGACCATTACATGAACCACGACAAAGCTGGCCTGTAGAGCAGGCGGCAAGGGGTTGGCTTGTATTTTACAATACCTTTAACAATTGGTAAACTAGAATGTACTAGATATCGCCTGTGTACTAGGAATAGCATTCAGGGTGTAACCGCACTCCCTGAAAGAGCTCAGAGTTTCTATTTGTATTGTATTCAATCCAAGTAGAGAGATAAAAGCAACGGTGACTTATATTTCATTGTGATTTCTTGTGCTTACTCCGGCGTTGTTTTTAATTCTGGGTGTTTTTACACTTCTCTTCAGCACATTCCATCCCCTGTTTCTCTCTCCTAGTGTGATGTTTTCCATAAAAACAAAGTGAAAATAGCTTCTAAAAAATGTAGAATAAACCATATATGTTTTAAACAGAAGCCATTCCCAAAGATTTATATGCATGCTCTTGATTTTTTTTTTTTCCTTTCAACTTGAACCTGGTGCTTTCTGGATTCTCTTGTTAATGCGTGTATGTATTTCTCTCATTTTTGCCCTTTATTTTATTTTTTTTAACCGTTTAGAAAAAAAAAGGCGGGTGTAAGTAGACTGGTGTGCCCAAAGCACCCGTGTTGGTGTGAATGTTGTATGTATAGACGCTGTATATAAATGCTGTATAAAAAACCTCTCATTGCTTAAAGGCACAAGCACTTACCATAGCTCAGACTTAATATATCAGCAAACAAAGGTGTTCCTCTTTTTTTTCCGGAGCAGGGGCTCCAGCTACGGTGTCCTGAACAAAATAAAAATACTAATGAAAAAAGTAGCGGTTTTTGATGGTTGTAATGGCCAGAGTTTGCATTATTATCAACGGCGGGAACGGAGATCCGCGGGATGGCGCCGCCGCGACACCTGCAGCAAGGAGGGTTCTTCGAACGTGGTCAAGAGGAGGAACAGGCACAAACTGAACCGGGAACCAGGTGAGGGCCGGTCTCCATCGTTAGGCTACAGCGGACGTATTAATAAGAGAAAACCTTGGGAATGACCGGAAAATGTGCAAGAAGATTGGCTCAGTCAAAGATATTCAAAAGTTCAATCAATAGCATTCATCTGATGAATATATTTCACAATAAAGCTCAAGAGAAATCTGGTTTTTAAACTCATGGCCCACTTTTCAAAACCATCAATCAGTTTCACTTTTATGGCACACTTTGTCCACTTTCTTCGAACAAAGCGTTACTTTCTTCTTCCCGTCTGGCAACAATAAGTCACATAAGAGACATTACTACCCACGGACCGCACTCCATTCAAAGAGTAATGTGGATGAGATTCTTCTTCTTCTTCTTCCGCATGAAAAATGATAGCACGGGGGCCATTCATCAACGGCTCAGCATGTGCTCTGCGTATGAAGACAGGACTTCGTGCTGATGCTAAATTCAGTCTTGCAGCAATAGATGGGTTTTCGCTACCTTTTTGGCTTTAATTACAGCAGCAATGTATACAGTAATAAACACAACGTCTACATATACATACATAGATATATATACATCACTGGTGAAATCCAAGTTTTCCATCTCCTATGCCGTGCAGGGTTCTTGGGGCTGGAGACATTCCCAGCATGCACTGACCAAGAATGAAGGAAACACTCTGGACAGGTCCGAGAGTCCATCACAAGATGCACTGTATGCATTCACAGCAAGTATCTGCATCTATATATACAAACAGACAGACAACGCATTCAGTTTACAGTCTTGAGTCCGTCGTGTCGTTGGTTTGTGGGAGGAAACCAGAACTCCCTGAGGAAATCGCACCGACAGACGCACACTTTACACAGCCCAGCGGGTTTGATATTAGACCTTGTCGTTGGGAGGCGACAGTATAAGCCAACAAATGATCCGTCGTGCAACGACATCCGGGTCCCACGGTGAGCGAAGACGTAGTGGAAGGGGGAAAATAAGTAACAAACAGATTGGCTACCGCAAGCGAGCTTATATTGATGGGTTTTGTGGGCCGAGGTAAAAAAAAATATTTGCACAAGGGCCGTTTATGGCCCCGCGAGCCACCAGAGATTTATCGTTCCTCGGCCGTTTAAGAACTTTAAATGGAACATTTAAGTTCAAGAAAAAGCAACGGGGCTCCCAAGAGACATGTAGCGGTCGAGACTCCCGACTCTGAAACAGGTTGTAAGGCAGCTAATGATGACTTCTTGACACCAGCTTTATGTGACAGTATGGAGGCTGTGACATTGATGCTTTATCTTTGACATTTTTTCCCTTAACACTTACTTGCACAAAGAAGAAGAACAAACAAGTAAATGTGAGAGTAACTGGATAAAACGACAGGAAAATAGCAAGCAACAGCAGTTTGTCTAAACTTAGACAGAGGATTGAATGTGCTAAGGCAGAAACTGGCAGAAAAAGTAATGAAATGGACAACACAATACCCAACACGAATCAGTTACTTAACAAAACATTTTGTAGTCCGAAGTGAATTTAATAAGGCAGGTAATTCGTCAGTAAATACGTCTGCAAATCCCAGGAAACTGCTTCTTTCACTTTAAATGATAAATATGGGGAATCGTGCTACAAACAATGCAGACAGCTTACTTAACTATATTAAGGAGTTTGGACCAGCTCAGAGTTCTCTCCCTTTGATATGATTTTGCTCTCCTATTTTCTTTAGACAAGGACAGACTGAAAAGCATCAGTGTTTGAGCCCTGGCCCTCATCCCAGCACCTCTTCAGCGAGTTCAGTCCAGCAGCATGAATGTACTTCGATGTGTTGCCCCCTTGTGGCGCTTGTCGGTACAGCTCTTTTTTATTTTCCCCTCGCCTCTCTCCCCTTAATTACACACACATGCATGAGCACGGTGCAACTTGATCTCCTGAACAGACATCTATCTTCGAGACCATAAGCACTTAGACTTATTGCTTTAGGCCCGCTGCCAGCGTTTGTGCGCCTTTAAGAGCGTGCATCTGGCGGTTTCGCTACGCAAACGTGCAACGGCGGCTGAGGAAGAGGCGGTTGCGTCGCGCGGATCCACACATTACAGGTCACATTTGCACACTCATTGCCTGGTGTGTGTGCGTTTGCACATGTGTGCCTTGTAGTTCTTATGCAACCGAAGTAACCTGAGCTCTTTCGCGGTGTCAACGGAGAAGAGTGATGAGATCCTGCTGAGGAGCAGATGGGTCGCAGATTTATTCAGATGTTTTTTGTTCAGTCTGCAATCCCAAACTACATCAATCAAACGTAGCTTACACATAAACACCTGGGCTTATGCCTGTCTGACAACCTACAATATAATCCACCCGAAAAAACCCTGTTATTGTTGCGTGTGAAACATTTTTATGTAAACCATTACACTTTAATTGTCCAGGTTTACACTATACCCTTTAATTTAGTGACTATAAGATAATTAAAGTGTGTATGTGTGATGTAAGCGCAGCGACGGTCTGTTGTGTTGCTAGTGCCGGGTCACTCCTGCAGCACATGCGTGCCCATGAGACACAAGGTGAGAGAATCCCTTTGGCCCGCCGAGGGATGAGTCCCTCTGTTTTAAGACGCACAGTGCTCACCGCATGACCACATGCTAGGAACAGAAGGTGGTGTCTGGGTGCTGTCTGAGATTTTATTAGAAGCCTCTGTGTGTCTCTGCCAAGAGGTCCAAGAATAACGCTCGCTAATATGCTTGCTTGGATCTCCATCTGTGTACCTCTGCCGGAGCATGTGCACGAGTGTCTCGGTTGTAATGCGCTCATGTGCTCTGTGTGTGTGTGTGTGTGTGTGTGTGTGTGTGTGTGTGTACCAGTCATGCAAATCAGTCGCGCAAAGAGATAAATGTTTAAGCCTCGGAGTTAAAATCATCCCGTTGTAAATGCTCTTGTTTTTATATTTCGACAATCATGGGAAAGTGTCCACACTTCACACCCTAATTCTGCACAAATCCTTCACAGGACCAAACGAGGCTCGGTAAGAGCATCAATAACAAACTGGAATCCACCTAAATCTTCTGTAATTCCTCCGCAGAACAATAGTCTTTTTGTCCAGCCTTGCTGCTGTTTCTACTGTTTCTGCTAAACTAAACACACTGTGCAGTTTGCATAAAGGTGACAGATTCACCACCTCAAATTCTTTGCAGTTTTTAAAACAATGGGCCCTTGATTGCAGACACAGGTAGACACAAGCAGCTGTTGTTTCTAGATAGTGGATTTTTTATCATCCATTTCTTTTAAATGTCCCAAAAAGGCCTCACCACCTGGTTTATCGAAGTATCTGTTGCTCAGCTGTTTCATCCAAACTTAACCATGTCTTACAATACTTGTTTCTCAAACTTTGGATTTCAATTTTAAGAGTTTAGACTTTTAGGTTGGAAGCAAACTGAGGCATTCAGTAAATGTTATAGTGGATGTGCCAATTCTAAAACCCTCAAACTTCTAAACGTTTTTCCTGAAAGGAGACTATCCATCACATGGTAACATTACAGCCTAGTCAAGGAAATCACTGCAAACCAACAAATTGCGCGAATATGAGGGAAAATTGCGATAAAAGCCAGAAAGAATATATTTTAGGGGAGGCCGAGAAAGTGAAAAATATGACAAGTTTGGAGCGGTTCTGGTTCACAAAAACAATGCCAGCAGCACAGGTAAAGACAACCGACGGCCTTCTCTATCTGAGGATATTGTCTTTAGACCACCACTTGGAGAAATAAATCAGCTTTCTGGGCTAGTGCCAGTTTTATTGCATAAATAAATAAGTTTACAAAATGAGCAAGAACAGCTTCCTGTATGCACGGAGAATGGATGTCTTTTAAAGGGGAATTACCGTTTTTTACAACCTGGACCTTATTTCTGGCATAAAATACGATTGTTTACTCACCCATATAACTTTGGTGTCATTTGGAGTCTTCGGACGATATTTAGATCCACGTATATGTATATAGTGGGAGTGAGTGGGGCACCGAAACGCAGCCTCTAAATAACGCATTATCTGCCGCAAAACTCGTTCATTTCACCAATATTTTGTTATGATACGCTAGTGCTATTCCCCGTTCAGTCCGAAGTTACCTGTTGTCTATTCGCGGACGTTTGTTGTTCTTTGGTCAGCTGTTCCCCTCTCTGCCTCCGCATTCTCCTTCCAACGAGCTCGTCATCTGTATACTCAGGCTCAAAACAGTAAGGACGTCCAGCATAAACAAAGTCGTCGTCCACAACAAAAAATATTTAGCCATATTGCAAAAAACTAGCAGTAACAAATTACAAGTAAACAAGCAACGTGTGATCCACGCGGAGCTCAGAGATGACATCATCCAGGTCAGAGGTTAGTAGGTCAATCTACAGACCACAGATGATGATAACAGGCAACTCCATACTCAACAGAGAATAGCACTAGCGTATCGTAACAAAATATTGGTGAAATGAACGAGTTTCGCGGCAGATAATGCGTTATTTAGAGGCTGCGTGTCGGTGCCCCAGTCACTCCCACGATATGGATATACGCAGATCTAAATATCGTCCGAAGACTCCAAATGACACCAAAGTTATATGGGTGAGTAAACGATCGCATTTTATGCCAGAATAAGGTCCAGGTTGTAAAAAAACAGTAATTCCCCTTTAAGTAAGGTATACAAGACCTATTCTTTTCATCTGATAGGAAGTCATTTGATTCATTATATTGAATGAATATGAAATATTTCAGCTTTAAAAATGCTGACAGCTTTGTAGTTTTGTTTGTTCATTGGACTTTATTACATTAATTAAAAAATAAGTAAATAAAAACCGACCCGCGTTTTGTCTTTTTCCTCCGTATCATGAGCGAATGGAAACCTCGCCGCATAATCTGATATTCACACATTTATGTTCCATTACTTCTCATTCTTAGTCAGGAAATATTCACTTGACAGCTAAGTACAAACAAGGTTTTTGGGAAAAACAGTGCTGACAGCCAAAGTCCACCATCTGGTCGAATGGAAAGGATACGAGAGCGCTGGGCGATGCGTTAGCGTCGAAGAAGAAGAAGCTCGGTGACGACACAAAATGACAAAATGTCTGTTTTCCAGCCTGCGATGAGAATACGGTCTGGAACAGCTTACAAAACGCTTCCAGGAACAGACGTAGAAACACAGCCGTCTCGAAGAAATAAATATTTTTGCTGAGGAAGCGGCACAAATGTCAACCATGTCTGCACCAAGGAAAAATTTGGTGTTCTTGCTTAAAAGGTTTCGGCACCTCAGCAGTTCTCCTCAGCTCTGCGGAACATTTCAGCATTTTAAGACCTATTTTCTTGGTTTTACGGCCTAAAACTTTACAGTCTGTGTCGGCAACATGCTAGCATCAGGCCTGTCTCCAGCAGCAGTTAAAAAAAATAAAATAAACTCTAATTCTCGCCTCACATTAGGCAATCCAAACAGACAATGTAATCAGCTGGCTGGTGAAGCAGAGAAGTGAGTACTGGACATACTGTGCAGTTGACACTAATGTTGCTCTGTGTCTGCTGAACATGGAAACTGGCAACTGGTTCGGCGTTATTAGCTCACTGGAGAGACACCTAATGGTACAAAACCATCGTTAATATTAGTTGTTCCACCTCCTGCTATGGTAAGTCAATACGTCTGCTGTATGGACATTTGGGTCTCTCAAACTGGAGGAAAGAGTCTCGGCACGTCATCTTCTTCTACTGAATGAATTCTGTGTTTTCAGGAAGGTGGGAAACAAGACTTCTTCTTCAACAGATTCCTCCACAACTGACAGAACCACTTTGCACATGTAAAAAAAAAAGGTCTATTCTGATTTATGTTTTGCGGGATGTAAAAGCATACACTGATCAGCCACAGCATTATGACTGGAGGAGAAGTGAATGACATTGACCATCTTCTGACAATTCTGCTGGGAAACTTTTGGACCTGGCATTCATTCATGTGGATGTTACTTAGACATGTAGCACTGACCTAGACCAGACCAGGCACCCCCACCCTATAGTAATGACACTCCTTGATGGCAGCAGCCATCCCCAGCAGGATGCAGCCTGACACAGACACAAAAATGCTTTAGAAACAACTCAGAAAAACATGAAGAACAGCACAAGGTGTTGACCTGGCCTCCAAATTCACTAGATTCCAAACTAATCATCCACAGAGGCCCCTCCCGTCAACCCATAGGACTCAAAGACCCCCCACTAACAACATTCTGTTACCAGATACCACAGGACACCCTCAAAAGGTCCATTCTCTGATGAGTCATAACTCTTTTGGAGGCACAAAGGGGGCCTACACAACATCGGCAAATATGCAAGCACAGTGTGATAGGTTTGAAAAGCTGCAATTCTGAAAACAGTGACCCTCGAGTGGTTTAAACTACTCACCCAACAACACTAATGACTTGCTCACATGGCCTTTGGGGCATTTCTGGCGGCTCTGCTGTTTCAACTAAGAAAACAAGCCTGTCTCCTGAGAAATTACAATCCCAAACAACCAGGCCGTGACCTTTCCTAACACCAAACCTGATGAGCTACAAGTGGCTAAACATAGTAACTTATTTGCATATTGCAATTTAGCTCTCCAAATGTCAGCAACACAAGGGAGGAAAAGGGGATAAGATGTCTCTTCTTGCAGTATAAATAAGTGATCCAAGTGTGTTTGGATGACTGATTGTTGGAAATGAGTGTTTGCTTTCTCATTATGGAGGATTTTAAGGTGCACTGTGTACTCGGATGACAAACAGACCGTTTCAAACCACTTTGCCCCCGTTTGAAAGGCTGATCCACAACAAACGCAATTGCGCTCATTCAGATGACTCAAGACGTTACTGGGCAGATTTTGGAGATGCACTGGGAGTCCGCTGGTTTTCAGCAGCATCCAAACGTGACAGCTACACATGTGTGCGTATTAAATAGTTGCAGAAACATCGCCCTCAAAGCTGTACTGCGTTATCACTCGCTGCAACAGGTTTGCTAAGATTGCACCACATTTTTAGTGCAAACCCAGCTGTTAAAATGTCAAAATGCAGTTATGCTGAAAACAAAATTCAAAGACAAAGACTCTTCATACGGCTTCTTTGGATCTATATACCTCAAAATGTTGTCAAAAGACTCAAAACCAAGTGTGCTAAGTTAGTATATAATGTATGAAAGCTTTCCACACATTCCTTGTGTCCAAGATGGACTCTAGGAATGTGAGTAGAGTAACAGACCGGACTGCGACCAATTAAATCCAGGCGCCAATTCTCGGTACGCAATAACAGCGTGATGGACGTCCACCAACAAATGGGAGAAACATTTGGTCATTAAGATAAGTAAGGACCACCTTGGGCCACTTTGTTTTCTTCCCTCACTGTTTGTGTATAGAAGAATATAACACGGGGGGCGATTGCGGGGCTTTGTGGAGAAGAAAAATGTGGGGCACACAGGAATGAAAGGTATAATAAATAAAACTCCTGAACATATGGGATCAATTGGATTTGCCTGAACCCACCAGTTTTCTTTGTTTTTTTTCAACAACAGAGGAGAAGAAATGTTTGCGTCAATTGTTATGCAAGCTTGCCCTGGCTTCCCTTTTGTCACATTTTCCAAAGCCTGATTCACTGCTCGAGAGGTGCAGCTGAGTTTCTTCTTCTTCCGAACCAGCGTCTGGGTTAAACCTGTGCCAGAGACTGTTTTCACATTTTTCCACATTGCAGTCGCTCCTGCTCTTCAGAGTTTTCCACATGCACTCTAACAAACTTCAGTTCAGGCTTAGCTTGCAAAACATTTTGGGATAATTGCATGGCGGGCAATCTTCCAATGCAAAAGGATCAGTTTGCTTTTAAAGGTGATACTTGGGCACTTTTGTTTTAGCACTGTTGTGGTGCAATATATCTGTTACTTGTTGCACCTGCTCTTGGTTATACGACAGCAGTTTTGGATGATGCTCCCCAACACATTCATATTGATGACATCTTCAGTTTATATGACTCCAGTTTGTTGAATAAGCCTCCCATCCTCTCCCCTCCTCTCCTCCACTCCCCTTTCCCTCTATGTCTCTCCATCTACCCCTTTCTCTCTCTGTCTCTCTCTCCTCCCCCTCTCTATTTCTTTCCCTGTGTTTTTCTCCAGAGACTTCCAGTTTTTGAACACTGTTCTTACCTACTGGCCTTCCACCCCACACACACGAAGAGAGAGAAGTACAGGTAAGCTTGCGTTTGGAGGCATGGATTTGCGATTTCCTGTTTGATTATTCCTCTTTATTTCTGTTTTCCGGATGGGATTACCAAAGGAGGCTGCTGGGCTTTAAGGCATTGGCTGGTGCTGCAACACTGAAGGCAAAAATTCCAGTGCATGGAACAAAAAATAAGTGGTTAAAGTTTGATGATTTGCATTTTGGTGTGTTAGCCTACATGCATGTATGGATTTACACCACCTTTTAATGACTGTTTCATAGATTTTGGTGGCTGTAGACATTGGAAAATAATCAGTTTCTCTTGGACCTAGAGTCTGCCCGCATTTTTCATGGGTCTGGAATTAATCACACCGATTTTGCATTGTCTGCAGGTTTGATTTTGCACTGCTTAAACTAACATTTGCGTAGGTTTTAGTTCCTTATTTTATGATTCATAGTTTTTAAACCTTGAGAAACACTTTTTAAAGTGTTTTATAGTTAATATGTCTTGAAAACATTTGTGCGTGCATGTAACATCTGCGTTGTGTTATTGCTCACGCTGCTGTTTTATGTCAATCTATCTAGCGGTTTGGTTCGAGCTGCAGCTATAATGATGTGTCTCGACGCAGATAATTGAAGGAATCTGGGACTCACTGGCCTCCAATTGGTTGACATGAACTCTTGACTGATTATATAATACACTGGGGAGTGGGTGTGGCAGTAGGCCATTGTGTGCGTTGGGAGGGCAAGTTGGACTCATTCTTACCACTCTGAGTTTAAATGTTTCTCTACATTTCTTTAATTTTCCTCTTTTAATTTTAAATAAATCATTTCTTGAATTTGACTGAGCATGAGCTGAAACTTGTAGTGACCACTAGACCTCAGGGGTTTCAGTCGAACACACCTAGTTTGAGTTTTGTTGCTTTTGGTTTTAACCTTTTTTTAATTCCCTTCCTCCTCTTCCTTTCTCTCTGTTGGATCCACAGGAGCCATGTTTCCTCTCCGTGTACCCTTCTTGGCTGTTTTGGTCAGCTTGGGCCTCTGTCAGTATTATGACTATGACTACCAGCCAGTTTCCATGCTGGGGCCATCAGGGCCCAACTGTAATCAAGAGTGTGAGTGCCCAATCAATTTCCCCAGCGCCATGTATTGTGACAACCGCAAGCTCAGGTTTGTCCCCATAGTCCCAACAGGGATCAAATACCTGTACCTCCAGAACAACCTGATTGAGGAGATCAAGGCAGGAGTGTTTGATAATGTTACTTCTGAGCTACGCTGGCTGGTACTTGACAACAATAATATCACCAATGCTAAGATAGCAAAGGGCACCATCGATAAACTCACAGGCCTGGAGAAGCTCTTCTTCAGCAACAACAAACTCACAGAGCCGGTCATCCCTCCCTCAAAGTCCCTTGATGAGCTGAAGATTATGTACAACAAGTTGTCCAAGTTTCCTTCCGGACTCTTAAGCGACAAGGAGAATTTGACGTCCATCAACCTTCAACACAATGAGCTAACGTCTGAGGCCATCTCGGGGGCTTTCAAAGGGCCAAAGAAGTTGCTGTCGTTGGACGTGAGTCACAACAAGCTGAAGAAGCTGCCAGCCGGAGTCCCAAGTTCACTGGAAATCCTGTACGCTGATTACAACGATATCGAAGGTGTCGGAGCCGGATACCTGAACAAACTGCCCGCACTTCAGTACCTGAGGATCTCCCACAACAAGCTGGTGGACTCCGGGATCCCTTCTGGAGCGTTCAACGCATCATCGCTGGTGGAGCTGGACCTGTCGTTCAACAAACTGAAGTCCATCCCTGAGATCAATGAGAAGCTGGAGCAACTCTACCTTCAGGCCAATGAGATCAACAGTGAGTGGCAATGTTTACTCTTTATTTTAGGATGCTCTCTGAAAAGTCTTGTTCAAGGCAGAATAACATATTTGATATTCTCTTAAAGGTGCCCTAGATACTATGCATCCAGGCCAGACTTATTTATAAGAGAGATTCTAATCATAAAAATGTATTTGGATCACTCAAAAGTGGGCGTGGTTTAGCAAATATAAAATACAGAGCTCTAGAAGACCAGTGACTACAGACAGTTAGCTTGAACTTGACTTCCATCAACCACATTGTTGGGTCGGGGGGAGGGGAATATGGGAAATCAAGTAAATGAATGACAAGTGCAGACACAGACAACCCAAACTCTGGCACTACTGAGGGCCTTTTGCATTTTTTTAACTTTTTAGCCGCCTGGTTCTGGCTAAAAAGTATAGAGTAGGATGCAATCTGCAACGTCACCACTAGATGCCACTAAACCCTGCACACTAGAGCTTTAAATTGTGCATTGTGTATATTCATATTTGCCACTGTAGTAGCGTGCATACCCATGGAGGCACATTGCTAAACTACACTACACTATAGATTGTCCATCAATAGAATAGCATGAGACTACATTAATGTTTAATGTGTGAGGGGTTGCATGATGAATGAATCCTAATAAAAAAACACATCACTTTTTAGTGCTACTAGTGTTCACAAATTACACAGGATACCTTTAACTCCCAACATAAGGGAGGATTGGGAGTATTTAATAACCATCTTCCTTTTTGTGATTATCTGTAGAGTTTGACCTGACAAGTTTCTGCAAGGTCACCGGCCCCCTCAACTATTCACGCCTGAGGCATCTGCGTCTGGACGCCAACAACGTCACGCAGCGCGACATGCCGCCCGACACTTCCAACTGCCTGCGCCAAGCTTCGGATATCATGTTTGAATGAGGATCACCATCTCTATGACCGCCTTCTATATGAAATATCACATGACAATATCACACCTATGTCCTTGCACTTCTGACATGAGTACTATGCGAATATGGGATATTTCTTATGTTGATCAGTAAATACAACTTGGATAAAAATCAAACTAAACCAATTTTAGTTTAATAGAAGGCATAACAAGCTGTCACCTGGCTTTTGCAAAATACACAATCAGATCTAAAATGTATTACGCACCGGACACATTTCTTCTATAACATTTGAATTTATTCATGAATTTTGTAATTGAATAAACATGAAGACAAAAAAAAATAGATACAGACTAAAAATATATCAAAAAAAAAAAAGCAAATAATCAGGAGTCATATGAATGAATAGGATTTCATATGCTTTGATTAAAACACACACTTTAAACATTCCAAAATCTTACTATGTTGAACAAAGACACAAAGGAGTAAACAATGGTTAGAGTTCTCCACTGTCTTTTGTCGTGGTGTCGTTTTGTTGTCTGTTTTATTTTTTTTTACGTATAATATGATAAAAGTACAATTATTAATCCATTGCTGTGCAAAGGACCAGCAAGTAAGGACTGCATACTCAGAATTCAGTGTGTAATGTCAGAAATTATGAACAAGTGTAAAATAGCAGTTGCATAGCAGCAATATTAAACATCTTAAATGAATAAGGGTGATTTCAAGGAAAATACGTTGTGAACTTGATGATGTCCCACTGACTGACATCTTAGATTGATTTAATAAAGTCTCACCAACTTTGAAATGCGTATTTTCTCTTGGGAAATACTTTTCTGTCCTTGAAACCATTAACTTTAAACCTGCTTGAAGTGACTTTCTCCGCTCATTTAAACCTTCAGGACGATGTTTTCTAGAAATCACGACTCACATTGTTACTAAGCGTTGTCTGCTGTCATGCACATTGTTGATTTGTATACAACATTTCCATTACTTGCATGCACGTGACAGTGCTATTCTTTAATAATAAACTACGGCTTTTGCAGTTATGCTGCTTTCATTGTTATGCGGTTGTTTACTATTAGTTATAAATGCTTCTTGCCAGCATCACGTCAACTTGGAACTATTGTCATGTGGATGTTTTGAGTTGTTATGACATTTTTTTTGAGACCTTTGACTCAAACTGGTAGCTGGTTTCTTGGATTTACTGTTAGAAAGCCAAACACAATTAAATAAACTATGTTTCCAACATATTTGTATGGTATCACTTTATAAACCTGGTATAATTCATTTCTGAGTACTACTACTGAATAGGAATGATTTTAAACCTTTTAAACACTATATACTTAATAAACTGTCCATGTCATTCAACTAATGACTTATTATTGGCTAGTTGACTGTACCACTTACATATATATCCATATACACAAACTGTGGGTTTCGAGATGGCAAAAGAGGAATTAGACTGGTGTTATAAAAACCCATAGCTACCTGAAGAAGTTAAATCTGGCGTGGTACATATTTAACACAAGATCATCATACTTTAAATCAACATTTATTGGTTTTCTAAACTCCTGCTGGGAGCTATTTGCTTGAGGAGTATGCTGTGCTTTTTTTCCCAACAGCTTGGAACCATCCTCAACGAAAGCGTCGTAATTCTTCATAACTATTTGACACGATATGCAAAAGAAAAAGAAAAAAAACACATTCCTTTATTTATACTCCAGTTCCTGTTAGTGTGTTTCAGAGAGATCGTGCTGTCAAAAGCACTCTACGTAGTGATCTCCATCTGCACCTTGTTTTCCCCAGGTTTCGCTTTGCAACTCTCAAGACATTAATTTGAAGTAGCTTCTGTGCATCGGGGGCATGTTATTTACAATTCAGTGAAGCTGTGCAGGGTTAGACACCCATTGGTCCTGGAGGGGTTGGATGTTTGGGAGATGCTTGGAATATTATATTTTTGGCTCAGTCTCATCTTTTTATTCATAAGACACTTAATTCTGACATTGGCAAGTGAAGAAAATGCAACTGTCCTTGATTTGTAATAAAACTTAACCTGTATTTTGTATCGTATTCATATTGGAGTCATTTAGTAATGTATCATGGACATATAAAGTCATCAGTTGGGTAACCACTGTATCTTAACTGGATCAAATTGTGCCTACATGCCCAGAAGAAAATATTCTAGACACTGTCAGAATGTAAAATGTCTGTTTTTCGTTATCTGTTCATGTCTTCCAAAGAATAACTGAAGTCTATAAAACTCTAGAAGCCTCGCTTAAGTCTCTAAATGCACAACAGGTGATGATTTGTCTGAGAACATTTACAACCGGAGGGATTACTAGGAATTCTTTCTTCAGACATTCACCACGCTCAGTTGATAATACACAATGACTTGACGACTTGGTGATCCGTTGACCTTTCCTCTTTGATTTTTAGTGGAATAACCTCAACAGCTACCAGACATGTTG
Organism: Chelon labrosus; assembly: GCF_963514085.1. Lineage (NCBI taxonomy): Eukaryota > Metazoa > Chordata > Actinopteri > Mugiliformes > Mugilidae > Chelon > Chelon labrosus. Next base: position 14,699,543 of record NC_140356.1, read on the forward strand.
CCTGTAAACTGGGTAAAGATGTCTACAGTCAAGTTTATTGACTGTAGAGTTCCCTTAGCTTTAAAGTTGACACCACCAGCAAGTCAAGATTAATACTTCACAGAGGATGAATCGTGGTGACTTCAGGGATCCCTTTAATTTATTCTAACACCACTATCAGGTTACCATTTGTTGTTTGTGAATTTTCCAATTTCATCTATTTGAGATCTCTTATGGCGTCTGACAATAAATATAGATGTCATCTCTGATTGAACTGACAGCAAAAATATGTTTCTTCTAAAGCAATTCATGCTACAACTTCCCTTTACATCCTCTTAAATGTCTCTTATTATATATTACTGCGGTTCCATAAACATAGTCTGTGGGTGTGTACTAAATATTATCTTGTCACTTCTTTGTACAGAATCAATGGCGCTTTTGAGAAGCTGTACACTAACTATAAAAACACCACTAATCCTGGCTGATATGTGCCATATGTGCTGGAGACGCTCGTTTCTTCTTAGTATTGTATTAGTCGAGAGTGTCTTATTAGATCAGGCACTACTTTAAGACTGTAGGTTAGTTGATTGTACGTGGCATTTAAAGTTATTATATCAATTGATTCCAGATGTTCTGTTTGATTCCCGCTAGGTGTTCGCAGATTAGATCCAGATGTAAAAGTTGGTTATTCCTAAAATCTGTCTTAGCAGTTGTATGTCTGTACGTTGTTACATGCTACCCAACACTGGAATAATTCAAAGGTCTGTTTTAAGTTTTGTTGCTCAAGTAAACCTGATAGGAGGTAAAATAATTAGTGCCACGCTCGCCATCGCCGCTTTACAACACTTAATATTGTTTTACCGGCTTTTTTTCACACTTCACATGTTTTTGTACAGACATTCGCACCAATTCCCAATCTAGGACAATTTCCTCTTCTTCCTCCCGGGTTGCCCTTATTTAAATCCTGAGTAGAGCTCCTGCTGCCGGTGTCTAGACAATAAAGTCCTTTATAAAGCCTTAAGCCTCACATCTTCCCGCTCGAGACCGTAAGTGAAAGTATAATCAGTTGTTTCAGGCTGCCGGTCCGACTGCAAAGTACATCCTTCGGACCAGACCGACTCCAGCTGTTCGGTCTCATTATCTCAGATCTTATTTATATTCTGTGTCCATCATCACCCTGATCTGGTGCCCTGATCCCCACTCATCTCACGCTTTGCAGTTCTCTCCTGATTCTTCGGGGTCGTTTCCCCCCTTCTTTCTTTTTGCTTCAACCAATCTTTTAATGTCTCCGTTTGTTTTTTTCTCACCCTTGCCCCCGAAGGCTTAGACAAGTGTCGACCTCATGGTGGCACTTGAAGGGGAGTCAGTGGAAAGTCATTACAATCCACCATCCTGAAACTGTGAATATCTGTGCCGCAACTCCCTCCAGTAGTGACTGAGTCTGGACCAAAGAGGTGGAATGACATACTGACACCCTACAGACTGACACTTTATCCCTAGAAAAATATAGCTAACGTGGCAAAAAAGCAATGAGAAGAAACGCCAACCTGCTGTTTGTCCTTGTATTTGGATGCATGTGCCTTTGGATAAATATTTGCTAACATCAAACTTTTTTTTTAATTACAGTTTTCCATGACTTTCTTTACTTCCAAATGAGCGGTTAGCTTTAATTGTGCTCTGAGGTTCCTGTTCAACCACATTAGAAAGCTTTGTACTGTGACGCCGTTCGTGGCAAAGACCCTGTGTATAAATTCTCCACAGTAACGTCGCTGAGTAATATACCATCACTGATAGGGAAAAACTACAAAAATGAGACTTGGGCTGTTAAAAGGGGGACTTTTCCTGTAAAAGGTTGGGTGTGCGTGTCTGGGAGGGGAGCGAAACCCCTCTAAGCTCTTCTCTTACCTCACCTGACAGCCTTGTAAACACACCCCAAGGCCTGTGAGGTGAAATGAGCTATAAACTGGTTGTGCACCCATCCCCCAGACTGATGGGTGAAGACCAAATCCTCCACGGAAGACCAAATGGTTAAGGTGGGTGGGGTGACAGCAGTTTAACCCTCAACAACAAAGGGATGACTTCAGTTTCCAAAAAAGAAGAAGAAACAAAACGAAAGAGAAAAAAAACAAAACTGCTGGGCTGGCAAAAAGTAGGCAACTCTGAAAGGACATCCCAACTCATACACACTCATCCTCCCACCAACAACACATGCTCCATCCTCTTGGTTCAACCGGTGTCCAAGGTACAGCTGTGCGGGAATCAAATCATTGACAGTACAAGGGTCACTGGGCTAGGTTGCAGCACTGCCTCCTTCAGAACCACATACAGTCGTCTCTAGAGGAGGACGGGAACCCAGACCTTCACCTGGCTACGTGCAGACCATTCACACCAGCTGGAGAAGCAGGTAAAGATGATTTTCTTTTGTAGTAAATCTGTATGAAAGAGGAGGGATGAAAGGCTTGGGCAAAGGTGCCGTGCATTTTACGTACATATGGTCTACATCTGATTGGACTGATCTTTACCTTTGATGTGCTTTCACTTTGCCAGCTTCTGTTTCAAAAATTGCAGGAATGCCTACTAGTGGTAAAGAATGTAACATATGTAGATATCAGACAGTTTCAGACAGACAACTTTTGCAATCAGTTTTCACTCATTTCCAACCTGGAAATTAATGAACTAAGAAAAAAACAATGTTTTTTTAAATTTATTTATTGTTTCCAAATACCGCACATCTTGGAAAGTCGCTTGCACTGCTAAACCTGCTTTTTCCACCCACTAATTGCCTATAAACACTGTTCCTTTCTCAGTTCTGGATGCAATAATCCGTTCTAACTCCTCTAAATGTTTCATAGTCATGAAGTGGATTTCGGCAAAGCCAATAATTAACATAGCTGGCTCTGACACAAAGCCCCTGGCAGGAAATTTGAATTATCATATTCCTCTGCATGTGTTTCTCTTTAGTCTGTCAAGCAGATTGTACCCAACATTTGTTTTCAGTAAATATAATTTCCATTTTGCGGAGATCTATGAATCCCTGACTCATCGTGTTCGGCAGCTTGGATACTTTTGTAAATCTCACACATAATATTAACTCGCTGTTGTTTCTTAATGAGCATTGGAGCTGTTGTGTGTCTGTGCAAGAAAACTATTTCTGGTGCACTGCAACCAGTCTGTAAAGAGGCAAATGACTCTACCCTAAAACAGGGGACAGTTTGACTATTCTTGATTGATCAACCCCTTGACAGTGGTTTGCAAATCAAGTTCTGTACAGTAAAATTTACGCCCATTCATTAAGATCATGATCTGTCTTTCATGTATAACTCCTCAGGGCCAGTGTCTGGATGTTTAATTGATCATGCCAGATTACAAACTTGTGTAGAGGAGTGACCACTGTGCACAGATGCACCCTGGCTAACACCGGAGGAGCTCTAATGGGCTTGCATGGCTGATCATGGATAAGTGTTGCCTCTATCCTCACAAGTCAACTGGGATTATCCTGTTGCATTCAAGTCTTTGCCGTCATCACTGGAAATGAGCCCGATCTCATGCTCGCGAATGCCGAAAGGTCACCTATCCTGTCGTTAGCTACCCTCTGCAAAAAAACTATTTGCGGGGCCAGCCTCCAGTACAATCTCCTCGGCTTAAGGCTGACCTCCCGCCCATAACGCCATTACTTCTCCTGGCTGCAGGCAATGTTTCTGCTTAAGTAGAGTGCGTCATCTTTCAGCTTGATGCTCTAGTAGTATCGCCGAACAGCGTGCCATCCCTTTTAACAATTTAACAAAATCCTTGCAATTTACCATATAAAAATATATTAATTAATTCTCTACAATTACACGGTCTATTGTGCACACTTAACCTTTGTACTTGGTCGTCACTGACTTCACAGCATCTTGAAGTTCCTGCAGATTTTTCAGTCAGGTACTGCCAGTCTACTCCACCCAAGTGTTTTGAAGTAAAACAAAGCCACATAGGTGTAACCCGCTGCAAACCTATTTGAAAAAAAAAAAAAAAAAAGTAGTCAAGAGAGGATTTATCAGATCAAGAAACAGCCCGCCACAGTAAACATGTCATGATTGCATCTTGCTGGATGTACTTCAAACTCCAATGAGTGTATTTGTGTATTTGGAGGCAATCATCTCTACATCACAATTACACTGAGCTGTATTTGTGTGCTTTTTGTTTATCCCACATTACCAACCGACTGCAAACACAGTGGCACTTTGTAATTTGCAGAGTAACTAATCCTGATCACACAGAGGAGGATAGAAGCACAAAATTAGTACAAAGGACTGGCAAAGGATGTACATGTGGAAGTCAGTAAACAAAGCACAGGTGGACTTGCATTACCCTCTTTCTAAGTGGGACATGTCTCAAGTCCTGAAAAGGCTTAGCACACTATACCCCTACTAAGGATTATGACCTTTGATCCTGGAAGAGTCTGATTGGTCAAAAGAAGCTTTGGTGTCATCCTGATTGACAGGTTGGCACACGTTGAATGAAACAGCTAGTGGTACAAATACAGGGCAGTGAGAAGCACATCCTCATCATTCTCAGCTCTACTGTTGAGGGAGGACATCGCAAAAGGAAACTTAGAGAGCTAAAGGTAAGGTGGATGGCTGCAAGTCATTGTTAAGTCTAAATGTCAGGGTTGATAGTTAGTAGACGTTTGTCTTGCAGCTTTCATGATTCTGTTTTAGCTTTGTTGAAGCATGATTTTCCATTTCTGCCATTTGCACCACATGCTGTACACCAGCACCGGGTCAGGAAGCTTTAGCCTTTGTAGAGTGAGAATCCAGAGGCATATCTCTGAAAAGAGGTGATCCGCCTTTGTCTTTGAAGTGCACTCATCTATGGAAAAGCATGGCCTACCCAAAATGAGTTCCAGACAAACATGGAGCACATCAAGAATTTAAACAAGCACCAGATGGCGGCTGAGAGGAATCAAGTGGAGGCTCAAGAGATGGGTGGATAGAAGATGGCAAAACTGACTGATTTTGTTCATTCCTCTTTTGTTTTGTTTTTGCATTTCTCTGTTACATAGCTTCCATTGTATTGCTCCTCCTGCATCTATCTTACTTTTGATCTTTTACCCATATGTGGCATCATGCCACATATGGCCTTTCTGGGCATTTGGCCTTTCTCTGAACTGTCATTCCTAAGAAAAAGTACAAAAACATGTGCGATCTTTAACTGAAACGTGTGTATGCTTGCATATGAGTTTATTTGTATGCATCATTGTGTCAGTTGTAGAAAGCAAGTGGCTGCACAAATTAGTGTCCATTTAAAACTGGCGTACAATCAACTCTCCAGGCTTAAGGTTGTCCCAGCGCTATTAAGTTCAGTTGGCTCCACATCTTGTCTTTTGAGCTTTACCTGTAATGGTCAAACAATGTAATGACCCAGGAAGACCAGGGCACCTTGCTCTGCTGGCAGCTGCCACAGGAAATTAATGATAATGGCATTAGTGGTAGAGTCTGTGACACACATGGGTGGGTGCTAATTTAGGACACAACTTGCATCTTTGAACACTTAGTCAGGTGATTCAGTTGTATTTGATGTCGGCCGTGGGATTTTTAACACACATGTATGGAGTGACTGTATCTTTAGAGTGACCTGCACCAAAAGCCTTGCCACAGCTGCTCAATCAAATCTGTTTATTGGATGTCCAGTCTCTCCACTAACATTGTTTTTTTCTTTCTTTCCAACATAGATTGAGCAAAGAAATGGCTCTTCTCCTCAACATTCTCTGCATCTTTTGCCTGGTTGGGATAGGTCTCAGCCAGGACATGCCTTATGAGGAATTTCTGGCCCAGGTTCAAGCTTGTCCTAAAGAGTGTCACTGCCCCCCGAACTTCCCTCGTGCTGTCTACTGTGACAATAAAGCCCTGAAGAGCATCCCCAAAATCCCTCCATACACGTGGTACCTCTATCTGCAGAACAATCTCATCGAGGTACTGTCGGCAGATGCCCTGCAGAATGCTACACAGCTGCGCTGGCTGAACCTTAACCGCAATAAAATCACGAGTGAAGGAGTGGAGCAAGGTGCCCTGAACGCTATGCCTCACCTGGTGCACCTGTACATGGATGACAACCTCTTGTCTTCTGTGCCATCCCCCCTGCCTGCCACACTGGAACATCTACGTCTCTCCCGTAATCGTATCTCCAAGATTCCCGCCGGTGTCTTCCTTGGTCTGGATAACCTTAACCTTCTGGACCTCCAAGGGAACAAGCTGATGGATGATGCTGTGACTGAAGTGAGCCTAAAGGGTCTGAGCAACTTGGTGCAGATCAATCTAGCCAAGAACCAACTGAGTAACATGCCTCTTGGCCTACCACCCACCACCACCCAGCTTTTCCTTGATGGCAATAATATAGAGAAGATCCCAGCTGGCTACTTTAAAGGTTTGCCTAAAGTGGCATTTCTGAGGCTCAACCACAACAAACTTGGCAGCAGCGGAATTCCCAACAATGTGTTCAATGTCTCCAGCATTTTGGATTTGCAGCTGTCCCACAACCAGCTCACTGAGGTTCCACTCATCTCCTCAGGGCTTGAACACCTTCACCTCGACCACAACAAGATCACAAGTAAGTCGTTGGACTTTACATAAAGGGAATCTGTCTTTCATGCATCTATGGAACCGAATTGTTTGTCAGAAAGGTGACTTGTAACAATACCATAACTCTTATTCTTTTTCTCTTAACAGGTGTTAGTGGCTCCAATGTCTGTCCTGTGTCTGTCGATGCCGTGGACGACTCAGTCAACGAAAGTGTCCCTCGACTGCGCTACCTCCGACTTGATGGCAACGACATAAAGCCACCAATCCCCAGGGATGTCATCATGTGCTTCCGCCTCCTTAGATCTATTGTGATCTAAACAGAAAAAAATCAACAGTATGTCGTACACTGATTCTGTTTCCCCGCAACTGGCAACTTGACTTGGATGCTGTTCTGGTAAATGGAACCGGTGACGTCATACATGTTTGCATGTTTGTGAAATCTTGAACACTTGTTGGCATCAACTCATTTTATGGTTGAGCCTTGGAAACCTCTTTATTTCAGCGAGATGCAAAAGATAGTCTTGGGAAGTGATGGGTTTGAAGCGTTAAGCGGCCACTGTTGCCGCTATTTGTGCCTTAAGTTGGTGTAAACATCTGCACGTAAAATTCTGAACCAGAAGTTATTACAGTTTAGCATTGCCGTGCATGAAAAGGCAGGCAAGCTGTATTCATGGCATATGGAAAGCTTTGAGGACTCACTGTTGTGCTTCTTTCAGCAGGGGGTAAGCTTTGAACTAATACTTTTATTTTATTTTGTTTTTTATATTTGTAGGCTTGAAGCCAAATGAATGGTGTTGTGATCTAGATTTGTGGTTTCATTATCTTCAAAAAGTTACTCTAATCTACTAACATGCATATTTACTGTAGGTAATTTATTTGTTATTTAATACTGGGAGGAAAATAAGTAGAATCCTGTGAAGTTTATGGCCAACGTTCAGTCATCAGTGTTTTGTGTACAAGAAATGTAATAACCCTTTTTTTTAATGCCAACCCACTTTTTAATTCAGGTCATTATTTTTCTGGTAACTGGAGCATGAAATCTCTTTTTAATTGTTTGAAATTTGAATAAAACCTCTAAGAATGAACATGTGCCTAATTGTGTCACTGCTCTTCACACTTCTAGCACTTTGCATGAATTAACACACTATCATTATTCATTTCAAATATGACAGAACTAGATTATGATTAAATAAAAATCTTGCACAGCCATTTTTAAGGGGTTATACTGTGTAGGTAACTTCCATTAGATAGCAAACACAAGATCTGTAGTTAATTTTCTGTAACAGTGAACTCCCATTAAATGAACAGTTTATAGATAGACAACTTTATTGATCCCTTTGGGAGGTTCCCACAGGGAAATTGACAAGTTTAGCTATGACACAAAGGTTTGTGCCTGTCTTGAATCCCATATTCACAACCATACAATACAGTAATGAATACTAATAAACGCTTTCTTCTCCCAATCAGGTTTTTAATCTGATTGGTTTCCAAAAAGTAGATCTCAGAGTGTGCTAGATAGTGTCAAACTTTAATGTTAGCTAGCTAGCTAGCTAGCCCTTAAACCCTGTGTGGGACGTAGCGGCATCTAGGGCTGAGGTTGCAGCTAACTGAAGTCCTCTTTCTCAACCCTTTTAACCTAGGATGGGTGCCACTTCAGGGTAAAAATGCAAAGGACCTTGACCCTTAGAGACAGTGTTTGGGTTGTCCAAACATGGCAGCTCAAAATAGCGACCTTGTTGGAATAGAAACTGCTTCCTCAGATAGAAGATAGGAAAGGCTCTTTCTTAAGGCCCATTTAGGGTTCTGTGGGACATAGACGCTGTAACCTACGCACAAAGCCAACGCCGGTGCAAGCGGACCAATCACAGCTCAGGTCTGCGTTGTCGCGGTGCATAGTTACATTTCCACGTCAATTTAACGCAGAAGTCTAAACCACCTATAAGCAAACATTCTGTATTTACAGGTGACATATTTCTTAAAGATTTAGTAAACAACATCTGCAATTATCTATCTAAACTAAAAGCTAATAAGACAAAAAAGGTCAGATACATATATATATTATATAGTCACTGCCAATCCCTTGAAAATGCGACTTTTTTCCATATCCAAAAAGTTAGCGTTTGGGGGAATATTACAGTCAACAGTTCGCTATTAACTCATTTAACCTTGTTAGGTAGGCATGTTTGAGTTACATTTATTCTACATTATCACACAGCAGGCCAGTAACAGGACGAATATTTCTTTCACTCTTTAGTATAAAGAGGTCATATCTTATATTTTAGCATGCTAAGATTAGCTCTGTCTGGTGGCTAATTCATTCAGCAGTCGTTTCTGCTGGCTTCCATCTCGCTTTTATTAGGCCTACCGTGAACACTTCAGCAGAGGGGACTTTTTGAGTACAATGTGTCATGTGTCATGTATTGTATTCATCAATCACTGTCTCATAATATGATATTTTTGGGCATCTTATCCAGTTCTTTTTTGAATGTTTGGCAGAAGAAAGTCTCTATATAAATCCCAGCTTATATGGCAGGTGCAGACTGACTTCTGGCTTTCCTGCGATGTCCTTTTCCTCTCACTCATCATAAGGTCTAGAGTTACCATGGGAGTGAGAGGGAGAGGTGGGCGGGTTGAGACAAAATCGTGGCCAAGTAAAGCTTCCTGTGTCTGTCATGTGTGTGTTTTAACAATGGACTCTAATGACAGACTATCTATGTGCTTCTGTATCATCTCTTGGAAAGCACACCCACACATGTACAGAACTGAAAACAAAAAAAAAGAGAGAAACATTTAGAGTCTCTTAACTCGGTTCAGATCCTTCAAGTCAGACTCCCACGACTGAATTCGTGTCTGTAGTTACAGCAGACCACTGAGCAAGTGACGCCACAGAGAGAAAGCTGCCTCAACCAAGAGGGAGTGTGGAGGCCTTCCTCCAAGCGGGGACTTCCTCTCAGCACCATGCTAACTGGGGCTCCTCACAGAGGTCCCATTGTGTACAAGGGCCCCCGTGGATCCCCCCCATACATGAAAGCAACACATGCCAAAGTTTCACCTCAGAAAAAGGCGGACGAATATTTCAATCTGATCGAGCCACACTCTTAGAAAAGTAAAGGATACACTTGTAAAGGATAAAAAGATATTTTGTGAGGCGGGTGGTGGGTGGGGGGGCTTTGCTGTCTTTGTGTCTGATGTGTGTGTGTGCGTAGTGTCAGAGAGGGCTGTGCATGCGGGTGTTCGGTGCGGGGTGGGTGCACTCTGAGTGACCAAAAGCAATCTGCTCCGGTCCAATCAGTCTCAGTGCCTACCTTCACACATAAGCGGCAGGGCACTCGGGTTCGCCAGAGCGCACAGACCTACACATACACACACACTTACACACTTGTCGCATTCACACGCACACACGCACACACACACATACCCAACTTTCACACATTTCACACACACACACACACACACACCCTCCCTCTTCAAGGCACCCTGTGCGACCCCTCACCATTGGCCAAGTCCCGGAGCCCTCAGCATCTCCATCACGGCTGAAGGGACCATTCGGGAAAGCAGGAGACAGAGGTAAGCGTTCTTGGTGCTATCTTCATGCTGGCTGAATGACTCTCTGGTGCTGGGGATTAGGTGGGCAGAGTTTCCTTGACTAGCCCCTCTGAAATCACAGCATTTCAGGATTTAAGTAGGAGTTGCCAGACTAACTGGTTGATGGTGCGGCTGCTTTATTTTATCCCTTGGGTTTGCAGGTGTCTAAATGAGGATGTCTTTGTTTCACTTATTTTTTGATTTTTGATTGTGATGACTGTATTGACTGGTGATTTTCTGTAAATGTAGTTCAGGTTTGGGTGTCAGGCAGGTGTTTTTGTATAAATGAAAAATGTATTTATTGTTCACAACTTTTTGTGTTGCAATTTAAAGAGAAGCAAGATGAATTTTGCATCTAGAGATTTACCCGTTCTTTGACTTGTCCAGGCTGTCTTCCAATGTCAGAAGCTGTGATGAGTATTTTAAATATTGAACAATGTTTAAACATGTTTGCCTTCAATGCACAGTTGCGTGTGCAAATTATTTTTCCTACCGGCTAATCGCCCGCCTCACTTGGAGACATGTCAACAGCTTTTTGACCTTTTTTTTTGTGGTGCAAATGTAGCAGATCGCTCTGCAACCTGCAGCAAAGAGACATCACCGAGTTTGCTTGTGGCTTTTGAGTGGAAAATGTAGAATCACTGGATATCAGGAATGCCCAGCCCGAAGCCAAGCATAACAGAGAGGTAGTCTGGAGGCTACGCTCATACACACATACACTGTGATGGCCTGCATAAAAGCGCACCTCTGTCTTTAGTATAGTCCGTCTTTCAGTAGAGCCATGCTGGATTTCAGAGTCTATTTCAGCAGCAATGCTAACTCAAGTTTTCTCAACAGAGTGCACTAAGTTCATGTTGGAGACAATGAAGGGACTGATTTGCATAATAACCCTATGCATTCATGGCTTAAATAAGTCAGGAAGGTGTTCATTTTTTTCTTTTTTTTTTTGGTTCCTATCTGTCCTCATCCCAAAAATAGCAGTGGAGGTTTCTCAGTTTTCTCTCTCTGAAAGATAGGTGTGTTAAGACAGAGTGTGCATCTGTGAGAGGCTCGCGTCTTTCCAAGTGTGCGTGTGAATGTGCGCGTGTGTTTGAGCACCGTCGCTGCTCAATGAAGCTTTTCCTTGCAGCTGTAACTCGCTGCCATCCTGTCCACAAACCTCGGTGGAATTTGGAGCTTGAGTGCTGAGACAGGCAGCGAGCGGGCCTCATAAAGGCCCTCTGTGAAGGGCGAGGGGTCGAGTTAGCTTAGAGACCTGTCTCTCTCTCTTTCTGCCCCTCTCTCTCTCCTCACTCTCTCCATCTAACCCTGAGGGCCAACATCTTGTCTACGTCCCCCTCTCTCTCTCTCTCGCTCTCTCCCCTTTGCGCTCTTCTTTTCTTCTTCCCTTCCCTTGCTCTCCATTTCTCTGCCCTGGCCTAGAGGACTCTCTTTAAACTCTTTTGCCAAAACTATCTCAGGCTTCATGCAACACCTGCACCTGAAAATGTCTCGCCGTCTGATGATCAATCCCAGAGACTAATGTCTGCCTGCTAATTAAGCTGCAATCAACATATGCTTATCTCATTAGGGCTTCCCATTTTGGAATAACACTTATGAACTTAATCAACCTCGCTAAGCTTCAGTGGATCTGTGCTGCCGAGGAAATGAACAAGATTATGAACTGCAGCTATCTGGGTCAGGGCAGTGCACGGAGCAGATCTGCACGCAGTGAAAATCATACACGCTAATTTTAGATTCAAGTGCCCTCATTTTAAGTTTGACGCCAGGAATTTTGCCTCATGCCTCTGCCAAAGCTTTTTCTTTTCTTTCTTTTTTTTTTGCTGTAATTGAGGAAAAATAATCAAAGCTCCTGCCAAAAACACAAGAATTTAAGTGCCACTTTACGAATGTTTTGAAGGAAGATAAGCAACTTAGAATCCCCACTTTAAATGCATTTCAATCGAGAAATACTGCGAGCTGGAAATATATGTCTAAGAGGTGTTCAGCCTGGATGAGGTCAAAGAAAAAGTTGCCATGGCTCATTATCAGATCAAGTCTGACTTCTGACCTTTGACACACCTGAGCGGAGCACTGATTTGAGCCAAGATGGCTGCTCCCCAGATCATTGAGCCTCTGGCCAGAAGCAGCAGGAGGGCCTCATATTTTTATCCCTTGAGCTGTCTGCACCTTGGGTAATGAATTCACTGACCTTAGTGACAGGACCCAAAGTCAAGTCCTGGTCTGCAGCACTAAAGACAGATTATGATGCTAATATTATGTACTGGTTATGGAGCCAGAATTATGAAAGCATGTCCTGTTGTGCACCGGCAATATATAGAGCATGTCCTCGTTTCTGACAGGTGCTTTGGTTCTCTGATCGTATAACAATTTAAAAGGTACATTTTAATCATGTCAGTATTTACACGATTGTTCATAAAAACCTGAAGTAGTTTAATTTCCCTGCAGCCTTTCCACCTTTTGACATCCCTTCTCTCCTTCCGTGTCAAGGTGGAATATGAGGATGCTTGTGCGGCTCGTGTTCGGACTCTTCGTCCTCAAAGCGGTGGCGGCCAGCCCCAGGTTTTCCCGACAAGCGGGCGTGGACTCATACGACAGTGCTAACTATGATGTGGATCCAGACAGTAATGACTTGGAAAATCAGGATATCTACGACTACGAAGATCCTCCGGTAAGAAACTTTATGGCGTACAGGAGGGAAGAACTTCCAAACTCCCTACTAGGCCTTTAATCATGAACATAAGTTGCTGGGTCAGTAAAGAAATCACCTCATTTTGGTGGTTTTGATAGGGGTGCACCGTCAGGACAGATAGACCAAGCAACTGTTTGGGGCCCTTGAAAAAACATAAATTAGAAAAGTGTCTACCCTATAACAGACTTAAAGGGGAACTACCGTTTTTTACAACCTGGACCTTATTTCTGGCATAAAATACGATTGTTTACTCGCCCATATAACTTTTGTGTAATTTGCAGTCGTTCGGGAGATAATAAGATCAGTGTATATCCATACAGTGGGAGTGACTGGGGCACCAAAACGCAGCCTCTAAATAACGCATTATCTGCCGCAAAACTTGTTCATTTCACCATAATTTTGTTATCGTACGCTAGTGCTATTCCACGTTGAGTCCAGAGTCACCTGTTATCATCATCCGGGGTCTGTAGATTGACCTACAGACCCCGGATGATGTTTTCTGACCTGGATGATCTCTGAGCGCTGTGTGCACCTGCGACGGTTGGTTTGTTTACCTGTAATTTTGCGTCTGCTAGTTTTTTACAACATGGCTGAATATTTTTCCGATTCTGAGGTTGTGGACGAACCATAGCAGTAACAAACAAAATATTGGTGAAATGAACGAGTTTCGAGGCAGATAATGTGTTATTTAGAGGCTGCGTTTCGGTGCCCCAGTCACTCCCACTATATCCCACTATATGGATATACACTGATCTAATTATCTCCCGAAGTAATACAAATTACACAAACATTATATGGGCGAGTAAACGGTTGTTCGTATTTTACGCCAGAAATAAGGTCCAGGTTGTAAAAAAACAGTAGTTCCCTTTAACTAGTTTGGACTGGGGTGAGCACAGGTACATCTTCACCTGGGCCCCACCAGAAATAGGACCGATTGCCTGACATATACAGCGGACAGCTTAACAGCTTGCAGAAATCCTGATGATCTCATTTTTTCAAATATCACAAATAACAGTGGTGACAGTGTAACATTGGTTAACTGTCTGTGTTTTTTTTTTTTTTTGTCTGAGGTCGCCAGGTTCACTGAGCACACAGGGATCCCGTTGATACCAGCAGGGTCTGCTTTCCAGCTTTATGCGCGATTACGTCCAACTTATTTCGGTTTCATACCTCAGCCCCAGCCAGCATTGTACACTAACTCCGTTTGCATCTGGAACCATTTTCAGCTGTGGAATCGATCAATATTTATGCCTCAGCGAGAGTTTTTGTTTGCATAAATCCAAGAAGGAATACATTTTTATAAGACAGCGCTTGAACGTTTTGATCTTCATTGTTATTTGGTTTGGAGGTTGACCAAGCGAAGAAAAGCAGATTAAGAGGAAACGTGCAGGTAACACAGATGGGGAATCAGTTTCTGTACTACTTTCCCATTCAGATCTAACAAATACTCTCTTTTCTCTTTTTCTCTGTGTGGGAAAACTAGTACGGTGTCGCCAAATCTTTGACTGGCTTTAGCTATTAGCACAAAAAAAGTTGCATAGCTGTGCCTTCTGGGATTTTTTTTATTTTTCTAATATTCTGCTGAGGTTCTGTTTGGCACATCAGCTTTAAAAAGATGAGTGGAAACCGGTGGAAGGTTTTACGAACATGACAAATGGATTCCAGCAGTGCCCTTTAAATCAGCTCAAGCCGAGCGTGATGTGGCAAACCTGCAGGGCACACATTAAGAAGGCCTTAGCCAGATTTCATGTTACCACTTTACGCCCCTTTGTAGCAAGGAATTTAGACCAAGGCTGTGTCAAGATGGCACGAGGCAAATCATCCACACGGGATTTTCGACTGGCTCCACCTGAGCCGGCGACTTAAGTTAAACCTCATGCGGATTGCGCTCCCATTCCTGCACTTATCAACGGCCTGTCCCACGATATCCCACAGATATGGCGAGATGTCGTTCGAAGCCAAAAAGTACAGCCACGGCTTTTTAATCGGCGTGACTGGGCTCTGCTGTGCGAGGTTTTACAGCGGAGTGTTACACACGCAGCGTGGGAAAGCTGTCATGTGTTGCTTGGGAATGGCTTTGATGATTTCTCTCTGTCTAACGAGTCTGGGTATGACGCGGCACATTGCATAAGATTTTGTGGGAGTCTGTGGGAGCAGAAAGAGGAGAAACAGAGCAAAGTAAGATTACACAAAAAGGCTTCTCATCCGCACAGAATCAACACAAGGTTTTGAGTTATAGTCAGTGTTGAGAAAAAAGGGTATTGCCGGGATTGGTTGCCCCACTTTAACACAGTTAAAGGTGAAAGGGCAGATCTTCAGATAGACAAGAGTGAAGATTAAATGGATTTTTCTCCCCCTTTCTCTCTCTCTCACACACACATCAGATCTCAGAGGGGAGAAATGAAGCGAGCATGAGCTTAGTGCCTCTGGAATGCTGAGTCTTGACTTTCCACATCCAGCTCTCATTTGGTATTTCTCCTTTTTCTCTTCAGGGGCTTGTCTCTTTTGAGAGGCTCATCTTATCCAAACAAAATCGTCTTCTGTCTGCAGCAGTCAAATTCACTGCTTCACTTTGGTTCAGGCACTTCAGTTTGGCCAGGATGTTCGGTTTGTCCCCTAACCATTCCTCTTGAGTTGAGTAATATCTTCAGGGGCAAGTTTCTTCTTCATTAAAGCTGAAAATTAGATTTTTTTAACTTTCTGGGCAACATGATTTTCTACACTGGTGCATTTTAATTAAATCTGCTTGTTCGGGCTGTCACGGAGGTGTTGAAACATCTCTGAGGTCCATTCTGTGGCCGTTGTTTGCACTGCTGTTCAACTGGAATTTATCACTGTATAGTTAAAGTAGTGTCTGTTATTCCAATAGCTCTTTGTGAGGGCCTCTTTGGAAAACAAACACATACCAAAGTCAACCTTCATCCCCCTCCCCCCCAAAAAAATGTTTCTCTTTGTCAGTATAGTGAAAAAATTTTGGAACTTTCCTTGTGTCTTTATCTAGCCTGCAGCTGGAAAGACAAAGTTCAGCGTTTTGTAGCTACACCCACCGGCTGATTAGCTTAGCTTAGCAATAAAGACTGGAAACAGGGGGGAAACCGCTAGCCTAAACCTGTCCAAAGGCAACAAAATCCACCTCTAAAATCCCCCCTTCTACGTGGTGCCACAAGGTCTTTGTCTAACTTGTTCCGCTTGACGAACCCTAGGCGATGTCAGTGAGGTGGCTGATCGCAAATCTCATTTTGTGCGTTGTAAATGACAAAGCTGGGGAGCAAGAGTGTTGTTTCAGGCGAGGACTTCTTTCAGTACCTATGAATGCGTGTACTGATTGATATATATATACAGCAACAACACAACATTTGGTCTTGGCTTGATGCTCGCGCTTCACCATCTCTCCCTGTGCATTCTGTATCGCCATGCTGTTTCCACGAGTGTGTTTTTTACGTTTTTTTTTTCCCTCAGTGTTTTTGGTCGCCAGCCTCTCGCCTCTTCTTTCCCCTCGGGTATAGATGTTTGCTTTGGAGAAAGAGGGAAATGAAGGGGAGCGCTGCAGTGAGCTAACTCTGTGCAAGACTTTTCAAAGGCCTACCTTGTTGTATCCCAAACTGTGTGTCTCAGCCAAGCTTTAAAATGCTACAGTTGGGGCCTGAATATCTCCTCATTGCTGCATTTATTTATCCTTTTAACTCTTTTTCGGCGACACAAATGTTCAGTTTGACTTCATTCTCTGACAAATCATTTTGCTTTCTCTTGGCTTGTTGACATCTGATTCACTGAAAGCAGTCAGATATGGATCCTTGCAGCTACCATGTGTGTCTTGGTTCCACAAGGACCATTCCCTGTTTGGAGGATTGAGTCAGCCTTGCGGGTCTTGATAGAGCGTCAGGTACTACCTGTGGCAGTGTGTGGGAGTTCATTGCCCTCATCTGGAGGCTGATAGAACTGCAGCAAATCATCAAAGGGCAACTGGGAGGACTGTAAATGCAATGATGGATGCACCTAAAGCTTTTAATTGAGGAACCAGAAGGCACTGTAATTCATAAAACTTTATAGGTTTGGCAGCATTGTCGTTTTTATTTATTTCCCAACATAAAGGCTTCAAAAAAATAAAAAAATAAAAATGCTGTTCTACTTGATGGGCAAGGTTTTGAAACCAGCTTGCATGTGTTTTCTTGTCCTTGGATATATGCACTATACAAGTTTTTAAAGCTGCTTGAGAATTTACAACAGTGCAGTAATGTTGTTGTCATGGAAAGATATATATACAGATGTAGATTCAGAAAGCGCTCCTGATCAATGGCAGCTTTGCCACTGCTGCTATCTCTGTGGTGATCATCGGGTGCATCTACACTAAAAAAAAGTCCCAGATGGTTTCTACATTTCGGACTTCAATCTGAATGCTTTGCTTCCATCTAGTGGTGGAAATGTCGCAGCTATGCTGTGGTCTTGGAAGAACATGTGCTGCTCCTTTTAGTTCAGGATTCAGTGACATGACTGTTAGACACTTTCTAGACACTTAATACTACTAATGTTGTTTAAAGGAGATTTTATTGAATAAATAACTGTAGGAAAGGAAATACGTGAGAATGGAAGGAAGATGGTACGCATGAAAGATTAAAAATCAGTAAGGACGTGACACTCACAAATATCCTTAAAGTATATGATACTGACTTGTTAAAACTAACACCTTACTGTAAACAAATACAAATAAATATAAAAATGCTTGATGAATACCCAACTGAAACTCAGTTTATCTTGTTTGTAGTGTTTAGGCAAAGGTGTTGCAATTTTTCAGAGAATGCCATTGGTAATCTCTCAGAGCGTTTTAGGCTGAATCAGTATCAGTGATAAGGCAAATTTTATGCAAATCTACACTGAAATATCAAGGCTGAATATCTGCCTGAAGGGGGGCAAACAGCAACCCACTGATCCTGAACACATATTTAGTTAGGCCGTCAGTTTCTCCTGGAATGACAATAGATTTTTACAACACAAGAGGTCTACATCTGGATGTTATATATGTCAAAATAGATTTAAAACACTATTTATGAAGCTTAATTTCATGTCTAAAGACATCAGACTAAATTGCTTTTCTGATCCAATTCTAATATATTTCTGATTCACTGATGCTGTCTTTTTCTCAGGCAGAGATTGAAACACTGGCCCCACCTGACTATAACTACCCTGTACCCGAGGCAGAAGTGGAGGCAGAGGAGGGGGAGGAGGAAGAAGAGTTGCCCCTGAAACCCCAGTTTGTCCCTCAGGGTTCAGGGGGATCCGGTGTCCTCATGGGCCCAGACACACAGAAAGGTCTGAAGGAGCACACATATATATAGATATGCACCCCTGAAAATATATAAAGTTACTTTAGATTCATTTTTGAGAGAGGGCGTTGCTCTCACTTGGGTCTATGGAGTTGTGAAGGCAACATTGCCCAAAATGGCCAAAAACCAACTACGAAACACTCGTCTGTCCTCTAAACTCCTAATCTCCATCATGTGCAATCATCTTCTCCATGTGCATGTCATCCATTTAACCAGTTGTTAAATGTGTAATTGTGTCCATTTGTCTTTAACCTAACCCCCATTGTGAACTTTAAACTTGATTAATGATCAGTCTCATCTGTCTGTCTATTAATACCCAATCTTGTCTCTAACAAGAGGTGGAGCTGCTTCTGACGCCCATTGATATTCCTCATTCCGGGGATTTTGGGGGCTCCGTAGGGTCCGGGGTCTCCGGGGCCTCAGGAGCTTCTGGGGCTTCTGGGGCTTCTGGGTCCGGAGGCTCAGGAGACATACTGGTCTCCAGCGGCTCTGGGGGATCTGGTGACATTGTCCTGATGTCTGGAGCCTCAGAGGAGCTCCTTAGCTCTGGGGGATCTGGAGAGTTCCTGGTATCTGGGGATGTCTTGGTATCTGGGGATGTCTTGGTATCTGGGGCTCACTCTGGGGATGTCTTGATATCTGGGGATTACTCTTGGAAATTCTTGACATCTGGGATGGACTCTGGGGATATGTCAGGATCTGGAGATACCATTGGATCTGCTTCTTCTGGAGACTCCGGGGACTTTGCCTCTGGAGACTCTGGGATTTCCATTGAACTCCCCCTGGGCTCTGGCGGCTCTGGGGACCAGTCTGGTTCTGGGTTCTCTGGAGATCTTTTGATCTCAGTGGCCTCTGGAAGCTCTGGGGTTTCTGGGGACTCTGATGAGTCTGGGGACTTGGGGATAACATTATTATCTGGAGGTTAGTACCTTTACAGATCTTTGAGTAAAAACTGTTTCTTAATCTGTGTCATTCTGTATGTAACTCATGTTGATTATTTGTCTTAAATTCCATTTAACTGCTTCTTTTCTGTTTTGTAGTTAAATGTTGATCTTATTTGTGCTTCTGAGTGTCATTGTTTATTGTTTTTTACTCATAATCATTGTCTTTCTAACATCCCTGTCTCATCGATTGGTTTATGGGTTAATCGATTGTCCATCTTAACCCTTCATCTCCTAACCTCGCGTCTCCTAACCCTGATCCTTGGCTCTAACAAGAGGAAGAGCTGACCCTCACTCCTGAAATTATCCCCGAAGAGGCATCGGGTGCTTCTGGGGAGATCTCAAGGGCCTCAGGGGATATCGGAGCCTCTGGAGATTTAGGGGTCTCCGGGTTACCCTCAGGTGACTCTGGCTCTGCAGACTCTGGCTCTGGAGACATTGAGGTCCCTGTAACTCTGGTCCCTGACACTAGTAAAGGTCAGTATCTAGACTTGTGTGAGACATGTTAAACAAAGAGCCAAGGAAAGTTGTGGCCCAAGGACGCAGAAAATCACAACCATGCATGCTACTACTTAATGGGTTCAAACCCAGTAGCTTAGAAGCTAGCCTGTGAAGTTTCTGAACACTACTAGTGTTGCGATATGTTTTTATTTGTTTAAACCTTGCAGGGGTTACAGTTGATCTGATTTTACAGAAAATTCTGGAAACAGAAACATTTAGAAAGGGTCAAGATTTAGTGCCTGTAATGGCTCCACATGATCACATAATCTTTAGAAAAGAGGCTCAAGATCCAGAATCACATGCTCAACATGAAACAAGACAAGTAAAGGTTTAGTGGAAATGAAACCATTTCTTCCAAGCCAGGCAGACAGTGGACCGGTTGTATAAATAGTCAGCGCACTAATCAGGGAAGTGGATGCAGGTGTCCAAACAGCTGGGGATCATCAGGGTTGAATGACAGGAGAGCAGGGCAGGTAAGAGTTGTCAGATTGGAAATGGGCAGTTGGTGATAAAAAACAAGCAGAGAAGAATGAAACAACAGGAGACAATACACTGATCAGCCACAACATTAAAACCACTGACACGTGAAGTAAATACAGTCAAAACATTGAGCATCTTGTGACAATTCAGTGTTCTACTGGGAAACTTTTGGACCTTGCATTCAGTTGTGTGGATGTTACTTAGACATGTACCACCCACCTAGACTAGACCAGGCACCCCCACGACATAGCAATGACACTCCTTGATGGCAGCAGCCATCCCCAGCAGGAAGCAGGCCCAAATGCAAAAACCGTTTAGGAACAACTAAAAAAAAAAACATGAAAAACAGCACAAGGTGTTGACCTTGCCTCCAAATTCACTAGATTCCAAACTGATCAAGTATCTGTGGGATCATCCACAGAGGTCCCTCCCCTCAACCCACAGGACCCAAAGACACCCACACAAGGGAGACCCACACAATGTTAGGAAGGTGGTCATAATGTTATGCCTGATCGGTGTAGTGGACTTGAGCAAAAATGTGGTCACCATAAAAGAGACTCAAACCCATTTGAACTTTCCTTAATAGTGTTCTTGCGTGCTAATCATCATGTTGTTCCTAACAATGCAGCAAATCCCATTCCATGTTCCTAACAAGCTAAAACACGTCATGTAACTGTGGCAAACAGTGGGCAACTGATTGCCAGACTTCCTGTCCCATGTCTGTGCTGATCTAACCTGTTTCTCTAACACCTAATCTTGTCTCTAACAAGAGGACGAGCTGCTTCCGTCCACACCAGGAACCCCTCAGGAGGGTGCAGGCGGTACAGATGAATCAGGCTCCTCTGGCCTACCAGAGGAGCCTGATGAGCCAGACAAGCCCGATGAGCCTGAGGTTGTCACACGAGGAGGTCAGTACTGAAGAGCACGGAGCATGATATCGAACCACAGTTCCACCTTGGAACTCGAAATCCTGATAACCTGGATCCATTTTGATTAACGTTGCCCAGTGGTTTAGTATAACCTTCTTCTTTGGAGGTTTGAGTCTTACTCATTCTTTCTCTTAGTTATACATATTTTAATTCTTCCAACTCCTATTTTTCTTCTTCTTCTTCTCCTTGTCCACATATTCCAGGTATGCCCACTTGCTTGCTGTGCACGTGCCTCGGTGGTTCGGTCTACTGTGATGACTTGAAGCTAGATAGTGTACCACCTCTCCCCAAAGACACCACTCACTTCTACGCCCGCTACAACAGAATCACCAAGATCAACAAGTCCGACTTCGCCTCCATGAGTATGTTAACCATCATACCAGCAAAAATGAATGAATCCTGGACCGTGTTCAGAACCAAACATAAGTTTGAACGTCAAACATGTTTTAAGATGCAGTGAGCTCTCGGTGAACAATGACCGGACGAGTTTTCTCAAAGCTTCTTGTTTCCCAATACTTTTTCCTAACAGACAAGCTGAAGAAGATCGACCTAACCTCCAATGAGATAAAGTCCATCGATGAAAGAGCATTTTTGGGTCTGCCAGAGCTGGAGGAGCTGGTGATCCGGGAAAATTTCATCTCGCAGCTGCCGGGTCTCCCAGAGACCATGACCCTGATCGATGCTAGCCACAACAACATTGGCTCAAAGGGTATTCATAGGGAGGCATTCAAAGTACGTACAACTTTATTTACTTATTATAGATGATATCAGTTATCTCATTTGAATGGCAGCTGATTGAACAGGTAGTTCTTGAACAGTATAAGTTGGAAACAGGAAAATGGGAGAGTGTAGTTTTGACAGGGACGAAACTGTGATTGTTAGACAACAGGAGGTATTACAGGGCGTTTTCCGTATGCGCGGGTTAGCACCTACCTAAGGTGATGGAAGGATGGACAATCGGTGAACCAGCTACAGGGTAAATGGGCACCCAAGGCTCATTGCCGCTTGTGGAGCAAAGACTGGTCAGTGTGGTTTGGTCTCATATAAGAGCTACTCTTGCATATATTGCTGAAAGCCTTAAGACTCATAATGATGAAAAGGTAGCCGCAGATGTGTCTACAAGCCAAGGCTAACCACTGTTCACTACTAGAGGGTGACATGGAAATCAATTGTCGCTCCCATCCCATCCCGAGCCCACAAAAATACTCCCGTCATATCCCGTTGATTAATTGTTCTATCCTGTCCCTATCACGTTACCAACAGTGAAATTGACTCCCGTACTACGGTATTCCCGCGGGACTCCCGAAAAATTGTCACCCTCTATTCACTACGCATCAATGGAAGAAGCTGATCTGAACTAATTAATTGGGTTTTCTTTTACAACATTTGGGTGTCCAATGGCATGTATGTCGTTTAGGTGAGAAAGAGTTGGGAGAAGCACTTCCTGTTGGTTTTATTGATGTGGTTATTGTTGTCGTTGATCTATAGTTATAATTGGTGTAATCTGTAGTAAAATTTCACCATGCCAACAAATGTGGTATAAAATATTTTAGAAATAATTTGGAAATGGCCAAAGTGTGTCAACCAGGGAGCGATATGAAGTTTTTATATGTCACAGTCCAGATCTTGGTTCAGAATGTGAAGGATGCATATCCATACATTGGAAAAGAATACTTAAAACACGAATATTTGCATCAAACTTAGATATTGCACACTTTAGAGTTCTTTTTCTGCACATGATAAACATTGTTGAAGAAATTGTAATAGTGTTTGACCCTAAGATGAACAAATAGAAGCCTTGAGTTGCTAAAGGGATGAAAGTATCTGTGATTCAGCTATGTTGGCCATGTCACGCAGACTATTGCAGGGTGGAAGACACTTACAGCAAAAGAAAACACAGTCTTACACTTGACTCTTCCTTATAAGCTGTCACAAAACGTAAGATGTAAAAGTCTAGTCCAGTAATGATGTTTTTCTCCCTGTATACAGGATATGACTGGCCTACAGTACCTGTACCTAACAGACAACCACATTGATTACATCCCAGTGCCTCTACCAGACACCCTGCGATCTCTACACCTACAGGTATATTTCCTTTACGCTCGTATCTCTTCACTTTCCACCTGTGGCAGACTCCTTAAATTATGCAGAATATTTTTTGGATGCATTTGTTTACTTTGAAATTTGAACGTGAAACAACATGGACACTACATACAAGTGTACATACAAGCATTTAAACACATTTATACCATTTCTTATACAAGTCAAGAATAACGTAACAATCAGGGAAGCCACGTAACTCACGCTAGTTATCAAAGTGTCTACGTGATTATAAGAGATGAACATGCATCTTGGAAATGGCAATGACTAGCATTTTTGGCAGGCTTGGGTTAGGATTACTCGGGTCTGCCATGCCCCTGTACACATGACATTATCATCAAGTTATGGAGTCTTTGCCAACTTCTAAAGTTGTTCTTTTGGCTTCAAGGGGCATTGAGGGGGAACTTCCCAGTCAGATACTATTTTTTCTGATTATTACTACATCATATTACTGCACAAAACTTTTATAGTTCAAATTTTCTGTGTGCATGGAGATGACATCTCATCAACTATCCCTCTGTTGCAGCGTAACAACATCCAAATGATGCACGAGGACACGTTCTGCAACCTGAAAGATTTCAACTACATCAGGAACGCGCTGGAGGACATCCGTCTGGACGGCAACCCCATCAACCTCAGCAGGACCCCGCAGGCTTACATTTGCCTGCCCCGTATACCGATCGGGGATCTCATTTAACCACGCAAGACACGTACCTACACTCTTGCACACATTTTTGTACATACTGACACACCCACACACACACACACACACACAATCTATACAGTTCTCCAACAAACTACTACCAGTAAGGTGTTATACGTGCTGCTGACATTTAAATCAGTCCAACTGTGTGGAGAATTTAGTTTTATAATCACCTGCACACACGTGAATTATCATCCTTCATCTTCACTCTCTCAAATGCACGCATACAAACACACACACATGCACACAAGAACTTTCTCAAAAGCCAAACTGTTCCGCAACTTGATTAAACGATAGGCTGCGTTCGTAGAAATCAGTTTATTAAAAACCCTCAAATGGCATGTATGTTTCTGTTTAGTGTCTCTTCACGACTGACAAAAAAAAAAGAACATCCAGTAATATATTGTTTAAATATGTTTGTTTTGTAAAAAAAATAATATTAATATTAATGACGAATCTAACACTTTTGGCAATGTATGCTAGCATAAACTTATTGAAGCTGGAGCTCAATAAAAAGATAAATTGAGTATCTAATGCAATAAAAGACGCATTTAAACACAATCATTGGTTGTAAAGTCTATACTGTAATATATTATATATTCTGAAAAAAAAATGATTTTTTACATGAACTGCAATATTTGGTATATTACACTTCAAAAAAGATGTTTTAACAGTGCACAGTAGCCAATACTGTCAAGAGTGGATCAACTTAAAGACTATTGTTTGATTTGGGAGGGAGGGGCATTGATTATGTGGACGGGGTTAAGAATAATGCTAACAGCTTGCTATTGTGTGCTCTGTATGGAATAACCACAAGTGAATAAAGTCATTTTGAAGACCTCTCCGAACTAGGAGTGGCTCAACGTTTTCATTGACGGCTCACAGACGAGGAACATGTGGATTTTTAAATACGTGAGGGTGGAAACTACATCAGGAAATTGTTTTTTCAGAGGTAACTGTTGGGAGAAATCCTCGGTGTAAGAGAGGATTTTACAGCTGAATAGCATTAAATATTCAAATATGTAGTGATGTGAAAAGGTTTTCTTAAAAATGTTCAATAAGTTTTTCAAATAAATTAAGAAACCGCTCTTTTCTGTCTATTACGTCTGAGTCTTTCCCCTCGTTCCTCTCCTCCTCAGTCCTTTCCTTCTGATAAGAAAGTCTCTCCAGTCTTATTTTCTCTCGCTCCAGACCCAACCGGTCCCGGCACACGGCATCTTTGTCCTTTTCCACCATCACCCTCTCTTTCTCCATCAACGCCTTTTCTCTCTCCATCGTCGCCCTCTCTCTCTCCAGCAGGGCCCGGTCTCGGTCCAGGAGAGCCAGCTCTCTGTCCAGCACAGCCCTCTCCCTCTGCAGCACCAGCTGCTCCCTCTTCATCACTTCTTTCTCCCTTTCCATCACATGTCGATCACAGTCCATCCTACTCCTCTCGTCGTCCAATTCAACCTCTTGGCTGACGTATTCCATCTCACACTTTCCCTCCTGTGCCTCCGCCACCGCCTCCTCAAAGGCCTCATCCCCGTTTAGGGAAATCTCAATCTCCGGCCCCTCCATAACCAGACTCATAGCCGGGATAAACTTCCTCTTTTTGGGTTTAGAGATAGACAAGAAGTCATTATTGTCGTTACTGGGGAGGACCTTGAGGATGGGAGCAGTGCCCTCCAGTCGACCTGCCATGGCGTCATCCATCAGTGAGAAATAAGGCCATGTTTCGGGTGAGACTTTAACCCCTTCTGGAGGAAATCTTAACTCCTGAAGAGACAGACAGAGGGCAAAGAGTAAAGGGAGAATTGTGTCCAAATGCTTTATTAATCCAAGTGAGGGGGGAAAAAAATGTACCTTGTATCGCTTCTTCATGTTTTCCCATTTTTTAGAGGCTTGACTGTGGGTCATCTTGTGTTGCAAGCCCATATGTTTAAGGATAGTCCTGCAAATATGACATTGCTGAATATTCAGTTGTGACAAATTGAAAACCAATGACTCGACTCAGGTAATTATAAAAACAAGGTATATAAATAGACAAATACAATTAATTGATTTGAATAAATGGACACAAAACATGTTGATCATCATGTCTTATAATATTACTTCCTGGTCCACAGTCTTCATACTTTTAAATTTCTGAGAGCTTTAATGTTTGGGCATACCTCCATGCCAAAATGGAACTGTTTCTCTTTCCAGAAAAGAGGTAATGATTTGAAACCCTCAGCTTCACCAATTCCTCGATTTCTTTATTAGTTGCTGAAAGAAAGAGAAAGAAGACTTGATGACATTAATAGAAGAAGTTGCCGGAAGTGTAGAACATTATACCGGTCAAACTGAACTACAGGTAAGCCTTAACCATTGCCTGACTTTCCTTATAAATGTTCAAGAATGACACGCTCCAGTTAAGTGACGACACTCCGGACTGAGCCGTAAATGAAGTCGGTGTCGTGAATCCCTGCGCATGCGTACTAGAATAATGAATAAAGCTCTGTAAACCCTTACGCTTGCTTATGTTATTCAACGTGTACAGACGATTCTACATAAATTTAATTGGGGGTTATATATATAAGCATTTTTTATGTTCCGGTGAGCAATAAAAATACAGTTATGGCTCGTTTACAATCCATGTAAATAAAACCCGGGGGGCGTTACCAAAATGGCTGCCGAGTGGCAAGACTTGTCTTAAAGGACTTTCGTCTAATACACAGTTTTTACACAGTATTCAGACTGTAATTCTATATTTTACAGCCCAACCGACAAAAAAAAAAAACTCCATAACGGGAGAAGACTGACTGAAACATGCTGGTTAACTCACTTATACTAACTTTTATTGTTGGACGTAGGCAGCTTGCTTGCTGTACTCTAGTAGTGAAGCACACTTCCTAGGTGCCCTAGACAGCTCCATCTGAGTTGTTCGCTTCACTAAAAAAAAAACATTTCTGGTCGTCTGTACTTACGTTTATATGTATACTCCACGGGGCTGGCTTTATCGTACGTGGCGTTTGTGTAAGCGTGATCTTCGTATTCCATTTTTTTTATTTTTTTTCTAGTTTTCACTTCGTAGGAAAAGGCTGCTTCGACTGTTATTGCTTCAGAGTGACCCTACGTTCTTCTTCTCGGGTTGTTTTCTGAAGTGCACTTTACCGCCACCTGTGGATAAGGAAGCGTTAATGGTGGAGTCAACTCACTACCGCCACCCAGTGCCGTGGATGTTCAGCAACCCAATTAAGATTTTTTTTTTTATTTATTTGTTTATTTATTTATTTGTATATATTAATTGTACAAAAACATATTCAATAAACGGATAAAGAAAAAGGAAACAATGGCTCTGTACATTTCCATTTAGCCAGAGTTGAAACGACTACTGGGATCTAAATATATACATACTTAAATATAATTTCTTCCACTTCTTATAGACTCAAAGAAAATATATAGCATGCTTATAGCAGGTTATAGCGAGTATTTATGTATTTAATGTTTGTTTACTGGCATACCAAGTTTTTATAGCAGGTTGTAAGTCTATTTTCATATGTGGGGCCTTACTCTTGCTCTAAGGCACATCAGCAGGGCATGATTATGTGCAAAAGAAAAAAAAAACACCTGGGCGTGGCTGGTCTATGGGTCTATGTACTAAACATGAAAACGAAACTGTGTTATTCTTATCTCCAGAATGGCTGCGGCTCGTAAGTCCCTTCAAGTATCATTTTAGTTATGTGTTGTGTCATTTTTCTGCCATATCAGTAATGTGATTTATTTATTTGTTTGTTTAATGTCTGTTTACTGGCATCCTGTTTTTCCTTCTATATATGAATATTCATCTTAATTTTTTGCCACTCTATGTATTATACGAGATTTTTCTAGTTATGGTGGATCTTTAAATCGAACAGTATTGCAGACATATATTCATATATATCTTATTACGAAAACCAACGGAAAAGACGCGACTGAACTCTCTGTCGGGCACACAGACTAATCCTGAGTGAGTTTCAGTTTCGTTTCTTCTGAAAGAAAAATAATAATTTTTAAATTAAGTTTAATTTTTAAACAGAATCACCCAATGGTTGCATTGCAAATTCACGCTTTTCTTGAAATTATAGGCTTAAAATTAACGTACTCTCTTAATTACCTTTGAGTTTTCCAACTTTTAGAAAATAACCTTGTACCCCAGTTATTTAGTTGACCGGCAGGGGACAGTAAAGAAGCTTATAAATTTACATATTTAATTTCTTCACTTGTTTTTATAAACTTCTTAACGTGTCAGATAGAATATCACTTGACATCGTACCGAAACATTTTTATTATTCATAGATAATCATGTGCAGGAAAGCAGGAAGAGATGTTACTATAGCTAATTGCTAATATAGTTAAATTATCAACTCACCACCACCACACTGCTTATTTCTAATCACAGGATATCTACATTGCTAACAGACCTAGAATCGGAATATACATATACACGGTTATATACAGTTAACGCCTGTCATGGTTTCCGGTGAAGTAGGACCCAAGTGCAGGACACAGAGGGAGGAGTAGGAAGCGAAATGTCTTCAGGGAAAAAACACTTAAGGTGCTGCAGGAATGTCAGACAAATGAAGGGCAAGAACACAAGGAACTGAAAATTGAGGTAAACAGGGTGAAATCAGAGCTGTAGCAGAACAGACAACTTGACAGAGAATGAAAGGAATGGCTATATATATACACACTGGGCAGAGGGGCTGATGAGACACAGGTGAAACTAATGAGGACAGAGCTCACATGGAGAAACCAATCCATCAATCAAAGAAGGAAAAACACAGGACAAGAAACGCCGAGGAAGAGCTCTACAAAATAAAAACAGGAGATCCAACGAGGGTCACAGAAAACATTCAAAATGCAAAACCATTACAGCATCCAGCGTTTAGCCCTTGTGCTGTGTCAGTTAAGTCCAGCAGTGATGCACGATGTGAAGCACAAGCGGAAGTTTTCACCATTCTTGCGTCACCAGCAAATATACCATGTATACTGCACGGCCCAAATCATGTGTGCACCTAATTTTACACTTACTCTATTTTTACTATTTGTTCATAAAAACTGCAAAGAACCAATAAGCATCCTGACCAGCCTCTACAAAGTGTGAGAAAGGTTTCCACTAAACTACGGCGGCATACGTGGTCCAGCCTCTGTTTCTGAAAACAGGGAAAACCGTTTGTTTATGGACTGAGAAACTTTGAGGAACACTAAAACAAACCTGTAAAGAAACAACATATATGCTGCGACATTGATGTTTACCTGCAAAAATTGGGTCAAAAGAGCGGATAAGTATCAGTCCAAATACTTATGGCCATACAGTGCATGTTTAAATTACAACCAGGAATGTATTGCATGATAAATATGTGAATGTTTATTAAGTATTACCCCTCTTCTAAGCTGTTTATCTAACTAACCAAACATTTAAATGTGCGTTTTTCATTGTTTTGTCCAGGGTATGAATACGAAGAGTCTTCTCTAACTGATTCCAGCGATGAGTCAGACAGTGACGAAAATTCAGATGAAGACTCTGACACTCAGGTTTGTTTTGTGACATAATGGCACCGCTTACTTACACCTAGTCCATACATATCTCCAAATGCTGCTGAGAGATCATTGTCATTTTGTTAAATTCATACAGCACACATCTATATTTACACATCTAATGATGAAAATAAATGTATATATATTTTCATTTTAAGGCTGAGCCCTGCCAGTATTACAACAAGGGCGGCTGCAAGAATGGCAACAGTTGCGCTTACATGCATGTTTGCAAGTATGCCCTGAAAGGAAATTGTCGTAACGGGTCCAGATGTAAGCTGAATCACAAAGTGGGTAGCAGGCCATCCTCTGGTGGAGGCAGCAGGTCTGATGACCGATCCACGTCTGCTGGTGAGAAAGAAAGAAAAACTAAATATTTATTGCATGAATTTGTCTTGCATTTATTCAGCACCTGTCCACCTGTTGTTACTCAAAGCTCTTTAAAGTACCAGTGTCAGGCCCTGGGAGGAACCTGGAGTTCTTGCTCAAAGATGTGGCATGTGGTCCATGCACTGGGGACAAAACTGCTACTTTTATTTATTTTTTATTTATTTTTTAAACTTTTCTTATGTTTAATGTAATTTTTTGTTTTAATAGACCGAAAGCTAACTGATGGTCGATACTACCAGTGGCAGCTGAACAGTGGAAGTCGCTGGAAGGACATTGAGAATGATCACATTATTGAGGCCCAGTATTCGCTGCCCCACACGAAAAGCATCAAAATCTACAACACAAAATATGGGTAAGAGCCAAATGAAATATGTGCAATTGTAATTTTTAATTCTCGTCGTACTGCTGGCAAGGGCAATTAAGGCAGCGATTCGTCTGTGTCACATTTATCAGAATTAAGTAAAGTATATTTATCAAACACATCACAATTACTAAAGGGAATGTATTCAAAAGTTGGTCATGGAGTTCCACTAGGCTCTGTGCTGGGGCTGCTACTTTTCTCTTTATACATGCTCCCTTTGGCAGTATTATTTGAAAAAAGTGCAAAAAATATCCATGCTCTGCAGATGACACCCAGGTTTATTCATTTATGAAGGCACAAATGTTTCAGTTTTCAAATAGCATGTACAATTCTGGATAGCATGTAAATTTCTACTAAAATGTTTGTATTTATTTGTCATTGTATGTAGGTTTAAGCACCTCAAAAACATTCTGTCTAATCGTATAGTTACTCTAGATCACACAGAGGTTACATGATTCTTATTTAAAATTGTGATTAATCTGTCAATCTCTCTGCAGGGCAGTGAGCATCGACTTTAACAAGATGAGAGTGCATAAAAAGAGTCTGAGAGTGAGACGTTTGGACGATGGCAAAACCACGTGGCTCTGGTACTGCATGTTAGGTCGTAAATGGATCGGTTACGGAGCTAAGGTAGACGGCATGAACCTTTTGTTCTGCATGCACGCATACACCAAATAATACTGATCCTTTTTATTTTATTGGGAATTATTGATTTATTTATTTTTTTTTGGAAAGGATTCGAAGGGAAACTCCAGTCCTGTGAAAAGCTCAGACATAGAGAAGAAGTTCCAGAGAGACCCAACAGGCTCTTTTACTTTCGACATCGGTGCTGAAAGCTTTGAGGTTAAATTCAGAGGTGAAGTTCGCTCACTCAGCCACACAGGATGATGCTTTTTCCACAACTAACACCTGACTAGATTGTATATGTAGAACTTTTTTATGGCTTTGTCTCATTTTCTTCTCTTCCTTTTTTCTTGTGTTAGCAATGCAACAGGTGAGTAAAAAGAAGAAACGGAAAGTCACCCGTCGACCACAGTACCGACAGCAGCAGTCAGGGTGAGCTTGTACTTTGTTTAATGGAGTTTAAAAGTCATAATAATAATAATAAATTTTTCTGGTTTGTGTTTTACACATTTAGAGGTTTACACCTTTTTCTTTGAGAACTACAAACCCCAATTCCAGTGAAGTGAAGTTGAAGGAGTGAAGTTTCCAGCAGTGGAATCTTTCTCCACCTTCTACAAAGACTAAAAATATTTATTGTTCAGTCTGATAAACTTTATTGTTTTTTTGCAAACATTCACACATTTTGAAGTTGATGCCTGCAACACGTTCCAAAGAAGGTGGGACAGGGGCAACAAAAAGACTGGGAATGTTGAGAAATGCTCCAAACAAACACCTGATTGTAGTCTGCCACAGGTGAATAGGTTAATTGGAAACAGGTGAGTGTCATGACTGGGTATAAAAGGAGCCTCTCCGAAAGGCTCAGTTGATGACAAGGAAGAATGGGATGAGGGTTATCAACTTCATGAGCAAATAGTACAGCAGTTTTAAGAACAATGTTTCTGAACATACAAAAATTCCTGCACCTAAGCAACAAGGCCGAAAACAAACACTGAATGCTCGTGACCTCCGATCCCTCAAGTGGCACTCCATAAAAAACTGACATCGTTCTGTAGAGGATATTACCAGGTGGACTCGGGAACACTTTGAAAAACCCATTGTCAACAAACAAGTGCAAGTTAAAACTACCAAGCAAAGCGAAAGCCAAATAATAACACAGAGAAATGCCGCTGGCTTCTCTGGGCCTGAGCTCATCTGCGATGGACTGACGTAAAGTGTAAAAGTGTGCTGTGGTCTGACGAGTCCATGTGTCAAATTGTTTTTGGAAATTATGGACGTTGTGTCCTCCGGGCTAAAGAGGAAAAGGACCATCCAGATTGTTATCAGCGCTAAATTCAAAAGCTAGCAACTGAGATGGTATGGGGGTGCTGCCATCCACAAAAAGCAACGTCTTTTTCAGGGACCTCCCTGCTTATTTCACCAAGATGTTGCCCATACGCATTCTGCACATGTTAACAACACTGTGGCTTCGTAGTAAAACTGTGCATGTACTGACCTGTCTGCAGTCCAGACCTGGCTCTTATGAAGCGCCAATTACGTCAACGGAGACCCTGGACTGTTGAGCAACTGAAGTCGTACAACAAGCAAAAATGTGGAAATAATTCCCCCTACAAAGCTTCAACAATTGGTGTCCTCAGATCCCAAACGCTTGTTGAGTGTTGTTAAAGGGAAAGGTGATGTAACACAGTGGTAAACATGCTCCTGTCTTTGGAACATGTTGCAGGCAGTGAGTCATTGTATTCTGTTTTTATTTACGTTTTACAAAACTTCATTGGAATTGGGTTGAAATTCACTTTCTTGATGGATTAAATAATCAGTATCAATCCCACAACTCTAATAGTATGAAATAATGAATACACAGTAAAGCCACCAGAGACCGGTTAGCTTAGTTGAAAATGTTGTTTTTTTAAAAACAAACGAAATCTTTATGCTAACCTATGCTAGCTTGGGCCTGGCTTCATTACCAGCATGAAAGTGGTGTCAGTCTTCTCATTAACTGAATAGTCACATTCCATAAAATATTTCCTTCAAATGTTGTGACCAAATCCCTCTCTCTAGTTCTCAAATAGTCCAAGGTTTGCAGAATCTTACGTTGGGCTCCAAACCAAAGTGGCAGTTTAAGGGAAAGGGAGGAACGTGGTACGATTTCAGACAAAGGGTAAGACGTCCGCGTGGACCGGTCTCTGAGATTTCATTCATTGCTGACGTACATGAGATAAACGGTGGCGGTTCGACTGGCTTTGTTTCAGCAGACAGGCACATCGACAGAGTGCTCAGTCACCAGTGATGACATTGAGAGCAAGTACCAGCAAAACCGCAACGGCAGCATGAAGTTCACGGTGAATGGACAATCCTACAAGCTGGACTTTGGAGGTAGAGTTTTGTTCACAATACTGTATGCTGCACTTTTTTGTTTTAATCTAAAGAAATAACATTTTAATCAAAGTAAATATTCGTTAGTCAGTTCACTTCTTCCTACATGTGACCTAACTTCATGCTAAGCTAACTCCCAGCTAGTTGTAGCTTCATGTTTAGCACACGGCTGCACAGACATAAAGATCTTTTGCAAGAAAATACATTTACATATATCCATTACATGTGTTCCTATCTCATCTGAAGATCAAACTTTATTAATTGGTGCTAACTGAGGAACATATCAAACCGTTACAGCGACGACAGATGCACGAGAAAGAAAGAATCTCAGCTTTGACACACGTTTCCTTAAATTAGCGTAATGTGACATTGCTTAATTAATAATTGAACTTTTTTGTGTTATTCATTGTTATTTTCCACAGCAATGACCCAGACAAACCGAACGAACATGCGAACTCGCCAGATCAGACGTGTGTGAGCATTAACGCTCGAGGGGACTGAAGTCTGCAGCACTGTACCTGATGCTACGTTGCATCCATCTATTTTATATGTCTGGACAATCCTTTTTACTGTTGGCCGTGTTTACTGTAGTTAAAAATGTGTTGACATTGGGAAGGGATTCTGCATAAGCCTCGGTTTCGCCGATGAGTCTGAACTAGCACAGCGGCTAAATGCTGGGCGACAATCTTGCACAGATGATGCACTGCCACTGCACAAGCTTGCCTTTTACAAACGTATTCTTTGACATGGCTATCAAGTCTGACTCTGCCACTGATAGCACAAACGCAATTAAAAGACATAATACTTGATGTTTTGTTCAGAATGCAACATATCTGCACTGCCTCTTTTGATGTAATAGAATTAGATATATCTGAATCGACTAGTGCTAACTGAAAGACATTTTTGCATGTTTTCATTTGAGGTCTTTTATTCGCCATGCTTCAGAATCTAACATGCAAACTACCTCTAGTGTAAACTCTGCCCCAATGTTTACTGCGTTTTGTGATGCTTCATATTAATATACACCAATGCAATCTTCTTGATTTAGGGCTCACCATTTTGTTAAATTTTCTAATGCAATAGATGTTGGATGAAGTGCACATTGGTTTCGATTTTAATTTTACAGCTCTGGGATTAAAACCAAAGAATGGCAATGTTTCAGTTTCCTGCAATACATAATAAGGAGCGCAGTGAATTATGTGCATTGATTTTGCTGATGGCAATCAAACTGGCGGTAATGTATGATTATAAAAAATAAAGTAATAGAGGCCACTGTTCTGGTCATCCTTGGTGTGTTGTGGTGTCAGACTCATGTTGTCTTGTGATCAGGGACAAAATAAAGGGCTCAAATCTATGAAGTGAAGCATGTTTGATAAATGAATGGAGGTTTTGTGGATTCACAATCTATAAATAAGACAACACAACTTTGGATAGAGATGTATGTTCCACCAGCAGTTCTCACTAACTGATAAAAGCTAATGCAAATGTACACCAGTCAGACACAACATTAAAACCACTGACAGGAGAAGTGAATAACACTGAGCACCTTGTGACAATTCAATGTTCTGCTGGGAAACTTTTGGACCTGGCATTCATTCTTGTGGATGTTACTTAGACTTTGTAGCATCCACCTAGACCAGACCAGGCACCCCCACCCCATAGCAATGACACTCCTTGATGGTAGCAGCCATGAAGAACAGCACAAGGTGTTGACCTGGAATCCTCTCAGAGAGCTCCTAACTTAGCCTAAAAAATCCCAGCAAGGAGTCTTAGCATAGGAGTAATTCCAGGACAAAAGGAATGGACAGAAACTCTTAGTGAAGAATGTGGTTGACCCTGTTGCTAAGTGCGAGTCATCATTTCAAAAGGTGTGATTGGTTGATCCTAAAAGCCGGATATGAGGGTTAAGTGGCTCAGCTTTCATCAGTTTCTGTGACTGCTAACCGGCTGATAAGAAGCAGCGTTGGTTGGCGTCTAGATCTTCCACAAACTCAACAGCAACGGAGAAGAAAAGAAGTAGGAAACCCAATTGGACAGAGGAACAGTGTTTGCTTCTGGCTCAACTGGTCAATGAGAATAAAAGTGTCTTGAGATACAAGCCACATGAGGAACAGCACAAGGTGTTGACCAGGTCTCCAGATTCGCTAGATCCCTAACTGATCAAGTATCTGTGGGATTATCCACAGAGGCCCCTTTCTTCAGCCTATAGGACCCAAAGGCCTACACTAAGAACATTGTTTTGCCACACACTCGGGGACACCCTCAGAAGGCCCATATCCATTCTCTGATGAGTCACAACTGTTTTGGAGGCACAAGGGAGACCTGCACAATATTAGGAAAGTGGTCATAATGTTATGCCTGATCAGTGTATGGTACCATTTTGGAAGGTGACGGTCTGTATGATTCCTGAAGAGTTGTTTTTGAAGCTCAGCGTGGCTGTGCTTAACTCCCGGCTAAGTCAAAAATGGACAAAGAGGTGGAACATAACTGGAGCTGAAGCAAACACCTGTCACTCACTCAATGCAACCACACCTTTGAGTAAGCATATGTGTAGACTTTGATATCAAGCTATACGAAAGTCCAGTCCTCATTCAGTTGTTAGGAATAAGGAAATGAAACTGTTTGCACCAGGCTGTAAATATGTTGTAAAGCGCTTTAAAGTTGGACTTTTGAACAGTGAGGCTTTAAGGTGGCTCAGTGACTCGCTTTTGGAGGCGGCCACATGTGGCCATTCGAGGAACTGCAGTTCTTGCCGTTCTTGACACTTCCGCTCCGACGTCATTTTTAAGTTTCAGCCCTAGAGGCTGCTGCTTGGGTATGCAAATGATGCCAATGTGAGTGGCATTGATTTATTTATTTATTTCTTTTGTGAGAGCATTTTCTTGTTCAACCAAGGGGCACCCCAAATGGCACCCAATCAGAAGCTTTAAGATTCATCCGATAATAAATAACAGAAAATCACTGTGACATTTTCTCATATATTTTTTTTGTCATATTAGGGCTTTTACTTCCACACACAAGCACTCTGCATCATCTGGATATAACCGTAATTAAGACAGCCCTATCAGAACTCTTTTATACCCTCCACATATGCATGGAACAGCACAGCTTATCACTGTGCCCTTGCCCCTCCCCAAACCTCTTCCTGGATCTTCTGCTGTGTGTTGGGTTTTACAGCAAATGAGTTCTCCAGCCCAGAAATGAAAGTGAAAATGAAATGACAAGTGAACTTCAGTGTTACGAGTGCAAGTAAGTAAAGAGAGATTTTGATCAAATAAACTACTTAATGTGTTTTTTTAATATTAAAATCACAAGTATATGGCTCTGTATGCTTGTTTAATCTGCCTTCTCATGTTGTTGTTACAGTGAACTTTCCTCAGATCATGGTAAGTCTTCTGATTCAGTCTCAGCTGTTCAACAGGTTTCACTGCTTTGGGATGAGTACAGCATTTATGTTTGTTGCTTTCAGGCATATGAAGAGGGGACTTTTCAGGAGACTCTGGGTCTGTATGACACAACATTGCTGCCTGTATTTAAGTCTTTTAGCTGATTTTCTCATGTTTTACTTAAAGTAAGCAGGCAAATACATAACATGTGAGAGTTTGTTTCTATGTTAGACTTATTATGTTGATGTGTTCTCATATTTCACAGGCAATGGGAAGCATTATGGGTGGCAGCTGTCCGTTGGTCATCAGTGGCTGCCAATAGACAACGACCATGTGATCGAGGCTCACTACTGCCAACCGGGAGCAAAAGGAATCACCATCAACACAAGCAAAGGGTCAGTGTCTGTTTGATTTTACTTGAGCTTTCAATGAACTTAAAGTTGAACTTTACCTGAAGGAATATGTCTGACAATCACAAAACTATATGTTACTATATGTTACTATAAACTATATCTATAATGTTGGGCATTCATTGCGATCTATGAAATTGTCATTAAGGAAATGAAACTGTCTTTTGGATTTGAGGATGTTGACAAAAGTGATAATATTTATAAGATCCACAACATACTGCATATATAATATATAATATATGCAGTCAAACCAGTCTTACAAAAAAAGGAGGACATGCACCGATCAGCCACAACATTAAGACCACTGACAGGAGAAGTAAACAACTTGTGGCTATACGATGTTCTGCTGGAAAACTTTTGGACCTGGCATTCATTCATGTGGATGTTACTTAGACATGTAGCACCCACCTAGACCAGACCAGACACCCCCACCCCATATCAGTGACACTCCTTGATGGCAGCAGCCATCCCCAGCAGGATGCAGCCTGACACAGACACATCAGCCATCTTGTATGGAATGGTCTGCTGGAGGAGTGGCATCACAGAGAGGGAGAGGAAGAAGCTGGATAAGATCATCAGGAAGTCCAGCTCTGTCCTGTGCTGACCCCTTGGACTCAGTGAGGGAGGTGGGGGACAGGAGAGTTCTGGCTAAACTGTCCTCCATGCTGGACAATGAGTCCCACCCCCTGCATGGTGACTTGACAGGACTGAGGAGCAGCTTCAGAGACAGACTGCTTCACCCTCGATGTGTGAAGGAAAGATACAGAAGGTCTTTCCTTCCTGCTGCTGTTAGGCTCCACAACGAGCACTCCTAATATGTGCAATATATTTATTATTTATTATATCTCTGTCATTTATGCATGCTGTTGGAAACTGCAATTTCCCCATTGTGGGACAAATAAAGGTTTTTCTTATTCTTATTTTTATTTAAGAAGAACGGCACAAGGTGTTGACCTGGCTTCCAAATTCACTAGATCCCAAACTGATCAAGTATCTGTGGGATGATCCACAGAGGCCCCTCCCATCAAAGGCCCCCACTAACAACATTCAGTTGCCAGACACCACAGGACACCCTCAGAAGGCCCATGTTCATTCTCTGATGAGTCACAACTGTTTTGGAGGCACAAGGGAGACCTACACAATATTAGGAAGGTGGTCGTAATGCTACGCCTGATCTGTGTATTTATGTGTTTCCACAGGAAGGTGTTCATAGACTTTGATACACTACAGACTCTTGATGCATCTCAGAAGGTGCAGAGGATAAGCTTCCTGCCTCAAGGCCAGACAGAGGACATAGGCTGGTACTACAGAGATGAACTGCTGTGGTGTGAATACGGATCCCAAGTGAGGAAAAATCTAAGTCTTTACTCTTAAGTTCATTCGATCTTTCATGCCTTCTCACCACGGATCTCCTCCTCGTCCTCCTCTTAAGGGCTCCAGCACGTTGTGCTCGTCGGTCAGCAGTGGAGACATTGAACGCCACTTCACGCTGAATCCTCAGGGAACTCTCAGATTCACAGTGGGCTCTGTAGGCTACTCACTTGACTTCTCCAGTAGGTGGTATTTAAATAGTTTGTTAAGTTCATCAATAATTGAAACTTTCAAACAGATAATAGTCTAATTTTACTTTGTAGCCATGACCCAAACAAACCTCAACACCGGCTTGCGCAGGAATGTACGCAGACGTCCAAAATTTACCTCCAACGCTGGAAGGTAAAACTTTATTTTTTTTTTTACTTCCTGCAGTCAGACAGGTTTGCATGATGAGCAGTTGTATTGAGAGGACAGTAAGGGAAGTCAAACCTCTATTTGAGGTAGTAACGTTTCAGTGAGAAGCCCTCATATGTAGTTTTAAACATGCACAACAATCGCTTCACGTCTCAGCAGCGTCCAGTCCACCTCAGTCCTGCCCACGGCTTCCTCCTCCCAGCTCACTAACGCAGGCTTCAGGTGGGAGGTCTTGGGAAACGATGAGGGATGGATTGAATACCAAGCACATGTAAGTAGGTCATCCAGCAGTTTCGTGTATTTACTTTATGTACTTTATGAATAAAAGCGGCAGAGAACGGTTCATAGTTCCTCAGCAGTGGAAAACTTCCTAAGTGTTTTTGAGTCCATGCAGGCTGTTGTCCTCCAGAGAAAGGGATAAGGAGCACTCCTCTATAATGCTTGTTTCCATGTGTGTAGGTATGTTCACTTGACAGCGCTGCCATTGAGGCACAGTACCAGCTCAACCCACAGGGCCAGCTGCACTTTAAGATCAACAGATACTCGTACACGCTGGATTTTTCAGGTAATGCACGCACATACATATATCTGCTGAATGCGGCAGTTTAGGTTCTCACTGATACACCCTCTACGCTGGTTTGTTGCAGGAATGTGTCAAATCAATAACAACATCGGGACTAGACGGACAGTGAGGAGGACTCCACAAAACAGGTCAGGAGAAACCTTTAAGGCTCATTTAAGGTACTACGTGACATAGACGGCGTAACCTACGTACGTAGCCTACGCCGGTACGAGTCGTTTACACTTGTGCGCTCGTCAGTCTGGCTCGCTCTGCAGAAACGCGGCGCTGTGGCCTTTTTTGGCAGTTTTGTTTATACTTCCTGCTTCACTTTAAACAATGGCGACTGAAACTTTCGCCAAAGACGGGTCCTAAAAATGTTTGTATCTCCGAACCTCCTCAGTTAACCTTTCCTCGATGTGTTCCAGCTTTATTGATCCAAAACAATCAATTAGAAAATCGCGGAGAAGGAGAAGCAGCCGGAAATACCAAGCGGACCAATCACAACTCTTGCGGTCTGAGTTGCCCCGGTGCGTTGTTACATTTCTGGGGAGGTGCACGTCAGCTACAGCGTTAGGGTCTACGTAGGCTCTGCGTAGGTTCTGTGACTGAAGCAGACTTTGCGTAGAATTCACGTTTTCATCGTTACATCTTCTGTTTTTCAGTTCAACACCACGATGGCAGTTTCAAGACATCAATGGAGTCTGGACGGATTATTCTAAAGTGAGACTTTTCTTTAGTTCATGTCTAAATATCAAGAACAATCCTTTATATATATCCATAAATAACTTGACTAAATGGTGTGCTAACATGCTTACTTTGGCAATGCTAATAGAATGATGACAGAGTATAGATCTGACCTCAATACAGAAGGTCGGGTGTGTGTTCTTTAACGTGTTCTGGTGTTCTGGGTCACGCAGGGCTATCAACAGTGCAGCGCTTCCAGTCAGGACATTGAGCTCCAGTACCAGCAGAACCCAACAGGCACCATGATATTTACCACCAAAAAATTTACCTATGAGCTAAACTTCGCAGGTGAGCTGCAAACGTGCTGCAACATCTTCAGTTTTACCCAAGTTAAGGGGGGATGTTAAAAGTCCCGACTACTGTGTTTGTCTCTTGCAGCCATGACTCAGAGGAACATGTCCACAGACACCACCAGATCAGTGAGAAGACTCAACCAGTGACGGAGACGACCGCAGATTTAAAAGGTCGGGGGTCAACTTTGTGTTGACCCTTCGCGTAGATGTCGCCGGCTGCCTCGGGTTGTCTGTTATTTTCAAATTGTTCAGATTACACAAGCTGCCAACTCGCTCTTTTTACAGTTAAATATAAGATAGATAAAGGTGAATCCTGGTTGTAATCTATGCACTTTTTAAACATTCACATTTGATACCTCCTTTATCCTTTTATTAACTTTACTCTTTTGCCTACATGTGAATCTTAAAATATTAATAAATACTGCCTCGTAATCACCGTAGTTTTTTTTCCCGTCACAAATTAAATTTGACACAAATGACAAACCCTTTCAGAACACTAGATTGTGTACTTTCCTTTATATGTACAGATCTTCATTGAACCACCTCAGAGACCAGCACCTTGACACATAAAACAAAGCCCACACTACACATATACATATGACAGCAGTAGTAGTAGTAGTATACAAATGATCTTGTAGAAGAATAAGCTTTAGTTTTCTGCTTTGGGGTTCTGCCAGGATACACGCACTTTTAAAGACCGCATCCACCTTGTGATGAAATCCACACACATATCGCCACAGATGGAAGGGGGGGGACAAACAAAAAACAAAAAACATCCACTCAGATACATACATGTAGCCTTGTATGTTCAAAATAAAAAGGGGGAAATGAACAAAACTTGATGGGTAACACTGCCATGTGGCTGCAGAGAGAGCTCACCTCGTATAGGTGGCGCTTTCTTTTTCTTTCTTTCTTTAATTTTTAATACAAAAGCATTAAAAGACAATTTAGCAGAAACAGAGTGTGGCCAAGGTGCATCTAAAATCTGTCAGACACATGAATGAATTTCAGCTCATCAAGAGCGGTTTGCGCCAATCGTTACGCGCCCTCGTCAGCCAGTAAGGATTATTGCACACGACTCATCTAAGGCCTCTTAACTGTTATCACAAGAACATAGAAAGGTCCCCACCCCGACAGAGCAATCCACTTTTAAATAACTATCTATTTACACTTCATAGTATGTCACCAGCACTTCTCTGTCCTTTGACAGAAGAAAAAGTGCTGAAATATATATATATATATCTGATAATCTTCATCGTACAAACTGATTGAGCTGGAGGATCCCCTTAAACGTCTCATGTGGGAAATAAAATGTCATTGGTCACTCGAATTAAAAGGAATCATTGTAAGAAGACGAACGTGTGTGGAAAGTAACGAGTCGAGTTGATTAAGGGGGCGGCGATGTTAATACTAGAGTAACAGTGTAGTTTTGTACCCTCGTAAGGCACAATAGCAGAAGCAGTGTGTGTGCTGCTGTGTGTGTGTGTGTGCGCGCTGCATTTAGCTTGATCATCTTCTCAGAAGGACACCGACTGCTGTAAAAGCTACTCCGCTATCATCCGACACAGATAAGTCATTCGTACTGCGCTTACAGATAAATCTTCTTGTTAGCAAACGAGGTAAAATTGAACAAACTCGCTCGCTTGAATGCCAAACTGAGGAATGCAGATGATTAAAACAAAAAAAACAAAAAACAATGAGATCAAAGCGGGGTATAAATGACTAAACTGAAGCAGAATTTGTGTTCATAAAAATGTAGGTTAGCGATGCTGCAGAGAAACGGTTACCATGGAGACGGACTGCAGAGCGGCTACACTTGGTTTGGCCCCCCCCCCCCCCATATTAAAAAAAAAAAAAAAAACAACTGTCAATTTTCTTACACCCGGCTTTTAAGTCCGTCTCCAAAGAGCAAACCTCCTGGCTGCAGATCAGTGAACGCCGGCTTGTCAGAGCTACACGTCAAGCCTCCTCCCACTGGACATTTTTGCTGGATGTGGTATTTGTTTCAAAGCCAACCCTCTGATCGCTTTAGACATGCAGCGAATCCCTAAAAATAGTCTGGAAATGCGGCAAAGCAACACAGAAGCCTGAAACTGAGCAGATGTGAAACGATGGGAAGCCGATTTTTCTAAAGGATGATTCTCATGCAACTTGTTCAGGAAGTGAAATGGAAACTCATCCACCCGGTCATTCGTGATACGAACACAAATCCTTCCTGAATAAACTGATGGGTTGGTATTCATCGCAACCCGTGACATTTGGACTCCCAAGAAATACAAAACAGTAGGAAACCCCCAGCATTTAAAGACCGCAGCATAGAAGAAGTTAGTTCCCGCCCCAGCACTTTGTCCTTCTGGTCAGGTACAAATGGAATTCAGGTGCAGGTTAATTTGCCAGCAGAATGTGAGCAAGAGTCGAAATCTAAACCAGGTCAGATTAAAAATACAAACAGCACGACCCGTGAAAGGTCTTTAAATCTTCACATTCAGTCTTGTTGTTCTGTGAGAAATGAAGGCTATTCAGTCCACAGTCATTACAAGAATATATTTTACCTAGAATCTTTTTTTTTTTCTCCTCCAATTTAACCAAATAAGTCTTTGAGATCATTGTTGACAGATGCGCTATGTTTAATCCCGCTTGGGTTCATGCTAGGGGCAGGGGCAGGAGCAGCGGCGGCGGCTTGAGAAAAGTTCTGCGGGCTGAAAAAGGGGTTTGCTTGCATCCCAAACCCACTGGCCACGCCTCCCATACCGACAGGCACACCCTGCATCTGAGTCTGAGCGTTCTGGGCTGCACCATACTGACTGAGCCAAGGGCTGTTGGCTGCAGGTGGAGGCTTGGGACCCATTTGGTTGAGGGTGACTTTAGGCTTGTTGGACGAAAAAAGACTGTCCAAGGATGACAAGTCGGGGGCTTTATTCGTTTGCCCAGTCGGCCCTTGATTCGAAGCCAGGACTCCAAAGTTTGGGGTGCTGGTGGTGGTGGCCATTCCTCCGTAGAGGCCGGGACCTGCGGGCCGCATGCCCATCGCCATGCCTCCTGTCTGGAAGCCCATGTTTGGGTTGAAGCCGTTAGAGACTGGCGCACCCATAGAGCCCATCATGGGACTAGAGGTGGGGAAGGCAGACATGGTGGTGCCCTGCACTGGGCCTGGTCGTGGTGTGTTAGCCAGAGACATGCTGTTAAGAGATGTCATGTTGTTGAGAAGGCTGCTGGTCAGGTCTTTAGTCTGCAACATAAAAAAAAAGGAGATTTATCACCACCTGCTAGTTGTGATTGAGCAGGAGTTTGTGCACATTTTCAGGCTTTACCTTTGCGTTGGTGTTGGAGGCTGGTTTCATCGCCTGAGGCGCTAACGGCTGCTGGCTCCTCAGCTTGGCCGCCTGCTCCTGCTCCTTAGCCAACCGCTGTTTCTCCTCTAGAGTCAGAGACATCTAGCAAATGAAGAGAGACGATTAGCAAACTGGACTGCATGTCAGTTGAGGGAGGGAGGGAGGGAGGGAGGGATTTTGTGTTAATGAAGTGTGACATCGTTTGCATACCCTATTAGGCTGGGAGGTTGCTGCTGCAGACCCATTCTCTTTCCCATTAACCCCTGTGCTCCCGAAGATATCGTCAATCTGAAAGCGAAAGAAACCATTAGGCACTATTTCACCATGATGTTTAAAAGCTCTGATCTGGTTGTCATGGAATCAACCTCTCACCTGGTGGCCAGAGCTAGGTGGGCTCTTGGTCTCCTCCGTTGGGTGCCCCGGATTTGAGATGTTTAAACTCCTGTTAAAAGACACAAAAGTGAACAAAATCAGAAAACGGAAGAAATCTGAAACACCATTAGAGACTATAAACACCCTAGATATCCTTGCTAATCGAAATTTTAAAATCCCCATTCATATTTATGACTATTTGATTAGAAACCAAAGTGAATAGAAATTGCGTCTATTGTATAGCGCGAGGTTTAATTAAGACGGGCACCTCTGCTGCTCCTGCATGGCATGCAGCTGCTCCAGCTTGGTCTTGTGTTCCGCCTCCATCCGGCTCAGCATCTCACGGATAACCGCCATGAAAGAGTTAAACTGAAATAAGGAATACGTTATTAAAGATCCGACGAGTGGAAGGTTTGGAATTCAATTTATTTAGATTTAAGTGTGCAGTACCTGATTGAGATTTAGATTGTTGTCTATGCTAAGAGAGACGAGGTGGGGCAACGTCTTGGTGGCGAGGTTTTCTTTGGGGATGCCCAGCTTCTTGTGGCTGAAGGTACACTTATAGAT
This sequence comes from Chelon labrosus, assembly GCF_963514085.1. NCBI lineage: Eukaryota > Metazoa > Chordata > Actinopteri > Mugiliformes > Mugilidae > Chelon > Chelon labrosus. The sequence goes on from NC_140356.1 coordinate 14,744,008, forward strand.
CCCTGAAGTAAGGAGGAAAGATTTCACGTAAGATGCTGCTCGACTAAGATTAACTTCTCTGGAGGAGTGGAGGGGCTCTGATTACCTAACATGCCCATGAGTACTGCTGGTTCTCTGGAGGGGATCTGTTGCAGGAAGGGCAGGATCTCATCAATGACATACCACTTGTCTAGATATTCCAAAATCTTCCCCAGACACACCAGAGAGTTCACTCGCACCTGCACAACGACACACGTAGACATGTAGTAAATTACATCATCACACAAAATAACATTTTGAGGCGAAACTGAGAATATAAAAGAGTCTACAGTAACGAAGATGTTATGTAGAGGTCGACAGCTTGAAATCTACAAAATAATAACCGATGGAGACTCACAGCAAGTGAGGACGTCTGCAGGCAGGCCGATTTAATTCGAGGGATGAGGGAGTTCTTCATGGACGGGTAGTCAATCAGGTTGGCAAACGTCGGGATGATGTTCAGGCACAGCTCCTGCTCAGGCACAGATAAGATGTTGTGAAAGGTGACATTTTTATGATGTCAAGTGCAGCATCCGAGCTTCCTGTGCTCCAGAGATAACACTACAAAGGGAACTCAGAGTACGAGCAGGTGAGAAAGGACGCGTTTGAAGGTTTTTAAGGGGAATGCTTAAAAATACACAACAATGAAGTGAAGATTTAACAATTTTCACAATGTCTGTACTTCAGATTAAGTGTCGTCTGAGGCAAAAATGCAACTGGAGGTATCAAAAAAAGCAATTTTGCCATCCGGTGCAAATGATTTTCAGACTTTCATTGTTTCAGTTGTTTAAAACTGCCTGATTTTTTTCTCTCTATACCTGGATCTGTACTGAAGGAGCCTCCAGAGCTCTGTAGACCATGGGCAGCACGCTGTTCTTGATGTCTTCTGACGGTGTTTTGGTCAGCAGAAGGTCCATCTTTTGCAGGAATATCAGCAGGATCTGCACAGCACAGAGTTCAAATTAGGAAAAAAACAAAAAAGAGAGTCTATCTTCAACTGATCAGCACAGTCGTATGTGGAAGTGAGCGGCAATTGCGGTGGTTTTAGTAGAGCGTTTAGTACTAATAACAACACAAACACACACACTACGGTGACGGACTGGAGCACATTCACAGCAGAGAGACCACTCACCATATTACTAGCCTGAAGATGCATGGAAGGAAAAATAGAGAGGAGTCTTAATAAAGCGACAGACCGAGCCACACAACAGCATGCTCTTTGATCAGGTTATATTTAAATGTTCAATCGAAGTGTCAAATCTCAAACAGGCGTAAAAAACATGCCATTGCCGTTTTATTGTACCACATTACCCGAGGCCATACCTCTTAAGCTTGTTTCTAACTAGCAAAACATGCATAGATTACGGAGCAGTTTCTTAAGCAACCAGCTGTATCAGAAACCCGTATGTGTCGAGATATGCTTTTATGTTGCTCTACCTGGATGGGCTCCTGCTGCTTGAAAACGGGCGAAAGCTCGGGCAAGATGAGGCGGACATACTCGTCCTTGGTGCACTCCTCTGCGATGAGCAGCACGTTGGGAAGCACAAAGGGAACCATGTCGGGGTTGACAAACTCAGAAGTCAACGATGGCAAGATGCGATACACCACAACTCTCTGTGAGAAAAACAGAATGGGGTCAAGAGGAGCTCAATAGGAGCGTTTTTAAAGAACCTGCACTGCAAACAAATCTATTAAACTCATATCTCACCCTTTGTACCTGACTTACACTCTAGCTCCTCAACAAATATTTACCTTTGGTAATTTGGGCAGCACTTTAGGGAGGCCTTTGTAGAACTGGGACTTCTGTAGGTTGTCCCTCTGGAAGAGGGAGTCGAAGTACTGCAGCGTCACCGCACCAACGTCATCAAAAAATGGGATCTGAATTAAGCCGAAGATAAACACAACAAACAGGAAGAGAAGAGGAAAGCAGGGATATTAGCATCTGTTCTGAAAATATGAAGTGGAAGTTGGCGTATTTTTCGTGTTTTCGTGCACGTAATGACAAAGCAAACCTTGGTCATCTGGTCGGCGTCAGGGCGGACATTGGGCGTGACACTGAGGAGCATTTTGACGTGTTCCCGCACCTCCTCTGGGATTTTGTTCAGCACTGCTGGGCTCATGGTGCTCAGCTACAGTTGAACAGAATTAAAACAAATGAATAGACTACAGAAGGAGAATAAAATTACTTTTAGAGAATACATGAATTACACTGGGCAGCTGATCCTGGAATACGTCAAGTGAAAATCAACAGGATTGAGACGGTTTAATCTGAGCGGTAAAACAGAAACAAAACTAAGACAATAAAGACATCTGTCTGGGCAAGGAGCTGGTAAATGATTCAACTGTGATTCAGAGCAGTTGCCAGATAATGTCCTCTTATTGCGTTTTTATTGCACTGTATGGCACTGCATAATATTTTCATAAATTCAAAATAGATCAATTTAAATTGTTCATATGTATATCAAGACGTATGATCCTCTGAGCAAATCTGGCAACTCAACAGGCTTCCACTCACCTGGTCCAGCTGCCTGCTGAAACTCTTAAAGATGTCATGTTTGTTGACTTGGAAAACAGGCTTTCCCTCGTTGAAGACAGCGTGCATGACCACGCCCAGAGAGTACATGTCGGAGGCAGAGTCACAGCTGACGGACAGAATGTACTCAGGGGCCAGGTACTCGGGGTTCGGGAGGCAGAGTGGAGAGAGGTTGGGCTCCCACTCTCTACACGTGTACTTTGGCTGAAGCGGGTGAGAGGATATAGCAATTTAAAGATGTGTGATAAAGAAAATACTGCTCATGTGATGGTAGCCAAGTTTTGCCTGACAGGCTAAACCCAGGGAAGAAAAACCACCAGCGTACCTCAGCATCTGAAGGGTTGTTTGAGGAGATGCTAAAGTCAAAGCCCATGATTTTCCATGATCCACTCTTGTTGATGATGATGTTCTCTAGACACAGGTTGCCGTGGACCATTTTCACACTGCTGTGGAGAAAGGACAAGCCCTCCGAAATCTGAAGAGACAGAAATATAAAATTAAGACACTCTCTTTGACAATATGCCTAGTTAAAATAAATACTGTTTTCTCAATTTGATTTGACAGTCAGTTGCTGCCAAGTTAGACATGATGATGTTCTAGATACTGCAGCCTCTGAGCTATTAATCCTTTTCCTTTAAACAACATACACGCTCCATGGTGTAGATAAGATGATAGAGATTAGGGCAAATGTGGGCGAAATGGGCAAAAAACAAGGGGAGGGGGGTGTGAATTTGGGTAGATAGAAAGTTAGTATGCATCACAGCCTGTCGGAAAACATCATCATACTAGGAAATGAGGCTTGGAACTGAGCTGGTTCGACTGGCTGGAATTCATATTGGATCACCTATAGTTGGCTCTGTGGTATTAAAACCTGCTAGACAACTGTGACTTTAAAGTGCTCCAAATGATGACGAGTCATTCACATTCAGTGAGGTTGATGGACAGAAGTGGAGCGACGCAGCCATACGTCATCTGAGCACCGTGGAGAGGAATGTGTTTACAACAAAATGGCTCTGATTATCCGATTGCATGCACAGGTATTGATTTCCCTGTACCCATAATGAAATCCCAAAGGCATGTTAATACGCTCATATTCTGATAACAACGTCCGGCTGAATTTCTCATGTATTTTATTATGTTTTAAGTACATGCTGACAACCAGAGTTTAAACTTCATGAAGTTTAATTATTCCTCGGCTTCACAAAAGAGATAAGGTCAAATGAAACTATAAATAAGGTGATTGGAGTTATTATCGATTCATACAAACAGAAGGGGTCTCGGCCCATCTCTTCCTTCTATCGAGCTCTGGGTGAGAGCAGGAAGGATTCAACGCTTTATATAAAAGCAAAATGGGAAGCAGAACTAAAAATCAAAATACAAGTGGAGGAGTTTTACCACATGTCTGAGACACAATGTACATCAACAAATTCATTAATATGGAGGGAGTTCTGCTGGAAAAACCTAACTCGCTACTTTATAACACCAAAGATAAAATCCAGGCAGCTCGCTACACAACAAGACTGCTGGAGATTATGTGGAAGTATTGAAGCAGACCATACACACATCTTCTGGAACTGTATAAAAATGAGGACACACTGGCAAAATGTTAACTCTGTTGTAAAAAATGTTTTGGGATATGAAATCCCAAATACTTGTCCAGTGATGTATCTTGGGAATATTGGGAAGGTTGTAATGAGAGAAGATATGTACTTGACTAAAGTATTACTTGCGGCAAGCAAGAAAGCGGTCACAAGAAACTGGCTCAATGTGAACACTCCAAACCAGGAGCAGTGGTTGGAAATTGTCCAGGAAATCTTTGTTATGGAAAAATTGACATACCTGTTGAGACTCTAAGAGAATGTATTTGAAAGAAACTGGGAAAAATGGAACATTTACATGACATGTGACACCAACTGAACGAACGCTAAATGGAACAGTGGACTGAACAGTAGTATCTCCAGACAGTATGTTAGTGTTATTACTGTTACTTTAATTTGTACCTTGTTTGCTGTATGGTTGTTTTTTTGCCTATATACACGTGAAAATTCAATAAAAATTTAAGTGATAATTATTCCTCGGCTTAACGGCATCTTAACTTTGAAAGTTTGACATTTTACACAACAATCAATGAAGAAAACAACTGCTATACTAGTCTGTAATGAAATGAATCCTGAGTTACAGCCCCACAGTAAGCAGTCTCACCTGCAGCAAGCCATACTTGGTCTCCACATCATAGAGTTTGTACTCCTTGATGTCGCTGGGCATGGGGCTGGGAAGGTTGTCCCACTGGCCCAGCACGTTGGACAGACTTGCAAACACTGGCTCTGTGCAGAATGCCAAGCAGTCTCTGAGGAACCGAACAGAGAAATAACGTGAGCTTTTTGAAATGTGGAGTTGCTCTTGAACAAAGCAGACGTAATTAACACATTGTACAAAGGTGAAGACTACTGAAGAAAAAGTATTTTAAATTCAGCGCAAGTAAAACTGTGATACAAAGAAAGCAAGCGCATGACAGCCTCAACCTTAATTTGCCCTTCCTTTTTTTATCATGTCAAGCTTTTGTTCTCACACACACACACACACACACACACACACACACACACACACAGGGGAAGACAAATATTAAAATCAAGCCCCTCTTTGAGCTGTGACTCATGCAGATTTTCCTCCATGTACATACTTCTATGAGTTTGTGTGAATGTGTTAATCACCGTGACTCTTCCAGAGGATGCTGCACAGTCAGGAGACGAGGGTGACGCAGTCTGGTCAGCTGCTGCACCCCTTTTTTCAGCGAATCGATGATTTGGTCCTTCTCAAATTTCTGATACTTGTCGATCATCTTCTTATCGAACACGAACACCGCCACTTCCTGGAGGGTCAGGGAAAAATAACAAGGAGCTGAAATCATCTTGTTCCAGTCACAGAGCCGTTTGGCTTGTAGAAAATCTTAGCTGACCTCATCAATGGCACAACCACAGTAAATGATTTATCCATTTATGTTAGCTCTAAACTCCAGGGCAGAGTGGATCAACACACACACCTGTTTAGTGGACTTCTTTGTGCCGTTATAGATCCTCCAGCACAATCCAGGACCACCACTCGCAATATGTCGTCCAACCTCAAACTCCCGCGTCACCGGGTTACCCATGACAGCACTGGTGACATCTGCCGTCACCTTGGTAACGGTGCTTTTCAGCTTGTTCAGCATGGACTCCATGTTCAGGCTTGACCTGGCAGCTTGGTGAGCACCAAGGACAGAGGAGCAGTAAAAGGAAAATACAGTTAATCAAATGTGGAAACACAATAGTGTTCGCAATCAGTGAAAGAGACGGACCTACACATTTTGCAAAGCAGAAGCTTTCAACAATCCATTAGTCACGCACTCCAATGCACCTGTTCAAAACATTTGCACATCAAAGTGCCCACCAGCACCACCAGTCCCGCAAGCGCCGGCCGAGGAGAGTAAGAACCAAAACAGGCCAAGCTGTCCCCAAAAATATAAAATGACTCAGAGCAAACTCAGACACCGCATTAAGCTTCCCTTTCAAAATAACTCTGAGTGACTAAGAGGCAATACATCAGACAAAAGAAGGTATGGCTGAAGGTAACGGCAAAACCTATGTGAAGTGGTTTTTTCTTGCTTGTATTCCTTTGACATTCAGGCTGAATATGCTTCTGGCAAACATACATAGCATACTGTAGAGTTTTAATAATTGATTCTCTACAGAATCCTGCATAAAATATGTTAAGCATCAGTATAAATGGCTCAAAGCACACTGAATATATATATCAAAGCTGCACTTGCTTCTGGTCAAAACGAAGGTACACAGAAATATTAATTTATCCATCTTGACTCTGATCTCGTGCAGACAAATTTGTCTATGTTAATGCCAGTGAAATGATCTTGTCTGATTTCCTTGTTTTATCTGTTTTAAAGCCTAAACCCTAAACACACTGAAGCCTAATTTGTAGATATGATTTGATCCTTGAGAAATACTGAGAGGACTTCTGTCCAGAAATGCATAAAATAATCAAAGCAATCAGCTGGATTGACAACACCATGACAGATTTCACTCCTTACAGTGTACTTGATGTCTGGAAAGAGTGGCTAGGGCCAAAACAAGATGCCAAACCTATCAATATAATGGAGCAAGTAATCTTTATGACACACAGTTTGGCATTGGCATCTGTTTTTCTTGGTGCTTTAGAGCAACAACAATGACAATGAAGTTCAATTCGTTTGTCTTTACTCAGTCTAGTATATGTCAATATCAGTGGATGTGGCAGACAAACAACATGTTGTTCATTCAGCTCACCAACACAGACCCTACCTAGCCTAGCACAGTTAGCACATTAGCCGTTAGACACCCAAGAGCTTTTTTAATAACAAATTACTAACTGAATAATGAGCAGGCAAACTGTACATGTGAGAGGAACAACCCACATAATAACACTGTGTGGAAACATTTATCGGTCAGCATGACTGTCTAGTTTGATTGTGAAATCCCCTAATGCTAGCAAAGTCTTGTTTAGCCTTGTGCGCGCACGTTAACAACTAGCACAGCGTTGACACTGTCGTTAGCAGTTAATAACTATCCTCCTAAACCGTATGTTGAGCCTTTATCCACGCATTTAGCTGACAGCGTAGTCGCAATGTGCTGGAAAACGTGAAAGGCTGTTCCACACGACCACAAAACGACAGTCGCCAAAGCAAGCTAACTAGCCAACAATGCGCAAGTAGACATTGACGTCCCTGTCACTACAGTTAATTATTTAAATCCGTAACTGTCATTTCGAAAACCTCCAGCTACTTACCTTGATATAAAAAAAAAGGGCTCGCTGTTTTATTTCTTATTTTAAGTGGGCTCTCGGCAGTGCCGCTGTCAGTAGTAGCTGCGAAACACAGCCCCCATGTCTTCCAGTAGCATACGAAATGAGTTAGCTTAGCGAGCTAGTTAGCGGAAAAACCTACTTCCGGGTTTACTAATGGTGTCAGGTGCATCAACGTCATCCAAGATTTTTTATTTAAACAATTTTTAACTAGATTATATTTAGAATATATATATAACTTACCAATTTAACTGCACATTTCACACATTATAAGAAATTATCATGAAAATAATTAATATATAACACAATGTAGAGCAATAACACTTCACATTTTCTTTCAGAATTATTTAGCAGCTAAAAAAAAACAACTTGAAAAAGCATGATGAAATCACTTGCAATGGCATTATGATTAAAAATCCTAATCAGGAAACAGAACAATTAAAAATATCACCAAAATAAAATCAATGCACTGTCTCAACGCTTTTAAATTCCTGAAAGTCAGTAGGACACGTGCATTAAAACGATCACAACAAAGTCTTGTTTGAGGAACAACTTTTATTAGTCGCGTTATTCCAACAGTAAAGCAAGTTCCAGCATCGTAAAGTGCGTTCTACCATGATTTCAGTGTTCGCAAAGAACAAAAGACAACAATTAGATTGACAGTAAATTACTTTTGTATGACCATGGCTTCAAGAAATACAATTTAAAAGGCGACACCTTTTACAGTTTAAATTAGTAGTCTAAAATGATATCAAATCAGATTAAACCTGATTTACATCTTGTCTAATAAAAGGCATAAAGTATATATATATTTCAAGTAAAATGAAAACAAAAGATTGACTACGTTACTGGCACTAAATGCATGTAATATGCAAAATAATAATAAAAATAGCCATTATAACCTGAGTTACTCCTACCCTAACATCTACGCATTCTGTTTTCATTTAGTGTTACATTTCATGTTAAAATATTCAAACAAAAATTAATGCTTCATGTATTAAACTTATGTATAAAACATTAGTGTTGCTTTTTCCAGTAGATTCCCTAAAATAACAAGACACTAAAACAGCTGCGATAAAATTATTATTCTTCATTTGATATGTAGAAACATTAATGCCTACTCAAAGTGCACCACATTACCTCCGTGAAGCCCCAATCACCCTAACAGCACGTACATCTAAAGAAGATCCGTCAGTTAGCACTTAAGTTGTCCGCTACCTCAAAACAGTTATTTAGCTGAATTAAAATGTATTTTAGTTAACTAATCCCTTTCATTTCCATTTTATATCTTTTCTAGTAACACTAGACCAATATGGGGAATTAAAAATAATTAAAAATAGGCTTTACTTATCACCAATAGTCCAACTGCCGAAGTTTAGATATAGGAAGTCTTCAAACTAGTGCAAAAATAATTTAAATATAGTTGACCTGTTGTCTTTAAAAACATAATTGAATTACAGTGTGTTTTAGTTAAAAAGGCATCTATGGCTGTGGGACTGTAGGAATTTAATCCAAACTTAACTACAAATTTACATCTTAAACCTCAACTGTCATAACATCTTGTGATGCAATGAGATTTGCAGAGCTAACACGTTACAAGAACCCCATTTGTATTTGAGTTTTTTTTTTTACCCTTCAACTCCTCACTGACTTTGTGAAGTTTGTCTATCAAGTCAAACCGGTACCGGTTAGTTGTATGATTCAGAAAGTGCTGGAGAAATGCTGGAGGAAGACCACAGGGTGATGCTTTTCAAACTCTTTGAGCAGCCTCCTTTTCTCCTTGACAGACATGGTCTTGCTGGAAGAAATGTCATGAAGAAGCTGTTTGAGGCTCTCCAGGGTGGTAGCCTCACGTTGGTCCTCGTACTCCTGGGAAGTCACTTGGTGGCAGAAGGTGAACGCTGCAACACAGTGGGGAGGAGTATTAGATATTTGAACTGGAGAATGAATCCACAGTGTGTCACGCAAGTATTTATTTGGAGTATAAGTAGGGAAACAGTGCCTCCACGTGGACAACACTCTTCAGAGCATGTGGACAGGTTCGTGTGTAGAAGATGTACTAAAGTGAATGTTTAACTAGGAATAACAAGGACCAGGTTATAAACATTGCGTCATTTCTATGTTATAAGTTTTGAATGACTGTTTATTTGTACATTTTCAGTTGTAACTTTATGTGATGGCATTCAGGTGTATTGTTAACTGGAGTTACATTTAACTTACTGGCAATGGAGTCGGGGTCTTTGCCCTGCTGCATAGTCCTCAGTGTTGTCCTCACAGCATCAATAAGGGTTGTGGGAGTCTATAATTGTTGCAGGAAAAAAGAGAATAAAAGGAAACAATGAACACACAGAGAAAACTTAACATAAAGAACTAACAAGAAGTCATTTGACTGTTTTACTGAGAAATTAAAGCAAAATGCACGTCAAACCACAGTACCAAAATAAAGTTATAACAGGCGTGTACCTTGAAGAGCTCAGTGTGATTGTCCATGAGAAAGAGCGCCAGGGTTTCACTCTGAGATCGAGTGAGTTCTTGATTCTGAACCAGTGCTCTCTGAAAGGTGCGGCAGACCAAGGCCCTGTTATCACTCTGATAGAAAAGAACAAAAACACAGAGTCAGTAAGAAATTATTCCATCATATTAACTTCTGATCCAGCCATATATATAACCCTGCCTACAAATTCGAAACATGTTTTTTTTCAGCATGGTTCTGAGAAGGCTGTGAGGTACCTGTTTCTGTAAACGGCAGCTATCTGGGTCAGCAGCTGTGGCCATGAAGGCCAGTAGTCTCCTCAGTTCGTCTCTCACGCTCGTCTCCAGCAGCCGCAAACACAGCTGAGATGCCTTCATGGCATCCTGCACTTTCCCTTCATCTGGAAATAAATGGTCAAGATGGAGAAGAAAGAAAATAAGATCCTCACACGAAATAGGTGACCTTCAAGAAACCAGAAAAGGAAGAATGATGTCTCACCCAGTAAATTCAGAATTGCAGCATGTATATCCAGGTAACGCCCTGAAAGAAGTGGAGCTTTTTCCTGTCCACTGTAGTACTTGGCAATAGTTTCAAAGAGCAGTCTCTTTTGGCTTTCCATTTGCTCTGCCATTCCATCCTCCACAATGACATTTCCATCTTGTCGGCGGAGCTGTTCCCCTGCGACCACAATCAGCTGATCAGGAAAGAGCTCCAAGCAGTCCGCTGCAACCGTCAGCCACGCATCCAATCTGAGAAACAGCGATACAGTAGGAAAAATATCACTTTATTATCACTTTAGGGATGGTAAAAAAAAAAACAAAGTCAAACATATGCTATACAGTGCCAAAATCAAATTTTATACATGGTGCAAAAAGCACTGACTGGGGTAGGTTAAGGGCATCAGGCAGCTCTCTTTCCAGGCATGTGTTAGAGATAACCAGGTCGTGGTTGGGCAGAGAAACTCTGCAGGGCTGAACCCTTTCAGGAGAGGTCAGGATGCAGTCCAACATGGGCAACTCCACAATCTGCAGCAGCTGCAACAGGGTCTGCTGCTTCCAAACCTCATCCACAACTAGTGAAGAAGGAAAAGAGTAGAATAAAAACAAAAAATCTGGTCACTGTAAACTCTTGTTCCTTTGTGCAAGTCCCCACACAACTGTCAAACACGACTGGCAAAAATGCTAACAGATTAGGTCATTACCAGCTTTGGACAGAAAGGCAGACGTCTTTGGGGCTGTACTTAGAGATGCATTCATAGACGGCTGCAGGTTGATGGTCTTAAGCAGCCTTTCAACCCTCCTGTCTGATGGTCCGACAGCAAGAGGATTGGAGATTGTCCTCAGTTCATTCAGCCTGTAGAGATCACAGGAAGGATTTTGGTGATTTATAACAACTTTGGTCAGAGTTGTCCACTTGTCAGTCTCTGAATGTTTCATCTAAGGTTTTGATACCGAATAAGATTATTCGATTAAGCATCATAGAAGGAATTTATTCTAAAACCAACCTTGAGCTTCTCTTCCTCTTTATCTCCTTCTTTTCTGGGGGGCTGTTTTCTGTGTCACCACAGCCCCCCTTCATGGCAGAACTGGACACTTTATATTCCAGAAAACGGTAAAGGCTGCAGCTACTATCCTCAAAGGTTACTTCTTTGTCTCTGCGAAACAGCTTTGTGCCCACCGGTTCGAAGACCTTTGCCTCCATGAGAGCTTGGCAGAGTCGAGCAGCTTTGAGCCGAGACACTTCACTTGTGCAAAACACCACGTTCTGCATCAAATAGCTGAGAACTGCGTCCACGGCATCCGAGCCTGCGAAGCATTCGGCGTAGACGCGCAGGTGCCTCCGGCAGCGGCGCACTTCCACCTGAGTCTGAAGGGCTTGGATGATGTTGTGCCACAGCTGGGTTGCACCGAAGGGCCCAGAGAAAGCTGTTTGAAGACACGGCGTCGGAAAGGACGAGGGTCAAATCAGGTTGAATCTAAAATGCTATAATGAACTTCATTCAGGTGCAGCGGGTTTTCACTTCATAATACAATCTACTAACATGTCAGGTCAAAAAACAAGGGTGAACACGGGACGCAAATACTGCATGATGAAAAATAAGACCTCTTAAAACTGTCTTTATCTGAGGTACTCAAACTTCCACTCCTCTATATCTCAGAAGAAAATATTGTGCTATTAAAACTATTTATTTGACAGCTATAGTTGTAAGTAATTTAAAAAGCAACCCACTGGTAAACAATTGTAAGGCAAGTTACTTATTATCTAGCTTATTTTATATTCAAATTCAGAAAAAATATGGAAATATTGCGCATAAACAACATAAAAAAAATCCAACATATAATAACAATAACCGATTTTAAGATGTAATAATATAGGACTACAATACTGTAGTCCTTTTTGGTGCAAGGTTGTACGCTGAGTACGTAAACCAACGTACGTTATAATACAGGACTTGAGTGTTTTACAGAAATATTTACAAAGCTAAAAAATCTAAATACTCCCTCCATAGGGTAGAAACTTGAAAAGGCATCCTAAATAAGGTCCCTGTGGCTCCAAGTCCTTCAAACTAGAGGTCTGGGAAAACTATTTTTATCGAGCCACAGATAACAACACAGCAACGGCAGCGAACGCATTTCTATCTGTCAATACATCTTGGCTATCGTTTCTCTACATAGCTAACCTTTATGAGCGTGACTATATTAATATAAAGGACGCGTTAGTGGACAAGAAACATTGATATCTCACCATGTTGTATAGTTTCTCGAAAACTTCTCGTTTGGCTGTTCAACCTTCTGAACCGAGGAGTCAAATCAACCGCCATCGTGAGCAATCTGAGTGACGTAGTCCTCCTCTTCTTCTTCTACTACACGTCACTGACGTGCGACGCACTGCTGCCCCAACAGGCTGCAACAGGTACTGCCGTTTATCCATTGTATTTTGCAAGAAAAGCCTTTAAAAACATTTGTGAAAACTTGATAACAATTGTTCAAAGCATACGCCTTATTGAATTTAAGAATGACACACCAAAGTAACAACTGCGTCTTTTTGTTTTGTTGTATTTCAAGCAGGACAAAGTGCTGCAATGTCTCCAACTGCCACAAGTGAGCCATCTGGGTGTTTACATATTCATACTGTATAATCACATCACAGTGACCTAGTTGTGGACTTAATATAGCAACTTTCTCTCTGCCAAGGCTGTTGTCATTACAACAGACTCCCCTTCTGTTTTCCACCATATATCCAAAACACTTCCCCAATATGATATTAAGATCAGTGTTTTCATTTGTTCATAAGAAATGTTTTCAGTAAATTAAATTATGTTGTCCATCCCGGCACTTACAATAGAATTAACCTTTACCAAAACTTTGCATTACTTTCCAGTATATATGTGAAAATCTGAAATAAAATAGAATTCATATCAGACTCTGCTTTATTTTGACACGAATAGACACACATGCAACAAATTTGATTGTGGTTACACATTGCCGACAACAAGGGGTATACACAGGTGATGTGGTGGACCTGACTGTTATATGTCAGATAAAGTTAGAAAGAACTATTTGCGCAAATGTCCAGTAAGCATGTACAGTATATGGTGCACTGCCAGAAGACTTGCACACACTTATTCAGAGTAAGTTCTATTGTAAAACACACTATTAACTAGATAGATAGATTTTTATTTGTCACATGCACAGTTATACATAGTACAATGTACAGTGAAATGTGTTGTTGTACCTGCAGCCTGTAGTAAAAAGAAATAAAAAGAAAGAAATATAGTACTACAGTAAACAGTAGTATGCACACAAGGTAAGCAATATAAGTGTAATGTACACCAATAGAGAATTAAATATAAGAATAAAAAAAAAATAAAAATAAAATAATAATATAGACTGAATAAAAATAAAAATATAGACTGGTAAACTTGGGGGGGGGGTTGTATATGTACATCAATTTACAGTGTTAGCAGCTTCATGAATAAACTTAAGGATATTTTGGCAGTTGCGTCTGAGATTCATATAACTGAATGACTATAACTTATTATAAGTAGCAGTAGTAGTCGTAGTAATTACTGAACTAATTAAAGTCCCCGTAATGTCTTTAAATAAACACAAACTCGGAGCTGTGAACACACCAAAGTGACATCCGTAAACAAAAACCTCCCACGTGAGAACATGTAGAACAGACCGTACCACTTCAACCAAGAATGGAAAAACATGTAGACTATAGTACCACGTTACGTTTTTCGAACTAACTATGTGCATTTAGTTTAATATATATCCAGCGTTTAAAATCAAATTCAAAGTTAAAAGTTATAATTACACTATTTCTTAAAAGATATTTAATCATAAACCTTGTGTTTGCGTTTGTTTGACAGTTGAACACCCCCTTCTGTGTGAAATGGTTTCTCCCGCTAGTTTTCCGAGCCAGCTGGGTGAAAGAAGGACATTTAAATCAGCAAGAGGGACAGTGCAGGACGACGGAAAGGACAATTAAGTCTTTGTGTGTTAAAGGATATTGGCGACAGGAGCAGATAAGCATTATTACATTTGCATAATAATAGTAGAAGTTTACACATTGTCCGATTACGCGACGCTCCAATCCGGAAGGTGGCGTCAATCCACTTAAAAAGGTGTTTGCCAACTGCCATAAAACAAAAACACAGACGAAGAAGAAGGAGTAGAAGGACCTTTAAACAGAGAGACAAAAACAGATCAAGAGGACGACGGTCGAGTTTTCACTTCACAGCTGAGCTATTTAAAAGTGTCAGTCTCCCCTTCTTGGAGACTTGAATGAGGTAAAGGTTGCTTTAATTAAACGCATTATTTTTTGTGGCTTATTATTGTTACTCGGTCGTTTGGGAACTTTGAGTTCTTCTTTGAGTCTCTGTGTTGTGGAGCGGAAATAAGGGTAAAGTCTTCGAAGGCTCGAGCTAAACGTCATGTCAACGCTAATGTCAAAGAAAAAACTGTAATTTGAAATCATCTAAATTCATAATTTATGTTCGACTGCACATACAGTGTATTTGGTCAACAACAAAGAAAGAGGCGCATTGTCAACAACATTCATGAGTTTGACAGCTATAATTAATCTAATTCTGCCTTAAGAGCGTAATGCATTGGGCTTTTTCTGCAGTTTTTATTTATTTATTTTAAATGTCCTGTTTTGACTGTGCACGGAGCTCTTGTTTTGGTCTGTAGCCCCGATCACGTGTACCCACCTCTCAGGCGTGTGTGGATATTTTTTTATCCATGTGCACAGCAATGCAGCCAAAGATTTTCCATGTAGGGGTGAGAGACAGGGAGCTGCAGCCAATGAGGAGAGTCCTCGTGTGCATAGCCCCGCCTCCCTGAGCTGCTGCTTTGTTTACATTGCACTGCAGTCATATCTGGATCTCAGGAAGGCTGTCTTTGTTCCTGCAGGAGTTGTTGCAGTCTATCTATGGGCAGCCATGCATTGCCTTGATTTCTTAACACATTTTGTCCCATGACACGCAATGAAAACATCAGGGATAGTTAATATAGTCTCATTGCAATGCTGTATCTTCTCAAATAGTGATGAATTAAAAAATAATCTATGTGCATTTTACATCTACTTTTCCCGAACATGTTTCACCTTCCTGTTCTTGCATTATTGACCTACAGCATTTCATTCTACCTACTGCTTTAAGAGGCTTTCTTATAATGAAGCACCAGATGACACAGCTAATCCGTAATCAGTTTCCTGCACTGCGCCCCTTCCATCGTCCTAGATAATCTCCGAAAATTAGCCGGCTGCGTTGCTTTGACCTAGCTGTCAAGTCTAGCATGTGATGTGATGTAAAAAGGGCGAGCTGTGGGGCACATAGCGGAGGTACACACGAGTCGCACGTTCCCCACACCCCTGTCATCCTCCTCACCCCCTCGAGCTATCTTTAAACTGCAAGAGCTACCCTAGGGGTGTGCATTCATTTTTGGCAGCAGATAACTGAGGCCAGGGACAGGAACACCCACGGGTCATCCACCCAGTACTGTACACTGTATCAGGAAGGCAGAAACCTGCTTTTTTGTACAGCTGTACGATAATCAAGATGTATTGTTTTGTTTTTATTTAGTCATATTAGTTTGATTTATCAATTCACTCCGACTGTACCTTTGTCTCTTATGTTAATGTATTGGTGTGGACAGCACAGGAACAGGTGTAACAAGATCTTCATGACCGTTGAGAAGCCCTCTGTTGTCCTATGTTGCCCTGGAGACGCAATCGGTCTCAAATAGACGGACACGGTGTCCCTTTTATCCTCAACGACTGCATGCTTTTTTTGTTAAGGTGGAAATGGTCTCTGTTTGTGTCTAGACGTTGAATAGAGCCCCCCCGGCGGTAGTAAACAAACCTTTAATCGCAAAGTACTTTTCCAATGAAATGCTTCAGTGCGGATAACATGATGTTGATGTGGAAACTCTTTGCAACAGGGCAACTATCTCTGTTTCTATGGCGACCAGCCTGCCAGCTGTTATACTGAGTGTGACTGGTGTTTTTGTTATACTCTGTTAACTGCCCTGGCAACAGCAGCTTTTTCTGAGCTGGAAAATATAAACTCTCTTTGGCAGTCGCACTCTCTATTATCGCTCTCACGCAGGCTCAGGTAAAATTATGGTAAAACTGTCTGTGTTTCAGAAAGGAGCATGTAAGCCGTAAACATGAGCATTGTTTACACATTGTGAATAGGTTTTGGACGACAATAGAGCTCAATGGCACATAGAAGTAAAGATCAGGCTTTAGCAGCACATACGAAACTTGTTAGTAGTTTTTATTGTGTTTCGGTCTTTCGTCAAAGAATCGAAATTAAAATCTTTGTATTTCCTGCTCAGACTGATTTCAACAAAGTGTCTGGGGTGCAGCTGTAGTCCAAGATGCCTCTGAACGATGAGCGGCCCACCTCCACATCCAGCGGTGAGGACCAAGGCAGTGACGTGGAGTCGTCGTCAGAGCGCTGCGACAGCATGACCACGGCCAGCGACCCGGAGTCGTCACGTGAAAGCTTCACTAGCGACTGCTCCAGCACGCCCTCCTGTGAGTTTGACCCCTCATTGTTTTTGCTGGTCTCAGCAGAAGCTCGCTCAAGGTCCCCTGACTTACTGTTTTCATTTTTCTGTTTACGGTTGCTTTACTTTTTCTAATAAAAAAAAAAAAAACACTAGTTGGTTCCATTTTGTTCTTCCTGACTTCCAGAGACAGAGCATTCTTAGAGCCTTTATGCTTTGAGGGATTTACCTCTAAACCTCTTAAAAATTTTGTGTAATTTTGTGTTCCCACAGCCAGTCCACCTAAAACCTTAACCCTCGATGAAGTTATGGATACTGCAAAAGACCTGTTCAATCTCAGCCTTTCCCATGAAATCATTATGAATCGCAGTTTTCATCTGGAGCCACGCAACCTACCTCAGAACAGGTATGGGGAAAAAAGCTCATTGTTCACACCTCTGTCATGTTCTCTAGATCACTAGTGAACCATAATAACTAAATAAGGGCTTTTCGCGCTCTCCTGTTAATAATTTCCACAGAGTCGTTCCCTAAAATGAGGAATATGTTAGAGATCAGTGACAGATGTTTACGGTCTCTGAACTTTGTACGAGGCTATAGAATAAAACTCAGTCTTTGTATACTACTCTTGCGGCGCATGTAACAGCCTTAACTGTGGAATAGCTGTAAGACACCGACTGGAGATTGACACTGTTGTGTGAGTTTTCAGAAGGATGTGAGAAAGGGGAGATCTGAAGATCCACTGACTGAAGTGCAACTACAAAGGTCGTGGCAACTGCTAATCCTTGAGATTGGCATGCAACCAAACAACATTTGTTACACTGTCTTTAAAGTTTAATTAGTTAGTTCAAAGCAGATCTGATCTACCTAATGAATATAAGTGACTTCTTTCCAAGAAGACAAGAAGGCAACTTGCTTGCTATATCTATATCTCTATCTCCCCTGTCCTATTCACCCCGTACACCTCAGACTTCAAGTCAGAGTCATGTCATATGCAGAAGTTCTCAGACGACACTGCAATTGTGGGGTGTATCAGGGATGGAGAAGAGCAGGAGTACAAGAATCTGGTGAACAACTATGTCTCATGGTGCAGAGCGTACCACCTTCAGATCAGCTAAAACCAAGGAGATGGTAGTGGATTTCTGGAGGTCCAGGCCCCACCTATAGCCTGTAACCCTCAACTAGGAGTGTGTAGAGGTGGTTCAGACCTAGAAGTACCTGGGTCTACATCTGGATCACAAACTGGACTAACATATACTCAGTATACAAAAAAGGTGTTTCCTCAGGAGTAGTAGTTTAATATCTGCCGGAACCTGCTGGACATGTTCTACCAGACTATCGTTGCCAGCGCCCTCTTCTACGCAGTGGTGTGCTGGGGAGGCAGCACTGAGAAGAAGGGCACCTCAAGGCTGGATAAGCTGATACAGAAGGGGGGCTCTGTGGTAGGGACAGAGCTGGAGGTCATTTGTCCCTTAGGCCATATGACTCTACAATGCTTCCCTGTGAGGAAACAACTTAAATATCTTTCATATCAGTTTCTATGTGATGAAGCTACTGCATTTATTGGCATCTGCAGCATGACCTGATCTGATCACGAGAGGACAAGGAGCGATGAGGAAAGGAGAATAAAATCATTTATTTAGAGTGAGAGTCAGGCAAGGGACATTAGCAAATAGACAGAAAAGTACACTGTGTCTCCGCTCAGTATCGCTGGCAGCAAATCAAAATAATTTCCTTCTTCAGTGTTTGGAGATTTGGGAGAAGAAAGCCACAAGTCCACGTGTATTTTATAAATGTCCTAAAAGATGTTTACTCAACTGAACTAACCCTTTTTCTTCCCCCTTTTTCCTTTTTTTTAGTTTATGGAAGGCAGTTAGAGATAATATCCACAAGGCCTTCTGGGACATCCTGGAGAGTGAGCTGAACGATGACCCGCCTGAGTATGGACAAGCCATCAGATTACTGGAGGAGATCAGAGAGGTCAGTACATAAATGCCTTTTGAATGATTTATTTCTTACAGATCTTCTTCTTCTTTTTATTTGCTTCCAGTCCTGGCTTGAATAGGTGGAAAACCTCATATTAACTAATGATATAACTTTTCCCTCTCTGGACAGATCTTGCTGTCGTTCCTTAATCCGGGTGCCAATCGGATGCGGACCCAGATCATGGAGGTGCTGGACACGGACCTGATACGCCAGCAGGCCGACAACGACGCCGTGGACATCCAGGGCCTTGCCTCTTACATTATCTCCACCATGGGCAAGATGTGTGCACCGGTGAGGGACGATGAAATCAAGAAGCTCCGGGAAAGCACAGACAACATAGTGACGCTCTTCAGGTAACTGCATCCTTCAAAACATTTAAATTCTGTGATCAGTTATTGGGTTGTATTGTCAGTCTGAGAGAATGTATGAAGCGTCAATCACAGCCGGCCTTTTATTTCTACACGCTAGGGAGATATTCCGTGTTCTGGACCTGATGAAGGCCGACTTTGTCAACTTTACAATTGAAAACCTGAGGCCTTTGCTGCAGAGGCACAGCGTCGAATATGAGAGGGCAGTGTTTCAGAGCATCCTGGACAAAACACCCAGTAAGTGAACAAGAATGCATTTATACTCATATACAGGGAGGTGTTTGTTGCTGGCAAACAGAAGCTTTATAAGACATAATGTAAGATTACCCTATTTTTTATTGTGTCAAAGTGAAAATTGGAGATGCCACTACCTCTAAGTTACTGTGAAACATCCCCAGGTGCTTTAGACAACACCACCTCCTGGATCAAGTCGGCCCTGGAGGAGCTGTTGTCAGCCACCGTTCCCCCAACTGAACAGAATAACGGCCATGGGAAAGGACAGCGACCGCTCCCTGGGCCCTTACAGGTCCTCAATGTTGCCTTCCTCCGCATCCTCACATGGGACTACTCCAAGAGCCCGCTGCCTGAGGTAATGTGTTGTATTTGTATGTGTAATTAACACTTCATATATGCATACTTCTTGAGGGTATATAAGACACCCAGATGATTGCTCACACAAAACGTCTGCAGGCATTTTACACACACTGAAATAAAACATAGAACAAACATACAGAACACCTTTCATTTGGGATTTTTTTTTCTTTTAGACTTTGATGACGGATGAGAACCGTCTGCGAGAGATTCAGCGACAGCTTCAGCAGTGTCAGGCGGTGAACCAGGTGCTCTCCATTGTCTTCAGCACCATTGGTGGACCTATCCAGGGCCTTCCCTCTCTCTCTGACCGCTTGAAGAGGATAATCAATGTGCTTTTGGATGGCATGCATACACCGTCAGTTCAGTTTCATCTTTGTCCATGTTAAATCCACATATTTATCCCAGGTCATCTGTGATTGCATTTTCATGAAACTCCCTTCCTGTTTGTAGGGACTTTAACCTGGAAGAGTCACTAGAGGGCGTCAGCGCTCAAATCTGCTGTGAGCTCAACAAGTCTTTAACGGAGAGGGACTACCCTGCACTGACCCCAGCGCTGCAGGCTACCCTAAAGGGCCAGATCTGCAGCATCACTCAGAAGGACAATCCAATCCGAACACTAGTTGGTAAGACAGAGGCAGATGAAGAACCAAAAAAGAAATAAGACAATAACGAAACCAGAAAAATTCAAACCTTGTCTCATCCCTTTCTCTGCAGAGGACCGTGTGCAGCAATACTTCGCGGCACTCCTCTGCAACCCCAAACCCCAGGACAAACTTGAACAAGTACCGGCTGGCTTGATTGCGATCAAGCCTGAACTAGTGTCGATGGGATCAAAGTTCATCTCTATGGTCAACTACAACAAGACCGTCTATGGACCTTTCTACGTGGACATCATCAGGAAGCTGATGTTCAGCGACGGCCCACCACCAGCAGCAGGCCCTCCTCAGGATGCAGCTCACAACTCTGTCGCACCCAATTAAAAACCAACATACGGCTTTTGCAGCTAAAGAAGTCTGTTTTCCTACTAGATTTAGCGAAAGCTGAAGCGGGCACTTGTGTATTACGAGGATATTTGAACACTGATTATGTTACGAAGAAAAGCGAAAGTAGGAAGACATTGAGTAGCAGGATACATTTAATGTGACCTACATCTTTTGTGATAAATGCTCTAAAATATGGATCACAGCAGCCATGACGCCAAAGCGTTCACACCCATCTTAGCACAGCCTTTGTTCTGACGACAGCTACACACCTGCATTGATTACTGGCGGTTGTGATGCTATCGTATTGAACCAGTTTGTCTCCAAGCAGGCAGACAGACAGACAGATAATCTTCTAAAGTATTCACAGCTACACACAGTAGTCCGTCCCGCTGCAGAAGTTGTGTCCAGGACGACATTTTGCCATGACAACACACACACAGAAGTCCTCACAGGGTGAATACAATACCAGCGACGATAACCTGAGCTGATAAATATTGTATGTTTATTCAGCAGATAAGGAGACTCCAAATGGGGAATTACAGATATGTCAAAAGTGAAACTAAATGTTGGAGATGTAAAGTCCCTCCCTACATGCATACTTTGCTCAGCACTCATGGATCAGGTGACACCTATTTTCGAACCCAGCTTTCGTTTTGATTTCATCGACACACCTGCATCATGCACGGCTGCGGTAGACACTACTGTGATGGCAAAATTTGTCCTCAGACACACGAACAAGCCTGTACATATCCCCAGGACCACATTTTTACCACGCTGTCATGGCTGATAACCAGAAAACCAGTGTTAAAATGATCCATTTCTGATCCTAACCCCATTTTGATAAACTCATTTTTAGTCAAACTCCTTTAATTTTGTTAAAGGAGGCTAAAACTTTAGCATTTGTGATACATACAGCCATCTTTATACGTCAGAGAGGAAGAAGCTTATATATTTAGAAGAGTAGCATTCAGATTCTTTACATATAACAAGTTATTTATCATTACAGGTAACTATGTATTATAACTGTAGCTCATTAAATAGCAAGTGCCACGTTCAAAGATATTAATGCGAAACACAAGAGAGCCCTTTGTCTGTGTAGTTCCTCATTTTTTCTTAATTAGCCAGAGAACTAAACTTCCTGTATTATTTGTAATCCGTTCAGCGTTTTGACGCCTCTGAGAAACTTGTCTGCATGTGTTGGGGTTTGGTCTTTTTAGTTTTTACTTGAGTAATATTTGTCACTGTTTGTCGTATGTTTATGTACTTATTATCTGCCAGTTGAGTACTAGCCGTATTGGTTTTTGTCGCTGTGCTTGTTACATTTCGCAGTACTGTCGTTTTTTGTTTTTTTTTGCAGTATTGCTGTGTTGGCTCTTGGAATACGTCGAGAAACGAAAGGTGCTGAAATCAAAAGTGAATTTGCGTCCAAAGTTTCCAGCGGACCGTAAGATGCACAAAGAAGAGCAATCATGTGGTTTTACAAAAGTTTACTTGAAAAGGCGAGAAGTTGTTATTGTTTTCTTCTGTACCACCGTTAATATAATAAAACTTATATATAAAAATAAAGAAACGTGTGAATTGGTGGTAAATTAATAAAGAAACCCCCAGAAATTATAATTTAAAAATATATCACATAAAAATCCTAACCCACAAACTGATAAGAAGGAATTGAATGTTTTTAAAATGCTCTTTCATTCCCTTCTAGTTGTAAATGATGTGTATGTTAGTACATCATCAATGGGATCAACTGGACTTTGATATTCAAACATATATATAAAAAAAAATTTACATTTAAATTTTGCTTTGTAGGTTGAAAACAAACGTAAATGTTCATAGTCTTACGATAAATCTATTTATAGCTGCTGACAATTGCATTGTCAGCGCATCAGTGTTCTGTGGAATAAACAACATGCTCTCATCGCTGGCTGTCACCAGGCAATACTGTTGCCTTTGGGTCCAGTCTGAAATTTAGCCTTCAAACACACAAATTGGAAAATTTTTGTCATTTCAAACTCACAGGGATCCCAATATGTAGCAGTTGTTAAGTGCTGACAAAGCGTTGTGACTTTAGAGGAAGATTCACCGCACATTTAAAAAAAAATAAACCAATTACTATCTTATGAAAGAGCAAAAGTGAATAGCGTTTACCGTTATTTATCAGTCACAACAGCACATAATTGCTCTCCAGTTTAAAAATTAAACTTGTTTGAGGATAATACTATGTCGTGGGGATATATGTGGTAATATTTTTAATGTTTCAATATTATAAGCGTAGATAAATAGTTTTTAAAGGAGCGTAGACGAATATTGACGACCTAACATAGTGGCGTTTGAATGCAGCATCAGTTTGCCTGGTTACACGTTACTCAAGTGCGTGATGTCACCGGTCACGTGGTTTAAATCTCGCCACGCCATTGGTAGCTTCCCGCCGGGACGGTTGTTTTTGTTGTGAATCCGGAAGCTTTTCAAAATTGGGCGTGTAGTAATTCACGGAGAGTTAAATGACGTTTAACTCACCGTTTTCTTCGAAGACTGACTTCACCTGACAGCCGAGTACAATTCAGCAGGTATTTTCTTCGTTAAACGGAAAAAGCTATTCGTAAGGGTCCGTTGGCGGGGACTTTCTTTGTTTCGTTTCCTTCTCGAGTCTAAGTGAGTGAACTTGTCGAGACAAGTATTGAAAGGAGGTAAGTGGGGCAACCTGGTGTTAAAACGCTAAGAGGAACGGTGAAAGTGCAGTCAGAGCCCAGTGTGAAGTGTCTAAAGTCGTTTTTTCATTCACTGACAGGCGCTGTAGAGCTGTCAGAAACTCTGACATCTGTATTGATGATGAACTGTGTGAACTTTTGCTTCAGTGAAAAGCTCAGAAGTCGCTTTATTTTAATTTGAAGTGCCTTCCTGTTCCTGCTTTTGTATTATTTATATAAAGTATTCGTTTTCTTAATATTATTTGGCACATTAATCATCAATTACTAATTATTAAGCTAATAATTTACTAATTGTAATGAATTTTCTTAGTGTTGTAGTAATTTCTGTCCTCTGTCCACAGATCAGATCCGTCTGCAGTTCATTAAACTAAATGAATGCATCTTTTCCCCCATTGATTGCAGTTCAGCAAGGCCGTGCATGGTTGGAGTGTGCAGAGATGGCGCTGGAGGAAGGGCCCCGGAGCTGCCTGCTGCGCTTTCGCCACAGACTGGAGCAGGACATCAAGCCCACCTACCTGATGGACCACATGATCAGTGATGGCGTGATTACCGTGGATGAGGAGGAGAAGATCAAGACTAAGGTGGGGTGTTTGCTGGAGGTCAAAGGGCAACGGGGAAATAAATAATATGTAATAAAACGCATCCTGATGTCACATTTTCACATCTAAAAGATAAAAGGGGTCAGTGCCGCAGTCGGTGAAATCATTAATAGATTTTAATGCAGTCCACCGTCTGATCTTTTCTATGTTTTAACTCTTGTTGCGTTTATTATTAATTAATTTTGTTTACGTGCTGGGGATGTTCTCAATGAGCTGGATGAGCTTGCTGTTTTCCCCAGCAGATGCAATCCAATTTCATTTCACTGCCGGGGTATTTTTATAATTAACCATGTGACAAATAAAAACGTTGCATCTCGACTTCCCGAACTATAAAACATGGGATGTGACATTTTTTTAATTATCTTTGAAGTAATCTATCAGAATTAGAGCATGATTAATACTGTATTTTTGGGTTTAATGCCAATTTAAGGGAGTAAAATATTCCAATATCATCAGTCAGTCAGTCAATAGTATTGAGCATCTTGTGACCATACAGTGTTCTGCTGAGAAACATTTGGACCTGGCATTCATTCGTGTGGATGTTACTTAGACATGTAGCACCCACCTAGACCAGACCAGGCACCCCCACCCCATAGCAATGACACTCCTTGATGACTGGGGATGGCTTCTGCCATCAAGGAGTCATTATCATTAAAAGACATGAAGAACAGCACAAGGTGTTGATCTGACCTCCAAATTCCCTAGATCCTAAACTACTATCACTGTATAGAATATTGCAACTAATATATTGGACTCAAATCACAATTCAAGCTTAGACATCTAAGGCATGTTCTAAAATTTCTCTTGCATAGAAATGGCAAGTACTGCACTCGTATCACTTCCTCATATTTAACCAGGACGATGTCCATACCTCATATCTCTGACATTTCTTTCCCCAGTCCACCAGGAAGGACCAGGCTGCGGCCCTGCTAGAGCTCTTGTTGCAGAAGGACAACCATGCTTACATTTCGTTCTACAATGCCCTGGTCAAGGAGGCGTATGATGATTTGGCCAATCTGCTCCATGGTGACCTGCCACGCAGCTCGTTCGATAAGGGCTCCTCTGATAGCTCTGCATCTTATGGTGAGTGGTGGGGAGCTGTGGGTGACGTGAGTGGAGGTTTGGAACATTGTGTTTTTCAGTGCGTGGGAGTCCATGAGTGTTGGAGAAAAGCAACGTGCAGAGGCTGCTTGTTGTGTGGGCACAGTTTTATTTACTAGGTCCCTCAAAAGTCTTGTAAACTAATTTTTTTCCCTCTCAGTTTCGATTTCTTGCCATACTTTTTTTTGAATGTTAATAATTCTGCACACATTAGCCTCTGGTCATTCTCTTTCTGGTTTGTTTAACAGTCCAGGCAGTGCTTAGTGAAGGTGGAGTACCTCAGAGGCCCGTGGTGTTTGTCAGCAGACCGGAGTTGGTGAACCGGATCAGAGAGAAACTTTACCGGCTCCAGAAAGACGCTGGCTGGGTTACAGTCTTTGGAATGGCTGGCTCGGGCAAATCTGTTCTAGCTGCTGAGGCTGTCAGAGACCGTTCACTCATAGATGGTGAATAACAATCAAATAACTCAGCAAAGGATGAGATTCAAATGATAAATTACTTTCTCTTGGTTTATCCAGCTCACCTATGGACTTAATTCCCTCTAAAATATTTAGCCTCACCTCTTGATCTCTTTTTTTCCTCCGTCTCCAGAGTGCTTTCCTGGGGGCATCCACTGGCTGTCCATCGGCCAGCTGGAGAAGCCAGACCTGCTGGTAAAGATCCAGTCACTGTGTTTTCGTCTGGAGCAGACCCTGGATTCCCAGAGCCTTCACCGGCCCCCCAACTCTCTGGATGAAGCCAAGGAGCGCCTGCGCTTTCTAATGCTCCGCAGATACCCAAGGTTACCGAACGAAGAAATTCATATTTCTACGTGCAGGAAAGGGCGGAACAGGGGCGTGATGGTTAGGGGTTCGAATCCGTCGGCCGACTAGGGCCTTTCTGTGTGGAGCTTGCATGTTCTCCCTGTGTCTGTGTGGATTCTCTCTGGGTACACCGTCAAAAGACATGCTTGTTAGGTTAATTGGTGATTCTAAATTGGCCGTGGGTGTGCATGTCAGTGTGAATGGTCGTCTGTCTCTCTGTGTTAGCCCTGTGATAGACTGGAGACCTGTCCAGAGTGTACCCTGCCTCTCGCTCAATGACAGCTGCAGGAAAGTTATAAATATGAACAATGGATGACATTATTATTAATTTACAGCCATCGTTTTATTACTAGAAAGTAAAACAAATAATCTTATTGTACACCGTATTTATCTCTCTACTAACAGTTGCCAGGTGCTGTGGTAAACATGTCGTTCCTTGTCGGTTTGTTTTGGGTTTGTTTTTAGATCTCTGCTGATTCTAGATGACATCTGGGACAGTACGGTGCTGAAGGCGTTCGATATTCACTGTCGGATACTTCTGACCACCAGAAATAGAAGCCTTGCTGATTCTGTTAGTGGTACGTGTCCTTGTGTTCACTCTGACCAGCATATGCATGCAGACTTTACCGCATAAAACCTCCTGTTATTAGTTTGTTTACACACAAAAAACACCTAGAAAATGTGTTTTATGTTATAGGTGCTAAATACGAGGTGGAAGTGGAAAGCGGTCTGGATGAAAAGAAAGGAATGGAGATCCTTGCTCTGTACACTAACTTGAAACCCCATGGACTTCCTGAGGAAGCTCGCAGCATTGTCAGAGAATGTAAAGGTCTGTGAAATGACACGAACTATAACACAACCCGTGAATGAAAACCAAAACTAATATTGTCAGCGTGAATTAATCTTGTGTTTTTGAGCTTTTGACACGTTTCCTGCTTCTTCATTCCCCCGTGTCAGGCTCCCCCCTGGTGGTGTCTCTGATCGGGGCTCTGCTCAAAGACAAACCCGACCGTTGGCGCTACTACCTCTGCCAGCTGCAGCAGAAGCAGTTCAAGCGCATAAGGAAGTCATCGTCGTACGACTACGATGCCCTGGACCAGGCCATGTCCGCGAGTATCGAGGTCCTACCCGACGAGCACCGGGAGCTCTACAAGGACCTTACTGTGATAGAAAAGGACATCAAAATCCCTGCTAAGGTTTGGCAACACAACACGAGATACTTCTGCTTCTTGCTCTTTTCTTGCCCAAGTATCATGATTGTCCTTACTGGTTTTATTCTTCATCTGTACATGATGTAACCTGCTAGTAATGATGCCAGTAACAGGCCACTATTACACAATACCCTTCCACTGAATAAACAACGACTGTTATTACTCATATTTCTCGAATTTCCCTCGGGATTAATAAAGTATCTATCTATCTATCTATCTATCTATCTAATGTTATTTCCTCTCCCAGGTGCTGGCTATTCTCTGGGATCTGGAGCCAGAGGAGGTGGAGGACATTCTCCAGGAGTTTGTCAATAAGTCTCTGCTTTTCGTGGACAGTCACAACAAACCCTACCTGTACTACCTTCATGACCTCCAGCTGGACTTCCTGGTGGAGCAGAACCGAAACCAGCTCGAGGTCAGTCTGGCTGCAGCCATAGAAGAGCTTGGGTTTTGGAGTTCATCTCATTAAATACTTATTATCTCTCTCTTTCTGGCGGGTGGGTTCACTTCAGAGCCTTCACTCTAAGGTGGTCCATCAGTACCAGCAGCACTACAGACTTGGTCCCCCCACCTCAGGAGACGAGGAGTGCCTTTATTGGATCAGATTTTTGACCTACCACATGGCCAAAGCCAACCTCTCCCAGGTAAAACAGAGACTTGACTGCAGAAAACTGCAGATCATTGCACTAGTCAGGATATTCCCATTTATTTCCCAGGAAAACATTCTTCTCTAATACAACATGCTCAGCTCTGTGTGTACACTGTGCTCAGACTGTGTTGTTTCTTCATCTCTTTTCATGTCCGATCATGTCTGTGACTCTTTCCCCGTTTGTCTGCTGTCATCTCTTGTCTCGTCCAGGAGCTCTACTCCCTCATGTTCTCTCTGGACTGGGTCAGCATCAAGGCCCAGATAATGGGTCCGGCTCACCTCATCAACGACTACGTGGAGTATGGCTCCATCCTGGACAAAGAGGTTTGCAAACCGTGCTCACGAATTAATCCCTCCTGAAGGAGTTTAAAAGTTTTGGACTTGTTCTCTCTTTGAAACTTCTTTTCTTTCTTTTTTTTTTTGGATTATCTCATCTACGCAGATAGGTTTGTTGTACGTCCATGTTTTGCCTGTCCCTTGCTCCCTTACCAATTTTCATCATTGCAAGACAGCAAATTTGATAACTGGCAGATGGTTTATTAGACACAAGGAAGGAAGCTTGGGGCTATGATGCAGAACTCCCACACCTGTCTTACGAGGACACGCATACTAAGAAGGCCCTGTTTGGCTTAGAAAGTTCTGACTCGACAGCAATTTAGGATTTTTCTGCCTCATCAGCAACTTAATTTTGTGAATAGTGCAAAGATTAAATCAGTAATATTCAGATACTCTTAACTGATTGTGGAAATGAAACTTGCGGAGTTCCTCTTTAATGTGACTGACCTGTACTTGTGTTCTCCGTCCTTTTCAGAACAGTGAAGTTCGCAGCCAGTTCCAGGAGTTTCTGTCTCAGAACGGCCACCAGCTGGAGCAGCGTCCTTTCCCGGACGTCGTGCAGCTTGCTCTGTCTCAGCCGCACGCCTCTGAGGTGTACAAACAAGCTCGGCTGAAGGCGAAGGAACGGGCCAACACCGGGAAACTCTATTTTGACTTGCTGTAATTTCAATCTGGTCTTCTCTCATAATGAAAACAAGTTGTTTTAACCATGTTAATTTAAAATTTAAAATTAAACACGAAAGTTTTAGCCCTATTTTAATTCATCACATTACTCTTCTTAAGGGTTTAAAAGCTGTGTATAATATTTTTTGTGTTTTCATACAGGAACGTGAGCGGTGTAGAGAGTCTGTGTCGCTTGGTGATCCACCCCCACCAGGGCTCCGTCTACTCCGCCTGCTTCTCCCATGATGGAACCAAGATCGCCTCTTGCGGAGCTGGCAAGACGCTCAGGGTACGCATGGCAGACGGTGCATGTTTTTGCGTGTACGGTCATGAAGGGCAAACTCATTTGCATGTTAACTAAATAGTGGAAAATATAAAAAGCGATTCACTTTTTGCAGCATTGTCATCAGAGCGACTGAACCGACTTAAAATACGCTGCATGTGTTTTATTTAATCATTTTTGTGTGGACAATATACATATTTTTAGGCTTTATTTCATCTCTTTAATTGACCAATTTCACAAATTCATATGGTTATTTAGTATTTTCACTTTATGGTCTTCACAGGATGGAAATGTGACACTCATATTAAGTATTTTATTACTTTTACTGCATATGCGCACTGACGTTAAACTGCCGTCCTCGTACCTGTGTTCCCAGGTGTTTAAGAGCACCTCAGGTGAGAAGCTCGCAGAGATCCAGGCCCACGATGACGAAGTGCTTTGCTGCGCCTTCTCCCCAGATGATCGTCTCCTAGCAACCTGCTCTAGCGACAGGAAAGTCAAGGTACCTACAGTAGTCCTCCGGTCGATTAAGATGAGGCCATCTCCAACAAACAGTATCTTATAACACAGTATGTCATAAAATGTCTTGTCTGGGTGGGTTTAAGGTGTGGAACGCAGACAAGGCCAGGCTGCTGAGGGTCTTTGAGGATGAGCATGAAGAGCAGGTCAACCACTGTCAGTTCACCAACACGACGCGCCGCCTCCTGCTGGCCACCTGCTCCAATGACAACTTCCTGAACGTCAAGGTGTGTGTGATTTAAATTAAACGTTAACCGTGCGTTTCTTCCCGTTGCGTCCATCCAACGCTGCGTTCCTCTTTGTCTCCGCAGTTGTGGAACCTTAACAAGCCGTCCTCCCAGAACACCATGTTTGGCCACTTCGAGCCAGTCAACCACTGCTGTTTCTCCCCCGATGATGAGTACTTGTCCACGTCCTCCAACGACGGTACCGTTAAGGTGACTGCCGTTAAACTCGACACTCGTGAAGCTGTCCTTTTGCCAGAGGCCGGGCACATTAAACTGTACATTGATTCACGAGCTGGGTGCACTCTTAACGGCAAAATCTTGGGTGTATATGCCGTTGCAGGTGTCTCATTACGGCACAATTCGGTATCGGCTCCTATTTTCCTGTCTTGGGATGCAATTAAAAAACTATAAAAGCAGCTGTTTTTATTCTGCTAATAAAAGATTTTGGAAGCAACACATTCAAATGACAAATCTTACACAGTATACCTCGATTTTTTGTGATTCTTCTAAACTTTTATACTGACACCCTCTCTTCTGCATGCCACGTGTGCAGCTATTCCAGGTGTCGTCCGCGAACGAGTGGAAGACGATCGACGTGAGGGACGTGTTTACAGATAACGGCGAAGACGTCCTCGTCAAGTGCAGCACCTGGACCGCGGACGGCCGACGCATCATATGCGCCGCCAGGAACGCCGTCTTGGTGAGCGCGTAGCATGCAAATGAAAAGTATTTTGAGCGTGGGTTCATATTTAATTAGTTGTGGTTAATTCAAACACCACGTTCCCTTTTTCCTTCCTGGTTTGTTGTTGTCCTGTTGGAGAGGAAAGAGAGGTTGTCTTATAGAGAGTCTTAAGAGTGTGTGTCCTGGTTGTAAATGTGCACCGCTTACCTCCTGAGCCTTACCAGAATCAGACAGTCTTGTTCTGCAATCAGTCCGTCTTTGTCTGCTGCGTCTTCATTCGTTCGTATTTTAAGAAACAACCCAAACACCGACTTAAAACTAAGATGCTGCAGATGTACTTCAGGGTTTTTAGTTTCCAGGTACTCATCGGAATAAAGTAGATGCTTGAGTGTCGCCTTTTTTCTGTGGCTTTTTAAATATGTACAAAAACACAGACGATACTCATTATCTGTTCTGTCTGTTGCTGTTTCTCAGGTGTTTGATGTGGAGACGTGCGACATGTTGCTGGAGATTAAGACCAGTCGTCTGAGCACAGTGCAGTACTGTCACGCCTGTCCCACCAGTAACCTGCTGGCCATCGCCTTCTCGAACTATGCAATGGAGGTAAAACTCACTCACACGTACAATTCCTTCTTTTTTTGTTTTGGTAAGTTATCTTACAGTGGACAATTTATTTAGAGTGAAAGAAATTTCTTCCAGCTGTGGGATCTCGAGGCCAACAAGAAGATGGCCGACTGCAGCGGTCACCTGAGCTGGGTGCAGCGCGTCCAGTTCTCTCCCGACGGCTCGCAGCTGCTGTCCTGCTCCGATGACCAGACCGTGAGGGTAAGAGAGAAAGTGTGGGTGATAAGTCTACATTAGGAAACCAGTTTGTCGAGATGCTGTCAGCGTTGTTCTAATTACCGCCTCTGACAGCGAAATGAAATGCCACGCTATCACCGAGCATCACAAGTCGGCTAATTGCACCTCGCTTGCGCCAGCCAGCTGTTACAGTTTCAGTCCTTAATGAGGAATGCTCAGGGACGCTGCTGCATCTATGACAACTTTATTTTTCCTGAGCGACAGAAACATACACTAACAATACACACCGATCAGGCATAACATTAAGACCACCTTCCTAATATCGTGTAGGTCTCCCTTGTGCCTCCAAAACAGTTGTGACTCATTAGAGAATGGACATGGGCCTTCTGAGGGTGTCCTGTGGTGTCTGGCTTTACATGTCTCGCGTTTCTCGTTTCATAGTTATGGGAGACCAAGAAGGTTCACACGTCCTCGGCCATCTACCTGAAGAGAGACTCTGACGTCGTCTTTAACGGTGCAGAAATCATAGTTTCTGCAGCCGACAACTGCAACAGACTGCAGGTGAGTTACTGGTGTGTAAATAAGGTGAAACAGCCTGTTTAAGAGCTGTTTGTTTGTCTTTGAATGTGCGCTACGGTGTGCAAGTTGTCATAGGAAACAATGTGTGTTTCAGGTGCGTGATGGCAGAACAGGATCGGTGCTGTTCCAGTCCGAGGAGATGCCATCCAGGATCCGGTGTACCTGTATGTGCAGGCAGCCCTCTGCTGTGGGCCTGGGCCAAGAGAACGGCACCATCCAGGTAGAAAACAAAGATTGTAAATGCTTTGATAAAAACAGTATTAATCTGACAATGAGTTTGACGTCTTTGCTGCAAATTCCCAAATTAATACTTCGGCTGGTGTCTGTGTGTGAGGAAAGATCTGCCTTTTGTTTTTCCGTGCGTGCGTGAATGTGCAAATCTCTTCTCCGCGTCGCTGTAGGAGCCGTTTTTTTCAGGTCATGTTGAGTCATGAGATCTGACATCAGCATTGTCTCTCCTTTTTATCCATCCTGTCAGCTGTGCATCAGGTCCCCTCTGAACACCTCTTTCATCTCCCGTTCCCTTCACTCGTTTTCATTTTGTTGCCTGTAATTTATATTCTCGACACCGTTCGCTCCCGCTCTGTTTTTATATTCCACACCTCTGTCACACACTTTTTGTTTTATCTCTCTTCTTCTCCCCTTTGTTCCGTCTGTCCCCGTGCTCTCGTCGCTGCTCCGGTGATAAATTACAGTTTTCCGGACGAGAATGAGTCTGCTTTGTGGCGAGTGTGTGTTTCTGTGGATGTGAATGGTGTCGTGTCTGTTACATGTTAGATGGCAGAGGACATTCTGGCGACTCCTATATTAAAACACAAACACTTAATCAAGCAGAGTCCCTCGACACTTCAGCGCTTCAGCGAGACCGGCGACCTACAGAGTAGTGCAACTCTTAATTAATTAAAAAGGTCCTGCAGTCTTAATGAATACAGGAGTTCATGATTTTAATTGCCTCCCTCCTTGTCTCCTGAATCCAGAGATATGAGAGGATTAGTGCAAACATGACTTAAAGGAGCTCATATGATTACACATCTCAGTTCTTGATCTGTGAAAGGATAGGAGAAGCATCGGAGACAAGTGGTTAATTGCAGTTGATGCTCATGAAAAATAATCCTGTGGGGTAACTCAGGATACGTGCAGAGGATTCGGAATAACATTGCCTTGTTTCATTTACATCAATCAGGCATAACATTATGACCACTGAAAGGTGAAGTAAATAACACTGACCATCTTTTGGACCTGGCATTCGTTCATGTGGATGTTACTTAGATATGTAGCACACACCTAGACCGGACCAGACACCCCCACCCCATAGCAATGACACTCCTTGGTGGTAGCAGCCATCCCCAGCAGGATGCAGCCTGACACAGACACACACACAAATATGCTTTAGGAACAACTAAAAAACAAACTTTGCAGAATATTCTGAGCACAAGGTGTTGACCTGGCCTCTGAATTCACTAGTGTCTGTGGGATGATCCACAGAGGCCCCTCCCCTCAACCCATAGGACCCCAGCTAACAACCTTCTGTTGCCAGACACCACAGGACACCCTCAGAAGGCCCATGTCCATTCTCTGATGAGTCACAACTGTTTTAGAGGCACGAGGGAGACCTACACAATATTGGGAAGGTGGTCATAATGTTATGCCTGATCTGTGTATATTTCGTTATCACTGGTGCAATCATTCTAATCTAATTTGGATGTGTTTAAATTTATTTTAAGCCAACATAAACATTAACCATCATTAATGCATTATAAACTTTCTGAGTAGATTTTAAGAACTGTTGTAGTCCCCTGAGCGAACACCAGGTAGAGCTCTGGTGTAAGTTGCACAAATTCCTGTTGCCTCTGTCTGCTGCAGTGCATTCATTTATTTGTTTTTTCTTCTTCTTCCTCCCTCATCTTAACTTATTTATAACCAGTGTACAAAATTAGTAGTAATCTGTCATTTTGCCGTGTCACCCGGAGATGCCAGCTTTGTTATGCTAATGAAATATGTTGACAACTTGTCACAAGATGTGCAGGAGACGTCGGAGCGACTGCTGTGCGCTTCTTTATGACTGAACAGCGTGTCTGTTTGTGCGTGTGTGTGTATGTGTGCGTTCTGTGCCAGGCGGCAGGGCTGACAGCTAGTCATGTACTAAGGACAGTTGGCTGCAGGATCCGACGACTGCTGACCTCCTACAGGGGGTTGGTGCTGGCAGTAGCTCTAATCACAGGCAGCGTGCAGGTATGGTAGGGAAAGTGAAGTGTATGTGCATTCAAGAATCACTAATTGCTGCTTGAGTGTGTGCGTTATGTTGACTAAGTTTTTATTTTTCAATGTTTTTAAGTCTTAGAACAAGACTATGGTTGTTACTTTGTGCTTCCTCACTCTCATTCCTTTGACAACCACTTTCACCTTTAATCCCTTGAAAGTGCTATTAAAGCAGTTGTTCCCCATCTTTCCTCTTCACATTAGCCCGCTTTTATATTTGCTTTTTTTTTTTATACCCAAATACCCTGAGGCATTTTTTCTTTCTGCACCATCCCAGAAATCCTTGAGCCGGATGTGTACAGCTTGCCAAGTCGTTTCCTTCGAGGGCTTTGAAACCCGCGTCTCACTACGCGCAGCTTGACAAACACGGCTGACGTGCCCCACGGCGCGTTCTGCGCAGACATTTCAACCCTCTCCTCTGAGACCTAAATGTTTTAGTGCCTGTTAAAACCCCACGTCTCGTCGCCTCTCCTTTATACTTTTTAAAAAGCGCAGGTGCCTGTGCTGGACTGGAGATAACGTTTTGCTGCGCTTCTTAAGATTTCTTCGGTCCCCGTGTTGAAGCACATTTGAGCTCTCCGAATTGCTTATATATTACGTAAAAGTCTGCAGAGTTGCAGGTCCAAGTGAACTAGAGCTGCATATTTTCCTCAAAGCAGCTCATTTATTTATTTTTTTAGTTATTGTTTTGGCCTTTTGTGCCTTTTATTGGGTAGTTTTTCAGTGAATAGAGGCAGGAAGTAATGCGGTGAGCGAGAGGTTTATGGGGCGCTCCCTCAGCCAGGAAAGCTATGCCCCCCCCCCACACACACACCAATCTCCATATTTTCTTAAAGATTTATATTTATTCTGCCTCAATCGTATAGTCGCAGATGAAGTAGACATGAAATATAGGGCAGCAAAGGACCGACTGGCCGCGAGTTGAACCGGGTACTCAATAGCTAAAGGGCTTTTTGCCCACGTGGTGTGCGCCCTAATGACTTGACCATCAGGCCTGCTTCATGTCTTTTTTATTACTTGATTAATCTGGTGTTAAATTAGAGAGAAATAGGCCAGTGGATATGTTACACTAAATAATTTTATAATTGCAGCTGTAATTTAAACCATGTCCCTCCTCAATAATAATTAATTTTATTCATCTTTTTCAAGCAGAATAAGTTCATACTGGTGATAGAATAAACCTATATTTCACTGTGGATCTGTTTTTTGTAAGCTTTTTACCAGACCGTGCTTGCTAACATTTGCTCGTAGCACTAAATATAAAGTAAACTTAAGTACTGATGCCTCACAGCAAGAAGGTTCTGGGTTCCACCGTCCAAAGACGTGCTCCTTAGGTTAATTGGTGATTCTAAATTGGCCGTAGGTGTGCATGAGAGTGTGAATGGTTGTCTGTCTCTCTGTGTTAGCCCTGCCATAGACTGGAGACCTGTCCAGGGCGTACCCCGCCTCTCGCCCGATGAGGCTCCAGCCCCCCCACTACCCTCCACAGGACAAGCAGTTACAGAAGATGAATGAATGACTGAATGAATAATCAGAAAAGCTAATTTCCAATCCAGTAATTGACAAAACATTTCACTAAAAACCACAAACGTCACCGTGGCCAGGTCTCCAAGTCATTAGGTCATCCTCTGTGGACTGTGAATGTTTGTTCAGTATTTTATGTCGAGGTTTTTCACTTTATGCCAAAGTGGTGGACGGTATTGTTCCAAGAGTTGCACAAGAGTTAGTCTGGCTAAAAAACTTTCTACTCCTGAAGTCTTGTCTGTGCTCCATCCTACTGACCTTTTGAAGGGCGTTCTTATATCTCATATATAAACAGCTCAGAATATTCTGCAAAGATTTCCATCTTAAGGACTTATTACTACAGGTTTTTATGCAGAAGCTGCAATTCCCGAGTGAGAACGCGCTACGACATTTAAAAAAAAAAAAAAAAAATCTTTTCCCTTAGCATTGGATCTTTTAAAGCATCAAAGCAGTTTTGTTCTCTGACTCCACCAGTGCTATCTGCAGGGCTGTCAGACCTCCTGCAGTCCTCTCGGCCTTGACCAGACTGCACGATTGCACACAAAGCTTGCACTTTTTCCCCTAGCGCTTTCTTTTTGATGCGCTTATCGCCATCAAGCCAGCGGTAGGGTCTTACTTTTCGCTCAAGTACTGCCTCAAACTTTTTTGTCAGGGTTTTTTTTTTTTAAGGAAACTTTCTGGGCCACTTTTTCTGTACCTTGGTAAACTCGTGAGGCTTTCATAGATGTTTTAGACACGGGATGTGAAGTCTTTACAGTACTTGTAAGTGCTCTTGAACCACAGTTCTCGCTGTGTACTTGAATATTTCTGTTGCTAATGTTTCTTCCTTCCTTCCAGGTGTTGGAGGTGCCCTCTGGGAAGCTTCTAGCCACTCTGCTGGGACACACGAAGACTGTGCTGAACTGCCAGTTCAGCCAGAACGGCCAAACACTTATCACATCCTCAGAGGACGCTACCATAAGGGTAGGCTAATCTCTACTCCTCCCTCGGTTGCCGTCTTTCTGCTTGGTATTTCTGTTTCCTCGCCTCCCATTCATCACCCTGTCCCTCATCCTCACCTTTTTTCCCCCTGCCTAATTGATGCCGTGTTCTTTCACCTCCATCCCCCAGCCTGCGTCCAATATTTCTCCTCCGCTATTGATTATTCTTTCCCTCCATCCCCATTCCTCACCTTGAGTAAAAATGCCTGCCGTGCCGGATCATTCATCCTCGCAGCGTTACGGGTCTCTGTGGCGCCTTCGCCTTGCCCCTACCTGTTACACTCTGCCAGCTTCTCCGTCGGCCTCTTCACC
The DNA here is from genome assembly GCF_963514085.1 of Chelon labrosus. Classification (NCBI taxonomy): domain Eukaryota; kingdom Metazoa; phylum Chordata; class Actinopteri; order Mugiliformes; family Mugilidae; genus Chelon; species Chelon labrosus. The sequence continues at coordinate 14,781,048 of NC_140356.1, forward strand.
TCTCCATCCTTCACCCCTCCTATTTCGTCTCCCCTCCTTCCTTTTCCCTCTTCTTTGCCTCTGGCTACGCCGCTCTCGGTAGCTCTTTATCTCTTCCCCCCTGCTCTTGTGCGGACTGCGTGCAGCCGGCTGTGTTTGCGCGAGAGTGTGTATTTCGGACCGTTGTTACGCTCCGCCAACCCCCAGCGTTCATGCTCTGTTGATCATTTCCCTTTCCTCTCATCTCCTCCTCCTTCATCTCTTCTTCTTGCCGACAGACCCGTCCACTGCAGCACTTCCTCCCCTCTCCCGACACCTCGTTCTGTATTCATGCGGCCGCTGCCTACACCATCACTATTCTCTGACCATCCGCAACCTATTCAAGAAAAAAAAAAAAACCTACTCAAATTCATGCTGTTTGACATGTGCTCGCTAGGAAATGGAAGTGCGTGTTAAGATGCTAATGCAGACGCAGAGCGAATGTAAATAGACGGTAATGGCACCGATGTTAGTCCGTGATAGATTCTAACCTTCGGAGCAGTGACAGATCGTTTCCGGGGGGAAAAGGTGCAACGTTGCACACGAGGCAGTGATTGATAGGATCATCTGGGTGATTCCGCCTGTCCCGTCTTCAACTTTGAGCTCTGTTGCACTCCTGTTTCATTTAGCTGCCTTTACACGACATCGGCACTCTGTAGACTGACGCACGGGTCTAGGTTTAACTTCACAGATGCGTTAACATTTACCCAAAACACCTACATTAAAGATGAGTAAGCAAAAAGTGAAGAAATACTATTATCTACTTTGCTATTAGATATTAGTGTTGTACAGTTGCATTTCCATGTGCTGCGCATGAGGCTGCACTGCATCATTCACTGGTGGATGCTTTGTTGTTGTGCAAAAGAAAGAAGAGTTTGTATTTACTTTTAGAAAACTAACTTCTTTTTCTAATAAAAAAAAAACGTTGCCGCTCAGTCTGTGTCCCATTACAGTCTGTAATAGCTTTTTATTTGTGTTCATTTTTACTTTCCACCTCTAAGATAGAAAGTTGGGTAATGTGAAAACGATAGCATCACCCATTAGAGACACGAAAGTACGCCTAGAGGGCTGACAGATAGTTAAATTTTTCTTCGGTGTCCCATCTATAAGATCAAACCCACTACTGCTACTAAGTTGATTTAAAAACATTTGAACAGCATTGAATCCTCAATCCTTTTTTTCAATGGCTACATACATTTCACAACCTTAATTGTGGCGCATCCTTGGCTGAGACAGCCATAGACTGTATATAAATATGGACAACGTGTTCCCACTTCCTTGCATTGGCCAAACTGACGCTATTTTCCCGGGGATACGGGCAGCGCCATCCTGCGAATTTGGGGCCGGAGTCTGCGCTGTACGGCCCGAGAGTGGAGCCGCGATATCGAGACTTATCTAAAGAATTGGCACTTGAACATTCATCAACGTTATATTAACTACCTGAAATGACAGAAAACATCCTTGAAAAATAATTATTTGACGTGCGTTTTAGTGTTTTAGTTCCATCCACTAACATGGAGGAGATGGAGCTTATGACCTATACTGCAGCCAGCCACCAGGGGGAGCTCTACTTGCTTTGGCTTCACTTTTGAGGAGCAGTTCCGCTGCCCATCTTTATACAGTCTATGGTGACAGCACACACTTTACTCTGGCAGTAATACGTACCCCAGCTGAATATGTTTAAAGTGCCTTGGACTCACATTTGGCTTTACACTCAGCTTTGATCGAGGGCAATCTAAGAAATCAGCCATCCGTTAACTTAAATTACTCCTTTTTCTTATCATATTGTTGAACCCATCTTGCTCTACCGCTCCCCTCGCTTCTTCAGCATGTTCCCTGTCACAAACCGGACCAGACTCATGCTGTATAACTAACAATGCCTGTCAAAGCTCAATGATGAGGCCATCGCTTGTGTAATAATCACAATACTGCCCTCTGCTCGCACGTACTCTCATGTGCAGAAGGACATCTGCAGCCGATAATAGGATGGCCCAGTAGAGTCTAACTAGCTAACCCCCCTGTATATGAGTATACAGAAATGTCTCAAACCACAGATTTTTAAGCGTAAGAGTGCACATTTTCACAAAGATTTGCATCACACACATGCAAAGTGACAGCATTTGTTCTGTAAAGAACCGACCCCCTGTTTTACGTGGGCGTAAGAGTCGGATGTCAGGGTTTATAATGTTACAGAAGTTGTCGGACATGACTCCGCTATTCCAGCATCGGAAAAAGTTCTCTTTCACAAAGTGATTTTCCACCGCTGAGCTCGAGTGTAAAGTACCAGTAGCTGAAAGATTGCTTCCTCTCTTCTCCCCCTGTAGGTGTGGAGGTGGCAATCAGGTGAGTGTACAGTACTTCAGGGTCACAAGGAGCAAGTCAGAAGCTTCTCTCTTCTCTCCAATTCGCCAAACGACTCAAGGCTGCTGTCCTGGTCCTTCGACGGGACCGTGAAGGTGAAAGTCGCACGCACGCTTGCTCACGACACATTTTTACAGCGGCATGAAACCAAACCGTGAGTGACTGCTTTTATTTTCTCTGCACTCTGTAAAGGTGTGGGACACCGAGAGCGGAGAGAAGCTGCAGGACGTCGAGGCTCACCGCGGGGCCATCCTGTCCTGTCACGTCTCGCCAGACGGATGCCTCTTTGCCACCACCTCTGCTGACAAGACTGCTAAGGTTTCCAACACTTACATTTGCACACATACTCATGAGGGATGAGACATGTCTGTCTGCGCTCGCAGTAACAACATGACCTATTACACATCGGTGTCTTCTCTCAAAACTCCCTCTGACACGGTTGCTTACAGTACATGCACATGGGGGCGTCGCTACGGGTGATATCCGAGGCTAAAAGTTTCAACAGTAGGCAGGAAAGGGACCTCGGAGATTAGCAGATCAGCCCCGGGGCTGGTGAGTTAGCTGCAGGTCAGTTCGTCCTCCTACATCCACGGCCAATCTAACTGCAGCCCGAGGCTCTGCTGGCCAAGCGACCTGGCAGAACTGCATCCCACCCGCCTCCCTGTCTGGATGTAGCTTTCGCCAGGTTAACATTTACCGCCACCCCTGTGCTTGACTTTGGCCTGACTTTCACTGACTCAGTGGTCCGGAGATGCAGATTTCTGTTAAATCACTGCTTTTCCAACTCATCCTTCACTGCACTGCATAATAGAAGCTGAGCTGTGCCGGGACGGGAAACTTTTTGACATTCCTTTTACTGGAGTTAGTTTTATTCTTCTCCGTCATTTATTCAGTCACTCATGACAGCTGGTGTCCCTCAGTGTCCGGCATTAGAAACAATTCAAAGCCACTCTCTCTGGCGTTTGTTAAAGCAGTTAATCAAGAGCCAATGCCAGTGAGTTTCACACGGGAATTTGGATTTGGTCAACACTTACTGTAGGGAACAGGCACTGGGTCGTCGGCCAACCTGGCTCCTGACTGTTAATGGTAGCGAGAGAGAATGTGTGTTTTATGGATTTGGCAAAGATCATAATTGAGGTGTGTGTGTGTGTGTGTTGTGGAGCTGGTCAGCCGCCAGTCACATAGTCCTTGCTCTCCAGACCGAGTATGGGCTTTTCTAGCTCAGAACGCTCACAAAGTTCCTGGTTTCCATCCATCTGGAGGTCAAACCAGAAAGGCTCAGCCATGACTGCCTTCGTGGCGCACCGCGAAACTGGGAGGCCGCTCTGCTCCGGTCATTCCTTTTCCTCCGTCTCTTTCTATCTCCGTCTCCTTTTTCTTCTCCCGACCTTCAGATGAACGGGACTTTGTGTGCAGACATAGTTAGTTGACTGCCAAATGAAGTGTCTAATTATGAGCCGGGTTGTTTTCTGTGCGACGCAGGATGTGACCGGGCTAAGGAGGGAACGCAGAGAGGGGGGGAAAAAAACTAGGAAGGAAAGATAAAAGAACAATGGATGAGAGACAGAGAGAGAGGGAAATCCAAAAAAAAGTGGGAGATAGACAACAACAAAGAGAGAAAGGAGAGATCACTCATTAACAGATAACAAGGCTGTAACAATATTAGCTCTGCATTTGGCACTACTATTTGTTCTTCTATGATCAATGGAGGGGTCCATGCTCGTATGAGCAACATAATTAAACATCTTTATCATTTTGAGATTATTATTGTGCCATAATTTGAAACAGCAACAAGGTTTTGAAAGGTTGAAATCCCTTTTTTTAAGTTTTAAAGGCCTGCAAAGGGTTTGAATGTCTGAAAAAAATCTAATTTCTTGCACCAGTGTTTCTTCAACACATGTTCATACGCGATTACTGTATAGAAGTTCGAGGTTTTAGGAATTTTGAACCTTCAAAGGATGTGCATTTGCACACTTTCTGTGCTGTTCTTTGCAGACATGACTCTACAATGCCCGCTTTTCAGAGATTTAGCCCACAAAGTTTTCGAGTCATGTGATTTTTGTCTCTTGCCTCTCCGGTTTGAAACTCTAAAGCAGACGGTCTGAGTTTCCCCGGCTATAAGTCATACTGTAGCTGTCACTAAGTCTCCTGTCTTACAGAAACATACAGTTTAGTCTTGAATAACTATGAGGAAGTCACTAATTTAGGCTGATAAATTAAATACATGCAGATTTAACTTTCATTGAAACATTAACCAACGCACTGATTTCTCATTTTCATTCATTGTGACGCATTAACCTTCTGCTCTTAGATCTGGCGCTGTGAGTCCTGGCAGTGCGCCCACACACTGAGCGGTCACCAAGACTGCGTCCGAAGCTGCCGATTCTCGTGGGACGGTCAACGCCTTGCGACGGGGGACGACAACGGAGAGATCCGGGTCTGTATTCTGTATTCAGAACGCTTTTCTTACCCATTTGAAGTGTTCATTTTGCTGAACCGGGAATTGGGACTCAATAGTCTACGATGAGTCGAGATGCAAAATGTCAAAGTGAGAGAACTTAAAGTAGGAAAATAGGAACATATTAGGGAATTTGTGTGGGAAAGGAGGGGGGTAGATAGGTTAGTAGAGGGACTGAAACAAGTGCTGTAGCCTCTGCGTCACTTTAACGCAGAAGCATAAACAGCCTGCGAGCCTTGTGCTTTTAGATACTCATAAACGTGTCAACACACTGAATTGTCACTGGCGGTGACAGTGTCCTGAAGCTTCTTATTTTCAGTGCGACATACAAAAACGCAATTAGTGCAGTTAACATTTCTACCAGAAGTCACCCTGTAATTACATCTCATCACTCATTTAGATAAAATGCTTACTAATACGTCGTGATTGCTGCAGTGCACCGAGGAAGGGTGAGATGAAAGGAAGGAGGCAGGGCTGCTTCTCGGGAGGGGGTATAGGAGCTGCAGTCAGAAGTTGGGACGAAGAGAGCGGGAAGAGGAGGAGATGTCTGACAGTGGGAGGTGAAGGAGAGGACTCGGGCTGCCAAATTGGATCTCTGAGGCTTTGCGGTAGCGAGCTGCTTGCACGCAGACGCTCAAAGCAAATGTGAAGTTTGGCTGCGTGAGAGCTAAGAGGACGACATGCGGCGTGTCAGCCTGCAGCAGCCTCGACAAAGGGTTAATGCCCTCTGGTGGCCTCGGAGCCCAAGAGCTCCATTATTCAGAAAATGACCGGATCCATCAGATCCAATTACATAAACTACGCTGAAAACTCACCTCAGTTTCTATGGAAACAAATGTGAGTCATGCAGCACAGGAGCATGCCAAGTGTTAAATATAGCTGCACATGTGATGTGTCATTGTCAAATGAACATGGCATGTGAGCAGTTGCGTAACAGCTGCAAACAGACATGATGCGAATGTGACAAACCGTTATTCCGTTTCATCGTATATCATAAATTATTTGCATCATTTCATACGTCTGTGCAGTGTCTCTTCTGTGTTTCCTCTGTCACGTTTTGGAGGCTGAAGAGAAGCTCACGGCATTCCTGCTACAAGTCTTTAAACCGCAATGCTGCAGTTTTAGCAAAACCTTTCTGTACATTAAAGGTGGCTATTGTGTATCAATATTTAGGACTGCCCACAACGTTATTTGCAAGTTATCAGATTGGATTTTCCCAGATTTAACTAACCTATCTGCATGAGCTGCTGTGGTAATAATGTAGGCACCAGTGACCGTGTAGCTTCACTGGTATGGATTCAATAAATTGTTTTGTTCCGGTAGATTGCATCCTGCACAGAAACCTGCCTCCAAAGCACCAGCAGACAGTTTATTTCACCATCGCCGACTGTTGTCCTTCATGTTATCCTTCATAGGACTCTGCTAGTATCTGCCTCTAAGCGTCCAGAGTGTCCGCACAGAGACACATCAGATCTGGATGAACAAACCAGTTGGCAAAATGTTGACCCCATTAGCATAACAAAGCTGAAATACAAAAACAGGACTAAATATATAAATACATTTAAATTCGGTTCAGTTAATAATTAAAACGGACATTTAAATGGAAAAAACAGTACTTGAACACTTAACCTGATAAATTAAATCTGCTCTTTTACCACAGCTCTGGAGCGTCACGGATGGCGCTCTGCTTAAGATCTGTTCTCGGGACAGTAAGGATGGCATGGACTCGCTGCACGGAGGCTGGGTGACAGATCTGCACTTCTCCCCGGACAACTCTCTCCTCGTATCCACTGGGGGGTATATCAAGGTATGCTAACGCTATATACGTTAATATACTCAACGTCTGCTTTGATTGTGTGGTTCAGTTGGACTGAGATCAGGTGATTGAGTTTAGAAATGTCCACCTCTTTACCCCGAGGAGCTCTGAGAACCACCGCTTCTTTCTTTTCGCACTTTTATCTTTAGAAAGGCAGTGGAGAGTAAATTAATAATAAGCAGAAAATGCCTTCAGTTAGACATGAAACACAGTTTTTTTGTGTGTGTTTTTCAGATTTTGGGGCAGAAATTTAAGATTTTGGGGTCCTGGCCAAGATGGAAAGATCAGTGTTTCAGTTTCATGATCTGCAACCTCTAATCTCCTTTACTTTTTAAAGGAAACAACAATAATCATACTTTAGTCATCCGATCCTTTCAATTAAATGACAAAACCTTCTCGTTAATATTAAATAATGAACTACAAATAGATTAATACGTGATAGATTGCTTATATCCTGTGTCATATGTGAGATATTTCTGCACAGTTCATGTTCCTGCACATCTTTTACTGTGATTAAGATGCCTGCGCCGTTGTTGAATTAACTAGAAACCTTAGACAAACACATCAATTCCTCCGTGTGACGTGACCAGAATAGTGGGCGCCTCTTTCTTATTACCTTTTCTTTTACAGCAAATGGGGTCACGGAGCGGGCAGTCTCTGCCGGACTCCGATTGGCTCGGTTTGTCGAGCAATGATGTAATCCTCCAGGGAGGTGCTCATCTGATCGATCACTCCTGATGCTTGTGTGTGAGGCGGGGCGGTGTGTGCGCCGAATGCGTGCTCTTGTTTGTACCTGCGCGTGAGTCGACATCGAGAGACGTTGCCGTGGAAAGCGGTGGACGGTGTTGTTCGGGCTTTTTATAGACAGATTGTAATCTCATCTACAGCAGGTTTCTGTTGACAGGATCGTAAAGCATGGAAATGAGATCAAACGTAAAGATGTGCAGTATATTGAAGAAATACAAGCCTTTACGCTGGGTTATTAAAAATAAAAGATGGGATGGCTAAAAAGGACGCAATGATATCATATGTGAGGAATGTATTGGATGTTAAAATCACCAGCTTTACAGCAGAAATAAACATGTTCACAGCCTGCGGCACAAAAAAGGGTTTTATCTCTATAGATATAAACTGTACAGTGACGTCTTCCCCAACCTCATCTCCACTAACGCTCCACTTCTTATATATTTTTTTTAATTAGCCAGGTGTCAGGCAGAGTCAGGCACTGTCGGGTTGGCGATGGTTGACGTCACCCAGGAGGATGCGTTTCTTTATATACAGTCAAATAGTTTTATTTAGCCGGCAGGAGCAGCAGCAGGAGGGTCATGAGATGATTCATGAGAGAAGGAAGAAGTAAAGTTCTCAAATGCGAATCTGTTTTCTGTCTTTTCTTGAAATTTCGCAAAAAATATTGGATAATTTGGACTTTTGTTGGCGTATGAGAGGTTTAAACTGTTAAAAACTCACATACGCCAAGCAGGCATAACATTATGACCACCTTCCTGATATTGTGTAGGGCTCCTTTGTGCTTACAAAAAGAGTTGTGACTCATCAGAGAATGGACATGGGCCTTCTGAGGGTGTCCTGTGGTGTCTGGCAATGGGTTGGTATGGGTTGAGGGGAGGGGCCTCTGTGGATCGTCCCACAGATACTTGATCAGTTTGGGATCTAGTGAATTTGGAGGCCAGGTCAACACCTTGTGCTGTTCTTCATGTTGTTTTTTTAGTTGTTCCTAAACTGTTTCTGCTGGGGATGGCTGCTGCCATCAAGGAGTGTCATTGCTATGGGGTGGGGTGTGCCTGGTCTGGTCTAGGTGGGTGCTGCATGTCTAAGTAACATCCACACGATTACCAGGTCTTGTAAAATATACTGTAGAGGAGTGGAAATATGAAGCAGAATAAAATATTGGTACTCAAGTGAAAATTTGAGGTACTGAGGTACCCTTTAATCCAACTAATAAACTCCTCTCAGTGTTTATTAGTCAACTTTACAGGCAGGGCTGCAGTAATGTAGAGCTCATAAGCATCATCTTGCATCGCACCATGATGGCAGTCATAATTATCCTGGAAATCAGATGACTTCATTACTCCGTTTCATAGACTCTCGCTCTCTCTCTCAGTGTCTTCTTCAGCCGAGTGTGTTTACTTGATGGATCAGCTTGTGGATGTGAGGAGAGGTGATGGATTATTCTGCCTGTCTTAAAGGGTGAACCCCCCCCCTTGAGTCGTGAGCTTTGATCGATTAAACGTGTGTCAGCCGGACGGCTACGAACGGCCGTCCCGTCTGTCATAGTAATCACCGCAGCCGAGTGTGTACCTCTCTCGACAGATAATATAGCCCACAGAGCGAGAGAGCGCGCAGTAATAATCTGTCTATCTGTTTTAATGACTATTGTCAGCGTGTCTCCAAGCTCAATTAACAAATGTCTTCAGTTTTATGGACTTGTTACCAACTAAGCTGATATTTAAACTCCCCTCTCTCATGTTCTTCCATGTTTCTGAGTTAATGAAAACTGAATGGCGTGTACGCGGTCAGATAAGTTATTTACTGAAATCCCAAAAACGATTCATGTAACGATGAGCAGTTTTCTGTCCTAATTATTTTTCTGTCAGTCTCGGAAAAAAAGTCTTGGCAGTCATGTGTAATATCTCATAAGGGTATTTGGTTTGTGTATTTATCCTCAGCTGGTGTAAGGGAGAGATTTCATTATGGAGGATCAGCGGGATTGTGTAAGATGTGCTTTTGGATCATGGATGTGGACTGAATGATATTGAAGTTTGGCCTGAATACCAAAAATAAAAATAAAAGCTCTAACTAGTGACTTAACTATGGATTATGAAGGGTATGAGGCACTTGTATTTAGAAATAGAAATGATTGAACTTTATCAAGAATGTGGCATTTCTGACGTTTCGTTTACGGTACATCGTCTGCGTCTGGACTAAAAAGTTGTACTTGAAGACTACAGCAAATGGGCACATACCTTATGCACCTGTCTGAAAGGAAATAACTCTCTATACCTGCAGGGGGCAGTAGTCTGTATTTGTCAGGGGAAACCGAAGATCTTCTGTTAGCCGGGATGCTAGGAAGCGCTAGAAATTGTCGTACGGAGCTGGCCTCGGTGGGTCTAGAAGATTTAGTTGTTGTGGACATATTTATGGATTTGAATGTTGAATCCTTTGTACTTTATTTTATACTTATATCGCTTTGTTTCTCTTCTGGTGCACTGGTCCGCTAAGCTTACACCTGCAACTTCTGACCACAACTCACTGCAGTGATTTACAGACGTACTCCACGATACAAGTGGGGGTCATTACAGGTGCAACAAAGCAAACTTCTGACTTGTAACTATAAAGTAGGGGTTCTGGTCACGGCTGAGGGGGGAGTCAGTCTCAAAACTCTCTCTCTCTCTGGCCCCGTTCAGACCTTGCATTAACATCCGCCCTGGGCAATCTGATCACAACTGGCCAGCTTTAAGTACACGTGTGTGTTCGCACCTGGCATTAAAATGCGTCTCCAGCCAGCCGAGACGGCAGCAAATTCCTATTCCTATTCCTAAACACTTAAATTATATATAATCGGTGTTCCATGACTGAAAGGGTATTATTCATTCATAACAGTCTAAATCCAGTTCAACTGTTTAAACAGAACTATGTAGATGTAGTTTGATTAGGTGATGGATCGGAGGCCTCAGGACCAACTTAGTTACTTTCCCATAAAAGTCACGTTCATCTGAATTTGAAGCTCTGTTGCTCTGTGAGATTCAGGCTCAACTTTAAGAAGCTGCACTTGTTAAAAGTATTTTAAAACGCTTAAGATCATGTAAATAATGATGATAATTGAGTTTTTATTCATCCAGAGAAACAAACAGATCAGAATTTGAAGACAAACTCATCTTTGGGGCTTTTTCTAAGTACTAGAAAGATAAGGATGATTTGGATTTGACATCAACACAAACCCTTTAAGCATTGTTTGTGTACTTACAAGAATAATTATTTCGATCTGTCAGAATTAACTACTTGCACACTATTCAGAAGATTTAATTCTGTTTGCTAGAATATGTGTTGTAAGGCTGTGTTCTTTGAGGACGCTGTGCCGCTGCAGTAAGCCAGGCAGAGGAGGTTTGCTTTTCTTATCAGGACGTGTGAGTGTTTTCAGCCCTCTGATCGCAGCTCTGAGCTCCAGAAAGCCCTTCTGCAGAGTGACGCCGCGTGTTGCTGCCGCCGCTGCTAAACAGAATCATGTTGTTATTGGTCGGATAAGAGCCAGAGCCAGAGCAGCGGCGGCGGGTGATGTCTCCCACGGCTCTCGCTCAGATGATGGGTTGATAGGATGCAACGCGAGGCCTGCAGCATGAGGAGTTCTTACTGTTTGCCTCTTCCTATCCGTCTCCGCGGCTCCCTGTGTAGAATGATGTTTTCTTGTTTGTCCCGATGTCAGTACTCCTGCCTTAATCATCTCTCAGGTTGCTTTATTTTTCTTCGTCTCCTCGCCTTTCTTGTTCTCTCTGCGTATTATCCACCCCTTCCCTGTATGGCCGAGTGAAAGGTGTGAGTGTAATTAAAAGCAGCAGGCCGTTGTGTGGGGGTTTGTGCTTGTCCAGTCCCCTGTTGTGAGCAGGTACCAGTGTTTAATTAAACATTTCTTACGCTCCTATTTATCAGTGTTTCAAAGAAAATTAATTAATAATTGGTTGCATTTCGCTGCAAAAACCTGCAAGCTGATAAGTGTGTGTGTTTGTCAGGTTGTGGTGTAGTAGTGGTGTGGTCCAGCCCTCTGAGAGAGGCAGTTACATCCTACACTGATTCCCATCATTCCTTCTTCTTTCTTCTGTTTTGTGTCGTGCCAGAAAGCGCTGTACCTGTCTCACACCTGCCCTTTACACACACGCACACACACACACACACAACAAAAACCACACACAAATCCTCCAAACGGCAATGAGACAATCCGTCACAGTGCCATGGTCCAAGAGGGAGGCGGCAGGTGTGAAAAGGCTCATCCTGACTGCACGAACAAACACACACCTAGCAGCCCATAATAATTCACACCATCATGTTGCAAAACAAAACAAAAGCACTCCCTCTCTCTCCCTCTCTCTCTCTCTCTCGCTGTAAACCCTTACACAAATTTATAAGACGAACAATTTCTCAGATTCAGAAAAACTATTCAGCCTTAATCAGGAACTCTGGGTACTCTGAAGCTTTGTCTGTTTAACTAAGGCAGCTTTCGAACATTTGTACGCTCACTTTTTCAATTTCATTATCTGTGAATTACAACAACGAAATATTGGGATCCTTAAACATGCGCCGAAATCTAATCAAAGGCCAATTATGAGGCAGCTGACATGGTTAGTTAACCTGCAGCCAGGCAGCGAGCCCCATATTAAATGCTTAGGCGCCCTTGAGTTTGAATTTGGATTTTTTTGCAGTCGAGTTACAATGTTCAGCTTTCAAATCTATAGTATTTTTTGCCAGGTTTACCGGGATTGAAGACAGGAGATGCTGTATTGGCGAGGAAAGATAGTTATGAATGTAACTCTGGTTCTATGAATTCACCGTCTCTGTTGGTGGTAAAGAAGAGTGATAACGAACCTAGGAGGTGTACGAGAAAAATATTATATCATTGAGATATAAAATAAATTAGATAATAGTCTATAAAGACAATGGTTAAAGGTAAAGGCAAACATGTGTGGCTTTTCCTCATTGGCGAGAGCTTTTGCCTCCCTTTTTTGCGATAAGAGATCTCGAGCAAATACGTTGAAATTAAAGGTTATAAAAGGCTTTTCTTCCGGTGGTTCTATAGAAAATATGTTTATGGTTGTGGAAATGTCACACAAGAAACCGCTATATGATGATCAGCAATGACAGGTTGATGAGTCTCCATCCATAAGACTTAGACCTGCACAAAGAGCCGAGCACATGCAGAAGATGTGCATGTTTGTGGATGTATTAATATATCAGTTGGCGGGCCAAAATAAATTGAGTTTAAATTGACACCAACTGTAAACTGGACCATCAAAGGTCATCTGTTAATATTTACACGGTACTGATGCTAATTGTCTGCAGGTAGCTATTTCGACCATGGTTTTGCCTGGTAGCCTTAGCGGTAGCATCACCAAGCTTCTTACATAGCATATTTCGCAAGGGAGGGCAGATGAGCTTCTGTCACTGGGCTGTGATGTGCGTGAAATGGAAGGACGTCCTATAATTTCTCACTCGTCACGTGCATTAGTGCATATTAGATTTCTGTGCCAACCCGGTGAAGGACATGTTATCAGAAACAGGACAATAGTAACACACACATTGCTTATCTTTTCTGTCTATTGCACCCACCGACACTTGTAGCACACACACACACACACACACACACACACACACACACACACACACACTCGGACTGTATGCCCAGATGGATTGGAGTGTTTTAGATGACAGTTCTCCCCTGCCACCACTGTTGTCAGACATCACTTATCAGGCGCACCTGTGATGGAGGAGAAAGAGAAAAACACAATTTCACCTTATCTCACCCTCTGACACTCCCCTAGCTTTCATTCCCCTATTTTTCTGTCTCCCGGGTTCCCACAAGGTCTGTTCTTCCCGTGTTCTCCTTCAATGTTATCTCTCCATTTCACACCTTCATCTGTTTTTTTTACTTTTATCTGCTGTCATTTTCTTTGTCTGGCCACTTGTCCACTTCTGGTGACTTCACGTTTCCTCCACTGGAAGGTAACACCGGCAAGCTTTTTAGATTTTCACACCCCTGCGCTATGGTTCCTGATGTGAAAATTATTTTTTTAATAGTGCAGTACGCCAAAGTAAAGCTATTTTAGAAGACCGGGGATGGGGATGGGTTCCACCTATCACGTCTGAATCTGTCTCTTTGCTGCTTTCTCAGTCCGAGCCGTCATCCTAACGAGGCCTTGGCAGCCGGCGCACTGTTATAGTCAGCCATCACTCTAAGGGAGGCGAGGCAGGAGGGCAGGGAGATGAGATGAAGTAAAAGGAGGGAAGGTTGAGCTGACCTTCCCTGAAGAGACGGCTGATGGATGGAGAATCTGTCAAAGGTTAAGAAACAGTTGCGTAGCAGCGAGCAGCGTGAGTTCTGAGGGAAAAGGACAGAGTAAAGGCAGCCACCTCTCTGTGGGATGGATGGGCTATGAAGAAGTCAAGATTCTCAAGTTTAATGAGATTGACTACACCATGAGTACATGTGCCTCCTTTCTCCTCACTGGCAAAGCAGATGTTAATGCTTTCTCTCAAGGCTGAACATCAGTCAGTCCTTGCTTTCATTCCTCTTTCTAAAGCAAGTGTATAGTATATTGCAAGTATATTGCCTATAGCTCACTCTGTCTGAGGTTGATTTTTGTTTCAGAAGTCAGAAATATGACTTGTTGCATATCTGCCACAACATTAAAACCACTGACAGGAGAAGTAAAATAACGTTGACCATTTCGTGACAGTACAATGTTCTACTGGGAAACTTTTGTTTGGATGTTACTTAGACATGTAGCACCCACCTAGACTAGACCAGGCACCCCACCCCATAGCAATGACACTCCTTGCAGCCATCCCAAGCAGGATGCAGCCTGACATAGACACATACACAAAAACAGTTTAGGAACAACTGAAAAAAACATGAAGAACAGCACAAGAAGATGTTGACCTGGCCTCCAAATTCACTAGATCCCAAACTGATCAAGTGTCTGTGGGATGATCCACAGAGGCCCCTCCCCTCAACCCATAGGAGCCAAAGGTCCCCCACTAAAACATCCTGTTTCCAGACACCACGGGACACCCTCAGAAGTCCCATGTCCATTCTCTGATGAGCTGTTTTGGAGGATCAAGGGAGACCTACACAATATTGGGATCGGTGTAAATCGCTTCATCGGTTTCATGATTTTTTTCACACTTGGATGTTATTTCCAATCAAAGGCGCTTGCATATGCAACAAATCACGTTTACGACTTTCGAAAACAAAAAAAATCGACCTCAGTGAAAGATTATATGAATACTTGGACTGACTGATGTTTAGCCTTGAGAGAAAAACCTTCAGATCTGCTTTATTAATATCAATAGGCCCGTAGGAGAGATTTGACACATGCCTGGTGCTGCGGAATGAAATAAAGTCTATTAATACGATGAATTACAGCTTTAATAATAGCTGCAACTTTTATGGCTGCTTGGGAATTCGCAAACTTTCTCCTTTTGTTGTTGTTTTTATTTTAAGACATTTATAACCGGGCGGCAAACTGATGTCTCACAGCAAGAAGGTTCCGGGTTCGAATCCGCAACAACAAACAGACATCCATCTTTTATATTACTGCTACCGCATGATGCTGCACCGCTTGGGTTTTACTTTGATCCTACCACTTAGACCTCCTTCAAAACTGGGGCCAGGCTGAAATAACACATTGAGATAGCTGTGGACATTCGTGTAAATGAGCGAGCGTAACAGGCCACCGTGTCGGTTCAGGCAGCGTTCGCAGTTTTGAGTTCATTCATCGCCTCTCTTCCCCCACGCTGTTTCACAAATAAGCATCCCGCAGTGCTGCTCCAATGCGGAAGCAGACCTGTCTCTAAAAATACCTTCACACGCTCGTAAGATGCAAAACAGCCCCTGCAAGTGCATTTGTCTTGTTTTTTTTCCCCAGAAACCATTGTTCTGTTTTTGTTTTTCATCGTTTTCTTTTCTTCCTAAACAAAAAATTTAAAAATGCATTTTTAACGCGCGCTTTCCCTCATGTGGTCGAACACATCCAGAGCAGAAAAGTCTTCTTAACGCCCCTTGAACCTCTGCTTTTGGCGTTTTATTCCTGCATGAGGCAAAGCGAGAGTGAAGAACTTTGAGTGAGTTATGATTTGGAAGGAACATGGCCCTATTTCTGCACTCTTGTTGTCAGGCTTGGGGTATAAACACGGGCTGGTGAAATATTTATCCGTCTCTGGGAGGCAGTCGTTTCCCCAGCGTTGCTCATTAAGCCAGGGTTAATTGTCTCCCTGGCTGGAGAAGAAGGGTCTCTCTGCGTGCGCGATTCACACCAAGATGAAATGAGCAGAGACGGCGGATCGCTGATAAGGGTGAGAAGTGGAGCGAGATGGTGTACGCTTTGCAAAAATGCATGTGAAATGCATCAGTAAATGACTTCCTCTTACCCATTCTTGGTCTCGCTTTTTTCCAATGTTATTGTTGTTCACTGTTGTTCGGCATTAGCAAGAAAGTGCGGCTATCACCAGACAATAGAGTTAAAAAACAAATGGGGAATTGTGCTAACCCACAGCAACTAGCATGGCGGGAAAAAATAAAAGTTATGAATGTAACTCGGGTTCTATGACTTCATGTGGTTTTCCACTTTGAAGAACCTTGGAAAAAAGAGAAAAGACAGAGGAAAGCATAGGCACAAGTCATACAGTACACATGTGTGTATACTGTTGTTGTCATTCCTGTCACTGCCAGAAGGGGGAGACAATATTTTTGCACTGTCCCTTTAATTAATCTGCCCGGCAACCAACGGGGACCAAGCGGTATTTTTACACCTCGGTAAAAGTGACAGCTTGGCCAAATTAGTGAGGCTTGACGTTGTAGATATTGTTCATTCATTCATTCATTCATTCATCTATCTTCTGTAACCGCTTGTCCTGTGAAAGGTCGTTGGGCTGGAGTCTATCCCAGCTGTCATCGGGCGAGAGGCGGGGTACACCCTGGTCAGGTCGCCAGTCTGTCACAGGGCTGTAGATATTGTTGCATTTGCTATATATTTCCGGGTTTTATGCTAAGCTAGTTGCTAACGGGCTGCTAGTTGCGGCTACGCGTTTTTTTACGTGACAGAACGTGTATTCCCCATAATCAACCAGGAGCAGATTTTCTTTTCTTTGTCCTCTCTCATTTTTAGAAATCGTCCTTATTCCCTTTTCAGTTTGTCGTGTATGCATTTTAATATATCTGTGCCTCTTTCATACTCCCCAGCTGCTCCAAGTAAATTCTTGTCTCTCACGTTCTCGTTTGATGTTTCCTGTTTCCTCTCCCCATTACAAGCTCTCTCTCTCTCTATAGTTTTTCCTTTCATGTACTGTATCTCTATTTTTTGACACAAACAGACGAGCGTGAGAGAGATAAAACAATAAGTCACTAAAGATAGAAAGAGGAAGAATCTGCGTATCGCGTTGATCTTTTCCTGCTGTGTGCAGATGAAATTTTGACTTTCCTTAGTGTTTTCTGTGATGTGGAAGGAGTTGCAGGTGAGAGAAAGTGAAGCCGGGCTAGGTAGGGAGAGAGGGATGTGTGGAGGATTGTCTGAGCATCAATATTTCAGTAGACGGAACCTTAGATGAATAATTCACCCTCAAGAAGTCACACTGCATCCCTCTCTGCTAGACTCTTGACCTGGTCACACGCAACCACACTAAATCCCCTCTCCCTCACTTTTTCTTTATGAAATGGAAGTGGCCTCACAAAATCACCTCAATCTACTCCAGCTGGCAGCCCCCCTCTTGCTTTAATCTTCCTCCTTCCTGCCTCCACTCATTGTGTTCTGGCTGATTCTTGTAAAGCTTAGAAAGTGTACCTATTCCCACCGGACTCTGGAATTGAAGCTATTTATGTAAGAGGAAGATGAATTACTTCCCCCTCCACCCCTTCTGAAAGACCCAACTGTGCGCTGGCTCGCTTAAAAGCGTCGCTGTGGCCCTCACAAGAACACACAGACAGGTTTTTATTTTTTTTATTTTTTTTCTCCAGTTATGTAAGCGATGCTGACTTTCCCTCAGGTAGCCTGAATAAGCAGACCTATTTAGCCTCGCCGCAGCTGATGGCGAGGGCCCGGTGCGCCTAGGCTGTTTGCTGAAACGAAATAAGGTTACTCACACTTACACAGCAACTATCACAGCTCTCCCAGATGATGACTTTGACCTGTGTGTGTGTGTGAGAGAGAGCATGACATTGAGATAGAGCTTATCTGAACAAACAGAACGGTGTGAGTGTATAGATATGAGATCAGAGGTTGGTTACTGTCATCAGTCAAAGCAGATCGCATATGTTCCTCATCCACTATTCTGGTCTATTTTTAATCTAATCTGCATCGTTGATTGTTATGAATATAAACCGATCAGTCACAACATTAAAACCACCTTCCTAATATTGTGTAGGTCTCCCTTGTTCCTCCAAAACAGTTGCGACTCATCAGAGAATGGACATGGACCTTCTGAGGGTGTCCTGTGGTGTCTGGTAACAGGATGTTGTTAGTGGGGGGCCTTTGGGTCCTATGGGTTGAGGGGAGGGGTCTCTGTGGATCATCCCACAAATACTTGATCAGTTTGGGATCTAGTGAATTTGGAGGCCAGGACAAGACCTTGTGCTGTTCTTCATGTTTTTTGGAGTTGTTCCTAAACCATTATGCTGCCATCAATGAGTGTCATTGCTATGGGGTGGGGGTGCCTGGTCTGGTCTAGGTGGGTGCTACATGTCTAAGTAACATCCACATGAAAACCAGGTCCAAAAGTTTCCCAGCAGAACATTGAATTGTCACAAGATGGTCAATGTTATTTACTTCTTCCGTCAGTGGTTTTAATGTTGTGGCTAATAAAGCACAGCTCTTTTTTCACTTCTGGCTGGGGACACCCAGAACTCGGATTTTCCAACATTAAATCTCTACTTTTGTGTCTCATGATATTCGACCTTGACTTTGATCCAGATTGCCAACAGAGATATCTTGTCAAACATTTTCTTTAAGCCCCATGTCAGCGGATTCGCTGGAGACAAATGGGTCGCGGATCCACTCCTTTTCATTCCTTTTGGTCATCTCCGGTGGGGGGAGGGGGAGGGTAATGGTCAAATTCTGTTGACAGCCAAGTCCGGCATGGGCTCCCACTTAGTGTCGGGAACATGTCAGATACGTTCCTGTCCACTTGTCACGGTTCCAGTTCGTCTTTGAATGGCTTTATCTGTGAAAGCGAACGCGATTGTCAGTGTTCCCTACGGTGACAAATTCAGTTCAGTGAACAAATTGAAGATGTCACACAGGTAAGCAAGTTCTGCCGCCAGTGGTGACTTTTCTTCTCTGAAAGAAACCTCTTACCGTCTCTCGCTTTGTTGACCGATGCGGGTCCACGGTCCAGTGGTTGTGGATCTAGGCCGTGTCATATGATCAGTTGATGAGCATCTGTGACACTAGTCGGACCTCTGACAGCTACTTTTCAGCTGATTCAGCATGTTGAATCTGTCATCTGTGAGTCCAGGCCTTAAGTGGAGCCTGTTTACAAGGTATACTAGCTGCTATATGGAATAATCACCTATTTTATATAACCTGCATACATTAATCTCTGTAAAATGTGAGTATAAGGTCGTGCTGTTTTACTGCCTTTTTCTTAGTATATTTCCACTTAGTCCCACCTGTGCCTGTCTTCCTCGCATCTATGTAATGTTTTTTCCACCTCCAGTAATTTCCGCAGCCTCAGCACAGACGGAGAAGCGGATGCTGGATGTTAAAGAATACTTCTCAAATAAAAGCCAAGATGGTCACACACAAACACACACACAGTCCTCGCGGCCAGTAGCTCACACCGTAGAGTCATTTAGCATCTTTTTGCGCATCGCCGGCTCTCCCATAAATCAATGGTCCCACAGTGACGGCGTGGATATCAGCACATCAGCCATCTGCTCTGAGGATATGGCCGCTCGGTGTCGCGCGCAAAACACACGAGACGCCGCCGTGTATTCCCACCAGAGGGGAGAAGCCATTATGCCGTTGTTGTTTTGATAAATGTTTCTCGGTTTTCGGGCATCTTTACATCTTTAATCTGCATATGCTCCTTTAGTCCTTTTTGATTCCTTCTATCATTTACATTCTTTCCATGTGCACCCTTTTCCCTCTTAATGCAAGCCGTCCAGTCTTTTCCATTACCATCCTCCTCTGTGTGAATGATTTAACGTAGTGATTTTATGGCCTTTTTTTTTTCCTCCTCCTCGCAGTAGATGCAATCTAAAATCATTTTCACGCTTTCTGTCCACACGTCTCCCTCTGTTGTCCCGCCGTCGAGCCAGCTGACTCTTTTCAAACATTTATTTTGCACCAGCTCTCTCCTCCGTACACCGCATCTCTCTGCTAATCTTTTTTTCATTAGTTATGGAGTGTTTTTCCTCCTCTTAGTCTGTGTCCTGTCGCACAGTTTCATCGTTCGCCTGCTGCCGTTGTTTGTTGTGGGATTCAGTCTTCTTCTTCTTCTTCGACTCCTCGTTCTCTCCCTCGTCTGTTTGGCTGTTTATATACATAAATGTGTGTGTGTGTGTGTGTGGTGCAGGAGGCATGGGAGTGTTATTTCTTTGTTTGGCAGCCGGCAGCCATCTTTTCTTCTGTTCAGATGCAATTACACCTAAGCCAAGTGTCTCTTTCCCTCCTGTGGTATCTGCTGTGTATCAGCCCTACACCGATCCAATCGATACCGCCTTTATCTTGTCCATCTCTTTCTGTCAAGCCACAGATCTCTTCTTCTCTTAATCTCTGGGAAAAAAGAGGATTTTCTGATTTCTAATCTTCTAATTTAGTGAGTATTATAGACGGTATTCTACGACCTTGAAAGGTTCTTCGCGCAGAGATGGATGCTGTCATTACTGCTATTACTTTTTCATTTTTTTTTACCTTGTATGTTCTTACTTGTGGATTATCCCACAGATACTTGATCAGTTTGGGATCTAGTGAATTTGGAGGCCAGGTCAACACCTTGTGCTGTTTTTCATGTGTTTTTTAATTGTTCCTAAAGTTTTTTTGTGTCTGTGTCAGGCTGCATCCTGCTGGGGATGGCTGCTGCCATCATGGAGTGTCATTGCTATGGGGTGGGGGTGCCTGGTCTGGTCTAGGTGGGTGCTACATGTCTAAGTAACATCCACATGAATGAATGAATGCCAGGTCCAAAAGTTTCCCAGCAGAACATTGTAATGTCACAAGTAATCAGTGTTATTTACTTTTTTCTCCTGTCAGGGGTCATAATGTAGTGGCTTATCGGGTGCATACTGCTGCCTCAGCTTACAGAGACAAAATATGAGATAGTGCACCATTTCTACATATCCTAAGTTTACATGGACCACTCTGCTAATATTTAGAATAATAGGCCAGAGCCTCAGAACAAAAATAGCTCATGTTATCACCTCTGTGGAAACAGACTGGCCCGATCAGAAGGAGTTTATTCAGATAAAGTTTATAGAGTTAAGACGGGAGGCGTAAACTTTTGATAATCCGCTAAAAAGAAAACATTTTCTCCATATATTATATTCAATAGTGTCTCTCTGGTCAGAATAAATACAGTATTTCTGCTCATGTTTGCCAACAGAACATCAGTTGAGTTTCCAGGAGGGACAGAAACATGGTGGTGAACAACCAGTTGTCAAACAAGCGATAATATGACGACTAAGACTGTGTGTTTACATTTATAAATCATGTAGAAATATAAAATGAATTAGCCGGACTAAACGTCATGTTTACTCTCAGGTCACATTTAGCCCTAAAGGCAGCAACAAACTGTGGCTCGTAAACATATATTAGCTGTTATGTAAAGCAGCTTGAGTACAGTATGTACTTGTCTTTTTTTTTTTTTTTCTTTTGCTCTAATTAATAAGGATTTATAATAGCGTGCATGTAAAACAATTTCCTGCCTGATGATGTCCTTTAGGTGAGAAAAGAACACAGGATAGTATGAGGAAAAAAGCAAGTACTCTCTTTGCACGCTGAATTATTAATAATGGTGCATTAGCGGTGTCTGAGTCTTCTCGTTCGTTTAAACAGGACAAGAATTTATTGTCAGGTACGACCTTTGTAATAATGTCACACCAGGACAAAGAGACCTCGAATAGCTCTGACTTGTCTTGCATTTTGCACCATATGAACCTTGTAAAACTCAAATACTTGGCACTGGGTGACCAAGAGTACGAAGTTAACGGGGCATGTTATCTGTAAAAAACTATTGTTTGTACAGTATTCTGATCACCATGACTGAGGAGAGGCTCCCTCTGAAAGGTGTTTGTAGCTCGTCCTAGCCTCCTAGCCTCCCGACTAATGGCATTCATCATTCAAAAGGGGGAAACAGGAAGAGCCACAGACTACTGCCACCTGCTGATATGCAAAAATGTTCCTTCCCTGCAGGTGGCTGTTGGATGTAGTCTTTGTGATGCGTTCAAGTGCAACTCTTTGGTTGAGACGCAGTCGGGCTTTGTCGCTGTGATTCTTTTAAGTCGGTTTCGTGTGTCCTGACCTTCAACCCACAGAGGGTGTTATTTGAAATACCAGATAAGGTAGAGTGCACAAATTAAAACACTTCATGCAGTTGTCAAGGTGACTTATATATATATATTGTGATAAGGATGACAAAGTCACATTGAAGCAGAGCATTTTAGAAAAGCAAACATGAGCATTTGTGTGTGTGTAATGGTGGCTGTGCAGAAAGTCCAATCATCAGAAGTATAATCACCCTCTCTGCAGCTTGTGTATGCATGCAAACAAACACAATGCACTGTATATATATGTATATGGTACAGCAAGAAAGTCTGGAGGAATAATAATGAAGGGAACCTAAGAAAACCATTGTCTTTTGATGCCATATTGGGAAATTTGCATATTGGCTCTTCTTAAAGTCGCTGTAGGGTCTTGTGTTGTTAATGGTGTGTGTGTGCTTGTGTGCGTGTGTGTGCAGCCAATAAGCCAGGCATCTGTTGCCGCCACCTCTCCTGTACCAGTCCGTCTGTCTGTCAAGGAATTGGCCTGCTTTCTTTTCTTAACACTCGCTCACAAACACACTGCACCGCTGAACCCACTGACATGACTCATGTTGGCTTTTATTTAACTGAGAGAGGTACAAATTCTTGTTTTGATGTGTCATTATCATGCTTAATACTGTCAAAGTTGAATGTACACACACGCACACACAAGCTTTAAATTATTTACTTGATGTGTCTTTGATGATTCATCCCCGTGAGATGGAGCTTGAATGGAAAATGTCAACTTTAAACCGAGATTAAACAGAATCACTCAGGGAGGCTGCCGGGGGTTGTGTGTATCTGCATCAATGTGTTTGTGTGAGCCTGTGTGTGTGTGTGTTTGCTATTATTAGACTATAAACTCGCTATGGTGTTCTGGGCAGTCGTTATAAAGCTTTCAGTCTGTCGGACTTATTCCGTCTCTGTCTCATTCAGATAAAGTCCAGTGCACACTGCACAGCTTCTACGAGGCTTCGCTTGTTCCAGAAAAATGTTTTATTATTTTAAAAATTGTCATGTACGTCATGCGTTGTGTAAGATGCAGCGAAATGTTTAGAGGCTCAGTGCGTAAGATTTTCAAATGCCATCTACGTGACATTTAAGAGAATCACTTTATCCCTTCGGTTTAAAGATGCATAAGGCCCCTGCAGGACACCGACTGAATACAAATATGGACGAACCCTCCCTGACGTTCTTAAAAAGCATCTTGGCATTGTCTGACTCCTCCTAGCTGCCAGCTTAGTTAAAAAAAGAGGTGGATCTGAGGTGAGCAGGTATTCTGTGAGGACACCCACCTTTCACTCAGTGCAGCTACACCCCCTTAATTATGCATGACTTTAAGTCTGGATATGGGATACCCTGGATACCCTTGTCGTGAACGTGGAAATTAGCTATAGAGACAAAAAAACGCGGTTGTTTTTTGTTCTGTTCTGTTCTGTTTTTCTGTGCACCAGACTGTAAACATGTTTATTTCTGTTGTAAAGATTTAATTTTAATGTGGAGGTCTACGGAGATTGACTCACTTTTGGTGCGAGCCTCAAGTGGCCATTTGAGGAACTGCAGTTTTTAGGTATTTTATTTTTCAGCGCTGAAGTTTGACATTTGCTCGAGCTAGTGTTTTGTTTGTCCCTTCTGGGCTACTGTAGAAACTGTGTGTTTATGAAGGTCTCATTCTAGGCTGCTAATTTAATTCAACTTAATTTAAAAACGTGGTATAAGCAGTGTTCTTAAAAGTGCAAGACAAAACCAGGAGCTGTTTCCCAGAAGAAATACTGAAATCCCAGTTTCTGTGTCCCAATTCCTTGACTGTGTCTGTCCTTGTTCTTCTCAACTTGTCCTCCATTCATATATATAAGAATAAATGGTCTACTTATCAACCAATTCTCTTGCTTTGTCTTCTATTCAGTGGTGGAACGTGGAGAAAGGCGAGGCCCTGCAGACCTTCTATCCAACGGGGAGCGCCCTGAAGAAGATCCACGTGTCGCCCGACTTCTCCACCTTCGTCACCATCGACAACATCGGCATCCTCTACATCCTCCAGAGGGTGGCGTGATGACTGCCTGCACAGCTCCAAAACTAAACAAAGCAGATACTACTTTCCAGCCAAATACTACAATTCCTTGCAAAAAAAAAAAAAAAAAGAAAAGAAAAACCAGCAGTGGACACGTTTGGGACACTTGCAGGACACTTGCACTTCTCAGATACACAGTTTACATTTCCACTGCACATTCTGCAACAATAAATGAAAGCATTGCACACATATACTTTGATTTCTCTGGGGTGAAACGACTCCTAACAATCAGCTGTTTCAGATTTATAAAGATGCATGCTAATCATTAGTTTGTACATAAAATAGCATCAGATATATTATAAAAACAAGAAAGGGTGCATTAAAAAGCTAAAGAAAAAGGGCTGCAGTTCCTGGTGATCAGGATCGAGCACATATTTTCAATCATCATTAATGAGGAGGTGAATATCAAGAAGCTAAAAAATAGACTTCCCGCTCTGTGCTGTATAAGCCGCCGTGCACGTACGCTGATCTTGTCGGAGCGTTTGACTCGACTGTGCTGTGATGTTTTTTGAACTCTTGATTTCTCATGCTTTTTGGTTTGAGGGTAAATCTTCTGAACTTCATCCTCAATATAAACAGGATTTTTATTTACGCTGACTGCAGCCTTACTCTGAATGGGAATATACTGTCTTGTCTAAATGATGTAGTGATGTAAATGCCTTCTCAATCCACCACCAGCACAGATGGATGGAACGTTTGGTATTAAACACAGAGAGCATGATGAAATTCAGTGATTTAACCATTTAACATTTTCAAAGCTTGTGAATCTTTTTAGTACTTCTGAACTACTTTTATTTTCTACAAAAAAAATCTTTATCATTTTTTTTTTTTACCAGTTTCAACTTTGTATACCACTTTATACCCATGTTTATCTGTATGTTGTATTACTACTGAGCCTTTTTCTGATCTGAGCACTTTGAAACATGGAAAAACAATCTTTCAGGAAGCTTGAAACACTTCCCATCTTTAAGTGCTTATATTTTACGTATGTGAGAGCGTCAAGAGTCCCTCCTCATACTGCAATCTAAAAAGATTCGCGCACAAATGTTCATAGTGTGCTCTTCTTGAATGGTGCTTTGAAGCTGAAGTGAAATCAATCAGCAGCTTTTTCTACATGTGAGGAGGAATCTGGTGTATTTGTCAAAATATTGGCTCAGGATGTGTTGCTACAGTTAAATGGTGTGGTGCAATGTGAGTTTAATTTATAGAAGATTAAACTACCTGATGTGATGTTGCTGCGTGTCTTGATTGTGTCGGTCTCCCGTGAAAATGTGATTTCCGCAGCGTTGGTTTATGAATCTA
Source organism: Chelon labrosus (assembly GCF_963514085.1). Taxonomy (NCBI): domain Eukaryota; kingdom Metazoa; phylum Chordata; class Actinopteri; order Mugiliformes; family Mugilidae; genus Chelon; species Chelon labrosus. The sequence goes on from NC_140356.1 coordinate 14,806,312, forward strand.
ACGGTCCCCCCGACCGAATATACATGTCACCCATCCTGGAAATAGATTTTCACACCCAGAATGATGTGAGTGAAAATCCCATGTGTTGTGAGGAGAAATTACTTTCACGACAGTGTCGCTTAATAACTTCTTTAACAGGTTTTCTCCATCTGTTTGATGTCGAAAATGAAGTGCTCGTGCTGCAAATGTAGTATGTATTTATGGAGATTAAACTGTCTGGAATCCATCTTTTTTACCCCCACAAATAAATATTCTGTTATGTTACAATGATGTTACAAGTTATATTATTCAGCTGACGGTAGTTTATACCCTGCTTATTCTTTGTTTTGTTTCCTTTATTTGACTGTCTGTGGAGCAAAGGGTGAGTTGAGCCAATATTGTGGATTCTGGATCAGATCACAAAATTTGGACCATTCAGGTTTTTGACATTTGTCATCCCTGATGCAGTATAAAGTGGTTAATAATAAACATAGACTATATTTGTTATATAGTGTATGCCATGAACCTGCTGATGCACACGCAGTCCATTCATGTTTTTCTTTAACAATTAAACTTATAAATATATATATTATAAGTATTGTTACAGCATATTCTTTTGATACACTCTAATTGGTTAATTTAAATTTGTCAGTAGGTGAATATAAATAACTATTATCACCAAACATTTTTAATAAAATATAAATTCAGAAAATGCATTTTCAGAAGTCCATGCGTTTACTCCCCCCGGCCACACGGTGGCACTGCTGCACGGACCGGAAGTAATTAGCATAATTCTAATTAGTGGAAGCGGGCGAAGGATATCGTCATATTATTTTATTTGGTAAAAGTTTGAGAAACAAATTAAGAAACTTGACAGCTATCTTGTAATATTGTAGGACATTGTGAGAGCACACACTCTAAAGACAACTCGAGGGTGAAAACAGCGAAGAAGCGGAAGAACGTTGGGTATCCATTGACAACCATTGCTGCTATGGCTAAGCTAACGGTTGCTAAGCAATCAACTGACCTTGCTTACACCTGGGAGCGCCATCTTTCAGCCGAGTTTTCTAAATACAGATGTAATTTTAAAGCTTAGAGATTGAACTAATACCAGTGACTCATGTCAAAGGAAACGTATTCAAACTTCTGGACTATTCTGCCAAGAGGGAAGTCGAGAATAAACACCTGGTGAAAGGTAAGACAGATAATCAGTTAAGTTCTTGTGTGTGCTAGTTGTTGTGCTACTGTTTTAAATAATGGTGTATTTTTAGGATTAATCCGATAGTTTGATGTTCCACAGTTGATTTTATTTGTTAATTAAAGCGTGTGTTTTGACGCTGAGGGACGCTTTGCTTGTTTACAGTTTAAGTACATAAGAATTGTGGTTTATGTAGTTTTTGTTGCAGTGACTACAACTGGCAACCCACTGGTTGTGTTGGTCCAGGGGCCTTTTGTTTTGTGGGTACCTTTACAGAGGTTGGTGCATGTTGGTTTCTTCTTTGTAAAATTTTAGTTGTGAAATGTAATAGAATAAGACGCGTTGTTATTCAAATTATATTGACAAATCAGAATCCATTCAATAGAAGAAGGTGACCAAGACTGATGCACCAGATGTTTACCCCACATGGGGCAAACATGTTAAGAAATAATGTATTTATGCTAAATGATGAGAAACAATGGGATCCAGTGTTTGCGTGGTTATAAGATGCTACAGTTTTCCTATTCATCATTAGAATAAACAATTAGTTTCACTGTTTAATTTTTAAAATATGTGATATATTGGCTTTTTAGTCAAACTAGTGACATCTTCGTCTCCTTTGTGACGTCCATCTCTTAATAACTAAACTATTCTAGTCCTGCTGCATTCAGTTTATCCTTGAGCCTTCACTGGTGATGACATTTAAATGGTAGCAGAATATTTAACTTCCCACACTGACCACACCTCACTCATTTACGCGCTGGTTGTCTGGTCTGTCGATGACGTGAGGTGTTTGCATCATTGGCAATTTGGCTTTTCTGAGAAGAATTTACCGTCAAAGTAAAAACAGATTTGTACAAAGTAATGGCAGCTAATTAAAAAGTTATTTTCTATTGGATTGAGGTCTGGGCTTTGACTTGGCCTCTCCAGAACATTCATCTTGTTATTTTTCAACCACGTCTGTGTAGATTTTGCTGTGTGCTTCGGGTCATTGTCTTGTTGGAAACTAAATCTTCTCCCAGGCTAATGCTGCCACTACCATGCTTCACAGTGAGGATGATGCGTTTGTGGCGATGTACGCCAAACGTAGCGTCTAACGTCTGACATCAAAGAACCTTCTTCCAATACTCGCTGTAGATTAGCTGCTGTGAAGGCAGAACTTTAAAAAAATAATAATTTAGTCTGAATATCAGGCTAAAACATACCCTAGCTGTCTTTTTCCAAGATCTTCTTCTCTGTAAAATGTGACTATTATTGTCACCAGCTCTGAATACTTGTGGTAAATCGGTCTATAAATTTAGAATAACAAAGCGCTCCGGTGTACACACAACCGCCGTCCGTGTTATCTGGCCCAGACAGCGCGACATTACCTACTTATACCCTGACATTAAACTTGAAACCGTTTGTCGCGGGGTCGTCATTCAGTCATTCTGGGCGCCGCACAGCGTCATGGTTGCCAGTCAGATTTGGGAAAAACCAGTGCAGTCATGGTGGCGGGACTCGGAGCAGGCGTACGACGTACTAATGCAACGTTGCCAGCTGTCTGTCAGACTTCAGTGCTTTCTATTTATAAACCGTCGTTTAGTGGTTGAAGTAAATGAGCTGGTGCTGTGTATTCTCAGTGAGGTCTGAGCTGGATGTTTTCTGGATTTGAAAGCGGGGATTGTCCCAGATTGAGGGGTGCTGGCTCTTATTGGTTGTGGACTGGATGTGTGCTGCATCAGACGGAAATTATTTAAAGGAGGCCTTGATCTAATTAAGCTACATCTAATTTCTTTAATTATGTAGCTGTTTCGTTTTGGCACCTGCCTACAGGTGTAAATTAAACATATCTGATATTCTCAAACCTCGAAGGTGGGTTTAGGTTCAGCTATCTGCTTTTAAACACCAAATTCGTTTGGCTTCTTATGCTTCAAAACAAACTTTCGATTCCTCTGAGTGCGTAATTATGTAACGCCATCTCTCATGTGTGTTTTCCGTGAGTAAAAACAAGAAAATATTGTCTTGCGCTACTTGTTTCCTCCTCTTTTGTGTTCATATGTGTCACCACGTGCATTTAGACGCCGTGCAGTCTCTACGGGGGAATGGTGTGAAGTTTAGAAAGTCTGGTTGAGGTGCGCGCTAACCTCATTAATTCTCCCCACTCTCTTGCTTAATTAATCTTTGTCTGCTGCTGAAGTAATTACAACTATCTGGCTGTCTGAGTGTCTACTCACCGCTGACACCACCTTCCCCTTATAGCTGCAGCGAGGCCAGGGTTTCCTATCCGCAGTCTCTGATCCCTGTCATACTGTTAAGTGCTAATTCAGATGAGGCTTTGTCCTTGGTCTGTCTGACTTTAATGTCTCAGGAGCTAAAAAAAAAAACATTCTGCCGCTGAACAATCTCCCAAAAGTGTCGTGTTGTTGTGTCCCTTTGTGAAATTGTAAAAATGCAGAGTCATAGCCACTCATTTATTTTTGGATTTTGGATTTTCAAACTGTAAATTGCATATCTTTTAAAAGGTAATCTAAAATGTAAACTTCAGAGGCATACAGGGTTAATTATAGTCTCCTTTAGCCGCACTAACTGTTTAGAGGTGTAGGCTAATGTGAGGCTGATATCTAAACCTTTCAAGTGTGAGGTCTGCAGTCTCTCGTGGACTCCCAGGAGATTTAAAAAGGTTCTATTTCAAAAGAACTGCGCTCCCCTCCGGCTTTCTTCCGTCTGCTGTCTAAGACTTTCATTTTGTTTCTATTCTCTCTCTCTCTGTTCTCTTTCTTCATTAATTTTTTTCCCCCCCCGTTTGCTATTTTACAAGCTGGTGGCTATGCAGTGTGCAGATTTTTTGGGGGTAGCCAGCCAAATACACAGACAACACTCAGGGAACGGTGAAGCTGAATAGAGTCACACATGCGCGTCCTCAGGGGAGGGAGGGAGGGAGGGAGGTGTGAGGTACGTCTGAGTGTCAGCTTGTGTACAGAGGGTGGGAGTGTATGTGTGACTGTGTGTGTGTGGTACAAACTGAAAATAATGTTTAAGGTGTGATCGAAGGTCTGGGCTGGACTTGCTCTCTCTTTTTATTGTCAATAATTCCAAGACAAACTCCAAAATACATAATTTGTAAGACTATCTTTGATCGGTTTCCTTCTATTTGTTAAGAAATAGAAGCATTAATGGGTCGTAAATGCATAATTTGTTAATGGTATGTCAACAGCAGCACGACAGTAAGATAAAGAATATAATCAGTTTTATGTCACGCACTTTTTATGAAAATAGTGTGTTAAGGATCTGAAAAATTAGACTTGCCACCACAGCCGTTGACTCCATAACATGAACAACTATGCAAACTCAACATCAGCATAAAACTTAATTAACTGGGGATTGCTAATTAATGACGCAATATAGTAAACAGCATATTTCCTAATTGGAGAACTGGAATGGTAGAAGTTATGGTTGTTATTGTATAAGACAATAATCAGTCGATTATTCAAAAACATAATCAATGATCGATCAATTGAAGGAAAATATTATTAGATTCAGCCCTAAAATATCCAAAAGCGATGCATACAGTGTGTCCAAAAGTAATTTACAGTATTGAAATTGGATCACATTCATTAATACACAGGATTAGATGTTACAATCCCTTGTGCCAAAATCCCAGGCAAAACACAATTAGAGGCCCTGTCCAACTGAGAAACCCTAACAAACCTATAGTCATGTGATATGACGCTTAACCTACAATCTAAATGAACTAAGTAAATGCTGCTGGCTTGTAAGGCCCGCTCAGCAGCAGACGCTAACTCAGAGCTTGTGAAATATAAGCTAACCAAATGCTACTGGCTAGCTTAACCTACAATCTAAACGAACTAAGTAAATGCTGCTGGCTTGTATGGCCCGCTCAGCAGCAGACGCTAACTCAGAGCTTGTGAAATATAAGCTAACCAAATGCTGCTGGCTAGCTTAGCCTACAATCTAAATTAACTAAGTAAATGCTGCTGGCTTGTGTGGCCCGCTCAGCAGCAGACGCTAACTCAGACCTTGTGAAATATAAGCTAACCAAATGCTGCTGGCTAGCTTAGCCTACAATCTAAATGAACTAAGTAAATGCTGCTGGCTTGTGTGGCCCGCTCAGCAGCAGACGCTAACTCAGACCTTGTGAAATATAAGCTAACCAAATGCTGCTGGCTAGCTTAGCCTACAATCTAAATGAACTAAGTAAATGCTGCTGGCTTGTGTGGCCCGCTCAGCAGTAGACGCTAACTCAGAGCTTGTGAAATATAAACTAACCAAATGCTACTGGCTAGCTTAACCTACAATCTAAACGAACTAAGTAAATGCTGCTGGCTTGTATGGCCCGCTCAGCAGCAGACTCTAACTCAAACCTTGTGAAATATAAGCTAACCAAATGCTGCTGGCTAGCTTAACCTACTATCTAAATGAACTAAGTAAATGCTGCTGGCTTGTATGGCCCGCTCAGCAGCAGACGCTAACTCAGACCTTGTGAAATATAAGCTAACCAAATGCTACTGGCTAGCTTAACCTACAATCTAAACGAACTAAGTAAATGCTGCTGGCTTAGGCCCACAGAGCAGCAGAAGATAATTCGAACCTTGTGAAATATAAGCTAACCTAACGCTGCTGGCTCGTATGGCCCGCTCAGCAGCTAACCATAGCTACCAAGCAACATGAAGACATCAGGAACCTGGCCTAAACAACAGCAGTATGCAGCATGTCACTGGGGCTTTCAAGTGGGCACCTCCCTTCACCGATGATTCGTTAAGTTAGGCCCACGCACGACACCTCGAGAAGGCTCAACAGTGACTTCCAGCGTCCTGGAGTCGCCCCCCTCCACGCTGCCACTGCAAAACCCCATTTTTTTCCCACCACAATGTTGTATCTCGGACAAAAGCAGCAAATCCTCATATTGAGAAGATTAAATCAGTGGATGTTTGGTGTTTCTTGCTTGATCAGTTCAATTCCTTCCACTGATAAATCTTTTTATTGTAGCCCCGTAAAATATCTTGTTTTATCCAAGCTGAATCCAAATAGGAACGATCCACGATGAAACAAATATTTGATTGTCACATTGTCATTGGCTAATCATTTGGGCTCCAATTGAATTACATAACAACAGTTAAATGTGATATCTACAGACGATGAGTAATTAGTAAAGGGAAATCTGTTAGCAATAAGCTAACAGTGTTTTCTTATCATTTTACAATCCGCACTAGAACAACGTTAAAGGAGGAGTTGCTTGGTTTGGCAGGAGATCGAGCCCTGAATGAACCAGACACACTGTGAAAGGCCTTACTGTGTGTGTGGACTCTACCTGGTGTCATGATGCCTGCCAACAACAGCAGCGAGACTGATTACAAGGCTCCGTCAGATGCCAGCTCTCACACACACACACACACACATCTCAACACACAGACACGCAAGTGTTGTCCATCTGCGTTAGATCTCCCCCGACTGCTGGGTCACCACAGTAACGTTCCCCTGTGTTTCTTTGACCCCCTTTTTCCCCTGTTGCACCCCATGTGGATGCGAGTGTGTGTGTGTGTGTGTGCTCTGTTTTCACTGACCTTGGGCAAACATTGGTTCCTGTTCCTGTCAGCTGTTGGCTCAGCTGCGCGCCACCTTTATTGCTTTCCCTCGTCGAGCCAGAGGGCTTAGAGCCAGAGCTTGTTCCACGTTGGGCCACTTCCCATTTCTTCTTAAATGCTTCACCTTACTGCACCCGTCTGCCCAGATGGTTTTGGCTAATTTAGATTAAAAAAACGGACGCGGCTACGTCACAACGACAAGGCTGAGAAATGCATCCTTCTGATAATCAGTGTTATAACTAGTTACAGTTTGAGTAATGTAGTGGAGATTGAAATGGATCGAGGCCCAGAAAGAGCAGATGCTGTGGTCACCCGTGTCTCACCTCGTCCCGTTGCTCACCCAGTCAGACCAGCACACTCTCACACTACAGGAAAAAAGGGGGAGAGGAGGAGGAGGAGGAGGAGGAGGAGGAGGAGGAGGAGGAGGAGATCACTCACCTCCTCTTCATACATCCAACAGAAAAGCATCAATGGAGTGAAATTACTCATGTCTATCGTAGCATCCCATAAAATTCTTCCTTTAAAATCATTCTGTAAGAGGACAGAGGAGACGGTTAGATGGACTGAAGCCAAGTTGAAAACTGTTCTGTGGACTGACCCGGTTGAAATTTGAAAAATATTTTGAATATTGTCATCGTTCAGGCTTAAGAGGAAAGGGACAAGTTAAAAACACGGGTTAATAAGTGCACATGGCGTGGGTAACTTGCACATTGATATCTGCAGAGAAGTTTTAGCTTATTTCAGTAAAACGATGACAAAATGACAAAATGTCCCATACGTGGGATTAATAAACATGTCTTATCTTGTTTTATCTTATCTTATATTACAACAGTATGGCGATAAACATAAAATATAACAAAAGGACCCCACATTGTTGAGCTAAAATCTTCCATTTCCATTACATAACAGCAGTTATAGCTTTCATGCATCTTTAGGGACATTTTTGTCCATTTGAGCAAAAATTTTCCTCTTCTTCTGGCCATCATTTTAGCTGTTTCTTGTAATAAAAGTCTTTATCTACACAAAGTTTGTAATTCAAAATAGATAATCCAGGTCGTATCCAAGACTGATTTGACCCAACACTAGTTTTTATGGAAAATAACACATTTTTTGTGGGTTTTTCAAAGTATTTTTGTGAAGTGGTGAAGAGATTTATGCAGATGAAAACAGACAAAAAATATTAATCAGTTTTTTGGAAGTGGGAATTTTTGCCCTTAATGACTCAAGTGGGTAATAAATTAAACTGAGGCCTGAGGGTTAAATTAGCTCTTAATGGTGGCAACATTACTGGAACTTGTTTATAGTTTTTCTTTTCTTTGCAATTGTTGATGCATTGAAGTGTTTGTGTCATGCAGTGTCATACACAATCATGCACATTTTAATGCAGCCTCTAGTCAGTGCTGGTTTTCAGCCTTTTTTCCCTTGTGTGCAGAGATTCGTCTGGATCCTCTTTACCTTTTAATATTGTGGAAATATTACGTGGTAAAATCTCCAGTCACACTTCAGTGCACCCCAGTCCTGTGTGGTTAAGGGTTTGTGAGCTTTTTTTTTTTTTGTGAGTGCAGTGCTTGAATATTTATTTTAAGTTTCTGAATTTACTTTTTGGGGAGATACATGTTCGTACTTTAACTGTTCTGTAGTAACTTACTTCCTAGCATCTGTTTGCTGATGGTTGCTTCATTTTCTCACACATACTGTATATAGTAGTGTAAGTGTCTATCATTATATCAACTTTTTTATTTTCGTTCATCCATCCATCCATGCCAGTCAAATTAAACAATCCCCATTTTGTTTTCACGACTGTAGAAGCCAGTAATTTGCTGCGAGTGTTAGAGTTGTGGAGCCAGTGTTGTGAAAGCAGTGGTAAGTAGAAGGTTTATATAGAGAAATAGGTTCATTGTCTTGCTCAAGGGCACTTCAACCAGCCCAGTGATGGTGTGTTTATAAATACGGGCTGTTTGCACGGGAAGCTTCTGCTTACGCAAGGTTTTCTGTAACCACTTGACCACCTTTTAATCACACATTGTGGTGAACAGGCTTTTGAAGCAGACAATCAAACTGTCTTGCCTGACAGCTCGTTTGTCCCCATTGTCCCAGCAGCCTCTTCAGTCACTGTCACCACATGTAGTTCAGATCAAATGTGTTAAAGAGTTATGACTCAGGGATCAATCAAACCTTCTTAGGAGCAATTTTTAGGATGAAGTGAGTCTTTGCTCCCTGAATTCACACTAGAGCTGCAAATACATATTCTATATTTGATTATGTAATAAAATTTTATTGCCTAGGTGCAAAGCTGGATATTGGAGTAGTTCAGAATGTATGCTTCAGTCTGGTTTTGTGCCCGTGAACAAGTTAAGCGGCAGTTGTGAAAGCCTCTTAGTGGCGTAACAGTCGGTGTTATGGCTGGAGTATGCATGTGAATCAGTGATTCAGATTATAAAGTCCCAAAATGCAATCCTAATATTTAGCAACATGTGTATCTTCTTAGCGAGAGCAAAACTGCAGCATAAATCATCGTAAAGAGCTTTAGTGGGATGTCTGAAAACCTCCTAAATATAAAATAAGATGCTCTAATGGCCGCAGGTATTATGAAATACATTTATTCCAACATAAATCAATAAAAAGTTGACTTTTAATTGTTGATTGATTCATTTAACATGCCACATTTGCAAAAAATGCACGAGTTAGGCATAAATACATGTTTGCTTGTGTAAGATTAAACAATATTCTGTTGTAAAACACTTATGTAAGGACCAACGAGCTATAGTGTGTTAGCATCGGGACGGCATGGGCGAATTCACAAGGGCAGAGACAGAAACCTGATGAATGGCATTGAAAGCTAACCATTCCTGTTAATGAGCTCTAAATAAATGAACACACAATGGAACAGAGTTACCAACCAACGTGGCATTAACCATCATTAAACAAAGAGTCAGTGTGGATTTTTCTTTTTGGAATAAGCCTCTTATTGTCCTGGATATTAGTTTAAATCACTTCTGTTAAAAAAAAAAAAAAAGACTCACTTCCTGGAGCGGCCGCACTTGCCGCTATCAAGGATTTTCTTATAAATGTAGTGACACGCTTACGAATCCATCACAGTAAACTTTTCACTGGAGCCGGTTTTGTGTCGCGAGTCTTATTTATCTGGGTTACGGCTTTGCTTTGAGAGAGCTGCTGCTGCTGTGGGTTGTTAAGTTGTGAGGCAGATTCCTCTCTGTTGTTGTAGAGTCAAACCACTACACTCAGACTGGGGAATCACTCATAGCAATGCTACGTAATGTTTGGAGTTGTTCCCATGCTGTTCTGTTACATTACTAAAGTTAAAGACCAACAGCAACAACAAAATGTCATTTTCTAGAGCCAGAATGAGTCTGGCTTCAAGTCTTCTTGTCTCTCCTACGTTTCAATATAACCAAGAAACGATCTGAGTCATTTTTTAACCCAGTTTTGTAAGGAAGCCACTCTTATAGAGCTACTTGTGCCCGGGTGCTAGCACCATTTAGCATTAAACATTGGCTGTCCCGAGCAATTAGCCCTGCTGCTGCTGAGCTCAAATGAAGGCAGACAGATCTGGAGCAGAATGACTGAAGCAGCCTGATGAGCTGTGGAGGCTTGTAGTCTGCCTAGCCTCGGGAAGCTCCTGCGTCTGTTTATCTGCTTATCGTTTATTAAAAAATTAAAAAACATAAAAAATAAATAAACGCTTGTTTTCTCATTTGTAGCAGAAACTAGACCTCACCTTGATTTTTGTCTTTGAGGACTGAGGAGAGATGAAAGTCGGTGATGGCTTTTCACTCGGCTAAAACCCCAGTTGTGAAATTTAACCATTTATGACAACAGATGGCTTCGTTGTGTTTAATTGCTCTGCTCCGAGGCGCTCCACTCTTGTCTGTTCAAGCTTGAACAAGAAAGATGGTCTTTTAACGGAACGTCTTCATGTGTCAGGGAGTCTTTGAAGTTCTTACGGTGGTTGTTCTAACATCAACTCTGGGCTGACATTTTATTGGCTCGTGGTGTAAAAGTGCAGCTTATAACAAATTCAAACTTCAATGTCAAGAGCCTCTTCTTTTATATTTGAAATGATGAAACATAATCAACATCCCTGTCTTTTATCTACTTTGTTGAAACCATATTTAAGCATAAATGTAATTGTATGATTGTTCCAGAGAGAGATAGAGATAGTTTTACCACCTCCTCCTTGACACTAGTTTATCTGTCCAACTAGATCTTAGGTCAAGTGTTGTCCTCATGGCAACAAGTGACTCTAGGAAGTCACTGCACCCAGATGATTTCATTTGCCAAGACACACAGTGCATGGAGTCAAATTGGTGCCTTAAACTAGCCTGACGAGCCAGACCCACATTAAATGTAGGGTCTGGGCACTCTCCATAGACCGGAGGGGTGGGATAAACGGTCGTCTTTCAAACTCCCTCTCCACGCAATAGGATAGCGCTACAACCAATCAGAGCAACGAAGAAGGTGACGTAGTCAGAGCGACGGAAAAGAGAGTTCCTTGCATGTGTTGTGGAAAAAACTTATCCTAATAGATATTAAATAGTTCTTGTTGCATCCTGTTTTTTAATTTTTTTTTATGAGTTCGCCTACAGGTTGAGTTTCTCCTGCATTAATCATTTTTAAGCTGTGGATCAAACTTTTGCCGTATCCGGTTGGCAAAACTCCAAATACATCCTTCTTTTGTAAGAACGACCTCAGTGCAGTTTCTTGTTCCTTTCTCAGAGAAAAGCTTAACTTCAAGTCTTTCAGAGCGGCGGCCAAAGCCGATTCGAAAGAAAGTTGTTCGCTAGCAGCAGCCATCGCTCTGGTAGTTCTAGCAGGAGCAGGATGGGGAATTCACGCGTAATTCACGGAACTTATGGTCGCAGGTCAGTCGTCATCATGTTAAGCCCGCCCACCGACTCGTGATTGGCCCGGTCCATCTTGGATTTTTCGAAATCTCAAGTCAACGGAGAGTAACTAGACTGCCGCTAGGGGCGCGTCTAGATTCTAGGCTAGCCTTAAACTGGAGGTAGAGGAAAACAGCCAGCCACTGGTTAAAGATAAACTAATCCAGAGACTTTATAACTTAGCAAATCTTCTTTAAACCATCTAAACACAATCAAACTGATTGGTTTAACTGTGTGGTGTCAGGAGCAGGTGTAGATGGGCTTGTGTAATATTTATGTTGTTTTTTTTCTTGTCTTATTTTATCCATGTGTGAATTAGCATGACATTTGTTGAAGTGCTCTAGTGGGATTAGACGGAGACTCTGGATTAAGTTGTAAATAATATAAAGTAAGTGGAACAGACTGGTCAATCTATACCTTCAGTTTCAATGCCTTGGTGACTATTGAATGTACAGTTAGGGCGCCCAACTTATTCATCTAGACAGGTCTCTGGTCTTGTTAACCTGAAGTAACTCTCTAGTGGGCTTTGCCAGAATTTGCTGCCAAGTTGAGGACACTCACCATCCGTCTCCTGCTTTAGCTCTGTATGAAAATGTTTCTTTCCGTCTCTTGATTTCTGCGTCTCTTACTTGTTATAATCACTCCTCCACAGCTCTCGATTTGTTTAAAATGTGTGACAAAATCATCCAAAGCCACGATGAAGCTTCAGCAGTCTTTACTGGGTAGTACTGCTATTTGGATTTCCTTCTCCACTGACGATGATTAAAGCCAAGAAATTATTAGTTTCCTACGTAAAGATCCTTCCTCGTGCAGCCTAAGCCTCAACTCGTCTTCCCTTGGTATTAACACCTGATCTCCTGTTTTCTTAAGTCCTCATTTCTCAAAAGATGTGTTTGTGATCTCTGCGTTTGTGGCTTCTTTCTAGAACGGTGACATAAGCAGCTTTCTGTGCTGTCATGTTGGTTAACTGCTCGGAGGCGGTTCGCTGAGAGCCCCTCTGCGTCGCACCAGCTTTACGTGTTTTGAGAGCAGACGTCGAAAGTCGGCTCAGACAAAACGCTGGCCCGGGACGTTAGTGGGTAGCTGTCAGCTCTTATCGCAGTCATGCCAGTTGGGAGTTTTTGCGTTCTCCAGCGTAGATGTCCCACATGCTTTAACACCACCCCCCACCTTATATGAAACATTTCTGCTCTGCATCTTATGTAAAATACTTCCTCTGAGCCTTTCGCTGTAGCTCTTGACCTACGTGATTATCCTCTGTCCATTTGGCGCAACTAAGCAGAAAACAAACGCAGATGTAGATTCTGTTTGATGCTGGCTTTATGCTACCAAACAGTTTAGAGGTTATTCTCTGTAGCCGTAATTTACAGATGTTCCCCAACAGGTTATTGATAGACGCTGTCTCGGTGGCTGCACAGGGGAACCTCTAGTCCCTACTCAATTACTGCAGTGCACACAACTCAGACAGGTCAAAAAGTATAGTTTGTCAATAGTGATAGAAGGCATTGTTATTTAAATTATTTTTTTTTTCCTCCTGTGAGTAGAAACAAAGAGATTTTATCTTTAGACATTTACCTGGACCTTCCCTCCATGTTGTAGGAGAACTCCTGGAGTGAACGGTGACGGATTCTTTCCAGCCACTACTGATATTTATATCGAGGAGATTAAAAATTACAATAAAACAAAATAATATAGGCAGTTTTTTTATGACTAAGATACATACTGATCTGTGACTTCTTCTGCAGGACGGCACAGGATTATTGTGTTGTGTTTCTTTGTATGTTGTGAGTGCTTTAGTGTTCCCGCGTCACAAGCGTCTCATCTTATCTCCGCAGGGTGTCTATCTGTGTTTACCTCTTTATTTCTCTATCGCCAGCCTCCATGTTGGTTTCTTTCAGGACATTATGATAATGCGAGGAGTGCTGTTGCAAAAACATTTGCCAGGTGCAAAAGATAAAAAAAACGGTGTTTCGTGCTTGTCATTTACCAAATGCAGCAAATTGTGTTTATGTAAAATAGTTTCTCGGAGCAGATCTCAATCCTGTTTCCTGGCCCTGTTTGTGTATTAGAGGCGTATAACAGAGGATTTATATGCGTACGTTGGATAGACAGCGTGGATCTGAATGTAAATGTGACAACCTACCTTCATTTTCTCCTCATTTTCAGTTGCCGTGGTTGAGGCTGACTGCTTTAAATGAAAGTCAGATTTAATTATGATTGTTACACGAGCAGTTTTTCTATAGTCGTCTCGTTTAGTCGGTAGCCGTGGGCCGCACACACCATCTGGATCTCTGGCCCTGTCCCACCGTCTGACACAGACAATGAAACAAAGCAGCCACTCTTCCCGTTTTACACTCCACTGCAGAAATCTAGGAAATTGTTGTCTGTTATTAGTCATTTTCTTTGCACATTTGACAAAAACCTGCAGCGCTCCTCCTCCTGCCTGCTTTCATTATTCTAGCCCTCAGTGTGTTCAGTTAAGTCCTGCGTCGCCACCTCTGCCAGCCGTAGAAATAAAACGGGAGCTGCTGCTGCTGCTGCTGGAGATTTGGGAAGCCTTTTAAATACAGCAGCCTCTGCACCACTTTCTCCACCACTGGTCTGATCTCCCAAAAATAATGTCTTGAACCGACTCCCACTCTCCTCCCCCGCAGCGGTCTGCTCTTCATAAAACAATAAAATGCATTGTCAGTTTTCAACAGAATGCACCAAATTGCAGAATGGCAGTAAATTTCCCGCAAAACCAATACGCTTGCAGCCTCCAGCCTCGGAGGGAAAAACAAAACAAAAAACAGCCCAGTGGTTTTCTCCTGCAGATTGCAACTGTCCAACCTGCAAACAGACTGCGAGCCCTTTTGTTCCGTGGTTTATAGCTCATGACGAATGCTTGTTCAGCCTTTCAGAGGCTCACTGTAAATGTCAGACCTCTGTAATTTAACGGACGTCCAACTGCACCTCATCCCTTCTTTTTTTCCATCCGTAGAACAATGATTGTGTAAATCTTAGCAGCAATAACGTCAGGGTTGTTGTAGACATAGCATATATTGTCCAATTAAACATTTATATAGGGTTTTAAATGTGTTTTCTTCAACAGCACCCAGTCTCGTTCTCGAATTTGAATCCTTTCAAATCCCTCATTAATTCTAATTAAGTTCAGCTTCTAACGTTTGAAGATACTTAAGCTGGAAATAATTAAAACCCCAAATATTCTGGCATTTAGTCCATCTTTGGTGTAATTTATGGCAACCTGTTAGCCTGACGAGCCAGACCCACATTAAATGTAGGGTCTACGGCACTCTCCATAGACGGGGCTCAACCGGAGGGGTGGGATAAACGGTCGTCTTTCAAACTCCCTCTCCACGCAACAGGATAGCGCTACAACCAATCAGAGCAACGAAGAAGGTGACGTAGTATACAAGAATAGTTCTTGTTGCATCCTGTTTTGTTTTTTGTATGAGTTCGCCTACAGGTTGAGTTTCTCCTGCATTAATAATTTTTAAGCTGTGGATCAAACTTTTGCCGTATCCGGTTGGCGAAACTCCAAATACATCCTTCTTTTGTAAGAACGACCTCAGTGCAGTTTCTTGTTCTTTTCTCAGAGAAAAGCTTAACTTCAAGTCTTTCAGATTGGCGACCAAAGCCGATTGGAAAGAAAGTTGTTCGCTAGCAGCAGCCATCGCTCTGGTAGTTCTAGCAGGAGCAGGATGGGGAATTCACGCGTAATTGACGGAGCTTATGGTCGCAGGTCAGTCGTCATCATGTTAAGCCCGCCCACCGACTCGTGATTGGCCCGGTCCATCTTGGATTTTTTCGAAATCTCAAGTCAACGGAGAGTAACTAGACTGCCGCTAGGGGCGCGTCTAGATTCTAGGCTAGCAACCTGTAGCTGAACCCTGAAATGACAGGCTTTAATAGTTTATTTTTAAAATGTGTCCTTATGCAAAATTATTCAGTTGAGAAGCTTAAGAAAATTTGATATGAAGCATATAAGTTTAACTTAAAGAGAGAGACATACACATATTAATGTTACTTTTCCCTCGTGTGTGTGATCTTTGGCTGACGGCTGGAATTCAAATTTAACATCGAGTATAAATAAAGCTGCTGCTGCTGCTGCACCTGGACCATATGAATAGGACCCATTCACCAAAAAGATACACCTACCGTCTCCACTGTGGACCTTTTTCAAAGCTGTAATTTGTCGGTCAAATCCTGGCGGGCCGTGTGGTGAGAACAGCCAGAGGGCCTCCAGCTCCCAAACCTCCTGCCAACCTCTTCATGTTTGTTTAATTAAATCCCTCATTGCCAAGATTTGTTTAACGTTTTTTTTTTTTTTGATTGCGCGAGCTACTCAGTCGGTTGTTTGTCATAGACTGATTAAATGTTAATGAAGTTTAAATATTTCCCTCCTATGTACAAATACAAGGTAGCACGAGTGGCACCTTTTCATTTTGTGTCTGCTTTACATAAAAGGAAGAATCTAAAAAGACATGCTAGGTGTGTTTTTTGAAAGTCGTACCTTACTAAAATAAGCTGCCATGTTAGAATTAGTCTGAAGTGATTAGCACAAAACTTAATATGTGACAGTCGGGCTAAAACCTATCAGAGCTCGGAAACCAGAAAAATGCAAATGAAGAACGCTTACTCAGCTGAGAAATTAAGTCTAATGAGGAAACAGGAGGAGTAAAGGTGACTTTTGAAAATGCAGCTTATTATACATATGCATGGATTAGTAGCTCATTGTGCTGCGCTGATGGTTTGCTGCTTATTTATCATGTTTTTATTTTTTCACACATAGAGACATGTGGGTCAGGTTATAAGAAGATGTTGTCACCATGGAAACTGTGCGTCTGTTCGGTAGTTTGAAGGCCAGTGAAGTTAGATGATTGAGTTGAGGAGAAGGCTGCAAAACGGCTGACCCTGTTGTGACCTGTAGTTCAACACCCATCCGAGCATTTCTTGGTTTATTCCTTCTTATTTGTGTCTTTACACTAAGCAATACAACTTGGCCAGTTTCCAGAACCACCTCAACATCTTCCCCTCCAGTGGTTTCACAATAATTTGCACCTCCATTTGTGCGTCACAAATGATGGCCGCCCCGAGACCTCTCACAACCTGAAGGTGTGAATCACCCACAAGGGGCTTAATGTGAGGGAACGTTAGTGGAGGCAAATATGCAATCAATATCCTACCGATGTGTTAACTCAGGAGTTAATACACGGAACAGCTGAGGTTATCAATGAGGAGACAAACAATTATTTATGTTTCTCTTTTAATGATTTGAAGTCTGCATCTGCGTCTCTGTTTTAAGGTTCTGGTTCACATGAGGAGCAAACGGGGGACAAGCTCTGGAGGCGCTGACATGACAGTCTGAAACCAGGTGCAGCGTGAGGTAAGTGACACTCAGTGTAACATTACATTCACCGTTGTGGTTAGTTAGACTTTAGATGGATGGTAGTTCACCTGAGATGTCAATGGATTTGGTGGCGTTATCATTTTTTGGGTTTAATCCAACGATCTGTGCTGACTAATGTATTTTGTGTTATTTAAATCCTACTATTAAAACTATTTAAAAGATGGTAAAGGGGGATGGCACACACCCAAGTTCATTGGCTTTGTTTACATGGACACAAGTATTCTAATAAAAATGCCTCATTTAACCACCTGCATGAGAACGGACACATTTTCTATCCGATTGAAAGGGTGGGTGTAAATCTTTAATAATCCTTTCAGTAGGAAATTGTGAGGGGGCAAACACTAGCCTGGTCGTCACCATCCTACATTTCCGCCCGAAATTAGATTTCGGTCTGGCACGGAGTCTGGCCAAATTGCACTTTCGCGGTTCGCGTGTAACCGCGCCAATCAGCGAACAGTTGAGTGATGACGCGGAACTCGCCTGCCGAGTTGCTTGTAGTCCAGCCAGCGAAGCTTGTAGTTCAACAGCATAGCAACAATGGCGACGGAGGAAGAGACGCTAGAAGCCATCCGCAAAGTTGTCTCAACTCTCGAGAGCATCACGGAATTAAAACCAAAACAAGAGGCTTGTCTTGTCAATTTTATAAATGGCAAGGACGTCGTAGCTCTCCTTCCAACTGGCTTTGGGAAAAGTTTGATTTATTTAACTGGAAGCGGAAGTGGTAAGCGTAAGAGCCTGAACTCCGGCGCACAATATACGTCATTACCAAACGTTGCTGATTGGTTAAGGGAACTCCAATGATTTTAAACCTCAAAATAAGCATCCGCCCATTACGGAGACAGATTCCTATTACATTGGGCCAGACTGAAATCAAATTTCGGGCGGAAACGTAGGATGGTAACGACCAGGCTTTCTTGGAGGGACAGAAACAGGGAGGTAACAAAATGATTTGTTCAATCAAATGTTGGAAAAAGACGAAAGAAGCCTTTGAGATTAGATGATCTGCAGCGAGCAGAAAAGTGATTCTCTGATTGATGTTTGGGGGCGTGTAAATGTATAGATGTTCCAGTTAAGTTGACATCTTTGATCAGACTGATTTTAATCGGCTTGAAAAATAAATTGTCCATGTAAACTTAGCCATAATGGGAGATCTTGGAAAAACAGCAGCATCTAGATATTTGAAACAAGGCTCAGCAGACTCTGGTGCTCTATTGCAAGTTGCCAAAATTGTGTGCGCACAACGTACCAACAATCTTGTGTTTCCCGTCTTTAGATAATTCAGCTACTTTTGATTTGTTTGGACAGTTGTTGCTCTAAGACTTGACAGCTGTAACTCCCAAAACTAGGTGCAGTGTGACACAAAAAAGGCAATAACTCACGACAATTTATTCCCATAAATATGGTTGTACAAGTCATATTTTATTTCATGTGCTTTACAAGGATATAAATAATGGCCAAAATTACAAAAATCAGTGTGCTGGAAGCCCAAGCCTATGTACATTAGTTGGTCAGCAGTGATGTCACCAAATAATCCATGTTAATTTTCACTTAAAATACAATCTACCACTTCCTCTTTTTTAAATGTCCGACCTTTTCTCTTGGTACCTTGTTTCCAGTGCCATTTCCTGCAAATCCTTTATTCTTTTCTCTTTTACATTACATGTATGAACAATGAATTGGCAAAATATCTATGTACATTTTATAATTGGACAATGTCTCATCCAAATAATACAGTAATACTGCGTTTAAAATAGTACATCTGCTAGATAAGAGTAGAGAGCCCCATGAGAAATGACGGAGGGTTGACCTGACCTAAGAGTTAGCGAGCCACCTGCAACATTCACTCTAGTTTTTTTTTTTCCTTTTTTTTTATCTTAAAGGATTGCCCGAGGTTTTCATCTCAGCATATCATAGAAAAATAATGTAACATTAAGACAACAGTAGACAAGAATTGCACAAGAATAATCATAATCATCATGGTAATATAATACTCTCATATTAAACATTAAAATGTCGGGCAATACGAATAGAATACTCTTTTTTTTCTCTTTTATTTTTTATTTTTTTAAACGCTAGATGCCGTTTTGTTCACATAGGTTCATCATTCGTTAAGAGACACCTGTTGCATCTTGAGCGTGTTGCAGCTAGTCCAATCACATTTACACGCTTGTGCATATATCGCTGTATTATTTTCTGACGTTAAAGAAAATAAAATAAAATAAAAAAGACCAAAAGAGCAAGCCAGACATCCTGGAACCCATGCCAACACTGACACATGCCCAACGGTGCCTTCAGTGAGCCCACTGTCTGATGCCCTGTAACCATACTTAACGTCTCCATGGAGATGCTGACCTCCCCAAAAGTCATGCCTGCCTCGGGCGCATTAAAACAGATGTAGTTGCAGAAAGTTGAGGCTGCTTTCAAATAAGAGTACATTCAGAGCAGACGGTCGTCTGTCAAGATGCAGTCCTGTTAGTGTGTGTTTTAATAAATGTCCATTGTTTTACCGTGTCAAGCATTGTGTGGATGAATGTTAAAATTGTGTAGTCAACCTTAAACACTGGAGTAGCATCCATGTTTGTAGTCCTTTTGAAAAGTGAGCAAGAGGGTCCTTTGTAGTCCTTTTTGCATTGTATTTGTGACAAGGTCCATGTTTAGGGCTGGCTACATTCTTTGCATTCCACAGTAATAGACATGAGCGTCCGGCATTGCCCTGCAAAATGAGATGACATCACTTATCGAGAGAGCCCTCACACCCCGCCTTCTCCACCGGCCCCCCTGCTCAGCAAATCCAAAATGGCCACCATGCGTCTCACAAGCCACATGCTAACGTACAAGATTAATCTTTTTGTTTTTTTTTTTTCCCCCGAAATAAAATAAAGTTTTACGGGCAGGGAAAAAAAAAATCCACATGACTAAAGTAATTCTGAACATATACACGAACATGTGCTGAGAAAAGGTGGTAGAAAAATCAAAAAAAAAATCATCTACGTCTTCCTGTGTCACAGGTCATGTTTAAAATATAGCTTGTCAAAGAAATTCACAGGTTCGTTAGTATCTCCAAAAAAATAATCTGATATAAAGAATCAAAAAGGTGAAATACATTCTAGTAGCCTGCTGGATGAACCAGTTTGAGTCAGAGTTAGACTATGCTACATCACCTCTCCTATAATTCAGCTCTCCTCTTTGATTAAAAAAATGTTTAAAAAGTCTGAACTTTCCTCCCGTTGTCACGTCTAGACAACATCCCTCCTCTTTGTCAGCTCCCAGACTGGGCTCAACAGACAGCTAAAACACTGTTACGGCTCTTAGCAGTATTTAAATCTCATTCAAGTTGTCAGGGGCAGTTGGACAGAGGGGCTGAAAGGAGGAGAAAAGCGAGGGATGGAGGCAGTTGGAGGAGAAGATAAGGAGAGAGACGAAGCAAATGGTTGCACCCATCAACGGGAAGAGTAAAAAAAAAAACAAAAAAAGAAGCTGGAACAGAACAACCGACTGGTTGACTGCTGACTGACCGACAAACAGGAAGTGGAAAAACAGCTGACCATTCCCCCTACAGGTGGAGACAGAGAAGTGCACCACAGCCCTGGGTTCAAAGGTCATGCGCCAGCCCTGCAGGCAGGAGGATGAGGCCCAGGCCAAAGAGGGGGGAAGAGCAGAAACAAAAGAGAGAAGAAGAGACAACGCAGCGCCAAACGTCATCATGCAGTGGACAGGCTCGGCTAACGGGGGCGGGGCGAGATGTTTTGTTTTTTTATTTTTCAGCCGGTGAGGTGACGCGGCGCCGTGCGTCGCTCGTGCCCAACTCCGGGGCGGGGCCCCGATACAGGGAAACCTCTGAAAGGCACACACACACACAGGAGTGGACAAGGCGGGTGTATGTTAGAAAATAGTGGTCTCGTACTTGGTGTTGACTCCTCTCTTGGCCTCCTGACCTGGCTCCACAATCCACGGCACGTTGGCATGGCCCTTCTGGTCCATGGACGGCTGCTCCATCTGTCGCAAAAAGAGACGAAGGGAAAGCCACAGATTGGAAAACATTCAAAGGAGCAAAGAGAAAGTAGCAGGAGACAAAGAGACAACTTTGACAATATGCATGTTATTGTGTTGAATTTAGGACGTTTTCAAAACAAACAACGCAAACGACTGGTTGTCAGAATTTTCAATAAGAGCAATTTCCACACACAGTTTCCTGATAATAAAAAAAAAAGTCAGAGATAAGAGTAGAATGAATGAGATGCAGGTGGAAGATCTGCTGCTTAAAGCAGAATGAGACGAGTATAAAAAGGAGATGAAAGCAGAACAAAGAACATAGCCAGAAGTTCACTGACATAAATAAACTAAATCCTCTTAATTTCCACAGCTGTTCATTTCTGAATGCACGGTCCAATTTGTGAATCACTTCCTGTACATCTAAGAATATAGAGTGGGTTTTGTTGCAGGGGGCTGCTGGTTTGTTTTCAGATAGTTTTCCCAGTAAAGGAATTAAGAAAATATATTAAATGCATCTGAAAAAAAAAAAAAGATTGACTTTTTCAAGTGTCTCAGTGTTATTAGAGTAAACAGAGTTAATCTCAGCATTCTGCAGTACACCGACCGTCATGTTTCTCTTATCTTCTCTCAACACACTGCTACCGCGACAATACCAAAACTAAGTTTAATATTAATCCAGTTCTCTATCCTCTTCTTCACACACACACTCAGGCAGCCACAGCAAGACTTTATAATCCTGTTTTGGGGTTATAGGATTAAAGACAAACACACTTTCAATCTCACAGCACCACAACGCCATCATGCTCAACTAGGATCAAATTCATGAACCGTGAAGTCACTGTCTGCCTTCAAAATCTGTTTTATATCAACACCTTTTTTTTTTTGATTTTCTACAGAAGCGCTGAAAAAATAAGAGCCTGAAGTGATGCTGCAGGAGATCTAACGAGGGGAAAGAGTTCAGTCCAGACAACAAAGGCTGATGGAAAGAGGTGAGATGGCGGGAGAATAAGATAGTGAGGAATCAGGGGTCGAACTATAACTTTCAGATGGTCAGAGCAGACAAGACTAATGCAGCCTTCTAATGGGGTGTTCAGGAGGTAAGTCCACATGAACTGCCCCGTCTTTGTGACATTTAGAACTTCTTTCCCCATGTCCTGACCACGAGCTCACAAGTTTTATTTGAAGGCAGCAGTTGCAAGTAAAGAAGTGTATTACCCTGAAGGATGTAGTTGCCGTTTTACACCCCTCTCTCCACGCCACGTGACTTCTTCACGATCTCTAGGGACGCTACAGAGAAACTTCCCTACAAGGCCTAATAATAAAGTATTTTTCTGATTCTGATTCGGCTCTGCAAACCTTCAAACTACAGCCAACTCGGTGATCCAAACCGACGCAAAACATGCTCTAATGCACTTAACACATTTGAATAATTTCTTGGCAGACTGTGTGTTCTGCAGCCTTCTTTTGATGACCCTTTAAAAAATCCTGCAGCCCTGTGCGCAAGATGAAGATGTGGAGAGAGGTGGTAGCGATTAGGTCAGAAATTAAGTCCAAACATTCAGCGGGTCAACTAATAGATTTCAGCGTGTTCATGAATATTTAGCAGATTTGACGTATTGGTCACTGATTTAAACACTTTATTAATTTACAATCTCAAATGTACTGTTTATGAGGAGCCGGCGTGTCCCATCAAGGGGCTGAAGCAGTATCGTGGGGCACATAAAACCTGATGTCTAGCTCTGCGTCCAGCTTTATATTAGCCATATAGAAATGAGGTGGGTTGGCTTTGCGAGACTGTTTGTAGACTCCTTTACTAGAAGCGCTACTGAATTATATGGCGATAGGAACACAAACAACTCACTGCAAACAGAACACACGAGGATGCAGAGTCGGTTGAATGAGAGACGGAAGAAAATGGAAGCACTTACAGGCGGCGCTTTCTCCTGGACTAAAAGAAAAAAAAATGTGGAAGTAAAGGATAAGAGAAGGAAAAGCGTGGAAGACCTGTGACTGAGCTTTGTGAGGAAGATGGAAGAGTCGAGGGGGAGGAAGAGGAGGGTGGAGAGGAGGCCGGTGAGGGGTGTAAATGTGGCCCAGTGACCAGCGGCTGGATGGGGACATGATGACCTACAGGGGCAGAGGTCACATAAAGGTCAAAGGTGGGCCTTGCTCGGGCAACACCGGGAAAAAAACAAAAAACAAAAAAGCAACAAGGCGGCGAGGGCAAAGCCACAGCGGCGACAGAGCAGCTGCACGGCAACAGGGAAAGGCAACACCACTCCAAAAAACCAAAGCAAAAACCATGGCAACAACATGGCAGCAAAGTCATCGCCCTGGCAACAGCGTGGGACAGCAGAATCACTGCGATACAGCACAACTCCAGTTGGAAAAAGCAGCGTTACACCACATTTATATAGCAGCTCCTGCATGGCAACAACAGCAACTGAACAAAACGTCGCTCTGGAAATGAGCCGTCACTTTCTTCCATATCCACGAAATATTCTGCCCACGAGGGGAGCTAACTTTTAATCAAGTTTCAGTTCTTATGCTTGAAAGAATAAATAACGTGTAAACATCGTCTCCTAGACCACCCAGAACTAAATCTGCTGCTTGGAAACAAGCTATTTTCACACTGCTGGCAGGCTTTTACACTCACTTTACGAAACACAAGTCAGTCTCACACGGGTTGGGGTCGTGTATTTCAGTGCCATTTTAAAGCTACTCTCAGATTGCACTGTCACGCCAGTTCTGATCAGAGACAGCAGTCGCATCAGACTCACTCGCTCTCATATTGGCAGGTTAAGTGGATGTCGAGCGAGATTTATAATCAGATGTGCATCACGTAATGAACACAATACAAATGGCGAAGAGAGCAGAAACAAAGCAGCTGTACTTTAAAGCACCGGGGCTTGAGAGGTGCTGCAGGATGGAGAATATGGCTGGCGGGTGGCAGGAATATTAAGTGAATTCTGCAGTATCTTTGCCCTGCTGCACACCACAAGCCATTAACTACATCACACACACATGAGCAGAGAGCAGAGAAGAAAAAACAAAAAGAAAAAGCAATTAATGGTTAAGGTAATGGTTGCCGACTCAGCAGATTGTGTGTACACATGCCATCGTCCATCATCTCTGCGGGCATTGGACCCACACGTAAAATACTGCATGTGTTCTCCTTCTCTATCTTTCCTCACCATCCCACGCTAACTTTAGAAAGTGGGACCGTTCCTCTGAAGCCACTGTTCTCCTCCATCACCGTCGCTTTTTCCCTCGTGACTCACAGTATGTAAATTTGGTCCAAGCGCACCGTTATAGCAGCCGCCGCCGTAACTCTACACCGGGGTCCTTTAGACACACGTGTGCTGCTGCGCCAGCCGGTGTGTGTGTGTGTCGGCGGGGGAGACTGGGTTAGTGAGACTATTTTAAAGCCGCCGGGGGTTAATGGAAGGTTGACAGGTTTACTGATAGACTTTGTGACGCTGTGCTTGGAGACGCACAGTTGCACACATATATATATACACACACACACACAGACATTCATGACAGCATGTGGGACACTGGTATCTAATATCACAAAGCTAGGGCTGGGTGTCGATGGCAATACTTAAGTCATAGCGGCTGAAATTAGACACTGTGTTTATGACCACTAGAAGTGTGATGGAGCAATATTTCTAGGGGTGAAGAAGATGACTGAAATCAACTTTTGTGTAGGGGAGGTTATCTCATAAGAGACTGAATGGCTTCATAACATAAAGTCAGAAATGGGGTAAAGACAGTAGAGGCACAGCGAGCATCTGTTGCCGCTTTCAAATCAAACTCATGAGCTCGTGGTTACGCCACTGGGAAGACAACAAACTAAATATTTCACCTGGCTGATGTAGAAAATGCAACGGTGATCGTAACGCAAAGGGGCCACTGGGAATGAGTACTTTCTTCAAATAGATTATAAAATTACAAAGAAAACTAAATTCCAACGTATTACACAACTTGTGAACTTCCCAGGGGCTGTTAATACCACAAGAAGGAACACCCTATTGATGGCAGGAAGTTTCACGAGAAGCCTACCTGTCTCTAGAGCTAAGGGGAATCTGAGCAGCGAGCAGAAGCTACAGAGAAACGGGGAACACTGTCCGTCATCTTCCTCTAAATTGATTACAGTCGCATGCAGGTAGGCGCTACTTTCCTACAGTTATACTCTAAGGGCCTCTCAGCTGATTACTTAGAAAAACTAAAGTATCACATGAGCATTTGGATCAAAATTTCTCACGATACCCAGCCCTAATGCAAGCCCATTATACTATTTTCTCAGACAGTCCTGCACACTACAGCACTGTGATGAGGGCTTGATGGACTTAAATGTCAGTAAATTCATTCTCCATGCTTCGGTATATGGCAGTCCTCCATATGGGTATTGTTCATCTTCTTACACACACACACACACACCCCCAGAGTGTGCAAGCAAGCGTCCCTGCAGCCCTATGCAAACCAGCCTCATCAATCAGCCAAGCGCCTAAGAGACTGTGGGGACGGAAGACCGAATGGACGCTTAACAGATCAAATATCCACCTACACCTCCGCAACTTCTTCCACACACACACAAAAAACACAAGTGGTTCAGGATAACGCTGGTAAATCAAAAATAAGACATGACAATGTTGTCGATGAGCAAGGAGACTGATGTGATGGATCAGAGCAAAAGGATGATGGATGATGGACAGGTTCCAGTGAAAATGTTAATGTGATGCTGGTTAGGATTAAATAGAAGCCAGTACAAATAAATAGTTAAAAGGTTATAAGGAAGTGAAAATCCATCCCAAAAGACAAAACAAAAGGGACTAAAGACATCACATCCAGAACATCAAAAACGTCCGGAGTTGCTAACGTAGGATTTCAGTTCAGGATGGATTTTCTTTTTAAACCGTACTGCGGCTGTGTGACGGCGCTGCTTACAGATTTGCGGATGTTGACTCGAGGTTTGGGGACAGGTTTGCCGGGCTTGCTGTCGAAGCTCTCGGGCAGCGTGGACGATCCGTGGCCGCTCTTCCTGGCCTGGAGAGCCAGCTGGTAGGCCACCTCGAAGGCCTGGCCGAGTGTCAGGATGATCTCGTAGGCCAAGTTCTGAGGAGAGACGGCAAAAGCAAAGAGGTGTGAGGGATGTAATGTGATATAACGTACACATTTAACGAGAAGCAGGGAGAGCACTAACCACATCAAAAGCAGTGAAGACGTGGCAGTAGTGGTGACTGGACTTGAGGTCTTTGGTGATGTAGGCAAATGTAGACAGATCCTCTGGATCCTGAGCCGCACAGGAGATGTTACGAATCTCATGTTCTGCTATGATGTTCTGCTGAAACAGGAGAAAAACCGAAGATAAAGCAGGAGCAGAGTTTATCATCTCCACCGAGCCTCTCCTCGGAAAAACAATTCTGATTTATTTTTTATCCCCAAACCATAATCACTGCACACTTATGGTTTGAGAGTTTTCTGGAGTCACTGAGTTGGAAGTTGTCCTCTGGTAATGTAGCTGGAGAACGCTGTTTGTGTTGTGGTAATTAAAGCACATGTCAGTGCCGTGAATTATAGGACATCAAAGCTCCAAAAGAAAGTTTTAGTTAGAGCTCACATTAGGGAAACGTTAGGGGAAGCTGCTTTGCGCTAAAAGTAGAAAATAAGAATCGGTAGTAATCAACGAACTGATTCCACCAGCGATAATCCACAGTAATGGGTCATAGTGGACAGTGCTGTATTTACCTGGTGATTCCATAAATAAAAACAGGCCTATTAAGAAATGATAGGAGTTGACTGTTACGTGTTTTACTTGACACTTAGCTCATTTATTTCCTTCTAGCTGCTTTGTCTTGTTATTCTCTCAACACATTGGGTTTTAAATGAGCAAGGCTGCGGCTGAAAGCAGAGCTCAGCGCTGCGATGCCGTCCAGACCTGACACCTCTGAATGTCGCTCGTGCTCATGTTCAAAAGCCTGACCTTTCATGTGTTATTTGCAGTAGGCGTCGCAGGAAGCTGTGTGTGTGTGTGTTACCTTATTTGTGGCATCAATGAACTTCACTCCTTTGTAGGACACGGAGAGCACGATGGTCGGCACTTTCTTCATCTGTTCTGTCGACTTCTTGGAGCGCGCAAAAAAAACCAAAAGGTAGAGACAAAGAGAGAGAGAGGACAGAGGCAGCAATGACTTTTGAGGCAACTTAGGTTTACAGCTACATGAGAAATATTATCTTAGTTAAAACAGAACCAGGACAAATGAAGAAAGCCTGAACTAGATTCGCCAATCCAACAATCTGTTGACGACTTCCACCTCAATTACCAGAATCAGCTGCTATCATCTCCAAAGGTTAAGGGTTGTTTGGTACCTAATAAAAAACAACTGAAATGCAATTTAGAATCTACATTTCTAAACCCAATAGACTGCAAACTCAACAAGTCTATCAGCTTTTAAGCCATATCCGGCTCCTCGCTCCTTTTAATTACATACCTATACTGAAGTTATTATGCAGCGAGGCTCTGTGGAGAATTGTGTGATTTACAGCAATGTCAGCATTATCCTCTCAGCTGCCATCCTACCTGTCACAAGCTTTAATATATTCAAAGAAGACATAAAAAGAGTTCTTTTTCTGCATTATCTGTATCATTTTCTGTCTTTCATCGCTTGACATCTCCTCTTTCTATCCATATTTCTATCACAGTCTGTCCTCCCTTTATCCCTCCTCGTCGACTCCGCTGGCTGCTATCCTCTCCGTATCTGTTTGTTGCCTTTGTTCTGTTCTTCCCTTCGTGCTCGCAGCGTGTTACTGCCGCAGTTCAACCCTGTCAGGATCAGGTAGAGCTGAATAGCTGACAAAGACAGCTCTACTCGGCTTCACTGTCAGACGCACAGCTCGGCCGCGGAGCTGGAATTTCAACATCCGCATCTGCCTTCACTGTGAAGGGATGCGGCGAGGGTGGAGACGATGTTCGTGCCGTTTTAAAAGCCAGAATAATATGACGTGCATCTCAGTGGAGTTAATTATGACCTTGGGGTGCAGCAAAGGTGTGTCAAGCTGAGGAACGAGAGATGCTCTCTGATGTGTCAACGTACAGTAAATACAGAGACGAGAAAAGAGGAAGGGAGGGACATAAAACTCATGAATATTAAAGATTTATCTTCACACTGCAGAAGCTCAGGAAAAGAGAGAGAGATGAACCGAGGGCCAGAGGAGTGAGGGAGTTAGTGTTACAGTAAAATATAGAAAGATTGACCAGGAGGAAAAGATGAGAAACAAAGAAAGAGTGAGCAGCAGAACGACACACGAGCGAGAAGAAGAACAGATAAGGTGATTAGAGGTAAAAGGGGGATTGTGAAGTATCAAGCCACCCGGGCGAGGATATTAAAAATAAATCCCTCAAAAAGCTTAATCCACTGTAGAGATATTTTAAGTTTAAGTTCAAGTGAGGGCACTCAGAGTATGAGACTGTGTCCCAGATTTAAAGGTCCAGTAAGCCGTTTTAGAGAAAAAAGAACTTAATTTAATAAAAGCACAAGTAGAACAGTCTACGCTCATGTTGACTGATTACACACTAGGGTGGGTTTGATCTATGTGCTGTATTACAACCATTATCATACTGAGCTGCTCTCATTCTCACACGGCGCAATTAAAGTATGATTACGACTCACTGCAACTTGGTTGTTTTAAGTTGTAATAAACCAGAATTATCCCAATAATGACGTTAGCTGCAAGTGAAGACAAAGTGAAGT
The DNA here is from genome assembly GCF_963514085.1 of Chelon labrosus. Classification (NCBI taxonomy): domain Eukaryota; kingdom Metazoa; phylum Chordata; class Actinopteri; order Mugiliformes; family Mugilidae; genus Chelon; species Chelon labrosus. The sequence goes on from NC_140356.1 coordinate 14,835,138, forward strand.
GTTAACTCTGTGCCTTACCCTCATCTTGGCGCAGGCGTCTTGTGTGGACTCCGTCCCTCTCAGCTCCTTCACCAGCATGGAGCCCAGGTACTAGTGAGAAGACACAAAAAAGATGCTGGGTAAATACGTGTGGGGTATAAATCTGACCAGGATGTTCAAACCCAAATAACTTTACAGTCTAAGTTCGATAACAGCAGCGATGTCTCTTTAAGGAGCTGGAACCAGGAAACAGCTCTAGCTTTTAAACATGAGAAATCTTCTGAAGTAGTTGATTCAAAGTAAGTCTGGCCTACATTCTCCTCCCTGATGAAGACTTGTCCCACCTACATTCAATTTGGGGGTGAACTCGAGCGGAAATAATGGGGACACAGTCTAGCAGCAGGGAGAGTCATGTGCTGTCAGCTCTGTTTGCGGCGCCGATGAGGATGGATCTGATGGACTAGTCAGCCGTCCCGTGAAGTGACGGAACAGACCGTCTTGCAGCCATCAACGACGCTCCGTGGGACGCCGCTGTTTCCACCTGTACTGCTTCTGTCTGGGCTCTGACTGGTGACAGCTGTTTCACTGCCACAGCGTCTAGCAGCGGTGACCCTGCTTTATGGCTTGATGATGATGATGAAATGGTCGGAGCCACGCTGCCAAGTGATCAGCAGGCAACGCTGCAGCTGAACACTGAGCCCCTTCCTGCCAAAGAGGACACCTCAACCTCAACTGGTGTCCTGAGTGGTGTCTGCTGCTTTGTCCTTTACCTGTACCTCACACCTCTGTGTTGTGCTGCCTTCAAAGCTCTTGGCATTCAAGTGGTAACAGCGCTTGGATTACCAACCAGCTCAGCCTGGACTTTAATAGTATGAAGAGTGTAGAGCTCAACCAATAAAGAGAGGAAGCCTTCCTTCATCATCTAAAAAACAAACTCCTGCCTCAGAAGAAAAGGAAAACATTTGGGAATATGTTCAAATATAGCTGAATTATTTGTATCATCTTATTGGGTTAGTGTCTTCTACTGACACCAGGTTTATTAAATACACCCGACCCTGAGATTACATTAACTCTGCTGTCTGGTAGACCCTTCTGTCTGGACGCGACTTCATCTGATTTAATAAAGAAGCCACTAATGGTGGGAGTGTTTTACAGGGACAACGTTCACGTCGACATTAAAGCACTTAATGGGTGCGACAGTCACCACCTCAGAGTGTCTGTCCAGTTTATGGAGGGAGTTTAATCCCTGAAGGGGGACCCTAACAAGGCTTTTAGTGAATTACAGGAGAAATATTTACAGCTTCCCTTTTTCCTCATCTCTGCATTGTTTGTGTCAGACTCCAAGATCAAGGACCAATCGACTGATTACAGAGACTAAACATTTTCGGCAAATTGCTCAACATTATGAGTTGCCTCTATGTAGCACAGATTTTGACTGGGTCATATTTTGTGCCGAGGAGTCGGGTCCTTGGCAGATCAAAACGAGGTCGTCTGGGCATGTTAGTGCTTTGTCTTGAGTCACGATAACAACGTTAAATCGTTGTTATGGCGGGGCTGCTGGCACTTATCCTAGAAATTGCATTACACTCGCACACGAGACCATCTGCCGTCCTGTATACCATATCTGTGTGTACACAGGCGCGAGTCTTTTATTAGTTTTCAAATAAAATTCAAGGCAGTGCAACAGGATTAGGACGTGTGCAGCCAGACTTTGAGCTTGATGTTAATGTCTACATACAAATAGGAGAACAGTGTCAACAATGACATCCCGTAACGTTTGGTTAGTTTGTGAGTTGTGATGTTCTTTATAGTTTGTGTGAGGAAAATATTGATATTCTGGCCTAGCAGCAGTGTCCTGACTTACAGCTGATGTTAGCACTTGAATGACAAGCATGTTGTGTACATGGCGTCCCATGTTGTAACCATAAGCCTATTTAAAGGCAGCAAAAGCACATCTCAGGCTCAGGTCACAAAAAACTTAATCTGACTTGATGGTGCAACATGAACATTTAAAGGGTCGTCTAACTCATGAGCTCATATCCACAAATATAAACTCGCTGTCAGTACGAGAGGAAAAGTCAAAGAATCACCGAACCACGACCACAAATCTCTGAACAGAACCTGATCCAGTGGTTGCTGAGATGTTTCTGCTCGGACCAGAGTGCACGGCATAATCCTACAGTCGTGTGTTTTAGTTTAGCTCACTTCACATCACCACAATATATAAAAGCTATTATCTGTCTAGTCACAACGGAGGAGTTAATATCTGGAAACCTGGTCTGAGTGTTTTGCATATTAGCTGTGTTTTCTTTCTTTATTAATAAGAAGGGCTCAGAGTCTGCGCTGCGATGATATTGGCTGTTAATGATGTAGCGTGTTGTAATGATATCAGAATGCCTGCAGGGCTTTACAGAAACCGTATCTGTAATAACTTCAGATAATATTTTCTAGCGGTGGCTGTGGAGCTGACATAATAAAGTTGGTGCTGATAGCGGAGGAGAGGGTTTTGTTTTATATAGAGATGAAAATGAGAGCGGTGCTGCTGCATCCTTTCTGTCCTGGCTTTCTTACCATCCCTCGTTCTCTATTAAAACAAACACTACGCCCTCACCCTCTCACCAGCGTCTCATCCATCTAAGTTATTCCTATTCACCCTCCGAGCTCCCGTCACCTCGCCAGTATTCACACCAAACGCTCAGCCTGCCGTTCTGTTGAGGCTCCCCCTCGTTCGTCTCACTTTCTGGAGCCTGTTATCCTGGGACAGCGAGCGCTAAGAGATGTTGTCATGAACGGCTCCATGAAAAGCACCAACATATTTTCCCCGGCGGCCCACCCGTTGTGTGTTCTTCCCAAACACATTGCCGGTGAACAACTGTCAGAGGCCTAATGGTCCACGCTGCTGCTATCAATCTTCTAGGAGTGTGAAAAGGAAGAAGGGGAGATTTTTAACGGAGGGAAGACCCACTCTGGGGAAACTCTGATTCACTGCCTCTGCCTCTGTTTTCTTGATTTTATTCGCATCTTTTTTTTTCTGCAGCTCTGTCAAATAATAATCTAGCTCATATCTGCTCCACGTCTTCACCCCACGGAGCCAGGCAGAACATCTAGTTCTAAGATAACCAATTATTCCCTCTCACCGTTGATGCCGAGCGTTGATGGTATCTTAAATTGCTTCTTTTGCAGCGTTTCTACCTGCTCCAAGTAAGTAATCATTTCAGCGAGCCTGTATCCGTGGTAACATGGATACGTAACATCATTTATGTAACTGGCAAAGGTCTAAATTTACCAAAGTGCCGAGGATAGCTGAGTGCGGTGTTGACTGAGAGGTGAGGCAGAAGCGGGGTTGTTGATCTTCAGTATTACTACCTTCACTGCTTTTATACAGAGGTGAAACATTTAGTAATTTAACGCACAAATCAATCAACTAAAACCAAATCATGATTGTCACTCAGTCTCTGTTGGGTTATTCAGATTTAACAAGCAGTTCTAACAAAACAATTTGGTTGTCAGGACATTTTATAACTCAAACAAGTGAATTTAGAGGACGCTCAAAGACGCCAGAGTGGAGGGAAGTGGTTGGACTTACGTAGGCTTCGTAGTCACAGGACTGAAAGATGAGCTTCTCAGGGTGATGCTGCCAGTACTGCACCGGAGTGGACGAGGTGGCCTCGTTGGGCGGACGCAACGTGATTGGCTCGCACCACTCTCCAGCCTGAAACGACAACCAGTTACACATCACAACACGACCAGAGGATCAGTCAGAACGAGCTGCATATCCCATGTTGACCTGATAAAAGTTTGTAAATTTGTAATGGGGTTTTTTTGGGGGGTTGAAGTGAACACGCCTTCAAATAGCGTGGAGAACATCCAAGAGGAAATTAAACTTGGCTGAATTATGTTCACATATTTTAGCTCGGATTAAGACTCTTTGCTGCTGCTCGGCTTTTTTTTTTTTACTCTTCACTTCTTAGAGGAAATAACTAAATCCTGTCTGCATACTTCTCTAATGTCTGTGGATAACAAGCTTGTTTTTGTCTTCATTCCTCTTGTAAATGAAACCAGATGAGCTTTGCCTGAGGAGTTTTTCACACATTCTCCAAATACTGCATTTCCATTTATGTGTCGGTTCACATACGTTCGCCAGAAAGTTGGTGAAGGACTGTGAAAGGGAGATCTTCTAATCAGATGCAAAGATGTTGAATAAACAACTCGGAGATGAGGCTTTAACGTCAAACTCCTTTGTTCTCTTGGGTTTTGTTTGAGAACAGGTGAGGTGAGTCGATCAGAGTACAGCCACTAAATCATAAAAACGCTGTAAGAGTCAGAGAAGAGGGGTAATGATAGAGAATAAAGATCATCTATTGTGTTATTCTTGTAAAGATGTTTCACGAGCACCACTTCAGGGTGTTGTTCCTGGAAAAGGTGAGATACACGGTGACGCACACACTCAACGGATTCAGCAGGGTAACCATAAGTGTGTGTTGGTCCTCACTGATAAGCTCTGTGATTCACACGGAGACAAAAAGACCTTAATCACAGTGAAAGCACAACACAGCTGCTGCCTCGGATGTGTGCGTACGCCTGTGCGTCTGAATCATTGTGCTGTTGTTGATTGAGAGTCACAAAGTTCTAATTTTGCATTTTGGATGAGATTAAAAAGTGGCTGCAAAGATAAGATGATTACTTGGAAAAGTATTTAGTTGTTTGCTTAACATGCTGTACTTGAGGTAAACATTTATTCTCTAAAGCGACAGATTTTTATCTCTGATGCCAAGATAAGCTTCACCTGCTGAAAATGATCAGATATGCAAACCACCCAAAGTGTCATTTCCTTAGCACAAAGTTTCAGTCGTAGATTTTGTATTTAGCTAATTAGTGAAACTGAAATAATCTCTAAACACTGGTGTCAGATGTTTTTTTTTCTGCTTTGGAGCATTAATAACGTATTTTTTGGTTTTCATCTCCTATATTTTATTATATTATTCATATTTAACGTATATTACACGACACAGATTACAGTAGTGACACTTCCTTAAAGCTCATCAGTTTCTCAGACCTTCAAATTTGTAAAATCACAGCTATGAAATAGTACTAAGATCAGATTTAAGGTATATTTTGGTTTTACATTACAAGTCTATGTATTTTTCTTGTAGTTACACATTCGCACCAACTCTGCAGCACAGAGAAATAAACCTTATCAAGCCGTGATGACTCAGAAATGACTTATTAGTGGAATCGATTCATTGTTAGTTTAAAATATACACCATGACCAGACTGATTATTTACCCAGGTAGGTTTATATCCATATTTATGATCATTCATGATACTCTCCTTGAGTCCATCCCTCTCTCCCTCTTCCTGTCTCCATTCATCCCTCCATCCTCTCCTCCCGTCCTCACCATGCTGACTTGAGCCATCTGTCGCTCCAGCTTGGATCGCGGCACGTCCTCAAAGTAGTTGTCATTGCTGCGCTGTCTGCGCCGGGCGTCCGCCTGCATGATGAGGTGCTGCACGTCCAGAGATCCACCCGGGACTCCCGCCGTGTACGCTGCCTGGCCTACGGAAGGGCTGAGCTGGGGAGGAGTGTGGTTTCCCCCGGGCTCCTGGTACAAAATGGGTGTGGGCAGATCGAAGGGGCGGAAGGAAGAGAGAGCAGGTTCATTCATCATTTTATAATACGCTATGTCACCGCTGCAAGTAGAGGAAGTAGGGCAATGCACTGTGCAGCGACACGTTTTATTTTTCAGCTACAGTGTTGCTGCTGAGTACTAGCGTCTCAAACTGCTTTGCAGAATCGAGCACGAAAGGCGGTGTCCTGTTTCCAGAGGGTTTCAGCAGATCCACCAGTGTGTTTAATCACAACGTGCCTGCACCGTCACTTTAAGTGAAAGCACTGGCTTGATCCTCAAAGTGGAAAATGATGTTCATTTAAAAGGTTTTCAAGCTGAGTGGAGACTAAAGTTCCCAAAAGAATCAGGACTTTTACATTTTGTAATGGTCTTATACATTAAAAGTTATTCACTTTCAGTTGATTTTATCTGAGGAGACTCAGAGGGAGAAGCTTTTTCATACAGATTTCTCTTTTTTTACTGAGTCGAATCATTTCAACTTTGCTTCTCGTCCTAAAATTCTTTTTAACCACTCGTCCATCACATAAATGTGTCTGCTCCTGTTTGTACTGTATCACTGAGTAAACACAGCCCTCTGCTCACACACCAGAAGAAAAGCAGGATTTAAACACATCATTACCGTATAATCTCGCTTGCTTCAGTTACAAAACACTGACACATCTTTCAGGGGTTTTCCTGAAGTTAAAGCTCAAATCAGAGGTTCTTTAACAGGAAGAAATGCCAAACGATTTCATGCTCTAGCTTCTCAAATGTGAAGATTTGCTTCTTAAACAGTTCTCGAGTTATAAACTGCACCTTTTAGAGGTTTGGACTTTTGTCCAAAGGGAGGAATTTGAAGATTTCCTGAGGGATTATATAGATTAACACTGTTACAGACCTCATACCTACAATTATAGGCTTTAACATTTTATATAATAATCAAACTAAACCTAACTGATTAAATGATTATATTTACCAATAATATTTTTTCTTCAGTTTTCAGATGGACATGTTTGTGCACATTGGACAGTTCCGGTTGTTTGGCTGAAATCATCCAGGCTGTCTCATTCAGCTTTGCCTCAGAGACACTAGGCCTCCCTCGGCTCAACAGCACAAAGACATTAGAGCGTAGCTCTGATGGGATAGGGGAAGCCAGTTCCCTGTGATTAACATCCAGGACAAGCCAGCAGGGAGGAAACAGCAGTGATTCAGCCATTTTGTGCCTCCCTCAGAGATTTGGGTAATCAGTTATGGCTTTCCCTCCCTCTCTCTGTCTGATGTATTTATAATAACTCAAATCCACATTGGTTACGATGTTACTCGGGATTATGTCGGTTCATAAAACACAGACACTCACTCACCCTTAAGGAGATGGCCCTGGGAGGTTTTTGTGGGGTGTCTTCGTGTAGCCGGTCCCCCAACGACGCCAAGATCCGTTTTCTGTGTCCGATAAGACCGATCTTCAATACCTGAAAAAAATAAACAGCAGTCTATTAGTAACAGTTACAGTAGAGCTGAGAGAATCAGACGAGGGGAAATTAATCATTTAAGTCATTTATTAAAAAATTAAATAAATAAATTCATGGTAAATGTCAGATCTTTAGCTTCTGGATGAAAACCTAAGGCTCTGGGACAGACGGAACAAGATTACAGTTGCATTCTCTGTGAATACACGAGAACTACTCCGGTGGCAAAAATGATGACTCTAGTTCTCATTTGCATAATTTAAAACAGCTTTTATCGAGAGAAAGAGCTCAAAGGCTTATATAGCTGTATCAGCGCAAAAAAAAAGAAGAGCATAACTGTTATAAACAGATTATCATTCATGTGTCTTAAATGAGAATAATACTGCTATCCAGAAAAGAGTTGCACTTGAATAATGACATAAAAGGCCTCTGAGCACATGCATGTCATTATTACTATTGCACTGGACGGTTAGTTGCGCTCCTATATGAACAGATCAGATACTGATGGACACACATATGGAGGTATCCTGTATGGGATTAAAAACAGGCATGAGGAACTGATTAAACTGATTAAATTAGCTGTTGTTTTAATTTACAACTCTGCTCTTTTCTTTCATTCGGCTCGTTAAATGAATAACACAGAGGTTTAGATTAAAAGAGCTGGACTCAACCTTAAGTAACAGAAAAATAGGTCTCGATACTGACATGACTGATGTTAGACTTGAAACCAAAAATCAATTACAGTTTGGAAAAAAAAAACAAAAAAACAAAAACAAGCAACAACAGGTAGGTTTTTAATTATTAGCCTTAGGCAGTGAAAGGACCAGGTCACAGTTAAACAGCACCATAAACTATAAATATAAAGATGCTGAGCTAATTGTGCTTCATATTTAGTGTACGGACACTAAATTCACACAATGTCAGACAATTCTTCCTCCTAAAGACATTTTAAATTAGCTTCACTAGGCCTTCAAACTTGAAGCGATCCCATTGTCGCCCATTGCTTTGTAGATGGCTCTGGTTGCCTAGGCAACCCTCTAGTCAATGTCAGTGTCGGTTTATTTATAAAGCGCATTTAAAAAAAACGACGAACGTGGACCAAAGTGCTGCACAGAGTAGGGAAGGCATGTACAAATATATAAAACACAGACAAGGAAGAGTAATGAAACATAACTAGATACAGAGCAGCTCTCAAACTGAATAAAAATCAGTTTTAAATAAGTTTTGTTGCTGCCAGTGTGAGTGTCCTATCAGCAGTGGTTAGTTCAGCATAAAGAAAAACAACATCTATTCTCAACGACCACAGCGTCACCTTTAATGCACACATGTCAGATTTTCCGGGTCTTTGATAAAACACGCCGTTACCGAGTCTTTACCGCTAGATTCTGCCCTGACAGCGATGAAATGCAAATTAAACAATACGAGATTGTGGCAAGTTCATAATTGTCTATTGATTTTCCCCAGGCGCTCGTTACTCAGGCACCAACACAGACAAAAAAAAAAAACACACACTTGGACTCTAATGAAAGCGTTCATTCTTTCTCCGGTCACCAGGCGTCCGCTGACTGTGCCAGTTACTGGGTTTTCTAAAGAGACGGGTTGGAACACGGTGAAACCTTCTGCAGAGATGTTGTTTGCACTGTTTGCACCTTCTGGCACCGCACGTCAGTATACAACAATCTTCTGGCTGGTTTCGTAGAGCTGCCTCTGGAGGTCTTCCAGTAAAGGTACGTGACAGTGTGAGAGAATGTGAACATGCCTGTGTGTGTGTGTGTGTGTGTGGGTCTTCAGGGCAATAGATGGTAATTAGCCTCAATGTGAGGTCTTGCTGTCAGTCTAATGATTCTCCCAGCAGCCTTGCTTTGAGTCAGCGCAACGTACAATCTATCGCACCAATTACTGCTCCACATCTGCTGAAGAAGCTACGACGAGTCATGTAGGATGCACGCAGTTTGGTTTGTAAACTATCAAAAAGAGCATAAATAAATCATTCCCATACATATGGAATGGAAGATATATAAATATATGTATGCAGATGTATACAACTCATTTATAATACATAACTGGTGCTTTCTCTAGCAGTTTTCTCCATAAACTTTATTTTGTTTCCAATAAGCAGAGCAGTTAAACACACAGCTACCACAGTGGGCTCAGCTGCATCCTACACCGTTCATCACTGCATTAAAAACTATGTATTTTAATTGTTAAAATCAGACGGATCAAAGGCAAACAGAGAGCAGAGCAGGGACTAGCAGGTAGTGGAACTAATTGGCGCATTATGGCCACACTGTTCTCCCTCCACTAAGTTTTTACTCACTTATTTTTCCCCTCTTGTTATGTGGCTCACCAGCTTTCTTTCTTTCTTTACACATTGGCCTTCACGGACACACAATGGCGGCAACACCACGGCCTCTCTGCCTCCATCTCAGCCTGTCTCTTTGTGCTAAAGATTAACACTCGCTCACTGAGTTTGGTGCATTAAGATCATGTGATACTGTCATTTATTTTAAGAGCCTTTCAAGAGTAAAGCGTCAGCGCGTCTAATTGAGAATGTGATGTACTTCTCAGCAAGTGAAAAGAGACGGAAAATAATGAGTTTGATTATAGGCTAGGTTACGTTGCTTTCTGGTTTGGTTTTCGGGATTTTTAAGTTTTGGATATTTGGACCAAAGAGCTGCACCTGAACACAGCGTCGTGCAGAGCTGACCTCTACTGAATCAGTACCGATCAGACGGTGCACAGTTCATTTTTCCTTGATGAGCATTTTCGTGAAAATATTTGAACGTTCAGTTTAGATAAAGCTGAAAAACAAGAAGCGCCATCTGTGTGCGTGCCCTGAGGACTTTGCCGTTTTGTTGACTTGTCACTTTGTTTTCTCTTGTAGCGCACTGGTTCTCCTAAAACTACAGGTGTTTTAATTTAATCAACAGAATAATAATCTGCAGCTACAAATGTGAAAATGTCCGTCATCGGCAGGTCAAGTGAAAGTGAAAATGACAGAGAAAGTAAACAGGTGACACTGCAGTTCAATTTATTGATGACTCTGCCTTCACACTAAACAATGACCACAACGATGGATTTTTTTTTTTTATGTACTGTATAGAGAAAAGGTCATGAAATATTCAGTCGACTGCCTGTCTCCTGTCTCCTGGGGTGCGATAGCGTGACACCAGTCCTCACGTCACTGTTTCATCACAAACACAAATTTCTGTGTGTGTGTGTGTGTGTGTTACACTTTGTCTTATGCAACAGCATCTACTTCAAATACAGTAGAAGCCTCAACCTCAGCCTGAAGTTCAACTGTCACCATAGCAACACAGAGCAGCAGCAGCAGCAGCAGCAGCAGTCACCCACACACACACACACACACACACACACACTTGTCCAAAAGAGAAGAAATAAAAAAATAAATAATCCACATGCACGTGGATGTGTACTCTCTCTCACACACACACACACAGAAACAGTCCAAACAGCTGTTTCAGAGGCTGGGGATGAAGATTATATTGTTATCCCTGAATGGATGAGAATTTGAATACAACCGACCATTATTGTTAAAACACACTCTCGCTCTGTCTGACTGCAGCATCGGCCCATTTGCATTTAAATGATATTCATAGCAGCCGTATATACTGACAGAAGAAGTGCTGAGCTACCACCGCGTACTCCCGATCACGCCCCTCTCGTTCCGTCTCCGTCCGTCGCTATCACACTCATTACTCCTTCGTTTAAGCTCAACTCTATTCACATCTATTCAGGGGGGAGCTCGGATGATATGTAACCTTGATAAGACATCATTTGTGCGTTCCGCTCCAGCAGCACACTAACACTTCAGCTACCAGTAAAAAAAAAAAAAGGAGAACAGATCAGGACAACGTTTCTCTGTCTATGCAGGTGCGGTAAAAATTTGATGGACGCTGAAGGACAGAACAGTCACTGTCAACAACTATCACGACCAACGACGCGTAACTTCACAGTTAAGTTCTAATTTCCCCTCTCGGCTAACCGTGAAACGAGCTGGTTCTCATTCATGAGCACAGTTCCTGGCAATTTGACCAAAAACAGGTTGGTTCAGGAACAGAAATATTTCTCCTTATTGAGAACCAGATGATAGTTGGATCAGATCGAGAATGATGAGGACATCCAGTCACAAATGGCTATGTGCTAAACCCGTGAAACCAAACAAGCAAATGGAGAAGAAATGTGTTGCCTGGAAACTCAAATTTATCATCAACATGAACATGTCCTACTAGTTCTACATACAGTAAATCTAACTGTACGCAGAACTTGAAGGGATTCGTTGGCTTGCTACATGTTGGTGGATTCTGTACCTCCTGTGGATCAGGCTTGTTCCAGTGCTGATACTTGATCAGTTTGGGATCTAGTGAATTAGGAGGCCAGGTCAACACCTTGTGCTGTTCTTCATGTTTTTTGTGTGTCTGTGTCAGGCTGTATCTTGCTGGGGATGGTTGCTGCCATCAAGGAGTGTCATTGCTATGGGGTGGGGGTGCCTGGTCTGGTCTAGGTGGGTGCTACATGTCTAAGGAACATCCACATGAATGAATGTCAGGTCTAAAAGTTTCCCAGCAGAACACTGTATTGTCACAAGATGGTCAATGTTATTTACTTATCCTGTTGGTGGTTTTAATGTTGTGGCTGACTGGTGTATGGATGCTGTATCTAGTGTTTTTTTTATTGTTAAGGATTCATTTTGGAAAAACACAATGTAAACAGGTCTAAAGCCATTCTACGTTACGTTAAAACACAGTAAACCCTTCATACGTATATAATTTGCTGTCAGTAATATCAGAAACACGTCAACTACGCTACATTTTCAGTGCTGCTGCTGCAATCCAGTGAAATATCTTAACATTACCTGGACTGTTCAGGAGGAATGAACATCAATGACTTGGCGTCAGGTCATCCTGTCGTTGCGCATTTCCATCTAACTCTAAGAGTCCCGGTGTGACTGGTATAGATCAAACACGTCTTCATTATGTGTCTTCACATTACTTTTCCTTTCCTCTTCCGTGTGTCTCAGCCTCTCGTCTGTCTGCACACTGCTGTGTAAGAGTGGTGCTACTGAGCAGCTGAAGTCCCTCTGGTCCTGATTTTATTATCATAGCATGAAGTGATTGAGGGTGCTGTTTGCATCCAGGAGCTGGCTGGACCATAATGTTTGCGTCTTCTGTTTGTCTCTGTGCGTGCCGATCAATGCACTAATCCTGTTTGCAGTCCAAGACTGAGCAGGCTTGATTAACGGATTGGTCGCCACACATACGCTCAACGGATCCATCCTGTAGTCTGCTCTATCTGCACTACCATAATTAAGCTGCTAATATCAATCTGATTCTTGCAATTTAAATATTTATGTTTTTCATGTAAAACTCATCTATGAGGACAATTCTGCATCTGCAAGTGGCAAACATAAAACCCATCAAAGCGAACTGTAAGACAGAAGATGGATGGACAGACTGACCTCCTTTAAAACAAAAGGAAACACTGAGCCATGGCAGCTGCCACATAATGACATATTTTAACAAGTAGCCAGTGCAACAGTAAGTGGAGGGAGAGCGTCAGCGACCGGGGACATTCGTGACGACCTCTCTCATTCAGGACACTGGAGACAAAAAGCCTTTTCTGTGTTCCATACTGGAGGGGAGGTTGGAAGCTGGTCGGCTCACTGGAGCATGAAACCCAGCGAGAGAACCACACAGTCCGGTCACTGTCTGTGCTCAAACTAGCACGTACTTTTAATGACGGAGAAGGAGGAGAGTGGAAAAAAATAAATAAATAAACCTTTCTTCTGTCTCTTTGCTCCCGTTTAATCTACACTGAGTGGCCTAACTATCCTCCTCATCACACTCATATCCTCTTTCCTCGTCCTCCTCCGTATTCCCTTGACCTTAAATCACCTCTCATCATCTGCTCTCCTCTTGTTTCCTGCACAGTCTGTCCTTATTTTCACTGCGCTCTCCTTTACATCCACACAACAGAAGGCAAGGCTAGAGACAATAGGCAGCCAGAGAGAATAAATAGTTTGTCAAAGCCTCGGCTCTGCAGCTTCTTCTCTTCAGCGATGGCGATTGTATGCGATTGGTCCGTCTTTGTTAGTTAGCTATCGCTGGGTGTATCTGCCTCATCCAGGCTCATGTCAATATGACCGATCACCTCTCCCCTGCAGAGGCGATGAGGTGCACAGGGTTGTGACCTCTGCGATATCAACAGACTTCTGCAGCCCCTCAATCTTTGTCTACTAATAGCGCGGGGTCCAGCCCCTGGAAGAATCCTGCATCGATTTTGCAGATCAAAGAATCACTGGTCTAAGCTTACTTAGATTGCCCTGGGTCAGAATACATTACAGGCCAACCGAGTAGTAATATTGATCAGTAAATAGCTCACGTCTGTCTGAATGACCATCTTAGAGGAGGAGTGCAGGTCTGCTGCTACTGTTGAACACGACAAGGTCACCTCCTCAATAACATTTGGCTAGGGTTACAATCTACGGTAACACACAGACAAGATATTACATTTATGATTTATTTAAAAGCAATGGTGTGCCATTTGTCTGGAAGGAGATACCATATAATATCAAAGTAGCATAAATACTGGAGATGCAGCTTAGCTTGGCTCTGTCTGAACCTTCTTTCTACCAGCTCTTAAGCTCATTAATTAATACTATACATCTTTTTTTCTTATTCCATGCAACAATTTAAATCTATAGTGACTAGTCAAGGTTTTACTGTGGTGTTGCCAAGCAATCCAACCCGAGAGAGTTGCTTCTCGCAAATATTTTTTTAAGAAATACTCTAGAAATTGTACAGAGTAGCCTAAAACCTCCACTAATGGCCAACAAGCAAATCGCTTCATATGTGGACAAGGTTTAGAGTTGGTTGAAAGTGACTGGAGATTTTGGACACGAGTCTTTCTACAATCCTTGATACTGTCCTGGTTTAGTCGTGTAATTACTAGAGGCATAGAGACGTGGTTTGTGCGATAAATAAATAAGTAAATGGACAACATGTCCGAGCTGGAGCGCCAAATCTGTTCGCTAAAATGGAAGGAACATAAGTCAAAGCAGCTTCCATCTGGCAGTCGGTGGTGTTTGTTATATAAAGGCATTGATATAATGTGCAAGAGTTGGTGCAAAGGCAAAGATGTTTACTGCAACAATGCTCGTCTCATTTTTCAACCCGATCATCGACATTTTTCTAACCCTGGATACTTAATCACAACCAGGCACCTTTTGCTCCCTTGCTCTCTCAATGATCCATCCCTCTCTTAGGCTACGTGTGTGTGATGTTTGGAGGTGGAACGATTCGTATCGATTGGACTCAAAAGACACTGCACGCACACACACACACACACACACACACAGACACACACACACACACACACAGACACACACACACACACACACACACACACACACATGCTCAACCACACAAGCCTCGGAAAGCAAGAAAGCCTGAGCTCAGGACAGTGACGTCCAGGCTTCAGCATAATCTACAGCTTCACACAAACATGGAATATCATATACATATATATGTATGTTTTTTTTCTTTGTAGGGGGAACACTGAAGGGAAACAGGAGACCACGGGTTGCCTAGCGACCGGGTGGAGAGGAGTTACGAGCTATGTGTTGAAAATGATGTCCAACGGGGACCAATGGGACGAGTCGTTTCATTGCCGAGAGAACAGACAGCCAATGAAAGCGGGCCGGTAATAAGCCTGCCTACAAGGAGACAGATATATCTCCATTAATAGCATGAGAACTGTAAGTATGACTGGAAGCAGAGGCTCAGTGTGTGTGCGTGTGTGTGTGTGTGTGCGCAAACATAGCCAAATGCTGCAGGATCAAGACGGAAACAAGATCTTTCAAATGTTGTGTTCTGCCGACACACACAGTTTTCTACTCCGGCACAGAGAGGAGCTCATGAATTGAATACCCAATAAGATGAGAGAGGAAACGGTGTATGATATATTTTATTTTTTTTTCTGGGTTAATAAATACTTCAAAGCCCCGAGATGGAACCAATTTTCACACTGCAGAGGAGCACAAGCTCTCCTAAGGCACCAAGCTGTGCACATGGCTCTGTATATTTATGAGTGTACAATACTATTTGGGAGTGGGTCCTTCAAAGAGTTAACCCACCTCAGGTCTTTTCACACAGTGAAGACGCTGAAGTTAAAAGGCTGAATATACAGATAGAGCTTTAGATTGCATTACATTTTACGTATTTGTTTAATAAGAAACAGCTTCCTACATTGACAACTGCTACTAGATGTCAGTATTAGTGCATGTTCATATGACTTGACACGGTTAAGACTGACCTAGAGAAAGAGAGCGCCCATTTGGTTTTGTTTGTTGTGTACCTTGCGGAGGTAGCGCTTACATACAACAGCTGCTCATAGCGGTTAGTCAGTGGAGCGTGGAACATGCAGTACAAGAACAGTTTGGGGGGGGAGAGAAGAAAAAAAAAAAAAGCTACCGAAACAAGATCGGGTTAATGGGATGCTTGTAGCAGCCATATGTGCGTCTGTGAACTCTCTGCTGAGGGACAGCGTTGGATGGGACCCTGCTGTGCACTACATGACTCCATGTGAGCCGTGACTTTAAAACAGGTGAATATTTGTGCCAGCTAACGCAAGTCTGTTGGCCCATCACGTGTGAACTGAATTAGCTACTGTGTGACGTTTACACTTTGCTCGAGGAAATTTGCTAATTATTTGGTTTCTAAGTTAATCAACATCGGAGCGGCAGTTTAAGCTGCCACGCTGCTATACATAGACCGGTCCCAAAGCAGGATGCCACATCCTTCTGTCTCCTTTGAGGTCGTATAAGATGGCGCTCTTTTTAATACACAAAGAACGCATATAGACAGGAATTTCAAGAGTTTAAGCCTCGACCACGTTACTTGACCTGCCGATGACGGACAAAGCACCAGTAGTCCGACGGTGGTTTTGTGACCCAGTTCAGTCTCAAAATAAGACGTCAACACCATGAAAATAAACAGACAGAAGGGTGTCAGATAGAAGTGGTAATCCCCTGAATCAGACATCGCATTTAGGTTTAAAACCTCATGCTGAAAGCCTTTGTCCAGGACTTGTCTCTTCCAGCCTCATCCATTACGCTGCGGTTTCTCTGGGCCGCCTACTGACTAATGCCGGTCACTGACGGGGAATTGATCGCAATGACTCGCCGTGGTGACGATTCGATGAACACAAGGCGAAGCTGGATTATGATTGATCGGGCCGGCGTCTCAGATAAACAGCATCTGGCTGAATTTCCAACCCGATCTTTCCGTCTGCTTTTAAACTGCCGGGTGAAAAGAAATACTTTACTTTCTTTTCTCCTGCTGGGACCTGTCTCATTCCTCCCTCTGTTTACCTCCTACAAGGGCTTCATTAACTTTATAGTCTTGTACTTTCAATGCCAACTTGTTTCCCTTCACGTTATTTTTCCTACAAGTTCATACAAGATATTAACTTATCATTTTGGGTGGGTGCTTGATGCTTAGTTGCAAATACGAATCCACCAAAACCTTGGGGTAAAATAGTTTGGCAACGCTGGTTCATTTTGAACATTGCTTTACACTGAAGTGGGTGTAGAAGTGTAATAGATGGGTTTGGAAAGCTTTTATTAAAACCCTGAAAACAGTCATCATTTGACACTAATAAATGCTTACAGTTGTTCTCATACATAGTGATTATCGGTTAAATATGGATCACTATGTTGACACTGAGCTGTGCGAGCTAACCTGGACCTCTCTTTAGCTACTACACTGTCTCACTCTCGTCCCACATCTCCCTCCTTTCACCATCTTCTAGGAATCTGCATGCAAATAAGGGAAGGACGTAAATTAGGGCAGCAGTTGGACTTGAGTAGATTTAACCGTCGTAGTAATAGCTTTCAGCTTTTGTTCCGCCTGTTTCGTTTGGCTCAGTTCAGAAGTAGAGACAAGAGTTGGCGTGTTTTATTTATTGTTTGAGCTAGAGTCACACTTCAGATTGGGACTTTCAGAAAGTATTGCGACAAGTACAGACGTGAGAATCTCTCTCTGAATGATGGATGATCTGGGAAGCTAACAAACAAAAGAAAAACACACAGACGGGACATGTACACAGTTGAGCTGAGAAAAGGTGATATGAATTAAATCTGGAGTTGTCACCGGCTGTACTTGATAAACTTGTGGGAAGAGACCATGTAGTCGTTTTAGCACGATGAATGCACACTCTTTCAGGTGTCCCGGGGACAGACTTCTAAACTCTACACGCGCAAAAACATTTATCTACAACACCTGCACGCACAAACACACTGCACACAGCTTGTAAATTAGCCCAGTCAGCAGTGTTGATTGAGCGCCGCGGACTCATTTCATGTGTTGTGATCACCTCAGCCTCACTGAGCATAGAGATGTAAGACACAAACAAAACAGCAGTAAGCAAAGATTTTACAGATATCACCCTTTGC
Organism: Chelon labrosus; assembly: GCF_963514085.1. Lineage (NCBI taxonomy): Eukaryota > Metazoa > Chordata > Actinopteri > Mugiliformes > Mugilidae > Chelon > Chelon labrosus. Next base: position 14,852,666 of record NC_140356.1, read on the forward strand.
CCATCCACAGCAAGCTTACCCTCCTCTCTCAAGACGGGACTTATTCCAAATGAAAGGTGGACAAGTAGTCTTCAGTTTTCCTTCCTCTCCTCCCGTGCTCTTCGATGCCGTCCAAGGCAAGTGTTTCTTCCGTCTGCCTCTCTCCTCTCTCTATCCACGCTCTCCTAGCTTTTTCTCCTCGCCTCCTCACCGCCAGCTTTTGTCTCCCTTTCTCTCACCCTCACTTTCTCTGCAGATTTCCAGCGCTCACCAACTCCTCCTCTTTCTTCAGCTTGCGGCAGCCAGACTACATCTCCTACATGTCTCTGCCTGAGCTCTCTCATTCCCTCTCCCTACACACACTCCCTCACCGTGCGCTCTCTCTCTCTCTCTCTCTCTCTCTCTCTTTCAACCAGCTTACATTCACCCTCCTCCTCCTCTTCCTCTCTATCTCGTCACTATGGAGACGCTCAGCCCATACAGAGACCAGCCTGTGCTCACAAGGAGTACAAGTTTGTGTGCGGCACGGGTTGAAAGAGTTCAGAAGCGGTATAACCACCATTATATGACAAATAAAAACAACAAGGAGTAGCAGCCGGGGCCACAAGTATTTTCAGTAGCTTACCGTGAATAGGACGCTACCGCTAGCAGTTAGCTTAGCGCTAAGCCTGAATTCAGCAGGAAAACACCCAGCCTGGCTAAAATCTGCCAAACTGGAGTAATAAATAAAGGAATAAATAAAGCTCACTCATCATTACTCAATATCTGGATAGAGCTGGTTTAAGTGACAAGAAAGAAAACAACCAAATTTCCCAAAATGTCATCATATTCTTTGAAAATATCTTTAATTAGTCTGACCATAAAAAAAAAAAAACAAGAGTCTCCCAGACTAATCAACACTTTAAATATATGTTGTGGCCGTATGTTGTAATAATTGTATCATTTTGTCTGGAAATGTCTTTTTAGTCCAGTTAAAATGTGGCTTTAAATATGGCAACCATTAGCCATTAGCCGCTGTTGCTATGGAGACGAAGTGAATCAGGGACACAAATCGGAGCTGAAACTAAAACCGAGAGCATTGTGGTGGCAATGTGGCACTATGTCTAAAAGTTTTAGATTAGATTAACGTGAATCTGTTAATCTAGACATTAAATGAGTCAGAACATTTCCACAAGACTTTTTGTCTTCAGGGTATCACATTTTTCTTTTCAGCTATTGACACGTTAGACAAGTTTGGACATTTGACAGGAAATGTCTCAGAGCACAGAAGATCCTAAGTTATCTGATCGTGATTTCTCTTTTGAGTCAAGTTCCTCGGAGAAACGTCGTCACTGATCAGGCTTTCGTAACGTATGAAAAGGTGAGGGACTTTTTAAGTAATCAACAAATCAAACATATGACTCACTTTTTCACGTTTTTACAGCGTGCTCTTACATAATCAGTAAACTGAGTGAAGGGCACGACAAGGACGGCACTAGTGCACGTTTAATGCTTTATATTACTCATGTGTTTATGTATGAGTGTATAGGTGTCACATGAATGAAATCCAACCTACACAGCTTGACGTCGTTCGGTCTATTTCTGTTTAAAAGTGTCTATTTATGTCATCCTGTGGGAAAAACTAAAGAGAGGGTACGACTTTGGTCCTACTGCCAATCATAAACAATTACACTACAGGTATTGATTACGTAAATACACATTTTTCTTATTTTGGAGTTTACAAATGCCCTTTCTTGATATACCTTTAGAAAAACGGGTGTTAAATAATAATTTTTTGATTTTTATTTTAGTAAAATCTGTCAGTGTGACTGTTTTGGGCTTCACTGGAAAGAGGAAAGAAATATTTTTGAACCTGCTCATCTCTAATTACATAATTTTACTTTGAAAGCATAGATTTGAGTAACAACTGAAGCGAAACTGATGTTTATCCAGATGTGGATGAAAATTTAAAGAAACTGATCTAGACAAAGATCTAACTCATGGGTTTAATAAACAAGGATGAGAAATAAAGGGCAGTCAGTGACAATATTTAACTCTGTACAATTGAAAATACACAATACAACTGATTCGTAGCTCCTGAGAAAACACCTGGAGAGCAGTGAATTCTTTTCTCGTCGTCCTCAACAAGTGAAGTTGTTGACTGAAGCAGAACCAGACCAGCGGCTACCGTACAGCTCCACAGTAAAACCACTGGATCAGGGAGCAATCAGGGGTCACACACATTCTCTCCTGACGCCTCCCACACTATCTGCAGCGGCGAGTGCTACAACAGGAAGCGCTACAAGTCCAAATAAGGCTGCAGGAGAGTGATATGGTGAAGTACACTGCAGTCCTGAGGCAAATCTGCCCACACGAAAAATTAACACCAGCTACAACTCACTCCGTTTTCACACGTTTGGTATCCTTGCACATTTGGACATGCCAGACAAAACTTAACAGACACACACACACGCACGCACACGTCTCATGTGACTAGATGAACCAACTGAACTGAACGCATGTGGAACTCGCTTCATGCATGTGAGCGTAGGTACTGCTGCATGAGGTATACGATCCTGCAGTGTCTAACGAAGGCAGGAACCATCTGGTGTTGGGATGTGAGACAATCTGTCCATTTGGAGAGGTGACAAAGAAGGTGATAAGCACAGAAATATGACACAGACACACACACACACACACACACACACACACACACACACACACTCTCTCTCTGAATACTGGAATAGTATCAGGAAAAGGCAATCCAGTACACTCCCCATGCACACAAACACATTTCAGTTCATTTAAACCAAGTGCACAGTCTCTATGGTAACTAGTAGCCGTCATGGCAACCAAGTACAAGCGCTAGAAGAAAGGCTGAACTCTCATGACTGTCCTCAATTTATTTTGGACCCCTTACTCACACACAGTCATCCTCAGGTTTTTCAGAACGCATTTTTATTTTTTTTTGTCTGTGGACGTTTCCTGAAATTGCCCGTTGGGAAAACACTGTAGAAGGGAATGTGGAGACAAGTCAGGCCCTGTAGGGTGAATCACACACAGACACACACACCTACACTGTATGAACACACACCAACAGGCCTTCACATGCAAGAGACGCGGCAGGAAGATGCAAAAGCTGTTTGCTCTTCACTAGGGGTGGTCTACGACAGTATACACAATGAACCAATAGAGACTTGTCATGTTTGCTTTCTATTTAGCTTGCTATCCCTTTAATATCTACAGTTGCCAAACAAGATCTCAGTGTTTTAGGTACTCGTTACTTACACTACTTTACATTTCGCTCCATTTCAGAGCAAAATAATGTGCTTTGTACTCAACTTCGTTTATCTCAGAGCTAAAGTTACTGCTTCCTGCATAAAAAGCCTAGAATCAATTTATAAAACATGATGAATCATTTTAGATTACATTAGCTTAAGGCAGTAAAAAGCTATTATGTTAATGCGCCGTAAAATGTCATAATAATAAATAATATAAAAGAATATATATGAGGGATTTTGAATGTAGGACATTCACGTCACTATATTAAACTAAATAATTTGAATACTTCTTCTAAAACTAAAATGGGGAAAAATGCTGCTTTTAATCAGGACATACAGGGTTAACTCTTCAGGTCTGTCAAAACGATTAAAACTAAAACTCTTTGGTTGCACATAGCTTAAAAATGGGAACAACACGTTACAAAGGGTTAAAAAAAAGGACAGTTTGAGTAATAGTCAAGGCAGCACCTTAATTTATAAAAGATTCACTGTGCTGATTTTGATTCAGTCTGATTATATCATCTATACCTCGTCAAGTACTATAGGAACATGTATCCAGCTATATATTATGTTAAATAGCTGCTAGAAAGACTTTAATTTCTTTTCATCTACATCAGAACGTTTCTATTCTCTCTGACCTTTAAACATTTCCCATTTTCAAAATGACACAGTTATCCAAGGACACACTACACTTATTCACAAACACACACAAACACACACAGACGACCCCCCCCCCCCCCCCCCCCCCTTCTGATATCAGGGTCCACTCATCCAGAAAACATTAAGGGAATTGTTCCTGAAGGAGCAGAAACTATCTGCACTCCACCGGCACGAATGCGGCTTTCCAAAATGAAATCCATTTCTAATTGCTTCACTCTGGACTCTCTGAGGACTCGCCTTAAATGAGAGCAATTTGGAGCCTTGGTGCAGTTGTTTTGTACTTTGCTCACCTCAAGGAAAGGTCTGACTGAAGAGAGAGGCGGCAGCGCCACCGTGTGGGCTTTTACGGGACCGTGTCTGCGTCTCACTGCACTGCAGAGAAATGAATATGCATCGAGGTGTCCACACGTTTATCTCGAGGTATAAGAGACACAAGGCGTACTGGCTTAGACTTCTTGATAAAATATTTTATATCTCCTCATCTTCACAGCACAATCAAGAAAAAATTGGTCAGTTTAAGCGTCAGAGTTTATATTTAAATCCATGTCCAGTCAAGATGTTCCTAAATAATCCATTCTGACAACCCGGGACGCCTCAGAGCTTCGTTGTGCAAAAAATGATCACAGTAAATTATCCTTGAGTCTGGCAGACAAGTTTTACCAGGAGACCTGTGATATTAAAAGCAGGCTGATAAAGTCATAATGTCTTGCTATTATTACATTCACAAGTACCTGACATGGCCCTCTAAATGAGTTTTGGTTCAGGGGAAAATTAAGTGCGCAAAGCGGATTAAATGGCAGCTCCCCGAAGATGTTCAAAAGCTGCTCACACACGGTAGTCCACCCCAAACTGTCAAACATGAAAGACTCAAAGAAAACACTAATTTTACTCAATTTACCTACTTAATTTACAAAATAAACAAAATAAAGAAATGCATGAGTCGTTTTGGTGCTATAGGTGAAAAGTGAATAATCAGAAAGCGCTCAGCGGAAGGTAATTTGTTAACTGTAAGTCAAATTATGAGCAGTATGTGCTCACTTACTCCAACAATTTTAATAAGGAATTCTTATACATTATTAATATCGATTTAATAATTTAAAAAATAAAGTCTGATTTAATGGGCTTTCATTTCAGTTCCTGAGACTTTCTATTGGCTCAGTTCCTTCCTGCTTAAAGCATAACTACATCTCAGGTCCATACTTTTTATTTGGTCTTTTTCCTTTTTCGTAGGAATTACACTGATTTCAGCAAAGGGACGGGAGGGACATCTGATCAGGACTGTAATTATCTACCATCCGTCCTCTAGACAAACAATTAGGCTGTGTTTAGATCCAATTTTAACTCCACATAAAGTGTTGTTACTTGTGGAAAAAGTTGAACAAGAAGTCAGTATATGAATCATGATGGACATAATCCACAATCTAGGCCAAAATATATACTTAAAATTAACCTCTGCTAATCAAATATTTAGTAAGATGAAGATAGATGGTATTAAGATTCAACAGATAGACCCTAGATATAATAAACCATCATGCAGATTAAATCTAACAGTTAATCTGGACCAGGTGTGATTTAAATGAGTCAATCTACTGCGATGTCAGAAAACCTGAATACCTCACACAAAGTGCTGCAGAGAGAGATGCACCTGCTCCCTGACTGCAGTATTAATGCGTGTGTTAAGTAAGTGTAGACTGTCAGGATTAAAAGGTGCTCCGAGATGCTCCTCTAATCCCACAACATCGGGACTGCACGTACGTGCCCGATCAAAGGAGCATACACTTGTATGCCGCTGCTTTAAAATGCCCCAGCAACACTGTCTTACACACCTTGTTTCCCTGGATACCGCAGCATCTGTTGCCCGTAGTGATTACCTGGTGATTACATGGAAGAGGCTGCCAAATTCTGTTTTTAAAAGACTCATTTTCTTTTCTCTAGCATGTCTACGTTCTTCCCAGCATCGCTCTGTTCTGCAGTCGCTCTCTTCTCGTCACCACCTCCTGACACACTGCTGTCATGTAGAGTAGTGACCTCTCCGTCACCCCAGAGAATGCTTCAGTGACAGCGTGCTGCTGCAGTGCTGCAGAGTCACAGAGTACAGTCTGTACAGAAGACACACACTCTGACACATGCACGCACACTAGATCGATAAGAAACTGATGAGGCTCAGAGTCTGCTTTCGTGTTGTTGGGTGGAAATGAGGGGCTTTCTGCAGACTAGTCATGGTATAGGTCCGATGACTTCCTAAAAATACCCCTTGGATATAACTATATATATTTAGACAAAGTTTGAGTTGAGCAAATTGTGTGGACTACAGAACGCAGAGGTTTTTTCTAGTCTTGAATATGTAGTGAGTATTCCTTTTGACATTCTTCAGTTAATCTGCATATATGCTAAATTGACATTTGTGGATGTCTAAGCCAGGGGACACTAACGAGGAGACCCCGAGACTCCAGGACTAGGAGCCTCTGTCTGAAGCAACTTCTCTGCAGCATTTCTTATCCGTCACAAAGTCCCAAACCTCTGCCACATACAGTGACTTCCCTTCCATGTTTCTGTGTTCTTGATCCCTTTACTGTGATGGGGTTTTATCTATCTGCTTTGTGTACGCCTCGTTTGTTTCTTTTATTGTGGCACGAACCCGCATAATGCCTGTAGATGTAAATTAGATGCTTAGCTTAATCCAACACACGCAGTATACGCTGTGTGTTGAACCAAAAATAAATATAAGACGAATCAAGAGCGGCTGAAGACTGTTTAGATTCTATTTAGCCTGGAAGAAATGCACAACCAACATTAAACCTGGTCAATTTGAACATATATTTGACACCATTATAGTTCGGATTTTAATTTAAGACAGAAATGAACAAAAAAAATAGTCGACACCACTTTCAGTGTCATTGCATAGGTTGTAATTTAAAAAAATAAGTACTAGTCCTGACACAATTTGATTTTTTCATATTTTTTTAACATTTCATATCCACACTATAAAATGACCCATTGTCTCTTAATCCTTCTATGTTCATCGTGCTTACACTGACATTTAGTAGTAATTTAGAAGTGTACAACTCGAACGCCATCTTGTGTTGCCCGAAATATAGTGCTATGCCAAGTCTATTTAAAAAAACACTACCTATGAGTTAACAGTTATATCTATTTAAATGTTAAGAAGAACTGGACGGCTATAAAGGTAAGACACTGATAATAAAGTATTAGTTAAAACAATAGAACAAAGACTACCCCAGTCAATTTGTACTTTCCTCACCTCAAGAACACCAGATATCAGTTTCTTACTCGAGCTATTTTTGTACCAAGTGGCGTTGCTCCCTTCCCACAAACTGTTGACACAAAGCTGTGTGCACTATTGACTAAAATAAAACAAGCCTGGTCTAGAAAACAGCATAAAAAGCAATGACAGTACTCAGAAGTATGTGGACACCTTCAGTACTTCTGGTCATACTGTGTACTTGAGCAGCCTCTAGTGGCTTCACTCAGCACTGCAGCAGAGTTTCACCCATTTCTGTACATTAAGACCAAACCCTCATTAATTTATCCTTATGATTTTATTTACACGCAGCTCTAAAATGAATCATCTAGACTTTAAGGCGTGTCTGTTTTCCACGGGAGGAGACTGATGTATAGTTTGGCTTGTGTTTTTAAGGGTGATACATTTAAACACGTACAGCACATAAACAGCATGTATTAACACTTATCCTATCTCACATATGCATCCCCACACACACACACACACACACACACACACACACACACACACACACTGAAGCGCAGCACGTGGGCGGTATCCCCATCGCTATGAAACATCTTGCATCCCACATGCTTACATAACTCCCTCTCCACCTCCTCCAGCTGATCACTCATCACTTTATCCTCCACTAGGAAGGAAAAACACCCCTTCTCTCTCTCTCTCTTTCTCTCTCTCTTTTGAAATCAGCCAGACTGGCGCCCTCTGCAATCGAGCGTGATTTCGTTACACTCATCATCAAAGGAGCGCATCGCTCCCGATGAGATCAGGCTGCAGCAAAAATCTCATCTCTAGTGAAGAATTAATGTTGGTAAAAAACTGAATCATAAACCCCGCAACGCTTTGTGACAACACAGGAGCTCGGATGTCAAACCTTGTTACCATCCACCGTTACTGATATTTACAGAGGACATTCAGCAGCTGCATACATTTCGAACTACAAAAAAGCTCAGAGACGACAAGCTGCTCAGACAAAACGGAGAAAGAAAAGAAGAAAGATGTTGTGAGGTTATGATATAACAGCCAACGTGCACCTCCTTCCTGTTTGTATTCTCTGCACGCGATGCACAGTAATGAGAAGAAACGCCTGATGGGCATTCTTCACAGCACGGCCTTGGCGTGTTTCCCACAGAGGGAACTTTTGCATCGACTTCAGCCGTGTTTCGGGTAAGAGGCCAAAGCACTGAGCTTGTGCAGATACTGATGTATGGGTCTCCAGAGCAATACACTGAGTAGGTGATACACTCTGTCACCAGGGTGAAAAATGAGGACACTAACTAACAAGCTCTCAGCTTCACAACACTCAGCTGTGGGGATAGGACGGTTGAAAAGACAGAGTCAAAGGATTACTCCATGGTTGCACATCTCTTCTTTGCTTTAAGAAGACTTTGTACACATGCCTCACCAACAGAGAGAAACAATCGATGCAATGAAGTCTCAATAATATTTCCTTTCCTTCTTTGTGTGAAGTTGTAAATCTTTAAAAACAGCTCACAACTATACGGCTTAGTGATTTCCTGAAAACAGCTGAGCACTGCAGTAAAGTAAAGCAGATCTTGGTGCATTTGTTGGGAACTTTTTCAGCTGTGGATTGATTATTTTTTTTGTGCCCTGGCGAGTACACAAAGCTGCGTACGTGGACTCAAGCTAAACTCGTCCAGGGCTTATGTTTTTATAAAAGAAGACGCGCAAGAGCGGGACACTGGCGTTATCCTTTAAAACAGACATTTTTCTGTAGCGCACAAGGAGATGAAAAAGTGTCTGGGACTTACATTGATGAGCTCAATCTCCCAGATCTTCTTGACCAGCTCCATGGAGGTGTAACCGTTGATGAGGAAGGACTTGGTGTAGTCGCCGAGCTCCAAAGACTCCAGCCACTCTGCCACCGATGTGGGGTTGTTGCCATCGTATCCGATAGGCCGCACCTTAGGTGTAGACGGAACGGAGAGTGAATGAATGAATTTTACCATTTTTTAAACGATTCTTTATGAAATTGTAAAAGGTATCCTGGAGAGCTGAAGCCTTTGGAAATGTAGTGAGATTGTGTGTTATATTTCTGGACCTGGAGCTTTCAAACATAGAAGAGCTGCTATCTAAAAGATTCTGTACAAATTCAAACTCTCTTCATACCTAATTCTTACATAACCAGACAGCTGTTTAATTCTGTTTGTATTTGATGTGCTGCACTTTCTCATTCATCTTTTTTTTTGACTTTACTGCAACAGCCTCATTTCTACACAGGGATCATTAAAGATTTATTCGGTTGAACAGCTTTCCCAGTTATCCAGGACACAGAAGGAAAGAGGTGAGGAATCTCAACCAGTTCTTCCTCAGATTTCTAAGTAAACAAGAGCTCAACTTTGGAGAAAAGTCAGGGATAAAACACCAAAAGCAGCAGGTTACTGCTTAGACCGAGATACCTACAGCGTAGCAGATAATTCATAATTCATAAGCTTTTATTTTGACAGTCTGCTTCAGAGAGTTGACGCTGCTTCAAACCGGCATCCCACAACCTCCACCTTAAGCTGAGCATGTGTTTGTATACGTGTGTGTGTGTGAGAGAGAGAGAGGGGGATGACACGAAGTAAAAGGTTTCATCTTTTATAGTGTTTTAAAAAGTTTAGCTGAGATGTGAGAAGAAAATGCTGACTGACCGGAGATCAAAGTTTCTCTTGGAGCCAGTCTGTGTGAAACCTGCTTATCTCTGAGCTCTCCATTTTCTCTCCGTCCCATCTTTTGACTCCTCTCCTCTGCTCTCACCGTACAGCTGGACACCTTTGATCTTATTTCGAGTCTCTCTCTCACACACATACAACAGCTTTTAACCTTGACCGAACATATAGCAAAAGCAGGTATAATTTTCACCTTTTAGAGCAACGCTTGGCCTGTTTTCTCTGTTGTTTTTATTTTGTGCATTTCACAGATGCAGGATGGTGTGGATTTAGCCGTTTATAGCGTCATTTAATTTCAAGTGCTTTGGAGGATGTGATAATGCAGCATCTCTCACAGAGTCCCTGAACTGCTCCTTGGCTTCCTGTTCAAGTATTCAGCAGAACATGCAGAGAGAAACCCGACCACCCACAGAGAGTTACATCACATGGAAACACACGGATGCAGCAGAAGATTTGCTCAATTTCACATTAAACGAAGCCGAATTAGTCGAGTGATTTCCAAAAAAACGGAAATTTGTTACAACTTTCTCTACCTAACTCGGGGTTTATGTAACTTTCATGAGGCCAACACTAAAATAAAGCAGTTTCAGCTGTCAGAGATGTTCCTGAGAGAGGGTTTGATTATCAGCAGCAGTACTGACCCTGGGCAGCAGCCGTATGGCCTGCAGGAGTCGTTGTCTGTGGGCTGAGTTGAGGATCCCAATCTCCAGCAGGTCCTGGTCCTCCACCACATTGCTGCCCTGTGAAGCAAACAGAAGCCAGGGTCAGTATGTCTGCAACGATAGCTAACGATGCTGCACAAAACATGATTTTTGTGGGAGTTCTCTGGCAAAATAATAATTAAAACCTCGATTGAAGACACAACAACAACAGCAGCTGACATTTAGCATCGCTCCTGTTCAGCATTTGCACAATGAACCAGAACCTGTTACACTGGTCATGTTTTAGCTACAAATCAGGTGTAGTTTATTTTTTTCTGCAGACCACTTCTGAAAGCATGCAGTACAGTTTAAGAGATATTCAGACGGCTGAAGCTTGCTTAAGTTTTATAAACGATTAACTTGAACACTGAATGTACATTTGGATTTTCAATGCACATCATTATCAGGCTGCGCTGCCTAATAATTATATGATAATGTAAACAGTTTCCACAATGTGCAGACATAACTACTAACCCATGGCTGTGTGGAAAGATGAAAAAACACATTAGCGTGGTTTGCTGATGGGAAGGGACAGCTCTGTTTACACGGACACTAGCAGTCCACTGATTATCAGAATAATAACCCAGTCAGCCTCAGGTAACCACTTCAATCAGAGCAGACTGACGAGATCAGGAGAAATTTTCAATCACATTGGGAGAGGGTGTTGTGTAAATGTTTGATACTCCATCACTAGGAAAATATTAGCACCTTAAAAACCATGTCGATGCTTGATTTCTGTTTGAAACAAATACAGAAACGCGGAGGGAGCAAAACAACCAATTAAAAATAAATGAAGTCTGAACTGATGTGGGCAGTAACGATGAAGGCATGGGTCTGCCTTGGTCATCATCTCCTACAATATTAGAAACTCAGTCTTTGCTTAGAAGCTGTGTACGTTTTGAAGCAAATATAGTTTAAAGAGGATTTTGTAGGAGTTATTATATTGCCCTAATGCCCAAACAGACCAAGGTCTCAATAAGGAAGTAATAAAACACAAGTTCAACAGCGTGGTAGATATGTTTGATATTCTTATTTAGGACTCAACTCACAAGATATATTAACAAGAGCCTGTCTGGGCATCACACCTTTAATTAATGCAATAGGACGCTATAAGAGAGCCATCAGGGAGAGAGAGAGGGAGGGAGCCTTCATGCAGACAGATAATTAGAGGAAAGAAGTGATGCAGTGTGCAGGTAGACAGCCGCAGCACAGAAAAGGCCACCTCAGCCAGAACTATAAGCAGAAACATAGACAGGGACAGAAGTGAGAAGTAAAAGCGACGTAATCACCGAAATGATGGTAAAGATATAGGAAGAGGAGAGGGACTGTGTGACCGGCCTGCAGGCAGACTCATCCACCCACAACACACAACACACACACTCTCTCTCTGTGTAGGAATTAAAAGATTACACTTGTCATTCCCTCCACATCTCCTTCCTGTCGAACTAATAACGGCGATAAACATCCGAGAGAGAGAAACAGAACACAGGTAGATAGAGGAAGCCCGCTTTTTTTTCCTCTCCATCTATTTCACTTCTGTCCAGAGGTCGACTCCGGGGAACGCTGCGGCCTCGGAAAGGACATTTTGCTCCGAGCCGGTGACATTTTCATTCTAGATAGGAAAAAGCTGCAGTTTAGTTTTCACTGCAGCTTTTCTGCAGTGGTGCATGAAACATACCGATTTCTATATACTCCCTTGGCTTGGACTTCATACTTCAGTCTGCGTTCAGCTCTGCACCTGCTAATTGTACCTGATTGCATTTTTCATTAAAGAATGGAGCAGTCCTCTGTATATTGAATTTTCAAAGCCTTTCCAGAAATAAAATGTTGCACACGGCCGTTTCCTGCAGAGCTCAGCAGTCTGAATGAACTACAGTACATTTTTACTCTATGTTAGAGATTTACATTTTGCCTAGGAGGCTTCGAGCAGTTCCAGTTGCATAAAAATCCGTCAAGAAACTGAAAAAACAAACATGAAATGTGGGAGCGGTGCTGGAATTAGAAAGATAAAGTTTCATGAGAAGAACTTTACAGTCTTCTGGTTCAAACAGAAAAAGTCATTGGGTAGCTGTTTGATTTTTACTGTTGAGGAGCCATTGAGCCAAACAGCTCAAGAGCGCCATGATTGCAAACTGAACGCGTGGAACTTATTTAAATATGAATGAGGAGATTGTCAGAAACATCACTCAAGGACAATCAGCACAGTTCTACAGAGCCTATCAGGGAAATGATTGTCGAACTGAGCGCACAAGCCGGAGAAAATCAAAGCTGGAACATGGAGTACGCTGCACACACACACACACACACACACAACACAGTATCAGCAATAAATCCTAATTCTGCTAAACAAAAATTTGAATAATGTAATGCAGTTTTTCTAAGCTAACCCGCAGAGTAACAAAGCAACGTTTTGATCTAAAAAAAATAATAATTAAAAAAAGCACTGTGTGCATCCTTTTCATCCCTTCCATTTACAACCTCATGAAAACACGTGAAAAGCAGATTTTCAAAGAGTTTCATACATGCATTATTTATGTTCATGTTTTGCAAGCTAGCAGAAACCCGGGGATTAGCGTGACACCATAGCAAGAATGTGCACGGCAACACCCACATGAGTTTGAGCATCTTCATGCACATAACACTAAAAAAACAGGATCCAGTCTTTAGGACTTCTACTGGTCAAGATCTACTGGTAGTCAACTGTACAGTGAAATCTCAAAGACATGACTGGTGTAAGAAGACCATACCAGACTGTAGACGCTTGCTAACAAGTATACGATCTAGTGTATTAATACATGCTCTGAGTTTACTGATCTTCCCTTAAGTCTACTTTACTGTTTAGTCCCTTGTTCATCTTTTTTTTTAATGAATTTATGGTTAAAGACCAAAATAAATAATGCAGTGAATATTTAACAATATTAAAAACACTGTATAGTTTGTATTAGTAGCTATATGACTGAATATCTTTTTAAAAATGAATACTTGGGGACGTACAAAGATCAGCATCAGCTTGATTCAACAGTAACTGCACATATTTAGGAATCTTCTAATGTTAGCAGTTTAAAGCTCTTTACAAATATCTCGTATTCACTCATTCAGACACCGAAACCAACACACAGCAATGAGAAAGCTGCCATGCTGAAGGTACAAGCCTGCCACTGGGAGCACCTTTCAGTGTCTTACTCAGGCATGTGGAGGGGCTGACAATCAGACCACCAACGCTCAGACGACACGCTATATGTACCACTTGGGCATTGAATTCACTAATTTAATCTAAATCTGTTTAATCTTGTATCCGTTTGTGGTTCAACCTTTTGAAAGTTACAGAAATTCAAATTTAAACTCAAAATTATCCACCTGAAGGTTAAGAAGAGTAATTAGCCGAATTAAGTTGATAGACTTATTGATCTGGCATGAATACATTTTTTAACTGGTGGATTCAGAATCAAAAAACTGACATGATGTGATCAGTCAGTGGTTTATATAATATAAAGCTGTGGGAAAAGCTTAAACTCTCAGCTCACTTTGGACAGAAAAAGCCCCTTAAAACTGAGTGATGTTGCTTCAGGCTTATTAGTTAAACTTCGTCTCCAGGGCTCCACCATCCACTCCATGCACTGACTATGAAACCGGAGGAAGCAGCTGATTGGGCTCGTTCCGTTGCTATAAACTTACTGCTTCCACGTTCTCCTCGCCGGTTTGTACGCTGGGGCTTCTGCGAGGAGCGCAGTTCATAGATCAGCTCCCAGGCTGATTAATGGAGCGCAGAGCTAGCGGTGGACTCACCGTGCTACAACCAACTTTGCAGCAGAGTAATGACTCACGGAGTAGATCGGGGGGCTTAATTGCTCCCTGTTGGGCTCCTGATACTGAAAGATTGAGTTCCTTAATGTTTTTCTTTCTCTCTCCAAACCTCTTTTGTCCTGTTTCCCTTCCTGTCTTAACATAATGTTTGCCCTACATCTGCCATTTCCAAGTGCACATGATGGATCAGGGGATAAACATCACAAGCCAACTACAGCTAGCTTAAAAGAGAGAGTAACAGAGAGCAACTCTCTTGGCTCAGCTTTTCATCACAGTTCTTATATCTTACAAGTTTAATCCTGGACATAAACGCACGTGTCTTATCGTGTTTACAATATTTATCACAAATACTTGATATGCAGCATTAGTCTGAAGGCTAACAATCCATTTTCCTGGTGGCAGGAGGTGTTCAGCATCCACAGCGTTGATGCAATTACCACGGCCCGCGTTTGGTTTGTGATAGTTGGACCACAACACTTAACAACGGTGGCACAGTGGGCCACTGAATCCTCTGAAGGCAGAAATTAAAATTCATGCACAGTGGCAGGGGGTTGAGGCAAGATTAGAGATGGAGCAAAAACCGATATTCAGCCTGGCTAGTGACGGCTATTATCGGCGCCAGCAGGCCGAGCTGAGCGCCACAAATCATGCGTCTCGTGCTCTTTCTCTGTTCTCGTCCTTTCATGCCTGTGTTCCTCCCTCGCCTCTTTGCCATTCTTCGCTGCTCCGCTATCAGTGAAGCCTTTCTCCTTTCCCATTATTTTGTTGCCTCTCACTTACTATTCACACCATATCTTCGCTATCCTCACTTGCACTTCTAGTCGGTAATTTAAATTCCTTTTGGTGTCTTTGCAAAGTGCCGTTCCTCAGATTCATCTTTGCCTGCGTGAAGCAGCACTAAATTAAGTTTCTACAACTTCCTGGCAGTTTGAAGACTTTTCCTTTTAAAAATAAATCCCATTTATGAGGAGGATTACATGTGGCACCTTTAAATATGGATACTGACAATGTTTTATTTTTATTTCTATGCCTTTGAGGGGCAGGAGCAGCGTTAAATTCATTCCACAAGCCTTGCAGTCGCTTTTCCTGGCAGCTGTTCTTGGGTGCACAGTGCCTTCATAATACTTTCTACTACGATCTCATTTACTTCTGCAGCTGTGTGAAACTATTTGCCATCTCTAGACTTTTTCTTTCATTTCATTGTGCTAAATGAAACTACATAAAAGGTATCACGATCAAACAGATTTTACTGTAAAAAGAAAAAAGATTTTGTGGGTTCCTCCGTGCCTCCACAATCCACTGAGCATCAGTTCATTTGACGCCTACTAGAGTTTCTCTAGAATTTATGTCTCAAGTGAGCGATAACAAATCTTATTACCACTATCAGGCTCTTCACTCTCCTCTCTCCATGCTCATGTTCTGGACACATATCTGAGCATCTACGGTGGTGGGTGAGAGGGAGAGAGTGTACGTTTGATTGTAATGATAAGTGTTAACAGGGACAGTGTGACTGCAGTCAGAGGACTAAGCAAGGTGAATGGATTTTTTATTTTTTTTTATTACAATAATCTCAAAGATGATACAGTTAAGTGGTTCGGAGCATTAATGAGGTTTTTATCAAAAGCCCTCCCTCTTTGACTGGATGAATATGGATCTTGGACAACGATATTATATAACGCCCAAGGGAAATCACAATTTGCCTCTGTGTCTTAGCATCTTTAGGCTCTTTTAATTATATAGCCCCAAATGTGAGAATTTGGGTTCAATGCTCTCATCAGCATTACTGCACACTAGGGGTTGAACGACTTCAACATTTTCTAAGTCGACTATTATGTGGTGAAAGTCCGGTCAAAGTCAACTAGTTGCAGATGACATCAATGCTTTGCAACAATGAAATTTATATTCTTGACCTGAATACACATTGTAGTGTCTAACACAAAGGAAGCTAAAGAGGTTTTTCTGCAAGTTTATTGAAGCTTGAACACAGGCTACTGTCCCTGCCAACCATGGACACCCCTATCGAAAAATAGCATCAGTTTGGCCGATGCTAGGAAGTGGGGACGCGGTATCCATATTTATATACAGTCTATGGCCGTAGCCCACGCCACACCATAAACACATGTCAACCTGCCACCACAAATTATATGCGGACTCTCGCACTGCAAACTCTCAGCCACGTGTCTCGCATGGTGCATTCACGGACATCACGGAGCAAAAAAAAAACAACACGCTTTACAAACACAGCAACCAATTAATAGAACACAACAGAACTCAAAATAAACACATGCGTCCATGTACCGCAGCAAAAGATCTAATAACTTTAACAATGACGCTGATATTCACCAGCAAATAGTTCATGTGCAGCCTCATCCTCTCTGTTACCGCAGGACGGTTGGTGAAGTTGTTAATTGGCTGCTGCCGTTACATTAGCATTCGCCATTAACGGATTCCTTTTTAGACGAGTGTGCATTGCAGTAGTACTTTTGTTGTATTTCAGGACTGACTTACATATTCTGCACGTCAAGGTAGTATGGGCTTCGTCTTTAGTGAAGTATTTCCACACACTTGATGAACCGCTGCTAATTTGCTGTAACGACTCACTAGGCTCTACACCTATCTTCTCGGAGGCGTCCATTTTGTTATTGTCACGTGATCAGCGACTAGTCAAACTTCCTGTTTAGGGCGACTAATCCACTAACCTGTAACAATCCCTGCTATATACAGAACAAGCACTCAGTAATTTCCGTGTGAAAACAATCCAAGGATTATTAAGGATTATAATCCAAGGAAAATTAAACCAGACTCCATGTGCAGTTCCTCAAATGGCCACTCGAGGCTGGGTACAAAAGCGAAGCAATCCCCATAGACCTCCATGTTAAAATGTCCAACTTTACAGCAGAAACAAACGGTATTCACAGCCTGGTACAAACAAAAAACAAACATTTTGGTCTCTATAGCTAAATTTTTCTAATTTTTATACAACTCTCCTGGTTAAATTGTATTAAGCCTTTAAATTCCACATAATTAAGGGTGTGGCCACTATGAGGATACCCTGCCAGGGAGCTCACTCTGCCTAGGCACCACAATTGCATCTTGCACTGTCAGGTGGAGTCAGGCACTCACAAGATTGTGCAAAACATTGAGCTTTAAAACCACTCTTCAGGAAATCCATCGGTGACGTTACGTCTTTATACATAGCCAAACCCTTTCTGCCACGTGGAAATTCAAGCTAGAGCACATGCTACTGTCTGCTGGACGTGTAAAGAGGCGCTACTTACAGTGCACACACACGTTGTTCTCCTAAAACAATCAAATTAGCTGCTGCCAAACAAATTTGTTAATTAGATATTTGTTTTCAGAAAGCCAAGGTACCAGACAAGTCTGTGTTTGGATGCAAACACAAAGTCAGAGTCACTGCAGTTGGCCTCTCAGGCACACACAGTCCTGATTTGTTCTCTCGTCTTTGTCTTGTTCCATACATACAGTCATTTGAAAATTGCCGTGATTCATCTTCATCCAGCATATTTAATGCCGTCTCCATGACAACCGCTCCACCTCTTACTATTTGTCCATCAATCTAGCATCACTTGTCCTCTACTGGCTGGTTGAGGTGACCAGACATGCCCACTCTAATGGCCCCCATTAACAGTTAATAGTACTGGTAGATTGGAATGGTCCATGTGGTTTCTATGTATGCATGTCTGTATGTGTTCTTGCACACTACAAGGAGACTTTTCACTGTCATACGCTAATCCATATGGAACTCGAGGTCAAATTAATTTGCAAACCAATCAGTTCTCCAGATGAACTTGAACTGACCCTGAAACAGAAACCTAGAAGCTTTTATATTCTAATGCGCCGACATGTCGCGGTTTGAATCTGCCATTTAACTTGATTTCCTATACCAAATGATGCTAAAATGAATTTGACCCAAAGCTCTCCTTGAGGGATCCACAGTGAAGAAAGAAAAGGAGAGACGAAAATTCCTATGTAATCCCTGTAGCTTGTGCCTCTACTGCATTATTATCAATTTATGGCAGACACCCAGTTTTCACAAGGTCAGAAAAACATTAATGGTCTTGTTGTTTAGTCATGAACACCAACAAAAAGAGTTGAAAAACTTGGCTAAGCAAGTGGGACGCCAGCAAAAACTTTAAGACCCAGAGCGAGACGCCGCTCACACAAGAGACTTTGAAGTCACCATAATGTTTGCAAGGCTGTTTCATCTCAGCCCTTTTCAATATTAATTGCATCTAACGGCATTTCGAAGGAGACGACTGAGCTATTAGGAATCGTTTTAGACAAGATGGGTAAGTCCAGGGGAGCAGAAAGTCTCTGAGAAGCACTTTCACAAACTGTTAGGGACTATAAACTAGATGCAAATGAGGGTAATAGAGATACGCATATGTACGGGCTCACCTGGGGACATTACTCACATACATCAGAGCTAAAAGAAAAACAAAAAAAAACACTGCTTATGCAAACAGTCAAAGTGTGACGTTAACAGTTGCCTGGACACTCTCACAGCTGCTGCAGCGACTCCAGCCTCCAGGACATTAACTCGCTAAAGGCAAACACATGCAAGGTTCTTTTTGAAGACGTCAACGAATTTGAACAGTACCAAACTTATTTTTTCTTTTACTTGATTTGTGTTAAATTTCAATTAAAACCAGAAGCTGTAGTGAAGCTGGAGGATTTGATTAAGCTTGTACATTCCTTCACTCACAGAAAGACAGAAACAGAAGCATTTAATTCGGTTTGTGAGTTATTCTAAAGGACAAGTTGCATGATATTATCATCTAATATTATCTCTCCTTCATCAAAGGGGTGAGGTTGTTTATAATCTCTTTATATAGTCCACCAACCAGCAATTTAAATGCACAAAACAATGTGGCCTGTTTTGAAGGTTAGTGTAGTGTTTTAGCCAATCAGCAAATTCAGTTAAAGCTAGATTTTTTTTTAAAAGAGTGTAAAAACAAAAAGATCTATATGTTTTAATTACAACTAACCCTTCTAAATATCTCCATAAATGTTCACTTATTTCTTTTGTGTGGAAACATTTGGGCAAAAGTGGAAATGTATATTATCTAAGACAGGTGTAATTTATTCTCCATCACAAGCTTTCACCGTATTTTAATTAGACAAACACTGTAAAAAAAATCTCCCATGCATACCTTGGGGACAAATAATCTTTTCAGTGACATCCTGAAATGCAAAGCATGAAGGATCTGTACAAGAAGGATAAATACTCGCGCTGCAGGCTCTGCAATAACCTCTGAGAGGATTCAGATGGCTCCATGTACTGAAGTATCGTCACTTTTTTATGGTTTAATTTCATGTATTATTTACTTTTTAGTCTACATGCTCCAACAAAATATTTTCATCAGACCTGGTGATACTCGGGCCTCAGTGGATTGAACTGACACAAGAAAGGGAGAAGAAGAAGAAAGGAGGAGATTCATCTGCTGGCGTGTTACTAGGACTGATTAATATGCAAAAATTATAATTAGTCACTGAAGAGTAGATGAGAAGACACACGAGGCATGAATGTCTTCTCCTTTGCGCGCGCACACACACCTAATGGCCTCGAACCCATTCATTTGGCATCAAATACGTGCAGAGAGCAGCTGAGAACATGCAGATAAACAGTGACCACGTGTGGGAGAGAAAACACACAAAGACACGGCAGAGATTCTGTGATCGCAGCCTGTTTCCACGGTAACCAAAGGAACAGATGCAGGTCACGCCGAGTGGAGGACCAGAACGCACACACACATGTGTACACACACACACACATTATAATACATGTACAGAATGATTCCTGCACGTTCAGAGAGAACGTCACATCTGACAATAACGAATAAAAGACTCTTATCTCAGAGCAAAAATGTCAAGTGTTTTGATAACTTCAACAACTTTGGAGTCATCATATCTTCTCCCTGTGCTAGAGACGATCTCCAACTCCAGAGAAACTCCTCCCGTCAGCATCCCGCTGCTTCGTCTCCCATCTTTCTGCCTCTGCTGCAGTTTCTCTCACTTTAGCTTCATCGCTTCTCTTCTGCCTTTCTGTCTTTCTCCTCATTTCCTTATTTACTGCTCAATAAGCCGCTCTTCCTGTGGCAATCTGTCTCACTAATATGCACATGCACGGCAACATCACAAGAGTTTCCGATTGCATAAATGACCCAGCGTGTTTCTCTTCCTACGTCACCGGAGAGGAAGGGACCGTCGGATAAAACACAGGAGATGATGTGATCGCTTTTTTGATCCACTGGCTACAGGTGGTCATGCGCACAGTATTTCCATTTGTCCAAGTGTATCGGTGCATAAACTAACCATGATTTTGACATGATTTTTTTAATGCAGTATGAGCATGAATGTGTGCAGCTTGGATTTTTTATTTTTTTTTGCTGTGGTGGAGATAGGGTGTAGGATTTTCTGTGCGTAGGAGGACCTCACATGGCATCAGTGGGGAGAGGCAGTAATGATGGGAAGGGAAGATGATACGAAAAAGAGGAATCTAAATGAAAAGGATGGAGAAGGCAGGCTAATCACTGCAAAGACAATAATTAGAGATGATGAGCTACACTTAAAGGGAGGTGGGAACATTTGGAGATCATAAAAAAAGAGCTAATAATCAATCTGAAACTCCCTCTTTCTCCCTCCCCCCCAAAAAAAGACTTGTAGAAACACTCACCATGAACTGGACGTTGTCAAATCCATTGGCCAGCAGGTGGTTTTCGTACTGGACCAGGCCGATGGAGTCTAGCCATTGGCCCACGGACTGCAGTGGGCAGCGGGGACCTATGAGGGGGTGGAGGGGCAAACGCTTCAGTAGGGAGTAGCCATCCACGCGGTAGCAGCGGCAGTCCGGCTGAGACAGCTGGCATTGCCACATCATGTTATGGCGGGCAAAGTGGCTGTCGAAAGAGCCCGCCATGCTTTTGAAGAGTCTTTTGGCAAGGCAGCAGCAGGAGGAGGAGGAAAATGATGGGAGGACAGGTAGAAAGGGGGAGGAAAGGGGTGAAGAGAGAAGGAAAGGAGGGCTAGGCTAGAGGCATGGTGAGGATGGAGGGGGTCAGCATGCAAGGGTGCAAGAGGGTTAAAGTACAGGTTAAGGCGTCCAGATGCCGCTTTCTCTAAATCCAGCTAGGGAACGAATGAGAAGGGGTGAAGGCTGAAGTTTTATCCAGAAAAGAGCCTCTGTCCTGGGGGTTAGATCCTGCCAGCGATGGTTGACGGATAAAAGGGGGGGGAGGTATAGATCCCGGCAGCAAACGCGGCTGTGTGTTTGTCGCGTACAGCACAGCAGCCGCTTTCTTTTCAGCTGTTGCGCTCGCTTGGCTGCTCCCCTGAGCGCGTGTGTGTGTGTGTTTCCAAGTGTGTGTGTAAGAGAGAAAGAGAGAGAGAGTGAGAGAGAGAGAGAGAGAGAACGAGAGCAAGGGATAGAGAGAGAGAGAGCAAGAGCGAGAGCTGCCTGCGTTGTAGATTTCTCTTTATCAAGTACTCCCACTCTCATCTGTATGCTTCTGCAGCCTCCTCTCTCTCTCTGTCTCTCTCTCTCTCTCTTTTCTCAGAGCGCAGCTTTCCTCCTTCGTTCCCTCGCTCTCTCTCCCTCTCTGCTTCGCTCTCTCACTCACTTTCCTCTGTCTACCTCCAGTCTCAATCTTCCCTCAGCGTTGATGCTCCCTCTGCCGCTCTACATATATCTGGCTCGCTCTGCTGATAATAGCCACCACAACAGCTCCGGCTTCTTTGTCTGCAAGCCGAGCTCCCTCCCACACACACATGCATGCACACATGCACCGTGCTCACTGTATGCATGCTACCCCATACAGTATATATATACATGTGTTTGTCTGTGTGCGGTGGGCTGTGGTGTAGATACATATGCGTTGGTGGAGGGGGAGCAGAGCTGGTTTTGGCACAAACTGGATTTCTTTCTTTGGTAACCACGGTTAAAAGCGGCTTTGCATTCACAGATGAAAAGGGAAGAGGAAGGAGGGGAGGGGGATCAGGAGGTGGAGGGTGAGGGAGTTAATACGGGGGAGAGAAGGATGAATGCAGTAAACAGACGTGACTAGTGGAGGATTCGCAGGTGAGCAGGTGAAAACGCTGGCGAGAACAGGCGCATTTAAGCTCAAATTGATACACAAGAATCATATTAAATCTGAAATCTCTCACATAAACACCAACCTGCAAATCAGATAAGTCCTTGAAATTACAGCTAAGGTAAGTAATTTATGGTTTTGGCCCTCAGATTCAGATTCAGACAACTTTATTGATCCCACAAAGGGCAATGCATTTGCAGCATACACCCACCGCAATCAAGTTACATGTCAACCTCAGTCAAACTGACTTCTTAACCCACAATTGACCTCCTGTACTTTATTTTACTGAACTACTGGCTTTTTTTTTTTTTTTATTAGCTGTCAGATTTTGCTATGCAGCCATAGCCATGCTGACATTTACAACGTTGAGCACAATGTTCTCATAACCTGTGGAAATAAAGGCCAAACTATGAGAATAAAACCCAACCTGTGATTAAACAGGGCTTATCCTTTAAGTCAGATTCACTCATTTGTGTGTGGTTTACCTGAAGTCTCGTCCTTGATGTCCAATCCACTGCCTATTCCAGCCCCAATAGAGCTCATAATCTTGTCGATCTGAACAAATGAGAGACAGAGATAGAGAGACGGAGAGAGAGGGAGGACCAGAGTTAGAGAGATGTACAGCATGTGCAAGGGAAAGTCAATTCCCAGTAATAAGGCTAACCCCTATTTCTGGATTCAAGTGTCACATAACATGATCATTATACCAGCCAGCCAGCTCAATGTCAGTCATTCCCCTCGTGAATTGAAACAGCGTGGAGGAGCAGGAAACTTAAAGACGGCAGAGCGGAGATGAAGGAAGCGGGAGCCTGGATGGGAGGGAGCTACCGCGGCTTCATTAATGTGTGACTGCTGGCTGCAGAGCGGTCATCCCTGACCCCGGCTGCAAACCACTGAGCTATGCAAACATGCACATCCATCCACCTGTCAGGATCGCTTGGCTCACCACGGGTCAGAGAAAATTTGTGTGCTTAAAGGGCCAGGTCTGACAAACGCGAGCACGGTTTGCAAGCCGACAGACCGTGAAGGTGGCCTTTGTGATGGGATAAGCAGGCAGTAATGTCTGCATATGTCACGGCACCAAAGGCACCGGCTCACATGGAAGTATTATATGGAACGTACTTGAAATGGATCAAATTACTATGTGCAATGTGAAAGTGGATGCTCGTGGTGGCAAATCTATCTAAGATGATATGATATTAGAAAGTACAACCACAATAACATGCATGAAATGATACCTCTTTGCCCCCCGTTTTATATAACCCGATATCCCTCCGTCTGTCTCCTAGATAGCGCTTTGGAGGGGAAATTACCCAATAATAAGTATAAATAGCAAAGACCACGCTTTGCATAGATCCATTGCAGAGATCTAGGAGGAAGGTAGGAAAGCTGCCCACCATAAAGCTCACCATATGCCCATCACAAAGCTCTTATAATACCACTTCAGTCTGTTATGTGCCTTAGTTTTTATAGTTTAGTTTTTATTTATTGACTTTTCTTATGGCAGATCTGACTATAAGACTTTGATAATATCATCTTATCCCATTTTTTCTTACAAATAAGTGACAACATTTCTTTAAAGCCTGTTTGATTTGAGTGTTCAGTTTAATAGACACATGACTGAGCTATAATCCCACAATGAGCAACTTCACGGTGGCCAAAAAGACCATCTTCATTTCACTGCTGGATTTTAATAACCATCTAAATACCAACAAGCATCAGCAACATTAGCTAGAGCCGCTTAAAGCGCACGTTTGCATCGTATACTGGACTACCTTTAAGCCTGTTGCGCTAATGAGTATGCGTATCTCCAGATCCCTGACTGTTGTGGGATGTCCCTCGCGACTCGCCTCTTGCCAGTAATGTAATGCTTTCATGAGCGTGTGCTACAAATAGAGCAGCTTTGTTATTTTCCTCTGAAATCCTCGTATATCACCCCACAATTTCCCTGAAGCCGTCTTATCTCTTCCTCACGCAGCGTGCAATTAAACAGGAAAGGTCACCTTAATTGCTGAGAATTGTGGTAAATTCCATATGGTAATTCATCACCATCAGCAAGTTATGAGCAGCGTCGGGTAATTAATGAATATGTGCATGCACAAATGGATTTTTTTGACTCACGTGCATTAGCGTTACTGTAAAAATAGAGACGCTTATCAAGCCATCTTCATGATTACGTGCGATGGGACGTACATTTGTCTCCAAAGAGGCGGTGTGCACAATGATTTTATTTTATTTTTTTAAGGCTGCATCAGTTTGCAAAGACTGTTTTGCAGAAGTTAATGTGTCTGTGACCCCAAGTGTATATGAAGATTCAACAGTGGTGCCCAGTCAATGGATCACATCTGTGTCACAGACCCTTTAATACCGAGAGAGCCCCGGGCACAAACACACACACGCCGAGACCAGAACACACACACACACACACACACACACGGCAACCTCGACCTCTGCTCTCCGCTTTCTATAACGGGAACTGCTTTTGCTTTTTAGATATCTGGTCCTCCCTGCAGCTCCAGTGCTGGTTACAGAAGAAAATCAGTGAGGGAGCATGTTAAATTAGCAGTTGGGCTCCTTCTGCACAGTAATAGCTGAGTGGATTTCAAAGGCAGGAAAAATTGAAGCTCCTCATTGCTGTGGGTGCCTAGTTTAAAAAAGCGTTCCCTGCAGTGTCGGTTCACTTTGAAAAATACGCTGGTTTCAATCAATCTTACAACTAAAATACACGTAGTGCCACAGCACAGGCACAGACTGACAACTCGTTTCCTTCCTTAAGGACTAGATTTATCCTAAACGCTGGGTAATGAGCCGTACATGTCAGGAAATACGTCTTCTTACCTCTTCCCACTCAGCAGTGAAGGAGGGCGTTCTCTCCAATCTTCCCTCAGGGCAGGCACCCTCCCGTGGGCTGGGGCTTCCAGGGCCCTGGCCCCGTGATCCAGACCCCCAACTGTGCTCCTCCTAAGACAGCCAACCATTTTGTTTTTACAAGAAAAGAAACCATGACACGCAAAGACTTCCACATATCTTAACTTTAAAAATATGCGCAACTATAAACAGTTTTAGAGAATGGCAAAATCCTTTCAGTGCCCATCAAAGATTCATCTAAAACGGCACTATTTTCATCAAACAGACTATGGATTTAGCTTATGATTTATTTACGGTGAATTAAAGATGTCTGAAAATGTGCTGCACAGCGAGGAACACTGTGGCCCAGATTAGTGAGTTATCTAATTGGTCGGACTGGTTTCTCCTCTCACATGATACAGCAAGATCTCATCTTATTTATTTATATAGATGAATGAGTTTCAATAAATGCACTGACTGTCGTGCATGCTGAAATCTCTGCTGACCTAAAGTTTTATAAAAGTTATTATAACTATTTTTTAAAAGAGATCATTTTGAGGTCTCAAATGTATCAGAGAAACATGACTGTGATAAAAGTTTAACTTCATAATGTGGAGCAAACGTGGCGCAAATGAGTAAATTCAGACAGAGAATCTTCAGCGCAGCTTACCTGTATGGGGGACACAGCCACCAGGTTAGAATCGGACTTGGACAGAGACTTTGACAGCTGCAGGTCCAACACACTGCGAGGCATGGACCTCATCCTCCCCAGGGTGCAAGCCCTCTCCTCGTAGCCAGTCCCAGATGAAATGTCCTTGCCTCCTGTCTGGATCCCCCTCAACTCTGGAACTTCTCCGTTTTGACCAGAGGAATGAGAGGGAGGGTGGCTCAGCGTTGACCATCCACGATTTAGATCTACCTTGTCACAGTTCCTGGTTCGAGCCTGGTCCTGGTTGACTCTGGTGTGGAAGATAGTCCGGTACACAACCTGCGGCTTTTGGGGATCGACTGACGACCTCTGAGAGGAAGACTCGTTCCCTGTCCGGGGGAAAACCTGAGTGGCTCCTCCGCCAATCACAATGTTAAACTCTGGGGTCTGCAGCAGGCTGCTCTGGACATCTGTGGAAGTATATTTGAGTGGTTTGGGGCTGTAAAGGTGGTATGGTGTTTCAGGGGGTTCACAGGCTGGGGACGAGCCATGAAGAAGGCCTGCAAACTCCTCTGGGATGTGGCTCTTCCTGTTTTCCTCCAAGACGGCGTTTGATTTTGATGAAGAGCAGAGAGGAGGAGGAGGAGGAGGAGGTGGGTCTCGCTGATACGGTCCGTCGTCTGCAGAGAGGGGGGCACACACACACACACAAACAAACGTGTTGACTGATTAGAATGAAATTATACGGATAAGCTACATGCACAGGCGCCGTATTTGCATAAAAAGGTCCTGTCACAATGTTGATACAAATTAATCACTTTACAAAGATCAGAACAGACGACACAAAGCACACAATCGTATTTAAGCATGTAGAGTAAAATACAGAGTAAACAGAACGCAGAGGGAGAAACGCAATGGGCTGAAAAACAAATACACAAAACAAGCAAGGCTGCAAATAGGCAGATAAGAACGAGGCAATACATCTTCTGCTTCCTCGTGGAAAAGCAGTTTGTTTCTTCTCCACGGGAAAATAAAAAAGAACTCCTGACTAGGATTTTACACTTCTGCTCCTTCACCATGTTGGTGCTAATAGCGTGTTTCAGTGTCTGAACTTGTGCATGTATGCATGAACTCATTGAGACGGACGTTCTTGGACCATTTGAGGGGATGCTTTCACGGGCCCGCTCTCTGTCTGTGTGCAGCGGAGTGAAAGATGCTGCTGAAAGCTTCTTGGGGTTTTCCATGTTTAAATGTTGATTGTAGACGCCTGTCTGTTTCTGTATTGTCTGTTTGTGTGTGTGTGCACGCATCTAATCGACTACTCTTCAGTCAGTGTGAATGTTTATCTCCACATCTGCAGGCAACTTACACCCGAGGTCACAACAGCTGTCTTGCATGTTAAAAAGATTCTCTCCTACTGAAACGAGGCGCGTCATCTACTCTTCTTCTATCTTGATTATTTTTTACATTCCCCCAGAGGAGCACCTTTCTCAAAATCACTAGGATGAATCTTAAACTCGAGCGGCTTTATCTTCAAGTGAGATCCAGGTTGCTGCTCAGCTCCACAGGGAGTGGTTATTTATTTATAGTTTCTCAAAGTCTTGTTCACAGCGTGACTAAAACTGAATAAGTGATTTATGCAGTTAGAGTTATTTAATTAAACATGAGAGACAGATACACAGGTACAAATAATCATAGGGAGTTACGGCACACAGATGTTAAGAAACATGTTGTGGTGACTCACTTCATTAAAGGATATTTATTCTTAGTTTGTGGCCGTGTTTGTACGTGACTCTGCATTCTCCTCATCACTACAAAGATTTTAGACGAGGAGTGAAGTGACAAAACCTGCATTTCCTCATATGGCCACTTGAGGCTACAAAAGCGAGTCAATCCTCATATATAACTCCCCAGAAATAAACATGTTTACAGCGAGTTTATCCACTCATTACAACTCTACAGGGGTGCACTTGTATATAACATTTAAATTATGGCTTAGAGTTATGCATAATTAAGGGCCCACTTTGAGTGCCAGGTGGGCGCCTTTACATGTCGCGAGCACCACCCACCTGCATCAGCGGACCCTTCATCTCTTTAAAAAAAAAAAAATGGTGCATTAGCCAGGAGTTAAACTCTGTCCAAATATAAAGCGATTTGTTTACGAACCCTTGTGCATATTTTCAATAGCAAATGTTTCTGTAAAGAAGGAAGGGTTAGTTGAACTTTGCGTAGGCTCAACCCTTACAGCTGATCTCATATGCATCTTTTTCAAATTTCAGCACAAATAAAACGTCCGATAAACACATGCTACCCGTCCAGCACCAAACATCGGAAAAACAACAAAGGCTTATATAAATGCATTAATGTTATTTGATCGTTTAACTTCTCCTTTCAGGCTGAATACACGCAGCGCTTTGGTAATACTTAATGCTAGAGGTGGGCCGGTACATATCTGTGAGTGCAGGACAAGTAAACCTTCTCCACTAACCTTGCAGAGGCAAGAAGGCCACCTGTAACCGTGGCAACCGTACACAAGGTGTTGAGTGTTGTGGCCTCAAAACGCCTCTGAGGTAGAAACATTTTGAACACTTCAGAAATATCAATTTTTTTATGCCTTTTTATTGACTAAAACTAACAAATATCAAGTGAAATGACCTGATCAAGTACACAAGTGTCCGCTTAATTGTTAACTGTTCCAATAATTGGGCATTAATGTGTTAAAGCTTAATGTTAAATGCATTATGAATGTACTTATTTCAAAATGAACGTGCATGTAACGTCATGTTTGAGCTCATTAATTATTGATAAAGTGCAGGTGAAGAAATGTAAAAACATCTGGCGACTCTGCACACGCATGCATCGTCTAAGAGCTGTAACTTTCCGTTTATCTGAGGAATAAACAAGAATATAAAATAATCTCCTGCCTTGGTGCCTTAGAGACTGCGTGTCTGTGCCAGAGTCAAGCCCCGACTCTTCTCTCTTCCTCTGTTCCCTATCACTGTGTCTTAAGGTTGTGTACAGAGATGGTTATCAGACTGTTTGCCCATGTAAACAATCTGATAACCATCTCTCTATCACACACACACACACACGCAGTCTCTCAACAGCCTCACTATCACATAGTCGATCAAATGAATAGAAACAGTGGCTGTCCACTTCCACATAAATGCAAACTCCACCGTGTTGTAATCAAAACTGTCGGCTGAATAATTGCATGTAGCCGCACTGACCCACACACAGCTTCTGTCTCTCGGCCAGTTTTAGCTGGCACTTTCTGACTGTCTCCAGCACAGTCAGCCACATTTCCATATGCAGCAGTTACATAAGACAAGTCGAGAACACACACTAAAGCAGAAACATTATTTTTTTTTTCTGAAATACCCTCAGAAGAGTGACTGACTCAAATCCTTATGATTAAAACAGGAGATAATCCAGTTCTTCTTAATGAGTAAAAGTGGAGGAAAGTGGAACAATATTAGCGTCAAGCCTCGGACCAAGAGTCATTTAACGGGGACGTTGCATATTTGCTGCGGCACTCTATTTGAATAGACAAAAACACAACAATTAACAGTCTCCAGGTTAATGAGGCTTGAAAAACATGACTCATGCTCAAGTGTCACACGGATTTAAAAACGTTGTTATTCCCCTACACAAGCTAAAACCTGTTTAGTTGCGTGACAGCATGGCTGAAAGATCAGCAAACTCACTCGCTCAAATTTGTCCTAACGTATTGATTTCTCTTTATTTGCCCCGGTCATTGACAAACTATTAAGTTTTATTCAGGTTAATCACGCTAAGAAGATTTTTTTGACATCCCCAAAGCAGCAAACTCCATTTTCTTTCCATTTCTACAAACTTCTCTTTCTGTATGTGCTCCCTTATCACTTTCTCCGTGCTTCTCTTCTTTTTAAAGATTAGACCTGTTGGGCAACAGGTGAGCCTATTGGTAGCTATGGCAACAGAGAGCCCCAGCACGAGCATCTCTCCCAGTTTTTGAGCGTCTCTGGCCTTCAGGATAGCGATGTGAAAGTGTATAGTGGACAAACACCGCAATCAAAATCAGCAGGTGTCTCCGTCAAGATGAAATAATAAGAAAAAAAAAAGGAGCACTGCAGAGAAAGAAGAGAGAACTAGTCTGTAAGAAAAGAAGCGAGGGCAGAAGGAGAGTTACGAGCAACAACTTCGGAAAAAGTTCCCTGGAAAATGGTAAAAGGTAAAAAATAGACACAACGTCAGTCGAGAGGATGAGAATATTGACATAATGACAAATTGTGTCGGCAAATAATAGGACCGGATAACATTAGAGGATCGACAATTTGCTAAGCTCAGGCAGGAAACTGTTTCCTCTCTTCTTCTTCTAAACAATCAACAGTCTCCATCTGTGTATTGTCTTTTCCTTCATGACTTTTTCATTTCTGAGCCAATTTCCCTCATTATCCTCTGTGTCTTTGAGTGTGTGTGTGTGTGTGTGTGTTTCCTACCTGGGCATCCAAGGATAGTATCAGCTCCAACTAAGGAGCAATCAAACTGTATGTAACTCCGCTTATTTATAGCAACTCCCTGCTCCTGCTCCTGTTCCTGAAGTGCAGCAAAAAACGTCCCGGACTCAAATGGCGAAATAGCAGCTACATCAATCTGCATACCTGCATTTTTATTGCGTCACGCGTACACACAGAAATACACACAGGTTGTGGCATGCAGCGGAGCAGCCCAGTCACTGATTGGTATTTGGATAAGTTGTGCTCATCTCAAAACAAACAGTAATTTACATGTTTGCTTGTCCAAGAAATGCAGAGAAGTGTTACAGGTACAGAATTAACTCATTAATAGTGAGTCTTAACATCACTAGTGGTAAATACCAACCATATATCATTTTATATTACTGATCGATTGCCTTGATATATACTGTGAGAGGTGAAACGTTCAGTTGTGCACATCCTCCCACTGACAACTCCTCAGTAGAGGACAGGCAGGGAAGAAGAGAGTGGGTGGAAGAGAAACTGATCTCAACTGGAGCTTTTATTCAATGTGCCTAAACACTATATCTATTTATAGGAAAAAACATTATATTCATCCCTCCTTGAGTACTAATACGTGTGTCCCAATTCGACACTACGGCGAAATGAAAATCTGAATTATTTACAGAAAACTACTTTAAAAGCGCTTAAAATAAGCATCATAAAAACATTAAATAAAGTATTGAATCTGTGTTAGCCTGACTTGCTCTAAAGTATAACATGAGGTCATGTTTACCAGGTAGTAACAGCGCCCTTCTGCGGTATTTACAACCTTGCAACCGTAGTGTTGATGCCTTCAAATAGCAGTTGTGAGCTCATGTTTATGACATGAGGAGTCTTGTGTACAAAATACTTGGCGTTGAAGTGGTAACATCAGCCGTAGGTCGTGATGTAACTGCCGTGCAACTGCTGCCGTCTGAAGTGAGTGTCTGCCTCCATGAGTTTGGCAACTAAACGTAGGAAATGCAAAGGCATAACTAACGACTATATGTTGGGAATATCGACATTTTCCTCAGACATATTTTGAGATTGTGAAGACATTTCTTTACGGCTGCATTACAATATATTAAATGATCTTAGGCAAAAGTCAAATAAGGTAGATTTGACCCCTCACTGTGTGTGAATGCTGGCTGTCGATTTATTTCCTTGTCTCTTCTATTTTCCCACGCTGTCAAAATAAGTCCATCCTCAATTAGCACGTCACTTCTTCCATCAAATCAACTATTTACCCACCTTCTCCCAGCCAATCATTCCCTCGTTCCTGTACTTTAAAGTCACTCTGTCATTCTGTCAACGCTCCTCCTCCTCCCCATCTCCACAGTCATCTTTAGCCACCTGCCAACTTCTTCTTCTCCTTCTCCACCACCAGTGTCTAGACTGCGAGGGGTCCCGTCCCTGTCAACCTGCATTCAGTCCTATGACGTCGATACTTTCAGAGTCTAACCCCCAGTTTATGACTTTGCACGTTTGTATTCATGTTTTCTCAATAAACGTTTCATTCTCCACCTACTTGATTGTCCCTGTTTAACTAAACACTCATCTTCTTTCTAAAAACGTCTGCAAATGGCAAACACAACCCCATTTGAGGGAAGCCTATGTGTCAGGGAATTAAAAACCACAAGTACAGAACTCTCTAAACATTTTACATATAGACAGTATCTATTACACTGCATGCAGTTTATATATATAACAGAGTCTATCGGTGCACTCTGGTTTGACGTCTTACCCTCTTCCCCAGGTTGTTTTAGGAGGAGAATCACAGGTGTAAATGATAACATTAACGACGCCTCTGCTCCGTTCGCTCCAGTGAGACGTGACGCCGAGGCTGCACGCATGATACCAGAGGAATGCAGGAATAATTAACATCATTAGCTACAGCTGTGCTTACCCTGCCGAGACATGTCGAACTCGTATGAGAAAGCTCTACAGCGTACATATATGGTACGTACGCATAATAATCTCCTAATTAAATTTAATTCATTCATTCATCTTCTGTAAGTACTTGTCCTGTCATTGGGTGAGAGGTGGGGTACACCCTGAACAGGTGGCCAGTCTATCGCAGGGCTAACACAGAGAGATAAACAACCATTCACAGTCGCACCTACGGCCAATTTAGAGTCACCAATTAACGAGCTTGTCTTTGGACGGTGGGAGGAAGCCGGAGTACCTGGAGAGAACCCACGCAGACACAGGGAGAAGATGCAAACCCCACACAGAAAGGCCCCAGTCGGCAAGGATTCGAACCCAGAACCTTCTTGCTGTGAGGCATCGGTGCTGACCACCACCATCCTCTAACGTAACGCAAGAGTTCAACTCCAAATGAGATGAAACGACAAATGTAAAGCAAAGCAAATCCAACGTTATCGTGCTTTCCTTTTACAAGCGGCCCATGATTGAAAAATACACGGTGCGCGCAAAAGATTTAATGAAAACAGGGGCAGAAGAGGCAAAGATGATGGTGAATACGGGAAAATAAACCGGGGTGAGGTGGCTGAAAAGGTGGAAAATGTATTAAAGGAGACAGAGGGACGTGAGAAAGCGAGGCTATCTGATGAAACGGATTTAAAGTGGAAGGGCACAAGAGCGATGCAGATGAGGCTGAGGTGGAGAGAGAGAGAGAGAGAATAAGGGAGTGTCTATCAGTGACTGAGAGGAGAGGAGTATGAGAGCTCTTGAAATTAGCTGGAGGAATAAGGGAGTGACAGAATGAAGGATTGAATGACACATGATTGGGAGGGGGGCATGAGGGAGAGAAAGCTCCAGAGCTGGGGGTTAGATGTCAAAATTGGAAAGAACTGGAACTGGGTGATGAGGATAAGGCTTGATCTGTTATAGAAAAACCAGCCAAGCCACACGTTATCAAAGCAGCCTGCTGGAATTATTATTAAAATACTCGATAGCTATGAATACTATTATATGAGAGGATATAAGATGTGGAAAGATTTCACTATAAAATAATAAGCGTGTATGTGTGTGCGCATAGAGACGCACAAACACTATAAACACGACACACACCATCTTCTCATACACAGCAGTGTTTTTTCTCTGCGTGAATGTGTGTGGTAGCAGGAGGGACTGGGAGATGATCCAAACATCTGATAGCGCCGTGTTCATCGGTCCGTCTCTTGTGGCGGCGCGCTGACTGTTATTAAAAACTACAGAGCAATATCTGAACTGTCAGTCATCCCCGAGATTAGAGACTGAGCCCTATTTCCTAAGCGCCACGGGCCTGGATAAATCATTACCAGCTCCCCGAACCACAGGAGCCAAGCTAACATAAGGTTAGTGCTAGGCTACGCTAACAGACCTACAAAGTGCTGCAGGAATCTGGCTGGACTGGTGATGATGACGACAGGACGTGATCTGAAGTCACTGGGTCATTTGATTTGATGAAAGTGTTAAAAAAAAAACATGACAGAAATGCAAACTGCAAGTGTTGTTGGAGCGTTTTTCCAGAGAAAGGAAGACTCGAGCTGTAACATGCAATCATGAGAGACACATTAGCTCTGATGTTTCACTTTAAACTCTACTAAACATGTTTTGTTTTGGAGAATCGAGGCAACACATCGACATTACATGTGATACCTTTTATAAATAACTTAATATTCAAGGTGTTGCCGCTTGAAGAGGCTTAACTGAATTTCAAAGTTGATTCAATTTTAGACAGATCTGTTGTGCGGTTTTCACGTGTTATTCATTAACGATTAAACAAGGCAGTGGATATACTGGAAAATCTGAAGCTATCAACGACAGAAAAGGGTAAATAATACAAATAAATAAATGAATTTATAGTCTGGGATTAAAAGGGAAGAGGCTTCAAGTATGAAAGTCAGGATAACAACATTTAACTGCTTATGATTATCTACCATTATCTGTACGCAATTACAATAAGTTCTGTTTTGAATAAATTCATTATTCATCATTTATTATTTGAAAGTACAAGTGCTCTCCACATGCGGCAGAGACCCAGCCCCTGAATCTGCACCGCCTTTAATCTTCTCTAATTTATTTCAGTGCCGAGCAGAAATCTCCACTTCATCTTGTTCCGAGATTAAAATGACGAGGAACTATTTTCCCACCGTGTTCATCTTTTTTTTTTTTTTATTCTCTCAATTTGTGATACATGCTGAAAAACTGACACCCAAGCTAGCGTTTACACCAACCGGTGCAAAACAGGTCAGGCTTCACTTCCCCTCCTTGTGGGAGCCAGAGAAAGAGAGATAGGGGCTCCCCCGCTGAGAGCGCCACTTCATGTCTGATAGCCTGCACGTACAGTATCTAAACCCAGCCTTAAAGGAGGAGAGGGACCGGTCTGCAGATATTGAATTCGCACTTTCATTCC
The DNA here is from genome assembly GCF_963514085.1 of Chelon labrosus. Classification (NCBI taxonomy): domain Eukaryota; kingdom Metazoa; phylum Chordata; class Actinopteri; order Mugiliformes; family Mugilidae; genus Chelon; species Chelon labrosus. The sequence continues at coordinate 14,887,467 of NC_140356.1, forward strand.
TAATTCGAGTATGCAGAGTTTATTGCCACGGCAACTGGCTCGTCTCCCACGGTAACCCACTTTTCAAGTCTCCTGAAGTCGAGAGTGACGGCGGTCTGTCACTAGCGTCACTGAAATTCAATGTGTGTGTGTGTTTGTGTGAGACAGCAAGGGGGGGGAGAGAATTAGCTGACTGACGAGAGGTCGGCGGTGATTATAATTTAATATGTTATATAAATCTGATTTCAGCTAATGAAGAAACAGGCTTCTCTTTTCGGATAATCAACAAGAAATCCTTTGACGTCAGCTTCCTTCCAGCTTAAAATGTGTTTTATGCCAACAGTGAAAAGGTAGCATGATAAACAGGACCGGTGCAGACGCTACAGCGCCATAAAGTTACGCTTTATTCTGCCAAATCGAAATCCCTTTAATCCCTTCATTCTTGCCTGCGCTAAGTGTGACCAACAGCCGGATGAGTTTCTCTGTGCGTCTCACCGAATTCTGCAACTTTCTGTTTAGTTATTTTGAACCGAGTCTGGGTGTCTCTGTGTGAGCTGCTTTTGTGTTCAGAGCTTCCAAACATGACTCATCGTCACCTCAGGTCCTTCTATTCAGCACTAAACCGCAAAGCAGCGAAAGGGATTTCAGCAACAAAATGCAGAGACAAGAAGCAGGCGGCGGAGAGGAGAGAGGCTGATGGTGATCTCGAAGACAAAGCAACAAGGAATCCTAATAACACTCATACACTTTGTTAATTATGTGTACATGAATTTCCTTTAGGCTCGTTACTGAAAAGACTAGACGGGAGCACAAAAGACACCCGCACATACTGCAGATGTAAACATGAGATTCTACGGCTAGCGGCTCTGTGAAGCTGTAATTAGGCACAGCGGTGGCACAGCTTTGATCTAAATGCTAATATTAGTGTACTAACACCCTCATAATGGCGGCTTTAACGTGATAGCTAACAAACTTAACTAATCAGCAATAAATGGAGGAGAAATGTCAGTAATTCTGTTGAGATGTGGTCACGAATCAAAGTACATTTCGACATGATGGTGCCAGATTAAAGGTAAAGCTGAGCTCAGGCTAGTTATAAAATCTGGTTGCGTCACACGCTAAAGGAAAATCTTCACAGATATTATTTTTGCTAATCTCAAACGTGCTTACACTACAAGATTTGAATATATTTGCGCAACACACACACACACTAGCGTATATACTTTAGATTATTGTGCCGGATCAGGGAGCATTGAATGCGACACCCTACGTGATCTCGCTAAGAAATTTGCAAGGTGGTGTTATTTGCACCTGCAATCTGGTTTGCCGACTACCCTTCATACCAAAAAAAGCAGAATAAGCAGAAAAAGAAGAACTGGCTGTATACTTGCAGTGAGAAAAAGCTGAAGGGAAACGAGTGACAACGGTTGAGGAGACGCAGTGAACACGGGGAGTTAAAGAGTGGATCTGTAAACCTGAACATTACCAAAATCTGGGCTAAACGTTGGGACAGAGCAAGGTCTAGACCAGTAAAAGTTGAGCAGTGAGTGTCGAGACAAACTGGAATTGAACCCCTGTAGTCTGAGGCCAGCATTAAGGAAAAAATTATTGGGAATTCATCCAGTCCACTTTGAAAAAGTTCGTGTATTTTACCGAATATGTAAAAATGTACCCTTGCTGGTGGAGCTAAAGGAAACAATTATAATTCTCGGAGTAGTGGACTGCCACTTTTGTGGTTAGCCATGGACATGTCGGGGATCCAAACCTGCGACCCTCTGGTCCTAAGCTAATTCTCCACCCACTACTCCCCAGAAAAGTCAGTAGAGTACAGAATTTATCCTCAAGGTATCATGATTATTGGTACCTAGTCATCAGTCCATTGTTGAACAAACCGCCTTGATATTGTTATCCCTAGAGCCAAGTCATTAGTGTGGCTAAGTGCAACTGACCTCCCCATCAAACACACGGCACTCAATCCGTCTTGTTAGCACAATAGCCGGAGGAGAAAACTAAATTAAACAAGCTCACGGAAAGCGTGTTCAAAAACCATCCTGCTCATTAATGAGACGCTGCCGTTAATTAGAGCCCCGTCTCCGAGGGCGGGACATTTTGAAAAGCACCCTCTCGCATTTAAGACCCGCAGCGTCTGAAGGCGCAAGAGTATGATCCTACTCTGTGTCCTCACACCAGGAGGACGCAACAGTAGGAACGGAAAACTATACGCAGCACCTCCTAGGACTGAATCAGCACTTCTCCCGTCAAAAACCAAATCTTATTAGCTCTACAAAGACACTGCCACCTTGCAAGGGGTTGCACAGGATTGCATTAGGCTGTACAGGTGCAAATGCCCTGTAACACCTACTGTATATGTGACACCAAAAACAAAACCACACACTCAACAGAATAGCTTCCCACCCCCGATATAACAAATTTAACTGAACCCTTTCCCTTGATTGATCCTCCCTCGGCCCTGAGTAGCAAGAGGTAAGCTATAATTTTATCGCGTCTGCCTTCTGCCACATTCACACATTCAGGCACATTCAACCTGGGTTAAACAGCAGGGAGAATTCCTGTCATTTTACATAAAAGCAGAGCAAGTACACAGGCGGCACTGCTGCTTTTCTGCTTCACTTTAAAATGTAGGAAAATGTGCATCCCTGTTTCTGTTTAGCTTTGATTGTAATTAAATGGAGCATTAATGGGAAATATCGGGGGTGGGGGGGCGCTCAAAGCAGGTTTATCACATTAAGCTTCAGGTTATGCAGAAACAGACACGAAAAAAATAGAAAGTGGCTTCAAATCTAATTAGAAAGAAGAAAGAAAAGAGAAGGAGGAAATCGAGAAAAATTGTGTGTGTGTGCATACATATCAAATTCATTCTCTGAACAGCCCCTCTGCAGACTTTGACAAAGACTTAATGATTAGACACAGCGGGCCGGCCGCCCTGCATTTGTGCAGGAGAATGTCCTCGTAGTTGTTAGTTGAAGTCTGGGTACAGGTGTGTGATATTTGAGAACAAAGGACGAAATTAAGCAGCGGACGTCTAATGAACTTAAGTCTCTCAAGCAAACACACATTAAGCGCTGCACTCACTCACTCACACGCAGAGTAGTTGATCACTTTGCCATTTACGGCTCGTTAGCTGGTGGAGACCATCGATCGTTCGTATTTTTTTTTAAACCAGGAAACTACCAGGAAAACACAAGAGAATTGACTTTAGATAATAAAGTGGAAGCCAGAAAAACCCGGGGAAAGACATATTATATATGTAGATAAAAGAGCATTTCATAGCAGGAGTTAGCTACGGAGAAAAGTTTCGCAGAGAAGATTTGATGAAGAGATTTGGGAAATGTGGGTTAGAGAAAGAATGATGGCAAGAAGCCTAAAAGCAGAGTCGGAGCAAAATTAAAGCTGGAAAGTGCTCCCCTGGAAACCCTGTAGTTAATGGGGCAAACCAAAGCAAAGCATTGCAGATTCAGAGTTTGAGTAATTTGGCTTCTGTATGAGAGTAACTACGAAGCTGGGCTCATGTTCTATTAACCAGTGAAGAAAAGTAACTTTAAAATGTGAAAAGAAAGACTCCAGCTTGGCGAACAACTTTTAAAACCCTACATGGGCTTCACGTGATTTCTGTTAATTTCGTGTTTTTAGAAACGCTGTAATCCAACACCAGACATAAAGATGAATTAAAGCAGATATTCTGGCCACCTGAGGCAGACGAGATCAAGCTGTAAACACAACATTAGCATTACTACAAAGTTGATGTATTAAACGCTGATTAATTAAGAAGTATGCTCTCTTCTTCTGTCTTGGTCTCCACTAAGACCTGAGGAAAACATCTGGCTTTGCAGTTAATGCCCAGTCAGTTTAATAGTCTAGTTTGAGAGACCCAGGAGAGGGAACCACATAAGAAAAGCTCTGAGTCATAAAAATTAAAACAATGAGCTAAATTGGTGCTAAAAAGCTCCATAAAGCAGCAAGGTCACCTACATGAGTCATGTGACCCACTGTTAATATAAAAAAACAATAATTACTGCAGCGCTGACTCTTGCTTTAGACAAAAACATGAGAATAAAAGTGGGATTTCCTCTTTTAATTGGATTAAAAATGACAAAGTAATGAGTGCATCCGAGGCTGCGAAGTGTTTAGCAACGAACCAGCTTCCAGATGTATAAATAGAGACCTGCAGATTTGTGCGTGTTTGTCGCCGACTTGTCGCAGGGGGCACTGCATAATTCATGGAGGACAACTGCGTCGACACTTTGCGCTGCTTCTGCATAATGCTGCATTGCACTTGGCGCCGAGGGAATATCTTCCAGCGCGATGTCCGGCATTACATAAACCTCAGTTACGCAGCGTAACAGCAGCACCAGTGATGGATTGGGTTATAAATAGGGATCCTTTTTGTCCGACTGCCCACGCAGGTGGCCGATACCTTCATACTTTGCTGCAGGGTTGTAGAGCTGAAGAATGGTTCAGGGTTTTTTTTTTTTTTAGGGAAACACTGAAAGGAATGATGAGTGGAGAGACAGATGTGCAGAGGAAGGAAGGAAAGACCTTTTATGGAGTGCAAGGGAAAAATGTTTCCTCCACTTTCTTCTTGTCCTCATTTTTCAATCCAACCCCCTGAAATCTCACATTTCATTCTCTCTATTTTCCTGATTTTTGTTCATCATGCCCCCCCACCCCCCCAAACAACATTAGTCTCTCACACTCTCCCCCTCCCTCCCTCTCTCCCACTCTCTTTTTCACTGGCATCTTTTGAATTCTGTGACTCTTTGCCTTCTGTACCCACATACATATATATATATATATATATATATATACTCCCTCATTCTCGGTGTGTGTGTCTCTCTCTCTCTCTCTCTTTCTTTCCCTGTAAGCCACTTGTTACCATGGCAACCCCACAATGGGCCTTATAAAGCTAATAAGTACAGAGAGAGCAAGAAGGGATGAGCAGAGTAGCGGAGGACGGGGTGGGGTGGGGGGGCCTGATTTGAGAAAAAAATAATTAAATGGAAAAATAAATGGGTGCCAGTCTATTCCTGGTGCTGTAACTTCGGGCAAGGAGAGCGAGGAAGCGACACATACAGAGAGAGAGAGAGAGGAAACAAATAAGAAGTACACATATTTAGAACACATTATTGGTTGTATTTATTAAGTCCTCCAGTACTTATATAACGTGCTGGAGTGTGGCGGTGAGGCGTTACATAAATTATTATGGGAGGAAGTGTTTTCTCCCGCCTTGAGCTGCAGTGCAAAGATTTAAACAAAACAAAAAAAAAAAACACAACTTTATGCTTATAGTAACAGATTTTGGGAAATACACTATTTGCTTTCTTGCCATGAGCTGGATGAGAAGATCGATATCACTTTTACGTGTAAATATGATGCTATGAACACTGAGGTGGTGCATCAGATGGAGCGATTATCTTGCAAATCATTCCTATAAAACTCAAACAGGGTGTTCTTATGCTTAAATAAAAAACACAAAAACAAACACAATGCAACAGATTTTTCTCTTTGGACCAAGCAGCAACTGCAATTCCTTGAACGGCCACAGATGAGCAGATCCCCATATACAGCCCTGTACAGCAACCTCACACCGGTTTGAATTATACCAAGGCTTAAAGTTATGCGTCATTTAAGGAGCAGCTGCTTTGGTTAGGCGGAGTCTGAAACTGCTAAGATGGCGATGGCCAGACCTAACCACACTGAGCTTCAAAACCACTTATGAGTCAACGTTTTGGCGGTTAAGCAGGAGCCATGCTAGCTTGTCTTTACGTCAGGCTACGCTAAATATCCACCAAGATTAGATTAGCTTTTATTATGCAGACATGAGAGTAGAATCAATCTTGACTTTCAACAGAGAAAAAAAGTGTCTTTTTATCTTCATTAAATAATATTTGTAAGTTAATGAATCTGCACAATTTAGTTATAAATCACTTTTTATCATTAACCAATAACCGGCAGTACAATCACCACAAGATAAATACATCGCAGAAGCAACAGATTTGATGTCTCTGGTGGAAAAAGTTATTTTAAGGCAACCTAAAATGTTCAATCAAGTACTAACAACCGCGTCACCAGCTAAAATTATGAACACCAAACTCAATATCAAATCTTCATCCAGTCTTTCTGACTATATAAACTATCTCATCTCAATACACTTATATAGAGAATAAACTAAAGTATTAAAGTAAGTATTTTCAATGACGCTGTGATCAATAATTCCTCCTGAGTCGTAGTCCTCAGAAGACATCAGTCAGACACCAGTGTGAGGCCACAGATTATTATGTAGGCCCAAGAGGGAAATAACACACACTTGTTACATAAATAGCTTCAATAGGAATAGTAGATGAAGATGTCTCGTTCAGTTTTAGGACTGTCTGTCTGTGTGTGTGTGTGACTGAGTGTGTGCGAGTGTGTGTGCATCCACCTGTGGATTGATAATGAATGTGCTATTCGTTTGAGGCTCTACACAGATCAAAGTCTAGCTGGGCCTCTGAACTGCTCTAGGATGAAACACACAAGCACACACACACACACAGACAGGAAATGCCTCCTGCCTTGTCGACTTCCCCTGCGCTGCCTCTTCTGTCAGCGCCTGATAGCAGCGGGTGTGAGGGACAGTTGGACTGAAATCCAGGTGAGAGGAGGAAGTACTAACGACCGCGTCACCGGCTAACCATCACCAGGGCCACCGCTTTGCCATGACAACAAGAAATACCATCGCTATGGTAACGCAGGCGAGTGACTTGGAAATTACACTAAGGAAGCGGAGGTCAGGAGCAAATCTGGCGGTCAATTAACGGCCCACCTAGGTGAAAAACTTAAATCAACCAAAAGCTTCAACTCAACTGCCCTGATTTTGACACACTTATAACAGACACCTTGTTCATTATTTGGAATATGTCTGTTTGGAAAAGAAACTTTCAAACTCAGCAGGAGAAGCATCATTAGATGAAACCTACAGTGTTTCATCTGGTATGACAGTAAAAGCGACCCCCCGCAGGACTAAGACAGCACTTCTTTTGCTGAAGTCTTGAAGCCTAGTTTGTTTTTTGTTTTTAAGATATCCGGTAGTTTTCCACCCCGTGCAACCTTGCACCCTAATTTCCAGTTTGGTCTACAAGATATCACCCCAGAAATCCTCTGAAATGCACCTTCTCAAAACAAAAGCTACAAAACCCAGCCACTTTCGCGTTGAAAGTTCAAGTTCTGGCAAATTCTAAACACAATTTTTGCTAAATGTTGAGGGAACACAGAGTCAGAAAGTAAGAAATTAACTGTATATTATGTTGCACTGTATAGTTTTTTAATGTAGCCCTCCTCTTCTCCTGCTAAACTGCACAAAAAAATATTTAATCAAGTCATGGCATGCACGTCTTGCAACTATTTAAAAAAAAGTTTGCATGTTCAGATGTACTTTTAAATAACGATGCAGAAAATGCATTTGCAACTTTCAAATTATTTCCGTAACTTACAACTTGTAGTTTGTATTTTGCCACTTTTATGTATTCAGTCACATATGCCTAAATCCCTCAAGTAAGAAACAATTCAACTGTGGCCACTGCTGTACATCTTCCAAAGTCCGACTGAGTCCAGCAGTCCTTCCCGATATCTGTCGTTAGCCTCTAAAGTGCTCGCCTCTTGGCTGTGGCCTCCGGTATGACAGAAGCAGAAATATGATTTCAATTTCGTGGGGCCCAGGGCAAAAGGATAAAAGCTTCATTCAGTCCCCAGGCTGAAAGAGTCTGAACAACAGCTACTGCAACTAAGGCAACAACGACAGCAGGAAAGAGGAACTTCAACACCAGGAATTAAAAGAGGTGGGCTGAATAGTGTTATTACAGTATACTAAAATGCTTAAAAAATATTTGCTGAATGAGTTTGGGCCTTTTAGACAAACATAAGAAGCAACTCTAATTTTGGGGCTAAGCAGCTCATTTTCACACAGATTTCAGGTGTTTTATGGATGAAATGATTTATTCATTATGAAACTAATGGTCATATTAATCAATGACACATTTCTCCTCAAGCAAATCAAAATTTCCAGCAGATATTCTTCCTCTCACTTATGGCTGAGAAACTAATACAGGTTTTCTTGCCACTGAACCTGGTAATTGACGTTATAAGCCGTTTTCATGATCCGTGAGCCCTTACCTGTGAGCTGACAGTCGTCGTTGGAGCCTGCAGAGTCCTCCTGGTTGGGGCTGAGCGGCGGGCTGGCGGGGGGACTGGTGCTAAAGCTGGCGTAGCCCAGGGAAGAGCTCACCTCACTGGGCTCACAGCTGTGGTTGACTGGCCTCTGGACATCCAGGGAGGAGGAGAGAGAGGTGCGTTGCTTGGGCTGAATGCAAGAAGAGGAGAGCAGGGGTTAGAGAAATGAACACTGTTATATTGTTTCTGCAGTGCTTACATAAACTATGTGACTATATTTACGTATTAAAAGTAAATGTTTTTGTTGCACTTCTTATGAGAAATGAGTGAGTTGAAAGTTCATTTCATATTTCTGATTATGCTCTATTATAATAAATGCTAGTTATCTATCTCATAATTATGTCTCATTTTTATATAGAGATGTTTGCCCTTCACTTTATATTGTGGTATGATGACCGCGAAATTCACACTTCTCCACTGAAAAGGAAGCTGTTAGTGAGGATAATTATGTGGCCTTGCTTGCTTGTATTAATCACTTTGATGGGACAATTCACCCAGTATAGACAAAGAGCTGGTCGCCAGCATTGTCTGTATATAAAGATGGATGAGCGCTCTGTGGTGTCACCCATAGAAGATCAATAGAAGATCAATTCTGAACTGTTGGGATCCTGAGAGACTCCTGCTTGTTTCAAAAATGGGGTGGAGGTGGCTTATGAATGGAGGGGGACATGTGATGACACCTTGTGATGTATGATATCAACCAGCTTTCACTCAACTTTAAGTCAATTTTAAATAACTTGAAATAATTTTAGCATTTTAAAGAGGAACTACTGTTTTTTTTACAACCTGGACCTTATTTATAGCATAAAATGCAATCGTTTACTCACCCATATAACGTTTGTGTCATTTGCACTCGTTCAGGAGATAATTAGATCAGCGTATATCCATATAGTGGGAGTGACAGGGCATCTGTAGGTCAATCTACAGACCCCGGATGATGATAAGCGGTAACTCCAGACTCAACAGGACAATAACACTAGCGTATCGTAACAAGATATTGGCGAAATGAACGAGTTTCGCGGCAGATAATGCGTCTCGCTGCCCTGTCACTCCCACTATATGGATATACACTGATCTAATTATCTCCTAAACAAGTGCAAATGACACAAAAGTTATATAGGTGAGTAAACGATCATATTTTATGCTAGAAATAAGGTCCAGTTTGTTAAAAACAGTAGTTCCCCTTTAATCTAGACTTTTTTGGAGTCAGCCTCAAGTGGCCACTTGAGGAACTGCAATCTTTGACACTCAACGTTGGCTTCATTTTTCAGCCTCAAAGGTTGCTGCCCATTGCTTCTTGGTTAACGTCAAGTAGAATATTGCAGTTACTGTTAAGGTAAAGTTCTGATTGTCGCAAAGAGGAGCTATATTGCTAGCGTTTTCAGGTAGAACTGTGGGGTTGGTTCCCGGCATTTTAATTAATAACTTATGCAAGCTATGACTAATCCACCTCCAACATGTTCCTGCCACGGCCAGAGTTTCTAACTTTATGATGAGTTATTGTAAAGAAAGACATAGTGTGTGTTCTGATGGTGGCCTAAAGCTATGGGAACATGTTGTGAATTTAATGTAACATTCTCTTACTGAGAAAAACTTGTGCCTACACGTAACCCTGCCTATAACTCAGACTCAGTTCAGACATCTAAATAGGTGTGTGACGTAATTGGATATATAGGTAGCAACATGCTTTTTGTGATATGAAACTGGGATGCAAATCAGAGGAAAAATAGAGGTGGATAAAGATAAATGAAAGAGATTAAGAAACAGAGAGACAGAGGCATAATAATTACTTAGAGCAAGTGAGAGAGAGACAAAGAGAGGACAAGTGAAAGTGTAGACTGGCATCTGGTAAACACATCTTACATAATGAGGCATTTTGCAGCTTTCAACAACCTGCTGCTTTGCTTCACAAACAGCTCCGGCAGTCAGAGCCCCGGCTGGCGTGTGCGCGTGCATGTGAATCAATACAGTGAACCATAAACACAAATCACATCCTGAGATATTGAGAGACACAAACAGAACGACCTTCGGGAGACCTTCACTTTCTTTTGTATGACTCGAGGCGAAAGAGCTGAACCTTGAGAGAGCGAGACGGTGAAAGAACATAAAAGGAAGTGAAAGCAGAGGAGGAGAGGGAGACGCTCCTCTTTCCCCATGCACGGTGCATTCAAATTGAGCTTTGAAACGGTCTTCAGATCCGCTGAAGACAACTGAGATGAAAAACAAAAGCAAAGAAAAGAGCTGGGAGGAGCAGGGATTGGGTTGAAAGAGATGAGAAAAATGTTATTTTTATCTATATCTTTTGTAAATATCAAATTAATTTATTGAAGGTCTGCTTCCGGTCTTTATGCTAAGCTACACTAGCTTAATTTTCACTGACATCAGAAGCATTGGAAGCGACTATGGCGATGTGGCGGCAAGAGACCGTGGAAATTTAGTTAAATGGGACTAATGCGACCAATGGGAGCATCTGATAAGGTTGAAATTAACTACATTAATCTAATTAATCATGCTGATAAGCCGGTCCCCGGAGCATCAGGTGAACCTAGGTGGAGTGGGCGGCGGCGTTAAAGAGAGAACTGCTACATCCGTCCAGACACAAGGAACGTTTTTGCGCTTCTGACCATTTTACACAAAAAAAGGAGGTGAAACGTCCACAAGCAACCAACTGTCAGCTACAAACTGATGGGCGACAAGCAAATCGCTTTAGATGTGGACTGGCCTAAACTCCCGTTAAGAAAGGCATTTTATTGCCACTAAAAGGAAAAAAAAAAAAAATACTTTCAAACTGTCACACATGTCCAGTAAGTAAGCGACACAGAGGCAAAGTGCAACTCCCTCAACGGAGCAGAGTAGAGCACAACTACACCAGCAAGGTCAACTTTCTTTTTTTTGTTTTCTGCGGGGAGATGGTCAGTGGGGAATAACACCGCAGCAGCACCAGCGACCAAAAGAGACCAGGGACGTTTTAAAGAGCCGATGCATCAGCGAGACAAGATCACAGCATCCCAGAGAGGCAACAGGGAATAAAGACAATGATGTATGAGCCCAACAGGGAACCATCCAGACTGGGCCAGGGGGAGGGACGTTACACAAGCTAGCTGTCAAAAATATGCTTCTTTTTTTATTCATTTGTCTTTTTTTTTTGGACTTTGCCACAAAAGAAAGCAGCCCACATCCTTCTGCATTTTCATGAGCTCTTTGTGATGAGAAGAATTAATGATCTGTGGCAAAGTGAGAAAAAAAAGATCCATCAAATGTACAAATAATGATTTTATATTCATTTTAATATTAAACCACTTCACGCCACGTGAACTGTTGTGGTGTGACGCCGCGTATTTCAAAGTGGGAGGTTGGGACGCTGTGTGTCTCTTCTGCTTTAATCCATGTAGCGTTTAATGAGTTTAATAGCAACTCCAACGTCTCCTGTTCATTTTTAAAGCATCTCATTATTGGAGCACTTATCTCCGCTTTGTCTCTGACTGTGTGGCTTCTTTCAAACAACTGAAGGCATCTTCTCCCTCGGCTCACACCTATTAGGAGCTTGCACACACGCACACACTTGCGTTCAGAAATACGACAAAACATGCAGCAGCTCCGGCTGAAGCTCACCGTTAACAATGCAAACGGGCAGCAGGCTAATGAACATGTCACGGCCAATTGGACGGGGATTAATGAGCACGCAGACGCACGTACTGTGACACACACATGCCGCAAAGGCTTACACACAAACGCACACTTGCAAGGTAGGTCCTTCATGCCAGACTGAACCTCAGCAGAAAGGGGGGGGGGAACGCGCCGTTTAGCACATCTCTAATGGATCCTGGTGCTAATAAATGACACACCTAGTAGCTAGAAAAAGTAATCCACACCTAAGATGAGGCGAGGTGTGCTTTTGCAGTTTGCTAGAAAGCTTTGAAAAAGAATCAAATCGAGCAATTGTGTGTGTGTGTTCAGGAATACCGAGTCAGATGTTGTGGAGTAGGAACGAGGGTGTTTGTAGGTGATGATAAGAAAAATTAATATTTGCTGCACCAACAAAAAGCGGCTTATTTATCCTAAAATATAGCAGTTTCCATTAAGTCTCTTTTCCTGGAAGCAATTTCACATGAGCAGCGGCCTGAAGCACAATTACTGTAATGGTTCTTTATTTCGGTTCTAATTAATATTTTCATAACTTCCCTTCTGTTAACATTAGCTTAGAATCAATGATGCTGGATGTGGTGGATAATTATGTCTGTTTTAGTTGGTATTTTTCTTTTTCTATTCTCACCCGTGTCTGTCTTCACTTTAGTTTTCCTCCAAAACAAACTCTTAACTGCAACTCTTAAAAGTCTTATTCTACTGTTCACCTCCACCTTCAGCCGCCTGTTTTTGTCCCTATTTTTATTCTAGCCGTAATTTTTTTTTTACTATCCACCCTCAAGAAGTATTTTTAGAAAGTTTCACTCAGGTGAGCCTCTCAGGTGCCGACACACTTTCTGCAACATTAACATATACTGTGTAGTGCCCCCTCTAACGGCTCGACTACGCGTCAAGTGCCGAGTGTAGTGGAAATTTCAGATTTGCTCTCATGATACTTCTGCTTAACTCTTTTCGGTTTGTCTGCCGTGTGAGTGGGGAAAGGTGGCCCCATGTTTGCGATCAGCTGCAGAGAAAGTCCCGCGTGATAAATCAAGAGGTGACGCACTGCTTTATGATCAGTGCGTAACCTTTAAAAACCAGCTAGTACCGGTAATTTTCTCCCCTGAAGGAAGGAAGATCACGAGGTTGGGTCAACGAAATGCTTTGCTCTCACTCGGCTCGTGGTCGTGGCAGATTCTTTGTCTCTTGGCAGACATAGAAATATACACCATATACACCATCCCTAGACTGCAATAAAGCCCCCGAAAGAGGCTTGCCCTTTGATTTCAACAACAACGCAGGCTGTAACTCCCCATTCTCTCCAGACACAGTGCTCAGTCCACAATCACTGAACTACAACTACTTGGTGGGCTCTCATCCATCCACTGGTCAAAATAGATGTTCTGGAAAGAAAAAAAATAAGTGCTCACATGCTGGTTTAAACGTCTATTTTTGTAAAGCGTTGCAAAAGAAAGTGATGTGCTTAAAATACAAACAGTTTCTCAATGAGTCATACTAATAACTGTGGAAGTAGGGACATTTATGAGTGAATGAATCAACTTTAATGTTAGAGCCAGTTGGGTGTTTCACCTGCTTACTGCACAACTTATGAGATATTGGTCATAGTTTAGATATTTCTTTCTAAATACTACTACAAGCACTATTTAAGACAGACAATTAGGACATTCAGGAAGGTCAAATCAATCTCCAAACTATTTCTGTGTGCAATCAAATGACATTTGAGGGTTTCTTTGCCCTGCACCTGAATTCAAGTGTAGTTGGAGAGGCAGGGTTTTCAAGGTTTCAACCCCACGCGCACAATTTAAAATGCAGTGCAGAGGCTAGTAAAGGCTAGCGGTCCGCTTGACTCGAAACTAATGAAGTACATGAACTGCATGATTTATTGAAATCATCAAAATGCTACATGCAAATCCTTTTAATACGGGCGGAAAAATGCCAGGGAAACGGCTCAGATGTGTGACTCCCAGCGGAGAGCTTTTAGCATTAGCTCGAGTCAGTTCAATTAGCAGAGTGTGACCCGCGTCTCTCCTCTGGGGCCGCTGGGCGGGAAAGCAAATCGCTTTAACCGCGCACAAAAACACAAAAAGGTCTACTTGTTGTCCTAGCAACTTCAAAATGTGCAGGTGGAGAGCAGTAAGCCTCCAGCGATGACGAGAGAAATAAACTGACCAGAGTAAATGGAAGAAAATTGCTGTTTTTTTCCTTCATATGGCCCCTTTTCTTTATATTTTCTCTCTTTTTCTGAAACAGAACTTCTGTCATGAGCTTGACTGTTTGTCTGACTGTGTTGGTGTTTGTGTACATGGTGGTGTCACATTCACAAACACCCCAATATGGCATATAACACACAAAGCCGGCACGGAAGCATCACAATCATATGCGCAGAAATGTAACGCACACATGTACTGTAATCACGCACAGATCCCAGCGAATTTCCTGGAAGATTAACGTAGTGGAGTGACACTGTTAGAGGGATCATCAGCCAACTGTGCGTGTGTATTCAGCACAAACACAACCTCAGCGGCTACCTGATTAAGGAGTGTGAACAGATTAATGAGCTCGAAATGCCAAAGTGATTAGTGATCCCTGTGTGTGTGTGTGTTAAATCAAGAATGTGGAGATTTCCAGGTGAGAAATGTGATAGTTCTACAAACCAATGGTGGTTTTAACGCAGCGATACAGCGAGGTATCAGGTGCAGCTCACCACAATTACTCTCTAGATTACTTTGTTTGGTTAATCTATCAAGTCTCGAGGGGAAATTAAGAAATGTCGATCACAAATTTAAATAAAAACAGATCAAATGTACTGATTGCTTTTATCCGCAGGGAACAGAGACAACATTGACGCGTTAATGCAACGTTGATTCTCAGTGGGACTAATAGTAGTAGCTACTCTTGTATATAAATCTGAAGGAGAGTACTTACAAAAAGAGACCAAGAGAACATGGAAATCAAGGAGCTGTAGCGATGGTTGTTAAAAAAATGTTTGGCAACCTTGTTATGGCCCCTGCCATTTCTGTCCTGTGAGTTCCCAGATGTGCAGATTTCCCCGTGGAAACTTTTCATCACCACGCCTCTTGAAGGACCGATTGGTTGGGGGTTGCCATTTAAACGTTGTGGTATCATCACTCTGAGGCAACTGGAAGATCTCCTACAGTTTTCCCGCCACTGGTGTGAACCTGTGCTTATCGTTCGTTTGAATTACCTCCGAAATTTGGGAGGTGATTGAATTTGGGGTGTTGATGTGTTTCGTTTTGGGTTAAGAAGTTAGGGTTTTCTTTTGGGATTTTATGTTTAGCAAGGACTTTCTTTGGTTTATTCAACACTCCTTGTCCAGCCTTAGTGCTGTGCTTAAATCACTTTGCAATAAACCTTAACAAAAAGCCAATTCCAGCTGGTTTTTAATGTTGCTTCCCTCATCCCTTGTCGAGCTGAGTCGTAACAAACCTGAAGAAGGTGGGCACCAAGCTCAAGTAATCTCAACTTTGAGGATGTAAATTCCTTTCGTTCCTACCATCAAATTCACCACGCCGATAATGGGCTTGGGACGCTTGGAAGGGTCTGGTGAACCCAGATGGAGCGGCAGCAGTGTTGGAGGTATTTTCTTTTCAAAGAGAGAGCGGCAAGAAGAGCTAGCTCTGCCCATCCACTAGCGATGTTGCTAGCAGCGCTTTTCACAAAACTAATGTGGTCAATTTAACTTGGATATGAAATTTCTATTGAGAGGCTGTAGGACATGTTTAAAAACAACATATCAAATGATTTTTTGAATCTATATCGGATCTTTCAAATGAAGACAGACTGGAAACTCTAAAACCCAGCCCTAATTTTGAATCTATACCCGATCTAGGCAGCTTTCGCCTAGGAACATGGAACATTTACTAGCGAGGAGCTGTGAAGCAAAGGGTGACGAGCTCTGTCTGGGGCTTTATAAGAGTCATTTAATGTTAAAAACAAGAATAATTCTTCATGGTTCTTTAAAATTAAGACCAAATTTTCCATAATCTCAGATGCTTCTTACAGCAAAGAGGATTTTAGCTTTAATGAAGACTGTTAAAATACTTGGAAGGATTTTTTAATGGGTTCATAGCTGTTCCATCGTCTCCTATCCCAATAATGACAATAAATATATTTTCACTGCTACTTATATTGTTTTCAGCTTTTACAGGTTTCCAAAGAGATCAGGTCCAGTAACTTATTTTTTTATTTTTTTTAAGTATATCTATAAATCTTCTCAGTAATGGTCTTGTTTGTTTACTATAATTATTCTGTCATCTCCAAATTACTCTACACTGATGTTAAAATTACACATATCACATTTAAGTTCACTTGATGATGGTCAAAACAAACCGTCGCTTCTTCAAGACAGCACATTACTACACCAACACCCTTTTTTCAATAAGGTTCAATTGTAGATAAGACTCTTTATGTGCCTTGCTCAAAACCACAGTGGGAAGGTGAGAATTTGAGGCTTCCAGCCGATCATCTACAGGGATTTTTATCAAGCCATCGCATTTTTGAAGACCTGCTGCTGTTTTCCATGCAAGTGTGTGTGTGTGTGTGTGTGTGTGCATCCTCTAAAGCATTGTATGGGGAAAAATATTACCTTCACACCTCAGCATCAGAAGCCCGTTTGGCTGCCTTATCTCCACTATACTCCGAGTGTGTGCCTACGTTCAGGAAAGCTATCGGCTCAGTCGGGCCACCACTCTGTGTGTTCTTGTATGTGTTCATACATATGTAAGAAGGTGTTCAGGCGTGATAATAGAACGAATGTGAGCATACTATAATGCACATCCACATGAATCTGGGAGTGAGGTCCCAGTATGACATGCAGTCACACTTGGAAACACACACACACACCCACACACACACACACACTCAGTCACTAGTATCTATTTCTATACTTGTAATACATCCCCTGACTCTGAACACCAACCTCCGAGTCTCACATAAATTACCATTCTGTTTCTGCATAGGTTGAATTTACTTAAAAAAAAAAGAGCAGTTGTTTGCTGGTGTCAAAGTGTTGGTGATCAGCGTGATTCATAAAAGGCTAATAGTAGCTTTTCCAGTATCTCCTGTTTGGCTGTAGCCTTAGTGGTGTGTTCAAGTACCAAGTTTTTGTTCCAGATACAGACGACATGAGGCGACGTCAAGGACAGCTTTTATTCCAGGTAGTCCTCTGATGCTAGATATTTATTACAGCAAGAGTTATTTTCTCCTGCATCTCTACAATGACAAAAAGTAGAAAGTTGAATTCCCTCAGCGGTACGTAGAAGGTCATTTACATAACGTCTGCTGTTATTGTTTACTCTGCATCTGTCTGTACTTTGCTGATGAAGGTGGATATTTCAGTTCAAAAGTCATGAACATTATACTGGTGACAAACAGATTTAACTAGTGAGTCCAACTCCAGCCTTTGACACGGCATGAAGACAAGTTTTTTACGCCTGATTTGACCATGTGATTATCAGAGATACCAGCTTCACTCTTTGCAGACGCAAACACGAGTTCTATCATGTGTTTTCTATAACCACGAACCTCTCAAAGGCAAGTGATGGTTATCAAAATGTGCTGCAAAGACACACACACACACATTCGCACAAGCAGCAAAGTAGGACACTGAGCCAGTGGGTATGAAACTGATAACCCCATGATGCAGCGCATGCTTCTCCGTCCCTTTTTTCTTTCATCTCCTCTGTGTTTCACATCCCATCTGCCCGTGAATGCGATCAAGAGCTTGTTGGAGATCTAACACGTCCGGCTGACAGTTTGGACGAGAAGCAAAGGATCAAGAAATTAAAAAAAAAAAAAAAAAAAAGACCCAAACGGTGCATCTGTGGATCTAAGTCAACATAGCCTGTGTGATCCCTTCACGCTTGTACAAAGTGATCGCACATGTTTCTACTTTTATCGGTGACCGACTTGTTGTGAAAGCTTCAGTAGTATTAGCAGTTCATGAGCTGGATAATTTACTTTAAACCGGGGTTTAAAAAGCAAAATTACTCTAATGACATTTTTATTTACTGGAGGAGCTTTGGGAGCCTTGTCACAGAAGGAGGCAGGGAGGGCTGCACACTGCAAAGAATATCCTGGCTCTTACACCAGTCTCTAATTGTCGCTTTGCCTACGAAGATGGGAAATCTTACAGTGAGACTGCACTTGCTTCCAGTGCAGCCTGGGTACAACACTTAATAATTCTTCTTGATTTGCAACAGAAAACCCAATTAAATCACATCAAGTGACTTAAAAAGTTAGACTTGGGTCGTGGATTTCGGCATTTTGAGAATTTACATAATCACGCTATACACTCACTTGCCAGTTCAGTAGATACAACAGTGAAAGATTTATTTTAGAGTGACAGTCCTGCACTAAATCTCCCTTCACGACTGTTATAATGTTCAGTATCTGCTGAAACTGAAACAACAACTAAAACTCAATCGTACTATAAACCACAGCCTCCCAAATGAAAATACAGTTAAATCAATGGCTGTATACTTTAACCCTTCACAAAGCTAAGATTTAGTGCAGGACTGTTATATTAGAGTGCATTGATTTCCACTACTGTACCTAATGAACTGGCAAGTTCGCACAAATTATAAAGCTCTGTGAGGAGTCTCCTGCTAGTATCAGCTCGCTAACATACACCCACACTGACAATGCTATCATGCTGATATTAAGGAGACAATGCTGACCCCCTTCTTCCGTCATTCGCAGCCACATTTACAAAATTAAGTGGTAACGGCCAAGTCAGTGATAATAAACATGCAGAATATTGCAGACGGCATCAAACAGACTAATTTTAATAAGTAATTTAAATAATTTTAAGGTTAAATTTTGTCTAAAGAAACCTTGCTGAGTTAATTTTATAGTTAGAGTGATTGTATTTCCAAACTAAAGTAAAATCTAATCAATACTTTTCCTGTTAACCTTCCTGGAAGGCTGAAGGCATCACATAAATATTTTATGATACAGCACTACAGCAGGCTCCTGCATATTTCCTACAGTACGCTGCACGTGTGTGTGTGTGTGTGTGTGTGTGTGTGTGTGTTTATTAGTGTGCACAGTGCTGCAGTAGCCAACGAGAGCACTAAAATGAAATGAAATGAATTCAAGAGAATTAATTAGGAGCTATAAAATTGAACTCCTTGATTATGCGAGCTTCAAGCCGAGCGGAGGCCCGCTGGGCACCGCGTGTGATCCCTTTACGCACATTAGTTAACATGCCAAAGATAGGCCCATGATAAGGAGGGGGCGGGAGAGCAGGAGGGGTGAGGAAACGGGGGAGGAAGTGAAGACGCTGAGGTGAGCGAAGGACATTCAGAGTTAGGAGAAAAATGAAGCTGTGAAGATTCATGTATCCATATTACTGAGCTATTTGATAGGGTTATCAACCCCTAGACTCAAAGATGAAGCGTCTTTATCTAGATCTAGGAAATAAAAAGTTAAGTCAGGAAGTAAACATGAAAGCCCAATGACAACCGTAAAGAAATTTGCTACTCTAAGCTTCATCAGTCCACTGAACCAGCAGCTGAGGTGAATACTTTTTTCAGTGTTATGTTACACATCATCCGCTCACTGAGAAAACAACTGCCTTTAATTATCGAGGTGTGAAACGTTCACGCTGCGCCCGTGTGTCTGATACTATCTTCCCAGTGACAGAAGTGAGAGGACTAAATGAATCTCAACTCATTAATGAGACGGAGCTGTTGTTTCAGTTGAACTGCTTTGTGTTCATTTGTCATCAGTGGAATATTGTTAATCTATTTTTTTGTGCTGTGCAAGTCTGATACAGAGGTAAAATGTTCTCCAGGCAAGGTTTAGAATAAAGGGAATGCTTTCCATTTTCCTGCAAGAATATTATGAAAACACAATATATATTTCTATTATAAAACAAGCCCGATTGCTCGGGAGGTTCCTGTCTCAAAATAATGCACCATTTTTATTAGATTCCACAAATATGCATGAGTCATTTCTGTGTCATTTCAGCAGTAGATGATGAACCTGCCTTAGCTTCAGGCTGCCTGGGTTTAGCTTCTCCCTCTGGATCACAGACACCATGTCCTCCGCGTTATGAATGTCAGACTTTTCTTCAGCTACTTTGTTAAAAACGCAAATGTCTGGATGACGGTTGAGGTAGGAGGTAAAAAGTGTCAGGCACACAGCAAAGCCGCTTTTGAACCCGAGACAGGCTTCCACAATGGCTGCATGTCACCACTGTGGAGTATCGTTTCATTCTCAGAATTAAACTGGCTGTCTGGTTGCTGAAGTGGTTTTAAAGGAGGTGGAAAAGGAAGAGGAAGTGATGAGCTTTGAGGTAACAACAAACCAGTCTTTAACAAGCACACAGCTGGAGAGCACAATCTTTCATTGAACCTAATTTACTATAATGGACATGACCATTTTGTGCATGTCAAAATCGTTCTATTCTGAGTTTATATCTGAGTTTAAATCTCTAAGCAGAAAGATTTTTAGTCTGGTTGTAAACATAACCTTTGATGAAGATGTTGTCTGAGTTTGTAGGTGTTATTACAGCGTCTTGAACAGAATCACAACAAGCACCGCCACACTCTCAAACCCTGCATTCAAGGGCTCCTCCTCTGGGTTTCTCCTTTACAAGGATGCGATGTTTATATGCGCAAGCACAACTGGAAATTTAAGATACTCCAAACCGAATGTGACTGAGGAACAGAGAATCAATCAAGCGTAACAGACAGAGATGTTTACCATTGTGTGTGTGTGCAGGTGTTTTAAGCTACGCGTGGGCGGATGCTGTGATGTTCAATAATGCATCAGGTGCCTCCACAGCACATTCATTAGTGTGCGCTCACCTGTGGGCGGATGACTCTCTCGATGTTCTTCAGGGCCGTGTCGGGGGAGGGGGGCGAGCAGTCTGGTGTGGGGCCTGTTGAGCAGTTGCCATGGTTACCGTGCTCCCCCTCACTCACCGTTGCATGGGACAGGTGACCTTGGAGAGAGAGAGAGAGAAAGAGGAAAAAGAGGATATTTGAGTCTAGGGTTTAAGGCGTTTGTGCTAATTTAGATATCGTTCCAAAAACAGGTGAAATTCCAGGAAACACATGAAAAGAGTCTGCAGCCGTACTAGCAGTTCCACATATAAAGTGATCCGCTTGTTGCCCATCTCTTTGGGACGGTTGGTTGCTAGAGGACGTTCCAGGCTACTTTACGAACGGGGGTAGCTCTCGTTTCTGTCACTGCTCTCTATTTGAGAAGAAAAACCATCAACGACCACCAAGATTGAGATCCAGAGAGTCAGTCACAACTCACTGAAGCTCATTCAGATTTCACGGTCTCTTGTTGTCACATTGCTACTAATCTCTAATCTCTTCTCGTGTGTACAAACATCTAGAGGTCCAGTGTATAAAAATCATTAACATCTGGCAGACTGAAGCAAACGAAAAACAAAAGCCTGTGTTTGGTTTGTCCAGTACGGCTACTGTAGAAACATGGCAGGCTCTATGGAAGAGGACTCACTCCCTCTGATAGAAAGGGTTTATTGTAATCAAATGCACAAAAATCAGATTCCTAATATTGTGTAGGTCTCCCTTGTGCCTCCAAAACAGTTGTGACTCATCAGAGAATGGACATGGACCTTCTGAAGGTGTTCTGTGGTGTCTGGATCCAGAATGTTGTTAGTGGGGGTCTTTCAGGGGATCTAGTGAATTTGGAGGCCAGGTCAACACCTTGTGCCGTTCTTCATGTTTTTTTTAAGTTGTTCCTAAACCGTTTTTGTGTAAGTGTCTGTGTCAGGCTGCATCCTGCTGGGGATGGCTGCTGCTATTAAGGAGTGTCATTGCTATGGGGTGGGGGTGCCTGGTCTGGTCTAGGTGGGTGCTACATGTCTAAGTAACATCCACAAGAATGAATGCCAGGTCCAAACGAATGCATTGTCACAAGATGGTCAATGTTATCTGCTTTTTCTGTCAGTGGCTTTAAGACTCTGTGCGATGTCAATGTTACATTAGCATGGCGACGCACCCCAGTTTGATTCCAGGTGAAGTGAGAAATTAAAAAGGAGGTTCAGCTCAACACGTAAATGCGTTGCGCTGTGTTATTTTCACCTCATAGTGCAGTGGTAAATACAGGTGTGTTGGCATGAGAGAGAGAGAGAGGTGAGCAGAGTGCATTTTGTAATTTGACAAGCATCAGCAACCACCACAGCAGGAAAATATGACTGCTGTCCAGTGCAGTTTGATGTCTTTCTCTATGTGTGTGTGTGTGTGTGTGTGTGGATGAGTGCAGAACTGAGTGTCTGAGCTAATTTCCCCTGTGTAAGATCACTTAACAGAGGAGGGGGGGATAGCACAGGAAAAAGAAGGAGGAGGGAAGGAAGAAGGGGATGTGCTGAAGTAGCCTGAATTAAATTTCATAGGGGGAGAGCATCTGTCTTAATCAACTGGAGGAGACACAAAACAACACACCTTCACCCTCAATACTGTTGTCAGTGATGCTGGCACACACACACACACACACAGACAGACAGGCAAGAAGTCACACACCAGCAGCTTTCTGTCAGCTGTCACCTGTCTGCATGGATCAGATCAGACGTCAGAATATCGTCCAATTATAGCGTGAGACCTAACCAGGACTATTAAAACACACAAACAAACACAGGGTGACATCGTTATCAGAAAAAAAAAAAAGCAGAGCCGTGTATTTGCTGTGGAGGGATTCTATGCTTAAAGGTACAGCATGTGAGTCAAGAATTATCTCATATCGAGTGAAAATCTGAATATAAAAGCGTCTTGGATGTTGTAGATGGTGTGATTTTTTACAACTCCCACAAATCTTCTTCACCTATTCGAAAACACATAGCGGGGAAAATGTGTGGCTGCTGCTGCTGATGTTCTTTATACTGACACATAACACACAGTGATCAGTTATTTAATGTGCCACTAACACCTTTACGTTACATCTGCAAAGATGTTTTTTAATTTTAAACATGTTTGTTCCATTAAAACTATAAATTATGTGACAGGTGGCAGAGGATAGATGTAATATTTAGTGTCAAAAAACTACAAATATTCAAATTATTGTGGTTTCCATTGCTGGTTTTCGGTTAACAGATTTGTTGGCATCTTTTGCATATACCTTTTCTTTGATTACTCATGTTCTTTAAGTTGAATTCCTTAATTTTTGCTCCAAGAAAGCCAAGACCAAGTCCAAAATGCAGGAATCGGACTAAACGTACATGGCTGGTGACTATGAATTCAGATGATTAGACCAAGTCCCAGGCAAAAGCATAGACTGTATAAAGATTAGCGGTGGAACAGCTCCTCTAAAGTGAAGCCAAAGCAAGTAGAGCTCCCCCTGGTGGCTGACTGCAGTATAGGTCATAAGCTCCGCCTCCTCCATGTTAGTGGATGGGACTTGCGAAGTGAGGTCGGGTCATCAAGGTGCTGACACATTGTCCATACTATATATATAGTCAATGGGGAAAACACAGAAGATTCAAAGGTACTTTGATTGTGGCTACGTCTCTGGATAGCGAGATATGAAACAGTTAATTTCATGGATGTCCTATTTTATATAGCACTCATTCCAGATGGAAGATCTTAGCTGACTTGACACGGCTACCATCTCTTTTAATTACTTTTTTTGATCATCTGTTCAGTTGTTGCTGGATCATTAAATCTCATTTGCTAAAGAGGCGAGTGGAGGATTAGAGAATGGAACCAGGTTGCTTGCAGGTTTAATCTTTGCCCGTGCCGATCTCTTCGCAGCTGTATTCCTTTTGGAACATATGTACTGCACTAAAGCTTCTATTAATTGTTTGCCTGCGCCTTTGACACTTGTTAGCAGCCTGAAGTTCATTAATATATTGCATTTGTACTGAAAATATACTGTATAATATAAAGGTCTATGTTTAAAAGGTTTACCAAGGTTTGTCATTTAAACTGTAGCAAGTTTTCAGACATTTCATGCTGTGGTCACATTAGGGAACAGAGACAAAAAAGCCACATGGCTAGAATTCATTTTAAAATCAAAGTCGGCATTATGAAGCCACACGAATGGGTAGATGTGTCTGGGACTGTAAAGCACTTTGAGTACCAATAGGTAGAAAGGAGCTATACAAAAACAAGGCCATTTAACAAATAGAGCTGGATTCAACTTCTCCAACGACACAGTTCATCAGTTTACTTTAGCAGTGACAACATCCACTGAGGTCAACAATCACTTGAGCAAACTCTGAAAATGTTGCTGCCCATGCTTGGCTGTTTTATAACTTTCACTGCCCGTAGTGTGAAGGCAGCATTAGTGCAAGGGAAACGATGGACGACAAAATGCTTCCAGCGGCAAATGACAGCAAAGAGGCTAACCCTTAGAAAACATTAGTGGCAACAATATACTGGAATGGGAAAGAAACGGCCAGTGTTTGCCAACATATATGCCTCATGAAGTAATTTAAAGACAGAGAGCCACTTGAACATAACTTATAACCCAAATACTTCCACTTAAATCTGAATAAATCAACTTCCTGTTCACAGAATTTTCCCCCCTGCACTGCAACAACACGATCCGTGTCCATTTTTTTTTACAGCGCTGTTGTGAAGCTCCTAAAGAAAAACTCACAGTTTCCAGAGTTTGCCACCGTCTTCCTATTTTTATTTTCAACAGTCTGGCTGCAGACGATGGAGACACAATCACACACATCTGTCCTGCGGGGAAAGTGACACAGCTTCACAGCGTGTTCTCACATCTATCAAACATGTGTGTGTGTGTTCGTGTGTGCCTGCCTGTGCAAACACAGTGTAGATTTTTTACCTAGGGTGGAGGAAGCACCGAGCACGCACACACACACACACACACACACACTGATCATGAAGGAACCGCCTGGGGCTGAATCAATAATTAAATGTGGGCGTGAACAGATAAAATAAATCTGGAAAAATGGGAGAAAAAGAGACGTAAGGAAAGATACAACAGAGGCATAGATATAGATAGAGATTGAGGTTTTGCCTTATTGAGTAAATAAGCCTGTCAGCACCGAGGCTTTGATGATGGATGTGCGATGTGTCTGTGTGTGCGCTTCTCACTGTGCCTCCTTCAGAAGTGCCTTAGGCTCACTCTTGGGAAACACTCCCAGGACTGTGCATATTAAAGTACATGTACAAAACCCATGCATGAGCGTCTAAATGTAATAACTGCAGGGTATGAAAACCTGTTTACATGCACATGTTTGGACTGATCTGTGTGTGAAACTGTAAGCAACACCCTCTGGGAGAACTCTTGAAGCGCTTTAACATGTTCCACCGGTCGTTTCTTTTGAATGTCAAGCATAGGTATATAGCATGTGCTCATACAACGCCGCATGACAGAGCCCGGATTTACACAAACGCATCTCTGTGTACATCCAAGGCCAGCTGGACAGCTCATTACTGCAGGTATGCAGCAGTGCGCAGAGCAGATGTGTGTCCAAGTGAGCGCCTGGTGTGAGCGAGCGTTCAGTCGGCTGTCCTCTCCCTCCTCGCCTAACAAGACAAAAACTGTCAATGTCAGACATGTTCTCCGGGCTGTCAGCTCTGAGTCTGTGCCACTCTGAGGTTATTTCACATGCATACTGTATGTGTGCGCATGCAGCTTTCCCTTAAAATGTTCTCTTCATCGTCGGACTAAAGCTGAACTCTTAATGCAGTGTTCTAACTACTCAAACTACCAAGTGCATGAATAAACTAAACGTCGGTGTTAAGAGATGCAGATTATGACGCAGATGATTACAGTGCATTGTATCCGTCTTTTGTTTGTAGTTATCTCTCCACATGGATGGATTTTTGGCTGTATCTTCAGAAAAACATGTTTAAAACATACATTTCTACTGGTGTTTTGAACTGGCACTCGGTAAGGTGATGAATTGAGACCTAAACCATGTCTGTGCTGTAAATGGTTCAAGAGCAGCATTCAATTTACTGCAGCTATGCTTTGAACGGTAAGCGGTTAAAGGGTCATAAATAGTCAATTCAACACCGAAGCCGCACCGTTTGCCCTTATTTAATTAAGTTTAATAAGTGGTCAAAGACAGGACTTTGGTGCTGAGAGCTGCAGACAAAGTAGGAAAGTTGTAAAGCACTGAGAAAGAATACACTTTTGGCTATGGTGTTTTTTCTTATGGGATTCATAGACATAAAGAAAACATAGAATAACACCAGGGTTACTTTAAACTTCTATAGATTGATGAAGGTCTGACTTTGCAAACTTTATAAACTGACTACAAACTTATAAAAGGGAACAAAATACTAAATAAATAAATAAATAAATAAACTGTGTGAGTGTGACCATTTGCAAAACCGTCGATTTCCTCCAGCTGTCAAAAGAGGAAGACTCTCGATTGCCTTTCTTTCAACAAGTCAATGGGCCTCGACCCTTTTAATGGCTCAGGCCCCGGAGCTACTACTTCGCTGCCATTTGCCACTCTAAGCCTCCAGTGCCGACCGAACGTGGGATAAATGGGGCGAGACGCAGCAGCAGCAGCAGCAGCAGCATCATCGCAGCTTTAGAGAGGACTGGTGGTGAAAGTTAATACAAGAGGCTGAGTCAGAATCTAGTTTTTGTATTGCTAAACCTTTCAGATAGTTGCAAAGTGGTGTGTGTACCTGTGATGGGCTAATTTGAACCCCATTAAGTCTATTAAGCATCCTGATTAGATTGTGTGAAGATGTAGAGACTAAATTGCCCCTATCAGAGATCTGGACATGCAAAAATGGTCCCTTCATGCAGCTAAATATGCCATCAACCCAAGAAGAAGACCAGCCATGGTTTTCACGCTGGGAATTCAAGATCCCTACCTGTGTGAGGACCTATCCACTGGGATACGTGCTACAAGACGTAGGTAGGTCTTTTGAAGTGCTACGCAGGACACACTCGCGCACAAACGCACGCACCGACACAAGCAGGTTTGCAGCTTCATGTTGCACACGTCAGCAGCGGCTTGTTTACCAGCCGAAGACGAGATGTGTGTTTATCTCAAGAGGAGTCAGTAAATAGCAGAAAAGAAGCGCTTTTCCTCTAACCGCTTGGCAACGCTCCGCGCTTTCCCTCTGCCCCAAACGTGACTGAGGTTTTTACTTTCTGAACTTAACCCGCAGTTTTTGTAATCTCACCATCAACACAGCAATCCTGTGGTTCGCATCCATTGTTGGATCCTACCTATGTTGAGGATTATATTTAAAGAATTTGACTGAAAATAAAACAACAACAAAAGAAAAACAAGAGCCAGTAGCGGCTAAGGTAGACTCAGGCTTCAAGCAAAAATGAGGATGTATATGCACACAGCAGTGACTGCAAGAAGCTGACGCAATACCTGCAAAACGGTCTATAAAAGGGTCTATATAACAAGCTGTGCTTTTAAGATGATGTTCCTAGGTGATAAAGTGGCGAACAACTACACTATTAAAGAGCAGGAAACAATAATAGGGTTGGAGTTATAATCACATATACTGATCTGAACTGGTCTGTGCACACGATTATAAAAACCCTCTTAAGATCCCCCTAAAGAAATCAATGCATATACGTACATCTGTATACTCATAGAATAAATGCAATCAGTTTGACATTTTCATTCTAAGTGCATCCATCAGTGTTGATGCTGCAGGAACTGATGAGTTTCATAAG
Source organism: Chelon labrosus (assembly GCF_963514085.1). Classification (NCBI taxonomy): domain Eukaryota; kingdom Metazoa; phylum Chordata; class Actinopteri; order Mugiliformes; family Mugilidae; genus Chelon; species Chelon labrosus. The sequence continues at coordinate 14,914,947 of NC_140356.1, forward strand.
AAAGGAATCCATCCAATATCATAAGTATAATCCCGACTTAATGTGCAAAGTGACTGCCTTAGGACTCATTGAGTAGTAGGATTATGCCCACATGTACTGGGCGTACTTTGCATTATAAAGAGAAGAATTCAATTTATTTGCTGTCAGAAGTCACAGTTGTCATGTCAGAGGACGTGTGGCGCAACGTGATAACATCCCCATGAATACTGCAGCCACCAAAGTGAGACCGCAGGAGACGGAGGGGGAGAGAAAAATGATAAAAGTAAAGTAAATGAGACGGAGGAGGGGGAGGGAGGGAGGGAGGGAGGGAGGGAGTTATCTAAGAAGCGGAGATGTGAAATGCAGGAAATTGTTTGGGGCGGCGGTTTCTGCGACGACAGGTCTCTACAGCGGACGGTGTGACTGACGTTCGGAAGATAGATTGTGATAAAGCTGTCCTGATTGTTTGAGGCTTCGGAGAGGATTGTAGTGTCTGAATCCACTCAGCTGTGATACTGCAGCAGCCCACACCTGCACTCGACTAGGCAGCAGCAGCACAGGACAGGTGGGTATCAGGCAGGGGCCTCCGCTGCAAAAGATCTCCGTACATGTTTCAAAGCAATTTACTGTGGGAGAAAAAAATCAATGACGGACAATGTGGACAATATCAGTGGTTCGATTCTGAAAAGGCAAGGCTGTAAAATATATAATAAAAATAATTAAGTTGTTAAAAAGTGGTATTTTTTTGGGCTACTCTGATGATAAATCTCACGGTTTAGAGTCCTATTTTCGCAGGATTAGTGTTAGTAGAGGCTCTCGTGGGATTCAGAAATCATCCCTCATCAGTGTTGCATGTGGTGCATTTGCAAAGGATAAGTGAAGTCTGTGTTTTACTCAAATCTACTGACATTATCAACTGATATGACGCCCAAAACGCTGCAACTCAATGTCCAATTTCTGGATAAAAGTAGTATTTGGACCCAAACTGCTGTCCAAAATTTTATTTCTCTTTCTTTGCACTTCAGTATTTTTCTTTTGCCTTGAAAATAAATAAAATATAAATCACAGAGATGCCTATTTGCATGGGACTAGTATTATCACAAGACCTCTTAGTGAAATAATGTAGGTATTATGCGATGTAACTTTTACTTTAAAAATTGCAGACACGCCAAATCTTTAGGGATGATTTCTTTAGACTTTTTTTTATTTATTAAATCAACTTGAATTTCATTGCAAAAAAAAAAGAGGGAGAATTAACTCACAGCAGTTGCGTAATATCACATCTGCCAACCGTTATTGAGTTTTCAGACTCAATAACAAACCGGATTACTCATTGAGAAAGATCTTTTCTTTTTCGTTTTGCAGTGTAATGCACCAAGTCTCTCTCTCTCCTCTTCCTTTTTCCTCTCATCTCAGTCCCGCTTCCCCCATGTTCCTTCATCATCACATCCTTCCTTCTCGGAGGCAGATAAAGAGGGACTGACTCACACCCATGTCCAATTAGCCTGACATGTGACTGGACTCAGAGCAGAAATCCAGGATTTTCCCTCCTGCTGCGTCACAGCCTGAGTCGACCCTCCGACTGTATAAACAGATAATCTACCCTCTTTCCTTACAGTCTGCTTCTCTGGAACAAGCCTGTAAGGCGTTAGGCGTTTCTAGTCATTTTTACTAATAATGTGAAAATGTGGGAGTTCTTCGTTCCCATTCTCTTTCTCTGTCTCTCTCTCTCTCTCATTTGGTCAGGTACCAGCGCTCAGACAGCTGAGAACAAACAACACCCACACTGCTCACTTACGTCAGTGGAGCAATTTTCCACCATAAGACACTTTGACATAAAGCAGCTCACCTCCCAGTCCACACACACATATATACACACACACACAATCTAGACTGTGCACTGACAGTTCAGCTCCCCGCTACCCTGCAGACATGCATGAACACACACACACAAAACTCTACAGTAGCCTCTCTCTGCTCCTTTTTTTCCTGGAAGGGGATGGGGGGGAAGAGGGGGGTGTCACTAGCAAGACAGTTCCCATGGCAACATTCAGGTGACTCACCAGCCGGTGATGCAGTTTCCGTGACAACCTGCGGTGTGTAGCGTCGCCATGGGAGCCGAGTGGAAGGGTGGAAGGGAAGAGCACGTTGTGGGCGTTTGTTGTCGTGGGCGTCGAGGCATTAGAGCGCCGCAGACCAAACAAGTGATGAGAACGGAGGGAAAGGTCAGAGGCCGGGGGATTAGCTCATAAATCTAACACCGAAAACAGATGTGAGGGCAGTGCGGGCGGCAGCGAGGAGGCACAGTGAATCAGGAATAAATTGCTGAATGGTTGCTTCAGTTAAAAGCACCAATGATTTACTTTCGGCAGTTTTATCCATTGTTAAATTAAAGGAGGAATGTGAAAGTAAAACACAGACATTAACTAGCTGGATTTTTCCATCAGGAGTTGATTGAGACTAAAATACAAAAAAAAAAAGGGGGAGTACATGTTGACCTTACCTAATCGGTTGCCCAGAATTATTCCCGGACTATTATGATCAGTATTCCTGGAAGTATAATTAGGTAACCGGCTGGTGACGTGTTTCTGCACCTATGCCAAAAAAGCCAGTCACGTGTCGTCTTGTGTTTGTCTTTAACGGAGCACTCAATCTCCAGAACAATGACGGGCTCACAGATAAAAATCAACGCATCAACCAGAGATATTTTTAAACCAGGCATTCTTCTCGCCTGTCAAAGCCCGACTTGGTTGGAGATGGCTACTGCAGCTTTGAGACACAAACATCAAACAGAGATAAGGAGCGAGCTACAAGTGAGGACAACACATGAGGACATTGGTTTTAAATTTTACTTTTTGCATATCAAGTAGAAGCAGCAAGACCTGCACGAAGGGCCTATGAAGGCTCTATAAATTATATTTATAAGGAGATAAGGTGTGCACCGATAAACAGCAGGAATTAATTAACACCAGATTAGAGCTATAAGGGGCTATATCTGCAATGAATCCCATCCTCACAGAGCTATAGGCATAAATTTAACGGTGTATACCAAACAACGTTCCTCTCACTCTCACCCACGTTTTCCACACCTGTTTACTGCTTTTTGTGGCAATATGTTCGGCTTTCAGGTGGTTCATTTCCTCCACCAGAGTCGTGATCATCGCGGCAGTGGGATGTTCATATGGACTGTTGCTTGTGAACGCGGTAAATCATGCAGGAAGGAAACATATGCTCCACTGTCAAATCAGGTTAAAGAAACTTTTTGAAGGGGCCCAAAAAATTAAAAAGTTTCCAAAGTTACCTAAAATGCCTGAGTCTCACCTGATACAAATGAGTCATACCTATAGAAGCTGAATAAAAATAGTCCAGGATCAACTTTTTGTAGAGGGCTCATCTGTATTTTAGAAATTGAACGATGCACTGCAGGTCTGTGCACAACTTCAAACTAAAGCATAGTTTTCTACATCTGTCCTACCATTGCGTGGACAGGAGTTGAGCCGGTGGTTGATGTCGAGGGAGCAGGGTTTGCGTGTGACGGCGGTGGTCACAGACTCGTACGGGTTGTCTTCATCTTCTGGAAGGAAAACGTCCAGTGAAGGAGAGGTGACGACGTCTGCAGAGCGTTTCGAATCCTGGGAGAGAGAGAGAGAAAAAGACATGAGACAGTAGCAGCAACAGTTTTATGGACTTTTTCTTTCCAGCGCTATAATTGTCTATGTTTTATTCAAACTGCTACAGTGGGAACTATCCTCAAAGCTCTGTTCATTTAGCGAAACACAAACACACCGCTATTTACATTATTAATTTTGAACTGCAGCCACACTGGCCTGTCCTCCAATAAACCCAAATATGGTGTTTCATGTTAACTAATCATTGTTGGAACGCAAAGTGAAGAGGCCTCTGAGTCCAGATGGACAGACATGGGAAAAAAGCACACACTCATTTTGATTTTATGAGCAGTGCAGCAGCTCTAGTCGGGGCCAAATTTTCCAGCTTTTTGTTACTTGCCCATCTTTTTGTTGGCCTCCGCCTGCGGTGCATCTCTTCTTTACAAACAAAAACAAACAAAAAAAAAACAACAACCAGACACATCAGCTCGCTGTTCTCTCAGTTCAGCTCAAGGCTGTCATTCAAGGCCAACCATGTTCACACAGTCGGCTCATCGTAATAGATACAGGGCAATGTTCTCTCAGAAGAAAGGGTTGGAAAAAGTTTGAACTTTTCTTGCTTCTTTTAAATCCCAGAGAAAAGCAATGTCAAGGGTTTTTGTATTTTGTTTTGCACGATTAAAAGACTTTTCATGGAAAAAAGTTACCTATACTAAACTATGAGATCCAGAGACTTCATTACAGATTATTAATTGATGGTAGAGGTGGCTCCGCCCTCTAATGGTGCGTTAACATAAGGAGAACAAATAATAACACGGTGGGAAACAGGAAAGCAGAGTCCATGAAAGAGAACAGTGACAGAGCTGAGAGTCCAGATAAACCTGTCAAAACAACATCTGGAACTGTTTTACAGTCAAATGCAGAGGCGGAGGTTCATTACCAACACATGCACCGCTGAAGTTTCCAAATTGCGAAAAAGAAGAGCAAAACTAAGAAATAAAAATCAACATTTTGGAAAAGATAAAAGCATTTTCTTAAAGAAATACGACAATAAAAGACTGGCAAGTAGGAGGTATACCAGTATAAAACCTAGTATGAAGGGATTTCTGGAAAGAAGAAGTTTATTGTGGGCTGGGAAGGGTTGCACTTGAACACACTGCAAAGACTGCAGCCAGGTGACACATGTGTTCTGAACCTGCATAAGCAAAAATACCTCGAGTGGTAGTAGTCTTTATTTCAAAAGGGAAAGAACTTGTATTTCCCAAGAGGCTAGGGAGAGCTACATGCTGAATTGGATGCCATGACATTGGTCCAAATAGAAGCACTGGTGTGGGACACGCCGAGTCTATGGCCACAGACGTTCACCGTCCACTCAATACTGGCCAATGTCTGATCACCATCTCAGCCTTAACGCTTTATACCAAATGAGCAAAAACACAGCATCACCTCTCCTTAAGTGACTCTCTAGAGTCTCTTTACATTTAACGATTCACTGGTGAAAAAAGGGAAAAGGTTTTTCCACAAAACTTCCAACAAGTCCCCAGCTCTAATCAAATAATGTTAGAAATCTCAACACGCACGCTAAAGAAAATGTGGTTATTAGACTGTTAATGGAGAACGAAGTTCATTCACCCGTCTCAATTAGTAGCCCTTTCTGTTCAATCTGAATAAAAACATGAGATGCTGGAAACTGTAATTTGCATATTAAATAAACTGCATCAGTAACTTTTTTCCCAAAAGGGGCTTGGAGCCTTTTGAAAATCCACTCTCGTCTGAAGTTGAATAACTAAGAGTTACATGTTTCTTTGGGACCTTTATATAACAACCTTCTCTCTGGGCATTTCAGGAGAAATTCAGATTGCTTTCTGCTGCAGGACCGGTGAAAAGGTTGAGCCCCAGAGGGCTCAGAGAGAGAGAGCCGATGTCCAAAAGGTCCCCTATCTCTGAGGCAGATGTGTACTGAGAAGGAATGAAAAACAAGAGTGAGCGATGTGAAGAGTGGGAAAAAGGTTACAGGGCCAAAAAAGACGAGACATTTCTTTCTGGCATCGCAGCCTCTCGATGGCTGTCTTTTTCCCACCACCCAACACTCTATCATCGTCTCTGAAGTGTCACTTGGCAACCTGCCCTGGTCGTACCCCTCCTAATGGGATCAGCGGTGAACTTGTCACCACGGCGACAAGTTGTGTGTGCGTGAGGCTATGGCTCTTCTCTGAGCTGCTTCACATAAATTTCTCCCCGACAAGACTCCATCATTCCCTCCTTCGCCTCCCCCCCCCACCTCTTTTACTCATTCAGCAGTCATTACTCTTCTTGTCATCATCTGCTACTACATTACCCACACTGCACCAGGCCATCAATCACACACTGAGCACACTCAAAGCGGATTAATCATTCTGGCTGATAGAGCAATCAGTCCTTTGATGATTCCTCTCGCTCACACCCTCTGCACTCAATCTGAGATTTATTTCGCGCCGCACTGTATCAAAAGGCCTACAAACTCAAAGCCCCTTCTTCTTCTTATTTCCCCTCCATTTTCTAGCTCCATCAGCCCTCAATTAGACTGCCATTACCAGCTAATGGAGAGCCAGTCAGTCCTCTGTTCCTTCACTCCACAGGTGGCCGTGGCCTCTGCTGACACTGATTTGACGTGACAGCCTGGTTAGCTGCAGATTTCACTCAGAGAGCCGAAAGGAGAGCGCTGTGAAGGAGTCGCTCGTAGTTCACTGATCGTTGCAGGAGCATAAAAAAAACACACACACCAGAAAAGAAAACTAATCTGAAGGCTCAAATTAAAGGAGCAATGAATCATACTCACATTAATTTTGAGGCGGTAATTGTGCGTAAAAAAAGACAAGACCATTAGGTAGAGCTGGTAGTCTCTACAAGCCACCGCCATATATCTCAATGTACATGAAGCACGAGGATAATCTAACTTCCATTAGTTCCTCTGAGAAGTTACTGAAGCTACTATATTAATTGCTTTGTAATGTGCTGCAGAAATATTAGACGTATGGATGGGGACTGTGGTTTAAATCATATAGACTCATATAAAGTCGTTTATATAGTCGCTGCCTTAGCTATGAGACAGGCTACCAGTGATAGCAGAGATGTGGGATGTACACATTACCAATGCACCCTTCTATTTAAAATAATTCAATTTTAAACCCAGTTAAATTCAATCCAACAAAGTATCCTATAAAGGGGGAGATGTGAACTTAACTCTTTACATTCTCCTAAACATCAAACGTGTTATTTTCTGAACAACATCTTGACGCAACAATGACGGTCACATTCATTCATCTTTTCAAACACTCGCTTAAAAAACTGGTTGTTCTGCTACCTCCATGTTCCCGTCCCTCCTGGAAACCCGTCGTGTCACCTGATGTTTGCCCCACGTGAAGCAAACATGCCACAGGAAGAATATGTACAGTCTGCACAGTTATTGGGAGCACATATTTTTCTACTGAGCAGATTGTTGAAGGTTGACACCACTTTTCACCGTGTGATTTTTGATGAGTCTGTACGTCTGCAGTTACTTTAGAGTCAGGAAGAAATCTGCAGTCAAAGTCGCTTCTAAAATAAGTGAAGTATAGAGGAGAGCTTGATTGCTACCCTGCTGCATGCAATCTGGATTTACAATAACATGTTACTACAGGACCTGATTCCTTCATGTGACCTGGTGTCTTGTGTGGGAGTGAACTGGGTCAGATTTGGCAGGAAATCCTCTAGATTACTTGTTGGTATGAAGCTGCAGCAGGGTGCAGCTCCTCAGAGATAAAAAAAAAAAAAAAAAAACTGTTCCAAGTTAAATGTGTTACTGGAAGTGAAAGAGGATTCAAAGTGAAACAAAGATACGTAGAACCATTGTCTTTGCAGCCGGAAGTGACAGAGCTAATGGGTTATTCATCCTTAATTTGAAATAGCGCCTGTGAATTCTGGTGAATTTACAGTGAGTGTCAGAAAGTACAGTAGCATTATTTAACAGATGCACAGGAGAAAGCACGGGAGAAAGCTCAGGAAAGATTTGTCTGTAGTAAAAAGAAAACAACAGATTATCGAAAACTGGGCCTGAAATTCTATTTTTTAAAAGGACAGAGCAAGTAAATGAATTTTTAATCCTCCTATCATGTCATTTCTCATTCTCCGCCGACTTTTATCGCTACCTCTCACCTCTCTTTCTCTTTCACTTGTACCTCATTTCTCCTCAAGTCTCCAGCTTCCACCCTGCTCGCTTGGGAAGAAACTAAACGAAAAGAGAAAGAGGACAAAGCTGACAGGGGTGACAGAAACCACTGCCCGGGATAGAGACAGAGACAGAGAAGCGAAGACGGCGAGAGGCAGAGGAAAACACAGGTAAGACGAAAGCGACGCCAGAGTCCGACTCAACAACTTACTTTGTAGTTTGTGTCAGCGAATCCCGAGGAGATGAGCAGGAGACAGAGAGGGGAAGAGGAAAATGAGTTTGCGCTGAGGAAGGGAAGCAGCGGAAGTGGGAGTGCAGTGAGTTAGGAGCAGGGATTTCCTCACACACACACACACACACCATTACACACATACACATGAATGTAGGAAAAACACACACAAATGGGAGGTGAGTACGGATAAGTTTTATACAGAAGAAGCCAGGCAATGTGGAGAGCAACAAGCTTAAAGTTTAAAGAGCAACTCCCTCATTCTCAAACAGGACAGTCAAGACAGGAAATCCCTCACGCTCAAGTCCACTGTTAAGCCCTCGAGCACCTGAATCTGGACATGAAATGAATTAGCTACCTGATATTTTTGACGGTATCCTCGCTCCTCTCCCTGCTTTCTCCTGGAGTGGTCAAATAGATTTCAAGCGTGGCAGAGAGGGAGTCATGCTGTGCAGAGAAGAGAGCAATGCCTCCAACAAACAAACACGCTCGGTCTTCATTCATTTCCCTCCCTCCGCCCTGCCTCCCTCTCTCTCTCTATCTTTCAGGCCAGAGATAGGACAGAGAAACTTGTGTTTGAGCTGAACAGGAAGAGCGCAGACAAACAGAGGCCTCCTCTGGCCACTAATTAGCAGGTCGTATGCAGCTCCCGTCCAACTGCAGAGGCCAGATTAAACGTCTAAGTGCGATGATGCCTGCACATGTGACCGAAGGATTGTGATTATATCTGTGTAATAATGCAGGGTGAAATTGTACGTGTCTGTCTGCAGTTATTTTTTTTTTTTCCCCCCCCTGTGTGATCATGTGAGGGCTTATGTGCACGCTCTTTCTCCCCGTCCGGGTAATTGAGTTTGCTTTTATCATAGCCAGCGAGCACACGTCTGTTCGAATGTGCACATGCCCGATAACCCAAATAGGAAATGTGACTTTGCTCACGTTCGAGGAACTTCTTAAATCCTGCGCCCACTGTAACAGTCTCAAGCGCTGCCTCAAAAACTGTCCGCTGAGTTCATAGGGCATCAGATATGAATAGAAGCTATAATTTGCTGGCATTTCCTCATGGAGACTATTTGATTAGAGAGAAGAGGGAGGGGTGGACAGCAGAGAGGACAATGGACCCTCTGAGGGGCTTCAATCTGTGGAGTTAACGGAGAGGGGTGCAGTCATGAGAGGACAGCGGCAGTTAAAAGGGAGCCCATTCAACAAGCTCATGTCTTCTTTCTGGAAAGTCTTCTGCATAATATCACTAACCTCACTAATCTTCATCTTATTTTTCAAAATTCAGAGGTGCATCTTCCCCCAGTTTGGATAATCAAGATTGAAAATAGAAAAACATGAGGTGACATTTAGAGAGCGGAGTTGGTTTAGAGGGAAACAGAAGTAGAGAGGGTGGCGAAAGAGAAAAAGAAAGAGGTGTCGGCTGGTGAGAGCACCGAGCAGGGACTGCCTCGCGGAATTGGATTTCCCTCCATGCCTCGCTAATCCCACAGAAATCAGCCGGGCAGAGTCACCCACGGGACAGCGGCGGTCGCTCCTCAGAAAATAACACCTTTTACATTCCGCCGCGATGGCTGCTGCACCGAGCGAACCTCAAACCGCGGCTCCCCCCTGGCTCCGCGCCTAATCCCAGAGAAGCGGCAACCAGCCAGAGCAGGAGTCTGCTGACAGAAAAGCCACCGCTGTGACCAAGCCTTCAGTGAGTTTAACTGCCGCAACTTCAGAGAAAGTTCTCAGAGAGCGGTGCAGAAGTACGAAATACTGTTTGATGTTGCATATCTACCCTTAAAACAGATTTTTTTATTTATTTATTTTTTTTAAATAAAACTACATCCAGTGTCCCACTTGCTTTGCTGAATAGATTCATTCTTTCGTACCAGGCAGTACATACTGTACAGTAGAGAGGGATGAAAACAACTTCCCATTTGTTATCTTTATGGCCACTCTGTTTTTATATCTTTTTTATAGAGGATGCTTACTGCTCCCGTCTGCTTCACATCGCCTCACAGACGCGGGTGACAGATGATGTAGCCTTGTTTTTGATGGGCTGTGCTTTGGGGGATAGTGATACGTGCTGTGATGGGACTCCCAGCTTTATTTTTTACAGGAGTGGTGTTGGTTCTGTGATTGGTATTTAAAATGCTGCAAATCTACAAAACAGAGGTGATAAAGTAAAAAAAAATAAACAAATACAAACCAGTTGAAGTATGGTGTACAAGAACAGTGACTGATCCACAGACTCAACCAGAGAGAGAAATATTGATGAAATGTGAAAGAGGAGCAACATTTGACCCCAAAGTATTCATCACAAAGTCAGCCCAAGGTTTTTTTTGATTCATATTTTTGCGATGAAGCCAAAAAGATGTAAAGTTACAGCCAGAGGACAGTTCTGTAAACTAAGCATGGAAGTGTGCAGACGCTTAACCATGTTACTAGCCTGGCTGTAAATGTTGGTCATTAGCCTCAGCTGTGCTTTGTGTTTGGCGCTAATTAGAAAACATCATACCCACTAACTATCAGCATGTCGCCACTGTTATTATGAGCGTGTGAGTATCACGGCATCAACATTTAGCTCAAAGCATTACTAAGAAGCTTTTGTTTTTAGCTGAATTCAGAGCTGATCATCGTGAAACCAGACTGAAGGAGAGCTTGGCTTTAAAAGGTCTTTAAAAGGACTGGTTTCTGGTATTATTCACCTCACTGCTAGAAGTTTGAACACTTATTTAATACTGCACAAGCTCCTAGATTCACTTATATGTGTGTGTCGTACTCAGGTCTCCTTTGCATTGGAGATCTTGATCTCAAGGGGATTTTTCTGCTTAAACAGATAAACTAAAATTCATTACAGCATCACACTGCAGCTTGCATGACTACAGACTGGAGCCTTCTTAACTCTTGACCATGTATGTTAAGCAGGTTAAGCAGGCTGTATTTCACACTGAGCAAACAGGCATGGCATTGATCTCCTCTTGTACGCGAGATATAAATACATATATTTCCAAAAGCATCATCTGAAAATGGGCAATCATTCTTGTCTGGTGTTCCATAATCATAAATCATCTACATCATCTGCAAACTAAAGTTGAACACCTACTTTAGCTGCGTTAAAAATCACCCAACACTGTCTTTCAGATTGAGGAGAGACAGCAAATTCAACACCATCCCTCATGAGCTCGCACATCTCGTTCGCCTTGTTTAAATGCGAGGCACAGAAAAGCCTGCTTACAGCATCTTTAATTCATTTGTACACACACAAACACAAAGCTAACGTCTCCTTATCTGGCTCCCTCACCTGTGTGTTAATGTGGGTTAATCCCCGAAGTGTTAGCTTAGTTTGAACACCCGCTAAACAAGGAAGTAATTAGACTTTCACCACGTTTATTCATGCCCGTCTCTGGGTAAGCATTCTGCACTCGGGGGGCACTTGCGCTGTAGCAGAGCTCTAGTACTGCGGGACGACCTCCTTCCTGTCGGTGGCCTTTCTAAGAGCGTCTGTTCCTCATTCTTTAGTCTCCACTCCGGTTTCCTGTTTACCTCGAGAACAACGAGATATCTGAATTCCGGCGGGGTTTATCAGACTACACACACAGCACCATCGTCGTGCACTCAAGGGCAGCATCTGTGTGCAGGCCATCCTATTTCTGCAGAAAATATATGGCAGCAACTTTAGGTGAAGGTAAAAGAGGAAGACTATAGCTGTATGGGCAAGAGAGACAGAGAGAAAAAGATACAGCCCTTTCTTTTATGAGCTAATTAAATGAATAATTACAAAAAAACAGTAACAGCCTTCACTCACTGTGAGATAAATCAAAAACACACTTGTTCAGCTCTTTTTTGCCAATTCACACACTCCCCACCACACACACACACAAAAGCACACACTGTGGGGTTTTGCGAACTGTTAAAAGTCTCAACTAGGGCTGCGAGAAATCAGCTAGTGTGCTAATTATTTTCTTTATTAATTATTTTGGTCTACAGCAACAGACGAGCGTTTAGTTCAGCTCCTTGACTTCACGTCTTTGGGAGGATTTGATGGTTCAGATTTCTGCCTCCAAGCTGTTCTGCTGGCAGCTGTCACACGGAGTTTGGGAAGAGTTTTCTATTCATTTATTGATGGATAGAAAGCTGGTCTCTTTGTTGCCTTCCAGCTTTGCATCTAACTTCTCCTGTGCCATGCATCATGGAAAAAACTGCTAGCTTTCATTGTGTGGTGGTCGCTTGAGGATGCTCTTGCAGACCCTCAAGATTCTCAACCAAGCTCTGCACCGAATCATTGGTCTTCTTCTTTTAATATAAGACACAGAGAAGATTTGTTATACTCTTGGTGTCAGACAGTATCCAATCTTTGCAACCACAGAGTCGACTGGAGAAGACCAGTGACTTGAATAGCTTGAACTTGGTTTGGAAGCTGATGTTTCTCCTCCACATCCTGTTCAGTGAGACCACCACTCTCTACTAGCTGGCTTTTAATTTAACTGTTTCATCTAAATACTAAAGTCCAAAATGGTTTTGTCATCTCTGTTTGAGCAAAAAAATATATACCTGCCTATTATTGTCAGGTATTCGCTTTAGCTGCCTAATCTGATGTTTGAAAAAGAAAAGGGTACATTCACTTTCTTATAGGATCTCTCCGTGTCCAGTGGATTGCACGGGTAATTGAACTAGCTGTGTCCATGGTACAGCAGGAGAATAATGGCAAACCCAATGAGCCATTTGTTATTCATGGACGCTATTAACGGTCTGATTTACTAGAAGAGCATATATGCAATCTTGCTGATTAACTAGGGGATGCTGAGGTGCTAATTTCTGTGTTCATTAGAGTAAATACTTGTTTTGCAGTTTTGATGTTTCTTATTTGACAGCTAATCATTACTTATAAGAATCCAGTCTCCTTATTACGGTTTGTTATTTTAGTCGCTTTCATCTGACTCTTGTTGTCACTGACTCTTATCTTTTTATAATCACTACCTCTGAGTTTTTTGCCGTTTTCACACATTCCATAAATAAATAAATAAAACGTCAAAAAGCCCTGAAGGGTTTTTGGCTCGAAACAGAAGCAGAAGACGCCGTCTCCAAGAAGCAGCAATTTTATTTACTTCATCCTAATTTTATTTATCTGTCGAAGGAATATTATAAAGTTCTGGACAACAAACACTTCTATATTGGGAGCTGAGAGCTCAGCATCCCTCTCTGGTTCACTGGGTGTCATAAAGCCTGCAAAGAGCTAGCTCAATGCAATACTGTTACAGCCAAATGTTATTCAAGTGTTAATTGTTATCGAGCTCATCCCAAATCTCGACAATTTACAGGCTTCTAAAGCTCTCCACATAATCGCCGTCCTCTCAGAAACACCTGCCTTTGATGTCCCTCAACATCTTCAAGGGCTCTCAGGGCTTTGTGATCTTAACCTGCGCCAGCGTGAAACAGACCGGCCCGCCATGAGGCTTCTTAAAGCTGCCTGGGCTGTGAACATTAAAGGTCAGAAGAGGGAGGGAGAAAAAGAAAAAAAAAAACGTTTGAGAACAAGAAATGTCAGAAGGAAGTCAGAGTGAGTGTGAACGAAGAGAGAGAGAGAGAGAGAGATGGAGGGGTAAGCTGGGGAAACAGTAGGGAAACACTGACGGGTGCCACTGTGTGACGCACCTGTGCTGATGGACACTGAGGTTTGTCAATGGTGGACATCCCACGCCTGTCATGTCATGAATTTCTGTGTTGCCTGGCAACCCTACCAACCTCTCTCTCTTTGTCCTTTTCTTGCATTTGCTCATTATCTCTTTCCTTCTGTCTAATTTGCCCTGCGTACACACATACATACACACACGCGTTTGGCGTCAGCTGGAGTTCACATGATAATGGCGGGAAGAAGCCCGTGGCTGGTGACGAAAATTCACAACAGGCGCAAAAGCTTCCTTATGCAGGCATGTAAACACACACACACACACACACACACACACATATATGAGCATGTGACAAACAGTAATGACATGCTAAATTCATTAGCTCGGAACAGAGAGCGCACTCAGATTTTCGGGACGGTCCAAACACGTGCACTGCGAACACACACGGAGAAAAGTTATCTCTAAAAAGAAGCACAGAAAAGTGTGTGCATGCACCTGCGATCACACACAGCTGCGCAGCAATATAAAGACACATTCAGTTGCCGGTTTATTAGGTACTGAGCAACGTTACGAAACTACGAATCAAATCTTAAAAGCTGCAGCAATCAATATTTCACATTAGCAAGGGTCACAGGAGTGTCTCACAGAAAAATATCACCCAGCACTGCAATTTCCTCTTAACTCTACTGACTTTTACAGGTAATTGCTTTGCTTTTCCTGCTCTGAACTTTCCTGTTTTGGTTCATCCTCGCTGATCTCAGAGTTGTTTTTGACCCCAGCTGGCATCTGTTTTCAGGAAGGCAGCTACGGTATGCTCCCTGCTCAGCACTAAACGCCAACAGATGTCGCTAGCAACTAGCTGGCGGACAAAAAGAAGCACTTAGCAGCTGAAGAGATGGATGGGAGTCAATGGCGGGCCACATGGCGACAGAAATACAGTAATTAGCTATATTTATTGGAACATATTCTCTTTCTTTTGTTCTTTGATTCATTTTAATCAATACTTTTGATGTATATCTTACTGTATTGTATTGCACGGCAGCGTATCATGCCATCATCCACCGTACTAACCAGCTGGACTGAGGAGTTTCTTTTTCTACGAGACTCATTAGTCTAGCACTTCCGCTGACAGGCTTGAGTGACAGCTGGACAACTTGGAAACTCAGCGCTCAGACAGTTGACAAAGGCTAACACACTTCTGCAGACAAGCGAACGATAAACGGGAGAAAACACGAGATGGTGGAGAATCAGACCAACAACACACAGAACTGAGACGACTGCACGGTTCCTCCATCCTGAGAGGGGATGAGACAGCTTTTTATTAACTCTGTTTGTTCACAATTAAACAGGGCAAATTAGCATAGTGCTAACTTAATTATGCAACAACAACAACTCATTTCCCTTTCCTCTGCCATTCTGTTCCTTCCTCTTCTTTAATAAAACTCTCACACACACACACACACACGCGCACACACACTCCGAAACCACCCACACAATTTTTGAGATGATGTCACGCCAAATTTGCACACACGCAAATCTGATGACACCAAATACGCCGTATATGCTCACATGTGTACTCAAACATTTAACATGCACAGAGGGTTCGAAGCATCAACACACACACACACACACACACACACAGAGTCATCCAGGTGCGAAGCTCTCCAGGCTTTGTGCCAGTCCGTCAGGCAGGCTGCCAGAATACAAGACAGAGGGTCTGTTGTGTTGTAAATGTCAGATGTCCTGCTGTGTGAGCCAGCACGCACCAACTCACCGATAAACACCCTCATCTACACACACTTAACCACACTTATATACGCAGCATGTGGGACTGAGGGTGCGGGAAGGAAGAAGAGCGCATGCAGCAGGAATACTGGGAAGTACGGGGGAAGTTTGGATTGAGCTTCCTGGAAGTCAGACTTATTTTCACTATGCACTTCTTCCCTGTTCACAGTATTAATTTTCCCTCTACAGGGATGATTAACCTTTCAAATAATCTGCAGCTATTCATTCAGATTTCATGAACCGAGTCGGACTAATGATGGTAACTGTTTCAAAAACTGGAGGCGCGGAGAGATTTCTGATAAGGAGTGCAAGAAATTGAACAGATCATCAAGAGCTGCCACGAGAGCCGGTCTCTCCAGTGACGGCTCATTCGCTGCGTTCCCAAGGTAACCAGCGAAAAGTATTCACTCAGAACAATGGCAATATCGCTAGCCTGTAATTTCACGGTAGCGAGGCCTTGTGTGTGTGTGTGTGTGTTGTTTTAATCTCCGTCACGTAACAAACGTCTGTTGAATCAGAATCATGAAGCCGATATGATGATGAGTTCCACAATTTGCTCGCTTGAAAGGCATTATAGTGAGTGAAAACTAATATCTGAGCGAGTGTAAACGTGTGCGTACCTGTGACAAGCTGGAAAAGCCCAGGTTGCGGCAGCCGTTGCACGGAGTCAGGGCCTCCCAGAATCC
The DNA here is from genome assembly GCF_963514085.1 of Chelon labrosus. Lineage (NCBI taxonomy): Eukaryota > Metazoa > Chordata > Actinopteri > Mugiliformes > Mugilidae > Chelon > Chelon labrosus. The sequence continues at coordinate 14,931,035 of NC_140356.1, forward strand.
AGTGGGGCCACAACTCTTGTCTGCCTCCTCTTCCTCCACGGCCGGAGGCAGAGGTGGGGTCGGCCGCTGTGAGCACAAATATCAAAACATGATTATCAAGCTCCCAAAATAATGGTAAGGAGGTTAGAAGAGGATTAACTGGCAGCCGCATTTTCTAAGAGAAAAGAACTAAAACGAGAGGCGTTTTCAAGGCAACTATTTTTACAGCAGAGTCTAATCTAAATGTTTACATCCCTGTCTCAGAGGGGGTAGCAACTCGAAGGAGGAAATAAAATGGGCAACAAAGTTTTATATTTATTAAGACAATGACTTTAAAAGAACGAATAACGTGAAGTAGAGAGCCTCAGGAGATAGATGGAGAAAGTACTTTCTCTTACACTCGCAGAACACAGAAGTTGTTGGTGTGTCATTTGCTGCCTTTTGGCATTTTAACACTTTAAGCTTGGTTTAAAATCCTGGAAGAGATCCACACAGAGCCCAGAACACAGTGGGCTAAGCTGATGTTAGAATTTATACTTATCAACGATGAAGCGCTAGGTGGTGGCTAGTCGTCTGTGATGAGTTTCTCTGTGTGCTTCAACAATGGCGACAGCAACTGAGAAACTCATGCTGGAGTTGAAGTTATTTAACAGTTACTTGTACGGAAATCACCACAAGGCACAAAGGATTAAAGACAACCGAAAAAGATGCCGTGTAGAGGTCAGACATAGGATAAATTACGGACATAGAGATGTGAATGAGGAAAAGCATTTTGGACCAATCAAAACTATGTCCGGCAACATGTAGCTACAAATCTGGGGAGGTGTATGCCAAGCTTTGGTGTAGGTTATGAAGATCTGATCTGGCATGCGGCAGGGATCTGAGTAGTAATTATAAAACTGGCATTAACTTGGATCTGAACTAGCATGTCACCACCACAGCCACACAGTCTCATAAGGAGTCTGGAGGTTTAAACGCTGCCCAACAGCAATGTAAAGTCATTTTCTAATATTCTAAATATAGTATATAGGGGTGTAACAAATTACCGATATGAATCGGAAATCGGTTTTGATTTAAAAGATGTGAGTGCATCGATACACAAGCCCCTGGACCGATCTAAATGTACCACGAACCGGTCGATGGCCCGATTACAAAGTTATGAATCGGGTTATTACCGTAATTTCCAGACTACGTATAAGGCGCACCTGAATATAAGCCGCACCAGCTAAATTTTGGGGAAACTACAGATTGTTCCATGAGCCGCACCCGACTATAAACCGCACCCAAGCCGCTAGTGTTTTAATGTTTAATTACCGTAAGGGTTTCTTCTACCACGGAGGGGATCGTCGGGACAGAAATGACTGTTTGGAAACGCAAAGCGTCCCATTTATTTACATTTGACAAACACAATAAATCTTTTAATCAATCAATCGATCAAACTTTCACATCTTTGACATTACAAACAGCATTCGTGCAGTGCACAAATAATACAACGGTGCGCTCCTAGCGTACTTCCTGCAGTACCGTAGTAGTGCAGTATAACAAAAAACAAAGCTTACAAAGCTTGACGAGGCAATAACGTTAAATGGCTAAATTTAATTCGTTTTGGCAGCAAAAGTGCAGTAACCCGGCTGCTCAACAAAATAACCAGCATCTTTTTCGAAAACAGCCAACACAGCAGTAAAGGTGCAGTAACACGGCCGTTTACTGTATCAAAATAACCAGCCTACTATACCAGAAAAGTCAGCCAGATCGATCGCCTTTAACTTAAAAGCAGCTCTCGTACTGCATTTGGACTCACTTGGTTTGTTTTGCTCTCGTTACCTGGCGCAAACTGTCTGTCTCGCTCCTGCGCTTCCATGATAGTGCGCCCCTGGTGACCGTTAGCTGTAAAAATCCATAATCCGTTGTATAAACCGCAGGGTCCAAAGCAAGTGACAAAAGTAGCGGCTTATAGTCCGGAATTTACGGTATATCAGCAATACAGCTGGAAGCCCCGCTTGCTTATTCTCTTTCTCTCTCTCTTTCCCGCAAAAATCTCGCGAGACTCTATTAAACTTATCACTATGAAGGTAAACAATATCACATTTTTAGGATTGATTTAGGAACATTCATAATGTAAAATGTCTACTTTAAACAAGGAACTATATCGGATTACTCTCTAGGCAATTGAATCAGGTCAACTGGACTTGGTTTTTGTCTGTGTCTGCGGGCTAGTCAGACTTGCCTGCTAGTCTCTCGAACTGATGAAGCCACTTGGATAAGGAGCGAAACGTCTTCACAGACAAAAACCAAGTCCAGTTGACCTGATTCAATTGCCTAGAGATGCCTTTGACCTGGACAAATGAGAATTTGCACAGACTCATCGGATTACATCATATTGCACTGAATCGTACCGAATCGTACCGAATCGGATCGGATCGGATCAAATCCTACCGAATCGAATCGAATCGGTTGTTTTTAAAATGTATCCTTCCTGAATCGTTTCGTACCCCATGTATCTAGATACGTATCGAATCGTCTTATATTGGAGAGATGCACACCCCTAATAGTATACACTTAAACTGATATAGATTTTGTTTTGGTGAGCGATGCTTTAAGTGACTCAAATCCATTTTATCCACTGCAGTTTATTGCATCTTCCCCAAAACTGGGAGTGTGCTGACCACCAACTACTGTAGGTTATACGCTGACTATGACTACCTCAAAGAAACCAAACCATCCATTTAAAGCCGTGTCTGCTGCCACTGATTTTCAAGAGCAGTTGATTGTTGGTTGGTGGATTCCCTGTAGAAACACAACCAGAGGAGGCAGGTACACAGACATGCTGGTGGATGTAACCTCTGATAAACCCGCTGTAGGCTGCCTGCCTCGCTCCAAACAAACATGACTCCAAATGAATGCTAATGTCTCCACGACGTCTTGTGTTTGCCAACAAAAGATGTATTATTTTTATGATATAAAAATACTGCAGGTTGGTTGAAATGAGGCAATTTTTATACCAATTCAAATTAGAGTTTCCAAGATTTCACTTGAATCAGGTTTTATTTCCTTGCCACTCCGCATTATTCAGCCTCAGTCTACCTACTGTGCGGATGTTGAAACTTGTTAAGGGGAAAAGATTCCTTAAACTTGCAACCCCGTTTTTTAATAAGCAGAAATGCCTCTACTTTGCGGCTTTAAGGGCCACCACGAGTTAGTGAGAAAGGTGCTGCAAAAGCAGAATAACTACATCATGCACCACATCATGTGTCCTTTCCTGGGGCTCTTTGGCTCTCAGGGGACGGGCGCGTGCATGAGATGAGCTCAGTGGCATGAGTTGTCAGAGAGGGCAGATACAGTCCACCTGATATCTCAGTGAACCATATGATGAAGCTCAGCATGTAGACCCCAAGCAGATTATATGGACAAAGAGATATCACCATGTAGCTTTTACAAGCAGAGACAGAAGAGAAGGAGGAGGAGGAGGAGGAGGAGGGAGCAAAGGCAGAAACATAAAACTAAGGGAGGTCTGATGAGGAAGTAATTATTTTCAGAAGGGAGGTCTAAAAGGAGAAAGTGGGATGACAGAGAAAACAACGTAAAAATGACTTAGAGGGAAAGGCACATAGAGGACGCAAAGAAGCAAACCAAGATTCAGAGAGAAGGAAATTGTGAAGTCGGTGAACGAAGGAAAGACGGATGGGAAGAGCAAAGGAACAGCAGCCAGACTGGGGACGGAGGCAGAATATGAAGCCGAAAGCAAAAGGTCACCGATCGCTCCAGATTGCGGAGGGCCCTCTGCAACACTGGAATATTGATCGATCTAAAATGGACTGCAGTCCACGCGAACACATGCTGCACTGTATGCATGAACAATGGAGATCTCCTTTCATTACAGCAGAAATGTGATATGAGCCAGTGTTCAATAGATAGACCAACATGTATTATTCATCGCCGAGGACTGCATAACTGATCAATATTACATTAGTTGTTGAAGGGAAAGCCTTAAAGGGGTAGATTACAATTTGGGGAATTTCCTCCGCTTAACTACACTCGGATGGGTTTTTCATGTCTGTGTGTGTATTTTAAAGGCTTGTTAATAAACTGGCTTAGCTTGATGATGAAGGAGGGATAAAAATATGATCTGAACTAACTCTAGTGCAACACACGGACACCGACAAACCAAATCAACATCAAACAACTATTTGCAACGAATGCCGATGGTGACGTTGCCTCATGTTGCCTCTGTCTGGACCAAAAACTAACACCAGTGGGTAGTTGGCAGGGATGCACAGTATGCATCTGCATAAAAGGGAATGAGTCTTTACACCAGGAGGCGGCGGTAGTCTGTGCTTGTCATTCACAAGAGGAAACCAGAACACCTTCCTAGCCTCCCCTATTAGCTGGGAGGCAAGGAAGCTAGGCAGAGCTACAAACCGTCGTACAGAGCTGGCCTCTCCTGAACCATGCTGATCAGTTGGTCTACAGGTAATTCATTTTAGATGTAAAAAAGTTTGAAGCTCAAAGGGGGCACTCACACCGTCGCCATCTTGGCTTTGCATGTACTCTGCCCCCCCTCAGATAACCCCAAAAATGGACTGACGATACCATGCTAGCCAAGGTTTCCAAGCGAGGCAGGTGGCTTGCAACAATAAGTTTATTCCAAACAGAGACAAAGGATAAGATCAAATGTCTAACGTGGTTATTAGACGCTATTATTTCCTATTGAACTGACCTGAGGTGGTTACATGAGGCATTTTAATTATGGCTGGGCTATTACTCTGATTATCAGTGGGACCGAGGTAATGAAAGAAGCCCACGTTCTTCCTGAGTGAGCTGTTGTGGGGTTTCGCATGTTTTATTCATGTGTGATAGACCCATCGAATCTCATACTAATGGCCCTGGCCACATGTTCAAACAGTAGCCTAGGGCCCCATAAACACACATTGAGAATGTCAGTAATAGAATACAAATTGGTGCTTATACAAAGAGAGAACTAGAGACGAAAGATGGATTGAGATAATTACAGGGCTGAGTGAGCAGAGGTGCGTGCTTTAGTAGATGCATAGGTGTGTAAGCATCAACGGGAGGTCTTGAATGTCCAGTACACTGTGTGTAAATACACCTGAACATACGTTAATATTGAGCTGATAACAGTAATGGGAAAAAAAAATTACAAGCTATTGGTCATCGTCAGAGTAGTGTTCGGCTGAGACGTGTGTAACTGAAGGAGAGAAATAGGAAGAGAAATAGAAACAGACATGTCGTAAGAAGCGAGAAGCACAGGCGGAGATCGCACTTCACTGGACACCTCGGTGGGATTGAATGTGCCTCAGCGTGAGTGTATGTGTGGTCTAAAGATCGAGGTGGAGGGTCAGGGTGAGAGATGACCTCTGATTTTTTTTTTTTTTAACTTCCTGGACAATTGAATTGAAAAAGCTCAGATCCTCTTTGTCACACTGTGCTGGCTCCGATCTGCTATTACCGATACAGGTCAGCTGTTTCACCCCAAATCATTAAGATCTAACCAGTTTTCTATTGTGAGTCTGACTGAGAGAATGTGGAGGGAGGAAGCGGGCATGATTACAAAAGAAATGGACACTAGTGATAAAGTGTTCAAAAAGGCAGCAAAAAAGAGACAGCAGTAAGTTTAAGATAAAATGTCAGAAGGCTGTGAACGGCTGTCTGAGCACACATCATTACATTTTGAAACACAGAGAAGCTGTTTCTGTAACAAGCCGTTACTCAATTACAGACGTACACCGGGTGGCGTCGGTCTGATACTGCCCTCTATTGTTAAACTAGGTGTAGTACAAGCATTTATTTAAAGATGCATGACCAGAACATCTGCTTTTGTTCATAAGACAAAATCTGCAAAGACACCGATCAGGCATAACATTATGACCATCCTTCCTAACATTGTGTAGGTCTCGCTTGTGCCTCCAACGCAGCTGTGACTCATCAGAGAATGGACATGGGCCTTCTGAGGGTGTCCTGTGGTGTCTGGCAACAAAATATTGTTAGTGGGGGAGTCTTTTGGTCATATGGGTTGAGGGGAGGGGCCTCTGTGGATCATCCAACAGATACTTGATCAGTTTGGGATCTACTGAATTTGGACTTTGTGATGTTTTGCATGGTTTTTTTAGTTGTTCCTAAAGTGTTTTTGTGTGTGTGTCTGTGTCAGGCTGCATCCTGCTGGGGATGGCTGCTGCCATCAAGGAGTGTCATTGCTATGGGGTGGGGGTGCATGGTCTGGTCTAGGTGGGTGATACATGTCTAAGTAACATCCACATGAATACCAAGTCCAAAAAAGTGGAAACAATAGATAATGGAGAATTGGTTGAGTATCGCACACCAGTTTGGACTGAACAGGATTAGGTGTGCTGTCCTGGTTCAGTGAGGTGTTTATCTTAAGTCTTAACCTCAAGAAGAGAACAAGTGTATTTTTGACATTGTACTTGTTAAATGAGCTCATCTGAACCATTTCTAGTTACTTTCTTAATTGTTTCAACACGACTTTTAACGTCAGTCTAAAAAGGTGAAGTGAGGAGTTAAAAAATTTATGGAACATTAGAGGTGATTCATTAGAGGTGCTCCAGTACAAACGACCTCGGTGCCACTTTACTGAGTTCACTGACATTTCTATTCTATGAGGAGAACTTGAAGACCGCAGTGGACCCAAAAGAGAACGTAACCCATGACTCATTTCTAGATCCAACCCCAAATTCACAAAGTGTCTGTCACAACTAAAAAAAAAAAAAATACCTTGCTGACTCGAGTCAAGGTGCCGTTGGGTCGATCCGGGCGCTCCTCATCAGACAGCCGCCCGCTGCCAAAGCTGTCCATGGAGTGGGAGGAGATGGTGTGGCAGAGCTCCTCGAAGGAGTAGTCCCTGTCCCGGCACTTTTTGATCTCGTGGAGCAGTTTGGACAGCTCACTTGTCACGGCGTCGTCTGGGGAGAAAGAGAATGAGGAAGAGGACGAAAAGAGGGTAAGAATGATATCAAATGTCCCTTATAGCACCCGAGGGAGGTCAAAAGTGTAACGGCTCAAGACATGCACATTTCTACAAAAACAATCCTTTATTCTGTTTGTCTAACTTGTCGAGATGTTCAGGCGCTGGCAAAACTCCTTCTCTGTCGCCCTTCTGCATTTCTGATGTGTCGCATTTAGACACGTGTTGAAGAGGAAAATTGCGCTAATCATTTTCTCTCGCCTCCCTCCCCCCTCCCCCCTGGAGTCTCCAAGGTAATTATAGTATCTGCTGACAGTAGATGAGAGAAGGAGGCAGATCAGCAGGAACACGGCTTGTTGCAATGCCATGTTTACAACACAGGGGGCAGTGCTGGGCAGGGTAAGTGCAAGGTCTGTGTACTGCAGCAGTAACTGCTACTCTCCACTGAAAGGAGCTGCTCGCCACGGCCGGCTTGCGGCATTGTTTTCTCATTTAACAAAAAGTAAACAATACTTCAAAACAAGTATTGTAAGTAAAACTATTGTGAAATGTATTCTTTGCAGTATGGCTTTGTCATTTCAAATCTCTACTGCGGGTTTCTGTCTTGTTTCTCATCATCAAATCTCGATGTCTACCACAACCTCTTCCTAGGATTTAAACATCTCAGATCAGAAAACTTGTGCATTTAATAAACAAAGTGTTCGTACTTACTCTTGTGTCTGAGGGAGGGGGAGGCGGAGGGTGAGGGAACAGAGGTTCGAGGCGCAGGGACCGGACACTTGCGGACGGGCTCTTCCACGATACTTTGCTTCTCCATCTCGTCCATTATGTACTCTGCAGAGATGGATAAAGAGAGAAAATTAAGGATTAAAAAAATTAATAAAATGAGTGGAAATATGTCGGTAAGACAGGATTAAAGAGGAGATAGGGTACAGGCCGGAAAGAGAATGTGATGGGGGAAGGAGAAAAAGCATCTTAGAGTCATTTTACTGGATCGATATAATAGCACGGCCATCGACACGGTAAACAGCTTGTACTGCATTCAATCCACACTTTTCCCCCGGACCGCAAATACACTCCACTGCTTCTGCTACTAATAGAGCACTCTGGTGTTTGCGAACGCAAAAGAGAGAGAATTATGTGGGTTTAGAAATACAGGGGAAGAAGTAGAAGAGGAGGAGAGAAAGCGGCTTCAGGTGCGGGGGCACAAGTTGAAGACTGCACTTGCTTAAATGAGACGTTAGCAGCCGAAAAACCCACAAACACGCTTATACTGTGGCCGATTCCCTGCAGAGTCATAATGAGGGAGTCGGTTAATGTCAGGAGAGTGTGTGTGTGGGTCTGTATCTCTATTAATTCAGCTCCATAATGATAACACACGATCATATTTGCATACATTACACCGAGTACTGGAATTCGTGTCAGACCTCGAAAGGAAAGATTAACATGCTTTGACAGATTTATTCGCGTTCATGAGCCGAAGACGTACGGCCCAGTGCGTGTAAGTGCCGCGGCTAAATTACTGCACTGCACTGTAGTACACAACCAGTTGCCGCTGGCCGGTAAAAAATGAGCCGTTAATTTGAACACTAGGATGAATAGCGCACCCTCAAATCAAATGAGAATCTATTCGTAACGAGGTGCCTGTGGCAACCAGGAAGCCCCCTCAGCTGGTACAATTGAGTAAATGACAGGTCTTTTGCTCTTTGTGCTCGCATGCGTGTGTGTGTGTGTGTGTCCTTTTCCATCTCCTCTCCAACAGGAAATGGCATGCAGCTGATCTTTTCACCAAGTCACAGCTGTGTCCTTTCTCTCTCTCTCTCTCTCTCTCTCTCTCTCTCTCGTTCTTCCTCACTCTCACACAAACACAGACAGTCTCCTATTTATGCTAAAGTCCAAATCTCTGTGTCCACCTCTGCGTCAGTGAGATTAGACGCTGATGGCCGCTATCCTCGACCAACCTCTACGGTGACATTTAAAACGCTATAAGCTATCTGTAAATATCTACAGAAGCGATTTCAATGTCACGTCTGGAAATCTTGCATTCAAATCCTGCATGGTTATGACAATGCACAAAAGTAACTTTATTTTAACTGCTCAGACAGCAGCATTAAATCCATTGATCCACTTGTGGTCAGTTAGTATAAACTCATTCTGTGGAGCCAGCCAATTAGTCAAACCCACAGTGATTCATTTTAAATTGTAGTGGAGATGCCCAAGAGCAGGCATAACATTATGACCACCGTCCTAATGTTGTGTAGGTCTCCCTTGTGCCACCAAAACAGTTGTGACTCATCAGAGAACGGACATGGGACCTTCTGAGGGTGTCCTGTGGTGTCTGGGAACAGGATGTTGTTAGTGGAGGGGCCTTTCAGGGGAGGGGCCAATGTGGATCATCCCACAGATACTTGCTGCCATCAAGGAGTGTCATTGCTATGGGGTGGGGGTGCCTGGTCTGGTCTAGGTGGGTGCTACATGTCTAAGTAACATCCACACAAATGAATGCCAGGGGTCCAAAAGTTTCCCAGCAGAACACTGTATTGTCACAAGATGGTTATTTACTTCTCCCGTCAGTGGTTTTAATGTTGTGGCTGATCGATGTATAAACCGTTGCACCTTATAAAGTAGCTGTGTGCATTCAGCAACATTATCATTCACTTGGAGTTAGTTTCCTGGCCTTCTGATCAATTCAACAAACTGATATCAGTGTCATTTTCACTCTCCCCTTTAGCAGCTGTCTTTGTCTTTTGTAGAACAAAATAGAAACAAGTCAGAAGATCACAATCAACATTTTCAACAATTTGCACAATTGTTACTATAAAACTTCATGTTAAGGGGTTAGAAAATAAAAAGGACCATGCACATAATGTAGTTATTTGTGTATCTCAGATTCTTGTAGCGCTAAACATGAAACGAGAGGCTGGAATCACCAATTACATCTAAATTGCTCAGCCCTTTGCATCACTGTGTTTTCCCTGGTTTAATGTCAGCTTTACGTCTGTTATTTTCTAACTGCGGCCAATTTGTAACATTCCTGGGTCTCTGCCTCTATTCCCCTTTCTATCTTTGCCTCCCAGTTGACGCTGATTTGCGGTTAATTCTGGCTCCGACGTGTTCCCCTCATCCCTCCGTTTCTGTCTGCCTTTATCTCGCTCTCTTTAAATCATCTTTAACTACTTGCCAAACACGTAGCCACAGATTACCCTACGACAGACAGAGAAAACCTCCGAGCCGCAGATTACAGCGTTCACATGGAACCTCGTAATCACCTCAGGAGAACGCTGTCTTTAGAAGGTGCAATACGGAGAATCCTAGGGTCCCCTGGGGCTGCGGAGCAAACCCACACTAACAATCACTGGCCACACACAAAACACACTGCTACTTTAATGGCAGGTGGAAGAAAGCAAAAACACTGAAGTAAAAACGTTTTGTTTTCAGACTGACACGCCATGTACATAGAGGAAAATTATAGCACTGGTTAAATCCAGTTTAAATACGAGGAGGAGTTTTAGGTCGCATAATACAAAATGTATAGATTTGTGAGAAAATTGGAAAATGAATCTAGTTTTAATAGCTTATTAGAAAAACTACTAAACTTGGAGCTGAGCCTGAAGTCAAAGCTTTCCATTTACCAGTTGAGCTATGTACAAACTCTCATCTATGGTCATGGACTTTGAGTATGGACTGAAAGAACGGCATTGCGGGTACAAGCGGGCTGAAATAAAGTTCATTCGTATGCTTAACTTTAGAGACACATAGATAATGAGAAGCTCAGACTTCTACAGGGAGCTTTGAGTGGAGCTCGTTGGGGTATCTGGAGAGGACGCCTCCTGGGCACCTCCCTTTGGAGGTATATCAGCTGGGAGACGACCCCAAGGTAGACCCCAGAATCCGCCAGAGGGATTATATATCTTCACCGGCCAGAGGAGGAGAGACGACTCTTGGCCTCTTGCCACCGCGGCCCAATCTCAGATAAGTGAATGAAAATGGATGGACGGATTTTATTCTATAATTTCAGCTTCAGAAATGGCATATTTTGTGTATATCAATAGTACATCAATTACCTTTAGACTGAATATAATGCCGGTACTTTACCAGATAATTTTGTTGACACCTATATGCATGATGACTGCAAACACGCCCATGTGCCTATTGCGCTTCACATCGTCTTTGGTTCAGGCTCATCAAAATAAAGCTGCAGTGTAATGGCACTCCAAGAAAGTACAACATGTAATTTCTCAACATGTAACTCAGTCTTTTTAAAGTTTCTAAGTTTCTAATGTACATTAATGAAACAGGGTTAAACACAGGGTTTTCTCTGTGCATCCCTGTCATGCTCTCACTAAACTGTGGTCTTAACATTAAACGTAGCTTTACAAAAAGTGCACAAAACTTTTAACCAAAGATTTTAAGAGTTCATTTTATGGATGTGTAAATGCTTGATAGAAACATAAATCTCAAATCTAAATTCTACACGTGTGGAAACATTACATAGCAAGGCACCAAAATACAATACAAGATGACACCCTGACCCTTTGAATAGCATATAATTAACTACAGTAATAAAAATAGAATAAGTATAAATATTTGTGTCCTACAGTATAGTTATGTCCTTCTGTTCCTGCACAATATTTGCCAATACACGTCACTAAAGCTGTTCTTCTTCCCCGTCGGAGCAGATTCTTGAACCTCAATTGTGATTCTAAGTCACACACATTATTATTATTATTATCACAAAACATTATTGTGGGCCTAAAACCCATTCAATGCACAGTAAATAGCCAAAACGTTATCACCAAATACTTCATTTATCGACTGAAGTTAAATATTTCACCAAAACAATCAGCAGCTACTAATCCTGTCACACTTTCCAGCAACCAAGCCAGTCGATAAGCATCTTATTCGGGATAAAGCTCTTTCAGTGACACAATGGAAGCGAACTGGAAAGACGAATGCATTGTGGGAATATCAGGGCGAGCGTTAACAGAGCACTTCTCCTCCTGCAGCTACTTAACACATACAGGAGCTCCTATTGTTTCTAAATGGGAGATAAACTTCCTGAAAAACTAAATTTGAATCGCATCCACTCACAACAGCGGCCACAATGTCATTACTCTCTGCTCTACTCATATGTGCTGCAGGTTAAAGTGCCTGCATTATTATCACCAAACTCTGGTCCAATCACTTAACACCTTGACACATGCCTATCCTCCAGCTTTTATGGGATTTAATTCAGTGCATTAAAACTCCTGTAAAAGGTGGCTGCTATATTTTTAATCTTTATTACGTTGCAGTGCATTTACTGTACATGAGTATCCAACTTTTTGAACCTGCGGTGACACAGTTTCTCCTATTAAATTCATCCAAATCGTCTCTCTTACCTTGAATGAGAGCAGTGATCTGCTGGGATTTCGGCGCAGGATGTTCTCTTAGTATCTCCAGAGCCGTTCTCCCTTGGCTGTCTCTCAGATTGGTGTCGATCCCTGAAACACACACACACACACAGAAATATAGTATGTGTTTTGATGCACAGGAACAGCAGGGTAAAGGTCAGACTGCGACACCTGTGACTTCGTCGAGTGAGATAAAATCTACTCGCTTAGAGCTAAACTCACCAGAGACACTGAACTACACTGAGATCTGCAAGCACAGATCTTAGTCCACAAAAACCCCAGACAGCAAATGATGAACGAGTTGCAGCCACCAAGAGATAATGTTAATAATTTTACTCGTTAATTATAGTGAGTGTTTGTTTTTACGCGCTTAGATGATTTAAATTCAGACTTTGATTTTTGTAAATGAAAGTAGCTTGCTTGGACAACACTACGTAACAGACAATGACACACAAAATAGATAGAGACTGCAGTAAAACAGAAAGGTCGAGACTGTTGGCCCGTTTAATCCCTTCCAATGCTCATGAAGCCAATTCAATATGAAAAATAAATGTCATTCCAGTCATTCTGCTCGGCCCCATAAGATATGAATAAAAGAAAAATTAATAAAGAAGGGAGGATGGGACATTTGAACCTAATATAATGTCCAACTTTTCTCTCTTTCTTGCTCTCTTCTTACATACTTCACTGCTTTACTCTTGCTTTTTATTTAATATCAGTATTTTAAACCATTTTTTGTGCTGATTATTTACTGTCCATACAATAACTAAATAAATAAATGAATTGTGCTTATTTGTAACAGGAACTACACGGCGAACAGAGTCTGGAAGCTAAAGCTAGAAGCTGTTAGCTTTAGCTTAGGATAAAGACTGGAAACAGGAGGAGACAGCAAGTATCAGCAGCTCTACACGTCACTGAATAAATGTGTTAAAAAGTAAAAATAAAAAGTGCAATTTAATATTTGGCCAGTCTTGATGCTAAGCTAGGCTAACAGATACTGGATGTAGCTTTGTATTTATCATACAGACATTAAAGAGGTTTTATTCTGAAAATGTTTAATGTGTTAAATCAACACAGCTGCTAATGATCCCTCTACAATAACTAAACAAACTCCATTTGACAGTAAGCCGTTTAATACAAAAGCTTCAGAGAAGTGGTTACGTTATAAATAGAACCAGTTTTTCCTCCTAAGCACAAACAATGACAAAGGTTGCTTTCATGTTCGATGATAAAAGGGTGACCTGCTATCCAAAATCCCTACAAAAACCTTCCGACCTTTCACTCTCTCTGCACAATATGCGCGATGTTTGAGCTATGTAGGGTTAAAGTTTAGTGTATCAAGCCGGCACAGTCCCATGCTGATCCAGGATGTTAACAAATTGGAGGCCAAAAGGAACATGGCCACCCAGAGGAAGTCCTGTAGGATACAGGAAGTGCTGAAGGAAAGTGGGTGGAGGATGGCAGCAGAATCAAAGGGGCAACGGTCTCCATGCTCTTTTTGCTCAGTTTTTTATTTAATTATCATGTTTTTATTTTTTATTTTAGACACTTCTGTATTTGCAGTATTGAATAAAATGAGAAAACGTATGACTTCCCTGTGTGACCCATTAGTTCACAGAGGAACTTTTGCACACTTCGGTGTCAATTTTGGTCGTTATTTATAAAAAGAACTTCTGAAAACATTATCAAGTTGAGCTGTCTCATCATACACTGCTGATTGGGCTCAAGAGGAAACTTGTGCCCCCAATAACAAGGCTGAAAGTCCAGGATTTTCAGACAGTGTGAAGGAATGTGGCAGACAGATGCCTGCAGTTCACTTGAGGGCAAATTCAACCCACAATATGGGACAAAAAAACATGTGGAGCATCTAGCTGCAGGTTAAAATAAATAGGGGAAACAAGGGAAACACACACACACACACACACACACACACACAGTTTCTTTCTCTGTTTTGCCAGGATATATTTATAGACCCACCTGAGTCAAGCAGAAGGCGAACTACATCCATCTTCCCAAAGAGAGCTGCCTCGTGGAGGGCACTGCCATTCTCAGTCTACAGGAAACAAAGAGAGCACGCGTGAGTTCATATTCCACCACGTTAACAATTCAAAACAGAAACTAAAACAGACATCAGGAACAGGGAGTGAATACAGAGCATGAAAGGCATTACCAAAAAACATTAATGACAACATTTTGATTTTAGCGTCCTTATTCTCTTACAGTTAAATGAAAGAAATTCAGCGAGATAAAGGCAAATCACCTTCCCTCGCCTCGCGAGCAGCGTGAAGCGACAGCGATTTCAAACCATTACGCGAGCAGCGGGAGCTTGTGTGGAAACGTCCCAGTTTCCCTGACCCTACGCCGGCCCGTATCAGCCTCCATTCTTAATAATAGGGATATTACAGACATGATGCAACACATGGAAACAAGCGTAGGGAGGCTGCTGCTACTGTAAGTGTCTCATCTCGAATCAGCTGCGATGAGAGGGACGATTACTCTGTCAGGGACACTCGGGAACCACGATGCAAAAAAGCGTTGCATGGAAAGATGTAAGAACTAAAACTGTGTGATTTAAAGCAGCTATGAGAGGAGTTTTTGTGCTTTTAGAGCATCGTTTGGGATGCTTATAGCATGCTACAAAGGGTGGATTTATGCTCTTAACCACCAATTACTTTGATATCTTTATATTTTTTTAACTGTCCCAGGACTACTACATCTAAGCTTAAAATTAAGATGCGTGCTGGGTAAACACAGTTTCATTCTAAATATGCAAGTAACATGCACATAATTTCAGACGCGCTGCGATAACGTGCAAACAGCCGCCGTCTCAAAATGATGGGTCGCTATATACTGCAGTTTCAGAACCGCATAGAACGTGGAACATAATCTTAAAACTTCAGTGACCATGTCTGACCTGATCTGAGTTCTGTGCTCTGTCTGAAAATAACGCTCACGTCATCGGGGGTGCAGCAGATTACTGTGCAAACAGTTGCTGTCTCAAGACAATGCATCGCTATCTACTGTCGAACCATGAACAGTGCTGACTGATGTGTGTGTGCATGGTACTAAGACATACTAAGATGTGAAGTCTCTTGATCACCAAAAACACACGCACAGTTATCTATTTTTTTATCTCCATCCTGACGTTAGTTATTTTTAAAATCCATCCATACACACAGCTGAGATCTCAAGGTCATAATCATGAGAAGACAACTGATATCTAAATCACACACAGTAAATGATGCGCTGGTACACATATGACTATACACTTACTTCTAATGAAATTCCTTCTTTACAGCTTTCTGTTTTTGTAAGTCTCAATAGAACATGCTGCCCTACACACCTTGCTGCAAGCGGTAACGCCCATCTGGGACACCAGCTATCTGAACCTTCACACACAAACACACACACACTCATGTGCGTATATGCAGAACGCACTCTCGCATGCGCAACAACACACACACACGCTGAAAACGTCGCAACCTTCATGGCTGGCTTCCCGACAACGCAGATGAAAACCTGGTGCGAACGAAACTCGCAGCCTTAATGAAGACAAATTATCTGGATGACAGCCAGGTCTGCTGCGCCACGTGCTGCCGGGAAATTCAACTCAGCACAGCAGCGGATCAGTGTGGTCGTCCTGTGCGGGGAATGCTGAACTTACTTTAGTCTTTCTGTTTCCTCAGCAACAAAACTGTCATCACCAAAGAGAAGGGACTGGTTGAAGCCATATGATTCAGCAACTCCTATGCCCGTCAAAGGTCAAAGGTCAATGATCTGGTTGTCTCAGGAAAACATTGCAGGGTGTAAATCCAAAACCGAAGAGACTGGTTGTAGCCTCGGTGAGCGTTTCAAACTGTGGAAGTCTTCCGCAGATCCGACCCTCTACCCAAACTGAGAGGAGGCCGGAGCACAGGAAGAGATCCACCCCTTGTTGCCATACTCACGACTTGACCTCCTAAACCTCCTATACCACTTCCTGTCCTGTTTCCCATGGTGATTATGCAGCGATGTCACGAGGAAGCGAGGAAGCCAATTCTCACTCTTAAAGAGTTTCCTGGAATTGAAAGGCAGAAGACTCTCCGTTTCAGGAAAGCTGGCACAAGCGTTGTTTTGGATTTTGTGACAAAAGTCTATTCTTTTCAGTTTCACCTGCACAGTCATTGTGCAGCTGTGCACTTCAAAAGCAAGGGTGATGCTACCTGAACATGTTAGAAAAAGATTGGGTATGCGTACGCACACCAAACTTTTGCCAAGTCCTGGGCTACTCGCCAATCCAGCAGCATGCTCCTCCGTAGGGATTTCCCCTCATTATTATGAAAACCGACTGATGAGGAAAGAGAGAGTGTGAGAAAAGAGGGAGAGTGAGTCATAGAAAGACAGCGAGAGGTAGTGTGCCGCTTGTATGAATTATTAATTCCCAGTCAGACGGGCCTATATGACTTGACTCCAATTACTGACCTGTACTATCGTTCTCTCTCTCTCACACTCGCACACATTTTGATTTCCACTCATGACAATTTACAAGAAGGCCATGTGTGTTTTGCCCATAGCATCCTTTCCATATTGTCAACAGTAAATTGCATATTCTGCAAATAATTCTAGAGAGAAAGACAAATCCAAGACTTCCCTAGTTTCTCACCTAAGTCACATTAAAGCATTTTCTCTTCAGGGACATCATTAAATCTGCTCTTTCTATACTTAGGGTAATGCAGCTGAACGTATTGCACGCAGATATTTTTATATTTTCAGGTCGAGAAGATGCGCAGACGTGCAACATTGATTATTAAGAGGGCATTAAATGTTTAAATGGCACTGAAATCGCAAGTGTTGGCCCCACGAGTTCACACGTCCACTCTAACGGACCACCAAGTTTAACAAACGTAGAGGTCAATTTCTCTTTCCTTATGTCAAATCATCATCTGCTGTATATTACTTTAGACGGGGAGCAGAGAAAAGACTCTCTGTGCAGTATTTTTTCAGGCAAAAAGAGACCAGAGTGAATGGTAAATTGCGGAGAAGATTTGCGATATCAAAGGCTCGCGACGCTCATCATCACTAGACGGAGAGAAGGCGCGAGAGATTCTGCAGGAGTGTGCGCCGCGGAGGAGACGAAGCAAATCAAAGGGCTGTAGTGTTCGTCTTCACCAGACACACAGAGCCCGAGGCCAAATCCCTGCAGAGAAACACAGCCCTCCTCTTCAGATCAGAGCACGCACACATACAGACACCAACACACACACGCGCACACACACACAGCCTGCAACCAGGACAGAAGGCAGAGAAGATGGGTGCAATGGCGCTGAGTCATGTGTCATCTCGCTGTGAGAGCCTAACAATGATCCCCGTACCCAACAGGTCAAGTTGGCTCCATCTACCCGAGCACAAACACATGTCCACGTGCACTAAATTCTTCCCTCTGAGGAGGGCACAATGTGACTTCAGATTAGTTTTCTTGCCACCGCAGACCGTTCCAAGTCTTTAATTGTACAACAGAGAGCCATTTTACATGCTTCACATACTGTATGTACACTGTACATGCGCTGCCAGGAAAAGGAAGAACACGGCATCTGTTATACCATATGTGCTTGTAGCAAATGCACATTGAGTCATATCAGGTTTTGGCAACGGCCGTAAGTAAACTTCTAAAATGATCGCCTCCTTTTCAGTCTGTGTAGCAACAGCCACACATTTAAGTCTTTTAAAAGTTTCAGGGTAAGAAAGGAGTTCTCCTATAAAGGATTTCTTTAGTCTCGTGTTTGTCGAGCAAACTCCGTTATTGACGGCTCCCCGTTTCTGCAGCTTCTCAGCGCAGCTTTCACACGCAGCAGCTTCCCGAGGCTTTGAGTCTCGACTGAGCCCCGAAACTATTTAAGATGCTTCTCCTTCAACCCCGCATGAACGCCAAACAGCACTCGAGTGGGAATCGCAGTGTGAAGCGGGAACCCACAACAGGAAGTGTATTCGGGGTGGATTTGTACGACAGAAACCCTGTGGATCCACAACTAACAGCTGGCATCACAGATCTGGAGACTCATGTGATGTTTGCTGCCACATTTGCTAATAAATATGATAAAACTGTGCTCAAAACACTGGTATGGTGAATATTGATGGATGAATGTTGTTATAAACTCTACTACCACTTTAAACTTGACATTTTTGCCTTTGAAATAAGTGTTAAAACCTTATGGTCCCTTGAAGAAGATTGATTTTTAAAGGTGGTGAACATGGATACCATTAGCTTTGTTGTTTATCCTTGTAAACTGTCTGTACGACCTCTATTATCTCTGGTGCACAGTCTTAAGCTAAAAGAAAAAACTTAATTTATCTTCAGTACCTTTAAAGATGTGCCAATTTGATATGGAATTTAAATTTCTAGTGCATTATGTGTGCATTATGTCAAATAAGTAGCTATAAAGGTCCCAAACATTTTCAGATTTGAAAACAAAATCCTGGAGCCTGTGTAGAAGGAGTGACTTTGACTTATTGATTTTAAAATAAGCTGAAAGTAATGAGCTGCCGCAAGTATAAAAGTCTTCATGAACGACTGGCTTGATCTTATCCAAAAATGAGAAGCACCTAGTGTGTAGTGGGAGCGCAACAAAGGGACAATAATACGCAATTAAAGGTCAACAATGCTTTCATATATTTTTCATTGGAAATCACCATCAATCATCATTGTGGGTCTGTACAGCCAGAATAAAGTCAAAGACCATTTCTGTGGTTTGGGAACTGCATCAATATAAAATGGCTGGCAATGCGAGCACTACAGTGATTCTGCTCACGCGATCAGAGGGCAACCGATTCAAAGAGTCTCAAGAGACTGCTTACTAGAGTAAAGACAAGTCAAATAGTTCAGCTTTTAAGAGAAAAATATCTCAACAGATTGGGCAACAGAGTTCAAAAGAGCAGCAAAGCGTGGCTACATTCTGACAAGGCTTCACGAAAAGGAAATGGCCCAGAAAGGGTCGGTACAAAGCTGTATTTGAATCGTCCAGATGACTCAGAATCCACAAAGGGGTCGAACGTGAAGGAGCGAAGAGCAGAGCAGTAAATAAACTCCACGTACTGTAAGGGAGTTAAAATATATTGGAAAAGGAGAGGAGACGCTGAACTCTCTGGACCTCTCAGGAACACCCTGTCCTCTTCCTTCTTCCTCCTCCTTCTCCTGTCTCCATCTCCCAATCAATTATTCATCCCTGCACACCACCACCGCCGCCGCCACCACCAAACCATGGAAGGCGTGTAGCGAATACACAAGCTCTCTGATTCACACACAAGAATGACGGCAGATACACACACTTTCAAGAGCAGAATCTGCCACGCATTTCGAAGCAGCATCTCAGAAATTCACATTCAACAGAAATGATTTTCCCTCTTTATAAACCAGCACATGCTGAACCAAACATAGTTACTATACTTGACCAGATTCTGTAAATGTTTAAACATCTCCCAATTTCTGTGGATATGGTGCAGAAATGTAACTTTTATTAATATTTTTCTGGGACATGCTGCTATAATCTGTACCAGGAATCTGTCCTTGGATGCAGACGGGGCAGAACAGCAAGCTGCTAATTCTTCTTACCACACAGTTGACGTCCATGCCGGCCTCGAGCAGAGTCTGCGCGGTGCTGTGGTGTCCGTTGCGGGCAGCCAGGTGAAGCGGAGTGTGCAGGCGAGTGTGGCTGGTCATGAGGTTGGGGTGAGCGCTGACCAACATGCGCACCACCTGCGCACAAAAACAAAACCACGGATCAGTGAAATAACAAAAGTTGAGAAAAGCAGGCCATCACATCCTTCCTTCTTAAGAAAAATACCTGTCAATACAAATATCGAGGTTATTTAGAAAAAGGGTAAGTGTGTTGGTGTCAGGATCCTGACAGTGAAGGGAAAGGTTTTCTTTCATTTTTCAGTCATGTTAGCAATCACCACCCACAGCGAATACAATTACTGACAAGAAATACTGCACCGATGTCATGACAACAGAGGCCTCGCCAATTAATGGAGCTTTTAAAATTTGACTTGGCATATTGCGTATTAAACAAATGTGAATGAAGGTCAGGTGAAAACGTATTTCTCCCCCTCGAAGGCTTTTTAATTCCCGACATGTTGGACAATATGTCAAAATACTAAAGCTAACCACGGTCATGGTTGCACCTTAGTTGCACAGCTTCCTTGGATCATGAGCTGGTGAGAAAGCCGACTTAGTGGCAATTTCAACTATTGGAAAATCTGCTAAGTCATCTCTGGAAACAGTAACACAAGCAGATGCTAAGCGCAGATGTAATCAGCAGAAAATAAACTGCAGGTTTTCTTAATTACTCGTTTGTAGTGTCCAGTCCTGTCCATCAACTCGAGCATCCTGCAGCACGAGCTTGTTCTGCTTCTGTTTGATCGCGGTGGATGTTGCTTTTAATAACTCATCTCACCAACAGGCGGTTCTCTCGAAAGCTCTCTCCTTTAATGTGTGTCTTTGTGTGTGTGTGTGCGTCTGTGCTAAACTTTTGCCCTGTGTTGGTTACATCTCAATGCAGCACGAGCTTCCACCAGAGGGATTTCCCTTCATTAACATGCACAGAGAGAGAGAGCAGGAGAGAGAACCACCGTGCTGCCTTTATAAATTATTCATTCACACTCAGACAAACCTGCATGGCTCGACTGCAATTACTCACTACCTTAGCACAGAGAAGGTGTGATTGCATTAAATTTGAGCATCAGCCGGCACTTGTAGCGCAGTAGTGTGAGCGCGCCTTTTGTCGCAGTTTTGAGGGTGAAGTGTCGGCTCTATAAACCGGCAGATGAGATCCAGCCCACTATGACACAAACTGTATAAATAGCTGTTGCAACACCAACACTGTGATCCAGCCGTGGGATTAATTTTGGAAGGTCGAGGCAGTTTTCAGACATTTCTAATGTTAGTATATCAATAACAAGGCCTCATAAATTGCTGCATTGAAATTCCCTAACCACATAATCATCCATAACTACTTCATACTTATCCGATTTCATTTTCTTTGCAGATTAAATGTGAGGGACACACCTCCCTTGTATTGACTAGTGGTAGGCCCTTCTATGGCATTTCTCATTCATTACACAGGCTTTCATCATTCAGGAGTGTCCTCTTGCTCCTCTATATGGAGCTGCTTCTATGGAGATTAGAGGTTCACCCCTCTAGACGGACCCAAAGGTCAAGTCTAACAGCGTAAGCTACTCCTTTATATCTCTCGCCTTTCAAGCTGTTACATGCTCATTAGCCAGGAGAGGATAGATCTGTCAGGTAAACACTGGAGGCTTAAAAGTCAAGAACGGGACTGTGCAGATTTCCATTCCACGTTGTGCTTTGAATACGGCAGCGTTGGCAGCGTCTATTATTTCCAACTGCAATCAGCACAAGCCATTAAAGTTGAATCATACTCCCCACTGTGTATGATTATTAATAGCAGAATATATGAAAGAACATCCCTCTTAATTAGGTCACTAATTACACTGAATAAATCTTAACTTTTGTGTCGTATCATTTGGTAAAAGTTCAAACGGTTTGGATCCCACTGACCTGTAGTCGTCCATACAGCGCCGCCAGGTCCAGGGGCGTCTCCTGTCGGCTGTTTCTCATGGCCGGGTCGGTCAGCTCCTGAAGCAGCACTGAAACCACTTCAGAGTGTCCATACTGGGCAGCACAGTGGAGCGCCGTTTCTCTCTCATGGTTCTGTGGAAGAACAGAAAAAAAATATTAAAAAAGGATTGAAGAGTGAAGAGGGATGAGAAGAGGAGCGGTAATGGATGTAGGAATTATGGGAACAATAAAGAGCGGGCACAGAGACGTGAAGTGAAGCGAGAGAAAGAAGAAGTGTGGAGGGACGCAGGGAGGCAGCAAAAGAGGCGATGAAGGATAGGAAAGAGGAATATGAATTGATGGCGATTGGTGAAGACTATAAGAAGGCAGTGATTTAAAAGCGGAGCAAATGAAAGGATTGAAGTGGAGATTATTTATCGGTATATTGACTGGGAGGTGAAATCCAAGACAGACGGCTCTATTCTCCGCAGAGATTTCTGCAACACATACTGCATGAGCCCCATGTGTTGAGCAGCATTGTATATCACACTGCATTGTACAAATTCCAAAAGCCTGTCGGGCTTGCGGGAGCCGCCAAGAGAAATCTCCAGCTTCCCGTCTGTGTAATGGACCCACCGGGCCCTTTTTTTTGATGCAGCCCGCTGACTGATTGAGCACTGTACGTCAGTTTCCATCCCAGTAGCATATTCAGACGCTGCTGTGTAATATTTACACTTTTGAACACCGCACTGCCATTCACCTATGGGACACCACATTAACACCACAACCAACTGCTTAAACAACCATCATCACCTTATATAAGATATATAAAGTTAATATACAGAAAAATAACACGTTAAAAGACAGAAAACTGTGTTAGCATTTGGTTTTTGTTGTATTTCTAGCCCCAAGTTCAATGTTCACGCTCCTTTTTGTGCTCCATTTTGGTCTCCTCCAACTTTTTAATTGCTAAATGCATCGCTATGTTCAACAGCTGATTAGTCATTAACTGCCCGTCTGCTTTTTGCTGCAGCAAAGGAAGAATTTTTAAATAAAATTTGTGAGATGGAATTAAACACTAAAGAGCTATGCAGAATTAAGGGGAAGGTTTCCATTGGTTTGTCACTATTAGCAGCTGCAACAGAAAAAGCAAACCATTTAAAAATAAAAAAAAAAAGGGGGGGAAGCAATTCAGTCGAGCCGTAATAATCTCATTTATCAAAGTCACCCAGACATCTATAATGATATGAAATGCCGGTTAATTTACACCAGACACTGTCCTTTTTAACATTTTGTCCTGACGTGCTCACAGAGAATCGCGTGTCTATCTTAAAAGGTCATTTGGAACTTGGGAGGTTCTCGTGTTCTGAGAATATGTGGTTATTTCCCCGCTCTCCGGGGGGGGGGGGCCTCCCCGTCAAGGCCAAGATCATTGTTGGTGGTCCCTGGGGTCACGCAGAGCCGGGCGAACATGGCCTCGTAATGACTGGGAAACTTACTGGGCAGAGGGACACACAAAGGAGAGAGGGGAATGATGGGTAGCGATACTGGGGGAGAAGAAGGGAGAGGAGGCAAGACACGAAAAAAATAAATAACACAAGGACCATATAGGGATTAAATCTGTGTTTGTTCATATGAATAATGTGGCAGCAGAAGTGGAGGACGGAAAGTTATTGTTCATGCATAGCTGTGTTGTTGCTGGAGACCGTCCAAGAAATTTAAAACTAGGTGATATAACATCGAGAGAGAAAAGGAGGGAGGGAGAGGATGAACAAAAACACAGCTTTTGAGACAGTAGGAGGAGAAGGAAAGTGTGGAATCAATTATTCAGACTCTTCAATAAATCAGAGACATCATTCTCCCCTTGTTTTACTTATTGGGTAACAGTTCAGTAAATTATACATACAGACATTCTATTATACTAGCCCCTGATTCTGATCTACAGCGTTAGTAAAAGATCACACGTTTAAGCACTGTGTATTGCTGCCCTGTCAAGACAGACTGGAGAAGACGAGAACTGATGGTACATTCAAGCTATGGGGAGCGTTTCCATGCTCTGAATGGAAATCCTTTGCTGTAGCTCTGGTGTTGTCGCCGCCGACTGGAGATTTACGCCAAGAAACATTTGATCCGTTACTTGCGTTATCAAACACGATCCCGCTGGCAACGTATAAAACGAATTACCAATATGCTATTTGGAACTAAAGCAGTAACCGGTATGTTATAATTACGAAACCACAAATTGCAGGGTAACATTAAGAGGGAGGTATTACGGTATGCAAGCAGTAACGCTTCAAAACACCTCAGTTTAAGTAGTATATGAGGTTTCACCTGGGTGTGTAATTTTGGGGTTATTTTTTACAAGTTCAATTACAATTTGGATCTGATAGAGAGAGTAATGTAGCAGGAATAAGCACTGCTGGGATACGGTGGCATATCTGGACCCTGGTATCAACTGACATGTGACTGATATCCAACCCTACTGAGGTTTAGGAGACGGACTGATCTACAGGTGTTGGGTAACGTGCTAAAATATGTTGCATTGTGCTACAGAGGGAAGATGATGACTGCTAGTGTGCTTACTAGCACTGAACTGAAATTATTGCCACCACGACAGACTGACCAGCTGCTTCATCAATAAAAAAACGTGAAAAATTACAACAGAAATGCCGACCAGTGTGAAGGACGTCATTTTGTTCTCACTGCCCTCATTTGGGAGTTCTTGCAGCTTGTTCTCGACATATCAACCAGGCAGAACTTTTTCCTCGTGTGATGTCCGGCAACTATTCTGTGATTGGTGACAGAAACTGGAAGTGGGCATGCGGAGAGTGCGGACAAGCGGAAATGCTAGTGGCCCAGATGCTAGTATTCGCACTGTGACCGCTAATCTACTCCTGGGTGGAGATCGGCATACTGTGTGTGGGTGCATGCTGAACGAACAAATTTGTGTAGCAGCCTTACGTATAACTTGGCATGTGTAGAAGCTCTTAGCAATCATGAGTCACAGATGTACGTCGCTAGCGGTTGGGGTAAAAACAACCAACAAAATGTCAGCATGAATGAATGAAGTGACGTGACACAGCATTTAAGTCAGATCAAGTTACTCTCACCAGCTCACCTTTTTATGTAATCAACATTTAGAAATGTTCTGTTTTGAGCGACTTGTTTGTAAAATGTCCTGACATGTTCCCCCTTCTTCTTCTATTCCTTTATTAAATTCCCTCATAACTCTTGCCTCGATTGCACTTCTGAAACTTCCACAGTGAAATTCCTAAACACCATGACCGCACGCCGCTGCTCAGATCTCATCTCACGCCTTTTCTTGCTCCCCAGAGCCACAGCCTCCCTCTCGCCTCCCTCTCGCCTCCCTCTCGCTCCTCTTTCCACTTTCATTTGTGCCTCTGAGCAGTAAGTGGGAGAGATGAAGAGATACTGTATGTGTGAATAACACATGGAAAGAGCTCCTATATGAAGACACACACACACACACATGATCCACCAGGAAAAACACAACTCCGTGCTCAAGACCCTACCCTACTCCTCAGCCAATCAGATCCATCCGTTTCCCCTGTGGACCACACACCCCTCCATTCATGGCCGAGTGGAAGCTTCCAGAGCAGGTCTGATTGCAGCTCCACTGCTCTGTAAGCAACGACCAAACGCCGGGATTCACATTCATCACAGCTTACTGGCATAATTGTCGCTTGCGTCATGTTTAACAAACTCCATTTGCTCCGTTCCTGTATGGATGCTCTACTCCACTATATTACTGCCATCCACGGTGACTCAGTTTCCCCGAAGGGATCACTTAAATTCCATCTTATCTGCTGTAATCTATGTACCGACTTCATATACTCCTGCCAAGCCACAAATGCAGCGCAATCGGTCATCATTAACTTCCGCCAATATTTAAAGTAGAAAGGCAAAGCAGTGTCTGGCGAATAGGCTATTAGTCAGCTAAAGGTTAGATGCATCATCACCAGGAAAAAGAAGTAACAGCCCAGTGATGAATTGATTTTAAAATATCCTGATGTATGAAAGTGGAAAGTGTGGCGTAGTGGGGAAATATGGTTTCAGCGGTCACATTTGTTAAACCTTACACTTAAGTGATATTAGTCATAAGTTAAGTGTTTTAAATTGTGATATTTCCGGTCGTTTTTCTGCGAGTAAATCCACATTTTGTTTATCTTGTGCAGGTGATAGACAATCTTGCCAAGTGCATCACAATATCCCAGGTGTCGGTGCCTAAATATGCTGTAATGTGCCAACAAAAGGGAAGAAGACGACTGCTAGTAGCAAACAGATATGTGAACCATCCCGGATTTTAAACGGCTTTGAAAATGTCGTACGAGGGAGGAAGGCAGCCAAGGCGTTTGTTGCAGCTCAGATGAACACTCAGTGCGTTTTGGTGACTGTAAACATTTGTTTGTCTCCAAGAAAACTCCGCAGGGTCCCTTTTACCATTTGGATCACGGATTATAGCTTCCATAACAGGAAGATAATTACCGCAATTTCATATCCGCCAAACCAATCACGCGCTGATAAATAATCACGGACGTGATAACGGCCGGGAGACGATTGCAGCTATTGTGGTGCGCCGTCTGACCCGTTCTGTCTCTGCAGTCTTAAATGGACGATAAAGCTTTGTCAGTCCAATCTGCTGTGCCTCACACACACACACACACACGCACGGCTTTAGACAAGAAAAATGCAATTCAGAGACAGAAAGAAGAATGACAAAGAGATGAGCTGAGACGGAGAGAGTGACAGGACGAGGGAGATAGAGCTGGGGAGGTGTTGAGACAGCAGGGGAAGGAGAGAAAGGCGTCCCTCCGTGTTCTCGGAGCGGGCTATATATTTCCATTACGCTCGCTCTGACAGCTTTCCGATATCATCTCAGTGTACTGTTGCTGATTGGGCTCTGAGCAACAGCCATCTACTAATGCCACATCAACAGGCAGGGCGGTACATTATTGACATGCCCATATGAATGGATGTCACAGCGTCTCAGCAGCGTATGATGGTCACTAAATATAAAGAGTAAGTAATGAAGTATCATCCCCATATAGCTCCTTTGTCAAAGACAGCAGGACTCCTTATTAATCTTTATAGCAGATCTTTCTGCAGTATCTCCTTCATTACCTTTCTCAACTGAAGAACCTGCTCACGCTCGTAGGATTATTGTGCATTTACACACAGCTCCCCCAGCAAACACTATCAGTGCTATTTCAATTCAACAAACAGCGGCATCCACGCAAATAAGCGAGCCGTATCAGCCAATGAAGCCAGAGCGGGTAAAGCGCAGAGGTATTTGTTTGAACGTAGGCCCGCGTTAATGCTGATGGACTGATATGCAGGATGAGCAGCGGCTACGTTACAGCCTCTCATAATCCCAGCGGCTCAGAGCACCGTCCGGGGAGGACGGGGTAAATAAATGAAAAAGAGCAGATATACGGTACAAGGTGAAACTGACACCTCCTCGGTTTATTATAAATATCGATCCATCCTTTTGCCTACATGTAAACTTCATATATATATAGTGCATCAAAGAATTCTGACATTTTATGATTTGTTTTGCTTTTATTTACTGTTTTCTTGACTGTTCTTCACAATGTCTGTACTGGTTATTTGATTGGTGTAATGTCTGTGAGGGAAAGCCCTAAATATTCTGTTAGCCGTTGCTTAATTTCGCATTTAAATTGATAAACCCATGAGCCCAGCTAATGCTAGCCAGATCCATTCATTTAAATACTGTGTAACACTACTGGAGCAAGACTCAGCAGATGCTGAACAAAATGTTATATTTAATGGGAATCCTTCTTAACGTTGGCAAGCTAGGCTTTCACAAAAAAAATTAAAGCTCGCAATTTCCTTTTTCTTGCATTTAATGTTAGAAACTCAGCAATATATTGGACGGGAATGTAGCAGGAAAGAAGCAAAGGTGGAGAGAAAAGCATGAAAACAAAGTTATTAAAAGTGTGACCATGGAAAGTGAATGAAGCACCCGAGGCAAAAAGCAAGCTGAGGAGATGAGATTAAAGAAAGAGAGATGAGGAGCAGGAAAAACACTGATGGGGCGCGAGGCAGAGGAAAGCAGTTGCCATGTTTCGCAGCCGACTGATCCGTCTCTCACCCCTGCGAGTGAAGATTTAGCCGAAGAAGCGCCGACACTCACGCGGTGGGGATTTTCAGCTGAGCTAAAGCGGAATCTCTGCGCTTTTTAAAAACGTGACGAAAAAAATAAATCCTACATTTCTGTTTCACAATGTTTCCGTGCAACACCTCAATTAACACCCTCACGCACAGCCTGCTCTCAGACTGCAACAATCACTCAGCGCTGCACTTTGTTTTGATGCATGGAGCGGTGAAACGTAAATTAGGAAGCCCGCTGCAGACGGAGAGTCAGGCTGTGGAAAACGTATGACATAACATTTTCTTAAACAGATTACTCATG
Organism: Chelon labrosus; assembly: GCF_963514085.1. Taxonomy (NCBI): domain Eukaryota; kingdom Metazoa; phylum Chordata; class Actinopteri; order Mugiliformes; family Mugilidae; genus Chelon; species Chelon labrosus. Next base: position 14,959,351 of record NC_140356.1, read on the forward strand.
AGTAAATATTCCTCTATGGCTCAGTGTGACCAGTGTGTGTTTTGGCATCGGTGGTCTCGGCGGTGGCCCGGTGTCTGAGCGAGGACTTTCCCAGGGGCGGTTTTCTCGTAGTAGTTTCTCAGAGAGGCCGTGTTCTCATGCCGATCACCAGGAAACACATGGTTTCATTTTCTCGTGTAGTAGCAAACATGTGTGCACGACTGTAAAGCGAACGCGCACAAACGCAGAAAGAGATTTGTGGAAACACTCAGGCAGGGTAACAGCCTCATGACCTGTTACCTTTGCCTCGGTTCACACACTCTTCAAACTCCCAGAAGGCCTTGCTGGTGAAAGGGCCTACCTCTTGTGATCTCTACAGATTATTCCACAGGGAGAAAAAGGGAGGAGGACGAGAGGAAAGAGAGGAAAGAATGAAAAGAATAACCCGGCATCCTTCAGTTGTAGGAAAAGAAAACATTTCTGGAATGTATCTGCTGCATAATAATACATACTCGACGTAGCCTGTCACCCACACACATGCACACTCAATAACCCTGAAAGTGACTACTCCAGAGGTCCCATGACAGAAGAAGAAGACCAGAGCTGGTGTGCTGGTTCCCACACACACACACACATGCATCTGCTCTACATCAGAGAGTAAGTGTGCAGAAAACAACTGTCGCCCGTGCTGCCACAGCCCGACACGAGCAAAGCAACTCTCACAGTCCGGCCGTTCTCTGAGTAGAGACCCAAATGGAACAGGAACTACTGGGACCAATTAGAAGATAAACAGAACTGAATTAAACTAATAAGATCCACTAATCTTGTGTTGGCTTCAGGCTGGAACTGGAACCCACCTACACATGTCCGTGTCTGCTGTTTAAGTCAAACTTTTAAGTATTCCCCTTTTCTCTGGGCAAGAACTTTAGGGTCAAAATTAGTCAATTAACTGAAAGGTTCAAAATCTGGAGGCAAACGTCCTTTGAGGAAGTGCAAGCTGTTCAGAACTTTATCTACATTTTAGATATGAACGTCAATATCTAAACTATAAAACTGCACCATATTTTTTCAAATAAATAATATTTGAAATAATATTAAACATGCACACACTACAGGATTTGAAAATAACACGAAATTTTGATTTAGATTGCGCCAGATCAGGTGGCATTGAAAAGGAAATGGATTTAGACAAAGCAGAGACTGTTCAACAAGTTGCTAGAAATCTAATGAGCCACACTCCAGTCCAGGAGGTGGCGATGATATATCTGTAAGATGATTTTAGTCAGACGTCAACTAAACCGAATGAAGAACCGCCAAACTTTTATTTAGAACAGGAGGAGAGATTTTAACGGTGGTATCCTAGCCAAAATTAATATTTACCGTTGCTTGACAACTTTGTCGTCTGCCTCTAGTCCTTGAGGATTCATTTCTCTCATTAGTCATTGTGAAAATACCGGAGTAACCATCCAGATTTTAAATCCATGTTTGATATCAGTCGCACTTTGGTTCGTTCTAAGAGCAGATCTGTAAACACCTCGCTTTGCCGCATAATCTGGGCCACATCTCGGTGCATCGACGGGCCTGGAGTGGATTCGTCTGCCGATTCTCTGGAGGGCTGAGTTCGGGGATAAATCAACCACGGCCCAAAGTAAAGAATTGTAAAATCAAAGAGTCCTGAGGGGGTTCAGAGAGAAGTCGTCTCATTACTCCTTCTTAATAAGGAGAACGTGCTGGCAGCTCAGATGTGCAAAATCTGCTGCTTGTGTTACTTGGCTTTAGTCAGAGATAGGATGCACGCTGTAACGATGGCGATCAGGACGTTTAACAGAGTCACGTTCTTATCTAACTGAGGTGATCCATCAGGGACTCTCAAGTAAATACTGTGGAGAAAATCAAGCAAAGATTTGACTCTTAACCCAGAGCAGAGCTGGATACCGATGTTTGAGACAGACGACAAAGACATGCGAGACCCAAAATCTATTGAAATTTTTCACACAGTCAATACACGTCGCTTAGATGCTGCTTTAAACTATAAGTCTGTTGAGGTATATGTCATATGTTTGGTGTCTGGCTGCCAGGGAGCTTGATAGATGGCTGAAAGGAGTGAACAACGTGACCTCCAGTAGATAAGAAGCAGAAAACAGATCTAGACTGTGTATTCTTTGCCACTATCAGTGCTGGCCTGTGCTGCGAGACCATCTGCAGATGCTGAATCAAAACACACAAGAGTGTTTTGATTTTCTTTTTTCCCCCCCGACAGAAAGTTTCCACCACAAGTCTAATGATAAACAACGGCAGGCTTTTCAGCGAGGTTTTCTGACATTGCGAAGGCTGAGTCAGTCCCATCGCTCTCATCGTTTCCAGTTCATTTCACTTCAATGCAGTTAACAGACACAGTGGGACCCTTGGATCCCGTTAAAGGATGTGATGATCTATCACAAGGAGGCTGTCAAGGTACCTTTACTGTACGTGGGGTTTGCTTAAGCCCGTTCAACATTAAATCATTTCAGCTTACTCGTCCAAAAATGAAATAAAAATGTGAAATCCTGAGTTATCGTTGTGCACGGGCTAAAGCGAGGCAGCAGTTTATTTGTCAGCCTGGAGTGGGAGAAAAGAGAGATCACAACAAGCAACGTGTCACTCGTCAAAACATGCTTTTGGCCTTGCGAGCGGAGTGCAAGCCTTGGGTAAACAAGCAATCGTTCACCATCAATCACTGCCGCGCCGTCTCCGACACACGGTATGTATAATCATCTTCTCCAGTCAGGCGGCCTCCACCTCTCTCTCTCTCACACACACCAGCTCCCACAATAAACAAAAACAGCTGTGAAGGGGAACTACTGGGACCAATTAGACAATAAACAGTGGGCTGGAACTGGTTTACCGCCAACTAATAACATCCACTAACCTCCAATAATCTTCTGCTGGCCTCAGAGTGAAACTGGCACACCTACACACACATCCGCCGTTTCTTTACACTCCCCGGACCTTTCGCACTCATTACAGCTCCCTCTTGTGTCCTTTCCCACACTCACGTCACTATTTGTCACCTCATGTACAAAAGGTAAGGACAAATGTTGAGTTTCTCTCCCTCGCGTAAGGGAAAACAGACGATATTACGGCGCAGCAGGCTCTGCCCCGCGAGTGACCTAAATAAACTAAACTGCGCGCACGCACTCAACCTCTGACACGAGTAATGGTGCGCGTGGGCAGAGTAATATAATTGGGGTAACGCGCAGCCAGTGGCTTGCCGCTGTAAGTCTCGATGATGAGTGTAAGTGCGTGAGAGCTTCAGTACATCACCCTGACTAATGTATGCAAGGCCCGCTCTCTGCTGCAGACATGACAAGCCGAGGGAATATATGGAGCTTTGGCATCGTGAACACACAAACGCTACATAAATCTCACGCCGTGATTTGTGCCCGCGACCTGGAAACAACTGTACCCTAACGGCGGCGACACGTAACGGGAGGACGGGTCTGCAAACAGGCAGCAGTATAAAAAAAGTACCGCCATTTAAGTTTCACTGGTGCAAAATCAATGTCTCGCAAAGCAGAGTGCTTAAAGGGGGAATAAACACTAAACCTTTATGATTGTTAAATAGCAGGCTCGTGTTGCTGTGTTTGTGTGAGTGGTTAGCATAGTCTGTGTTTACTCCACAGAGGGGAAGATAAAAACGGATGATAGCAAGCCCGTCTGTTGATAAGCAAGGGTCAAAGGGGATGTATGATATCAGGAGAGTTACACAAAAGATGATCAGCGTAATTAGAGGGTTTAACGAGAGCGGCGTTAACAGCAGAGGGCTTCTTTTTTTTTTTACTTTCATTCCAGAGGCACAAATTAACACAAGCTTGTTTTTAAGTCCGACCAGAAGTATGCTCCGAGATCAGAATATCAAATTATACCGTGGTCTGCCGCTAAAAAATAACCACGTTCACACTGATTCGACATACAGAATATTACACAAGTTATTTTACTTCTGATCTAGTGGGTAAATATTCATGAAGGACCTTTCCTAGATTTCTTGAGAAACTTTGCCCAGATCTGGTAATATTTATTGGATATTTATGGGATAAACATTTATTTATTGGTCATTTCAGTTCATTTACTTTGTGTCAGTTAGGCGCAGCGGCCCAAATCAGTTATTGCTGAGGCAAAATGAACAGAATTCCTGTGTTCACAGTAGCAGAGGAGAAAAAAAAAAGCTATGTAACCGCCATGACGCTCTACAAATCAAAGCTAAGGTGGTCTTAACTTTTTTTCCCCAACACTCTGATGCAGTAGTGACGTGTCAACCAATCATCGGCACCGAGCAGCACTTCAGTGTCGACACGCCGACGGTGTATTTGGCCTTTTTGGAACTTTTATGGCTCGTAGTGTGAAAGCAGCCAAAACAGCAAGTTCCGCACAACAGAACAAGTCAACGAGGAGAACAGATCAGCGCCATAAAAACCTAGAACATTTATTATAAAGCATTCGTGCACAATTAAGTTTCACGAATGACTTTTATGAGATTACGTAAGTTATTTTTCTCTTCCGTGTCCTTTCAGGGACTCCATAGCACATCAATACCAATACGCTTTCCCAAACCACAAAAGCTATTCATCGAACCGTTTATACACTGCGACCAATCAGAACGCACGAATGATGTTCAATAAAAACAGCCGCATGATTTTCTACCATCCTGCAGAGCTCGGTGCTGGTAAAACATCCTTCCTCTTCATGAAGAAAATAAGTTCTGAAATAAATCAGCTCTGATGCTAAAACTATCTTTGCAGACGCTTGCAACAAATAAAATCCCTCCTCGCTGCTGTGTTTTTAGGAACCAAATACTAACAACAGCATTAATCTTCTATTTTTAACTTTGTTTGACTAAAAAAGAAAAAGCTATGTCTTATAATCTTGCCTCCTTCACACAGAAGAGAAGCTGCTTCTCCGGTTTAACTCGAGGTCATAAATCATGAGATAAGACCGAACTAGAAAACATGGATGACAAAACATGTTTTATATGATGTATCACAAAGCGAAAACAAGAGAATACACACATAAAAATACACTGACTGTGCAGAGGGGTCAGCATCTACTGTATGTAGGATATCTTCTCCATCAGCAGCTTCCACTCGCTGTGTGTCCACGCTGCCTGCACAGGAGCTCGCTCAGCTCAACAAATCATTGATGGGGTAAAAAAAAGAAAATTGCCCGTGTTCACTTGCTGACAAACCTCTTCATTTCAGGGGCAAGGGACACAATTTATCACGGCAAACAATTAGGCTCTAACAACTCTCAGAGGGAAACGATTTGGCTAATGGTGACAGGGGAAAATGTGCTTATTAGGCAGAGTAAATAACCCTCCAATAACCGAGGGCGTCCATTACTCCACCGCCATCAGGAGCAGGAATATTAAAAAAAAAAAGACATTAACATTTTAGCCAACTGCTTTGATTAAACACCACTTCCTGTCTGCCGTTAGCTCATCTTCAAACGCATCAGCGGGCCGTGCCATCATCAATATGCTGCGAGCAAAGATGAGCAGAGAGAGAGAGAGAGAGAGAGAGGAAAGGAAGGTCATTTCTGCTGATGAAGAATGACAGCAGCGGCGGGCTGAACGCTCCCAGAGATGAAACGCTCACCGGCCTGTCAGAGAGAGATCACGGGGAACTGTAAAGGATCGACTCTGTTGGACAGGAGCCATAATGAGACGACCTGCTGTAGAAGTGGTTTACACGGCCTGAGAACTACAGCAGAAGAACGGCTTTTTTAGTGGAAGTGTTCTGGCACGGGAACGGGGAGGCATACTGGGAATGTATTTCTTTCGATATCAGTTTCACCATTTAACTTCTAAACTGCATGTATGGGCTACTGTGCAGTCCCGGCTCCTCTGACCTGGATCATCCCAATCATTAAGTGTTATGTAAGCTCTAACGGGTCCAGTTACTTTTTATAGGGAAAGGTTAAAAGTCAGGGGCAGAGTATGGATAGCTCACAGAACCAAAACCAATTCAGAGCTTCCTAGTATTGCATAGGTCTACCTCGTGCCTCCAAAACAGTTGTGACTCATCAGAGAATGGACATGAGTCCTATGGGTTGAGGGGAGGGGTCTCTGTGGATCATCCCACAGATACTTGATCAGTTTGGGATCTAGTGAATTTGGAGGCCAGGTCAACACCTTGTGCTGTTCTTCATGTTTATTTATTTTAGTTGTTCCTAAAGCGTTTTTGTGTGTGTGTCTGTGTCAGGCTGCATCCTGCTGGGGATGGCTGCTGCCATCAAGGAGTGTCATTGCTACGGGGTGGGGGTGTCTGGTCTGGTCTAGGTGGGTGCTACATGTCTAAGTAACATCCACACGAATGAATGCCAGGTCTAAAAGTTTCCCAGCAGAACACTGAATTGTCACAAGATGCTCAATGTTATTTACTTCTCCTGTCACTGGTTTTAATGTTGTGGCTGATTGGTGTAAATGCACCATAGACAAAGTTCCGACTTCTCACAAACACATTGTTGCAGCTCCAGTCCACGTCTCTGAGCAGCCAGACAAGCACAGAAAATTCTCCCTCCTTATTTGGAGTACACAGAGAAACTCAAAACAGCTAGCTAGCTGCCGACCAACGTTTTAACACCATAATTACAGAACATACCAACACACCAGAGCACAGGTATAAATACTTTGACAGATCCATCACGGACTGACTGACATTATGGAGCTCTACTGAGATCTAGACTTCAAGATGATGTTGAAGGTCAAGGTGGTTTCCAAGATGAAGGGATTTACCTGTTGGTTGACGCGGCAGTGCGAAGGCCCGTGGTGGATGAGGATACGGACGATGTCCACGTCCCCCCTCCAGGCAGCCAGGTGCAGCGGGAAGCAGCCCTTGCTGTCAGCCACATTTGTGGATGCCTCAAACTGGAGCAGCTTCAGGACCACCTCCCTGGGAGAGATCGAAAGATACATGCACATTCGGATCAATAAATCAACAGCTGGAGAGATGGAAAGTGTTTGACAGGGATGAGGAAGGAGAGAGGCAGAGCTGCATGCAAAGACCTGAAATCCATATTATGGTATTCCGTCACCTTCCATGGAAAAGAATCAAAACTGTTTACCCCTGCTCCTCAAACACAACTTTTTTTTTTTATGTAGAAAGCTGAGTAAAGGCTGTTTTTATATGTGATAGATTCACTGAATATTTGCTTTCAGGCTACACAGAGAACAGAAAAGTATTAAAAAAACGAACCACTTTACTCAGTCTGACCTTGGTGATAACTGGCTAAACAAATTAATAAGAAAATTGAAATGCAGGCTAAAGAAATCTTGCTTTTGCGAGCAGTTCTGCTTCCTTCAGGTATGCAAAGCATTTCGTTTATTTTTTTTAGGCTGAAAAAGCCCAAGTCCATGTTTGTTTAGAGGAAATATACAGAAGAACAGCAGGATAAGAACGCAGTTTGATAAGGAAATGGTGACCCTGACTGTACGAAACAGTAAAACAATATTTATGTGCATAAATGTGCGAGTAAATGTGTGAACATTTCCTCCTCCTCCTGCCGACTCAAGCTGCATCCTTTATCCACAGTCTTAACATCTGTACCTCAAAAAAAAAGACAACTTGAGCCTGGATTTGATTTTCTGGCTGTTAATGGGTCAGACAGATAAAACAGGTTAATCTTAAAAACTCCTCCTTTAACTCAGAGGAGTATTGAGTCAATAACAGACCCTTGTCAGATGAGTTTCAGGTGTCCGCCCCCTCACAGATGTTCCAAATAAAAACTCCCCACCAGTCATTTAGAACTGACGAAGCCACTTGGCTGAGTGGTGAAACGTCCTCAAGAAAACTCAAACAATATTCTTTATGCAGATCCACGTGATGTAGTCAGAAATACAGGACTCTAGTCAAATAAATTATCCAGTGCAGGAGGTACTCGAGGGAGGAGTCCATGTGAAAAAAACAAAACAAGAGAGAGAAGTCTATTTCTGCCACGTCTCCCTTCAAATAAAGCAATCTGCATTACACAAATTAATAAAGTGGCAAATCACAGAGTTGAATTTGGGGCTTGAAAACCACTTTGCTGCTACTTAGTGGAAATACCGTTTCCTATTAGGAAGGCTCCCGCCGAAGCTGCCACCACCACCGTCTGAAGAGGAAAAGGTGAAGTGCTTCATTTGCATTCAAAATGTCAGGGGAAGGAACGGTGGAGGCAGAGGGGTAAAACCTTTCCGAGGAGCAGGGGGAGAAAGCAGCACCGAGATGCTTAATGAACTGCTTGGTTAATTATACATCACATCTTCATATAATTCATTCTACTTAAACAGGAGCAGAATCACAGTGGGAGGACGTGTGTCACATGTGAGAACTTCCTGGTGATCAGATTTATCCCGAATGTATCAAGAAAAAGACCTTTTAAGTAGTAGAAACTGCACATAATTAAAATAATCTAATAAATGTATTCAAACCAAGCCTGTATATAAAAAAAAAAGAAACTCTGAATACTGCTCTGCCAAGTCTTCTTCCTTCTTATATCTTAATTGCTAGTTCTCTTTTCACTTTCCCATCTAAGCGTTAAATCACTGCTCTGCAGCTTTTTTGTCGGCGGCCCGATTTCAACTCTGAGGCTGCATTTTTCTCTCCCTCACTCGCCCCCTCCTTCCTCAGTTGATCTAAAGGAGGAAATCCACATAATTGCCCCCAAAACACACTGCTAATCCTTCAGTTCCGCCAAACCGGGATAGAGGAATCAGGCTCACAGCTTATCCAAACTGTGTAACGGATTTCTCAGCAGGCCCAGGTGAAGGAAAGGGAGCTGCACTGACGCAGACGCTCAACTCCTGCACATATTTAACACTAAATATAGTATTTTTGACAGCCAATTTTGTTGCCCTACAGTTTGAGACATATTTAATGTAATGATGCAAAGTCTTTTGACATTCATGTAAGGAATCCTTTTGGAAAATAATTCAGTTTATCCTGAAATGCAGCCTTTTCGGAGAGTTTTGCATTTATCCATCCATTCAACATCCATTCATAGACAGTTATAATCGCTCAAACACTCGTTTTCAGTCTTACCTGTGTCCATTGAGTGAAGCATGGTGTAAAGGTGTGTATCCTGAGCTGTCCGTGCAGTTCACATTCAGCCCCTTCCACATGCTGTGAAACAGAAATGCATCAAAAGTTAATATTTTATCAAAACACTAAACAGATTTGGGCGACTTGAACATATTCATTTCACCAATTTGTTGCAGTTTGTTAGTTTGAAGCCAGGAAATAACAAACCACACCCGACCAATTAGGGTTGTCATTCCTCACGGAAGGTGCCAAGTGTGCACAGGTGCGGGGGGGGGGTTGGCATTTTCCATTTTCCGAGCACGGATTCATCTCTTTAAACTTTTTGCACAATTTAATTATGTATCCACAGAGAAACACAAAAATAGCTCTTGTGTAAACAGAGCCTTTGGAGCTCATTCAATAATATTTAACCAGCACCACAATTGATTTTTTTGTGAGAGTTTTTTTGTTATTTATTTTTTTATTTTGTTGCTGTCTGCCGGCGAGTTTTGTTTTTCTCTTATTATTTTTTTTTTTTTTTTCGCACAGAAATTTTTTGCTTTATTATATGCCCAGAAGAGTTTGAGTCCCATTTCATCACACACTGGCAAATAATGAAAGCGAATGAGGTCAACTCTTGCACTCGTGAAAGGCTGAGCATGCAAATAAAACCACGCAATCTCATAAGGATAGCCGGGCTACGCACAGATTTTGTGCGTAACAGAGACATTAAAACACACTCGTATATAAAACACACACACACACACACTATAATACACACTCAAACCAGGGTTTTCCTTGGGCTATAATTATATGACCTCTCTTTTTCACATGAACTCCTCCAGGCACGTCAGAGAGAAGTACTAATTAGCTAAATTCCAGCATGAGCTGCTCTGGGCTGGATAGATGAATCAAGAAACTTCAAGATGGCACTGCATTACCTTTTATTAAAGAAGGTAGCAGTAGTAATGAGAAGCCACCGATTGGAAACAAAGAAAGCAGAGCTAAGACTTTGTTTTTTGCATTTTTATGTGCATTTCTTTGTATTTTAAACCTTGTATCCAGTCACAGCCACTAACTCTGACTGTCCGTTTAATGGGCTGTGTAATAGAGGCATTCTGGGAAATTAATTAAATATCGATCCCTCCTTTTAAATTACCGCCAAAATGCTACTTTACTGTGAACTTATTTCATCTCATGGACAATATATATCTGTTAACACATCTATTCAAAACCGACATCTACTTCCCATTCCACTGAAAGATCCTTTTGCAGGAGCCACTGGCAAACAGTTAAGCAGCAGCAGCAGCAGCACAGTCACCGGGTTTGACAGACATCAACACAATGATCAAGGTCAGTGGTATTATGCAAGAGCTGCTGCATGCGCACAGACGCATCTAAACGTGAAATAAAAGCGGCGTTAAGGGCTGTCTGCACGCACAGAGAACACGGTGTGCACTGCTCAATAGCCGGCTGTGGCAAATGATGTGAAACCTTTTGCCCAAGCGGCTGCGTTTTTTTTTTTTTACACAACAACAAACCACAGGGATGACAAAAGCAAGAAACGCAAATGTACATGTCTGTCACACACCTTAAAGAGATCATGGAGCAAGAGACCACAACGAGAAAGACCGAGACAGCACAAGCTTCTATCGGGTCAGCTGATCCGTACACACTTGGTGTTTCGTATCGATCACCCTGCCCCGCTAACCCCTTTCAGCACTGACCTACACAATCAGTACGATGCCTTGTTACAAAGAGCAGACTGACAGAGGATGAGAGGAGAAGTAAAACAGACAGAGAAGACTGAAATTAACAGCTGCAGTGTAAATAAAATGAGAAAATTATTGTACAGCAATATATACAACTCCAAACGTCACTGTGTGAATCAAGGCTTTGTTAATACATGCTCAGGAGGAACGCGGCCTAAGGTGGTGTGTGTTTCCTTTGCTCACCGATTGTGACGCATGTTCTCCTCCTGAGTGCACGAGGAAATCAAGTAATACACAGACATCAGAGAGCCCTACGTACGTACGTGAGTCCTTTTGTGTTACCGCATATTTTTGATGCTAGAGATTAGATTAAAAGTAATTAGCCTGGCTTAGCGTGACACATAGCTGGCAGCTAGCACGGCTCCGTCCAAGGTTAAAGCCTCTGCTAACCAGTCAAGTTGTAACTAACATCCATGTTTGCCCCAGAGAGAAATGAAGATGACACTTTAACCATCAGTTTTAGTTTCTCTCAGCAATAGTACTGCTAGCTAACATTAGCCTAGAAAGCTAATATGTGAACTACTTCTTGACAACACCATCACCGTGTCCTGATGTATGTTCAGATCCTAAACATTAATGTGGAAGAGGTTCAGAAGATTCAAGCGTGAGTCTATAAACCTTCATATTACCAGGGAACTGCCAGTTTCTTGTCTCCGTTCTTCTCCATCGTTGTCAGTTGGGGTGAATCTGTACTCTGTCCTAATCACTTTGGCATTTACGTCAAACCTACCAATTAACCAAAGCTGAAGCAAGCAGTTAAATGCTTTATCAAAATGTTCAGATCTCATCCAGTATCTGATGAACGACAGCATAGAAACACATACCGCCGCATATACCCCTCTGAGCCGTTTCCTATATCTGATCGCTGGGGAAACCAGACCTTGAATACACACATATATAAAACACACCCACACACATTTTCGCCAGCGGAGTTGCCTTAAATAAACCAGTCTGTACGCCGATTCATTAAGACGTGCAATATAAAGGCTCGTGTCATGAGACCAGCCCCAAACACAATCAAAACACACTGTATTAATGCACAAACACGGCAGTCATACCCCGGGTCACATAAAAAACCTGCACAAACACATATGTGTGTGTGAACCTCACGCGTGAGCCAAAAGGGGAAAAAGGTGTTGTGTTTACATTACCTTTCCATGTTGTGGGGTTCAGTGTTACGTATGTGTTTGTTGGGTCACTAGCGCATGCTTTAACACTTACTTTATCAATACACCTGTTGATTTAGGTTTTTATTTACATAAGCATTGCCAACATTTGTGTGCGGACATCGACTGAAATGGAGCAAGGCTTGAGACGTGAGCCTTTCAACCAAGGAGGGATTTTCTCTCGTCTAAGCCTCCCAGGCTGTTTAACGGAATAAATGTTAGAGGTTTGACGTGCGACGATGTTTTTCTTCCCTGTCCAATTTCCACTTCTATCTTGCAACCCTTGAAATGTATACTGCAACCCTGTGAAGGTGTCTCAACCCTCCCTAATGACACAAACTGTTTATATTGACTGCGGCTCAATGAATCAGTGTGTGACCTGTAAATGTAATAAGTCATACGGTATAAACTGTAGACCAAGTGATCAGCATGTTTCAGGAGAGGCTAGCTCTGCACGATGGTTTGTAGCTCTTCCTCGCTTCCTAGCCTCCTTTCTAAACTTTTCAGACTACTGCCACCTGCTGGTACGACGAGTTAATTTATTTCACGCAGGCGCAGAACATATGTGCCAGCTGTTTCGGTCCAGACGCAAGCAACACGAAGCGATGTCGCAGTCAGCCTTCATTCTGGAGTTCATGTCGGCGCAGTGCGTGCGTACCCTTGCAAGAATAAATACCACACACACTCTGACGGCAACTTAAACTTGGCGAATCGCTTTCTAATGAGACTGTTTTTCTTATCGCAGCTGCTCTGTTCTGCTCTTCCACGTTCCACCTCTGAATTCCCAAACTCACTTTGATTCCCTTTTCGCTTCTCCATTGTTTCCTGTGCTTTCAGTGGAAGCATAAACCCGGCCAGGAGAGTTTAAATAGAATTAGCAAGCAACTTGAGATTAGATAACGGCGGAGAGGTGCCGCAGCAGGAATGCAGACTCTTGGCGGATTAGTCAAATATGCAGACAGCGTCCCTCCTAATTAACCTCAGGAGCTGCAGCAATGTGAAAGAAAGAAAGAGAGAAAGAAAGCGCTGGTTGGAAATTCTGTCTTGGTATTTTGCGCGTGTGTGTGCATAAAGCTGCTGCTATCGCGCTGCGCATTTACATTAAAATTTAATAGTGTGTTTTTCTGTTAACTTTGTTTCTTTCTCAGCATCAGTAAAGTGTTATTTTGTACCGGAGAGTCTTTAACTGCTCATTTTTCTCCTCTTGCGCCTCTGATTCTACTTCATACTGTCCCTTTTTATTAAAGGTAAAGGAGGTCAAATGTCATGAAAGGCCTCCCAGCAGGTAGAGCAATGCTGCCCTCTGTTTGAACCCTTCTTCACTTACAGTCTGGCAGTTTCTGTTTGCCTTTACATCCATTTAGATGTTATACAATGGATTAGTAGTAAACTATCGGCAAAAAAAAGAAAGGTGAAACATCCCTTCCCAATATTGTATGCGAATTGAAGATGTGGTCTAAACTTGTGCATGTTTGTCAACATATCAGGCTTCTACATTATGTACCTCCCTCGAGCAATTTAAAACTGCCACTGCTCATCATGTGACTTGTAATGTCTTTCAAGTAGCGCAAAATTTCTCATTCTGGATTCAAACTTTGTCTCATTCGGCGTTTGAGAAGCCGTGACCCGCCGCTTCTCGCCACGGACATTAAAGGTGGCATCACGTTGCAGCACGGTTCAAGCTACATCAAAGCGGAGCATTGTCATCAAAGGGAAAAGGAACGAAGGAACCGGGAGACCCTTTGTAGTCGTGGATTCCTTTTAGAAGAAACTACTTTATACGTGAAGGAAAGCCGAATGAACCGTGCAGCCTGGTAAAATCCACACCGCCTAATGAAAGGCTTTTTGACAGACACAGGGCTCAACGACAGCAATATTGTCACGGGAAATCAAAAAGGGAACCAATATGGGGTGAGGTGTGCTCGCTATCACCAGCTAGATAAAGCCAGACAGGAAGTGAACTAGCTTCATATCCTGTTTTGAGCGAGAAGCAGAAGAGATACCTGCTGATTAAGAGCAGTACTGTGAACGCCCACTCTCTGATATGACATGTTGGGTGATGAACACGCGGACAGGCGTGATGTACTTTTCTTCAGGAGTGGCTTTTGATGTTTAAACCCTGTCTCAAGCGGAGACAGTCCAGGTCCCCCATGATGCTTTAGGGCATGAATATTCAGCTTTAACGCTCTGATGTTTTGTGCAGGTGTGCCGGTATGGAGAAGGTTTATCTAACTGTGTGTGTGGTGTCATAGGTGAGAGCAGCTCAGCCGCTGAGAGACAATTACAGTTCAAGGTGTGTGGCGATTCTCGAAAGAGCAATTATATTTCTGCTGAGAGAAAAGAAGAATCAACACATCCCCTCCTTCTTTTACAGTCCTTGACTTTACCCTATTTATCTTGTCAGCTGGGGTATTTTTCTTCTACAGTACTTAACCTAACATAAATCGAAAAAATAATAGTAATATAAATTTGCAGATGTACAGCAAGCATTCGTATCCTGCACATATTGGAAGAAAGAATGCACTACTTCAAAGAAGACACCTGAAAAAACGAGTCTGTTCGCTCGCTCATGACAAACTAGACACTTCAAAGGATTCTCCAGCGGTTAATGTGCCTTAGGTGCACACATGTACACTCTTCCCTATTAAGAATCCACACAGTGGTGTGGTCTGAGCTGCAGCTTGTACGGTACATGAGCGTGGACTGTTTTTAAAAACAGATAAACACTCTGTTACGTCACCCACATGTTCTTGAGGTGGTTTTTAAAGCTCAGCGCGTTGGCTGTGGTCGTCGCCATCTTCCACCCAACTCCTTCAGCTCCTTGCTAAACTCCAGGCGCAAAACGTGAATGCAAGCAGGCAGCTGGCTTTATGGTGTGTACACCTCAAATCGTTTTAGCGCATGGTTCTGGACACATTTGTTCTAAATTAATAGGAATTAAAGGAAATGAAAGAGTCAAATATCACATAATTGTAGTCTACGCTAAGCTGCTACTGGCTTTCTCCTTACATTATATCTGTCAGGTTCTGTAATCAACAGAGACACACAGACAGCATATTAACTTTATACCATAAACACATTAGACAGCCTCAGGATTTCCCCCAGGTTACGGTGTCACCTCCAACGTGACGGCAAACCCGATTTGATTTCATATTCCCACGACATCGTGGAGAAAATCCCATTTGCGCCTACGCAGTTCAACAGGCAAACGTGCACCGCTGCTTTCACAAGGAAAGGTGTTTCCCCCTTCACAAATCTGTCACTGCTGCCCTACTTCCATGGAAATTATGGTGACGGCTAAATCCACGGCTGATACAGAGAAAATAAATAAGTCCCTGTACATCAAAAGTAATATTCTCTCTCCGAGTGTGTGGCTAGCTATTAAGAGTAGTATTTAAATATTCGCAGATCAATCTAAATATGATTCCACTTCAGTTTTTTGAGAACACGCACTTAAAAACAATTGTACGTAGAACAATCTGCTCCTCATCAGCTTAAGGCGAATTCCCAGTTTGCTGAGACGATTCTAGTGAAATTGCCTCATATGTTTTTGCGTATTTAGCAAAACACCAGCGTCCATTTACAAAACTCCTCGTTAGCAATTTTGTTTATGTGAATACAGTGTAGTATCCCCCCCGCCCCGCAGCATGGGACTCTTTCCAACATGCAAATCGGGTCTATTGCTGCCGGAATAAGATAAACAAAGCTTCCTTTTTTTGATGTCTTCATTAGAGGCTCTATTAACAGTTTTGAGAGACATATGCTGCATGTGGACGACGGTGGCTGGGAAGGTTAAACTGGATTTTCTCTTGCGGTTTCTGATTATTGCGACCGAAAAGAGACGCGTAATTGAAAGTGGTTTGATGGAGCCCGAAGCCAGATGTTCCTGCGTAGGTGATAAAATACCAAACTGTTTGTTTCAATTTAACTTTAGTGAAAGGGTGTGCGCTATGAAGCCACAGCTGCTGCATGGATTTCATATTTTTACTGTATATTTGAAGCCAGCGGTAGACATCAAAGTACTGCAGCAATAAAACAGAATCTGCAGAGAGAAGCTGTAGCAGATGCTGTAAGAGCCACAACAACAGCAGCATGATGTTGTTGTTTTTTGCCCTTCATATACCACAATGTAAGTTAATTTTACCTTACAAAAGAAATGCATTTAACCGTTTAGTGTACTATTATTATATGCTCATTTTAAAGGAAAGAGTCAAAAGTTAGAGAAATGCACTTGTTTTGTTTCCTAGCAAGTTGTAACTTGTAAAGACCACTCTCATAGCTAACTCATAGTCTAGTTCGGCGTAAGAACGAAGGGCTGCTTTTAAACAAGCAGCAGCGTCTGGAGCTGCAACATGAAGCCAACATGTTTATTTAATTGCCACATGAAGCTGGTTTAAATTAAATCAAGTCTTAACATTATTATTTCTCACTCATTACCAGAAACTTTTTTTTTTTAGTAACACTAGGTGATCACATTTGATTAACTTTGGACAAATCTGTTCCCCTACTTCCAGTCATTCTGCAAAGCCGACCACACCTAAGAGTGGTAATAATCTTCTCGTGGAATTCACCGCCACAAAATGACAAGCAGTTATTATAAATTCAATATTCATCAGCAAATCTACGCGTCATCATGGTCTAAACATTGGGCCGAAACATTAGACCAGACACTAGTGAAAAAGAGTCCCTTCTAATAAAAAGACCCTGCACTAATTCAGCAATTTAGGAAGATGTAGTTTCTGCAAAAATAATAGAAACGCTCCGTTATCTGAACCAAATGCTGCATATCATAACCTTCATGAATGCAACACTGCTATATTAAAATGCATTCGTATTTTAAGTGGCTGCTTACTGTATATATATGCATAACTTAAATGTACAGTGAACATTAATGAATATGCATCGAGTCAGTGACAAATGACCTGAAAGGAGCGAACATCAACCGACACGTTCAATAGGTCAAGAGGCCACCACTCCCTTCACAGGAAGTAATCCATCACTGGATCAAACTGACCTCTTGTGTGCAACAGAACACGGAGGCAGTAGGTCAAGCGCACACACACACACACACACACACACACACACACACACACACACATAGAGTGACTGAAAGCGCAGCTGACCCCACTCATTTATCCGCGCTCCACAATAATTAAAACAAGACACAAGTAATCGATAGCTGCGCAACTCCCCCCGCTGAGGTTTAGGGAGTCTATTGACGAAGTTTGATCATTGATCATTTGGTTTTCCTGAGGGTACTCACAGGGAGACAGACAGTCTCATGAAAAACACTACATGTTTTTTTATTATCATTTTGTTTTTGTAAAAAAAAAAGAAAAATAAAACAAGGTCATTTTTTTTAATGGTTGTGAGTAGGTGAGTGGTTGGATCCAGGTCAGTGTGACCAGACCAGGCTTGAGACATAGCAGTAATAAATGGATGGTTGTCCCAGACACTGTGCATTTGTATTGGGCTCATTTATTACGGCACTGCCTCAGTAATTAGTCGGCCTGTTCAGATACACAAATAAAGAGTGCCTCAACACAAAAGATCGGCCAAATTAATGCAATGTAGGTTGAGAAAATAACTATTTATACCATAGAACCATAAAGTAGGAAAAGGGAGCCTGATAAAGTTTCCAAACAGAGCATCGAAGAAGTGGCAACAACACAGTTATGGGGCTGGTGCAATGATGCTGAATACACTTTAAACACACGCACCTTCATCAGAGAGGTCCGACTACTTCCAAGTCTTAAACAATCTGTCATTTATCTCCCAACACACCTCCTTAAATAGAGATGGAAACATCCCTGCCGCGTCCTCAGCTGACTCCTCGCACTCGGCACAAAACCCATCCGAATACAGAATCCACATCAACCTGGCAGCTTTTCTACATGAGCAGCACAAAGGTTTGTGTCGCTTTTATATGAAAAACACCCCCGGTGACCTCTCCAGAATTCGATTTCTTTTTTGCCAGAGTTTGGCTGGAGGACTACAGACGTGCTGAGAGTCCTGCAGGATTAATTTCTTACCTTTTTACTAAAGTTGACTCTTGATTAAACAATGCAGCAGCATATGAGCGCTCTCTTGTGAGCTAAAATTCTTTCAGTTTCCATTTGAACAAATCTACATGGGAACCACTTATTGCATTTCCAGATATAAGTACATTTTTTTAACTGTCTGCTTTATCACTTGATCAAAGTCCAAACCTGTCATCACTTCCACCAGACACCAGTTCAATAGGTTAAGCTGGACTCAGACTCGGGGAATTTTTAATCAAGCTGCACCACACACCAAAGGATAACTGCCTTCTCTCTAATCTCATACACACTACTACATGATTTGAAAATAACAGCACAACACACACACAACAGGATATAATTTAGATTGTAATTAGAGGGGAAGCAGAAGTATATAAAACAGAGCTTGTGGTGCAACAAGTGAGTACATTGATCTAATCTCCAGTCCTGTAGGTGGAAGTAATGCAACTACAAGATGGTTTATCAGCCGCCAATCAAACTAAAAAAAACAGTAACTTCATAATACTTTTTGGTGAGAGAGAAAGCACGGATAAGAATATATGTAGCCCAGATGAATCTGCGAGGGGTTCAGGTGGTATTTGAGTGGATCTGTAGACAAATCGCTAGATAATCTGGGCCGAACCTCAGTACCGAGCACTGTATTTCTCATCTAATTGTCAGGAGGGTTGAATCGGGGATAAACTGGGTCAGAACTCCTGTAGTCTGAGTCCAGTTAGCCTCCCATGGGGGAAAAGGCCCTGACTTGTTTGTATTCCTTCGGTAGGAGGAGCTCACTAGACTCATTAAAACCATGGATGATTTGTTGGCTGTTTGTTGCAGAAATGTATTAAAGCAATATCTCATAAGCTTGTCTGAGTACCTGCTAGAGCGAAAACATGTATTATTTAAAATACCAAGAGCTTTAAAAGACAAAGCAAGAGGGAGAAACCGCAAAGGAGGTTCTATAATGTTCTCTCCTCCCTCTTTAATCAAACCCAAAGGTGAAGAAACGACCACAGTCTGCTTCACTGCTGCCACTATCGATTTACACTGCAGCGTTTCCAATCGGTCACAATCTGGAGAGCTACAAAACAATCTGTAAGTGCGTGCATGAACTCTATGTGTGTGTCTTCCTCAGGCAGTCCTCCTCACTGTAAGTAAGTGACAGAAAGCCTTGGATGTCCACTTAACCACGGCCAGCCACAAATCCATCTGGCCGGCCATCGATTTAGCAGATCGGTAGCATTAGGGATGGGGAAACGTCAGCTCCGGATCTCTTTCTAAATGGGATAGCTAATCTATACGGAGGATTGAGACGGTCGATGCATTTATACCGTCGATCCAGTGAGGAGAACTCCGCTGAAGTTCTTCAGCGCCACTGAGGCCGGAGATAAATCCCGCCACGTTGTTTTTCGTTTGCATGGGAGTCGACTGGAATCATCATTAACTGAAGCGTCGATTTCAAGAGCAATTTCTGACATACACAAAGACGGAACATAAATACTAACAAAACCGATATCTAATTGTTGAAGTTATTGATCTAGAAACAAGCATATAGGCATGCCGGCAGACTTATAAGGGCAAACGTAGGCACAGCGGTGCTTTGAGCTAAATGCTACTGTCAGAATGAAGCTGCAATACATTTTGCAGTTTAGCACGTTAGCATGCTAGCCCTTGATAATTGCAACTAAACACTTAAGAGCCGTGGAAAATGTGTGTAACCTCTCTTGTTATTTGCATGCACACATTTGATGTAATTTGATGTCTTGTTTAACATGTTTGTGAGTGAAACAAGCAGAAAAAAAAAAAATTATTGGTAGTGCATGGATGGAGCTAGCGCTTCTTGAAACGAAAACATCTAAGTCATGGAAGACGTACGGCAATTAACAGTCTGAGACGCTCCCATGAGTTCAACTGCAAAAAGCTTTGTCATCATCGCTACAACTCACTGAACATATTCATATTGCATTGTCTAGTCTGTTTTTTCTTTACACCACTTGAAGTGCCATTAAGCAAGTCTTCTCAAATCATCTAGGGAATACTTTGTACTA
The DNA here is from genome assembly GCF_963514085.1 of Chelon labrosus. Classification (NCBI taxonomy): domain Eukaryota; kingdom Metazoa; phylum Chordata; class Actinopteri; order Mugiliformes; family Mugilidae; genus Chelon; species Chelon labrosus. Next base: position 14,979,371 of record NC_140356.1, read on the forward strand.
ATTTAATTTCCCACAGCCAGATGTGACACTGTGATATTGCTTTCTTTGTCCGAAAAGAAGACATTCTGCCTGATATCAAGAAGAGTAGCTAAGCAGGGGGACGCTTGGAATTCACAACTGAAAAATCACATAATGGCTTAATCAATCAAGATAATGTTCTGTTGCTCAGCTAATTGCGTCTAATGTAAAGTGCAGCCATTTCTTATTTGTTGACCACCACAGCGTTGCATTTCTTATTCTCTGTTATTGCCAGAACTCCCTGGACAGTCTGAAGATTTAAACTAGTGACCTTCAACAGAGCGTCTTCTTTATTTTTAATTTCCCCTGCCAAAATCTTGCTCTGAACGCACAAAGGCGCAAGAGCGATGCCAAAAGCCCAGACGCTCGTACTGAACGTCTGCCGTGCTCGTGATAATTCATCTCGAGTCAGAGGTCAATTCAACTTGACAAATGCATTTTACGCCACTCTTATTTTCTATTATTTTCTTCCAAACGCAGAACACGGACTGGAGTGATTTTTTGCGAGTCAATCCGGGGCTAAATATCATCTGGCAACTCATCAGGTTAGTTACAGCCACGCCAAGTCCATCTTCATTATCCACTCTGCCGTGAGGAAATTAGCCATGCAGGCACAGAGGAGATCATGATAAAACGATATCACTGGGGGGAGGCATTATGATGAAAAGCAGGGACGGCGCTGAAATTAAAGTGCAGCTCTCGGAGGTGCACTAACGAAACAAAGAAACAGCTCAGTTTAGCTGCAAACTAAACATTTACACTGCTGTTCGGTGTCTGTGTGAAACTTGCAAACACTTCTAAACCGTGTCTGTGCTGATTAGAGATTTGCCAATGTGACAAAGCATATATCCTATGCAGATGGTGTGTTTGTGTGTGTGTACACTATCAGAGCAGTAGCAGAGAACCATGGCTATATAAGGTCTCATAAAAGGCTTTGGTTTACCCAGACTCCCTTTCCATATTTCTATCGCTCTCACTCAGTTTTCCAGCCTTCTAAACAACAAGCCACCGGCCTCGCTGTGCTCCTCGGAGACATAAAAATCAGACAGTTTGAGACAGTTTTTTAGCTGAAATATACCACACTTTGGATTTGATTACCTGGAAATCATAAAATTCTAAATATTGAGGGCATTTTTTAAAAAATGAATGACTTAAAACATGATGTATGTATATTTTTTGTATTCTCTTGTTCCTTTTTTTCCTAACTCATATATAATAGCAACTTTTATATAATTGCATAATGTATGCCCCTTTAAAAATGTTGGCAAATATCACTATTTACAATTTGTGTTCAGTGTTTAGTACACATAAGCTGTAAAACACATGTATAACTCAAAGATAAAGAAAACCCACAACAGGCCCAGAAACCATCACATCTGCACATCTGTCCACACCGCGTGTCACCATAGCAACCAACCTGTACTACGAGTATCCTGGGATGAATTAACAGCAACCGCTACTGCGAGCGTGCTCAAACAGCCGACCCGTTGTGTTTATTACGTCTTATTTTTTTTTGCAATAAAGGAGATTTTCTTTTAAACGCTGCTGATGAATGCGGCGTGTTCATGTGTCGGGACAGCTGCGTCTTCTCATTGCATGCGAGTCTTCCCCCTTATTACCCCCCCCGCCCGCCCCCTCTGGATGTGTAATAGGCCTGTCAGCAGGGCTGCCGCATCCCATTTAAAATGCTCAGATCGCAGGATCACACATCTGCTGCTGCTGCAGGACTGCACAGGTAAACACGAATCCAAACGGACACCGAAACGTACACCGACTGTGCTGGGGTCAAAGCAGATTTGTCCCGGGCACTTGTTCTCAGCACCACCACTTAGCGTGAGGCGGTAATTACTTCAGGAAAATGTAGATAATTGCAGACCTTGGGTGTATTGTTGTGACAAGGTATATTGTGAAGTTTGTATCGACGCTGAAGCAGCTACAAAAACATTTCAGATGCTGCGGCTCGGGAGCTGCTCAGATCGCTCCGGGCACTGATCCCACTGTTGTGATGCGGTTTGTTGTAAACGGTCTGAAGTGTTGGGCCCATTTTCCAGGATGGATGTTTTCTTTGACTTTTTCACAAGTAGCATGAAAAATAAGTTCGATCTATTACATCTATGAAAAGGCAGCAACCACAGCCTGTAGTTTTTTTGTTTTGTTTTGTTTTGATCATCTTCTATCAGCGACAGAATCTCCACAATAAGAAATGTGTGCACAGAGGAAGTAAGCAGATATATAATAAGACGTGTCAACCGCCAATATGAAACCATTGCATCCTTCCTGTTTGCCTTTTTGTTTCTCTGTATATTTAAAGAAATAGTTCATCCCAAGAGTTGGATGAGAAGATCCATAGCATAATAAACATGGAGGCAAGGTTAGCATAAAAACAAAACCTGGGAACAAAAACCTAGCATGGCTGTGACTACCAGAAACTTTAAAGATCAAAAAATCAAAATGTTTTATGCAATTTGTTTAATCTGCACAAAAACTGAAGCGCGAAACAACACATTGCTATGTGCCTTTGCACAGAGCGACTAGCTGTTCCACCATCTTCCTGAATTTATGCTATTTGTACTAATTTGTAAGAAAGTGAAAAACATCCTCCAAATCCTCCAAAGCACATACTGGCATTCATTGCTGCTGCAATTGCTCAGCATTTTATTTTTTCTTGTAATTAAATAGAAAAAAGAAACAGGTTGTTTAGTCACTGATGCTCAGTAATGAGGTGAAATGAACTCAGGTGATCCCAGAGAGAAAACTGAAGTGTCATGTTTTCAGAGTGAAATAAAAGGTGAAATATCAGTGCAGCAGAAACAAGCTCAGAGGCGGGGATTGCTGTGTTGAAAGGAATATTCAGCAAATATTAGAGGGGAAGATCTGGTGGCACTCTCATGTCGGCACGGTAAACACGAAGCCGGAGCCAGGAGATCAACTCGAGACTGAAAGCAGAGGAGTAAGGCTAGCTCGGCTCTGTCCTAATCTTACAATATCCACACGCAAGCTCCTCTGAACTCAAATTGCTTGTGGTTTGCACACATCTTCTTCATCTTCTGTAACCGCTTGTTCCTGTGAAGGGTCGCGGGAGGGGGGGCTGGAGCCTATCTGCCCAGCTGTCATCGGGCAAGAGGAGGGGTAAACCCTGGACAGGTCTCCAGTCTATTACAGGGCTAACACAGAGAGACAGACAACCATTCACACTCACACCTACAGTCTTAGGCCTAGTTGGCCCATGGATTTGAACCCAGGTCGATCAATCTTCTCATTTAATTCTTAAGAAGATTACCTCTTCTTAGTATTTCAAGTATTTAAATATACTGACTTGTGAACTTTGAAGACTGAACACTCAGTGTTTTAAAAAACCACGATAACCCCTTAAGCCAGAGAACAAACAGCTACACATGGACTTGTTTTGTCTCTAGACACAATGCGAGGATACGATGAGTCACTGGTTGTTCTAAGAAGAATTTTAAGAAGTTAAAAGGGTTGAATTGAAGCAAATTCTCCCATGAGGACGCGACCACCACCTTTCCCGTCCTCCCATCACTCTGCCGACTTCACTGACAGAAGCTCGTCACTTGAACCCTATTTCCATGTAAATATCTTTGTGCCCTGCAGCTACTGACCGCTAATACAACTTTCACTATCCGTCTGCCTCCATCTCAGACACTCTATCTGCTCTCTAAATATAATTATACATTCACTTTCACAAGTTTTTCCTGTCTTAGCTGCGCTTGCCTCCCCCCTTGCCAGTCACACACACACGCACGCGCACGCACGCACCAAAACTGAGCTGCCAAGTTGTGTTCACACACAGCTGCATGCAATTACCCGCCACAAGAAGGTATTTAAAACATGAGACTCTCTGGCCTGTGTTATTTATCAGATCTATCAAAATAGCTCTTTCACGAAAGTCTATAAAACTGCCAAGCGCGTGTGTACGAGTGTGTACGAGTGGCATCCTGCTTACCGCGCACCAGAAGCATGAGAGATGCCTCGGCACCCGCAAAAACGATAACTTGTTTCCTCTCTCGTCTAACATCAGTCTCACTCGAGTGTCGGCCACGACGCCCTGGAAGATTTTCAGCATCTCTTGTCACCGCTACACTGTGAATGGCGTCGTAATAATCGTATTAAAGACGTGTTTTGAATGAGGTCGGAGGGCACTGAAGGCCTGGGTGGAAAATGCACGGCCCCACCACTGAGTCAGTGAGAGTACTTTCTTTTCAAAGGCAACGACCGCTACCTACTTTCATACATTGGCAATATTTTTAGGTTCCGTTTGTTTAACTCTGAAAATTTTGGGGTGGACAATATATAAGAGGGTTACCAAGGCAACTAGAGCCTGGAACGTTCACTAGCAACCACCTGTAAGCTACAAATCGATGGTTATGAGTGAACCGATTTATACGCGCACACAGCTTTGGTATACGATTCGAGAACGCCCATAGGGCAAGAGGCCAAATCAAATATATTAACTGATAAAAAGCGGCATGGTGGCGCAGTGTTTAGCACTCATAGGAAGAGGGTTTTCGGTTCAAACATGGTGGCATGTTCTTGGGTAGCCTGGCTCCGCCTGCCTACGTACTTCCGCTCATTTACATTCCCTACAGTACTCCGTCTGGAATAGCTTGATCCGCTTACGTTTACTCCGGCCAACTGGTTGGCGAACCAATCAGCGAACAGAGGGCGGGTCTGAGAGCGATTACGTTTCAGTTGCGTGCCGAGTTTGAAATGTTTACACGAACAATGGCGACGGAGACGGATAAACTCGAAGCCATTCGCTCCGTTGTGGATATGCTTCCTGGCATTACAGCACTTTTATTCCAATTTCGCATCCTGAATTGCAATGGGGGATGGTAGAGTAGTGATTTGTTTACTTGTTGCGTTCTTGAAAGCGGAAGTACGAGGCAGCAGAGCCTGAAGGCTCCGGCGCATAACATACGTCATTACCAAACGTTAGTGATTGGTTAAAGGAACTCCAATGATTTTAAACCTCAAACTGTGCCCTCCCACCAGGAAATAAACGTTTGCCAATGGATCTAGGCCAGACTCTCTGCGAAGTCAGAGAGTCTGGTATCCAGGCTAGTTCTTGGGTTTTGTCTCGGTCTTCCTCCCACTGTCCAAAGACATGCGCGCTAGGTTAAACGGTGATTCTAAATTGGCAGTAAGTATGAACCTGAGCGTAAAAGGTTGGTTGTCTCTTTGTGTTAGCTTCGAGATAGACTGGCAGCCAATGCCAGCTGGGATAGGCTCCAACCCCGCCACCACCACCTTCCGCAACCTTCTAGAGAACAACCGATAATAAACAACGGATGGACGTTTTAAAAAGATTTATGCTTTTTCATTCCTTCAGATGAAGAGAAATATAAAATAATTACATACCCAGGTAAGAAGGATTCAATCTTCTACACAACTGCAAAGGGAGAAATTCATTCAATTTGGGAGGTTATTGCATGAGAGGCAATTAATTTATCCCCAATTACGTCTACAGTGAATAAACATCCAGTGCTTTCATCCTCCGCTGCTCAGAGGCCGTTTGTAGTGCACTAAACAAATATAAAGGCCAGTCTTCACAGCTGCGTCAGCCAACATGCAGGTCCATAATGGAGGGAGCGGGTGGTAATATGTTAATGACTGTTCTCTGCAAATGAAGAAAGATTCATCCGTGAATCTCCTTGGCACCTAGGGTAACAAGCTAAACTCAAAAAGTTCTCATAACATTACTTATTTATGCACTGATCAACGCTCCAGAGTTTGTTTCTGTACTAAACCAAGCAGTTGCAGGACTGAAAGAACTTTCATCTCGCTTTTTAATTTTAGGATTTCATTCAGATTAGTTTATTAAGACCATTCTGGGCGCACCGTGTCCCTACGCGACCCCTTCTGTCTGTATGAGGGAGTGTGGATCAGGAGCCTCAGGTGTCCTGCGGGAGACATTTATTTGGCAATTCTGTGACTGAATAACTCTTATATGCTCGTTTTCTGCAGTCTCATTTCACAGAGTTGTACTTTGCCGAGTTATAACACACCTGCAAATGCGGTGAGACTGACAAGGGGGGAGCAGAGAGAAAACAAACGGCTCCGTCTTAATTCACACGGAGCGACTTGTAATCCCACAGTCCCTCTGTTCCACAATGGTGGAACGGAGCGCAGTGTAATTTAGAGTGTGCAGGGTCGTTTAAAGAGAAAAACAAGGACGCGGCCCGGTCATAATGATCACTTCTCGGGCTCACACAACCCTGCACGATGGCAATGAGCCCGAGCGCACACGCAACACACAGCCTGGCCTGCTTTGTCATTACAAATCCCCTCACTTACAGGGAGAAAGACGCCTCTGAAAAAAAAGGTGCAGACAAACAAGGGGCAATTACAGACCAACGTATAAATCTATGGGCAGCCACGGCGAGGCAGATTGGAGACAGCCATGCAGAGCACACACACACACACACAGCATGAGCACGCTGTGTCATTATATATGCAAACAGGCCTGCAGTTTTTACACATACTATAAATACATGGCAGCCTATAAAGGCCAGTGTACGTGCAGGGAAATGTACCCTGCAAAATACTGACGCTCATAAACAACAGATTCATTAACCTAAATGGGTCATTTGTACAGTTATTAAGGTCACAACGAGGCTGTGTGCTTAGAGCAATGCGCACAACAACCAAACCACTGTTTGACTTAAAGCTTCACACAAAACCTGACATTATGCTCCAAGACTGTACGTCTCTGTAAATTCAGTAGACAGTTATTCAAGGAGGAAGTGGAGACAAAGAGGGAATGCAAGGAGGGGTCGTATTACTGCATGAATTAAGTTATTATCAGTCCCCACGCTTCGGTAAATCCCGGTAAGAGGAGAGGTGTGTGAGGCCTAAAAGGTATTTACGAAATCAAAGAGAGCCGGCTGTTACTGCGCTTAATCTGCTCTCTTGGTTGAGAGACTTTTAAATTTGCCTAAAGAGATGACAGAGCAGCCACACACGCTGCCTCCAACAACAAAAAAATCAACCATGTATGTAGAGAAAACCTCAAAGAAATTTCAGTTACAGTAATCAAACACAAATCTTTACCATTTGCATGCATCACTTTCTCTTCTCATCTTTTTTTTTAATTTTTTTTTAACCCTCTCACACAAACAGGCTCAACCACATTCTGGGAAATGCCCACTTGGCCAAAGCTGGGAGGGTAGAAAGAGGGAAGGAAGCGTGGGAACCACCTACCACACTCGTCTACAATGACGTACTTTCTCAGTCACTGGGTCTGACTTCACAGTGTGTCACTTCCTCTTCTGATTTGCATTCTTTAAAACTGTAAACCCCATGTCTGATTTTAGCCCCCAATTGAAGTTCCCGACAGCTTATTTGCTTATCACTGCACAGCTTCCTGCTACCTGTTTGAGCTGTGCGACTTCAAATGTGTCAAATGTTTCCTGTCAGGAAATACCCAATGTATATTTCTCAAATTCAAGATAGGGGGAAACTGTTTCGTTGGAAGTAAAAGGTAAAAAGATAAAGGTATGTTTACTGTAACCCTCTAATAACTTATCTGGGGGAAACTGCCAATGTTTTGTGGGACTACTAATACTTAAACCCTGTTCAACCAGATATTAAGATACATCCTGAGTTATCTGATCACAAGAGGCCCACACTTTTTTTGGCCTGCGAGCTACTTTTACACTGACCAAGTCAAAGTGATCTACCTACATATAATAAACCCTAAGTCACATTAATTGTTGCTACTGTTGTTAAAAGCTCTATCGATCTTTTGTTAAGAAAAATTTAGAATTAGAAAAATAGCGCTGTCCCTTTAAGAAAGGCAGTAGTCTTGAGTTGTTGTTGAAGTTGTGCATGGCTGTGGATGTGTGGAAATGCTGGAAAACTGAAGCTTTGAAAGTTGGTCGTAATACTCTATGTTTGGCTGTTGATTATTTATATTTGTCTTGTAGATTACTGTAATGCACAGCCTTTTTAACGATAAACATGATGGTTATGTTTCATACACCTTGTATAATCAATGAATGGGCTGTTTCTAAAAATAGCACACTAATGAAGGCAAGAGAGGCACAGTTCTTTGGTGAATGAAGCTTGCTGTACTGGAAAACAATTTGATGCGTTACGAAGCTATTAAGGCAGCTATTACAATACAGTGCTGTTCTTAAATTGTACTGCTTTAGATCGTGGTTACAAAACGACCTAAATTATGATTTGATCCAGACTAGAGCAGCACCAGAGATGAAAACGACGGCACTTTGACTCAAGCTACCACGAATATCATGAGGACATTACAGTCATCGTTTTGTTACGCTCTACAACAGTGTTGACAAGGACTTTCAGAAACCTTGTCACTGAATGAACCATAATAAACCATCAATCTGCAGAAAATTGCCTGCGGTTGGCTGTGATTACTTTCGCCTCACAGCGCTGCTCCGAGACGCCCCGGGCCTGTCATGTGGTTGTGTTTATGCCCGTAGGAATGCTGCAAATCACATAAACAGGCTAATTTTAGCCTAAATATGCCGACAGACAAAGGTCCATTTGAGTCACCCCCTTTCCCTCCCTCTGACCCCGCTCCAATGCTGCGCCCCCCGCCCCCCGCCCCCCTCCTCCTGGATTACAACATGCTCTCCTCCAGCACTTGTATGGGCATCAACAGCATGTCCCAACAAACATGTGCAAAGAAATGCTAACAATAACTGGACATGCACTTGAAATTTCAAATATACATTGACACAGCTTTACAACATTTATTAAAGTGACCTTTGCCCACAAGAAATCAAATCAGATCCATCTAAATGCTCAGATTCAATGTTCATTCTTTACCTTTGAAACTGAAGCTAAGAAAGTCTTACTATTTGAAATATTTTTATGCATTATCTTGACCTTAATCTTGCTCATGAGCTCATTAAATGTTAAATATTTGCAAAATATGCTTACAATTATCCTCCTCAGTAATAATTAAACTACTTAAACTTTTAAAATCTGCTCATATCTCTACTTCATTCTCATTTCCCCCACAGAAATAATCAGGTTTCATTTCATTAGCCAATTTATTTACAATCTCCTGTCACATAATGAGCTCCTGTTTGGTCAAAACTCAAGATGTCTTTAGCATTCTTCGCGCATCGCAAGGAAATGCTGGTCAGCAGCAGGAGCGTAAGTTAAGCAGGACATTAAAACGTACAAACATATGTCTTGAATCAAACCAAACCACATGGGAAATTACTGTGATTGTTTGTGTTTATCCTTTTAGCATGGGGATTTCCCTCCATACATCACTCTCTCTCTACCACTACCCTTTTCTCACTTCCCCTCTTATTTCACTCCAGCCATCGTCCCGTCTCTGGGTTCTCTGCACCGCCCTGCAGGCCCTCCAACGCTCCTCCATTCACCCGCTCCTCGTGTGCCCTTCTCTAATTAACGACAGAGCAACAGAAACACAGAGAGAGATTTCCAGGGAAAACATCCCCCGCTTTGCTCAAACAAAGAGGCAGACCTCTTAACACATACGCGGCGAGGCTCATGAAATATGCACACACACATGGATCGGTCCGTACTGTATTTTCAGAGCACACACACACACTATGACCCAATTCATACGCAGCACAGGACAAAACCAGGAAGTGGACTGAAATTTATTCTAAAGGCAAACGCTTAAACTGGCAATAATAGCGATAAACCGAGAGTTTTGTTGATAACGTGTGACCTCCCCAGGATTTCAGAGCAGTTGTTTGCATAGAGAAAGTCCACAAATCCATATTAGTGATTGATGTGAGTCAGCTAAGCTAAATACACCTAAGGAACAAACTTAATCAATCAGAGCCTCGGCTGCAGATTATCTGCAAGCAGCACTCCTTACTCTGACACTGTGACAGTTGTTATAATACTAGGTCTGCTGTGCTGAGGCTGCACAGTGGATAACCTGGGTTTTGCCGTCTCGGTTCACTAACCCAGGTCACTATCAGGTTAACAGCACGGGTCTGACTTGTCACAGCGGTGGTGTAAATTAGATAATGGCATGAGTGAAAGGCCACCAACCCACACACCTTTGCTTCAGCACTGTGGTACGTCACGCTGCGGTTATAGCAGTAGCTGAAAGCGAAAGTGGAAAGCTACAAGGGAGCTAATTATCTCTGCGATTTGGTAAAACGTTCACCTAATGACTTTGGCAAATATTTTAGGCTCGTCTTCTGCAGAATTACAACCAAGAATTATGGCCATATCCAACATTTCTGCACCTCAAACAACAGACAAAGTAAGCAACACGAGAACGTCATCGTCAGCTAATAAAGATAATAGTTCCTAGAGCGAGTGGTGCACCTAATCGCTAGATGACTGACCACGTTGGGGCAACTAAGACATATGGTTGACAAGTGGTGCAAAGCTCTCCGAGGCTTTACCACGTGTAAAACACCGTCCACAACTTTGACAGCTTTGATTGGAGCGCCGGCTGAACCCAGGTGGAACTGTCGCAGCATTGTATTGCGATATTCTTTGCACAAATAGAAAGCGCCATGCATGGACTAACAGTATTTTCATATTCTGCTTGCTTCACTCATTTGAGAAGGAACAATTCAAGAGGGTTACATCGGCAACCGTGGCCTGGACTGTCCACCAGCAACTAAATGACAGTACAAAAGGATGAGTGACCTACAAATCATTTAATAAGTGGACAGGGTACATAAAGACGCCCAGAGTGAGGAAGTGCAAATAACTGCAATGAAGTGACACTTACATTTTTGTTTAAATTTGGGAAAATGTGCAGAAGATTAACATCAATCTCATGCCAATCCATTAAATCCTTCGTGCCTTCAATAAACGAGAAGCTACAACCAGGAGATTGTTAGCTTAGCTTAGCACGGAGACTGGAAATAAGATGAAATGGATAGCTCGGCTCGATCAAAAGGTAATAAGGTAATGCCTCAATTATACTCCCATGCGGACGTGCAAACAGACAGCTGACTGACTGTCTGCTGGCTTCAGTTCCTTGCCTTGATTTAGTAGTATAAGCAAGAACTGCATGGAAAAAAAGAAATAAAAAGAAAGAGAAAGGGTTTACCAGAATCATATAATATGAATGTTCTTGTTTGGTAAAATGATTCCCTTCAAGGATCAAAATGTTGTTTGGCACCTTTGGCATTTTTTTTTTAAATAGAGGTTTAAATAGAAAAACAAAGATTTGCTGAAAATAAAGAAGAAAAGCAAACACAGTCATAGACGAGTATATTTGTGCTCCAAATGGTATTTTTATAACTCGATTTGCACCTCTCCATTATTGATTTTTCTCATTCAATCTCCAACAGTTTACCTCCTGGCTGTTTGTGTTTGAGAGTCAGCGAATAAGCACATCATAATCAGATTTTATGGCATCTTAAATCTCAATTATAGTAAACAGCACAGGCAATAAGCCAAATTTCTTTGAGGCATTTAGACCAGCAGGGCCGGTAGATCAAACGTTGAGTCAGCATGTAATTGTTTAGAGGTTGGAGAGAATGTGCAGCGCAAAGCTATTACAGTACAGCCAGTTCTGATGACATGAACATGGCCGTGTTGGGAGTTGAGAATCAAAACTGCCCCCCGACCCGAGTGTGTGTTAACAGCTCGACACTGACCTCGGCAAACCCCCATCACTTCGTCATGTTGAAGGAAAGTCTGTGTGGTATTAAAAGCATTCTCAGTAGCATATGATACGCTTCCATCTGCTGCTCGTGGCCCCTCCTGGCAGACCTCTGCAGCATGTGTTAGATTCCTCTTGATTTACAGTAGAAAGGGGATGGAAATGTGGAATGTGCTGCGTTAAGAGAATACGAGTGAACGCAGGGATGTCTGAGGAATCGTCTGTGTGTGTGTGTGTCACGGGAGGAGAAAGGGGATTTGCGTGGCTCGGGTTTACGGCTTCAGGTGTGTCTGAGCGAGCAGATGACTCACAAACACATGCACAAAAAAAAATGCTGTATCACCCCCCCAGGAAGGGAGCCTTATGTAATTCAACACCTGGTTGCAGTTAAAAAAAACCCAATGAACTCACATGCACACTCGCACAAAACAGTCGCCATTTATCTTATTTTTTATGTCATGTTATCTAGTTTCCTTTGCCTCTCTTAGTAACAAAGTTCATGCGACCCTACTACTAAAATATATCCAGCTCCTTGACGTTTTTCAGGTGTTTATTATATGATATATTTAACTTTAACGCGGCGGCTTGTCAAAACAGAACAAGAATGAGACTCTAAAGCTAAGTGAGCAGGTCTGAGAGGCTGTAAACCTCATTACGCAGCGGAAAAACTAAATTTAAGAAGGGATGAAAAATGGAGGCACAGCTTTGCTACTGTTACATCTTTAGGGAGGGAATGTTAAGCTATGTATTGTGCCAAATCAGAGACCAAGTTAGAGTCCCATTATCATCCTATTGCAGTTAATATATGCAGCAGTATGCAGCAGCATGCCCGACTCAGGCTTCTTTAGACCCCACGAGGAGCAAACATTAGTAGAAGGAATGTATTTATTCCAGACAGTGTTTACATGAGTATTAGGTGCTTATATCTTCCCATTACACCACCCCCTCTGCAAGAGAGTCTAAAACATTGTTGTAATTTCATGGGACTTGCTGACGTTGAAAAAACATAAAAAACACTGTTAGCCAGTCCAGTTACGCTGAGGCTTAAGGTTATTATTGTTACTGTTATCCTGGCACAAAGTGTGGAAACAAGTGACTTCATTCTCTAAAGAACCAAAGCACGATCCGTACCAAAGCTCAAAGTTCTACCGACATACCAGCTGAACGACACATTAATCCGAGAATAAATACACCACACACGGATTCAGAAACCATGGTTATACTGTTCTATATTGGGCATCCGAATCAGCGGCAAAACATCTTCGGGACAGCAACACACCCCTCTCTTTCTCTCGCCCTGTCCCTCTGACCCCTACGTCCCAACCCGCTGCAAGTCGTCTAGGAGACAGAACAGCCTGTCTAGTTTCCCCGGCTCCGAACGGGCCAGGAAGTCGAAGCCGACGCCAAAGACCTTTCCACCGAAAAGACTGAGATGCGCAACAAAGAAGACGCGCAGACACACACACACACACAGACAACCACGAAGGTGTACACACTCATGCGCTCTCCCTCACACGGACTCAGATGTCCTGGAATATGTGACTCAGCAGGACCCGTGGGGATGCTAAACAGCGAAGATGGATGGTATCACTTAACAGCTGTGTACGCTGTAAAAAATGAACGTCCTGAGTGGTTCACCGACCTAATGTGGAATCTTACAAAGTTTTCTGGAAGGTATCTTCATTCAGCACTCACATGTTTTTTTTTTTGTACATTCAAAGAGATATTGGTCATTATAATCATTCCTGATCAAGAACATGTGCAGGAAAAAAAAAATCTACCAGCTATGATTCCAGTTTTGTTAAGAAAATTCCTCAAACTGTGTGTGTGTGTGAAAATAAGGAGAAAAAGACCAAAGCAGGCGATGCTACAAATTCAAATTGGTAGCTGTTGCTGCACTTTCTCTTCGGTGTTTCTTCTCATCCTCTCATTCCTCTCTTTCTCCAACTCGCCTGCTCTGCCTTCCGTGGACACCCCTGCATGCTAACTAACTCGCTGCAACCAAGCGTTCATTGAGCAGGCAAGCGTTCACCGATCCCACAATCATCAGGCAGCTGGGGGGGGGGGGGGGGGACACGTCTTGTAATTTAATTGAGGCCGTGTCGCTGGTGCAGTCTCTGTGTGTGTGTGTGTGTGTGTGAGCGTTGCAGGCCCCCTCGGCGTTCTGCTGCCCTCCCTGCTTCTTGTTGACAGGGGTAGCTATTATCACAACCAGGCAGATGTGTGAGGGCCACGGATGACAAAGTGACAAGAAGCGAGAAGGCTGGGGAGATGGGAGTGTAATGTCGCGCCGAGCCGAAAGAGAGAGAGAGAGAGAGCAACAGATATGTGTTCAGTATTCCTGTAGAGCCATGCCATGTGATATCAATGTAATACAGAGCAGCAGACCACAGGGATGAGAATAATTGTGTTAAACAGAGTCTGAAAAACATTACTATAAGACTCCACTCATTAGAGCACTATCAGTAAATCAAACATAAACCCAGATCTCATTCAATTTTAGACGTCTTTACAAACCAAAGGTAAAAAAAAATATGCGCTAGTATATTTCTTTCAGGTTTGTTTTATTCCTAAATATTGCTTGGATTATGTAATATAGCAAGCGAGCTACATGCTGGCTTCTAGATGATCCCAGCAGTTCACATTTTCTGCTTGATGGGATAAAAATTGGACTTTGATGAGCGCCGCTGCAGAGGATCACATGTCAGGAATTAATATCTGCTAACAGCAAGCACTGAAAAAGATGAGGAGAATAAAAAGACAGGGAGCAACAGCTCAACAGCACTTTTTTCCACTATTGGTACACATGTTAAAATCCCAATTCTGCCTTCCTCTCTGACTGCTGTATCATTTTAAAAAATCTTTCTTTGTCTCGCAGTCATTGCTCTTCCATGCAGCCGGCTCCTTTTTGCAATTAGTCGAAATTCACGCAGGGCCCTATTCATTTTATCTCCAGTGCCTGAATAGCCTTGCTCCAAGTCTTCCACAAAGTAAAATATTGCTGGTCTGAACGGGGAAATTACAGCTGTAATCAATTCTTTTGTCGTTTAAATTAATGAGAGAGAGTCAAGTTGCTATCGTGCCAGCTAGCGGGGCGATTATTCCTCCCCAGCGTTACAGTATGGGCTCACAAAAGAAAGAAAAAAGAAGTTGAGCAGGCGGGAGGTCATGTGGAGGAAAACTCCCAAGCACCATCAGCGTACCTTTCTGCTCTTCAAAATATTCATGCGTTACTGTGCCTGGCAGGCAGACACACCACACAGTTACCCGGATGATTCATAGGCAACGAGGAACGCTGCCAGGGAGGACTCCTCCATAAAAGATCGATAAAATCCTGAGCTGAGAAGAAGTGACTTAACTCCCACAAGGCCACAGTAGGAGGAGAAGAAGGACAGCCCTTTTGGATGGTGGGAGAACTCTGAGGGATTGTGGGTATTCTGTTTTGCTGAATCACAGTATTTCTTTTATAACCAGCAGCTTTTATCTGCAGGGTTACGCTTAAAGCTTGGGGACAGGGGATTAATGTAAGGGGCAACCATGATCACGCTTAACTAAATACAGCGTTAATTGTTGGAAGCAAAAGTGATCCTGTGTTCAAGGTTGATGTTTGGTTAACCCACCCCAACCTCCACCTTCCAGTGACAGGAAAGGAGGAAGTCAAGTACCAGCGCTGAACAGGCAAGATAAGAATTTGTCGGATTATTCCAGCATCATATGAAAGCACACTAAATATTAACACAACATTTGCTCTATTAATAATGAAAGGAAATTAAAAATAATGTGTCGATTAATTACACATACCCTCAGCTGAGATTGTGTACCTTTAAATACTATAGATGTAATGAAGAAAAACAGCTGCAGGGATGAAGCAGTTACAAAGGTAGAGTACTCAGTTTAGATATATGCATCCCCCGAGACAACTAGCAGGCCATCAAATCAACATGCATGTTCAATAATATACTCTCTATGAGCTGGTCGCCATACTTCAGGATTCAACACACAACTGTGGACAAAGACGGCTTCAGGGCGCACACGCAGAGCCAAACAACTGCCTGTGCGCTGCCGTCACGGCATCACACTATGAGAGACCGCATCAGCAAATTAGCTGCTCATTAGAGAGGTCACAACCTCTGAGCTGCTACTATGCTACGCTCAGCTAGGAGGGCATCCCAAAGGCTGAATAACAAGCATCCATACAGTCAGTCAGACAAACTACATGCCATACAGTATTTGGATAATATTCATTTTAAGGGATTTACATGCTGCAATACAGTAGTGAATAGAAAACGATTAAAATATGCAATAAAAGCAACATGAGGCACAACCTTTAGATGAGGTCAAAGCCAGTTCATAAAGACCGTTAGATAAGAATCGATTAAAATGAACTGCGGGAAGAAATCTGACTCATTAGTGAGTCAGTCTGAAGTCTGTAAAGATTATTAATGATAGCAAAATGTTTTCAGAAAACCTTTTGTTTTCTAAAGGCTAAAGGCAAGTGCATGCTTCACCTCATTTTGAGTTTGCTAATATGTCTCAGCAACATAATACACAGAATAAATTTAATCATAAATATTTTATCACACCTTCCATAAGGAAATCATAAAGAAACTGAGTGGTATTTCACATAAGGCCGGGAAAACATTGCACAGTATCTTGCACTGGAAGGGCAACTGCAGTCACATGGTGCTGTAATTATAATAACTGCATTTCCCAGTTGTATAAACTATCCATACTGCAACATACTTCAAATTAAACTGTATATAATTACCATACCACACAGCACTTAGCAGTACATGCTAATTTTGTTGTCTTTTTTTTTTTGGAAAAGTAACAATTTTTCTCGGTTTGAGCTGTAAAAGTACAATTTGATAATAGGTTGAAGCTACAATCTAAAATAAAGCTCCATTTTCATCCTTACTTAAGCTAAAAAAAAAAAGATATATTTGACATTCACAACATTTTTAATTGTAAGATATATCAAATGCCTACAGCAAGATAGTTAAGGTACAAGCACCTAAATTAATAGGTGTGGGGGTGGGGATTTTGTTGTCATGGCGACAGCAATAAACACACAGTTAATGTTAGTGGGCGACCATGATGGTGCTTAAATTAAAAAAAAACATACAGTGTTTATTGTCGGAAGCAAGGCACAAGGCACAGTGTTCCAAGTCTGATGTTTTGCTGACTCATTCATCCACCCCAACCTCCTCCCTGCAGGGACAGGGTCAATCATCATTTGTTCAACATTGCTAAATTGTAATTTTGGTTGCACTTGCTTAAACAACTCAAGTATAGTACAGTCTTCTAATCTAACAAAGGACATAGGGCGCCTTGGGCTTGTCTTTGACATGAGAGCAGCCCTGCAGTGTGTCTGTGGTCAGGGTGATGCCTGCTGAGACCTGGTCTGGTGAGACCTACTGGCACCTGCTGGCACCAGGTTCTGTCCCTGCCCCTCCAGTGACAGCGACAGACGGTCAGACACCCCCTCGTCCAACCGACACACCTCAGGAAGCAGAGCGCGGAGATCTAAGCCGACTGCTCTCACCAGCAGAGAGGAGGCGGCACATGACAGTTGTGTGTCCGAGGCTGGTGCGGAAAAGAAAATGCCGTCATACCAAGAAGAGCGCCCGGGAGAGATAGAGAAAAGGACTGACAGATCATTTGTGAAAGCTCCATTCATTTGTGAAAGTGGCTGGGATGCCAGTCACTATCAGCATGCCTGCGATGGCTGTCTGAGCCGCCTGGGAAACAGCAATCTGCAGTTCAGATTTTAGTTTAGGGATGAGAGAAAGAAAGAAAGAAAGAAGAGCAACTGAGAGAGTATTACCATAATGACTCTGTCATCTCTCCATCCCTCAACCAGCTACACCACATCTCTGTGTGCGCTCTCTCTCCCTCCATCTATGAACATCAGCTGTTTCTGTGGTGCAAAAATATTCACCCAACAAGTCATGTTTCACATTTCATGTGGAGTCTTACACTCCTGGTGGAGCTGAGATAAGATCAACTGTTTCTATTTCAGATCAAGTTATTTTTAAGAATTGGTACATGCTCTAAACATTTTAGGAATAAGTAAAGTTAAAGTGGATATAAGTAGGTCAAGCTCACAGTGTTGTTTCACATAAAAAGGTGTGATCCTACATTATTATTACAACTATTTTTTGGCTGTAAACATATTTAGTTCTGTTGTAGAATTGGCCATTTTAACATTGAAGTATATGTAGATTGACTCGCTTTTGGAGCCATTTGAGGAACTGCACTTTTTGGCATTTCATGTTGGATTCATTTTTCAGCCTTTGGTTTCCTTTTCAATCTCTACAGCCTCATATGTCAGTACAAATATCAGACTTATTTACTTCTAAGTAAAATGTCAAATGTGTTCTTTAGAATAGAGCTTCTCTGCAACATGTCCTCATTTCCTCCCACTTTATGTCTCCTTATGTCTCCTCTAATCCCCAAAGTAGGTATATGAAAGTATTTAGAGATGAAGCAGACAAGCTGTTTAACCTTCCAGTAGGTTAAACGACGCTGTAATTGGCAGGTGGGTACACGGGGAAGAAGGCCAGCTCTGACTGTCTGATGCTTTTAATTCTCCTCCTTCTCACTGTCAACACTCCGGCATCATTACAGGTACATGACTGAGCTACTTTGTCTCTATAAACACAAGTTGCTCCCCAGTAAAGCCGCCGTCAAGATGTTTTTTATGGCCGTCATCATCATTTGATTTGAAAGTTCAGTTTGACAGGTCTGATCCAAACGTCACGTATTTCTTTTAGTTCATGAAAGGCTATTAAAAGTCTCGGTACAGAACGGAAACTCAAGCAAAGTGAATAAAAGACTTAATACCAGTGATATTTCATAGTCGACACAGACACGCAAACACATGACGTGTTTGAAAAGCAGACACACAAATGGGGAAGTCATGTGCGAAACCAACACCTCACAAAAAAAAAAATCAAAAAAAAAATCATGAAACTGCAAGAAACCAAACCACTGTGAGATTTTTGGATTCGCATCAAAACCTCATCAGACACAGCGAAAGTGGAGCCACTTAATTACCGGGAAGAGAGAGGGCGGGGGGGCGGCTATGCGAGAGGATAAAGGGATGAGGAGAAAGGGAGCTTTACTCGGAAGCCAAATCTCTGGATGCTGAAAGAAAAACCTCCAAAAATCATGTGTGTGCGCGCTTGTGTGTGTGTGTGTTTCTCTTTGGCTTTCCCATGGCTATTTACAGCCCAGTCAGACGCTGGGGACTGTCTGTATTGAGTTCACACAGAGCGCACTTGGATCAAAAAAAAAAAAAAAAACTGAAACGAGACCGTAAGCGGTACGCACTTTTAAAAGCCTCCTCAGGCGTCCAAACAAAGGTACATGCACACACGCACGCAATCTCATTCATATAAAAATATCCTCTCTCTCTCTCTCTGTTTGCTTTAAAAATGAAACCACACACTAGTGTTTAAATGGGAGTGTTTTGTCTCAGTGAAATACTCACAAAAACAGCAAGTAGCTGTATTTTAAAAACACTATTGTGATTCAACTTAAACTTTTCTTTAAGGCTTTTTCATTGGCAGCTCAGATAATAAGGTGTAAGGTGCATTTTCCCCCTAAAACCTGTGCCCTAATTGCACGCTATTATCCGACACAGCAACAGCTCTGAAAGTAAATATAGTAAAATATATGTAAAAGCATTTCCTATCTCTTCCTGATTGGTATCTCTACTCAAATAGAAAGTATATAAAGAACATCTCTGGGATTAATCTGAATGTTATTATGGTAAACGCTCCAATATCCCGAATTACTTGACAAATAGATTCTAATCCAATCAATGCATATACAAACCGGGAGGATTAATTTAATCCGCAACAGTGAGAATCCAGATCCAGGAGTCACGTGAACGCAGATGGGGGGGCGCCAAATAAAAAGTGATCACAGAAAACAGATGAATCCAAACAAGTGGACAGTAAACCGTTAGATACTTTAAAATCCTAAAGGATAATCTGCAATCTGATTTATGTTTGTGTTCTCTCTGTGCAAAGGCAACATTTACACAAATACTGAAAACATACACGTGTGTGTGTGTTAATCAGTTGTAAATGACCTCCTATGATAGATTGAATTAACTTAACGCTAATGTGAAAGCAATTCTTGCAGTAAGGCACATTCGTCTTTATTTGTAAATTAAAGGATTAGTGCTCTGCACCATTTATTAGATGAGAATATCAATCTTATGTGTGTAAGGTACATATGAAAGTACAGCCACAACCACTATTTTCAATACTCACCAGAATAAACTAGTGTTTATTAGTAACAAGAACATTTTGTCCTTGTAGCTGTTAAGAAACTAACCTAATAAATAAATCTAAACAAGAATAAACAAAGGAAATGATTGAAAATGAGTAGGCTAACTGTGATTTGATGTTGCATGTGGAGACTTTAACACCAGGTGTGATCAGATCACTAATATCAGGTCTGAACGTGCGGCCTTAGTGAGATTTAGTACTGCTGGTAAATATTTTTGTTAACTTTTGGTAAAGCCGGATTAACTGTTCCCCCTCTATTTATTTTAGCAGTAGCACCAAGTTTAGAGTACAGACAGTGGCATTAATCTTTGTATGTAATTTTCAAAATCACATTCATTTGAACATTTCTGCAGCCTGAAATAATGCTAATAATGGGCTTTAAGTGTACTATTAATACTCCACTATTATTAAAAATGAATCAGAAACGCTCCTTCACGTCTCATCCAGCTGGAGCGACGTATCCCGTCTGTGCTTGACAGCAGCTGGGAACGAGAGACAAGGTAAACAAACCCGTGCTGTAGCTAAATGTCACAGACAGACTGTGTTGTTGCTGAGCGGTAAGGACCGCCAACATATTCCCCGACTAAACTGACATTTGCAGGTACGTTTACATGCCGGTTTTATGCGCTGCAGCTGAGCACATAATTAGTTATCTGGCCCAACAAAGATGAATTCTGTAGCGCACATTTCCCCGAGTGAACGTTTGTTTTAATGCGAGAACTGATCGGCCGTGTCCAAGTAAGGTCTCCGTACAGGTGGACGGACACCAAAATGGTACAAAATTGAATGAATGCGCCAATTGTTGTCAAAGGGCAGTACAAAAGAAATGATTTATAGATTCCATATATAAATTCCAGTTGGAATTGCAGGTTAAAAGCTGTAAAAATCAGTTTCAGTGACATTTCAAGTACCAGTCTACAAGAGCATACTGTGTTGCAGCATTACAAATGGATTTACAAGTGAGATGACACAATAACTTCTGCCTATATCCCAATTGTGTCTTTACTCAGTCACACAAAGCTCAAATGAAAATATCGAGAGACACACTACGTAGATAGTGTCTTATCATCAACACCAAATAATGAAATATTTTTGGAGTAACTGTGATATTTCTTCCAGTACAGCCACAGGAATTAGCACAATCAAAACCGTGGAGCGTTGACGTTGCTGTGGCTAGAAAATAATGGTTTTTCCTCCAATTTGCCACTTTCACATATACAAAAACAGAGTATGTGTCATGTCTGAGGACATTTTTTAAACCCTGAACGTCTACAACCTCAAATACGAAGCTTGAAGAATTCAAATGTATTTGTTATCGCAGATTGAGACGACAGACAGGACACTCTAAGAAGGTGCGAAGGCCGGTACGATAACATTTTCAACCAGATGAGAGGCCTGACAGATCCGTCTGTGTGTGCCTCAGAGTCTTTGTGCGCTCAATAGACTGAAATATTGCTGACATTCAGCTTGATACTGTGCACTTCATCATCAACATCGCTTGCTCCATTATCAGCTGCTTCAGATGAAGTGGGTAAACACTGCAGCGCGGAATAAAATCTAAAACGGGGATAGAACATAAGATGTGAGAGAGGTCAAGTGTGTGTATTTGAGCTTTTTAAGGATTTAAAAAAAAAAAAACGTCCACCCAGGGGACAGATGGAGCGACAGACATGCAGCAACAAACCCGAGAGAGAGGACAGTGACTCAGCTGTACAGATGGGACGATAAAGGGACGAGACGAGCCAAAAAGAAAAGGCCACAGAAAGGAAGGAGAGAGAAGGGAAGAGTAAAGATTAACATTAATGAAAAGGGCACGATGAAGTTACTGTGAATCTTTTTGTAAATCCACTTTTTTTGAGAAGATGGAGACATCACAGCAGGTTCGAGGTCCAACACGAGAATGGCGCCAAGCCACATATTAGCACGATGTCCCTGCCAAAGAAAATAGGGAACGCCACAGCTGTGCATTTTTTGTAAACAATGAAGACGCTTCTAATTATTTCAATATTATTTTAGTCCCCATTGCTGCAAAATAACCAGTGGAAAACCATAAAACTGTTTACGAAAACTGAAGCTTGATGTGCTGTTTACTTGTATTGTGCTATACTGTTAGGACTAAATATAAGAAACATATCCTAAAGTAATCCAACAATCCTGTCTAAGAATACGCAGAGGTGAATGGAATATCATATTTAAAAAAATATTCTGCAGCGGCTTTTTTTTCTCCAGAATTAGAGTGTCCATTAAAAGTTTGTTCAGTAGAAAGTTATTCCAATGAAACCTGTTCAATTTGTGTATTTTTTTATTCAAAAAGAAAATACAGTTTCATTAATTTGCACTTTTTTGAAGTTTGTGTGAACCGAACCTTGAGAAAGCCTCTAATGAGCACGTCTTTCTGATGGATTATATTTACACCATCTTGTTCTAAAATCTTAAACCCCATGTCGAGAGGTTGCTAAACCACCGAGGACACAAAACCTCTAATGCGGAAGGGCAGCATGACAATGCGGATTAGAGAATGTGACAGCCACACACACTCAAAGGCGGGGGGGCATATCGATGAAACGTCAGTCTCTTTTTGTCTGACACATTTCAGCAGTCCATCATCTGAAGTTAATCAGACCACACACACGCACAAACCTGAGCCAAAAACAAGACACCAAATTATAGAATCTATACTGTGGGATTCTTCATGGTGTCAATAAAGATTTATTGAATTGGAATTCAAATTTGGTACAAGGACAGAAAGGCAGACACAGACAGAGAGAAAGGACCTGAATGAAAGGGCTGCAGAAGAAGTCTGGTAGAAAATCCATAGCCTGCCTGTTATCTGGACGATAATTGGTTTTCCCCTCTACACACCCCACTCATCTTGCATCCTTCCTTCCTCTTCCTCCTCCTCCTCCTCCTCATCTCGCCTACCGCCCTGTATCTCTTTCCTCTACCCCTCCCTCTCCCTTTGTCCCTACACACACACACACCCAGATAAACTCGACAGGTAACAAAGAGCGCAAGCAGGAACTCGCTGTGAACGCATCATTTTACAGATTCTGAGCGTCGCATTTCGCATTGAACAACGCGCTGACGACACCGTGGAGAAGGCTCGGTGTCAACAAATGCCCCTCGCTGTTACAAGAGACACAATGGCACGCAAGGCAACAAAAAAAGGCACACGCACACAGTCAGACGCACGCATACATGATTAGCGTGAAGCGTGTAATCAGTGAATGGCCTGATTAGCGGGTTACACTACGGTGCAAGACAAAGAGATCCATTTACTCATCCACTTCAAAAATGAGACAGAAAAATGAGGGGAGGAGGTGTGGGGGTGTGGGGGTGGAGACACAGGGGAGCAGCTATAAAAATCATTTTGTGGAGATGCCAGAAAGACAGACTGGCAGCAGACAGACACACGCATGCTGCCAGATACAGACAAAAGAGGCAAAGCACCAAGCAACAATAAAGGAATCCGAGACAGGCGATGGGGAGAAAGAGGGGAGAGAGCAAAGAAGGAAAGACACTGGAGGACATGAGCAAAGACAGGCAGGGGTACAGATAACCCCACACACACAAATAATTATACACACAAAAGGTTGGTGCGTAGGTTGCAGTCTGCAGGGGGGCTGTGCTCTGCGTTCACTAGTTGAGATTTCAGGAAGGCTTACTCAGCAGAGCTCCAGTGTCCCCCCTGTTATACTGAGAATGAGTCAGAAATAAGCAGAAGCGAGGGCTGAGGAGGAAAAAGGAAGCCTTGCTGAGGGTGGGATTAGTGCTAATTTAGCTTGTGAATAAGATGTGATTGTTAAAACAAGATAAATAACTGCTGAGAATGTTTTAATGCACCTATCAGGAGGTGGAAACCGTGTCCATGTCCACATCTTGGTCACAGCCTACACGAGTGGCCTCAGCCGCTATCGGCTTTTACATCTTCGCCCCAGTGTGTCGGCATTGTTTGTTAAGTATGTTGCTAAGACACTGGTTGTGTATCTTAAACAATGGCAACTGGAACTGAGCGGCCCGTGCTGGAGTTGGAGCTAATAGATGTAGAACAACTGTTGTTTTTACTGAAATCACTGCAATGCAGAAAGGAGGCAAAAGAAGAGAGAATTTCTTTCTGCTTGTCTGACCGCCGTACATCTCAAATCTGGTTTAAATCTGTTCATGTAATGTGCTGTGACACGCCATTTCAGCATTGCTGCCCAAGTCCATTGGCAACATCATGTTTTCCAGTCAACACTACTTCTGTCACTTTTGTGTGTATATAGCCACAAAACAATAGCCTGGTCGTCACCATCCTACGTTTCCGCCCGAAATTTGATTTCAGTCTCGCACGTTAGTCTGGCCCAATGTAATAGGAATCTGTCTCCGTAATGGGCGGATGCTTATTTTGAGGTTTAAAATCATTGGAGTTCCCTTAACCAATCAGCAACGTTTGGTAATGACGTATATTGTGCGCCGGAGTTCAGGCTCTTACGCTTACCACTTCCGCTTCCAGTTAAATAAATCAAACTTTTCCCAAAGCCAGTTGGAAGGAGAGCTACGACGTCCGTGCCATTTATAAAATTGACAAGACAAGCCTCTTGTTCTGGTTTTAATTCCGTGATGCTCTCGAGAGTTGAGACAACTTCGCGGATGGCTTCTAGCGTCTCTTCCTCCGTCGCCATTGTTGCTATTCTGTTGAACTACAAGCTTCGCTGGCTGGACTACAAGCAACTCGGCAGGCGAGTTTCGCGTCATCACTCAACTGTTCGCTGATTGGCCCGGTTACACGCGAACCGTAGAAGGGCAGTTTGGCCAGACTAACGTGCAGACCGAAATCAAATTTCGGGCGGAAACGTAGGATGGTGACGACCAGGCTAACAAAACAAGTACCTTCAAGGATAAACTGTCCCATATATCCCCTAAAGCCCAACAGCTCCTATGATATTATTGTGACAAAAAAAAACCTCTTACCCAAAGGGATGTAAATGTTTTCCTTTAGACGTGGTAATACAAATGAACATAAAAGGGTCGATACACAATACTTTCATTCCTCATTCATGGAAATATCATTGGGCAACAATGAATTTAAAAATGTGGAGGAGAGGAAAAGAGGGTGGAAAGAAAGAGTGCAAAAAAAAGGGAGAGGCTGTGAGTCAAAGGTTGTGTTGAGGTTACATTTCTAATTTGCAGAGCACTCCCTCAGGGGTCGCCAGGTGTGTGAATGGGAATCATATACTACCTGAAGCCACGGACACACAACACCTCCATATCAACCTTCAGACCTTTCTGTCATTCCTGTACCCTCCCACCTCCGTCCTTCCAATAATTTTTAGTTTTTTTTTGAGGGGAAGTGACACTACCACTTCCTCTTCTAGGACAAAATGTGATTTCAGTTACACTTGGTACATAGAGACCAAAGAGTTGATGATCTTTCCCTTCTCCCCTCTTGTCCTCCTCCCCATTTTCCAGTAAAAGTCATAGATAATGCACCACAGGAAAGTTTCAGCGTGACAAAGACAGCATGACACTGATTTTGGATACTGATTTGCCTTCCCATCAGTCAAATTAATCTCACACTTAACCATCTTGCATAAAACAATCTGCAGGATAATTCACACCCAGCTGCTTTCTGCTTTCACCTTGGTACTTGTAGGAGATAAGCGAATTCTGAATTCGGGAGTAGTGGAAAGTAAAATAAGTGCTCTGTGAATGATATATATTCTCAATTTTTCATTCAGGAGTTTGGGGGCAGCTGAATATTTCATGCCGTTTTTAAAAAGACTCATTCATCACGTATACTTCACATCGGCTAGGGGAGTGTTGGGGAATGAAAGGGTGAGGTTATGGCGAGACAGACCTATGGAGAATGTCCAGTCATTGAGGCTCATTATCAAGAAGATAGAGTAGGCTGATGATGGAGTTAGAAACATATGGGAGGCAAGGGATGAACGGTGGTGCTGGGAATGCAGAGTGAGACTCACTTTGCATTCAGTTAGAGATACGGGGCCTTAAACTTGTTTCCCATTCAAAGGGGAATACATCTTTTTGAATTTGCAATTCAGCCTCTTCAACAAAGCCCTCAAAAACTCTACCTCGCCTCACCTGTAATGAATCCAGGAGGCTGCGTTACAGGGATATGTTCAGATTTAAACTCGGGCGAGATCCCAGACTCCAAAACAGGTTCCATTTACAACTTTAAAAAAAGCTTCAATCA
Source organism: Chelon labrosus (assembly GCF_963514085.1). Lineage (NCBI taxonomy): Eukaryota > Metazoa > Chordata > Actinopteri > Mugiliformes > Mugilidae > Chelon > Chelon labrosus. The sequence continues at coordinate 15,005,502 of NC_140356.1, forward strand.
TATCCTTTCCAACTTGCTTTTTCTACAATTAAGTGTTTTACAGGAGTTGTTTTTAGAAACGCTGGCACCTTTGGAGCTGAAACCCTTGGCCTACTTTGGCGCAGATTAAAATATCTCAACAATTAGTGGATGTACTGCCATAAACTTTAGTACAGACGTTTGTAGCCCTCATAGATTTTCCATGTTACTGCCAAAGGGCTGCTGAGTCTCCACTGGCAGTTGCATCCAAATATTCAATGTTAATGGAAGTACATTCATTTCAGCAAATTAAAATGTAAAATAAGCAGCTGCACTTGGAGCTTGATGACTGTTAGCAGGCCAAAAAGCTAAAATGAAAGAGTAACATTACCTGCTAAACATCTGCTAAACATCACCATGTTAGTGCTGTCACTGCCAGCTTTAGCATCTAGCTTAGCTACATGAGCTTTATGTCTAAATAAGGCCTTACAGAGCCACTAGCATGTATATCACATTATGAACATTATTATCTTTATTCATCAGTTAGAGAATTATTATTTTATCCATTTAATCGCAACAAACAAAGATTGGAAGAGGAAAAACACTGTACAAAAGGACATCTGAGTAGCTTCTGGCCCACTATATCACACATGTATGACTTGTGTCATCTTGTGTGGGCGGACATGGATAGTATATATGTCTGAATACATTATGTCCATACTGTATGTCCTCAGGGCGCTGCATCTGCATGCTTGTGGCTCATATCATGGACTGAGTGCTTTGCTTCTGCGTGCCTCCATGAGAACATGTGACACAGAGAGGGCCGTGAGAGAAAGAGACAACAACAGGCAATCTGTTGGCATCAGCAAAGCCTGCTGGGAAACGTCCATCCCGTGGGAGGCTGTCAGCTCAAGGTAATTCACTTCCTGGTTGCGCTCCACGGGCTCCCGCACTGTGAGCTCCGTGGGGAAGAAGACGAGTGAGCAACCAATTAAAGACCCCACACCAGCCCAGCTAGGCGTCACAAAGTGTAACCTCAGCCATCGGCTCCATCACACATACAGGTAAAAGTGAGCGTTCACCAAACAACTGGTGACAGATTACACAAGACATCTATAAGGATCCATATGCCAGGAGGACACACACACACGCAGTCTGAATCTGTGTTTAATATTCACGGGAAGTGAGTTTCGTGACAAGACGGGAAGGTGTTCTGTCACACACTAATCTGAGGTGATTAGCTGTGTGTGCGTGGGTGAGAAAAAGAAAGCAAGAGAGCGCGGCATAATTGGGAAAACTCCACATTTGCACAGAATAAAGCTGAAAGCGTTTCTGGTTGTTCTTCCCGTCAATGAATGTGTTGAAAAGCCGTGCAATATTGTTGAAATCAGGCCCTTTTTTACAGTCTCTTGTCTCACTCCGTTTCTCGTTGTCTGCGCAATACTTTGTACTTCTATTTCATGTGTGTCTAGTGTGTGACTGTGCATACTGCTGATATGTTCATCATGTCTCTTTAATGTCTCTACAACAATTTGTCATGGGGGCTAACTGGTTAGGACAAAGTAGTGCACAAGGTGTGAGGAGGCGAAATGGATAAAAGAATGTGGACACTAACAACAACCATGAGTTTATCCCCAAGGTGTTTGATGGGGCTGTGGATTAGTCCTTCTGTACAGGGATGAACCTATGTGACCGCATAATGTTTATTTCTGTAAGAAAATCTGAATTCTGCCGCACAAGTGTAGCTTGAATTAGATTAAAATAAAAAATAATCACCGCCCAACCATCACGTAACTATCAACCTGAGCAACTCTGGTTTGTTAAAGCCGACTCTCAAACAAAGTAGCTTCCTGCCATTCTTTATCTGCCTAATTTACATAATTTTCACAGCTGCAAAAAAGGGAGTTTTTGTTCGTGTTTGACCTCAAAGAATAAAGAAGAGACATGTACAGCAAGTACAGCAGGTTAAAAATAAACCTAGAAGCAGCACTTTCAGGTGTAATGGATGTGTACAGAGGACCTGCGGATCCCCGGATAAGTGCTTTAGATGATACGAGCAACTGTTTACAACCTGTATCATTGTCTGACACCTCGAGTGAAGGAAAAAGATTACTGTGCCGAAAAGCAGAACATTCACAGAGCACACATTCATAACTTCCCTCCAGTGCTCTCCAGCGTAGCCCTTGCCCTAACCGCATAATGACATTAGCATTTCTAGCCCTCGCCCTCCTCTCTCCGCATCTTATCTACTTCAAAAGCAGCGCTTCATTAAATACCGCCATCTATCAGAGAGCGGGGGAGCCGAGTGGAATGTGTGCGTGTCTCCAAAACACTTGCGGTGTTATGTGGGGTCGCAGACTTGTAGATTAGTGTGACAGACTGGACGTCACATCACTCCCTCCTTCCCTTTTGCTGGCTGCACGCTGCCTCCGTGTCTCCTCCACTCAGGATCAAACGTGTTTGGGCTCTTCAAGACCAAACGCAACATGACCAGAACAGGAAGTGTGCAAATTCTACTTATGTAAAGAGGAAACTCACAAGACAATTAAATTAATAAGAAAATCTCCCGGTAATGAATTCAGCACATTACCTGCATGAATTACATCCTTCATTGTTAAAGTGTTTGATTTACTAACGAGTCATTAAAGCTGCCTTAAATTATTGATTACGAATAGAAAGACAAACAAAAAAACATCAAGGCTATGGGAAAAGTCATGTTAAAAACTTATACAGGCAGCAGAACATTTTTTGTTTCAGATTCATAATTAATAATGCACCGAATCTATTGACTCCCCATGCTGCCAAACTGAAAGCTCAGCCAAAAGTTCAGCTAATATCAGCCTTATCCTATCCAAACTCACATTCTATTCAGTTCTGGCAACCATACAGTATATTTGCTAACCTCAGCTGACTTGAGAATTTAAATACTATCTGTAGAGACCAAATTAAAATGGCTGGGGGTCAGGAGGTTTCTTCAATCCACTTTGTCAATTTTAAGTGCACGGCTATGGTTAATTTAATTGATAGACAACACATAATCTGTGGGGTAAATCAGTCTAATAAATTATGCAGACAGCCAAGCACTCTGTTCCAAAGAGCCTAAATTTAACAGCAATTTCTGCCAAATTCAAAATGAATATTATACCAGCCAGAAGCTGGCTAAAGCCCTGGTAAACCAAAACTAAATCTTAACCACACCTGCCAATCATACTGTACATTTGCCAAGTTGGCCGACAATGCTTTTGGTGGACTATAAGATGAGCTGTTAATATATGAAATATTGAATCGCCATTAAAGGAAACGTATGTAAGATTGTGGCCAAAACTGGCACTGCAATCACTTTCAAAATACTGTATAACGGTGTATCCCCTCAGCCTCCCCCCTGACTCGAGGTTGCCAGCTAAGCTGCAGGATCCAACAGGAACGTAGGCTGCTACAAGGAGCTTCCAATGGCAAGTGACGAGTCCCACACAGTAAGTTTTTTTTTCTGTTAATAAAGTTTATGCTTCATGAGAGATGTTTTGCGAAGTAATTATGTATCGCAAAAAATTTACTAATGGCGATTAGCCAAATATTTCGTAAAGATGTACTGTAATACCACATTTCAGTCGGAACATAGATTGTTTTCATACCCTGCTAGCGGTGCGATATAAAGCTTTTTATGAACGCATTTAGCACGGGCGACCATGGAAAATCCACTGTCTATATGTATGGAAGCACGGGGCTTTTAGTAGAATATAGCATCCAAAAGTTTCAGCCGTCTCCATCTTTCAAAGGCATCTCCTATACAAATCCTTGTTTTATTTCGGACTTTGTCACGACGTATTTCGGATTCATAACGAGGTCTTTTAGGTTTAGTAACGTTATACATGTTTAATCCGACACGTTCGTAGCTGCAGCTGTGGTAACTAGAGCAGAGCTGGCAACCCGGAAGACGAAACTCTACTGACTTCGTGATTAGTAGATAGCTGGAGGGTGGCGCCTCAGGCCAAAACACAACATGACAACAATAACATCAGTTGAGGGCTGCAACTTTCACTTTTAAATGACAATATCCTGGCCGGACCACTGTTGTCAGTGATATAAGTATTTGAAATGAATGATTAATTGAAATACATTTCTTACATACGGTTCCTTTAACCTTTTTTTGTTTATTTTTTACACAAACATATGTTACTATTATGCTACTGCTATGGGTATTAACGCACTTTACATACGAGAGTAAATGCAAATGACTTTGAAGTTGAACTTTCTGCTGGCCATCGCTTCCTGATTCATAAATCTACGGTTCAGACTGAGGGTCATAATCTCACAAAGCATCAAACAAATTAATGGTGTTAAAGGGAATTTGCACGCGTAACTCTGACAGTCCTAGTTTAAACGCTACACAACGTCCAGGGTACCAGGAGAACAGACATATAGCCACTATAGCTCACTTGCAACATGCACATGGAAGCTCAGACTGACTGATCACCGAACTGATCAGGAACTCATGTTCTTTGTTTTTTTCTCTCATCCCGCTTCTTTCTCCATGTTGTTACACACTTGTGAATTGAGCTAGAATCAATAAGTGTCAGGATAAAAGCTCGAGCTGAAGTAGAAGCAGCTGTTGTCTGAGGACATCTTGACAGATCTAACTAAACTGCACACTGTGTTGGTAATTTCATAGCTCTGACACATTTTCTTATAACACTTTTTCACGGCCTCTCCCGGGGCCATCACAGTTTTTATATTTCTTGTCTAACGGACGACACATCCTGGGGAACGCTAATAATTTTCAGGTTGTGGTTGCAGGCGAGGGCGGTTCTGAGAAGAGCTGAGGATTCCCCGAATTCCCCATTTGCCACCGTCAACCAACACCGATGTTGCAGCGAGAGGAATGACGGGTAAAAGATGCTCGCACATAGTGATAACAGATGTAGTGCCGTGTGAGATGTGAATGAAAGAGAGAGAGAGAGAGGGCCATAGGAAGACGGAGAGGCGGAGAGCAGTTTGTGATAAGATAGGGGAAAGTGGGGAGGAGAGGGAGGGGAAAAGCATAACGAGCGACAGTAGGGGGGCTTGATTGTTCGTTCGTCTCTGGAGAGGAGAGGAGAGAGAGACTGCGGAGTGAGTGATGGAGAGGAAGCCAGAGAGGTATTGACAGAGAATCCGGGGCACCAGATGGAGGGACGGAGACGGAGAAGAAAGAATAAGGGATTTGAGACTCGAACAAAAAAAACAAAGATTTAGATTGAGGGAGGAACAAAGAGAGACAGAGTGTAAGGGAAGAGAGAGAGAGAGAGAAGCAGTGTGTGTGTGTGTCTTGGCAAGTATGGAGGTCTCGGTTTGTTGGCAGGGTGCTGCAGCAGAGCTTGGCCCGGGCTCTAATAGAGATATAAGAAGCCTCTGAGTTTAATCATAGGCAAACACACAAACACACACACACATATATCTATAAAAAAGAAGCCTTCTCCAGCACATCCCAAAGATTCTCAATGGGGTTAAGGTCTGTGGCGTCCAATCCACATGTGAAAACGCACGTCAACTATTGGTTGTGTTTTTGTTTTATGTTGCAAGAAACAGCAGAATCTATAAAAAGGTGTACAACAGGAACTTTTCAGATCACGGCTGGATATGGTTACAGGTGCAACAAACAAAGCACAAAGCCAACCGACCACACCCATCAGAGGTGAGACAGGCCTGAAACTGGTATTAACCTCCATCCTGAGAGACCCAGATCAAAGTACATGTGTGAACACAGGAGGCATAGATGTGGTCTGGGCCACCTGTTACCACTTTCCTTTAGTAGTGTGAACGCACATGCCCTGTTCGGACCTGGTTATTTGGCAAATGGGCACTTACAAACCACCTACTCAGCTGATGTCCTCTGTGTACGCAGAGTTTTGCCTCGTTCATTCAAAAAAAAAAATAGCACTAGAATAATAAACGTATAATAAATAAACGTGGTTAATTAGCCATGTGTTCACGTTGATCCATCCAAATGTGAGTCAGTGAGTCACCTGGGTCTTTATTTACTTTTAATACCAGAGATATTTCTTCTCTTTTAGTTATTCTCCGATTCTTTAAGGTCACTTCACAGCTGTGTAATAGGTTTGTTTCGGTCTGAACCCAGGAATTTATCCAGTTTTACCACAAATAAGTTTTCTGAATGAAAGCAAGTGTCCCGCCCACATCAACGCACACGGTGACGAGCACTGAAGCACTTTTTTTTCTGCACCTCATATGCAGGACAACGCAGCGACACAGCATGTCCCCGTTAATCCAGACCTTAATATGGACTTGCATTCCCCAGACTTAACCTTTGACCCAGTTTAGGCTTCCTGCACCACACGTAGTTCTCATCGCCATCACTGTTCCCCCAAAACACGCAACACTGGACACTAGCTGTGGTTATGCAAGACTCTGTGGTTATGTCACACACTTGGCTTTGCAAAAAAGAAACGCGCACACACACACACACACACACACACACACACAAAGAGGCAGCAAGCCAGATTTGGAGATTTTGATCATCTGATTTGCCACTTCTTGAAACGGAGAGCTGAAGTGCTGCGGCCATGAAGCAACTTGAGAAAAATAAACAGAGACTTTGCGGGTTTCTTTCTCGCTATTCATCCTCAATGGACGACATGGAAACCTGTCATAACACCCCACACACATACACACATACACACATGCACACACACACACATAGAGCGCCACGCTGTGAGCTACAAAGACGAGCGAGCCGCTAAAAGACTCCAACACAAGCAAAAAAACTCAGAAAATAAACGCCAGGGAGACCGCCTATGAGGACGCCAATTAAAACAAAGAGTCACAGAGTGTGTGTGTGTGTGTGTGTGTGTGTCTGTGTGTGTCCTCTGGGAGTCACTTCTCTCCACTTGAAGGTTTGCAAAGGAGGAGGGAGGTAAACACACCTAGCCACACCAAGCAAAACAAGACGGGCTTTCCCCTGAATGCTATTGAGCGAGAGTGACGAGGGATCAGCCATCTGCTGATTCATGACTCATTCTCTTTGTGCGTATCAGCTTTCAATCAGTCAGTCAGTCAGTATGTGGACACACACACACACACACACACACAAACCACATGCATTTATCCTCATTTCTTCTAAAAGATGAACTACGTGTGTGATGACGGACTGCCGCAGATTCATCTTTGCCGTTAATGTCTCAGTCCATGTGTAAAGCTGCTTAAAGGAAAATACATCTTTATTCTTAAAGGACAGACTGTGAACTCTACAGCACTGTATGTAGGACTCTTATGTACATGAATATGGACATAAAATATTGATTGATACAGGAGACTTTTTTTTTTTTTAGAAAAACCTGCCAAGCCGAGTACAATAAATCCTTTATATCCAAAACTCATCACAGAAATGGCCCGTTTGTTTTATAATTCAAGCCGTCTCAAAAGAGCAGCAGTAAAGATTATTATTTTACTATACGTACATAGCAAAGTAGTGCTAGGGTATTTCAAGATAAAATAAGGCAAATAATGACTATGTGCATTAACCACAGCTTAAATTTGTCGCAAATTTGTAGCATTAGTGGGAGCACACTTCTTTCCACTTCATTTTTAGTCCGCACATAAATGTCTGATTGGATTAAAGAGAAAAACAGGATTAAGTTGACTTGGCTGAGGCTTACTGTACACAAGAGCAAAATTAAGGAATGAAAGGACCTGATATATCCTGGTCCAATAGATGATAAAAAAAAAAAAAACCCAGTCAGATCAGAATCTGTCAGATTCGTTAAAATAGATCATATTGATGTCGATGCCAGGACTTAAAGGAACAGTATGTAGGACTGTGGCCAAAACTGGTACTGCAATCACTTTCAAAATACTGTATAACGGTGTATCCCCTCAGCCTCTCCCCTGACTCCAGGTTGCCAGCTAAGCTGCAGGATCCAGCAGGAAGGTAGGCTGCTACAAGGAGCTTCCGATGGCAAGTGACGAGTCCGACACAATAAGTTTTTTCTTCTGTTAATAAAGTTTACGCTTCATGAGAGATGTTTTGCGAAGTAATTATGTATCGCAAAAATTTACTAACGGCGATTAGCCAAATATTTCGTAAAGATGTACCACATTTCAGTCGGAACATAGATTGTTTTCATACCCTGCTAGAGGTGCGATATAAAGCTTTTTATGAACACATTTAGCACGGGCGACCATGGAAAATCCACTGTCTATATGTACGGAAGCACGGGGCTTTTAGTAGAATATAGCATCCAAACGTCGAGGGTCAATTCCATGCCATTCCGGACTTTGTCACGACGTATTTCGGATTCATAACGAGGTCTTTTAGGTTTAGTAACGTTATACATGTTTTATCCGACACGTTCATAGCTGCAGCTGTGGTAACTAGAGCAGAGCTGGCAACCCGGAAGACGAAACTCTACTGACTTCGTGATTAGTAGATAGCTTGAGGGTGGCGCCTCAGACCAAAACACAACATGACAACATCAACATCAGTTGAGGGCTGCAACTCTCACTTTTAAATGACAATATCCTGGCCGGACCACTGTTGTCAGTGATATAAGTATTTGAAATGAACATGATTTCTTCATGTCTAGTGACATATCAGGGCCATTTTATGATTAATTGAAATACATTTCTTACGTACTGTTCCTTTAACAGCGAAAACCTACAGCCAATCCTCATACACCTCCATGTTAAGATGTCAAACGTTACACAGAAATAAACATGCTTACAGTCTCTACAACTAAATTCCCCAGTCATGACAAGTTGAAGTTTAAAATCAGGGAAAATGAGGACACCGTTGTCTCAATAGTCATTAATACAAAGCTGCCGTGATGTACAGGGATTACATACCCTCAAATAAATAATGTAATATTATTTAAACTAAATATTCCCACATATCCAGTTATTGTAAGTGCTTTAAGTAGCTTTAAGGGTTTATTTTTCCTTCCCAGCACCGAGACCTACAAACACACAGTCACCACATACAATACAGGTCATCTACAAGAGAATATGACCCATTAAACAGCGATGACATCATGCAGTATTGATTTTCCACTCTGCTCATGAGTGTGTGTTCATGAGCAGTCCCCCCACACCACAAAACTGACTGCAGCAGAGGATTGTCTCCTCTACATCCTGTGCTTAATGTGTGTGTGTGTGTGTGTGTTTATACAGTATGTGTGTGACTATGTTCATGTCCAACTTGGACGTTTACTGCGATTCTTCAAAAAAAAAGAATACAAAAAAAAAAGAGGAACCTCATGACTTAGGAATGCTATGAATGGCTCAGAGGCCTTAAGATGGGAAAGTATGCATTGATTCCCGGAGATCATTCCCATAACATTAGCCCGCGCACACTCCTCCGCCGTGACCTCCCTGCTGACTCACTCATCTGCTTAAGCTTAAATAGCTCGCTATTGGGAGGTGTGTCGCAGAACACACACACACACACACACACACGTCTCTAACCAGATGTCTCCTCGTGCGCCAGCGTCTTGACCCAATAAAGGCCAAGTATGCGTAACACAGTAAACTCACAGACAAAAACTTACACAAATATTTCCACCCATAATGCGTCTCGCTGACCTCAACTTCACACTCCGGGTCAATAAAAAAAAAAAATCCTACAGCTACTTTTTTGTCTCGTGCACTACATTTGAATTGGGTTTTGTTAATCTCCTCAGTAAACGCCAGATTAATTCAGGCTTTTGTAAATAATCACTGACCTTCAATAAATTAAATGTCTAATCCTAACGCAATATGTGACAATGTGAGATGAAATTCATATAGTAACAAGTTGGGAATAAGTTTTCAGTGAAGTCCTTATTATTAAAACAAATTCATAGTGTGAAGGACAAACAAACATCATGGGACAAATTTGTTTTAATGAAGTTTGGAGTGTGCGCAATGTTGATACAGGAATTGTGACTCAGCACAGTCTTTGAGAACACTAAAACACTTGGGTTTTGACTCAGAACGCCGTGCATGTACTACCATTAGCCGTGCATGTACTACCTTATGGGGATCCTACAGGAAAAGTCAGAGTGTCACCACATATAGTAGAGTTCATTCTCTGACTGTCCATACGGAATTTCACAGCAAACAATCAAACCGTATTTGAGATATTTCAATCTGAGCTAAAATGTGGGTTCCGTAAGGGGTAGAGGGTTCAAACCAGCACCTTCTTGATGTGAAATGCCAACCACTGCTCTGCCATGCTGCCCTTCATTTATATCAGCTACATTAATTAGATGAATGCCCTTGAAACACGCATTTAGATTATGGTATGTCAAACCAAAGAAGCAGCCTCCAGGGCCAAAAAATAAAGCTAACACAAAAGCGCTGCAGTTCCTTGAATGGCCACTTGAGGCTGGCGCCAAAAGCGAGTCAATCACCAGAGATCTACGTGTTAAAAAAAGCAATTAATTTTAAAAGTGTGCATTTAAAACTAAGGGTGTGTCTGCTTTTAGTGAGAGTTGGACGGCATCACAGGTCGCTAGCTGTCGGCCTCAGTGTTATCATCCCACCTCGGCTACACCCACTATTCACACCTTATTACCAAGTACCCAGTCCATATACCTTCCTTGGCCAAACCACATGTGTCATAAAGAGTAGTGACCCACAGGAAAATCTGCACCACACTGTCTTGACCACTTGTTGCCATTAAATTTTAAATTTTACTTATTTTCACACAGCTTCACACAGAATTTTCTCATGATTCTGCACACTTTCTGTTTGGGTCAGGACAGACATTACGTTTTAAATACATCCTCTCTCGCAGCCAGCTTACAGTATATAAATTAGGGCGTCTTTAAACACGTTCAGATCTTGTACTTTTAAGATCCAAGCCGGACGTCGAGAGCGGTCTGCATTCTCTCTCGCTGCCAGCGTGCGACATCGGCCCAGCGGTGAGATGCTCTGCCCGAGAGCCCGAGGCGGCACTCCTCCCAAAACGCCCCCGCCTTTGATCTCCTAATCACCTGGCTCAGCCTCGGCCTGAGCAAAGAGAGGGAGAGGCTGCAGGGGCGGGAGGAGGACGACAATAACCTCAGCAGCTTTTCTCACAACCAGATTTCTGCTTCAGACATTAATATGGAAGGAGCAATGATTCATATGCAAAAGGTTCAAGGTTATATCCGTGGCAAGTTGTTCGAATGTCATGCTACCTGTTAACTTGATACTGAAACGGCATTTCCTGTCTAGGCTCACATCCCTGTTCTTAAAAAGAAACCAGAGTTGATGTTGCAAACGTTTTTTTCTCAATCAAGATTTAGCAAATTTCAGCCACATCACCTTTTCTGCAGAACTGTGTCTGTTTACTGTTTGTCCCATGACAATACGGTACATATATGCAGAGCTGTTGGACATATTGACAATCAGGCCTTCCTAGTACGAAGTGGAAACCGTCATCTACAAACACCAGGATCATATCAACGCATGCAGCATGCAGTTGCTTCCCCACGTCGTTCAAACCATTCTTGGCAACAGGAGAGGACAGGAGATGGCCAACACATAAATTGTCCCATATTGACAAGTTGTATCTGTGCCTCATTTATATTTGGCCTGCAGCCTGCACCTCTTCTAAGTGCACTTTGTTCCACACAACCCTTGACTTTGCACAGCAGACTTCCTTTGTTGTTCCTGTCCTGTGTCATACAGCATATTGCAAGCTAACAAAAAAAGAGCTCCTGGAACACCTCAATATGTCAGGAGATGCTTTATGGAAAGACTATGCTGCAAAGTCAATTCTGCAGCTGAGGGGAGTGAAGCTGAGGCTCGTTTCTCCTGCAGCGACCTATGATGAAGCTAAGTTATGCCTAATTTTGCAGCATGGGAACCCCTCTCAGCAGGAATCCCCTCCAGGCCCCCCCCCAAAGGGGCTCCCCCGGACAGTGTATTGGTCATGGGAAGTGAAGTCTGCTGCTTACCTCAGGAGGTTGGGTAGAGGGATGGATCCGGAGCCTGACCCCAGTATTCCTTTCTTCCCACTCAACAATTTCTCCACCAAGGCAACATTCCCAGTCCGGGCGGCTTCCAGCAGCTCCTGCTCCTTCCCCATCCCGGACACAAGTTTTGAACGACTCGGTGATGATGAAAATCCAACAAATCTCCCATGCACTTCTCCTCCTCCTCCTCTCCGACCCCTTTCTTCACTGTCTGCTGTGGGAAAGCATCAGAAAGGATTCCTCTCACTGCATGCTGCCGCCGCCGCTGCTGCTGCACGGTGAAATAGGTGTTATTGATGCTGCAGAGCAGGTTTGACGTGCACGGCTCCCCTGGCGGCTTACAAACCTCAGTCCATTCACATGCACCGCTCCCGTACGCTTCTCTAAGCTTTAGTCCGCTGACGTGCACCGCTCCCCCGGTGTAACCTCAAGCAAGAGCAGCGGGGGGAAAACCGGAGGCTGCAAAGCGAATCCCTCAACGTACTGTAACTGTATAGTGAAGAGTAACCCCGGTTTTAAAAAACAAAACAAAAACACAAAGTCCTTCTCAGTCCGCACAGACGCTCCTGCCTGGTCTGAAGCTTCTAACAGACGAGGGGTGAAACTCCGTCCGCCCCTACAAGAAGCTCTCCTGCCCCGCCGTGCTCGGTACCTACCTCCCCCGAACCTACCGCACTGGCCGCCCGGTGCCTTTCTGTGTCGCCTGAGACCCGAGTCAAGCTAACCGGTGTTAAACACTGAAGTTCCTACAGTTGCTTCCAAAATAAAACCTCCGAGCTTTTCTAAATTGCCTAAACTGATTTTATATTGTATGAACACATCTCTTTATATCCGTTTTGTTGTCCGTTGTTCGTTGAATAAAGCTGCCTGGCTTTTATTAGCGAGATATCAACTAAGCTTACCCAGCCGTTACCTAGCAACGTCGCCACCTAGCAACGTCACTACGAAACCGTTAGCTAGCACTGTAGCTACCTAGCCGTTAGCTAGACAGTAACCCACCTACCAAACGTACTTCTACACAACTGGCAAAAAATATATATATATATATTTAAAGCTATTATTTGACCACAATAGTTACAATTTCAGGGAAGTTACAATTTTAAAGCAGTCAGATCATGCAAAATAAGTTACTTATTGAGCATTTACGTTTTTAGGTACTCGGCTACTAGCTACAATATGAGCTAGCGAGCAAAACAACTATTTAGCTACTTGCAAATAACATTGTTGAGCAATTTATAGACAAATGTTAAATGCAAAAGAGGGAAAATAAGTTGGCAACAACTAACTTTAGGGAAGGAAATTTGAAAACATGGCCGATAATCAAAAAATTAACCAATTAACCTCTCTTTCTGAGCCCTTATCATATTATTTACTTATTCTGTAACTTTTTTTTAATTAATGTTGCTATATACCAATAATGCGAGCCTCAAAATGCAAAACAGTTGATTAAATATAATGTCACCGAGTTGCAAAAGTATTTTTTTAAGAGGCACGGTCTCCCCAAGTGTCTCACCCATCTATAAGCTTTTATTTTGAAAGCAACGTCGTCTAACTTCCGCTGTCACTGTGCCTGACTTGCCTTACACACTTACTGTACAGCCTGGGTGTGGATGACGATGCTACAACAGCAACGGGAGGAGGCGATGCCTTTGTTGGGGTCTTTCAAAAAGTCACACTCGCGGCCACCGGCTGCACCAGTTGTCGCCACTTCCACACCAGAAACTTATTCTATCACGCACGCACATGCGCACTTCTCCTCTCTTGTTCTGCTCCCCCCCCCCCCCCCCTTGCAGCTGAATGGATTTGGAAACAGGTGAGATCCTAAAATAACCTTCCAGTCATGTCGGAGCAGGGTTTGTGTGAATGCACAATGAAGGCAGAAGAGGGGTTTTTAATGTCCTCTGATGTGTCTCGGGGGGACAGTACAGATATCCCACCACCACCCGCTTGTCCACTGCGCCCCCACTCTGCCGCTCGGTGCATGCTGGGACCTGCCTGATGCCTTCACTCTTAATTGGAATTTAGACAAAAATGCTGCCTTCAAGTGCTCCACCTGCAGCAGCTTTGTCAGACATGTGGCTCCAAAGAAGAAGCTAATGAATATGTTTCAATATTATTTAATGAGGTTATTTCCTAATAAATTTACAGAATCAATTAGATATTTGGTGTATAAAATTAATACAGTGGAAAAACCTTTGAATTATCAAATAATTTCAGTAAAAACTTTAAAATGCACCTAACATTAGCTTTCTTTTTTAAGAGGATGGTTGTAATTATGTGAAATAGCTTGACAAATTTAATATTTTATTATTTAAATAAACTATTTAATTCATTTATCCATATATATTTAAGTAACATGGTAAAGCTACATTGCCAGTTAGCTACATTTCAACATGGCAGCTAACTAGCAATGTAGCTACCTAGCCCTTAGATAACTAGTAACCCTAAAAAAACAACTTCTACACTGCTGCCACAATAAAATACTGTTGTTGGGACAGTGTTAATTTTTTTTTATTCACTTTTATGGAGCTTGGGGTTCTAGCTACAATGTAAGCTAGGGAGCAAGACAACGGCTAAACATTTACATAGCTTAATTTCAATTGCAAATAACATTGTTGAGGAATGAAAATACAAACGGCCTCTAAAACATAGCTAAAACATCTTATTTTTGGCTCACGGTAAAAAATAAACTACCAAATCCTAGTTAACCTCTCTAGTTTTATTTATTTATTGTGTATCTGCTCTAAATGTCAAATAAATGTGCAGGTTTATCAGGTTGCATTCACTTGCGGCGGTCTTTGGGTTAAGGTTCTCCAGGAATCAGGCCGCTTGAGAAACCAGATTAAGAGCAGATTTCAGCAGAAAGTAAACCCGCCAAAGAAAATAAACTCTTTGTCACTGTCTGCACTCTATGAGCAGCATAATCACTCCTACATGTTAGCGATTACATGATGCTGCTCTGTGAGAGATGTGGGCCTGAGCCTACACCCGCAGGATTAGCTTGCAAGAGTAGGAGTTAAGAATGTAGCTATTATTGATTGAACTACTGATAATATATTCAAAAAAGGTCGACAAATGCTAAGTGATAGCAAAAAAAGTGCTGCAATCATGCAAACAAAATGCTTACAAAGGCAATTCCAGAAGGTTTATTGTTTGATCTTGTTCAACAGTTTAATTTAGCATGTTGCTAATTTGAACCGGAGAATTTTAAACTAAAGGTTTGGGTCCATTTGAGTCCATGATGTTGCCAGAATAAAGGTCAGAGTATTGCCAAAGTGATTATGATATATCATCTGGGGACCTATTCTTATAAATGTCTACACCAGGTTTCATGGAAATCTATCTGTTAGCTGATTGACCAACAGATTGCCATCAGTAGAGCCATGTTGCAAATATGACTAAAAACCACACACTGCGTGGAGCTTAAGATTAAAATCGTTGCTAAAAATCCCCCAAAAATGATTCATAATGACACACTGCCTGGCCAATAAAATAAAAGTCGCCACTTGGATTTAACTAAGCAAATAGGTATAAGCCTCCTGTTGGATAATTACTGCATGGGTGATTATCTTTCAGCTTGCAACAAGTTATTTAACCCCAAGTGATGCAATAGCTTCTCATTTCTCAAACAACCATGTCTAAAGACACATCCTGTGGTCGCAGAAAAGATGTTAGTCTGTTTGAGGCATGCATCCAGCGGAGGAAACATCTAAGGAGATTGTAGAAACTACTAAAATTGGGGTAATAACTGTCCAATGCATTATTAGAAACTGGAAGGATAGTGGAGAACCATCGTCTTTGAGGAAGAAATGTGGTCGGAAGAAAATCCTGATTGATCGTGATCTGCGATCTCTTAAATGTTTGGTGAAATCAAATCGAGGAAAAACAAAAGTAGAAGTCAGGGCTATGTTTAATAGTGAAAGTAAGAGCATTTCAACTTGTACAATGTGAAGGGAACTAAAGGGATTTGGACTGAACAGCTGTGTAGCCTTAAGAAAACCACTAATCAGTGAGGCTAACTGGGGAAAAAAAAGGCTTCAGTTTGCTAGGGAGCATAAAGATTGGACTCTGGAGCAATGGAAGAAGGTCATGTGGTCTGATGAGTCCAGATTTACCCTGTTCCAGAGGGATGGGGGCATCAGGGTAAGAAGAGAGGCGGATGAAGTGATGCACCCATCATGCCTAGTGTCTACTGTACAAGCCTGTGGGGGCAGTGCTATGATCTGGGGTTGCTGCAGTTGCTCAGGTCTAGGTTCAGCAACATTATGTGTCCAAAGAATAAGGTCAGCTGACTACCTGAATATACTGAATGACCAGGTTATTCCATCAATGGACTTTTTCTTCCCTGATGTTTACGGGCATATTCCAAGATGACAATGCCAGGATCATTTTGAATTCAGTTTTTCTGTTAATTTGTCCATAATGCTTCCATCCAGGCTCTGACATGGAAATAAAACAGAAACCAGGGGATGACTGTGAGCCTTCAGCCAAGACACAACCTGATGCCTCTCTCTTTATTCGTATTACCCACAATCCAGCTGTACGCCGTGCTGGGACACCCTCCTATTCCCTCTTTTTTACTCTCCTGCACACCCAGTATATAAATGTGTACGTTCTTTGCTTACATAAACCGACCCGAGCTGTGACGTTAGACGTCAGCACAGAAACATTAAGCTGCAGCGTGTAAACAGAGCAGAGCCCAACGTATCTATCTCTCCCTCTCTCTCTCTCTCTCTCTCTCTGTCTCACACACACACACACTTCATATCCTTCCATGACTCACTGCACTTCTCCAGCCGTAAAATGTCATGACCATTTATGTGCACAAAGTCCAAACGCCCTGCTGCAGCGGTTCAGTGCAGCTCATTTGAGCTCACAAAGCGGCTGGCACTGATATTTAAAGCGCCTCTCCACTGGAACAGAGTTTCTTATGGATGTAGAAATGCTGCATGAAATGAACTTGCGCCATATGTCGGACACATGTGCCGCAAGTGCTCTGAGGTTTTTATTTATGCAACGGAATAGGAAATGTAGAGCATGTGTAAGATTACATGGTTGAACTTTTGCACCCATGGGAACTCAGACATAAATGCACAGGAGGACGTCTGCTTTCCTGCAAATCATTTTCAGAAAATATAGATGTGACAGTCAAATTTAAGGTGGGGAGAAAAAGGGCTATATTCAGCCCGCTGGGTAAATGTGATGCTGATGTGACTTTTTTCCACTTAAACCGCATTTGAAAACGTGTTTACTCAAAATCTTGTCACAGGGGGATTTTCTCCTTTTTGTGACTGTAAACCAGATTATGAATGCGTCTGATATATTCGTGTGTTTTCCGCGCAGGTTTTGTAACAACGCTGTGGCAGCACACGTTAAAGCCTGCTAACAAGACCGAAGAAACAAAATAAAAGACACTGACGATAAATGAATTTACACCAGAAGCTTACGAAAGGTGAAACCTTTTATACGTTTTTATTCTCATCAGTATTTTTCAGCAGCTTTGACAGACAAAATACAACTTATTATTACGTGTGTATTCTTCCTTTTTTTTTTTTTTCTTCCTCCGAAGGGCTGTGAATGAATCAAACAGATGAAAAACAAAAGTCTTCACGTACAAGTGAGGGTTCAAAATTCTCCTTCTGAATTTGTGCAGCGTTTCACGGCTTTTTTTAATTTATTAATTTATTTGTTTTTGTGCGTGTTAAAGACGGAATCAGGAGCCAAGCTATTGTAGATTGTATTATCAAGGTGGGGAGAGTTTTTTAAGAGCTTAAATTATGATTTTTGTGCTGTGCCAAAGCGTGTGCCGTTAGAAAAGTCTTTGTTTTAAACATCTAGTCAAAGAGATTTTCTCCTGAAGTCGTCACACGGGTATGAAGCATGGAGCAGCAGCAGATATGATCACCGCCCGTCCATGAAAAGAATTACATGGCAGATTAGAAATTCACATAAAGACACATTTAGAAACATGTGCTCCTCTTATTTATTCATTTTTACTCTAAGAACGGAGCACACGCCTCTTCTGAATTGCTCTCTCAAGTCTCTCACAGTTCTGTCTGTGGTATTTACAGTGCCTGTGTTTTAAAAGTGCAGCACATGTTAAGTTGTTAATATTTACACATAGAAAAATAAGGAATAAGGTCAGGGAACGCTGGACTAGTGTGGTGGTTGTGGGGGTGTGGGGGCGCATCTTGCTGACAAAAGCCGTGGAACTGACCCCGATATAAATCCCCCCCCCCTCTGACTTGAAATGCTTGTTCGGACTGAAACACACACATTCAACTGAAAACACTGCATTCGAAGCTCTGTAGAAAAAGTAGCTATGTGTTCACATTCTCGTACAATATACACTGTACACACTCCGGGGAGCGGGATTTGTGTCGACCCCCCTGTTAGGAATATGAAAGCACTAAATTACAAATTTCAGTGCAGTGCAAAATAATATATATATTTTTTATTTTGAGACATTCCTCTGAAGACATTCAGTGTTCCTTCGCACCTACAGGTTTGAATGGGTTTTAAGTTAGGAATAGTGTGGAAAGGCTTTTCTGTAGGCACAACCAAGGATATGCATCGCACCATCTTTCTTTTAGTCCCTCTAAAATGTAGCGAGCCTCCAGAGTCCAAAGTGGAGGACTTAAAACAGATTGTAAAACGTGTTTTCTCGAGTCTCTACATAGACCTTAGACCCCCTTTTTTCTTCATGTCAAGTCAAGTCCCCCCCCCCCCGGCGCTCGTTCGTCGTCCGCGAATGACTTGACTGGTCGTGAGGAGAGAGTCGGGCCTAGCTGGTGTTGACTTTGAGGCTCTTCATGCGGTGAACCAGCGAGTCCTTCTCCATCTGAGCCTCGGCCAGCGCCATCTTGGCTCGGGACAGCTCCAGCTTGAGACATTCGTTCTCCTCCATCAGCATCTGGAGGCAAACAACGAGGAGAGGAGTCGGTGTGGAGTTATTCTCGGACTCCCGGTCACATCTAATCTCCTATATCAGTGGTTAGAATTTGTCCATCTCCCTTTTGAATGTTCTGTATGTGTCCCTTAAGCACATTCAGTTTTTATGGCCTGTCTAACGCTGCCTCTTGGAAAATGGAAAGCTATAGAGAAGGCTAAAAACCTCTTTTACAGCTTGATGTTGTAGCCTTGGTTTCTTATATTATTATTCTTTTAGATCACACTTCTATTTACCCATATTTGACAGATTACTGCTTTGCTTGTGTTGTTTTTATAATCTGTTATATGGGTTACATGAGACTGAGGCCACAGGACAAAGCTACAAAAGACAGAAACTTACAGAAAATAAACCTTGATCTTAGATTTAAAGCTGCTATTTCCAAATTCTGAGTTCAACTTTGATCTAAATTATTTAAAATAATAATAATAATTCAAAAGGAACCCAGTGTCTGCTTCGAGTGACTGCACTGAACTGTTTTTCTTCTCTTCTTTCTTCTTCTCGGGTTTTAACCAGCTCTAATCAGGGAGTATTTGGCATTTTTGTTAACTTGTATTTTCCCTCCTTGTGTTTACCCTTTGACCCTTGGAACTCATGTACACATGGGCAGTGTGTTACGTTAGTACGTCGCAGTGAAGATGGCGGACATGGAGTTGTTGTGAACGGGAAGTGAATAAAGTCGCTCAACACATATATATATATATACGTAGTGTTTATTTCATCTAACATTTTTGCTTCTAGTGAAAAAAAATATATATTAGTCTGATTGAAAGAGTTCATTTTCTGTGAGCTTATCAATAATAAGCAAAGCTACAGCTCCATCAAAACTTAAAATCTGGTGTTAAACCTTTTAGGAGCGAAAGATCAAGGTTCACAGAACGTACAGGGAACGTACACTCACTTGCCAGTTTATTAGGTAACACTAGTGAAAATAAATGCGTTCAGATATAACAGTCCTGCACCAAATCTTAGCTTTGTGGAGGTTATAACGTTCAGTTTATGCTGGAAAAGTGTAAGAAAGGTGGTAAATCAACTGTATGATCGTTTTGGAGGATGTAGTCAAGTAGTGACAGCAGCCTAACTGTAAACAGACCTCATCTGTGCAGGATTTAAGTTTAACGATTTGAATAATCTGAATTATTTTTTTTAGATTGTATGACTTCCTGGTCTTAATCCTTACGTAGTTGCTCACTTTCAATGTTCCATCTGAAAATGTAAACCTTGTATTTTGCATAAACTGACAAAACTCCCACTGTAAATGAGGCGGAAGCCAAACAAGGCTTAGCAAAACCAAAAGGTTGGCACTACGGGTTTTCTGCCTCTGGAGCGATCAATGAGATATAAAAGACCTTTTTTGTTCACTGCTGCTGTTAAACTTTGCGTCTCACCTTTTCCCTGGTAGATGGAGGGGGGCTGGTGGGCAGGGCCTGAGTCTGCGTGCCCTTTGATGTACGGCAGACCACAGTCTCGGGGACCGGACTCAGGGAGCCGTCGATCAATGAGCTCGCTTTCTTGGGTTTAGCGTCTGCTGCTCCGTCCACTGAGAGGAGGAAGAGGGAGAGAGAACAGAAGAAGGAGGGCGGGGGTTTGAATGTGTGGATGTAATGAGCGTTTAACAGGACGTCTTATATAACTGCACTGAATCAGCGATGGAGTGGAGGTGGAAATATGTGTCGGTTTGTCACCTCCTATAGAGAAAGAGCCGTCGTCTCTCTTGTGTATGATGAGAGTGTCCACGTGCAGGGTGATCGGCGAGGGCTCGGGGTCGGAGGGATTGTCACGGGGGCCGTCATCCTGCAGCAGAGGCAGCACAATGTTTTGGTGTGTGAAGTGAAAGAAGAAGGAGAAGTTATCCACTTCCAGGTTTCCACATCAGCTTCACAGCAGGTCTACTCACCCGTGAAGGAACCCAGGAGAGAGCTCTTTACTGTGCCATTAAACTTTTATTTCAAATCCAAATTCCAGTTGCCTTCAAAATATTTAACTTGAAGCTGCTGTAGTTTTGACTTACGAGCTCTATTACTGCAACAATACCACAAATATCCTGCTGAAATATTGGAGCTGGCGTTCTGCAACAGTGACCTCAGGATAAAATACAAACCTCCCAACTCTGAACGCCAGAAGGTGGAACCACAGTACAGTATGAAATTTAAAAATTAAAAAAAAAAAAAGAGTCACCTTTAAGTTGATGTGTGTGTCCCTGACGCTGATCTCCATGGGCAGCACTTGCGGGGCGGAGTCGTCCTCCATGAAGAGGGCGAGATTGCGCAGCGTGGACATCAAGAAGCTCGCCTGGTATCCCTGGAGACGCAGCTGCAGGAAGCCGTTGCGTTCAGCCAGCGCGGAGCGGGCGGCGGCGCAGGGCCCGCTCTCCAGGCGAGCCCGCACCTTCGGATCGTGGAGGCCCCCGGCGGACGCGGAGTTCATGTCGCCGCCAGCTGTGAAGGAAAGACGCAGAAGCCTCTCGTTAGCAGGAGATTTAGCTTCAAGGGCCACGGCTGTGGATAGTTTAAATACACCTGACATAAAAATACACCCAAGAGTTCTGGCTTGACTCACTTTCATCTTACTACTCGACTGAAACTGGAGTAAAGTCACAGTGAAACATTTATTGCAGATACATATATGTGTTTATGTCGGAAAATAAATATCAAAAAGAGATAGAAACTCTTTCATCTTCGCCCCTCTTGTCTGGTCTGATCTATCAATGTTAGCCTCGTGAGCTAACAGGCTAACAGTGCAGGAGAGTAATCTGAGAGACGTAGTGGTTATCTTTCTTCTAAAACTCAGTGAGTGACACAAGCTAGCTTGCTAAAACGGATTAGCTCTGGCGTGGCACTTTCTAGTATGTGGACGCTAAAAGAAAAATGAGTTTCTTTTTTATTTGGAGCTCCAGAAACTTTTATGACCGTCGCAGGTCTTTAACTCATAGAACCTAGGTTACATTAGTAACTTTGGTTTCTTTCCAATACTCCCAGCTGCTGCAGCCTCTGACAAAACAACCTTAGCCGGTTATTTTAAACTGATTAACGCAGATCCAGACCGAGATCACCAACTGCTGTTTCACTGTGACTTCAATGTTTACGTCCAGTCACTCAAGAGGATTTTCTCACAAAGACTTGCTCGCTCTAGATAAAGGGTGGATTTTGTTGTCAGGTTTAAAACGAGCTCGAAGCACGAGGTTGGGACGGATGAAAGGAGAGAGGAAGCAGAAAAGAGGAGACTAAATTGGAAATAGAAGCAGGGAGGAATTAAGGAAAGGTGTGCAGTCCCGCAGGCTCTTTATAGCATTGATGTTTAATTATTTCCGAAGGCTGGGGACTCCAGGGTTTCGGTGGAAACTCCCACCTCAAGTACTGTTAAGATTTTTTAAAAGTAGACACAGAACTAAGATCTGACTTGCTGGATTTCAAAATCACAAACTGGGACGTTGAGTTTATCAAGAGCGGATGTAAAGGAGGAGAGGAAGAGGACAAACACGCGACAAGGAGAATTAATACCTTAGTGCTACACATTAAAAGTGCAAATTCGTTTTAGCAAGCACGCGGGGACATTCACAAGTTTTTTTTTTTTTTTTAAATGGGTGAGGGAGACACGCGAGCTGCAATAGGAACACTCAGCAAGGCATGAAAATGGCCACTCGGAGAATTAAATCTCTTTATTATGGCAGTGAGAAGCGCGTCACTTCCTTTTAACACGCTCTTTGAAGGAAAGTCGGCAGAGGGTTAATACTGTACAGCTACTTCAGGGCTGGCGAAAACACTCAGACATACACGCACACACACACACACACACAAAACTGTCAGCTTTTCTCAGATAAAATGACATATTCTCTCAATCCTGTGCAGCTAAGGTCGAGGCAAGAAGAGAGAGAGAGAGGAGAGAGGGAGGAAGCCAGCAGCCGACGACTGAATGACTGTGATAAGACAGGGAGGGGAGAGAAAAGATGGCCTAGAGAGGGAGAGAGATGAAGGAAAAGGAAAGGTGGAGAGGGAGGGAGGGGTGGATGACAGAGGATTAGTCGGGAGATGGAGTAGGAGCTGGAGGGACGAGCAAAGGGGAAAAGGTGGAGGGAAAAGAGAAAAGAGGGGAGGATGAGGCGCTCTCGTGTGATAGGAAGAGGACGAGGAGGAGAAGTGGCGAGGGGTAAAGCTGGCGTTTCTCTCATTGCCTGAATCACTGGACTGAAACTGCAAAGTCTGCTGCAGTGGAGAGATGAGGTGGGTGGGGAGGAGGACGAGGAGGAGGAGGAGGAGAAGGGGGGGAGAGAAATTAGAAAAAGGGGGAAGATTAGGGGTTAAAATCATCTGCACAAAAGTAGCAGTTAATTTAAACGGGGCGCACACAAGTGCAGTGAAAGATCGCAGACCTAATGTTGCAAATAATGGGACCACTCACTCCATTACTGTCAGATTTACCCTCTCTCTCTCTCTCTCTCACACACACACACACACACACACACACACACACACACACACACTAGTGGACCTCAGCATCACATAAACCCGCCCCATCTATTGCTGAAAAATGAGCAAACACTTCATGCGTTGCAACACACTATCTATGTGCATCTGCAGAGCATGCCGCCGAGCACAGCCCTGAGTCTGGAAATGGGATCTGACAAACTGGAAGAAAGTGACAAATACACACATACACACACACACACATTTACACACACATACACATATGTGGAGGCAGACACGCTGGGGCGAGCATGCATGTTAGCTTTACAGATGAATCAACACACAGCGGTTACCTTGGCTGCTTTGAGCAGGTATTGGTACTGAACACACCATACCTGTGGGGAGTTATGGGAGGTAAATAAAAAGGAGGGGGGTGCCTGTTGTTAGTGTGTAAAATGTGTGTGTGTGTGTGCACAAAGGAAAAAATGGTGAAAGAATTGTGTGGCGTTACTTTACCCATTAATAAATAGATTGTTTCAGAAAATAGACGAATGGAATTGATGCATTGAAATGAATTATAAAATGAAGTGTTTCAGCTCTTATTCTGTGTTCTCCACTTCCTGCTCTTTAGTTTTAGTCTGCTGATCACTGCCCTATGACCTTTATGGCACGTCCTTCCTCATATTTCCTCTTGGAACTCTTAATGCCCAAAAAAAAATAAAAAAAATCAGTTTGGTTGCTGCCCTACTTCTGTGCTTAAATCTCGACAAACATCCCTTCACTTCCATCTTTAAAGAATTAACTTGAACGAGAAAAAATAGGCTGCAGACGACTTCTGCTGGAGTCTGTCTGGTTGATTTCATTTTATGCATTTTTCAAAAAGCCCACAATCTGAAATGGGACTCTTAATTCTTCTTAATTTGACAGTTTTTATATAGTAGTTTGGTGTAAACCAGGAATATCAAACAATCTCAAGTGTTTAATTGAGTTAATATGTCGTCAAATGTGAGTTCGAACTACAAAATCATGCAATGCATCGTAGTTAGAGTTCGTATGAAACACTCAGTTTCATGCTCAGTCGCGGAGAAAAACCACAACATCTACGGCAGACTTGCACTTCTTTACCTAGGCTGCGGTTGCTGAGGTATTGTCTGAGGCTGACGTTGCCCAGCTGGCTGGGTGTGACCTGGCCCACCTCCAGGGCCAGGGCCGTGCTCTCGCCCACCGCCTCCATGCCCACGCACACCGACTGCACCCTCAGCACCAGCACAGACACCTGGGGGGGAGGGAGGCGCAAGAAAACAACCACAAATTATAATTCAGTAGCTTTTAGGACGAAGGACGACAATAGACAGTTTTATTTTTCTGGACAAACGTTTGGGTTTCTCACTATATCTTTCATGGGCTCGTCGATGCTCTGGGACGCAGCGCTGACGGTGTCCGGGGACGCCCCTCCCTCCTGCTCCTGGTTAGTTGCGGCCTCGGCGGCGCTCTCCGTGGCGCTCTGTTCGCTGATGCCGTCCTTGAAGCCCGAGATGGACACGTCATCTGTAAAAACACATGAAGATAACATGACTCAGACGAGCTCACAGGTTCTCCTCTTCAAACTTGAAGTGCTGTCATTTAAACATTATCAGCCCAATGCTGCCACCTTCTGGTCAAAACTGTCAACTGCAAAAACATATATATTTTTGTTTTCTACCCCTACATGAAGACCGGTGCTACTAAAACCTATTTAATTATCTCCATCCTGGATGAATTAGGATTAATTATCTGTATAAGGAAGTGTGTGTGCGCTCCACCTCTCTCCAACAAGCTGTAGGTGTCTCCATCCTCCATCAGGTAGCTGTCAATGGAGATGTTGTCCAGGGACTGCAGCGAGGGGCTCTTCTTCATGTTTTTATAGGACACAGAGAAGCTGGACTGGGAGCGGTCCCGCATCAAACGACCACTACAACACACACACACACACACACACAAGTACGGGGTCACGTGAAGAAGAGCGTGTGAGGTAGGGAAACGGTAAAATGACTCTGCAACAACGTCCATGCATGCGAAATGTTTTGAATAATTTATGACGGATAGATTTGACTCGATCTCCTCACATCTGATATGAATTTTGTCATTATTTCCGACGCCGAGCCAAAACGGCCGCGCTCTCACGGAGCACGCAGAGCTTCCTCTGCGAGTCATGAATTAAATATCGCTTCATTTCTTTGCGCGGGGTGTTGTTTAAGGTCGTGTGAGAAACCAAGAGTGATATTATGCACCCGAAATCACAAGAAAAATCACAAAATGAAATCAAAGCGGATCTGAAAAAAAAGACAGAGAACACAAGGCTGAAAGCTAGAACTGTCACAGACAAGGAGATTCGCGTTTCATCCCCGACATCAACACGAGTCAACGGGTAGACGTCAAACACGGGAAGAAACATCATTAATACACAAAGACGTTAACACACACACACACACTACAACCGGTGCGTCATGCACACATGCAAATGCATGCCAACATGGGATCAACGAGGACTCACACTCCACATGTACGTCCACAACCAGACACATACGCTCATTAGTACAGCTAGTCACAGATCCAGTGCCTTACATGTTGGAAATGGAATATAGGGAGGTGGATCTGCTGGAGTTTGAGGAGCTGAGAAGATCAGAAACCACAGACAAACTTCCTTTCCTTTTGGGTAGAGAGAAAACATACACACACCTCGCGTGGGTCAAAGCAGAGCTCGGGAGGCAGAAGAGGAAGTGAATGAGTTGAGAAAGTGACAAACAGCGTACACATGTAGTGTCGACAAGACAGCTGAGATGAGGAAACACGTGTTAAAAGAAAAAAAAAAAAGACACAGCTCGAGGCCGGCCGGCCGGCGTTTTCTTAATGAGAGCGGCGGCTGAACATTCACACGGACAAACACTCATGAGGGACACACGGCGCTTGTGTTTCAGGAACAGACGGGTTCGTTTGGAGAAAGACTCATGTAGGTTAATGACGGTGAAGCACAGGAATTCATTCTGAAACAGCGTCTTTAGCAGAACATTTATGACATGATCGTGCCTCTTTGTCAAGGAAACTATTCTTTTTAACACGTTATTCTTGAATCGAGACATGTCTGACTTAATGGTGATGACGCTGTGGTTGACATAAATCTGAAAGGCAGAATACCTGGATATTGACTGAGGCATCTTCGCAGCTGCAGCCTTGTCTTTGTCGTTCCAGTCTTTGCTGCCGAGTGGGTCGCACATAGTGTCACCTGCACTGGTTTTGGAGTCCGCTCCCCTCTCATCGCCTGTAGACAAACCATCCATCACCACTTCTCTACCTTCGTCTAAACTCCCCCTCGCAACGCTCTTAGCAGGAGTCCTCTCATCCATTGAGGCTTTGTGATTTGATTCGGGACGCGCCGTCGGAGTGGAGGTGGGGATGAGCGGGGCAGGACCCTCCGTGCCTTCGCCGCATAGCAGCTGATCTATAGTGCAAGGCCGCTTGCCTGCTCCTCCTCCTCCTCCTTCTGAGCCTTCGTTGCCCTCCAGAGTTCCTCTGCTCTCCGAGGGGGAAAGCTCTGACCCTAGAGGAGATCTTGAACCTTCGGCCTGGGGGACGGGCTTCAGGAGGAGGGACACCTCGGCGCTTTTGAGCAGGAGGCCCAGGCAGGCGGTGAAGGGCTGGTGATCTTCGGGGCGGTGGGATGGATCCTTGCGGTCTTTCTTGGAGCCCATCTCCTCCAGATCCTGCTGTAGTGTCTGCTGCAGGGTTTTGAGGCTGCGCTGGAGATGCATCAGGAATTGATACTGCCGATGGCTCACCTGACGAACACAGACCAAAGCCGTTATGA
This sequence comes from Chelon labrosus, assembly GCF_963514085.1. Lineage (NCBI taxonomy): Eukaryota > Metazoa > Chordata > Actinopteri > Mugiliformes > Mugilidae > Chelon > Chelon labrosus. The sequence goes on from NC_140356.1 coordinate 15,032,589, forward strand.
AAGCATACAGGGATGAATGGTGGACTGATAACCTTTAACCTGTGCATGCTGCAAGACAAATGTTTAGTTTTTTTGCTGTTTATGATTCAAATTATCCAACATATATTCTTTTCAGGGAAATAAAACAAGGTTTAAAAAAATACCTGAGCGCTTAAATGCTTCTGCACGTGCACCAACACATGCACGTCTGCATCTTTACTTGGCGACGTCAAAGAAGAGGACGAGGAGGGCAGACTGTCCAGTGAGTGGGGTTTATGGAGTCCATTACTGGGCGGCAGTGTTGCGTTGTTGCTGTGAGACGATGCCGATCCACCATCTGTGCTGTAATACTCCTTTAATAGTCGCTTCCTCTGCAAGCGTGCGACAGCTTCTTCTGACGTGCTCCTGGACAGTCCCGATCCAGAAGCACCGCTCTTCAGCTTCTCCTGATGCTGGACGAGCTTCGCCGGCTGACACGCCCACACGGTGAGAGGGAAGGAGTCCACAAAGGGCTGCGGTCGCCCTTTTCCTCCTCGGGTGCCTTCGTAGTCCACCCAGAACTGGGCAAAGTGCAGCGCCCAGAAGTCGGAGGCGGCCGGCATCTTGAGGGCGTCCGTGCCCATCGTCGGCACCACCAGGCCCCGGTAGATGTCGTGCAGCTTGGTGTCTTGTTCGTGGGCGTGGCGCTGGAAGACGGGGTGGAGGACGGGTAAGGAGGAGGAGGAGCGAGGGAAAGAGGAGAAAGATGAACAGAAGAAGGGCTCCTCTTCAAAGGTCTGCAGCAGGGCCTCAAGGTGGGAGCGGGTGCAGTTGGCGGGGTGTCGGGTGTTGGTCGCAACCATTTCTGATGTCTGTACTGAAATGGAGCGAGGCAGGTCGGCGGGGCAAGAGGTGTCCGAATCAGTGGGAACCACAACCTAATGGAGAAACCAAGATAAAGGCGTTAAAGTCAGAAAATATATTCCACGATTCAGAATTAGGTCTGGACTCCTCCTCACCTTGAGCATGAGGCCGTCAACCTTGATGTCAACGTGCTCTTCGGGTTTCTGTGAGTCGTTGAGCTTGTAGATCTCCATGAACTGCTCCAGACTCTGCCTGAGGTCGAGGGCGAAGAGGTTGAGCCACACCAGGCTGCGAGGATCCAGGACCAGCTGCAGGGCATTGAGCTGGACGTACAGGTTGGGGCACGGGACTGGAGGAGGCGAGATAAAGAGGATACCACGTTACATAATTCACATCGAGGGGGAAGGAACGAGACATTAAGAGAGATCACAGAAGGAGGATGTTTATGCATTTATAATTTGCTAAATAATCTTGTCTTAACAGCACATTCATCAGCTCCTTAACTGTTCCTGTAATGTTTCCTAATGGAGCGAATGTGTAGGAAATCCATAAATGAATTAATTGGGTGATCCCTCATTCACAAAATCAATGATCTCTCAACCACGCAGCAGTCAATGACTTCCCCCGCAAGATCCAAAAAGGGAGGGTAGAGAGAAAGAGAGAGAGAGAGAGAGAGAGGGAGAATCTGTGCCAATAAAAGGGTGTAGAAAAATTGCAGCTTACAGAGTTCTTGACCTGCTAATGAGGATTAATGCGTGTAAAGTGGGATGTATAAATGAAGGTAAAGTCTCACTGGGGTAGTCTTTTCCATCAGGAAAGTAGTATTCAGTGAACTCGGCGTGGATGGCCGGCATCTCCGGGGGAAGGTACAAGGACTTCTTATTGCAGGAGATCATTGTCTTGGGGCTGGAGCGACGCTGGTCGGCTGTTGACACCTGAAAAATATTCATCGCATAAACTCAAAACAAGACGAGACGACATGTGCGGAGTCAGCGGTGTGGTGATTAAATGTCTGAAGGCAGCGAGAGTTTGTTGTCGTCACCTGGTAGATGCTGAAGTCCGCCATCCTGAGAACAACTGAGCTGGACATGAGCTGGGTCTTGGGGGTCTGAGGAGGAGGGGGACTGAAAGCGGCGCTGGAGGACGTGTTGATCTTACCTTAAAGGAAAGAAAGAGACACGTAAGGGAACAGTAAGATAAAGAAATGATAACAAGGTACTGTGCAACCACTCCGCTCTCCAATCAGAAACGTCTGTGCCTATCAAAAGGTGTGTATCACCGCACCCAGCTGTGCGCACACACACCGTGGTACCTGGCTCTAGGCACCAGCAGCACTGGGCTGGAGGCTGTGTGTGTGGGCTCCACTCCCTAAGACCTACTCCTCCTTCTCCTCCTCCTCCTCCTCCTGAACTCTCCTGACTTCCTAGAGGCCCATACACATCGTCCCTAAGGGACACTGGAGGACAGAAAACCCACAGGGATGACGATGTGCTGTGGGCGCCAGGAGATACAACACAAACGCACACCCAGAACAAGTCCAATCGTGTTTAATAGAAGTGAAAGCATAGGATGTTTACCGGGCTGCGGGGAACTGTGCTGCGCTTGGCTCGGGCCTTGCTGGTCTTTCATGGCAGTCTTTAACATTTCCACGCTGGACGTGAACTCGCCGAGCAGGCTCTTCGCCCAGCCCTCCCTGGCTTTAGTGGCTTCGCTGTAGTGCATCCAGTGAACACAACTCTCACCTGAGAACATGGAGAGCATCAAATATGGAGTCAGGCAGTTGAGCATCCTTCGACTGATCAGTTTTAACTGAACATGTACTGGAAGAAAGTTAAACAAATAAGAATTCATACCTGCTCTGTGGAAAGGGTAGTAATCCAGAGTGATGGAGCTGAAGGAAACCTGCATGGCGCCACCTGTTATCCTTTTTTTGAAAGCTGCACGACAAAAACAAACAAAGGACGGCTCGTCAGAATGCACATCAGTGAATCCGCACACAGGTGATATTAAGTCTGTGCGTGTACGCCACCTTTGTCCTTGGCGTGGATGTCGTCACATATGTGCAGGTCGAGGTGCGTGATCTGGAGATGGTGGGACGTCTCGCACACGTCGTAGGCGCTGAACAGCTTGGCCATGCTCGCGGTCTGGTCGGCGGCCGACGACGCCTGCTGGGTGCGTACCTGCTGGGCCGAGGGGGGCGCCGACGACACCTGGTGAACAAAAATTATTTAATGGCAGATAGGACGAGGCTTGGTCCTTGTAATAGTGTCAATGACGAAGGTTTTGTTTTAAATTTGCAGGCGGATAAATCTTGCAATACTCCCTCCTTCCACCAGATGGCGTGTGAGACCAAACTACAGAAAACTGACTACTGTAAAGAAAATCTGCTGAGGCATAGGTAGGTGTGACTTTGTGTGTGGAGGCGGTGAACATATGTGCATTGTGAGTGTGTGAGTGTGTTTGAAAGGCATTCAAATAGGACAATAAGTGAAACTCAGCGAAAACAACAATGAGAGACAGAGGTGGCGTAGGCGGACACCACATGGCAACAGGGAAGTGATACAGAGACGAGCAGACGTGACTTTCATAAAGGGCAAACTATCAAACCGTGGCTCATCGTCACAGGAATCCACGTAGAGAAAGAGTACAGAAGAGGTGGGGAAAAACGTGACATTCAACTTCTATATATATATATATATATGGAAGAAAAGTTGCTGTATGTACCTGGTCTTCTCTGGCCATGCTCTTCCTCTGCTGCGCAGACTTCTCCATAGCCTCGCTGAGAGACTTGGCGTACTGCACCATAGCTTTGAGCTGGGAGTCGGTCAGCACCCACAGCAGGTCATCCAGGACCAGAATGAGCTTGGAGGCCACCACGTTACAGTCTTTAATCTGTTAAAGGTAGAGCGGTTGTAGTAAACAGTTCAATATGCACGGGAGGAGGTTGTTTGACAGCTTCCAGTGAAGTAAGGCAATACTTGCGAGGACATTTTCTAACTGCGAGAACAAAAATGAGACAAATTACTTTCATACAACACACCAAAAGCCTTTTTTGTGCTCTCGCTTTGTATTAAATCTCTAACAAACTGCTTATCTTTTCTGTTGACATAAACACTAGCTGTCCCTGCAGCCTTACAGGCAACACAGAGGGATTATTGTTCAGACTGTTGCTTAGAGCAGTCTGGTTGAATGTCTGAGTCTACTCAAACGATGTGTGTGTGTATGTGTGTGTGTCTAACCCTTCTCTTGAGAGTGACTCTGATCTTGGACTGGTTGGTGATGAGGCGGATCGGGGCACTCAACATCTCGTGCTCGGCGCTCTGGATGGCGTCTGCCTCTATGCGGATCATCTGCCAGCTGATCTCTTTGAATGTCAGGATCTAGACCAAACAACAAAAAATAAATAATAAATTTAGCAAACACGACACCGCACGTTTACTTTTTAAAGCAACCGATACCAACCTCTCCCCTCTGAGGGTCTTGGATGCGAGTGAATCTCAGGTCACTGATGCTCCAGCTGGTGTTGACGCTGTAGACCTGCAGCTGGGAGAGCTCGAAGGAGGCGTTGAAGGCCTTGGCACTGATCCTGATGACGATGGAGTTGATGGACAGGGAGATCCCTTCCACCACCTTCTCAGCAAAGCCATACTCACTGTTTAGGAGGCAAACACACGGACGAGGTTGGGAACAAACGAAGGTCGTAAGAGGTGCTTAGCAACAGGTCACTACGGTAAATTACTGAATTTAAATATGGAGTTTATCTAACACCTACTTCTGCGGCTTTCTTGTGATGCATTCATGTGTTGTGTACTTTTTTTTTAAATCAATGGAGCCAAATGGAAACCCTTAAATGACTCTTTAATAAAATTGTCAACACTGAAATGTTACAAAGAGGAAATCCCCTTGGGTTTGGTGTGTGAGACCACAATGTTATGCAATGTGAAGTAGTAGTTTTATCGTTATCTTAGAAGTGTTTGTGATTGGGAGTTTTCTAACCAATAAGCACATAGAGACTTTTTTTTTTTAATGTTCACTGCTACCCAGGAACCGTCAAACCAGCGTGCCACCTCGTGCAAGCAATCTTTGAGGTTGGCTGCAGCGATACTTGGTGTTTTTGCAGGCACAAATAATGCTGAATCGGCATGATTCAGCATGCATTTGTAATTCAGTTACGGTCAAAGAACGGATCCTAACATAATACCCGTCTTACTTTCAAGGCATTGAGATTTACACTGACCAACAGTGACCTGCTGACTTTTGTTTTAAAATGTTAAACTCCAAACATTCATTTCTTAAGATGGGCTTCGTTGATCAGACGCAGAGAAATTGAGAAACACTCTTAGCATCAAGAAACAGGAGACACTGCCAGAGCTCACCTTTGCCCTGATGCTGTCGCTATCGGAGATGGGCCATTGGGTGGACGCGGCTCATCGCAGGTGCTCATCTCCATCACCACTTTATCCAGAGTCTGAAAGAGCCGAAAGAGTCGAAGGCTGTGAATACCTACTATCATGAAATTGGTCTACTCTCCAAGTTAAATTTGCAGTTTTAAATCTGGTAGAAAGTTTTTTTTGTTTTGTTTTGTTTTTTTGAAGCTGTAACTTGGGTCAGCACCAAAACGTAGATAAAGGATGGAGACCGGAAGACAGCGACCGTTTGTTCCCTTACATGGTAATAAGCAACACCAAGATAAAAACTTAAAAAAATAAATAAAATCAAACTTTGAAAACTCCCCACTCTACTGTTACTGTTCTCAAATTAATTTAAGTTTTGACACGGGCTGCAGCCTAGCCTACACAATCTTATCATATGTCCTCTCCCTTCCTATAGTTGCACAATATTTCAAAAGCCTCGCGATTGTTGATAGTGTGATACTATTGTCTTCGAGATTATACCGGCCAATCCTCCATTCGACAAAGCATTGTTGTGTTATCACCTGAAACAATGCCCTGTTTTCCACGACAGCGTGAAGGTTGCACAACACCAGGTGCTAGAAGCATATATATAAGGTGGTGTGTGCTCTGTGGACCACACACACAACATCCAGGTTTTGTTAAAGATGGAGCGTATCTTCCTCCTGCTGTTGCTGGTTTCCAGCAGCTACTGTGCTGGGAACAGCAGCTACCCGGAGACGGAGGCCGACCTGTCAGTCTGTCAACCCAACACCTGCACCCTGCTCACCGAGGTGGCAGGCATGAAGGAGAAGCTGTCAGCCACGGCACAGACGCAAATCACGCTCGAGCAAAGACTCAGTGACATGATGCAGAAGATGGCCACCATGGAAGCCAACATGTTCGCCTACAAACAGCAGACTGAGGAGGTCTGGCAGACTAACAAGGCTCAGGACGAGCAGCTGAAGACGCTCGCTCACGCCACGTCTACGATGCCGACAAAGGCAGCCTTCACCGTCGCATTAGGAAACCCGGTGGGTCCGGTGGACCACGACACAGCACTGAAGTATCAGAGAATCCTCTCCAACATCGGCAGCGGCTACAACCCAGCCACCGGCATCTTCACCGCCATGGTGCGAGGCACGTACTTCTTCAGCTACACCATGTACAACAACAACGGCGGTAAACCTAACTCAGTGGTGTCACTGATGATGAACAGCCAGAGGGTGGTGTCTACGTGGGACTCGGAGGGACAGGACATCCACGACAGCGCAACCAACGGGGCGGTGCTGCTGCTGGAGCCTGGAGACAGCGTGTTTGTGCAACTTTACGCCAACAGGGCTCTCTACGACGACGTTAATTACTACAACACCTTCAGCGGTTTCCTGCTCTTCGCCATGTCTACACCATAGACTGCTTCTTTGAACACATCACGGACGATCATTAAATTATAAAGGGGGTAGAGATGATGAATTTCTTTCTTCTTGGTTTGTAAAAAGAATTCTTGAAGGTTAAACGACAACGAGTGATTTTTAAGGCGTAAACTTACCAGAGAGATTGGGTGAGTCTTCAACTTCGTCCATGGTATCTGTCAAAAAAAAAAAGAACAGTGGCTCAGCGACCATGTAGCATTTTTTGGATCACCATAAATTGAATTACCAGTCAGTGGGATTCAAAGCAATGCGACTAAACCGGACAGAATTAAATTATGTTAAATCAGCGGGGCGATCAATGAGTCTAGACGTAGCGGCGACTCATTCATTCAGCCGTAGAGCTCCATTAATCCTCAACACGCAGCCTCTCCATTCAACTCCGTGTCAAATTATATAGTAAAACCGATTAAGTGCTTATGTTTAACTGCGGTTTTTCCTCTGCAGCTCGTTCTTTGATACGTCGTGAATCAAGGCGTGAGGGATTTGTGGTTCTAATTGAATTAAAACACACTTCACAGAAAGGCGCCTGCAGGAGGTGCTAGCTCGCTTTTAGCCAATACCTGCAGTGTGTTTATGGATAAATGTGCACATTTTCATGCATGTACTGCTTTGCAAACGTTATTCAACAAACACAATCAATAAAACAACTTATTTCTGCTTTAATTTAATTGTTGTACGGCTGTCTTTTTAAGCCACAGAGTGCTGCCTGCTCTGTAACAGGAAGATGCAAAGAAGAGATGTGGATCTAACAAGTGAGGAAGTGAGATACTCATCGGTGTTCTCTTTTTTTTTTCTTTACACGTTTCAAACTGTAAAACACAATGAGCTGCTTTACACTGAAGCTTCAATTCACCAGCTCCTCTGTTCACTCAGAAACCCGATGCTCCTGACACTTTCTGTAAATGACTATTAAAGCTGCGTTAGTATTTCCCCACTCGCCGTCGGTGACAAAGCAAATACAAGACACCGCATTGTTTAAGCATGCGGAACAATTTGGACAAAGGCGCCAAACAAAGACACATAGAAAGTGAGTGTTTATTCTGTGTAGAAATTACCCAAATAAACGCTACAAATCAGATCAAGCATGAAGACAAATGTCAAAAGAAAAGGTTGAGGTATTACGTAAAGACAGAGGAGGAATAAACACACACATGGAGGTCAGGGAGAATGAAAAGCAGGTAAAGGAGGAGGAGGAGAACAGGTGGAAAATGGACCTTGGTCTGAAATAAAGTCCAGTCATGGGATAAACTGTACAGCTGCGTTCACCGTTTCCAGGGTGTGTCAGAGGACACCGCTCTTCGACGTGACACTTGGCTGATGATCATGTCCACGTTTAAAGGAATCAGACACTGAAGGCGTGACTGTACACTAGTGTGATGTGTTTTGAGTTATATATACGATGGAAAAAATTAGGGAGAATTGTTTACTTGAGGCCTGAAATAAAACCGGGACACACTAAGCCGACGGTCAGCTGTTCTATGTGAGCATCTGTGTGTTTTGACAACGTGCCGTGCACCGTTGGCGGTCGTCTCCGCGGTGTGTCCAAGTGCGTTTATTTATTTATTTTGGTCTAGACACAGGCGACATTCATCTATTAACCTCAACATCACGTTGTTCGGCATAAACCATTATTCACAAACTCAGCGATTGAGCCTCACCCTGATGGCAGCCTTGTTGCACTCCACGCGGTTGATGGCCAGCCATGTGGGCAGGTCCAGCAGGCTCTGGAGAACCTCCTCATCCAGCTCCAGGTTGGTGAGCTGGCCCTCGCCCTTCAGCGTGCTCAGGTTGATCTTGTCCGGCGACAGGTTCTTAGCAAACCTAAGAGACGCACAAGAGAGGAAAGTGTGAAGCTTTGATCCTTGGGATATTCATAGAGACTAGTTGTTGGCAAACCAAACACGCCAACCAAACAAACCCCAGCTGTCATGTTTTTATTGTACTGGCTGTCGAGGGAAGGTTGGTTTCCCATTTTGATCAACAAAAAGCCTCCTCTGCTCTCGTATACATGATTTAAAGGGGCGAAAAAGGAGAACAGGCCGTGCTGCATGAGAGGAGAAGGTGCCAAAATTCTTCAATCACAGCCTATAACCTCTCTAGTCTCTTGCGGGGAATCTCAGCGATTCTCTGCGTTCAGTCTGTTTGCTTTTTAGCTAAGGTAAAGAGCTAAGACACACAAACTTTATGACCGTGAAGTGTTTTCTGGCCCAGTCCACAGCTTGAGCTTCGGTTAATAGTTAGCAAAGTGGTTGGATAATAAATGTTTTATTGACCCATGAATCAGACCAGCCTAATAGGGATCTCTTAAAGAACAGAGATAGTATTGATTTCACATTACGTAGCTGTCAAGAGCCACGCGGCCTTGACTATTCCTGAGCTGCATCGTGTTTGAATTTCAGGTTTGGCCAACAATGCACTCAACTGTAACATATTCATTAGCTAACCTAAAACGCTGCCTCACTCTCTTTGTGAACACACATGTACACATGCCGGTGATCTTGTTAAGCGCTAATCTCTGGCACGCCAACAGTTTGCGTTTATCTGTAAATAGAGCCGGAGCAAAGCTGAGCTTCAAACCAGCGCACGGAGATCACCGGCTAACCGTCGTGTTAACACAGAAACGCGTGGGATCTGTTTAATCTAAAACTGCATTCTGCATTTTGAGCTATTATTGACTCATGACGTATGATTACGGAGGCGGTCAGTAACTGGATAGACTTAGGGAGACAAAGGGGGTTTTTGTTCTCATGGTCTTCAGCGACGGAAAGCTGTAAAGAGACAGAGCAAGGTGCACAGAGTCATTAGCTTTGTTCGGCGCCGGCTGCTTTGTGATCCTGCGGCCCCGCGTTTTAAACTAAATGATTCATTCTGTCAAATTCCTGCTTCTTTCCACTCAACACCTTCGCCTGGCAGCGTTGGATTCTTCTCTAATTCCCCCGTCCCCCGGTAAATTATTCAGCAGCAGAAGCAGACGCGGGGCTTCGGCTCGTCAGAACAAGAGAGAAAACACCCCGTCTCACAAGGAAAACACAAATAATATGATATGAGTATGCACTTGTTTGAGCCTACAGAAACTCCGAGGCAGAAACATGAGTCAAGTTTGCTTCTGAGATGATGTTGTTGTTGCTGGAGCGTCTCAGCCTTGTGACCAGTGAAATATTCATTCCTGCTCCCGATCAAGTATCAACCAGCTAGCCAGCTAGTTTGCTCTATCCCCCTCTCGCGCTCCTTATCTGGCGTCTCGGCCTCTCTTTGGGCACCTCTCGCTTCCTCCCTCCGTCTCCCAGCTTCATGCATAAATCAATACTGTAATCAAATAAAATGCTGTTAATCAGCTGCCTAATATCAAGGCCACTGACGGCAAACAAGCTAAATTACAGGGGCAGATTCTTCTCATTGCTGCATGCAAGAGGTGGAGGGTATTAGGTTCACAGCACGCCGTCATCTTTCTCTTTCATCTTCTCCTCGGTAGCAATTATTCCAGTCAGCAGGGCCGAGCTCACCGGACCAAATCCAGGTCCATAAAGAGATTATAGCAGGCTACAAGCTGTGGGGGGGCCACATGAGAGGACTGACGAATGCTTCTTAAAGCAACTACAACAAATATTTCTACAATAACATTGAAGCAGTTTGATAATATGAAAGATTTGCTTGTAGTGATGAGCCTACACAAATTTATAACCTGAATATGCAGCTCCAATCAGCTGCACAGCACTTTATAAAGAGCTTAAACTCACTCTTAGGTTGTAGAGCGCTCAACTTTGTCATTTTAGTTTTCAGAAGAGAAGACTAGAAGCAATTTTGAGGCAAGAGACCATGTAATTGAAGCAAAGACAGGCGTACAAACCTCTGACAACGCAAAGTGAACACATACCAAGATGAACTGACCTCAACTTTGAGAAGACAACCAATGGGAGTGATGCAAGCACAGAGCTTCCTCCGAAACGTTCACTGCAAGGACACAACGTCCACAATGTTGGTCCCTACCATGAGTGGCCAACTGTCTTCTATAAAGAGATGGGTGTCATCCACATATAAAGAGATTCACTCGTTGTCCATCACTTTGTAGACGACAGTTGGTAGCTAGTAGCCTAGAATCTAGATGCGCCCCTAGCGGCAGTCTAGTTACTCTCCGTTGACTTGAGATTTTGAAAAATCCAAGATGGACCGGGCCAATCACGAGTGGGTGGGCGGGCTTAACATGATGACGACTGACCTGCGACCATAAGTTCAGTGAATTACGCGTGAATTCCCCATCCTGCTAGAACTACCAGAGCGATGGCTGCCGCTAGCGAACAACTTTCTTTCCAAATCGGCTTTGGCCGCCGCTCTGAAAGACTTGAAGTTAAGCTTTTCTCTGAGAAAAGAACAAGAAACTGCACTGAGGTCGTTCTTACAAAAGAAGGATGTATTTGGAGTTTCGCCAACCGGATACGGCAAAAGTTTGATCCACAGCTTAAAAATGATTAATGCAGGAGAAACTCAACCTGTAGGCGAACTCATAAAAAAAAAAAAAACAGGATGCAACAAGAACTATTTAATATCTATTAGTTTTTTCCACAACACATGCAAGGAACTCTCTTTTCCGTCGCTCTGACTACGTCACCTTCTTCATTGCTCTGATTGGTTGTAGCGCTATCCTATTGCGTGGAGAGGGAGTTTGAAAGACAACCCTTTATCCCACCCCTCCGGTTGAGCCCCGTCTGTGGAGAGTGCCCAGACCCTACATTTAATGTGGGTCTGGCTCGTCAGGCTAGGTAGCTAGATGATGGTCCAAGCTCTCATTGCCTAGGTAACCCTTTTGTACATTTAACAACCTACATTCTTCTGACGCAAAACAGCATAATGTAAAAATATCGCTAGAGTCTGGATGGAGTTAGCTCTTCAGTTTGAAAAGAAGATATCGTCGACGCCATTGCCGCACCATCCGGGTTCACCCAAAGCGCCAAGTCCGCTATCAGCATCCCAAATTCGGTGGTAGGAACCAATGCTCGGATGGCGTTTCCTTGCCATGAACGTTTGGGGGAACTTGTTTTTGTAGTTTCCACAAACCAAAACACGTCAGTCTAATAAAGTTGTTCCATTTACTACTGTGCTGCTGGACTTTTTTTTTTCTTCAGAACCTTGTTTTTGTGTAATACGTCTCTCCCATCGGTTGTCAAGGCAAAATTAAGATTAGTTCCACTTGGTTCCTGCCCACTTTCTGTTGCTTGCCGTCCGTACAACTGGATTTCATTGACATCCTTATCACCCTATTGACGCTAGTCGCTTCCTGTGTGTAACTGTCAGCTGTTTCCTCCTATAACCAGTCTTTATGCTAAGCTAATCCGAGCAGCTTCTGGCTAAAGGTTCATATTAAACAGACATATGACGTATGACAACTGTATTAGAATTTATTAATCATCCAATTCTTAGCAAATCTTTCCTTTAACTTCTTCCCCAAGCACTGCATTTAATAAAACTGCAATCATGGCTTAGTTGCTTAGAAACACCTGTTGCCAATAACTCTTGTTTGCCTCAAAGGGCTGATCTTGCAGCTTTTCCCTTCACCCACATACTGAGAGAGCAGACTTTGGCCCGCCACACTGGACACTGATGACTGTGGTCAATGGAAACTGCTTTTTATTCCTGCTCGCTCATGATGCATTTGTGGCGCAGCATGATGACATCAGTGCCAGAATGAGAGGCGCCTGAGGGAAGATGGCCAGAGTGACTCAGGCGGCAAGCAGCTTATTTTTTGCAAACACGACCGTGGCAACGCAAAGAGAGGAATCAATAAAAAGAAAGAGAAAGACATGAATAAACGATAAAGGGAATTCCTATACCATCTTAAGGGAATTCCCCTGTCACTCCGGGCCGTGGCTTTCCAGGGAAAGAAAACAGTCATCTAGGATGTTACCACGTTTTTTCCTGCCACTCCTCGTTTGACCAAGCAGCAGGCTTGGAACAACAAAATGGAGACATTTGACATTTAAATGGGCTCCTAAATCTTCCACTCGCCCATTCAGCGATAACACAAGAGCGTATTGAGCCGGCCGTACAAAGAGTCTGATAACTCCTTTCACTAAGGGCAGTATCTCTCAATAGATCATGCGTATAAGAAGCTAAATGTGAAGAAAGACCAGAAAAGTGCATCAGCTGAAAACATAAAAATGATTGTGGCTAACTGATCTCATTTAAAAACAATCCCCGAACGTTTTATTCAAAGCAGCGTCATCAAAATGTATTATTGCCATTGCCTTGTCCAAGATCGGATGTTTTATGTTTTATTGCACACACTTAGAGGACAGCAGCACTGCAATGCTTGGAGGCCGCTTACCCACAGTGTGGGTTTGGTGGTAAATCAATGGAAACAAACCTAATCCAAAAATAAAAAGTAGAAACCCACACGCTTTCTCTCAGAAGGTGTTGTCTACCACGGTTTCCCAGGGTTATATCTTATCTTCCCGTGGAATACGGCTTTTAGTTGCCTAATCTAACAACCCCCGGCTTAATCAAATACGGATAACACGAATCAATAACAACATTCGAAAGCCATCAACCACCGTCTGTCACGTCTCTGTTTACCTGCTCTGCGTTTTAATGCGGCGCATAATACAGTACATGCGTCTTTATGGTTAGCTTTGTCGTTTATTAATGCGACTTGATCAAAGGTCACAGAATGCTAAATAATAGCCAACGCTAACAGACATTATCAGGGTATTTCCGTTAGCTTGATGCTTAGCATGACCTAAATACCATTCAAAATAATCACTGACTCCTTTGTTTTTTTTCCAGTATCGACATCAGCATGGAAAAGATTTTACAGACGCTGATCAGTCCATAAAGATCAAACAACAAAAATACTTTGCTTTAGTCCTGGTAGTATTTTTGGCAGGTATTTGTGGTAAATGGTGTGTTGGTGTTGGTGACGGTCTAAACCACCTGTTGCACATCACAACCTCCGCATTTCCTGTCTCTTTCTAAACTTTCAAATGAAATCACAAAGTGAGTTTAAACAACGTTATTATCAAGAGGGGTTTATTTGAATAGCTTTCTAGCCCACACAGCCCAGCAACACACCTCCACACGCAGAAAACAACATCACAAATGCGACCTGTTGGAAGTCGAGTGTGTTTGCATTGGCGAGAGCGGAGGGGAATATTTATGTCCCCGTGGAGGCAGGGGAAAAGGTTAGCGTGAAGGAGAAAACAATCCAAGACCCCGGTTACACAGCGGTAGAGGATGTCGAGGCCTAGAGGGACCCCGACCGAAATGTCTCTCCGTCGCAAAAAAAACCCCACAACCTGCTCACACACACACACATAAGTGCTTCACGGCTACACACTGATGAGGCGCCCACAATGAGGCACTCAAAGCCGTGACTCACGCCGTAATAGCCTTCCCACCAGCAGTGAGTGATTACGCTGGGAAGAGTGGAGCTCATCACAACGTGCATCATCATGCAGCAAAGAGGCTCCACGAGCACAGAAGCGGCAACAAAACCCGTCCGTTCACACCGCAGTGTGAGATGAGTCGTTACGTCGCACACTCTGCACTCTGGTGCTCTGATTCTGATCTCAAGTTAAATTAAAAATGCTACCCTAAACTTGTATTCGTCTCCTCGTCAGTGGATCCAATTCTTCAACTTGGATGCCAAAAGGAAGAGGCTGCACGTCTAATTTCCCAAGCCATAAACTCTCCATTAGAAAGCACTGATAATCATTCTTACGAGCCCATTATGCGTTTGTCTATCAACAGCTCTGCTTGACACACATGAATCATCTCCTTTCAGTGCGGGAAACCGTCTGCGTTCCCACGAGACCGTGGATGCAAATTACACGGTCTACAATAGCGGTTGCTGCCCAGTGTTATTAATAAGCAGTCATTAAGTGCTGGAATAATGATGTTATGAAAGGGAAAGGCTCGTTTTGAGGGTAGAAATATGCTTTCAGGAGCAAAATGGGATGAATACAAAGATTTTTAAATGTTTGGAAAGGGGCTGTTGCGTTTAATTTAAACAACATATGGTGCAACCAGTTATTATTGTGATAAATAATAATCCTTTAAGCCATTCTTTAAGCAAAAAAGGCCAAATAATTAAGCAATGTGTCTTTTTTTGATATATATAAGAAGGATGGACGCAAACAGGTATGAAAGGCTCCAAGAATCTTAAGAAAAGAAACAAATCCTTATTTATTAACAGCGTTTATTTGTTTATTTACGCCAGCTGTTCTTAAGTCGAGCCTGACATTTTATTTCACTGAAAAAAAAGAAAAATTTTTTTTAGGAGAAACACCAAGCATGATCAACTGTATACTCTATGTTTGTATGTGTCTGTAACAGGATCTCGGGTCCGTCTGGCTCCGAGCCAGCGTCCAGTCGATATCCAAACCCGTCTGTAACGTGGACAAACACTCACAGTGTCGTAAACTCGCCCCCGGGGGCTATTACCTGAGCCTGACCTTCAGCGAAACGAACAATCAATACGCTTTGCATCCGAACGACACGTGTTTTTTTCGTATTCACAAACTCACCCTGGCACGTGAAAAGTCACAAACAGGCCTTCGTCTAACAGCTCGCCCCCCTCTCCAAAGAGGCCAGCGCAACTAGTTTAATATGTCACGCATGCTTCGGTGCACTTGTCTGAGCCAGAGGAGGAACAGTCGTTGCAGACTGCCAGTCCAGTGAAGTGTAAAAGATGCCGCCTGGCTCTAACAGTCCAGTCCTGGTCACAGACTGTATTGGGCAGACGGGTGTCCTCTGCAGCCGTTAAGCCTGGAGGCCGTGCTGACATATTGATACCCAAAACATCCCCCGTAAGTACACCTGTATAAATACACCAGGTAAGAGTACGAGTGATGCTGGCTGTAGCTGTAGCATGAGCTAACGCTGGCTCTCGTATTCTGACACAAGCATTTCTATCATGACATCACTGCACCGTAAGCCGCGGGATTGGTCGGTGGGTTTACCTTCCGCTCGCGCCCGCACCAATCGGACGAGGATGAGGCTCAGATGACGCCACTTCTCTTCAAGTCATTTCCTGTCAGTGGTGATGCTAATGCTGCTGAGGGCATGCACAGTCATGAGCAGAAACACTAGGTGCATTATCTCAAAGTGCACACACACACACACACTACCAGCTACTAGGACACTGAAGGACATGCCGCCCATAGGCAGTGTGTTGCAGTGTAAATTTTAAGCTGTGGCACTGTGTCCGATCTGCGAAGGACAAAAGCGCACAATTCATCACCACTTAGCCACCGTGAAAGCCTCTCTCTCACCGAATACACAACGCCTCCGGCACAAAACCGGTGCACCTGCATGCTTTTCAAGCGCTGACCCGCATGTGACCTGCAAGGCGAACACGACGGCTGCCAATTCTCTGCCAAAGTCACCATCATTACCCTCTAATGATTAGAGAAATAGGTCAGTTTAAAAAGCAGGGCCCTGTGCAGGTTTAATATGTCACCTCCTGGAACAAAACAATGAAGCGGCCCCACTGAAAACCCCTCCAGGGACTAGTGGAAAAGAATAAATAATGCATGTTAAGCTCATACAGCGTGGCATTAAAACAAAATCCTGAGCCTTCATCTCTAGCTGGATGACAGTGACAGTCCAATGTGCTTAATTACTACACAGTAAAGTGGATTTTGCTCGTAAAATAGGCTTATCTTGTGCGTTGAAGGTCCATGTGGATTGTGTGAGGTGTCACAGGGGAGGCAAAGGGGGTAAAAAGCAGGGTTTATACCCCAGTTGTAAACAGACCCATTGCGCAAGCCAGCACTTGAAGCACCAGCTTTCCCACCAACTTATCTGACATTTATATTATTTATGTTGTTTGTTTGTTAATTAGCTACTACTAGTGACACTGAGAATACTTTGCCCTCGGGTAGGGAAGCTGAGATTGTTGTTGTTTCAGACAATCTGACCTCAACCATTCGACTGGTTCAACCTGCCTCAGAGAGAGCCCGAGGAGGATTAGCCGCTCAGCTCAGCAGCTAGCCGCGATGCTAGCAGGTTAGCCGAACAGCCACGTCTCGAGCCAGAGAGGGCTATATTAACCGAAAACCGAGCTGACAGTTCGGTACATAATGTGGATATGAGAGGATTAATTGTCACAAAATGTTTTCACATATTGTTAATAATAAATACGCTCGTTAAAGTGACGTTTCGGAGGTAGCTAGCTAACGTCTGCGTGACAGTTGGATCGCCCTTTTTCACCCCCGACTGTTAACCAACCTGGAGAGATGCTTCAGGATCTGCTTCTTGATGAGCCCGGCCATGGTCGAGTCAATCCGATATCCAAACCCGCCGGGTGGTTTCCGAGTTGTCTGAGCTAGCTGGCTAACCGCTAGCTGTTCCCAGACTCGAGGTACAAAACACGGGAGCTCAAATTCTTATCCCCGTGCCAGTCTTCATTTTTAGCGGCGCCCCCGCTTCTTTATTTCTCGCAGAGATGTGGGAGACGGAGGCGGAGAAGAGAAGCGGCATTTCAGACGGTCCGAGAGACAGCCGGGCTCCGAGACAAAGCATCTCGCGTTAGGCCATTTTGTGCGGATCCGCCGATAAAGATCCAAAACGACCCAGATCTCTGCAATATCACACACACATACACACACACACACTCACAGGCACCGTTCACCTGGACGAGCGTCGGAGGAGCGGCGTCTGTTGTCACGGCGTCTGGGCGGAGCCTCGTGACGCATTCATGGCCCACTTAGGAAAGAAAACGCAACAAGGCTAACTGACATTTTCCAACCAATTCTTCATCTTAAAATGTACCTTATAATGTTTATATGATGTGACTTTGACATAATTCCGCTTTAATGTGTGCCTTATTATATTTATTATGTTTAATTCCATTTATCCTGCGTTGTCTGCCCACTTTACTGCCAATAAAAACGTGCCTCTTGTGTACGTTTGCCACCAATGTACAGAATGTACGTGAATGTGTCAACATAAAATTATGGTTAACTAAAAGTAAAGCCTCAAAAAGACAATTAAAATCATAATATGTGGCATATATTATGTGTTTATGTTAACTTATTTAAATGTTTTCTTTAGCTTTTTATTGCTGTATTCTCCACTGTGTAGTGTGTATCCGTGAACTGTACAAAAACTGGCTAATGGCTTCTTTATAAATGCTATTTAGTGTTTTAAAAAGGCATTTTATTGCACATTATTACTGATTTAAACAATGTGACAGTAATGTAAACTTAAGGCACCCTTTTTATTTTCAAATGAGCGTTAATAATTATTCACACATATGCACAGATGCACTCATATTAGTATACTTAAATAAGTAAACATATTTTACTTTTATTTATTGTAAAGAATGAATGTTCTTATTAAGTCTTTAAGGTGGGTTTGGGGTTTATCTGTTGCTAGGGATTTAGGTCAACATTAAATGCTCTTTTAGTGACATCTAGTGTTTAAAGTGAGGATGTAAACAGGTCATGAATGGACAGATATTTCTTTCATGGTCATTTATAGAGAAATAGCTTTTTTGCATGTGTCCATGCATGCATGCAGGTACATTTTCTCCTTGTGCTTTGGAGGCCCAATCACGTTTTTAAGAATAAAAGCAATATTTTGCACACTAGTACTCATATAAACTGAAACTAAATACCATAACATATGATTAATTCACCTTTATATTATCGTGGGGGCAAATGCACACTTTAACTTTGGATGTTTCGCTTCCTCGATGAAACAAGAGCTGTGACTTTCCTGTTCTGAGAGAAAGATGTGACAGCTTCCACGGCCGAGACCACAGATGCCACGTATGAAGGGAGGAGCGACCCGGGGGAAAGAAAAGAGCCCCTCCCTGCACCGCTCTTTGCCTCTCTGACGAGTGTTTGCAGAAAGTTTGCATCAGTGCAGAACATCTTAATTAATGAATGATAACAAATGCCAGATGTAGTTAGTCGACGATTTTATCACAGTTACGCACAGATTGACACTGAGAGTTAACGCTGTGCCAAAAAGGATGCACCGTTTTCCATTACAGAATGAGAAAATCGGGATTTCCCCTTCATGTAAAGTAAAAATCTCAAACTTTATAATGATTAAACTTTGTAAAAATGAACAAAGTTTTCTCGATTTGGTCCTGTATAATAGTCTCTCTTATATTTGGGGCTGTGACAAAGAACAAGTTCCTGATGCAAATATAAAACATGAAACCTCAAATAAGTCCATCACAGCTCAGTCATTGTCTCCAATGTCATTAAACAAGACCCATGCAGAGCCTGGAGTCGAACATGGGACGGCCCCCATCCGCATACCTCAACGCAAAAAGCCCCGTGGAAAGACACGACGCGCTCACTGATACGCTGCTGGTCCGGTCGGTGGGACTGGACTGGAAAACTCTTCTCCATCCACGACTGCAAAACCAGCATCGCTCTCCCTCTCTCTCCCATACACGCGTCCTGCAGAGCTCCCCGCTAACGATGACAGCAAAAAACCGACAAAAGAGCAGCAGCGAGAAGAGCGCTGCGTCCAGCCAAGAGGATGCGTCGAAGAAAAGCCAAAAGAGCAGTAATAGCAGCAGCAGCAGCAGCAGCAGTAGCAACGGGGTGAGTGGCCCCGGATCTCAGGGGCCACGGTCGGGCAGCTGCCTCGGGCTCCTTGCCACTACAGTGTTTTATATCGCGTTAATAGGCGCTGCAGGGTTTGGTGCTTTCCACCTACAGCAAGTGGTGGAAGAAATCCGTCAAACCAATGCAAATCATGAGGAGAGCGCACGGCAGAACGCAGAGCTGAGCAGCAAAATGGAGAGTGTCGTGCAACAGGTAGGTGGATGGGAATAAATGGAAAGAAGGCTCAAAAGTCATGGTGAAAGTTTCCAAAAGTTTGTAATGAAGCATTACACCGTGTGGATATTAGTGCGTCTTCTTGGTGGACATGCCTTTGTGTGGAGTTTGTTGCTGTACTCGATGTACTGTTGGGGGTTGGGAGCACATACACAGTGAGAAGGTGAAGGTCAGATGGATGGATTTGAAGGTGTTCAGGCACTTCTACTTCTTCTCTGTCAGAATAATCTGTTGCTTATTTAAAAATAATGATCTGGACCTAAATCGGTCTCAGGTGGAGAAAGGGGTCACCCTGATGGCATCATTACTCACAAATACCATTTCCAGGATTGAAGATTCAAACGTTTTTTAACACCATTTCCTCTTTCGGTTCTTTTGTGCAAAGCACCTGTCGGCTCACATCGTTTACAGCCTCATCAGATTTCATCCATTCATTTTGGAGTCATTTAAATGACATAAATTGCACACAGCACAATAAAGAGACGACTCATCCATCAAGTTCGACGGGTTTCCGTTCACTTGTAACTGGAGCTCATGTTCAATAAAGATCAACCACAGTGTTAGCTAATATTTAGTTTCAGGCACAATTTTTTTGGACTGGTTAAGTGGAATCTGGTGCGGGAACAATTCAAAGGTTTTCTCTTGAGATTTCAACCACACCCTGTGATCTTCATGAGTCACTAGCTTAGTCAGTGGGACACCTGGATTCGCAGATGAAAGCCGGGGCGTTGTATTGAAAGCCCAAGAGAAAAGTACTATTTCAATCTTCAGCTGCACTTCTGATCATGATCAAAAGTTAATCATGATGAAAAGTTGATGAAAGCTAATCGATGCAAGCTGCTCGTGTTTTGAAAAGCCATAAACAGATGTCAAAATTAATGAAATGCTGTTTTTTTTTTGCATGTCCTGTCCAGGTGGAGTCTCTGAGGAGTGTCGTGGACGGGCTGGAGTCGTCACTGGGGATCACACGGGTGGAGCTGGAAGGGGCCGTCAGCCGGATGAAGAGGGGCGAGGTGGAGACGAGGAGGGTGGAGGAGGCCCTCCAGAAGCTCCAGAACGACCTACTCAGGGACCTCTCAGAGGGCATCAACGAGGTGAAGGAGGCCCGAGAGAGGGACTTCTCCTCTCTGGAGAAGACTGTAGAGGAGCGCTTGGCTGAGGTGAGTCAGTCCGTCTCAGCCAGCGTCGCCGAGTTCACCGAATCGCAGGGCGAGGCGCAGAGCCAGCTGGCTGACCTCAAAGCCCGTCTTGGTGACCTCGAAGACCCCACGCTCATCAAGCAAGAGCTCGCCGCCATTGTTGATGCCGTAGCTGAGATTAAAACAGCCAAAAAGGAAGCTGACACTTCGGCCGAAACACTCACAGAGCAGATTGGTGCGGTGAGGGAAGAGCTCCAGACTCGCAACAAGGAAGTAGCATCACTGTCTGAGGAAGTTGAGACGGTGAGGTCGGTAATGCAGGAGACCGCCAGGAGTCTGAAGCAGTCGCTGTCCGCAGCAGAGGCCGAAGTTCAGGTTCTGAATGACAAAGCTGTGACACTGGAGAGCAGCATGGAGCAGGTCACGGACGCTGTTAGTAGCGTGGAGAAGCAGGTGCACGCAGCAGACGCTCAGGCCCAGAAAAGATCAGAGGACTTTGAAGCCAGAGTTAAAGCATCAGAGGAGAGCGGAGATTCACTGTCTGCGTCTCTGTCGGACATCACCTCCAAAGTGGAATCGCTATTCGCCAAATACGACACGCATGAGAGCAGCCTGGCTGCTCAGGGGCAGGCCGTGGAGAAAGCTAAAGCTGACCTGCAGCAGGAGCTGGAGGCAGTGAAAAGCAGCGTGGAGGAGCTCCAGTCCAACATGGCCGCTCTGGATGGAGCTCAGACCAAGTTAGACTCCAGCCTGGCTGAGCAGGTGGAGGACTTGGTGAAGAGGCTCGCTGCTTTGGAGGAAAACAGCAGCAGAATGAAGCCTGAGCAGCTGGAGAGCTTGAGAGTCATGGTGGACGGGTTGGAAAGCAAAGCCGCCAAGCTAGAGGGCCACGACCAGGCCATTTCTGACCTTCAGGAATCTCTGCAGAAGACCACACAGACACTCGGAGCCTTATTCGAAGGCAAGAAGGAGGAAGAGTAGGCGTCTTTAGTTTGAAATGTCACATCAGGAAACAAAAAACAAGCATCCAGCAACAGGGACAATAATGAATCCAAACGGGTGACCGGACCCCTCTCTTTCTTTTTTCATGAAGACTCAAACTTGATGACTGTTGTTGCACATTTTAGTAGCAAAAAAAAAAAAAAAGAAAAGCTGGACTGCTGATCTGTGAATTCAAGTCCACACTCATTCTGCACTGTATTTTGATTTTCTCAGTTTTTTTTTTTTAGTGGTTTGTTAGAATATTTTCCGTGGTTGTTCTTTTTGAGTACTTGTTTTCGTTTACTCACGACATGCTGTTGTTGTTTTGTTTTTTTTCGAGAATAAAAAACCTTGTTGACCCAAAGGCAAATTTGTTTTCAG